>NC_092515.1:33429668-34906335 GCF_047511675.1 Marmota flaviventris | reverse complement strand
GCTGGGATGCAGCCACACCTGTCTCCTAGGATGCAATTGCTGTATGTGCATATCTGGGTTCTCGGAAGGATTTTAAGCAGACAGGTGATAGAGATGGAAGACACATCCGGGTCAATTCACTGAGACTCAGTTTCCTTTCCTTTTGCATTGAGTGTTGCAAGAACATATTGACAGGGCTCTGAAAGTGAGAGGAATGGAATTCTAATGTAGTCTGTGTAAGCCAAAGCCCAAGACACTTCAGAAGGCTTTCTGCACAGACTCTAGCTGCAACTTCTCTTTGATTTTTTTTTTTTTTTTTTTTTTTGGTATCAGGGATTCTATCCAGGGGTGTTTAACCACTGAGTCATATCCCAGTCCCCCTTTTTAAAAATATATTTTATTTAGATACAGGGTCTCTCCAAGTTGCTGAGGCTGGCTTTGAACTCGCGATCCTCCTGCCTCAGCCTCCAGAGCCACTGGGATTACAGGTGTGTGCCTGCAGCTTCTCTGAATCAAACACGTCAACCTGTCTTTGGGGAATGTTGTTTCATAAGGCGTTTCCCCTCAATTCTCGTCCGTTTGGAGAGTTTCCAATAGAGCCGGAGAATGTTCTGGGAGAGGGGAATTGTGTAGGCAGCATTGTTTTTGAAAAGGAATTTAATGGCAACAGCTAAGCTCTCAATTAGAGCCAAGTCATAAGGATTTGGCACTAATCTGAAGTGGAGGCCAAGCTTGTTGGTAAAACCCTGCCTGGTGTTGGTGGCTCTTGCTTTCTGAGTATTTCGAGAAAGTGCTTCCTTCCCGGATTTAGAGATTGGAAATGCCACGTGATTCGATTAAGACAATCATTTTTATATCTGTCCCGGTGATTGTTTTCTCTCTGCCAAATGCTCACAAGCACTGAACTCGACATGGAACTGGCAAATGGGACCTCTGATGGATTGAAACATACAGGATGTTGCCAGAGGGCCGCATAGTTAAAATAAAATATACATACGGGGCACGCGAGAAGGCCGCTACCAGCCACTGTTAAGTTAAGCAGGGCTTGTCATATGGAATTTCAAAATCAAAGCTTCACTGGATCATGGAATCATCTGCGGCTAACTGTGCGGTTGGCGGGTTTCTCCCCAGCCTGTGCCTCAGTTCTGCAGAAACCCTCCTGAAGTTTCCGGAAGGAACAAAGCTGTTCTGTGTGAGCACCTGATTCTCCTGCCAGCATTCTCCTTGGTTGGAAGCTGGTGATTTAATGAGAAGTTTTAAGTCAAGGTGTACCCTCCTTACCTGAGACAGGGTTTTACCTGGAGCGATTGCCACCTGATCGTTGCAGGAAGCCTGTGCCGGCTCTTTGTGTCTCGGGATGGTGCCACCTGTCCGCAGTTCCCACAGGACTCCGCGGTGCTCTTTAAATGAAATTATGAGACATTATCAGATCCGAGCTGTTCTTTGGCTGCGGTGAGATAATTTCTGGAGGCAAGACACCTGGCCGGCCTCGAGTGGTGATTAATTTTATGTGTTTAGGGTGCAATCATCACTCAGAAAGAAGGTGGAGGGGCTGGCGTGATGGCCCGGAAGGAGGTGGCCCTTGGAACTGTTGTACATCATCGGTTCCTTTGATCGCTGGCAGAAGTTCAAATATAACTTGGTTGCATCTGCCCAGCCTAAACACTTACTGTAGACTCTGCAGAGCTCCAGAGAGGAGGAGGACCACGGCGTCAGAACAGCTGGAGCCGAGGAAGGTCTCCTTTGCTTTTTTATGTGTGTCTTCAAAAATGGCATGCATTGATCCGTGGTTTGCATTCAAAGTAGGTTTGCTTGGATGCGGGCGTGGTGCGTGCTGTGGTGTGCTGCTCACAAGCCCCTTCAGGACTGAGGCATGCGGTCCCCTCCCTCCAGACCCCACTCCACATCTGGCTCTGGAGTGAGGGCTTCTGCTCATAAGGGCATCCCTCCCCAGGCTACAGGGAAGGTTATATCCCTTCCCTGAAAGCTCATATCCAAAGACTGATCAGAATCGGAGCATAAAACCCAGCTCGTCTCAATACAGAACACCTCCAAAGGGTCATCCTAGTATCTGTGTACCATGTGGCACCAGATGTGGCCTTTGTCCCCTGCCACCCTACCTCCTCCTTGCTGCGCCCATCTCCAACAGGTGTCACCCCTGAGAACACCCCCTGCCTGCCAATTTCCATTTCAGAGGCTATTTCCGGAAAGCCCAACCTCAGACCATTGTCATCTATATGAGAAAGGGGATTTGACTGTAAGGTGGAATCAGATGAATTTTTGTCCCTAAGATTGATATCCATGTCAAAAAATAAAAATCCAGCCAGGGTGACGGATACGCAGTGGTGCCCACTTAACATACATCAGTTTCTGCAGCTCTGATGGCAAACGGCTCTCGGGTTGAAGCTTGCCTTGGTGAGCAAGGACAGGACTAATCAGGAAAATGATGCATGGATTAAAGTAAACACTCCGAGAGCATTTTTTACTCAATCAAAGAGATTTAAGGGAAGGGATGCTTACACCAACCAGAGGAGAGGGGAAAAATGCCCCTTTTGTACTTCAATTAGCAAACAATAATTTGGATAATTGGAAGCAAATGTTTCTTCTTTTATCATATGAATTCCACAGTTCTTTGCCCAATGCTGTCCCCTGCAGGGTAGAAAAAATCAAATCAGAAGAATCTGAGCCACTCACCAGCCAAGAATCCCTTCGATCACAACCACGGGAGACGAAGGTGGTGTGGCGGGGCCAAGCACTTCACATCCAGGCCCGGTCCCGGGAAAATGTCACCGTTTTCTGGAATATCAATTCCTAGAAATCCTGCAAAGACCCTCTCTATGAGTCGTTGTTGAAGCCCCCACTGCCAACCTCATGCATTTCCTAGGTTCAACATGGGAGTAGCCTGGGCTTGCTTTTTCCAGCTGAAAGGCCATGTTTTGAAGAAACACAGAGGAAGCCGGTGGATGGTGTAGAGACAAGGCACAGAGACATGTTTTTTTAAGAGCTCACCAGCAAAAGACTTGAGCAAGTGGCTTTCAGCTCAGGTAAGAACAAAACCCCAGGAACCCTAAGCCACAGCTACAGAATTCAGCTGCTTTCTGAGACGATGAGCAAGGCTGCAGATACTCTATAGGGAGATTGAAAAGACTCTCAAGTCTCACCCGATCCTCCAAGGACCCCAGCTGCAGCCCAGGGCTGGTCCTGAGGAATCTGCCTCCTGCTTCCTCACCACCAACTTTTCAGGAGACTGAGAAGGACCCCTCTGGAAGCAACGTGCCATCTCTATACACACAGGGTGGACAGACTTGGATTTACGACCTTTTCTGCATCTTAGGTGCAAAAACTAAGGCCGCAGCCCCATATCTCTTTACTTTGTCCCTCTCTTCCTTGTCTCAGCATCCTGCCAGTCTTACCCTACTGCCTTGTCTGTGTCCTGATGATGACGATGACAATGCTGTCCTCAAAGAGGGTCATTCAATCTTCACAACAATATGCAGAATTGCAGTTATCCCATTTTACAGATGAGAAAACCAAGACCCAGAGACGTTGAGTCACTTGAGCAATGTCACAGAGCCAGGCAGGGTGGCATCGCTGAGCTCACTGGAAGCGGAGAGCCCACAGACCCCTTCCTTACCTGCACAACAAAGCAGAGGACAGGAAGGAGGAGGGGCACTGGGACACCTTCTGTGAAAACAGTTAACCCCTTAGAGACCTGGAGGCCACCATGGGCATGCGGGTGCCGCTCTATGGAAACGGTATCTGGGGTCCTGGCAGGGGGCCGGAAACACCTGAGAAATCCCTCCATTTACGTAGACCCTCCTCTGAATCAGTTCCAGGTTGGGGACAAAAGCTGGCCATGTCCCCAGTCTGAGAGGCCTCACAGGGTGGTTGGGGGAGACAGTCTGGATCTTGAGGGTCCCCCCCCACTGCTCTGAGGGGTCTCCAGGCTGGCTGAGGCCCGGGCCCTCCGTCTGAGGAGCCAGCCAGCGGTGGAGTGTGCATCTGGCAGGGGCCCTACCTGGTCCCCGGGAGGGACACTGTGCACCCTGCTGCTTCATCTCTAATGTCTCATTTTTGTTCATTTCCTCGGCCTCCATTTCTGAAGTCACCCACCCAGGCCTCCACCTAAGTGCTCAGGGAGATCCCAGGCCTCACTGATGCCCTCCCGGGCCCACCCTAGGACTCAGAAGTGGGGGTTCTGAATGCTCAGGGAGAGGTCATTCCCCCCACATCAGAATCGGCTCTGGGCAACCCGCATGTCATTGCAGCCCCGTGGGCTGGGGACCCCAGGGGTGGGGATGGCCGGCCACGTCCCAGCTCTCCCCGGACTGACTCCTCCCAGGAGGCCCCATGCACAGAGAGTGTTGGAAGAACCACAGGATTCAACGCGTTGTTCGCCTGGCAGACACTTGGGCATGAAAGCAAGAGATTCCAGGGAATGGTGGGCCATCTGGATGGAAAAGGACCCCTGACCTCGAAGAGGCCTGTCTGGGCAGCTCAGTGCTCCTCCATGGACAAAGGCTAAATGAGACCTGGGAGATAAGGATCAGGCACGGGAATCCTCACTCTTGAATTTGTCCTAATTCAGTCAAGAAGAGTTTATCAAACTCCTTTCACACATCGGACCCCATACTGGACACAGTCCCTGTCCGATGGACAGATAGGCATGAAGCAAATAATCAGAAAAGTCAGTGCTGTCCCAAGGTCCTGGCCCTCACCCCTCTGGGCAGCCAGGCTTTCGGATACCTCCAACCTGGGGAGGGTGGGTGGTCTCTGGGGAGCAGCAACCTCATCTCCTTCCATAAGAAAAACGACTCTGTTCTCAAATATCAATGAAGAGAGTGATCACCTCGGTTCACACACAGCAGTAGACCCAACCACAGTGCCATCCACCTGCCAAGAAGGGAGGGCACTCTTTCTAGGGGACGCCATCGGACCTTACAAACTTCGTCCTGCAATCACAGCTGCCCCCGAGCTCACAGCTCTCCAAAGGAAGGCCAGGTCTGTCCTCCAGACAAGCACAGCACCTCGCCTCCCCCATGCAGGACTTCTGTCACCACGACCAGCCATCATTCAGTTGCCGCGTCCTATGAACTGTGCCCGTGATCATTAAGAACTTTCTGGAGCAAGGTCGCCGTTGGAAACATTGATTTCCTTCACCAGAAGCTGCCACCTCCCATGTGCTCGATGCTTTGACCTTTTCTTAACATCATTAAGAGATAAAAAGTTAATCTACTGAAAACAAGATGCGTGACCTTTCAGAAAGAGTGGGTACCAGTGTGGGGCCTCCCTCCTGTCGTTGGAGAATTTCATGTCCAGGAGGCTGGTGTTGTGTGTAGCCAAGCAGGATAACTGTGGGGAGCACTGTCAGGGCACAACCCGGAGGCTCTGGATCTCCTCTACAGCTGCTGAGCATCAGGCACAGTGACCGGGAGGGACAGGAGCAAGCTCCCGGCTCGGCCACCGCTCACCTTCATGACCAATCGGTTTCATGGTTGAATATAGATGTTGGCCTGGAACATGAAGTTTGCTAACAAGAAACTGTTGGTTAGCACAGTGACCTTTAAGTAGGGTCCAATGGACCAGAGACCCCTCATTCATCATTTACCCGCTGACGGTGGTTCACTGAATGCCTGATAGGTGCGGGGTGCTTGCGCAGGTGTTGGGAATACAGCGGTGAAGAAGAGGAAAGCCAATGTTCCCGCCGTCGGGGAACTCACCTATGCTCCTGAGAAGACAGAAACCTCAATAAAATAGAAATCATAGACAACAAATAAGCAAAAGGGATGATAATCAAAATCGTGATAAGTCCTGTAAAATAACATATAGGAGAGAGTCACAGGAAGCCTCTGAGAGATGCAAGGTAGAGTTTTGAAATGTGAGAAGGGGAACTGGATTTTTTTCCCTAGTCTCTTCTGAGATGATCGAGGACAGCCGGTAGCCAGGACGCCTTTGCAGCCCTTCCTTTGCTTTGTAGTTGGTCATCTTCATAATACAAATTCCTGTGTGCGGTGGAGAAGGTGCGAAGCCCACCAGGGTCAAGGGAATGATCTTTCTTTCGTAAATAAATCAAGCTCGTGGAAGCACAGATCGCCGAGGGGTTTAAGACCCCATGTGAGCAAGGAGAGTCACTGGTCCCCTGAATATATTTGAAAACAAAAGTCCTTTAAACCAATAGAATCATCATATCTTATACTCAGGTACAAAAGTTCTACCCAATCAATGAGGATCCCAGGTATGAGCCCATTTCCAGTTAACCCCACACCTCCTCCCCGTCCTTTCTGGGTCGAGTAGTAGAAGCTGACTTTTGTCCAACTCAGTGAGGGTTTTCCACAAGTACTTGGCCCATGGAAGGCACCCGAGGTGGAAACAGGAGGAAAGGAAGAAACCGGAGTTTGGCTCCCTTTGCTCTGGTTCTGGTTCAAAGTCCTGAAGGGCACCTCTCCCTGCATCTCCAGGAGCAGGGCCACTGTGCTCCTCGTTCCTGCGGGGAACTCGCATCCTAGTTCTGACTGGCCCCAGCTCTGGGCTGGAGCCCGACCTCCTGACCTAACAGTCACAGCAGCTTCCTGCTGGTACCAATATGTAGGTCACCCCCCACCTCCTAAAATCATTCTTTTCACTCCTCCAACACATTTGGTTCACAACAGTAAATCTCCCTGATCCAACTTCCTGAAGTGGTCCTGTCCCCCTACCTGTTGACACTCTGATGTGAACGTGGTCCGGCTTCAATAACTCCCCTGCTGAGCAATAAGAGATCCACCTGTGAAGTCTCCATGCCTCCTTGGGAACCAGCCCCAAACACACCCATCTACCACGGGCCATTTCTATGAGCTGATGTCCCACCAGCCCAGTCCCGCGGGCCTCCAGGGTCCCCGTCAACATCCTTCACTAAGGATGTTTGGCTTGTGCATGGTGGGTTCATCTCCATATTTGCTCCCTCACTACTGGCTGGACAGTAAGTAGGCTGTCCGAAAGACAGTCCACCCCTTGGCTCCTTGGTCCCAAACCAAATTGGGCCAGTGCCACTGGTCCCTGGGGCCATGTTTCTGGGAACTTCTTTCCAGAGCCACCCATGGAGCAAAATGGTCTGAAGTCCTCCGGAGGTTCGCACCTCACGAGGGGCCCAGGGGCAGCTTCTCTGTGTGTGAGGTTAGATGGGTAGTGATGTCAGGTGACAAGTGGCCATAGTTGGCTTTTTGGACACTTGCTCTAGAATCCTGTCCTCATTCCTGACAGTTTCCTGAATGGTCAAGACCCACTGAGGGACAAGCACCTTTGCAGCCCAAGAAGGGCTCACATTTCTCCACTCGGCCTTTCTCAAGTGGTAACCTGAGGATCAGAGAAATTGAACATGCAGAGATGGTTACAAGTGAAGATTCCTAAACCCTAAAAAGACCTTGGAGCAAAACTCTCTTGGATTGTGGCCCCAGAGTTGGGACCTTAACCAGCCTCCCAGGTATACCAACGGTCAAAGGGTTTCAAAGCCCTTGTCGAGGGCCAGGAACACCCCAGTATTTTGTGAGCCCTATTATTCCTCCGTTTCTTCTGTAAACTGCACCCCTTACCACAAAAAGGTGTCATTTTTCCACATGATCTTGATTCAGAAGGGGCCACCCTACCCAAACTGACCAATCAGAAACATTCCTGGGATTTTTGATTGGAAATGAAAAAGAGAAGTGTGCAGTGTTGGGATGAGAGGCCCAGATCCATCAGAAACAGCTTCTCCACCACGTAGAGAAGCACACTCAGTGGAGGAGATGAACCCACCATGCACAAGCCAAAAGGAGGCCGAGGGAGACGGTCCTGGGGGCCCAGGGTGTATTTTTGGTCCCTCCTGTGGATGGGCTGTTTGGGCGGGCTGGGCTCCTCCAGCTTCTTTGGATGTGGGCAGCTCATAAGTCCCTGTTTTACCTAAGTCACTTCAAATGGAGTGGAAATTGCAACAGATGGACTTCACGCCATTTTGCACAAGGACAAATGGTTCATCTCACGCCTGTGCTCTTCCCTTTCCTTCTTATTTCTTCAAATCACAGCTGGAAGGAAACTCAGGAATCACCTGCTCCAGGGATGGCACAGTACTCTCCCGAGTCCTCAGGTCCCTGGAGAATCTTAGGAAGGAGCAAATGTTGGGGCCCCAGCCTTCCCCTCCCAGAGCAGTACCTTCCAACATTTAGGTGCCCGGCTTCCAGGTGCAATGTCATTTGCAAGCAAAGCAAAAAGAGGTTCTCTTTCGGGGGGAACAAAAAAGCACCCACACTGACCTAGCACCAACCTAGCTTTGTGGGCAATCATTTGCTCAAGATCAAATGATTCTAAGATGAGACAACTTATGGATACCTGCCATATCTCCTAGACTTTGTCAAATGAAAACTTTCCCTTTCACATGCTTTAAAAGGTATGAGTGTGTCTGTTTGCTTTTTAAAATAAATATCAACATGAGTTTCACCTGGGAATTTGTCAACTGGAAGAGCAACTACTTGTAACTAGTATTGTCACTTGTCCCGTCATCCAAAATGCTGTCACGATGTGAACCAGATGGTGAGGCATTGGGTGCATAGTAGGTCCTCAACATACTTTAGTCAAGGCATAGAAATCTCCCTTATCAATAACTTTTTCTATGTGTTCAAACACCCTCTTCAGTTTCTCTCTTTGGTAGTGACAAGGCAAAACAGCCATCGCTCAGGTGGGGCGGGGATGGTGGGAGAAGCTGAGTCAGGTCCCTACTGCCACTGTGAACAGTACCGTGGCTCCTTGCAGTGCCAATCTTGAGAGTGACAGCAGATGCGAAAGTCAAACACAGGATTTCAGAACGGTGAACTGTCTACGTGTGTGCCGAGAAAACCTATTCATCGCCAGGGCTGGCCACTCCGTCCCCTGGTCCTTCCTTCCTAACAGACTCCTACAGTTATATATGTTTCTGGGTGGCAGCGTGAGTGTCGTCTGGGGGTTAGGACTTAGGCTGGGCTGGGTGGCGACAGCCCAGGAGAAGAGCCCAGCCAGGGTGGGGTGACCACCTGCTGCCATCAATTTTGAGCGAATGAGCCCTGTAATTTTACCCAGCGCCTCGTTTATGTGCCTGACAGCCACCTCCAGGGGCTAGAATGGAGCTTACAGAGTGAGAAATAAAACATCAGGAGCATCCAAAGTGTGGCTGGGAGGGGAGGGCTGGGGCTTTCCTGCTGAGATACAGCTGCTGATGGAGCCGTCCCACGAGAATTAGCCTGGGATTTGCCTCGTATCAGGTTCCGGGGAGGAACGGAGCAGGGACTATCCACATGTGGGGTCCCTGGGGTCCCAACTCCTTGGAAAGAGCCTCAGAGCATTGGTATCCTATGAAGACAGAGGACCGACCTGGCTGGGATCACCGGCTCCCCCACACTTAGGTGACTGTGAGCAAACTGAATCCCACCTCTGGACTCCGGGGTCCTCATCTGTAAAATGGGGCAATAGCAGGACTGAATGAGAGCCCCCCGTGGAGCTCCTACCAGGACATGGAGACTGCTCCATACACAGGAGTCGCGGCTGCTCTGATTATAATCAAGAAGGAGGTCCGGGCTGCGCAGCTGCTTGTCTGCATGCGGAGGGCCCCCGAAGCCCCTCGACAGCCTTCCCCTTCCTCAGCGCATCTGCCAGGGCGGCCCCCGATCTCCTGACACTCTTCGCATATGGACACAGGTGCTGCCAGCAGGCAGGACACACCTGGGTTGCTCTCCGGCTTCCCAGCAGTGCCCCCACCCTTGCTGAAGCTCCATTCTGTCACCATAAAACAGGAATAATAGCTGAGGTGGTGGCTCAGTGTCAGAGAGCTTTCCTGGCATGTGTGAGGCACTGGGTGTGATTCTCAGCACCACATATAAATAAGTAAATATCTGCCACAGTCCGGCTGCAGCAAAATAACCAGGGGCTGACGAGCAACTTGTGTACGTTGATACAGCAGGAGTGGGAGCCGTTGATTGCAGGACAGGAGGGGTATATATACATTCCACACAGCTTATCTAATTAGCATAAACTAGATACAGCAGTCAAGCAATCAGGAATCTCCACACTTAACGGCTCGATGGCGTTAGTTCACAAACCACTCCCTCTGGCGAAATGCCAGGCGCCATCCAGACTTGTTTACAGACCCTAACAAATATCCATCAACAACTAATTAAAAAATTTAAAAAACAGGGACAATAGTCCCACCTTTCAAGGCCCATTTTATTTTTTTTTTAACTTTTGTCTGAAAGAAAGGGCCTGAACCTGGTCTTCCTGGGCAGGGTCATAGCAAGCAGCCCTGTGAACTCTGAAAGCACAGGTCTCACAGGATTTGGAATTCAAAATCTTATCCTGTCTTCACAAAAATCTGGTCCAGGGAAGAAGGTGACTGAGAGTTACTCCCACATTAAGATGAGGTGATGAAGATTTATGAAATCTCCACCGCCGTGGGATCACCCATCCTGACCAGTCCAGGCCCCTAGCTGGACTGGGGCTGGGGACGGGCCTCCGTAGCTGAGCACTTGCTAGAATGTGCAAGTCCCTGGATTGGATCCCCAGCACCAACAAAAATTAAAATAAATAAAACGCCCAGGCCTATCTAAATTCTCAAAGCCCCGCAGTCCTCCGGTGACCCCAGTGGCTCTCCACCAGGAGCGATTTTGCTCCCTGGGGGACCTCTGACAGTGTTGGGAAATGGCTTCTAGTTGTCACACTGATATGGGGGGATACTGGCATCTAGTGGGTAGAAGCCAGGGTTGCTGCTGAACATCCCATAATGCCCCTGACAACCCCAAACACATTATCCATCTTCTCATGTCAATGGGTTGAGAAACCAAAAAACCACCTTCTAGCTGTTTCCTTCTGGGGTGTCCTGACCAGTGGAGGCCAATCAAGGGAAAAGAGAGCCCGATGGAAATGGTGACGAGGGAGGTGCTAAGGTACCTGCCTTCCTCCTGAGCGTGGGGGGTGCTCTGAATAGGGTTTTGAACTGGGTATACTAGTTGTCATCACTTCTCACCCAAACCCTCCAGTTCCTCTGGTTGACACATGGTAAGACTGTCATTCCCCAACCCCACAAAGCTGGGGGTGGCCCCTGACTTGCTTTGGCCAATGAAATGTGAGCAAATGGAATATCTGTCACTTCTGGAGGTATTTTAATGGCCAGAGAATGACTCAACATGTTCCTGATTCTAAGAAAACAAGGAGAGAAAGAGAGAGATATTGAGAGAAAGCATGCTAACCTGATCCTGTGTCCCTGACAGAGATGACACAGAGCAGAGCTCCCTGCGTACCTCTGATGACATTAATGTGAATAAGAAATAAACTTGCATTTTTTTCAAGCCACTAATAGGTGGGTCTTATTTGTTGCCAAATCACAGTGACAGGCTAGTTGGGGCCTGTCGTCAGCAAAACCATTCCCAATTACCTTGGGAAATGAGAGGTACAGAAAGCTCCGGAAGTTCACAGCAATATTCAAGTTATTTCACCTATTGAGCTTGTTCAGATCAGGGCCGGGGACGCTGTTCCTTCCCTTTTCTGAAATGGGAGAATGGACGAGGTAAGGAGAAGGAGACCTTGGCACCTGGCACGAGTGCTCCTAATTTCTAGGGAAGACCTTACACCTTTAGTTTCCCACAAATGGGAAAGAATGAATAGTTATCATTGTTGTTTTAAGTGACTCTGTTTTGGAATGATTTTTTTTTTACATAATTGAAACTGTATGAATCCGTTACAATTCAGGAAGATATTAAAAGTGCCAATTGCCTTCTCATAGCTGTTTATTATAAACTATTGAAAAAGAGAGAGGAAGAAGATTATGAGTTTTCAAGAAGAATTTAGAGAAAATAGAACAGGTTCAGAAGAGTCTCTCTAGTGGTCAGACATATTCTCTAAGTAAGGAATGGTTTCAGGATATAAGCTGTAAGTCCCTTGTTAAAAACTTAGAAAGATTGAAAGCTACTTAAACCTAGCAAACCCTCTCAGCTAGGCAAAACTAATAACAATAAGAACATTGTCCTAAAGTATATTTTGCGGGTAATTTATAGACACAGTTTTTTGAGCATGTCAGAACAGAAATACCAATAAGATTCATAGTTAACCTACAGAAATTTTAAGAGAACTGAAATTGGTGAAAGCATTATCTGCTCAAATCCAAGGGGACATGATTCATTCAAAATGGCCTCCAAGTTTTTCTAAGCAGTAACCATGTTAAGAGAGGTACTCAGCTACAAAGAAGAACAAATACTTTTTTTAAAAAAGGAAGGCCCTGTCACTGGAGAGTGCCAAGAGCTCAGAGAGCTAAGGAAAATGCTGAAAAAACAATCGAATAAAGAATCCTCTTAGAACTGGGTCATCATTAGGTAACATTCCATGCTCCAGAAGTTGGGGCTATGAAACAGACACCCGGTTAGATTTAGAATTGCTATGGGCCAGCAGATGCTGTGAACTTTTTCTCCTTTTTGAAAGGAAGTATCCATTGCAGTCTCTCTGTCCATGTTTCAGCATTGTATACAGAGGGTGTATATATATTCACTTTGCAGTCTCCTGAGGAACTTTTCCTAGGGAGATTCTTCATCATTGTGGCCCTAACTTACCTAGCTGCATTTTGGAATTCTAATTCACAATGGTATGTCATTTGTGCATGAAGATGGAGTACATTTTGCATGCAGAGGGGATGTCACCATTCTTATGACAAGCAGGATTGTGGTAGATGGTTATGAAGAGGCTGATTTCAAAAAATCTCTCTCAACCTCAATGCCCTTTTGTGATGTGAGTTAACCACATTTGTAAAGAGCATTGAGAGCTGTAGCCCATTTCCCTTCACCTTGATCTGTTGGCCCCACAACTTCCTTTGACAATTAGCCTGTGGCAGAAATTGACCCACTTTTGAGGCCTTTAGAGACCCGGCACCTGATGTTTCCCCTGGACCACTCTTGCTGCCCAGAGAGGAGGCTCAATCTAGATGATAAAACATTGGGAAGTCACAGGGAAAAAGCAGTCATGTGAAAGAGACCATGGCTTCCCTGTGGGACAGCTGGCACTCTGGTCCCATGAATAAATGAGGTCATCTCGGGTCCTCCAGGCCCAGTCAGCACCCAGCCAACTTCATGTAAGGCAGAGATGATCCATCCCTCTGAGCTGAGACAAGCCCAGTGGCCAATCCACAGAACTGCAAGTAGTAAGAGGCTGTGGTTATGAATCATTAAGTTTAGGGTTTATTTGTTATGCAGGAACAGATAACAGCAGCAAGGGATTTGTGAAGGTGGCTTCTAGGTAAAAACTGATGAAATGGCTCCCAGTTCACTCCAAATCAAAGGTGAGCTGTCAGAAATGACACCCCTGTCTCAGTAGCCTTATTTCCCAACAGGCCTTCAAATAGCACCCCCAAAAATCACATGATTGAGTCAAAGTTATTCAAGTAGGCAGCAGGAAACCTGGGACAACCCCCCCACCCCATGTGTGTGTGGTTTCAGAAGCCCGCTATTAACCTCTGCTTTGTGTCTGACCTCCCTTACCTGCCAGGATGTGGGCACTATGCTGGTCCTGGTCACTCTAAGCTCTGAAGATAGAAATACGGTTTGCATAGGAGGTAGCTCCATATTTGAAAAGCCAAGCAGCATCAAGGTGTGGATTGGGATGGTCATGAACTTGGACTAGGGTGAGATACAGCAGGAAGCTAGAGGATTGTTTTTAAATGGAGAAAAAAAAAGGGCAAGATTTATTAAGGACTTAATTTGTGCTGGGCACTGTGGAAGGAGCCAGGTATGTGCCTTCTGTTTTACAGAGGAGAAACCTGAGGTTTGAAGAAGCCAAATAACTCAATGTCACACAACCAATGAAGGGCAGAGAAGTCCAAATCCAGGTGTGTCCAGTCCAGGAACGGCACCATGGAGCACCACTTCCTTTACCACACCCACGGGCAGAGATGTTTTCTTTTCCTGTAAGGTTGGTCCTCAGAGTTCTTAACATCTCTGTCTGACACGCTAGTATCTTGAATCAGCAGAAAGTTGGTCCGGATATGGAAACAAGCTCAGAGAAAATGGAAGATGTTATACAATTCTGTCGAATTAAGGAAGCCGGAAGGGTGTGCCAGGCAGGGTACCCGGCAGTCTCTCTCTCTGTCTCAGTTTTCCCTGAAGACTCCTTCCCTTATTCATCGCTTGACAGTGTTTACTAAACACACGCTCCATTTCAGCGCTCTTCTAGTTTTTCAAGATGCATTAAGGAACAATGCAAAATTCCTACTGTCCTGAGATCTATGGTTTAGTGGGGAAGAAAGACCATGCCTAGTTTGTCTTCTAAATAAATCTCTTTTTCCTCATGTTAAAAAAACAAGCCCAAGATTGTTTGGAGAAGAAAATTAACACACTTCCCATCAGCCTCCATTCTCCATTTATTCCTCGGGGTGAAATCTCAATAGGGACTGATTTTGCCCACGGACCCCCCCCATCGGGGAGTCAGGCCATGATTAAAGGAATTTAGAGAAACCCTCAGCCCTGCCCACCTGGGTAACTCCAGGAACCCCCACTTCGTATCCCCTCCACAGCTCAGCTCCAACAGATCTCTTAAAAACGAGCCAGCAAAGCTTGGAGACACACTTTCCCTCCTACCGATAGCAATTCAGGTGCCATCGTCGTTGCCAAAATAATTGCTTTTTTTTTTTTTTTAAAGCAACCTCAACAGGCTGTTTCATGTTCTAGGTCCATTTATGGAGATGCCATTCACTCTGCGGAAGCCCTGCTTAGGAGAACGACTATTCTTCTAACTGTAGCTTAATACCTTGAACTTTGAGATTATTTCCCACTCTGTCTTTTGAGGTGAGCAAGAAGAGAGTCTTACTTGGATATGTGATCCAAAGGCAGGGGACATTTTGGGGAGGGGGAGGAGGACAGCACAATTACCAGTTAGAACTGACGTGTTGGCAAGAGTTTTTAAGGTCATCGAAGTGTCATCCACCCTCCCAGATGACAATTCCAAAAACAATAGTAGTTACTAAAGGGAGAAATGGCAATTGTCGTCTTGTCAAACAGAAAGCTAACCATTGTGTTTTGCACGGACACCCCGTGGTTTCCACCCATTTTGCAAAAACATATTTCCCTTTGGGCGGGGATGGTCCATTCTTTCCTTCTATTACATCCTTCCATGGACATCCCAGGGGTCCCAGGGGAGGAGAAATCCACCCAGATATTTGTAACTCTGAAAGTTCATTTGCGTCATCTGCGTCCAAGATGGGTCATTATTCTAGGTTCAAACCACATCCTGCAAAATGAAAACAACAAGGAGACCTTTGGCCAAAAACCGGGAGAGGAGGTGGGACAAGGAACCAGAAGTTGGAAAAGTGCGGAGGTGTTAAAAGGCAGAGCCAGTGTCTCCAGAGCCTGGAGAAGCCAACTCTCCCCGCAGCCTGGTGTCATTACAACCTCTTCCTGGCTACGTGTGGTCCCCTGGAGATTACTATAAGTAACTTATAATAGAAATTTTATTAGCGGTAGTAATTTTTTATGATAATTAGAGTAATCTGCAGCCCATAAAATCCGAAGATATATAGTTATATCTTTTATACAGGAAAAGTGTCCCTCCTAAGTATAGAAATACCATAAATGGCCAACGCAGGTTTATGACCAGTGCCGGCTTTTATGCCGGCTGTTTGGTGAGCCTTCCCTTATTAACACTCTTCATTACATCGGCAGTAAACGTTTGATGACAAATTCAAAGTGTGCTCAACCAGGATCGAAAAGCAACAGAAGTGTCTCCAAGTGCCAGTTAAGTCCCATGTCCTCCCCCTCCGCCCTCTCTTTCCTCTGAACAGAGGTTTCTCAAAGGCAAGGTCATTTGCTAACAAACCCAAGCTCAGCCGGGTCAGCATCTGTTTGGGTCTGACACAGGAGTATTACAGCATGATCCCAACAGCCCATGATTTTGAGAGTATAAGACCTCGCATCTTAGTGGCTTCATACTACTGAGGTGTTCTTTTGGTTTACCTGTTGGTCAAGGGCAAGTGTCCTGGTCAGAAGGTCTTTTTCTTCCAAGAAGTGATTTAGAGACACAGTTTCCTCCCATCTTATAACTGCTCCATCCCCTGGGGCTTCATAGCCATCTGCATCCATTTGTGAAATGCAGGAAAAGAGAAGGAAGGGGGCACTTGTCTATTTCAAACATCACCCCCGCCGGAGGGAGGGACGCGGGCAGTGGTGAGAATCGTTACATGGCCAAGGCCAGTTGCGGTGGGGCCTAGGGAATTCTGTCCTGGGTGTGGCAGCTGTCCGACTTCAATCACCACACTTTGTGGAACAGAAAGCAAGAAGGGTGTTGCAGAGTGGATCCAGCCCTGCCCCGCCGGACAAGAGCAGCCCATACTTATAATATGTCTACATAGAAAGATGGACCAGGGAAACAGGACAAAATGATCATAAAGTTCAAGAACTAAATTCTAAACTTAGATCGTGTGTTCAAAGCTGACCTGTCCCCTTTCCTGTTTGTTCAGTGTGGCTCGGGTTATTTAGTCTCTTGGAACCTCAGTTTATTCAGATATAATATGGGAATCAAAATAGCTAATATGAGGCTGGGGATGTAGCTCAGTTGGTAGAGTGCTTGCCTCGCATGCACAAGGCCCTGGGTTCAATCCCCATCACACACACACAAAAAAAAGCTAATATGAGTCAAACGCACAGAAGTGCCATTTAAATGTTATTTCTTTTAATCCCTACTGCAGCTCTATGAGATAGGTGCTATGATTATCTGAGTTGTACAAATGGAGAAACTGAGGCACAGAGAGGTAAAGTTGTCTATGCTAATTGCGCCGCTTTATGGAAGACTGAAGAGTCCCTCCTAGACCTCTTAAGTTCTGATCACATGGCATCCTGAACAGTAGTGTAGATGAGATGATAAGGAGAGAAAGGTCTTGGTGAATAGAGAGCACTTAATATCTGATTATTCATATGCCTCATATCCCCTCTACTGACTTGTTAAAATGCCTGAATGTGCACGAGTAGAATCATTGTTTTAGAGTAAGGGTAGCAGCTTTCTAAGATTGCTCTGCCTAAGTCCCTTCTCAATGGATACTCCTCAAAAAAGGGGGGAGGGTCTTATAGGCAAATAAATGGGAATGTGTTGAATATCCTGGCAAGAGTCACAAGGAAATTAGCTTGTTAAAGGCGCTGGTGAGTCCTGCAATAAAGAAACCTGTTTAACTTTGTTTAACCCTGAAATTCTTAAATTTATTTGCTTTTGCAACACATCCATAGCTAAAGCAAGAAAAACCTTGCTTGGTTAATTGACCAGAAGTCAACTAATTAGAATTCTCAATTAACCAGAAACATGTCTCTTTCCAACACATTACAGAGAAAGAGGAGATAGATGATAAGTTAATACGCTGATAACTCTAAGTTGAAAACAGGGCAAGAAACGGGAAAGTATTTTCCATAAAAATAACAAAGATATTATCCTTCACAAATAAACATCATACAAATCAACACCCAGAGAATAGAGGATACAGGCAAAGAATAGGAAGAGTGGGCGTAGAAAGCACAAAGGCATGAATATAAATATAATATACTAAAATATCTTAAAATTTGGTAAAGATGGAAACACCAGTAATCAAAGAAAGGTAAAGTAAAATGATAAAGTTCAAATTTTATGTGGAAAATGAATAAGATTGCACGTATTCGATGTTGGTCAGGGCACCAAACATACAACCTACTTATGTCCTTTGACTGGGTCATACCACTGAGAGGAAGGTGAACTAATGCGTTTACAGAAGTGGGGCTGTGGGCGTGGCTCCCAATAGAGCACTTGCTTAGGATGCGCAAGGCCCTGAGTCTAATCCCCAGAATCACACAAAAAAAAAAAAAAAAAGAAAGAAAAGAAAAAGAAAGAAAGAAAAGAAAAGAAAGAAAGAAAAAAAAGAAAGCTCATGTGCGAGTGTATTTATTGTAGTTCAATTTATAATATTGAAGATGAAAATGATCAGTGCAATTATAGAAGAGGAACTAGAACATCATGGCTGTTCATTATGGAATGTGTGATGAATCTAAGACATTATTTTCAAAGAGTGTTCATAACAAAGCAAAACGGTCATGTTATAATCAATAACAAGACAAACTTTGGGACAGAAAACTATGTTTACAGGGTTAATTCAGTATCACGGTATTAGTATTAGGGAAGAACAGTGGCAGTTCTAAGTTATAAAACGAGAGGTTATTTTGTTTTGTAAATTTTGCTTTTCTCTATTTTCCGGCCTGTCTACGATGACCATGAATGATTTTTGCCATCAATCAGAAAAAAAGAAAAATAAGCAAATGGCAAAAGTAGGATCAATAATAAATCAAATAAGACGCTTTCTGATCACTGCTGATCCAGCCTCCTCCCCCCACACCACCCCCGCTTCTGGCTGCATCCTGATGGATGATGTTCACTCAGATTGGCAACCAGGGGCCCTGTGAGATCCTCAGCCACTGAGAAAAAATCCTGCCGAATCCTCCACACTGAACGTCCTGAGGCAGGAGCGCGTACCACCACACCTTACACAGATTTTTCAGCAATCAGATGTGAAGCTGAAAGACCTCTCTGCTAGCTCTCACTTAACCAAATTATCACAGTTGCCAAAATTGCTTATTAACAAAGAATTCGGATCAGGGGAGGCTCTAGGTTCTGTATCAAGTTATGTAATTATCTGCTGCTCCTCCAGCTAACTTCTAACTCTGCCTTTAATTTTTTTTTCTTTTCTTGTCTTTTAACATGGTGCTAAAGTTGTATCTGAAATGTCCCACAAAGACTCAGATGTTAAAGGCTGAGTTCTTGGGGTGGTGTCTAAAAGAGGTGGGGTCTAGAGGGAGGTCTTTAGGTCACTGGGTGTGCCCCTGAAGGAGACAGTGGAACTTTGACCCTTCGCTCTTTCTCTCTCTTTTGCTCCTTGGCCATAAGGCAGGAGGTTTGCCACATGTCCCCGCCATGATGGGCTGCTTCACACAGACCCCAAAGCCATGGGTCCAACCAATCTTGATCTAGAACCAGTCAAACTGGGAGTGAAATAAACTTTCTCTCTTTATATGTTGATCACCTCAAGTATTTGTTATAGAGGCAGAAAGCTGACTAATACACATGGAAAATTAACACCAGGCTACAAAATACAGTTCTGGAATATTCCCTTCCACTCTCTCCTGTGGAGGAGGTTACTTGGTGTTTGCCAAATCCCTTATTGTTGTTTTTTTTTCCCCTCCTGGGCACACAGACAACATCTCCCATTCTCCTTTGCAGTTAGGAGAAGCCACGTGACGGGGGATGGTCAAAGGAAGGGGATCAGAAGGGACACACACCCCTTCCACAGGTGGTTCATAAAGCCCTCCCACAGGCTACCAGCTCTATTCACTCTTGGTTCCCCACCTGCTGGATACACAAGGAGAATCCAGGAGAAGACTCCAAAGACCTAAGGGATGGGGACCATTCAAAGAAAGGAGCCCAAGTCCCTGAATGACTGTGTGGAGCAGAGTGCGCGCGCACACACACACACACACACACACCCCAGATCCTTTGGGTGCCATCGTGATGAGAGATAAACAACTATTGTAGTATGTCTCTGAGGTCTGGGGCGGGAGAGGTTTTGTCACAGCCGTTGGATTATCCTGCTGATACAGCACCTAACTGTGAACCCACTCAGCGCATTACCCTGGGTGGGATGATGGCAGAGGAGCCCTTCAGATCAAGTGGAAGACTTAGAGATCATCAGGCTTGGATTTTCATCCCAGTCCCACCACTTTCTAGATCTTGGGCTTTCACCAAATTAACTCTCTTTCTCTGAAACTCAGTTTCCTTTTCTGCAAACAGAATATAGAAACTGTCCCCAACCCGTGGTGTTGCCTTGAGGTTTCAGTGAACGTGTGTGATGGACAAGGGCTGACGATCAGCACATGGGTGCTTCTCTTTTCCATATGAACATGAACTACCATCATCACTGCTTCTCCCTCATGGTGCAGGAGCAAAGGGATCCCTGAGGCAAAGGTCCCTCAGATTGACCTTCCGGTATTCTTTCATCCAGACACTTCCCACAGGTCACGGTTCCTGGACTGTGCTCATCACCCAATGTGCATATTCTAAACCAAAATGTGTCTGAAAAACTAAAAAAGAAAGGACTCAAATAGAGAAAGTACCAGCAAAGCCACTGAGGAGAGCTTGGCTGTGTTTGAGCATAGCTTGTGTCAGTCCTCTATCCTCAGCACCCAAATCCTCAGGGGATAAGACTGTCAAGTAAAGAGCCCCCATTCCTCCTGCATTGGGTCACTGGGTGTCATCAGCCACCAGGTACCATCACAGATTCTGGGGTTGTAACAGAATCTATATGGAAAGAGCTCAAGGTCCAGGGGGTGCACTACAAAGTAAAGAGACACAGCAGAGTGAGAGGAAGGCCGCAGTCAGTCAGTCAGTCAACAAACAGGGAGCTTGGAAATGTGCCAGGCACTCTTCTGGTGTTAGATGCTGGCCAAAGGAAGAAGAAAAGTCCCTGCACTTACGAGGCTTAGCTTCCATAAGCATAATTTATCAAATAAATAACAAAATCTATTTTATATTAGATGGCTATCAGAGGTATAGAGAAATAGAAAGCCAGCAAGTCATGTAGGAAGTGCCCTCCTGGGAGGAGGATACCGTTTCCTGGTGACCAGAGCAGCCCCTGCTGAGAAGTAACTTTGAAACATTGACCTTCCTGTTCAATATGGCGTCTCCTTCCACTTCCTGCCGGCTGGGCAGGAAGTGGAAGAAGATGCCATATTGATGTCCAAGGGAAGAGTTTTCTAAGCAGAGAGAATAACCAGCACAAAGGGACCTCAGGGTGCCCCTGAGTGTCCTGGAAGAACAGTCAGGAGGCCACTGTGGCTGGAGTGGAGGGAGCACCCCAAGCGAGGTCACCCAGCACTGCCCACCCTGTCTCACCTGTGCTGCCCCCAGGGTGCATTTGCCTCTGTGTCCAGCAAGGGTGCAGGGCTTCCAGAAGAGAACCCAGCGTGGGAAGGCGCAGATGGAGCGGCATGATAAGCGCAGATATGAAACAGACGAAAGCCAAGTATCCTGGTTTGCTCTCCTGGTGACATGTGCTATCTCTCCTTTCTTATCCAGAGATAAGGAGATTGCAGCCCTGAAGGTCAGCAGCGGAAGGGAATGACACTCGCAATGCAAGGGGTGCTCAGGTGACATGGCAGAACAAAACAGAGGCAAGGCACCAAGGAGGAGGAGCGCTCAGGGAACCCAGGGCAGGGGCCAGCTGCCCACAGCCGCAGATCCCTAGAGGCTCTCTCCACCTCTGCACCCACGCCCACAGGGACCCCGGTCCAGGAGGAGAGGGGCTTGCCAGGGAGTCGCTGGGCACTTCTGTTCTATTCTACTTGGAGCAAGAAAGCGTCTAGGAGAAGGTCGCCTTTCTATTATTTTGCTCATTTGTAGATCCTCACGCCCTGGGTGGGGACAGAGGTGTGTGTGAGGAGTGTGTCCTCGGCAGATCTTGGAAGCCTAGTACCCTGGACCCCTGCTCTTTGCACACTCAACTTTCAATGCATTTCCCCCTCTTCACAGAAGGTCAAGCATGAGCTTTTTAACACTGACTTTATTCCTTTTTTTTTTTTTTTTGGTACTGAGGATTGAACCGAGGGGTGCTAAACCACTGAGCCACATCCCCAGCCCTTTTCATTTTTTATTTTGAGACAGGATCTGGCAATGTTGCTGAAGCTGGCTTTGAACTTGCGATCCTCCTGCCTCAGCCTCCAAAGTCACTGGGATTGCAGGCATGTGCTACATTCCCAGCACGTTATTCTTCTTTTAAACAGGCAAAGCCTATCTTTACTATAAAAAGTCATGAAATGAAATCTCCCACCTGTTCTGTCACCTGGCTACCTAATCCCCTTGCCAGACCCAACTAATTTCTTTCAGGTCTTATGTGTCCACAGTCCAAAAGCTATCTCATGGCTCTCTCTCCATCTCTCCTCCCAGCCCTCTAGCACAAATGATAGCACCTTGCTCTTTTTTGCTTAACAATAAATCATTGCAGGAAGAGACACCTCATTCTTCTTTGATGGCTGCATAGTACTCCATTGTGTGAGCGAACTGTGATTTATGTAGCCTGTCCCCCACTGATGGATGTTTGGGCTTTGCCTGTGTTCTGCTTTTACAAACAATGCAATAATGGATATCCTTGTATACAGAGTGTTGTGTCCACATTTGAATGTATCAAAGAGAGTAGCACCTTTCCTTAGGGATGGCTTCCTGCAAATAGAATTTCTCCATCAAAGGGTGTGTGCCCTTGCCATTTGGACAGATGCTGTCAAAGTACCTTCTCAGAGGTTGTTCCTGGTTACCCTCCCGCCAACGGTGCACCAAGCCACCTCTCTCTCCACACACCCTCACCCACATGGTTTGTTCCTAAACATTTTCATCCCTGTCAATGGAATAGGAGAAAAATGGAATTTATTTAGTTTGATTTATTTTTATTCGAATTGTTGGATAAGGAAGGAGACTGTCTCCCGGGAGTTGATCTGGCCTCTCCAGAACCACATTCTGCCCTTTTCTGGCAGGTTCTGGATCTGGGGGGCCTGGGATCCATGGATTCCCCTTGCGATGGCTGGTTTGGCCAGTGGGAGGGTCAGCAGACAGACGAGCAGAAGAGGGGCACCCCTGCGGCCTCCCTGGATTGTGGTGGGGGCTGAGATCTGAGGCTGCAGTGCTCTGCACAGAGCCCTGATGGAGACGGCTCTTCCGTGGCTCACACTTCCGCCAGTCTCCACAGCAACATTTTTTGTTCTTGTTCCCTTAGGCCTAGAAGAGTAGCACCTGTCCTTGGTGAATCCGTGTCCCTTGGTGGTCCTGTAGCCCAGCCTACACCTCTGCACGCGGTGCCACCACCAAAGTCTTGGGTCCAGCCCTTGCCACCACCTGTTATTTGCCAGGACTATGAAGGATGAAATGCTTTCCAAAAAACCCTGATAATCTTGGGGGGAGTTTGTTATCAGAGATCAACTGATGAACTGTACATCCAAGAAGAAAAAAAGGAGCTTCAAGAACTTTCCAATTATTTTCCTGGAAACAAAGGAGTGTCCCTTCCCATGAGCCAACGGCTCTACAGCATGGGGGCCGGGCAGACTTGTTCCACCTGGAGGAGTCTAGAGTACTCATTTTTATTCATCACATCCGCTTTGCCTAGTGAACCAGCAGCCCCGGCCACCGCCGGACACCACCACCATTCAACAGGAAGCCCGCCCTCACCTCCCAGCCCACTGCATTTTGCAGGAATGTGTTCCCGTCGGGGCACGTCAATCACTGCCCTTCACATCAGGAACTTTCCGTGGCTCTGGGTTTGTTTGTTTTTTTTTTTTTTTTTTTTCTCAAAATAAAGTTTAAACTCCAACTGACAAGGTCAGATGCAGGTTAATTCCATAGTTGCTTTATTGAGGGTCTATTGTGTACTGGGATCAGAGAAAGGAAACAAAGATAAATAAGATGCTTTTCTTCCTTTCAGGGGCTTCTGGTCTGGTCGGACATAAGTAATGGTAACCTGATAATGATGTTAATCACCAGTGGATTAAAATCCTAGGAAGTCTGTGCAAGATAAGAATAAGTGGAGATTCTGAATCAGAGAATTCCACCAAGAGAACCCCACCCCCAGCCAAAAACAAAAACAACGACATTGAGACACAGCAACATAGAATTTCCTTGAAATGAAGAAAATACAAAATTTGCAGTTCCTGAGGTCTGCTGTGTTCCAGGAAACACGGACGAAAAATTATTGACATTGACACGTTCCCTGTTCAAGTTCTGAGACTTCAAGGGGGAACAAACATTTTCTGGCTTCCAGGAACCACATCAAGGCATTGGCAATAGAAAAGTCATCCCAAGCAACAACATTCTCAGCCAGAAGATGACTGGGGAAGGTCTGTCTACGGAGTTCCCAGGAAAAGAACGTGTGACTCAAGTCCATTATCCCCAGTCAAGCTGTCATGCAAGCAGAAAAGCGATCGGGAAATGTTTTAGAACATCAAATATATTATGAAATAACCACCCCTACTCCTTGTTGAAGAACTTAAAAAAAGCTGTTCGATGCTGAAATTACATTCAACCAAGAACCAAATGGTAAAATATCTAGTGTGACATTCAGTGCCAACAGGCTATGGGATAATGTATATGAAATCCTGAAGGAGAAGAAGAATTTTATACCCAGCCAAGTGGTATTTCTACCACAAAGGCGAGAGACAACTTCAAGCAAGCCCCATAATCCTGTCTTGGTGAAAACACCATGCTTGATAAACTCTAACGAAGATCTTCTTATGTTCTTACAATATTAAGTCCCCTGCCAGCCCCTGCTGGACCCAATCCTCATATACGGAAGTTCCCAGATCTTAGGGGAACTCATTCCATGGACAGTCCATTTTCTCCAAAGAAACACGGACCCTTCTCTCTTGCATGCTAGAACCTCTTTCTTTGAATCTTGCATGGGTCCCAATACTTACTAACGTGCTTCTTTCTGCACAAAAGAAAGGTCTGAGCATCTAGAGTGGGCAGAAGCAAACTGGACAGCCTTATCTCTGCCCTTTGACTCAGTAGCTGGTGGAGAGTGACCCAGAGACACTCCATCTAGGAGAGACACACTTTCATCTGCAGAGTCTCCTTGCTCCTGGGACAGGACCTATGGGGGTCCCAGCTTTTCACTGTGACACCCACAGAAAGATTTTTCCCCAACTCTCCATGTGCCAAGAGTCAGTGCCAGAGTGGCCACTCAGAGGCGTGGGACTTCTGTGCCAGAGACACGCGTAGGAAGCACTAGCCCAACATGTGCCTGTGCGGCGGCTGCCTCGGCCTTCTCCTCTCCTTCCTCCCCCGTGAAATAAACCAGCTCCAAGCTGCAGGGGCAACTCCCTCCTCCCAACTCGCCCTCAGAAAGTTGACCTTGCCATGGGCAGGCTGGGGAAAGGGGAGCCAAGGGAAGGCTCGGGTGAGTCTCGTTCCTTTGTTTGTTTGAGACGTAAGCTCCAAAGGCCAGATCCGATCTCCAGAAGTTTATCTTTATGGTTGCCATTTTATTGAATCTCATTTTGCTAATTCCTGGGGATAGCGCACTTGCTATTAGCCATAATGGGTTCTTTATTGGTTCACCCCTAATACTGTGTTAATTGATTGCGCTCACTGCTTTCAGACTCAAGCTTTCCCACGTGGAGACGCCCACACAATGGAGCCATCACTAATAAGACGCCGACCTGGGGAGACGGGTAGGACTGCCAACTTGGCAGAGGAGAGGGGCTGGTCTTTAGGCGGTGATGTTCCAACAGGAAGCCCCTTGGCCCCGTTTTTAAAGGCACGTCGCTTAAGTGACAGGTGGGAGGAAGGGAAGGCGAATGGGCAACCTCTGTGCCTAGCACACCCACCCGTGGCCTTGAAAAGCCACGTCCTGACAGGTGCTGCCGTGGGGACTCGGATCCGCTGATTGCCGCATCCCAGAGACACACACAATACCAGGACAACGTCATGTCGGGCTATTTGTCAACGGAGCAGGAGCCTAGGAAACAGCCGGCTCCCGAGGAACACATTGATCTGAAGAGTCTGGAGCCTCAGCCAGCCGGGCAGGGCCTTCCTCCTCTGACACAATAAATTAGTTCAAAGCCGATGACAGCCCGCAAGATTACCACCGCCCCTCCAAGGAGGGGACGCTCTGGTCCCCTTCACGAAAACATAGATAAAAATTGCGTTCTTCTCCTCTAATGAGACAAGCTCAGATATAAGTCAATAGAGCAATTCATTAACAAATCTAATGAAATCCCCTGGGTTGGCAGAGATAGCGAAGAAAGCCTCCTCGGGCGGACGGTCCATATGTTGAGGGTCAGATTGCTGAGTGCCTTCCTCTGGCCTATTCACTGGCTACATATGGCAGTTAAGGTCACTGTTATCAGACACTTTCTCTGTACACAAAACAAAATTTCCATATGGCCCATGGAAATGGCCCCGGCCCGGCTCCTGGGTAGCTTCCCACGGCTCTCTTTGTGCGACTCTGGTTAGGATCGTGGAAAAAAGAAGAGAGCGAGGGGGTTACCTCCTGGGCCACGGCTACCCTGGCTTTGTACGTCAGTCCAATTTAGGGAAAATCTGCCTCCCTCTCTCCCCCGTCTTTCAGGCTCAAATACTCATGTCAGTCTATTAGAACGTGACGGAAGTGCTGATGTGATGGGAAGTCCCGATGGCAGCCTCTGCATTTAAATCCTTTTGAAACCGCGGTGACCTGCTGAAGAGGGTGCTGGGGGAAGGACGGTCTCAGGCTCTTTCAGATCCACATAAAATAAAGGCCTTTCCTGGCTTAAAGTGGCCCCTCCGATGGAGCCCCACAGAGCCCCGGAAAAAAAAAAAAGCCCGACACGATTGTCATGGATATTACATGACAGTAACAAGAACAGGCCAGGGACAACGAGCTTCTCGCCACACAAAACTGCGCGGGGCTTTCTCTCCGTGATTTGGGCCTCGGATTGTTGACAGCCCAGTAAATAGGCTGTTTAACCCTTTGAAAGTGAATAAAGAGGGTGGGGACAAATGCTTTCTGATGGCGTTTGTGCATGTAATGGGCAAGCGAGTACACACCCTCGAGGACTTTGGGGACGTGGGGGGTGGCAGGGGCCCACGGAGTGAAGCAGGAGGCTGCCTGGATGTCTTAGGAAATCCATTGAATGAGGCAGGAGTCAGGGAGAGCAGACCTGGTCAGGCAGGGGACCGGGATGTTTGGGGATATTGAATATCCACCCCCCCACCCATGACCCCTGTGGCTTGTCAACATCTGGTGCTCAGGAAAGTTTGGGGCGAGGTTCCTGAGACCCTTGTCCCCACGTCGCTTCGTGGCCCTGTGGCATGAAGAGTGCAGACGGCAGCAGGCAGCCCGAGGAGCGTTAGGCAGACGTCCGTCCCTCAGTTACCAGGCACACTGGGCGAGGCGGAAGCTATGGGTCCCCCTTATATTGATGGAGAAACTGAGGCGCATAGTGGTTCAGAGAGTCATGACTGGAGCCAGATGTAATGGTGCACACCTGTAACCCCAGCAACTCTGGAGGCCGAGGCAGGAGGATCACAAGTTGGAGGCCCACCTTGGCAACTTAGTGAGACCCTGTCTCAAAAATTAAAAAAAAAAAAAAAAAAGAACAAGGGCTGGGGATGTAGCTCAGTGGTAGAGCACCCCGGGGTTCAATCCTCAGGACTTAGAGAGGGGCAGGTGGTGGGAAGATCTAGTACGGGGTGGAAGATGGCTTAGGACATCCCTCCTTGAGGCCCGCTCTTCTCATTGTGTCAAAATGGGGGATCCCTGTCCTGCTGTGCCTCTTGTGCCACTGTTTTAATAAATACAAGAATGCCATCTCTCCCTCTCCCTCCCCTCCTGGCTCCCTCTGACTTTGGGTGGAAATATATTTCTCTTGACCCAAGAAGCCAAGATAAACACAGCGCGAAGACTGTCTCCCAGAAATGTGGCACTATGCAGATCGCCTCCCACCTCGCCCGCTGCTTAGGTCACACTGAAACAGCCCCCCCCCCCCGTGACCCCCCCCCACTCCTTGGGCTTGGCACCAAGGCGCTTCCATAAATCCGAATCCTACCGCTCCTAACCCCTGACTCTACTTTCCCTGGGAAGGGCCCTCCTAATTCACCGAGCTCGTTTTAATTGTCTTTGGGGGGACGAGTGCTTCCCTCGGCCAGCGTGGCGGCAGGGGGGAGCGGGTGGCGCGGCCTGTGGGGCTCTTGACGGAGGCCTCTCATGAAAATGCATGGCTCTGCAGCCCCCCTCGGTAATTGTAATATCTCCTCCTTACTGTTGATGTCGGAGAGTCATTACCGGAAGACGCTGACATGTCTGACGGTGTGGCATCGACACACATTAGGTGGTCCTCAGACAATTTCTGGACAAAGTTTAGTCCACGGAGCAGGATCCCGGCCCTGTTCTAAGCAGGGAAAATAAAAGGAAATAGACCTTCCTGGGGTGGCTCCTATCACATTCTAATCAGCCCTATCTGCATGGTCCTCCTTCTCCCCTCCTGGAGACTGGCAAGATCTTAGGGGCTAGGGCCGGGTCATAACCCTGTGTGTGTTTCCCTCCTACCCCATTAGACCCCGAAGGTGGTATTTCCATTGCTAGTTAAAATATCCCCAGCATTATGTTGAACAATTTATTACGGTGTCTCTTTTAGTGTTCCTATTAAACTAATGAGGCAGGTTCTATGACTATTTAATTTAATAGAGAAAAAAGATTGGATGCCCAGAGAGGTTAAGCAGCTTGGCTAGAATTAAACAGCTCATGTGCCCTGCCTGAATTCAAGTCATGATGTGCCTCCCACCATGCTGTAAAGGCCCGGCGCGGTCAGAAATCAGTCGGTACCTGTTGTCCACGTCTCTGTGGGAGGCTGACGTTCAGGTTTACAGATATTCTGCTGTTGGTCTTGTCCCATCAGGTCAGGTGGAACTTGGTTCCTCCTTCACCTCACCTCTTCCCCGCTGTGGCCCCTACGGGTGCCTCTGACATTTGGGGTTTTCATTTAAAAGAAGATCGATCCATGTTAAGAAATATCTCCTAATTGCTTGTGTTTGACTTCAGAGAAGCAAATGAGCGTGTTCCACCTCCTGATTTGATGGGGCTCGCTGACTGCAAGAGGGAGCCAATCAATGGCTGGTGGAGGAAAAGGAGCATATATATATATATTTTAAATAAGCCACACTTTAGATCCTCGATCTCTAAGTTATTACAAATTATAAGGTTAAGACCTCTTAGACGAATCCTAGCTGCTTAAAAATTTAAAACTCCAGGGTAAAGCAGAGAAGTACTAATGAGCTTCTGGCTAGGAAATATCAGAGTCTGGAGGAGAAGGCGCCCCTCACGTAGGAGCTCAGGAGCGTCTGCCTGGGAGGTGGCGGGTTCGAGGAGGTGTGTCGGGGAGAACCACATTGCAGGGGAGCCCGTGAGTGGGACCCGGGTTTGGGAGAGACGAATCAGGGAACGGTGACTTAGAACATTCTGGATCCAGACCAGCTGGTTCTCTGTTTGAGAACTATCAACCTCGAGTCCCTCCAAACTTTCCCTATGTCAACAGGGCGTTAGGTTTCCCCAGCACATTCCTTCCGCCTCCGAAGAGAAGAAAGAAAAGCACTTTGTGAATTGTGGTGCCTTTGCACCAGGTTGGAGCCCGTGTGTGTGTGTGTGTGTGTGTGTGTGTGTGTGTACCTTTCATGAGGAATTGGGATTAAAATCTCTAAGAAAATAGAGCAGGCAGAAGCGACGTGCAGTATTTATTTTCCCAATGGAAATGTAAACAGTGGTGGGAGAAGATGAAAATATTTAGAGAACAAACTGACCCGACCCAATTAAAGGCTCCAAGAAATGCCTGCTTCCCCAAGAAGGGCAAGCGCGGACGGATCCCCTTGCACCCGCGAAGGCGTGGGCCACCTATTCCTAACGGCCCCCAGACCCTGTTAAACACCCTTGCAACTCACAGGTGCCCACCAACCCATGGCTCAGAGAGGCCCAGAAGGACCTCAAGAAGTTCAGACTCCCGTTGGAAGGTGTCACCGGTACTTGACGTGACAGTGCTCTGTTTCCTGGCTTTCGTAGGTTGTGACCAGGTTCTCGGGAGCCTGGTCTATTATTCTCAGCTTCACTCCCACCTGCCCCTGGTTCAGGAGCATCCCACAGTGACACCCAGGGTTTTCCCTGCCCATCACCAGCATCCCAACCCGAGCAGACAATACGTCCCCAAATGACCCCATTCTAATCAACGGTGCTCAAACGGGCCATTTGGAGGGAGCTCCTGTTTCTTCCACGCCACCTCCCTCTCTCTCTGGCCCAGATCAGATCTGAGTCCCACATTTAAAATTAAATTATGCTTGGGATAATATTGTCTTGAGCTCACAGTTGCTGACATGGATATTGACAAAGACTTAACCAGTGTTTTAATAAGAAAACAAAAAGCAGGAAAAGGGGCCAGAGTTTGCAGGCGGATCATTAAGGAGATGCCGCAGAGGCCAGGGGCCGGCGGTGACTGCATCAGAGATCGTCATCCGACTTAAACTTCTTTTGACATCTAGTTATGTCGAAATGTGACTGATCACCCAGGGGTTGGAGCTCCTGAGAGGCAGAAGTTCGCTGACAGACAGCCGCCCGCGCAAGCAGTTCTTAAATGAGAATCAAGAGAAAGTAGCATCCGGGCTCCCTGACAGTCGGCAGCTGCTACCTGGCTCTGTCTGCCGAGGCAGGCCTGTTCTGATGAGGGGACTATTAGCATCTGCACACTTCTGTCTCATTACCACGCATCTGCCCACCTTTATCCCAGCCACGCTGCCTCTCATCTGACAGCTCAGGCATCGTCAGGGACCAGGCTACTCCGGGAGCTGGGTACTGTGGGCTCCCTGGCTCTGCTTTTATTTTCTAAAGCCTGGTGTAGGGTTTGACAGTCCCACGCTGCTGCGGAGGGAAGGGAGGTAATTAGCATATCGGGCAGCTCCTCCAGAAGGCTGAGATGCAGATTCCGGGTGAAGCCAACACTGTGCGCGTGGGGTGGTGGGTGATCCCAGGGCACCGATGCTCCTTTACACTTTAGCCCTTTGCCCAGTCCCACAGCCAAAGTCACAGGTCAAGGAGGAGGAACTCAAGGTCTAGATGCTTCAAAAGAAAAGAAGGAGGAGGAGAAGGAGGAGCCAAGGAGGAGGAGGAGGAGGAGGGAGGGAGGAAGGCTTCCTTATGGATTCGCATCACCGCCCATGTCTTGACTTTGGGGTGTTGCTGCAGCACCTTAGCCCCGCCTGAACCTTCTGATCATGCTTCCCGAAGATGGGAGAGATGAGGGAGACCTTGCTTGCCCTCAGTTTCCTCCCATCTTTAAAACAAGAGTCCAACATGGCTCCATTTGTATAAAACAACAGCCGGGCTCACCCATCTTGAAACCAGAACCCTAGCAGCAGCACCCACAGCCCGCGAGCCCTTCAGGGCGATGCTGGACAAGGCAAATGTCAGATGGAACGGTTCAGGGTTCGGAGATCTTCTGTTCCCTTCCAGTTGCCAAAGGAACGGGCTTATGGCTGCTGGAGAGGAGGAAGCCCCCTCCATGTTCAGAGAAGCGGAGATTCTGAATGCCCTTCCTGAGCCAGGTTCTGGATGGAGACTGAGGTCCCTGGCAGGGGACAGGTACAGGAAGAGGGAGGGAAACCCAGCCCTCTGCTGCCCCGAAGCCCTTCCTTAGCCTGCTACCCAGAGCACACAATAGAGTTTGGCACGAAGGATGAACGGTGCCCACTGAGACTCCAAACCCCAAGGGACCCCGGAGGGAGCCCGAAGTGGCATCCCCGATGAGCCCCAGCCAGCCCGAGGAGCGGGTGTGCTCCGTTGGTGCGGCTGCGTTGAGAGCCATTTAGGAAACTCCCGCCTCCCCTCCCAGCGCTCACGGCTTTCATCCCTCGGATATTTCTTTGTTCTCCTGCTCGCGGAGGGTTTGTATGGGTTAATGGAAAAATTACTGCTATTTTGCAACAATGCAATCAAAGTCAGTTCAGCAAACCCTGATAAAGTGAGAATAGCTTATTCAGATTGAGCTGGCAGGCCTGAACTCACAATTGCAAAGTTTGAATACAAAATAAGATATTCCCCCTTTTTTAAAAAAAAAAAAAAAAGACAGAATCCGTTGTCATTCATGCTAAAAAGGCATTACAGACTGTCGACACTGTACAGAAAAATAGGAGATGTTGACCTTTTTATTATAGACTTTTCTGTACTGTTGCCCTTCTTTCAACTGCACATCTCTCCCCCCAGCTCCCCCCGCCCCTCTCTGCACTCATACACACGCTCTTCAGCTGTATGTTATCTCAAATAATTACCCTCGCTTCTGGCTGTCCCTGGTGACTTCTCCTGCTAAAAAAGCTACTCATTGTCGGAGACTGAAGAGGGATTTCAAACCCGCTTCTTGTGGCCGGGCAACGGCTCTTAATTAACCACTCAGGTATTGTGGAAGCTCCAGCCCAGCCCGCTTCCATATGGCTGGAACATGTCCGCAGTGATAATCACAGAAGGAAATATTGTATCAAAAAAGAGCTCACACAACCCAAAGCTTGTGCAAATTATTTTTAATGATTCTTCTCTGGTAAGTCGGCTTATTTATTATTTCAAGCAGAGGAGTGGGGGGAGAGAGACAGAGAGAGAGAGAGAGAGAGAGAGAGAGAGAGAGAGGAATGCATTTGTCCTTGACCCAAATCCCCCCAGCCCACACCCCTGCTGGCCCCCCCCCACCCTAAATCTGATCCCTAGAACTGTCATATAGCCTATGCCCCAGGTAGCAAAGCCCCTCTAGACGCGCTGGAAAGCCGCTCCCGCTATGATTTCCATATGCTTTTGTTTCTATTGGGTGCCTCGCCATTCCGAGATTGCACCCACGCACAGAGAATTCAGATTTTCCACAAGCAAGTGATTCTCAATAACTCTGGGGTGAGCGGTTTGGCAGTACCTCGCCCATTCATGCTCCTGGTCTTTCTTGCTTTAAATAGCCAGGTGCGGGGGAGGGGCAAACGGAGGTGAAGTTTATAAATCTAATTAAATAGGAAGTTGTATTTACATTTTAAACCAACCCACCACCACCACCACCACCCCATCCACCGGCCCACGGTGTCAGTAGACATTATGTATGATTTTACTTTGCGACAGAAACCATTACATTTAAAAATTCATTACAGCAGGGTTAGTTAGACACATGATGGATGCAGCTTTAATCCTGCCATATATTATTACAGTTAAAATGTAAATGATGAAAAATATTTTGCGCTTATCAGCATTTATGCGGAAATGTGTTTTACAGTGATATATGGTGTTATATTTCTATTATTGTGATGAAAAGAAAGCAATACAAAAAGATGAAGTGTTTATTAAAACATGGGAACTCGTGATAACATATTCCTGTTGTACATGACTTTAAACAGATTCGCTGAGGGCATTTGTCCAAAACAACTGTGAAATGTGTTTGCTGTGCGAATCGGGCTAAGTTTTTTTTTTTTTCCCTCCTTCTGATTACAGCTCTTTTTAATAGACGAATATTAATTCAAAATCATGTCGGAGGCTGTGAAGTTGGCAGCCCCCCTTCCTTTCTGACGTGGTTAAAAATGCATGTGGGCAGGCGCAGGCGCACGGGTTCAGAGACACAGGCTGGGCCATGAGAAGAAGGCTCCGGTGTTCACCAGGTACGGTCATGGGCAGGAAGGCGGGCCACCCAGCTGAACAATGTTTCCAAAGTGACGTCATCGGGAACACAATAAAATCCTATTAGGGCTGTGATTGACGTGATGGAAAAGTCATCTCCAACCTCACTTTCCAATCAGGTGCGCATCCAGGGACAGAGGGCATGTTGGGTATGTGCCCGGTTCCAGTGGGGCACAGGGATGTTTCAGTGGCCACCCTGGCAGAACAGAGGAGCCCGGAACGCGGCTGACTCGGGGGCTGTGTCTTGCAGGGAAGTCACCTCCTAATTTCTTTGGCCAAGTTCACTTACAAGGTGGTTCCTGCCGCCTGCAGCCTGCCCCCTTCTCTCTCTTTTTTTCTTTTTGGCCAGCCCAGAACAATGGCACATCCAACTACAAAATGAAATAGGACCCACAAAGAAAAATAAACCCTCATCAGTAACAGCAACAAAAAAAAAAAAAAGAAGGAAAAGAAAATTTATGACTAAACCCTATTTAAAGAAAATCAACTCAAGACAAAAGGCCTTCTGACATTCTCTGCCTTGGGGCTCAGCATTTAGGACAAGATGCTTACTATCTCCGCGCAGGGTCCTTTCCCCGTGGCCTTTGGAGTTGGGATGTTGTCATGATGTTGACTTGGTACCCAGGAAGCACCTCTGCAGGAGGTGGGTCCATGTTACCTGATTCTCTATACAAATTGTAACTCTTTCTCCTGCTTCCTGTGGGTGACAGATCTTGTAATAGATGTGGAATTGACCAGACTTGAAAATCAATTCCACCTTCCCCTTCTTTCATTCAACGTCCCAAGTGTCTCCGGGGAGGAGGGCAGCAGAGGTTTAATGCAGATTTCCACGAGCCTCCCTCCCACCCCACTGCCCCCAGCCGGGCCCCAGGTTCTTTCCCTTCTCCTGCTAACATCTGCTTGTAGGAGGATGTCGTTGTGTACATTAGCGCTGTAGAGTTTAGCGCCCTTCGGAGCTACCTTTGGCACAGGAAACACGGGAGCTGGAGCCAACCATAACACAAGGCTGGGTGTTTCCTCGCTCCCCACTCACCCAGCGCCTCGCACCCGCCCGCCCCTGTTATCTGGAGGAAGTGCAGGGTAGAGGACAGGGGAGGCTTATCTGGCCCCCGGCCTAGTTATAAGACACAACGTGACTCCCCATACACCTTGGGAACGTTGATTCCTCGCCGGTGATGGGGCTTGGGCCTGTGACCTACACTGTCCTCTGTGTCCCTTTGTCTGTGGCATTAAAACCGACTCAGCTGATTTCTTTCAAAGCACACGTTATAGGAATTGTGAGGACATGGAACCCCACCCCGCACCCTCTGCACCACGTGATCTTTCTCCTACATGTTTGGGCCTTTGAAAGAAATGATTATTACACGCACACACACAGGCACACACGCACGCACGCACACTTTCTCAAGGAAACAACAATTCTGGAAGCAACTTGCCCAGAGCACGACCCATCAGTTCATGTTCCTGTTTAAAGAATTTCCCGAGCCAGGATCCGAGAAGCTGTGGCCTGACCCCAGGTTGCCCTGTTAAATGTATTTATTTCTTGGAGCTGAGGAATATTTGCTGAAAGCTGGATTATCACTTGGTAGACCACCAGCAGCTGTTGAAAACCAGGGCATAAAAAGCTTGTTTATGTCTTTAATGGCCCACTTAATGATGGAGCAAGTATGTTATTCATAATAAAATGCCAAGGAATAATCTCAATACTCCGATGCCTGGCGCTAGTGAATTAAGAAACATCTGCTGTGTCATAAAAGAACATTTTATTTGGGGTCTACATTAAAAACATGATTCCATGGAGTTCCCCTGATTTATATTGTACACAACAAATTATGATGTCTTGAAGTAATTACACTTTACAATTAAGCCTACAAGGCCACTCTTGGAAAAAAGAGAGAGAGAGAGAGAGAGAGAAGAAAAAAGAGTCCTGCCTGGTCTTCCTCCTTCTAGATTGTTCCAGCACACACTGTAGCCTTGTGTCAATCTCGGTCACCAAAGCCAGGTTTGGGCATTTTGGCATCTCCAGGAAGATCCCCAAGTTGCATGGGACTCCCGAAACCACTTTCTGCAGAAGAAAATAGCGATTCGGATTCCCAGGGAAAGAAAAAAAAATGTAAAAATAATTCCTTTCCGCCGGTCTTGTGCGACTCTGATCCTGGAGCATATTTTTTTTGTGACTGGAAGGTGAAGAGACAGAAGGTGGGTTCATTTAGTGATGAAGGAAAAGGCTCCATCCCCGAGGGCTTAGTCCCCTGAGTTGTGGGGACTGGGAGGAGGTGTGTCCCCCACCCCCAGGAAGAGAGAGATTCGAGGAACCTGGGACGCAGCAGCCTTCCAGATGTCCCCAGAAGGAGCTAGGTGCTGAAAGGGCAGGGTGTGGTCAGCCCAATCTCGGCCCTCCTTCCCTCTACTCCAGATGGCGTCTGTCTCCCACACACCCGCTATCATTCCAGGAAGCCACATGTCACCACCTCTGTGCCCAACACCACTCGTGAGTACAGGGACATGTCAATTGCTTCCTGAGCTGGTGCTCAGAAAGCCGCTCTTGCTGCACGAGACTCGAGACGAGTTATTTTAAAAGCTGGCTGCGGGACAGGCTGGTTGTCCTAGGGCGGTGGCTCTTGACCCCGGTTGTTTGGGGGAGTAATGGGAATAATGGGAAGGATACCTGCCCTGGACCCCGCCCTGGGATTCCCATCCATTGGCCTGGGGTTGCCCCCTGCACACACATGCACACTTGGGGACTTTGGCTTTGTTTTTATTTGTCTTTGTATGTGTGTGTATGTGCTAGAGATTGAACCCGGGGCCTCCTGCACCCTAGACCCATGTTCTACCACTACCTATTGGTATTTTCCCCAAAAAGCTCCTTAGAGGGTTCTCATGTGCATCCAAGGTCAAAAACTACTACCCTAGGGAGACTAGAATTAAAAAAATAATAATTGAGTGGCTCTTTGGTCAAGCAAACACTTCCATGGGCCTTTTTGGATTTAAAAACTGAGGCTGAGCACTTTGGTGGAAGGTTAAATGGGATGGTTGCTGTGGCAAAGGGTTCGGAAGCCCCTCAAGAAACCACAAGTAGAATTAAATATGACAACGATATATCAATTCCACTCCTGGACGTGTACCTCGAAGACTTGAGGTCCTAAGGAGACTGTGTATACCCATGTCCATGTTCATAAAAGTATTAACCACAACAGCCCAAACATGGAAGGAACCCAAGTGTCAATCACACAGATGACCAGATGAACAAAATGTGGTACAGACATACAACGGAATACTATTCAGCCTTAAAAAGGGAGGAAATTTGATCCTACAATATAGATGAAACCTGAGGAGATCATGCTAAATGAAATAAACCAGACATAAAAGGACAAATCTTACATAAATCCACACACGTGTGATTCCTAAAGTAGTCAAATTTGTAGAGGCACAAGGTAGAAATATGGTAGCCAGGGACTGAGAGGGAGAGAAAGAGGAAATAACTGGCTAACAGAGACAGAATTTCAATTTGGGAAGATGAAAGAATTCTGGAAGTGGGTGGTGCTGATGGTTACGTGATTTTTGATTTTGTTATGTGTGTTTATTTTACAAATATATGTTTACAATTTAAAATATCTACAAATATAAATGTATATATACCATTTAAATATGTATATTTAAGATTTAAAGGTCGGTGAGAGGAAAATAAAAATAAAGTACTAATAACATCATAAACACTGTGAACCTGGGAATCCTTGCTGCTGAGGGTGACCCGAGAGAGAGAGGGTTCAACACTGGCCGAGAGAAGAGGGGACAACCCTGAAGAGTGGGCTGGTGTGTAGGTGGGGAAGGAGCTGGAATTTACGTTGAGGCCCAACCAGGGAGGGGTTTTCTTTGCAGCAAAGAGTAACCTGCATGTTCCCAGAAAGAGGAGTGGCCTTCAACATAAGAGTCGGTATTTAAACATGACCGCCTTCAAATTGAAAAAGCCATAGGCCCTTGGACACTGCCCGGGTCTTCAGGGCACTATTTCGGAGGCCCCTGCTCAGGTACTTCTTGGACTGTGTCCCCTGCCCATGGGCAAGAATGTCATGGTGGTCACCTGAGCCTATGATCTGTCCTCAGGCTGTTCCTTCTCTATAAAGGGACAGACTGGAGTGGTCTCAAGCTGGGCTGAGTATCCTAGGCAGGTTTGAGTCACCATGACCAAAATCCACGACAAGAGCTAGGTACAAGAGGAAAAGCTCATCTTGGCTCACAATTTCAGAGGTGTGGTCCGTGGCTGGCCACGTCCGTCCGTCCACTGCCCCAGGTCCAAGGTGAGGCAGGACCTCATGGTGGAAGGGCGTGCTGGGGAGGCGCCGCTCCACGCAAAGCAGCCAGGATGCAGGGTGGGGGTGGGGGAAAGGATGGGAGGGGGAGGGGAAGGGGCTTCAGGGAAGGTGGCCCCTTCCAGGGCTCATCCCCAGTCACCCACCTCCTCCAGCCCCTCTGCCTACAGTCACCACCCGGTCCGTCCATTAAAACTGGGCTGATGGGGCCCCAGCTCCCACGCCCAGACATTTCACCTCTGAACGTTCCTGCATTAAACTGGGGGCTTTGGAGGGGACACCTCAAATTTAACCCATAGCACCAATCGATGGTTCTGCCAACAAAAAAAATTGCAGCTAAGACTGATATTTCGGTAGGTCAATGAATGTGGCTGCGCCGATCTCACTGACACTTCATTCATGGACACTGAAGTCTGAATTTCACGTCATTTTCCTGAGTCATAAAATGTTATTTTTTTGTGTTCCTTTTTCCCAATTACCTAAAAAATATAAACTCCTTCTGAGATTGGCAAACTAAACAAAAAGACAGCGGGCTGGATCTGTCCATGGATGTAGTGACCATCGGCCTAGACCCTGCCCAGGACCCTAGAGTTTCCTTCTAAATCACCCCAAACCCATGTCGTGGGGCTGCCCCGACCCGGTCTCCAGGAGTTAACTGAGTCACCATGTGTGTCCTGCCCCTAGGTGCCCGGGCAGTGCAGGGGAGGCTGGGGTGCCACTCCTCTGGCATCACCATGGCTCTTTCTTTGGGCCAGTTCCAGCCCTTTCTGCCTCCCTCATCTTTTAATTCTTTAAGTGCCATTAAGATTTCTGTCCAACCTCCAACCTTTGGAAGCTGGCCACTGGACAGAAGGCACTTCCTCTTATAAAATGGCTCCAAGGTCAGGTCCCAGCTGCTGGCAGTGAAGCCCTCTGTGGAGGGGACCCACCCTTTCCCTCTGTAAGGCCCATAAAAGCCCCGCGCAGAAGCCGATTCCAGTTCTGTTTCTCCCACCTGGGGAAAAAAAAAAAAAAGGTCAGGGGTGAAGCTTTTTGGCAAAAAATAAAAAATAAAAAAAAAATTTACCAAATCATTTTTTTGGGGTGTGGGCTACTATTTGATGAGTCTTTGAACCATCAGAGCATAAATCTATCAGGAGGAGAGGACTCTCTACATCCCAGGGACCCCCCTGGTCGTCCTGCGACCTGAGTGGGCATGAACGGTAGCGGTGACAGAAGACGGTGAGCAGACCAGGGGAAGGTGGCCTTTCTCTGTGCCCACCAAGGCCTCTTCTCCATCCCACGATGCATTGCGGCATCCGGTGGGCTTAATAAAAGTAAAAGAAGACAAGCCAGGAAACCAGACTTCGTGCCCCTCGTGCCCCACAGAGCCACGTGGGCATCCCTGCCGTGCACTCGGGGGCACTGCCCCCCCAGCCTCAGCCCCCCGAGTTCTCTGCACTCTCTCCTCCAGCTGGACCTGTCCATCTGTGGCTGCTGTTTGCCACCGCGCCCCTTTGTTGACACTGCTCCAACCACTTAGAATGAACCCCCCCATGGCCACCTTCACCTTGCAGAACCCCAGGACCCCCCTCAAGGGCTTTTCCACCACGTTAGGGATTCATCTCTTTTTCTTTGGCTGGAATCTCAGATTCATCACGTGATCATCTGCCCTGGGTCTTGGGGTCAACGCAGGCCGTAATTCAACCCACACAGCCTGGGGACTTGCACCACCCCTAGGAAGCTTAGGTTTTTCCTCTGTAAAATGGGAATATTAATAGAGGTATCTACGTCACATGGTTGTTGTCTGAGGGTGGAGTGAGATCACGAGTAGAATCTGGGTAAGACCAGGCTCGGCTTACCCAGTGCTGGCCACCGTTGTTGGTAGAGGTACATGGAGACCAAGATTCCCACTAGAGCACCGGCGACTTCAAGGCAGGCTCTGAGCCGAAGGCACCCCTGAGTGAGTCCCACTGACAGATTCTCAACAGGCGACCAGTTGTTCCTCTGAGCTGCACCTTATATTCTTTTGAGGGGGTTCCGGGGATTGAACTCAGGGGCCCTTGACCACACTGAGCCACAACCCCAGCCCTATTTGTATTTTATTTAGAGACAGGGTCTCCCTGAGTTGCTTAGCGCCTTGCCATTGCTGAGGCTGGTTTGGAACTTGCGATCCTCCTGACTCAGCCTCCCAAGTAGCTGGTTATTACAGGCATGCGCCACGGCGCCCGGCACACATTATATTCTTGAATGGGGCTGACCCTATTACAATCCATGGACCCTCCCACTTACATGACTCCTCTTGCTGCCCAGGAAAGGGCTCTGCCTCTCAGCCTTCTAGTGCCTGTCCTGTCCTCCTCACTCCTGCCCTCTAGACCAGCTCTCTCCCAACGCTGTCATTGACGTGCTCCTCCCATGAGACTTGACATATCCAAATGTGTACGCTGGATTTGAGTTTGTCCGGATTTAACAGATTTGAAATACCGATGGTTCTCGAAGGAAATGGAGGTCTCCCTGGTTTCTAGAAGCCAAGAAGGGGTGCATCCGGGATACTGCATGAGCACGAGACCCAGGCCCCTTGTGTCCTGTGGCTCTGCCCTCTGTGGCTGGTGTTCCAAACCCTCAGGGCTCTGGAGCCCCTGCAGGAAGTAGGAAGGGACATCAGCGTGCCCACACCCTGGCAGGACCCATCTCAGAATCATGCATTCTACCGTGCGTCATCACGTGTTGGCCATGACTTAGAGACAGGGCCATTCTTAGCTGCCAGGGCCCCTGGCTTACCTGGGGGAGGGTTCTGAGACCGTTGCTGTTTGTTTTCCCAGACAACTGAAGTCACGGGTTCCATCTGAGAAGACGCAAAAGGGCAGGGTGACCGGGGACAAGGAGAAATTTCTATGATGAAACATCTACATTATTATCTCTTTTACTTTAAGCAGATTTTAAGTTACCCAAGTCATACAGGCACTTGATTGAAACAGCCAAATAAGGCTGAAAAGGTTTTAATGGAAAAAGATAATTTTTTTTGCCGCTCCAATGCACCTCTCAAAAAGCGTCAATTTTAACTTAGTTTGCTTTTGGTTTTAGCAGTTTCTTCTGGAATTTACATCCACATTTCTAACAAATAATATGGCCATACAGCTTTCTCTTGATTTATTAATTTTAGGCTTTTTCAATTGCCTTTCCACATTGGTAAATAACCATTTTGCTTTCCTTCTCTCAAACACACACACACACACACACACACACACACACCTGCCCTGTTCCTTTCTCCAAGATTTTCCCACGAGGGTCACATACAATTTTCTAGTTCAAGAAATAACCAGTCTTTGCACAATTGTGGCCATGCAAATATGATTCACTCTGTGGTACCATCATTATGTTTCTTTTTCTTTCTTTCTTTCTTTGTTTTTTAATGTACTTTCCCTTGAAATTAAAAAAAAAAAAAATCTCATTATCTTTATGTTTTCTTAGTTTTTAAAAATTTCTATTTAAAAGTCTTCTCATTCCCTCTTCTTAATCTAAGTATTCGTAGATTCACTATATCAGATCATCTAGGGCTTAATTTTTTTCCCTGCAGACCATACATCCAGAGCCCTGTTCTACTACTCTGGACGGGGTGCCTGTCAGAGCTGTGGTACGGCTGTGCAGAGTACCTCATTCTGGAATCATCTTTGCTTTTTCCTGTGATAGCTCTGTTTCCTGGATCCCACCTTCCTTAGATGGCGAAGTTAAATCCGTTTCTCACTCCTGGGGAGGACCCCAGGGGAGGTAAATTTTTTTTCATCTGTAAAATGCCTTGATTTTGGCCCCAGTTTAATAATTTGGCTGTCTATAGCATTCTAGGTTGAAAACTCATTTTCATTCATTTTGCTAAAGGTTGTATCTCCTTCTTCCTAATGTTGCTAGCTATTTGATTTCATTATCCTTCCTGGTCCTTGATATATGGCACAATTTCATTTTTTTCTCTAAGAAAGGTTTTAGGTCTCTGTCTCTGGTGTACTGATGGACCTAAGGTGGGCTTTCAAAATTCAGGGTGGGGCAACCTCAATAGCCGAGCCGGGGAGCCAGCAGAGGTGTCTGTCAATGGATGAGTGGATTTATAAATATGGCATATGTATACACAACGGAAATTTATTCATAAAGAAGATGGAAATTACGTCAATTGTGGGGAAATGGATGGAATTTTACGTTAAATAAAATAAGCCAAACTCCGAAAATCAAGGGTCCTCTCTTTTCTCTCGTATGTGGAAGCCAGAGAGGAAAAGGGAAAAGAGGTGAGTTTCATAAAAATCAAAGAGAGACCAAGAGAGTGGAGGAAAGGGTCCAGGGGAAGGAGAAGAAGAGACAAAGGGGAAATTCTGTGAAATGGTATCAGCCAGACTGTAAGGTTATATTGTGTGCAAGTACGAATACGTAACAACGGATTCCACCGTGACATGTGACTATGGTGTCCAAATGAAAAATATGGGGGAGGGGGTTCATGGTGCGTGCGAGACTCTGCTTGGATTCTTTTAACCCACATGAGAAAATCCATGTTGTTCAGTTCTGAAGATGTTCTCGGCATTTCCTTGATGATTTCTACTCTTCCATCTTGATCCTCTCTGTTCTTTCTGTCTGGAATGCCCGACTCAGATGTCAGACCTCTCAGCCTCAAAGTTATCATTTAAAAATTTTTCTTTCCACTTTTCAGGGTTTTTTTGTTTCATTTGCTAAGAGATTTCTCCAACCATCCCTTCCAACCCTTACGCTGAATTTCTGCAACCATATTTTTGATTGATAGAGTTTTGTTTTTTTTCCTTGTTTAGTCTTAGATTGAATCTTAAAAGGGAGTAGCATCTTGTTCTGGTTTCATGGATGCAATACCTTTCATCTCTCTGCAAATATCGATCATGTTATTGCCATGCTTTCTCTATTCCTTATATTATATTATCTCTATGCTTTCTCTATCCCTTATATTATCTCTATTCCTTATATCATCTCTTACCTTAGAATTTCTTTATTTCTGATTTCTTGTTCAGGCCCTGCCTTCCATATTCAGGTTTTCTTTTAATATATGTGAATCCTTTAATCAGTTTATATTTAACAATGCAGCACTACCTTCAACTGATGAATGAATAAAGAAAATGTGGTATTTATACACAATGGAATATTACTTAGTCATAAAGAATAATGAAATTATGGCATTTGCCAGTAAGTGGATGGATCTGGAGACTATCATGCTATGGTGAATTAAGCCAATCCAAAAAGCCAAAGGCCAAATGTTTTCTCTGATATGTGGATGCTAATACCCAATGGTGAGGGTGTCTAATCATTGGATTAGACAAAGGGGAATGAAGTGAAGGGAGGGGGATGGGAATGTGAAAGACAGTGGAATGGATCAGACATCACTTCCCTGTTCACATGTGAACACACGACCAGTGAGACTCCACGTACAACCACAAGAATGGGGAGTCACACTCCGTGTGTGTGTGTGTGTGTGAGGTGTCAAAATGCATTCTACTGTCTGTGGAACTAAAACAAAAAGATGGCAGCACGAAACGATTACAATGATACTGACCGCCTAGAGGGTCCACTTACCGGGAGAGCTCGCTGACTGCTGAGTGTCTAGACGGCTACCCAGATGTTCAGTGTCTTCCCGCCCATGTCCTCTGGTTCCAGTTTCTCCAGGGGGAATCCTCAGCCGTCCACCTCCTACTTACAGGTCACAGCCCAGCGGGGCCTCGGTGACGCCTACCTGCCTTTGCTGGACCCACCTGTTTTCTTGCACCCTCTCTGTGCTCCCTCAGTTCCTCTCCTCCAGAGGCTCCCCATTTTGATCTATCACGGCTAAACCTTACAGACTGGCTTCTAACGGCTTCTAAGTTCAGGAGACACGAGTCTGTGTTTTCGTTTTTTCCTTCTTTGGGACATCTGGGAGAAAAGGGGCAGAAAAACATCTTAATTCTGGAAGGTTCTATGTTATGGCTTAATGAACATGAGTGTTTTTATTTCGTTCATTCTCTTTCACTGAACTATGTTTATTCAAAAGGGAAATTTTATATCGTGATGGCAGGTGGGGAAAAAATCAGAAATAAAATCATGAAAATAAAGAGCAAATAGAATAACAGGAACACACGAGAGCCACAGTCATTGGCTGCAGGTCCTGAGCTTGTGGTCTGCTCCCTCTTTGCTGGAGAGACAGGTTAGCACCTAATGGAGAAATGTTGCTAATAGGAAGACCCACTAATGCCAGTTGGAGATTTTTCCCTTTGCTAACAGACTAGAAAAAGAATCCAAAATAGGAATCAGTAGCCTGTAATTCAAGGTCCTTCCGCCCTGTATCCCTTACCACCTCCCCTGCAGACCTTTGCATTGCTCAGGTTTGGGCTAAAATTTCATCTTTGCGGAAAGGCCTCCCTGACCACTCCCACCCGGGGTAACTCCAAGTCATATCACACGACCTCTTCTCAGTTCATTGATTAGCACTTCCTGCCATTCAAATGACCCTATTTGTCCGGCTTTATTAGACCTCTGCTAGAATGTAACTTCATGAGACCAAAGACTTTGATCTATTCACCCAAACATCCCACACTTAAACTGAAATCAGTGCACAGTATAGATGCTCAATAAAATCCTATGAATGAATAAACGCATTATTTAAATTTTTAAAATGTCCTACTTCACTCTACCGCCAGGTTTCGCCGCCAGCCCCAGTCCCATGTGACACAAGGAACAGCAAGTCTTAACCTGCGACAGAAACCAAGTTGAAATGCGCTGACAGCCCTCACGCCCGCCTGCAGCACCTCTCTCGAGAGCCAGCCTGTCGCTATGGCAGATGCTGGTCAATTAGGCAGAAATTCTTTCATCTTTAAAAAAAAAAAAAAAAAGGATTTAAAGACCCAAAGGTACTTTTGGCTGACACAAGTGTAATTAATTTCTTCACAAGACAAAATGGACAGCAAATGAACTCCAGGAAGGTCCAGTTTTCATACCACCAAACTGACAAATGGATCCAGAGCAAACAGAAGACTGACGTATTTTCTTTCCTCCTCAACATCATTCTGCCTGCCGACGTCCTCTGATGCCAGCCCCCTGTAAGCACCTGGTTCTGTGAGTCCAAAAGACGGAACCACTTTGGGCAGGTGCTGAGTACTAAGTCTGACACCTCTCTATGCTCTCCAAGACTGAGCTCGGGAACCAGGTACACAGTCGGTGCTCAATAAATAATCACAGATAATCAGATATAAGTTCCCTCTGTTTCCCTACTTGGTAATCAATCTGCTGACTCTCACTCATTGTGCTTAATGGATTCTCTTTAATAAGGGGTCTCCCTACCCTTGCTTACAAACAGTATCTTCTTCCAGAAATGAAATAGTCATTATTAAAAAGTTGGAACTATTGTCGGGCATTTCCATAAGCAGACGAATAAACACCTTAATATACAAGAAGTCGTTTCCGACAGCAGAAGGTACTTCATTTCCTCCCTCATAAACAACCTAGGCTCTTGCTTCAAATAAGGTCAGCACCGGCCTCACCCACAAGCCAGATCAAGAGGTCAGTCGGCCTTCGCGGTGAGCGGTGTGGCTCTGGGCCTCGGGGGCTTCATGCAGGCCAACTCTTCTCCTTGTGACTAACCGAGGGTCATAGAACTTGAAGAGATACTTTAGCAGGAATATCTACGGACACTGATAGGGCTTTAAAAAAATATTAGCCAGAGCTGGATGTGGTGGTACACAGCCTGGAATCCCAGCAACTCAGGAGGCTGAGGTAGGAGGATCACCAGTTCAAGGCCAGCCTCAGCAACTCAGCAAGGCCCTAAGCAACTTAGCAAGACCTGTCTCAAAATAAAAAAATAAATAAATAAAAAGGGCTGGGGATATGGCACAGTGTTAAGTTAAGCCCCCCTGGGCTCAATCCCCCAGTACAAAAGAAAAAAAAATTAGAGAGAAAGTGAGTTATGGGCCTTCTCCAGTAGAGTGAGTTCCGGCCGTGGAGACAGGGTACAGATTTATTTAAGGTGACTCTGCAGAGCCATGACTTGGCGGACATCAGGAAACGGCGAGTGTTCTCTCTAATTAAGCACTTCCTCCTGGAAGCGAATTTGCTCCTTGCTCTTCTGCATGTGGAGTGTGTGTGTGGGGGGGCGGGGGTGTCTGCACTGCCTCTGGAGCATGTGAAATAGGCAGAACAATGAAGCTAATAATAGCTGGCGAAGGTCTGCAAGTGACTGATTCATGTAACTCAGAGCCGGTTCAAAGTGATCCACAGAAGGACCAATCCAACTCTCACTCTGGGCCTCTTCCAGGGGAGAGGAAGGGGTGGGGCCACAGCACACCAGGAATTGCACAGATCCCAAAGCCCGGCTCAGCAGGCTGCCAAAAAATGTCCTGAGTAATTGTTCCCAATGTACTATTATTAGTCCTGATTTGTTCCATTACTATAGAGATTAGCTTCTCTGCCAAGTACTTTAAGGTTAGTCAAAACCTGGGCTTGTGACATTTGCGTTGGTCCCAACAGAAAGCACAATGTTAAAAACCACGTCCTTTTTCAGAGTGGCAGAGCACAGCTCAGCCCTCATTTTTGACATCTGGCAGAATGCTCTTATGACCCTATGTAAGAATCTCAGCAGTTAATTTCTTCAAGAGTTTATTGTCATGAAAACTGTTCCTCTCCAGATACACTTTTATGCCTCCTTTTGATTAGATCATGAGGCGAACCATCTTCTTGGTCTTTTTACTCCATCTACCAGGGAGCTCAGAATTTTACATCTAATATCATCCTAAGGTTCAACAGTGAAATGAACACAAAATAGCCTCAAGATCTGGTTTCCAGACCTGATTCTGTCACTTACACGTTGTGTGTGCCTTGAAAAGTCAGCATCTGAGCCTCAGTTTCCATTTGCCATCAAAAGTTTAGTGAACACTCTAGGTCGCCCACCTCCCAGTGATGCCTCACTTTTTCTCTCCACAACAAATGTCCTGAATTGCTCAGGTTCTCAAAGGCCATGTGCTCAGGAAAGGTAGATCCAATCTAGAGAGTGGGTCAAGAATGATCAAAGTCAAATAGGATACTCCCTTTCTCCTCTGTGACAGCTTTAGAGATGGACATGTGGCCCAGTTAAGGCGACTGAGTCAATATGAGAAGTTTGCTGATTAGTATGGGAAAAGATTTCCTCAATGAGGGAGAAAACAAAGGAGAAAAATCAGTCCTGTTCCCCAGCCCCTGGGTCTTCCTTCTTTTGGGTGAGGTTTATGGGGATGAAAGAGCTGGAGCAGTGGCAGCTATCTTGGTACCAAATGGGAATGCCAAGAATTTCCAGGGACTCCAATCCTGAAATCAATAAACTTCCTAAACATCCTCTGGAAACTTCTAGGCTTCTTGTTACATAGGACAACAAATGTCCTAAACTTGTAAGCCATTGATAGTTAAGCATTCTACTTTTTATAGTCGGAACTATCTTAATGGTTTAAAAAATGTACATCAAAACACTGAAAAGCTGTAAAATGCTATCATAATGATGATGTTCATTCCTCAGACATCTATTCCCCCTTTTGTCCAAAAAGCTTTTTGACCCCTAACTTTAATCTCTGTTTTTCCCATGCTGTTTTCAATGATTTTTATTAAAAATCAGCTTTAGTAAGCCTTGTGATTGTTACACAGTACAGCCACTGTTCATAGAGTACTTACTTGAGCTTGGTCATGTCCTAAGTGCTTTGTGGGGCCTATCTCATTTAATCCAGAGATTAAATATAATTATCCCCCTTTATAGGTAAGTAGGCTGGAGCCCAGAGAGAAGAGAGAACTCGCCCAAGGTCACAAAATCGACGGGCAGAACAGTTGAAACCTGACATCTGGTCCTAGTGACACCAGAGACTGTATGTTCAACCGGATTCTTGAATACCACTCTTTTGTCCCAAAATCAGTCAACCAGTCAATTAACCAATAAAGAGCCTACTTATTAGCACCAGTCCTTTTAAAGACACCCAAACCTAGGAGTGATGTATCTGCCCAGCGATTTTAAGAAGATTCATCTTGGTGTGTGTGTGTGTGAGTGAGAGAGAGAGAGAGAGAGAGAGAGAGAGAGAGAGAGAGAGAAGTCAAATATGAGATATATATATGGCACTGGGGATTGAACCCAGAGGCACTTCACCACTGAGCTAGATCCCCAGCCTTTTTTTACCTTGTGTTTTTTTTATGAATTTTTTTAATACTTTTTTTTTTTTTTTTTTTGGTGTAGATGGACACAACACAGTGCGTTTATTTTTTATGTGGTGCCCAGGATCGAACCCAGGTCCGGCCCGTGCGAGGCGAGCGCTCTGCCGCTGAGCCACAACCCCAGCCCTTTATTTTTCATTTTGAGACAGGGTCTCACCTGGTGTGATTTCATCCCTTCTCAGGGCAGGCACTAGGAATTCTTGCTGCTGTGCTTCTGCCATTGAAACGTGGTGGCCAGCTGAGAAGGACAGTCAGAACCCAAGCCAGGAGGGAGGAATCCCTACTTCTTGGACAGGAGGAGGAGGAGGAGGAGGAGGAGGAGGAGGAGGAAGGAGAAGAGACCCGAGTCCATGAGGCCCTTGAGTCAAGTTCACCATCTCCCACAAGCCCCGGGTGATAACTGAACAAATCTCAAGAGTCGGTCAAGGTCAGCGGTCAGGGAGCGACATCGCCACGATGCTGACTTCCCCGGGGCTGCTCTGCATAGCTGATGCGCCGCCTGGATACAGGGCTGGGGAGAAGGAGCTCAGACACCCCTGACTCGGCAGGAAACCCTCATCAGCAGACGCGGGCGTGTTCCAAAAGGTGCTGAGAGGCAGGTTTTCCTGCAGGCTCATCGGCATGAGCAACGCCTCCCCAAGAAATGCTTACTTTTCAGCATGTCAGCCTCCATTTCAACAGGGGTGGAGGCCAACCCCGGGATCTGGAGGCCCGACGGCGCTGCCTACTGTACCAGGACCACGCCCACAGCGTGACGTCACCGCTCCTCGGCCAATCGGCAGCCTGGGAGAAGTGGGAGGGTAGAGACTGCAGGGAGGTCGGACTGAGAGGCTCCAAGTAAGCAAAGGCCACGGGTGAGATCCGGCCTCCTGCCTCCAAAGCTAAGGTCGGGGTCTGTGCCGGGCCAGTCCCCAAAGCAAGGCAAGTGCCGAGAGGGTCTCAAAGCAAAATGAGAGCAGTGGCCTCTCCAGACATGGCCAGAGAAAAACACGGTCAAGGAATGTGTAGCAGAGGCACCAAGCCTAAGTGTCATGTATCTGACCAGTGACTTTAGCAAGACTCACCCTATGTGGTTTTTTTCTTTTCTTTTTTCTTCTTCTTTTTTTTAACCACTGAGCTAAAGTTGCCCATGGGGGAGAAATTTCTAGAAGCAGAAGTGCCCGCCCTGAGGATGCTCTCCTAACATGATCTGGTAGACCCGCAGTGTGTGGGTGGAATGGTGACCTGGAAAAAAAGAGGGCCCTGGATAGCTTGCAGGGACACGCCCTGAAATGACGTGTCCCTGCAAAAATAAAATCTCCCACCTGCTTGCTGGGATGGGGTCGGTCCAGCCACACCACAGTTTGCTAAAAGGCCCTTCCTCTTTTGAGATGATAAGTCCCTGCCAGACACCCACCCGGGCTTTTGAACAATGCCCACCCCAACCTTTCCAGCTCTGGTCACCTCTAAAAACTGGGAAAGAGTGCTGGCAGGTCACCTTTCCACCCCCAGGCTGGCCATTTACTGCCTTGGTCCAAAGCATTGCAGGGCACCAGGACCCATCAGGTTCAAAGCCAAGCCTGTTATTCTCTGTTTAGGCCCAGCAAAGGAGTTCTTGTGAGTAATTCATAAAGTGCCTATACTCGGAGGTATTGCACAATCTCATTACCATTAATTTTTGCATATTTAACTGCAGTTTTTAATTAGATGGTATTTTATTATTCATGCACATAATTTGAGTCCAAGTCAGGCTGCTCTCTTGGAGGAGAAAAAAAAAAAAAGAAGGTGATTGGGGTGGGGGGAGCTCCTCCTGAATTCAAAGTTGGTGCTGGTGTTCTTTCTTCGCTGGTGAACAGAGCAGCCTCTAAGTCTATAATGGTTCTCTTTTAATTTTGCTAATAGCTATCATGTTATGTACCTTTATAAATTTGTTAGCTCCAGAGTGCTGGGAGTTGGCTCTGTATGCAGTAACTGTAAATAGTTTGCTCTGTTTGGTTTGCACATACAAACTGTTTGCTCAGACTCCTTGATGTATTATTAAAATGGGTAATGGGCCCCTGGGAAACCATCTAGCTATATGCCTTCATTTGCAAAATAAGCCATGCGTTGTTTTCATCTTTCCTCATGATTGTTAATGGCACTGATGATGAGATGGGTGGATTTTTTTTTTTCCTGACTGCCTTTATCAGCACTGTTTTATTATGCAGGCAAAATGGCCAGGCTGCTGATTTTGTCTAAGGTTTTCAATTAGTCATTTGACTGAACACATCTGTGCTGGCATCCACCCAGAGCTGGACGGCAGCTATTACCGGTTTACACCTGCTGAACTATGGCCATAAACGCGGATGGGAATAAACCTAAATTGGCCTTTTAGATATGGTTGAAAAGTTGTAATGTTGCAGTGTTTTTATAGCAGTGTCAGGAAGGTGTGAACTTTTCCGCCTTTGGGCCTAAGAACTTACCACGATATCCCACTCCATTCAAATGACTCACTGAGAGGCTGGTTATTAATATCTGTTTACCCTTTTGCAGCCCGATGACTTAATCGGCTGACGTTAAGGAGATAAGATTCTGTTTGTGCTGCACTGGGGACAGCAGAGGGCTAATTGTGTTGGTAAACAGGGCACAGTGGCTGCTTAGGAATCTCTGCAGATGCCTCACAATTATTCAGTAGCAGTTTGGAACAGGAGTCCAACGTCTTCCGCTGAAATGAAAATGACTTCATGGCAAAGCCAAGGAACTGGAGGTGCAGGATGGCTTTAATACTCGGGAGAATCTGGCATTTATCACCAAGGAGGAAAACTGGGCAGATTTCTGCAAGATCGGCTCAGTCTCCTTAATGTTAAGAGCTTATGCGCTTTATGAAAGAGAGTCTTAATTGCTAAATATCAAGCCATCCCCCTTGCTGGTTCTGGGGATCCCCAAGGGGCAGTAGGTGAGGTGCAGAGAGCAGCAGCCAGGTCACTGCAGAAGAGCTGACATTTGGATACTGGAGTTCAAGGACATTTACAAAGCAGCAACATTTCTGTTGGATTTGCCCCATTCAAAACATTTCCTTCATTGTGGGAAAACCCTGAACCATGTTTCAGACTCTTGGGTGGACAAAATATATTGGCCTAATGGCCAGAATGGAGGTGGTTGCCACAACACCATCTCTGTCTCCAGGGATGAAGCATTTGTTGGCTTCACCATGGCGGTAAGAATGTGTATGGCCACCATATTGATTCCGAGTAGATACATCAATGCCTCCATGCTAAGCCCTGCCAATCTGTCTCCTATGAAAGGACCTCATTTCATTAGGATTCATTTCCCTCTTTCAGACACCACCTCCAACGACTTTCTGACCGATTTTCTGAAAACAAGATGAGCTTATCAAATTTGTGACTAAGGATCAACTTTTGCCTGAGTTCATACCCACCAACGTCCTTTCTCTGAACTCTATTCTTTGCTGTTTGCATGGTGTTACTATCTGACACACGTGGACACCATTTGCCAGTCATCATCACCACCGTTACTATCACCCCGTCCCATCTCACCTCCATGGAGGCTATGCAGCAATACACAACAAACACCATGTGACATGGACCAGTCTAGGGGAGTGATTTGCATGATGTCTTTGATTTGCACAATCATAAGGCATACACATTTGAAATTTTCTAGAGAGTCACCCTCCAAGATGGTTACGGTGCATGGGAATAGCTGTTTGCCTACACCCTTCCCAATTTTAACATGATTCAACCCTTTAAGTTTCGCCAATCCAAATGTGTTTTCCAAAAGTCAAGATCTCCAGCTGAATGTGAGATGAAACCTTTACACTTGCTATCTGTGAGTGAAGCCTTCTGTCTCTCGGCCCCACCCTCTCACTCCCACCTCGGAACCCGAGAAGATGAAGATGCTTTGTGTTTTGTAAGATGCGAGTAGTTTTCTTTTCACAACAGAATGACCACTTGCTCAGCAGGATTTTGCATCCTCAAAACTGCTGGACCTCGTAAGCTAGTTACCAGGTGTTTACCATGTGTTTCTGCCTCTCATTTTTGATTTTTGTCAGGGACTGACAGTGAACCAAACTCTTTCCAACAGCAGCCAGTGACTTGAGGGCAAGGGAGGATGCCTTCTTGCAATCCCCAGAGCCTTCTCCAGCGCCTGGTATGCAGTGAGTACTCAGGAAATGGAAGCTAGGTGGATGGACAAGCAGCAAATCAGGCCCATCGACCTCAAATGCAAATGCCTAGGCCTCCGGCTCAACTCGGTGGGTCCAGATCTCTTGGTTGGAGCCCTGCAATCTACATTTTGAACAGATTTGGGTATGTTTAAATGGTTTTTGGCATAAAAAGCCGCCGTGCGTGTGAGGCTGTAGGTCATTCTGGCTCTAGGGAAAATCCCCTCTAGCTCTTGGCACAGTCTCTTGGTATTCAGTAAGTGTTGAGTGAATGTATTCATCATGTCACAGGGTAGTTGTAGCATTTCCATCCTCACCAGGTCCTGAGAGACAGATGTGCACCCTCCAGTCACAGTTCCTGAGCTGTGGATCCCTGAACCTACTCTCTGATGCCACACTGGGCTCCCAAGAGGAGGAGCAGAGTCCCCTGTGGCAATCTCATGCCTACTCTTCCTCCAGCAGGCTCAGGCCACCTGCTGTCACCCAACACTCTGCACAGACTTCCTGCAAACCCCTGGGACCTCCAGATTTCACAGATGCCACGAAGCACCCTGGACGGTGCGTCTCAGGGAGCCAGAGGTCAAGCCCATCCCAGCCGCTTCCCCTCCCTGTCCTCAGCCGTGTGGCCTCCCTGGGCTCCCGATCTCAGGGCTCCTTCTATCCCCCTGATGTTCTTCTCTGACCATCACTTTCCCCTTGGACCCAAGTCCCCGGCTTGATTGTCCGCGTTGCATACGTCCCACCCTCTCTTCCTTCATGTCCAGTTTGCCCCCACTTGCCCCTCCCCCAGACCCTGCCATACTCAGGCCATTTTAAGCTCCCAAGAACTGAGTCCCAGTGCAGGGTCATTCCAATAAGAGGGGCCTGTCACTCAGAGCTAGAGTGCTCCGTGCTCATGTGGGAGTGGATGGTTAGCTAAACTACTTTTTTTTTCTTTCTTTTTTTGCTTTATAAACATTATTTCCCCTTCACGTCATCTCTGGTAGGTGCTTTTAAGATATTGAGGGTTTCTGGACTGCATTCAAATGAATATGAAACGATAGCTGATGTTTGTGGCGGCCTTTCTCGGGCCAAGCAGAGCCGCATGCATTGCGCAAATATTAATTGCTTAAGGTCTTCTCAGGTCGCTCCGATGGACCCGAATCCCAAGTCCATCTGCAGATGAGGAAAGCAGGCAAGAGAAGAAGGAAGGACGTCGCTCAGGGGGGGGACAGCTAAGAGAGGCAGAGCGTGGATTTGAACCCGGGACCTCGGCTTCAGGGCAGTGCAGGTCACCATGCCCTGGTGCCCTTCCTGCGTGGCTTTGGGCCCGGTCTTCCCTTCCTGGGAAGGTAGACACGCCTTCAGCAACAGGCACACAAAGAGGCCTGTCCCGTGTTGGAAGGGAGGCCAGACCGGTTAGACTGGCCAGGGCTGAAAAATCCCCCCACGGATCCCCAGGGTGATGGTGACAGGCCCCGGGGACAGGCTGGCTCAGGCCCACGGCAGGCAGGTCCCAGCCTCCTCCGCCCAGAAGGCCTCCAGCGTCCAGGTGGGCACCTGCTCCCGCGCGGGTCCCACCTGGGCTGCGCTCGCGGGGGTCCAGCCAGCCTGCTTCTCCCGGGTGGTAGCTGCAGTGTACACCCCACAGATGAAAGCAGGTCCCCGACAAAGGGAAACGAGATTTCCCTTGAGCTACTTGCCCTGGCTGACTACCCCGAACCTCCCTTCTCAGGATGAAGAACCGCTCTGATGTTCTGATGTTGAAAGCATCAAAGGCTGATCCCCTCAGCTGAGTAGTGACACACAGTCACTTGGCAGTCAGGTCCCTGGAGCCCCCGCCCCCACCGTTGCCAGAGCCCAGACCCTCCCCAGGGACCCTGCCTTATTAGCAGCCCGTATTCCACCAGCCTGGCCGCAGCCACCTGGGCGGTTCCTGCTCTTGCATTCATTCCCCCTCCTCCTGGGTCTACGATGCCACCCTCTGACCCTGCGCCTCTGCTGGGGACACGGACTTGTCCTTGTCAGCCCCCTCTCTGGCTCGGCTGCAAAGTTCAAAGTCTGAGGAAGGAGAGCCCCCAAGAAATACAGATCAGCTTCCAAGAGGACGGAAACACAGTTTCTTGAAAAATGTGCTTCTCGACAGTTTCATCTTTTTTTTTTTTTAACAATTTCTGGTTGCAAAAGCCATCTGTGGTCACCGTTGACATTTCAACAGCAGAGAAGAGTGTAAGAGGGTAGTGGAGATGGCTGAAGACCCCCCCTGCTTTGGAGAGGTTCCCCGGGCATTGATATTCTGCGGGTGAGCCCATGTCTAAATATCCAAGCTGCCCGGCTGCAAACGCTCGGCCTAACTCGGACCCCCCTCTCTTTATGCCACCCTGTCACCTGCTGTCCCCTCACTACAGGACCGTGGTCACCTTCCTCTCTTAGAGACTTTTTAAAGCGTCTTGCTGAATTAAACATGAATTCTCGAGTGCTTCCAGTGCTTCCCCTAAAACACCGGGGCTTCACGCAGGTGACCGCGCGGGGCTCCATCCAAACTCTGCTTTTAAGCGGACACTTAAAAAGAAGACGGCTGGGCAGCAATTCAGAGGGACGCAGAGGCTTGGCGGATCCAGGGCCCCTCTTTGCGATCTGGATAAAGGGAAAAACATGCTCTCGCCGATTGCTTTGTTTTTAGAAATTAATAAAGCGTTTCCGACGCACCGCCACCCGCCCCTCATGGTGAACAGTCAAATCACGGTCTTTATTCCCTCGCTCACGGTGGCGAGTAAATAGAAGCTTCCAGGAGAGACGGGGGGATGATAAGCAATTCCCACGGCAGCGAATTCTTAATATATAAATTCATCCAGCAGCAGTTTAGTATCAACTGGTAAAACGAGAAACAATGGAAGGCAGCCAGGCCCGGCTCCTGCGGGGTCAACCACCAAGGTTATCTATATTCAATTACTGGTATCTACAAACTTGCATAGCTGTCAGCTGGTCAGAGCCCAGATGAAAACTCACCATGCACTCGGAAAGCAAATATAGTTTCTGAGCAGAGCCTCAAATTAGCTCCGTGAATGACTTGGCTTCCAGCGCGCACCAGCCTTGCGCCTTTGGGGACAGTTGCTGCTGCCGGCAGCTCCTGCAATATCTAAATTTGGGCATCATCTTATAAATCTCTGTTCCTGAAGTAGGAAAGAACCGGGATTGCTCCTTAACCCTGGGCGACGATAAATTATATCACTTAACAATAGATAAACTTAAGACACTTTTCCTGTACCCGGGACCCATTGTGAGGTAGCGGCTAATCTCCAGCATCACCTCTCTCCGGCCGGCACCACTAAAGACCTGTGGGTGGGGAAGGGACACTGTAATTTGTTTTCTGACTCCTCCTCCGGAACCATATATCATGTGTGGAAACAAAGCTTCGCAACAGCAGATGCATATCTGTTTCCTTTATCTCAGTTCCTCTGCCTATCAGGGGGGGAGGCAAAGGGGACGTGTTCTCCGGGCGATGCTTCCAGAGCCTGGAAAGGGGTCACATCTCTTTCCTAGGCCAGCCTGCGAGTAGGGAAGAGATTGGGCTCTCCAGGAGAGAGGACAGGCCACACTGTGTGGGAGAGGAAAGCTGTCTGTTCACTGTCACATCCCACCAGCTATGGCTTACACAGAGGCAGTGTCCCCCCAGAGGTCCATGTGCGTTAAAGGCTGGTCCCAGGAGCCACTCTAGGAGGTGGAGGGACCTCTAGGAGGTGGGATCTGGTGGGAGGGCTGTAGGTCGTTGAGGACATGCCCTTGGAGGGACTGTAGGATCCTAGTTTTTTCTTCTTTTCTGTTTGTTTCTTTGTTTCTTCGTTTTGCTTCCTGGTTGGTGAGGTGAGCGAGTTTGTTCCACCGCATAGTCCCTCCATGATGTGTGGCCTTACCAGCGGCCCAGAGCAACTAAGCCCTTGGGTCATGGACTGGAACCTTGAAACCACAAGATAAAAGAACCCTTTTCTCTTTAGAATTCATTGCCTCGGGCGTTTCATTATAGCCTGGAAAGCTGACTTAGAGAGCTTCAGCTTAAATTACACCTTGGCTGTTCCTGGCAGGCGTCTTTCAACTGAGGCCCCTTTTGGGGGGCCCCATGGAGATGTACCAACCGTGCAAGTCAGAGTTAATCAATGATGAGGTAATTTGTAGATTAGCTTGGGGAAGCCATGCATCGGGGGCCTGTTAAGAATAGATGTCCTTGATTTTCCTCATGGGCCTCTGAGCTGTTACTTTCCCTATCCATGCTTCCTGTCTTCTTCTCAGTCCTTATAGTCTTTTCCTTATGAGACCCTTCCAATTCTCTCCCAAGCTTGATATGCCAGCCATGGGCTCACAGAACCCATCTGAGCTACGAAATCAGGGACTGTGCATTCATAACTGTTTAATCAGACCAGACTCTGGGGTGCAGATTATGATTATTTCATAAGAAACTATGAGTTCATATAGGGAGGGGAAGGCCCAACGGAGCCATGTGAATCCCAACTTTCAATTAGGCCAGGACCTGCTCCCACCTCCAACCCTGGCCTCGCTCCCACTTTAAAGTCACCATAGGTACAGCTGTACAGGTTGTATCCTGAACAAGGGGCCAGGTCTAAGGGCCTGCCATGCACATCATAGCTTTTGTAGGTTTCTAGATTGATCATGACACTTTTCTCACAGAAGACTATGACACCTTCAGTCCTCCGTAGGTTCTGCATTCACACCTTCAACTGACCAGTCATGTTTTAAACATCATTTTTAAAAAGTTCCAGAAAGTTCCAAAAAAGTGACTCTTGAATTTTCTACACGCCAAGCACTACGTGGAATCCAGGTATATGAAGTGATGCACTGGAACGTGCACTGTGGGCTCCGGCCCTGGCACAGTCCCCTGTCTGTCCAGCACTCGTTTGGACAGTGTTCTTGGGTGCCCCATTCAGACTCTAGGTGGTTGGGGCTGCAATGGGGCCATCTGCGCTGGATGTGTACAGAGGTTCCCTCTGTCACTCTTCCCTAAACCATGTAGCAGTGCTTGTGACGATGGTGGTGATGGTTGACGCCTGTCTTGACATTGGGGGGTGTTGGTTATGGCTGGTGATGGAGATGACTGTGGAGGTAGCCGTGAAATAAATGGAATGAAGGCCTTATGCAGCACGATATTGCACTAGGAACTGTACCCAGTGAGGAGCCACAGTGCCTGGGGGCACACACACGCCCTGTGTGAATGCAGCTCTCACAAGGGACCTGAGCCTCTTCAGATTCTGATGTCCAGAGGACGATGTCCTGCAGGAGGGTTAGAATGAATTTTCAACCAGAGCAGATACTGCCTGGAGGAGGGGACCTTTGCTTTCACCCACATGAGGACACCGTATGAGCTGGGTGGCCCTGCACCAAGGAGCCCACCCCTTACCCCTGAAGTGCACCCTGACACCTGCTCAGCAGATCCCTTCCCGTGTCAGGGAGAAAGGTCATTATCACGAGTCGGTCTGCCCACGGGTCTGACCCCTCTTGTTGGGATCTCCTTGTCCATCCCTTTATCCCCAGTAAAGAGCCGGGTGCCTGGCTCTGAGGGTGTCCAAGACAGGTTAGTGAGGGAGGGTGGGAGGGAGGGAGGGAGGAAGTCTGTCTGCCTGACTCTTCAGCTGCCGCAGGGCACACACGGATGTCGGGATGAGCCTGCCTGATCTGAGCTGCACTTTGGAAACCTATTTGCCAAATAGAACCCAGGGACTATGGAGATGTAAGGGCATTGGAAATTTCCCGTACAATCTGAAATTAAGAATTAATCCAAAGATGAACATGCCTCGTCCATCTGTGAGTCAGGGGTCAGCGGAGACAGAAGCGACTGCCCCTGCCAGGAGGTCGCAGGCACCTCTCTGTAGGGATGGTGGGCTCAGCTGCAGGAAAACGTCTCCCATTCTCATATTAGGACACCGCACGTCTTCAAGTGCGGGAGGCGTTAGGGCCGCTAAGTGACGTGCTGAAAAAGTGTAAGGTCAGCGGCCCTGTGGACACTCCCTGAGGAGGACCCTGAGGTCGGCCCTCTTCAGTCAGCAGAGGACCAACAACTCCCATGCCCCATACTCCTCCTGTCTGGAAACTCCCAAGACTGCCTGGCCCTCCCTGGCCCTCTGAAGGTCCCCAGGAACTCTCCCGGAGGACTCCGCTGCTGTGTCATTCCTAGAAGCAGAGTAACAGCACTGCGCCGGCACCGCAGGACAGCACAACGAGGCTCAGTGTTTGTTGGCGATTATGAAATGATCACCTCGTTCACTGATAAAACTAATCCAAAGACAACAGAAAAATATAATGAGGAGCCAGGCATGATGGAGCACACCTGTAACCCCAGCCACCTGGGAGGCTGAGGCAGGAGGATCTCCAGGTAGAGGACAACCTTGACAATTTAGTAAGATCCTGTCTTAAAATAAAAAAATATGAAGTATCTCAGGGGTAGAGTGTCCCTAGGTTCAATCCTCAGTATTGAAGAAAAGGTAGATAAATAGATAGATAGATAGATATAAATTACCTGCAACCCTAGTACATCTCTAGGAAGGTCAGCATGCTGACCCCTTGGTCTGTGTTCCCCAGACCGTGGTTTGTGCTTAGAGAGACTGTGTGTACCTAGACACGATCCATTAAAGAGCAGAAAAAAGGGGAGGGGGGGTCCATATCATATTGCTGTTTTTGTGACTTCCTTTTAAATTTATAATATAGTATAAGCAATTTTGTCAAGAAATGTATTTTACATTATTTTTTAAAGTAGCTGAGTGGTATTTAGTAATAAGAATGAAGAGTAAAGCACTTAGTGAATTCCGGATTTGAGGGGCATTTAGGCTATTTCTTTTTCCCCTTTTGGCTATTATAGACGATGCTCTCATGAACTTCTTTATATGCTTATCTTTGAGTATTTGTTGCTTATGAAATTATCTTTTAGTAGGAAGAGATAAGATCTGCCTTCAGGCCCAATATAAGTCAAAGCCATGGGTGTGCACACGTGTGTACCTGCTGTATACACGGGCCTATTGAAGGGCAGCCCAGGTTTGAAGACCCGACCGGGAGCAGCACTGTGAAGAGGAGGTGTGGGAGGACAGAGCCCTTCTCCGGGACGTGCCACTTAGATGAGGTAATGGCAAACCTGGTGGGTGAGAGGGTTTTACCAAAGAAGCAGCCAGAGAAGGAAGGCACCCAGAGAGAGGGAGGAAGGAGGGAGGGAGGGAAACCCCAAGTCCGTGAGGGGAGTCCGCACTGGAGGCAGAATGGCTCAGAACTCCTAGAGTCTCCTCCGAGGCTCAGCACGCCGCCCCCACCTCCTGCGCCTGCCCCGGCCTAGTGCTCCTTGGTGGCCGTTCACTCAGACCTCGTCACAGCCCTCTGGTGCGCATGGCAGTGAGGGAGACAGCGGAGAGCCAGCTTCTGACCAGGGCTGTCGGACGCCTGAGCCACCTGCTCCTTCGTGGGTGACCCAGAGACAGTGTTGGTGCTATTGTGCCGATCTCCATGGTGATAATGTCAGTAATGCTTGTGACAATGGTGGTGACGGTTGACGCCTGTATTGATGTTGGAGGGTGTTCGTCACGGTTGGTGATAGAGATGACTGTGGAGGTAGCCGTGGCAGTGAGACGGTTGGGACAGTGGTAATGGTGGTGATGATGGTGGTGGTGGTGGCGATGGTGATATTGATGATGATGGTGATGATGATGGTGGTGGTGAATGTGGTGGATGTGGTGATGGTGGTGAATGTGGTAGTGATAGGGCTGGTTGTGGTGGTGGTGAATGTGGTGACAGTGGTGATGGTGGTGATGTGCTGATATTGATGGTGGTGATGGTGGTGAATGTGATAGTGATGGGGCGCTGATAGTGGTGGTGGCTGTGGTGGTGGTGAATGTGGTGACAGTGGTGTGGTAATGTGCTGGTGGTGATGGTGGTAGTGATGGGGCTGGCGGTGGTAGTGACGATGGTATTGGTGGTGGTGGTGGTGGTGGTGATGGTGGCAATGGTGTGGGTGGTGATGGTGATGGTGGTATGGTGGTGGTGGTGGTGGTGGTAGCAATGGTGAAAGTTATGGTGGTGATGGTGATGATGGTAGTGGTGGTGGTGGTCATGGTGATCATGGTGGTCATGGTGGTGGTGGTCATGATGGTGGCGGTGGTGTGGGTGGTGGTGGGAATCATGGCCCCAGTTGGGGAGACCAGAGGTAAGGATTGAAGATAGAATGTGAGTGCATAGCCCAGCTACAAACCATTCCAAGAGACTGCCAGGGAACACAGGCATCTGGACTGCAGAAGGCACCGAGCTGCATTACTAAGTACTGATGAGGACGGGGCAAGACCGGAGCAGAGCCCGGAGAACCCCCCTGGCTCTGAGCTCTGGCCAACATGGTCTCTCTTGATTGCTCTCTCTCCACTCTGTAGAAGAACCACCTCACCTTCTGCCCCACCCAATAAAACAGCTTGGTAAATATAATTACTTGCACCATCTAATCAATAGCAGATTGCTCCTGGCCCCTGCTTGTTCAATATCAGTGTCTGGGATCACAGAATCTTGATACTCCCCTCAAGATGTCAATTTCTGCTTAATGTTAGATAAACCACATCTATCAACCCCATCCGCTAATGAGATTTTATTGTGTCATTAATAATACACATCTTAAAAAAATATGTTTTCGACTAATATAACATGAACTATGAGGTTGAAAATATTTGACACTTCCCAGTCGTAGAACTCCCTGTTGCCGATTGAACAACCCAAATCAATGTAGTCTTAAGCAATCTTAGAAAGTGATTGTGGAATTTGAGAGACAACCCACGGGTAGGCGAAGAGGAACTAGTCTCCCATTGATTTTCCTAAGAAAGAGAGACAGAATTAAAAAGCGGTCTCCATCCATATTAAGAGACCTGCTGGTGGGACTTACTTAGAGCATTCGACACCCCCAAAACAGGGTAGTTTCTTTGCCTTACATTCGGGTCACATGTTGCAAAGGACAGCAGTGTTCTGGGGTCCCCTAGACTCACTGACTTGAAATCCAGAGCTCAGCCTGATTAGAAACATGTTGCCAATAACATGTGGCCCCAATGCCAGCCACCAAGGTTCACCCGAGCACAGGACAAACACTGCATGATCCCACTTCTGAGAGGGGCTGTCTCCATGTCAAGCCCCAGGACAGAAATGTCCAGGGATGCCACACTGCAACCAGGACAAAAACAGCTTCACCAAGATAGGCAACAAGAGTCCCCCGGAGGGATCCGCAGGCCCACGCGTGCCACCAGGAGACTCGCTGTTTGTACATCCTCCCGAGAACTGGCCCCCCTCCTCTCTCTCCTGAGTGGAAGTTTTCCTTCATGTTGAGACCAGTCAATCATAGGTCCCTCTCAGGGTCCCTGGTCCTCATCGGCAGAGGACAGCAGAAGCCGTCTGTGAACACTGTGTCAGTCACTGCCCATCATTTTCCGCTGAGTATTTTAGTTAGTGACCATGAACGCCTACCCGTGGGTTGTCTCTCAAATTAGTGACCATCCTCTCAGCAGAGGGGAGCTTCCATTTGGGGGTCACATATGCTGAAATGGAAGGATGAATGCTCCGAGCCAGCACAGGGATGGACCCCTACCCGGACCCCAGGGAAGCCGCGTCTGCACATCGGCGTGTTTGGGGCCGAGTGCTCTGACCTGGGTCCCCATTTGAGCTGAAGCTCTAGGTGCACAAACCCCCTTCCACATGCTGACTGCTCTAAAAAGTCCCATCCTGGGGCCACAGCAGTCCCCTTTATGTGCGGTGGTGAGCAGACGTCGGGGTTTCCATCTCCAGGATCGCGAGGGGGTGGACTCACCGCTGCGGGTTCGAAGGTCCGTCTCTTCAGGGTCTGGTGGACACCGTCACCTGCACGTGGAGGCATCAGCAGGAGCCCCTCCACCCTGGCCAAGCCTGGACTTGCTCTTTCTCACCCTCTCTCTCCGTCTCTCTATTCCTCTCCTCTTCCCCTCGGGCCACCTTCTATCTTACTTTCTAAAGAAAAAAGAAATCAGTGGGGAGATATTTCATCATTACCATGGGTCTCCTCTTGAAGGTCACAATCACTCTCAGAGATGGCTTACTATAATCCCAAGGTCCTTCCAATTTTGAATTGCTATTATTCGAGAATTTTCCAGCCCCCCAATTTTTTGACTTTTTAAAATTTATATATGACAACGGAAAGCATCACAATTCTTGTTACACATATACAACACAATTTTTCATATTTCTGGTTGTACACATAGTATATTCATGCCAATTCGTGTCTTCATACCTGTACTTTGGATAGTAAAGATCATCACATGCCACCATCATTAATTACCCCATGTCCCGTCCCTTCCCCTCCCACCCCTCTGCCCTATCTAGGGTTCGTCTATTCCTCCCATTGCTCCCCCTCCCTACCCCACTATGAATCAGCCTCCTTATGTCAGAGAAAACATTCAGCATTTGGTTTTGGGGATTGGCCAACTTCACTGAGCATTATCTTCTCTAACTCTATCCATTTACCTGCAAATGCCATGATTTTACTCTCTTTTATTGCTGAGGAATATTCCATTGTGTGTATATGCCACATTTTTTGATCCATTTATCTACTGAAGGGCATCTAGGTTGGCTCCGCAGTTTAGCTATTGTGAATTGTGCTGCTGTAAACACTGATGTGGCTGTGTCCCTGTAGAATGCTGTTTTTAAGTCCTTTGGGTATAGACCGAGGAGAGGGACAGCTGGGTCAAATGGTGGCTCCATTCCCAATGCCCCCCTCCCTCGACACTTTTTGTAGGCCTGGGGATTGAGCCCAGGGCCTTGTGCATGCAAGGCAAGCCCTCTACCAACTGAGCTATAGCCCTGGCCCCTCCTTTCCCTTTTAATACATAAGTATTCCATTTTTAAAGACTTGCCAAATGAAGCCTAGGGCCACCCTCTACCTCCTTCTCCGGGGTGTGTGTGGCTTCCTTCACCGGGTTTCCAAATCCTTTCCTCCTAACTGTTTCTTGGGACTGTGTAAAGAGCGGTGGCAGCCTGGTGGGCGGAAGTGCGCCCCAGAACCACTCCCCCCTGGCAGGGGCACGGAGGTGAGCATCCTGCCCTGCACAGAGGGGGACTGAATGCCCGGAGTGTGTATCTACACCTGTGCAGGGGGACCCTCTGGGGAGTGTGACAGCCTGGGAGGGAGGCCTGGGACAGGGCTTAGCACTCAGCACTCGACGTTGTTGGATTATATGGCATCTACCCACAAAGTCAAGATGGAAAATTTAAAAAATGAAAAGCCACCATTTCAGGCTGTTCAACTGACCTTGGGAAGTTGGATGACCGCAACCCATAGAAAATTTTCCACCAAAAATTTGGTACATTTGTAAAAAAAAAAAAAAAAAATGAGTCTGTTAAACGTGGCCTGCGGAACTCACAAATCAGCTCACGGATCATCCAGGACACGGGCCTGCAGGTCTGGGGTGTGTGGGTGGAGGAAGGGTGTGTGCAGCCTGCAGAGGACCCCACAGAACACCACAGGACACCACAGGACACCAGAACCCTGAAGTGGCACGCATGACCCTCCATCATGACAGCAGGGTCTGAGAAGGCACAGCCAATGGTGGATGCTCCCTTTCCACACCAGCCTGCAGCCCAGTGGGCCACCGTCCTGGGTCCCCCGGGAGTGGGTCCTGTCAGTGACCTACCTGGACTCCAGCTGCAGGCCACGCAGCCCTAAGCCAAAGGCAGTGTCCCCTGGCTCTTCGTTTCCCACGGCTCTTTCTGCAGTGTCCCCAAACACCGTCCCGCACTCTCCTGCTCTTCCTCCGGGATCCCACGTGGACAAGGTGGACAAGACACCAGAGGCCTGAAGCCCCACGACAAGCATTTTTCTTTCTTCTTTCTTAAAGCAAAGTTTCAAACGCGAGTCTTGGAGGGTTGGAAAGCGGCACTCTGGTGGCCCACTCCATGTTTGAGGGCCGTAGCCAACGCCTGGGCACGGAGGGGGGAGGCTGAGAAGGTAAATAATAATAAATCAATAAAATAACCCCCTGAATCACTGGCTGGAGATGATGGCACTTACGTGACAGTCAGTGACAGTGAGACCAGGCTGAGTAACTCAAGACTAAAAGGGGGAGGGTTTAGGACAGTTGCCACTAAGAAAATAACACTAACAAGAGACACATGTGGGTGCGGCCAGGACACGTCCCCAGGGCTCCTGAGCGGGCCAAGCTGGGGATCAAGACGGAGAGCGCATTTCTAGCTCCAAAGCTTTGCTGTGATCCCAGGTCAGAATCCAGGAGAATCACGTGTTCCTAGTGACCGATCCGGAGGTTTGCTTTGATCTGTTAGATTTGGGAATTAGTGACATTGAATGTTCTGACATCTTTATGCTTTATCTGGTCCTTTTTCTAAGGAGTAGCCAAGAACAGTCAAGGGACTTCCCCAAGGTCACACAGTGAATTCCTCACAAAGCCCCGGCCTGCACCTAGATACCAATACCTGTTTTGCAGTCAATGTCGTGAAAGAAATAAGGGGAACGGAGCTTGGTTTGGGTGCCCTTCTGAGAGACTGTTATGACCATGGACTCTCATGTGTCTTTGTGATTTCTCAATTTGGGATCACCTGCTCCTTTTGGAAGACTTTTCTCTTTCTCTTGCCCATGTTTTGGGTCTAGGCCTAGAGATCCCCACCCCGTGGGGAAACCCAATCCAAAGTCTTCTCCTGGTTTTTCCGCAGTGTCTTTTGATCAACTTCCTTGTCTCCTTCAGTTTCTGAACAGGATTGTGTTCGATCATCTGCTTATTTATTGATGGTCTCTCTCCCCTTCTAGAATGTGAGACCCACGACCACTTTGCTCAGTGCCAAACTCCCAGTTCCAAGCACACAGTAGGTGCTTGATTTTACATATAAATTTATGTGTGCATGCAAAATGTATCTCGTGTCCACTATGGATACCCTGTTCACGTCCCCTCCGCCTCTGTCACTCACCTGCTTGAAAGCCCCACCCCATGGTGCCCCTTCATCCAGGTCAGAGGGCCTCTGAGAGTCCCAGCGGTCCTCAACCCCATGTCTTGCCCACGTGGACTCTTAGATTTAAGAGACGCGCACATAGATGAAGGGGTCTGGGAGCCTGTCCAAAATAAAAGTTGATTTGCCATTTCTGGACCCCTGAGCTTAAAGAAGGCGGACGTCTGAAGAAAGAGCTTCCATTAGGACTAATTAATATGTTTTGGTCTCTCTGTCTGCCAGCCCTGAAGCTGGGCACCACCGAAACACCGTGCGAGGCACAGGTACGTCGGGCCAGCGCTTGTTTGTGTCTCCCTCGGGCTCTGTTGAAGTGATCACAGGACAGAGTTTCATCACCATCCCCAGGGAATGTGACAAAAGACGGCTTCATCTCTCCTCTCCAGGCCTGGAGCTCAGAGGTCCCTTGGCCCAGGAAGGGACATAAGATGCAGAGTGAGCCAACAACCCCGCCCTTGGGCAGCCAGAACACAACGCTGGCCGGCAGCCGGGGGAGAGGGAGGGCTGAGTGGGAACCTTAGCTCAGCTGGCTTGTTTACGGGCTGGGTGACTGGGGGCCATGAGACGCAGTTTCCTCGTCTGGATCTTCAGGAGGGTCAATGCTTGTAAAATACCTAGAGCAGAGTAGCCGCTTAACACAGGGTGGTTGTCACTACGCCTACCTACGGGTCCTTCGCCACGCTACGAACTTTGGATTTAAAATCCACACTCAGAGGCTGGGGATGTGGCTCGTGGGAGAGCCCTTCCCTAATATGCATGAGGCTCTGGGTTTGATCCTCAGCACTGAAGCAAATGAACAGATAAATTAATAATCCACTCCTACAGGTCCCCCCTTCACCCCGCCCCGTCCCTACAGCTTTCACCAAGAGGACCTCAGCTCCAATGTCATTTCTCAGAGGTCCCTGCCGTGGCTCATCGGAAGGCTCCCCGTCTCAACCCTTTCCACTGCGCCCCTGATCCACGTCCTCGGGCATCTCTGTTCTCTCCAGGGGCCCCCTTTGCTCACCTGGTGGTTGGTGCTCTTTGTCTTGGGCTCCTGCTGCCTGGGGTCCCCCCACCAGAGCTGGCACCTACTAAGCTTTGCTCACTGTTACCTCTCGAGACCTGACACACAGTAGGTGTGCGAAGAGGGCAGACAGAAACAAACCCTTCTTCATGCAAACCGTGCCCCCAAAGGCTGGCAAGGGCTGAGAACAGAGCCATATAATCTGCAGAGCACCGTGTCCAGGAGGACTGGGAATTCCCGGGCAGGGCCAGCCCAGGGCTTGAGCCCGGAGGAAATGCAGCCTGCTCGCCCAGAAGGTGCCCAGAGGTAGCGGGAGGCGCGCTGTGGAGAATGGGCAGCCCCTGTGGGCCACCGGGGTCACACCCACAGCCCACCCCAGCAGAAATCCAGCCCAGCCCCCGCGTCTCCCACCTCTTTCTGCCCTTGCCCCTCTCCTCTCTGTGCACCCTGGAGAAGGCTGGTGCCAAGGGGATCCCATTTCTGCCCCCAAGTTCCTCCACAGGACTTGTCTCATTTCCAGGCCCCCTCCTTGGGCGACACGATTTCAAAGTGGAGTCACATTATAACGAGCTCAGGAAGAATAATGAGGGACAAAACCTCCACACCAGAGAGAACAATAGTTTCAAAGCCACCAGGATGGCAGAGGAGGAGAGAGGCCCAAGGACAGAGCCGCCATTGACAGATGTGCAGGTTGCACACTACGCAAGACTCTCGGGATGCGTGAGTGGGGACTGACATCCGGGCTGGGCAACAGTTAGGAAGCAGGGCCTTCGGGATAAAACTGCAGCTTCTCAGGGGAAAGGGAGCCATTTTCCACTGTCCACTTGGGAAGCCATGTGCCTGCCTGGAGGGGGCATCGTTTTCTAACTTGCACAAAAGCACCCTGGACTTTTAGAGTTTAGCAAGGTCCTGCCTGAGACCAAAGAAAGTTTCCAAACAGCTGAGGAAAGTTAAAAGTCAGAGAGGGGAGGGAGGGAGGGTGGGGGGTGAGAAAAATGAAGAAGGGGGGGGGGGGTGAGAAAAGACAAAAGAAAAGAGGAAAAGAAGCCAAGGGGACAAGTCACTTCCACTCCTACCGTTAGATGGGCCTCCTCGCCCCCAGAGAGGCAGCTGGAGACCCCGAGGGCTGTCGGCGGAATCCCTGGGCAGCAGCTATTCGGACTGGAAATGGGCAGCTCGTTTCCCCACTGGCCGCAGGAGACTACGGGCTCCTTGCAACCTCAGCAGAGGGCCCGGTGGGGGCCATTTTCTGGGAGGCCCTTGGAGGTGGAGATGGGGTTGGCGCTGGCACCGACTGAGACCAGGCCAGCTGCTGACCCCTGTCCTCACCTCTGTGACCCTGAAGGATTCCCTAAGCCCCGGGGGCACTGGCTGGAGGAACTCTGTCCATTCTTCTTGACTGGGACCCTCCTAGGACCAGGAGTAAGTCCTCCCTCTTTTCACCCTGGAGGCCAGAGACCATGCAGACAGGGGGCAGCTGGTGCCTGGTGAACTTGAAGGAGTCTGGGCACCTGAGGGTGGATCTGGCCTCCCACGGAGGCCTTGGGGAGTCTCACCAATGCCCTTGGAAGGCCACCCTTCCTTTCTGTAACAGCCTTTAAAAATTCCCCGGTTTTTCAGTGGGATTTTAGCTCGGATGGCAGAGCCGTGGGAGAAGGGACGTGGATGTTGGTATCTGAGTTCAGTTTTAAGCCACCAGTCCCTGAGGATGGGTGAGGGGCAGGGGCGGGCTAGTGGCCGAGTGAGGACCCTACCAGCTGGTATTGAAGAATTCTCACAGCAGCTCTATCAGGAGGAAAATGAGCCTCCCCCCTTCTTACAGATTTGGAAACTGAGACCCAGGAAGGGATGGTCACGAGTGTCAACTCCCCTGGGGATGATTCCATCAACGCTGGTCTCCTGGGCTCCGGAAGCTCCTTTTAAAAGGACATTGTGATCAATGCCCATTGTACAGATGGGGAAAGCAGAGCTGGGCGCAGTCACGGAACAGGCTCCCAGGTCTTCATCACCAAGAGCTGGTCTTCCTGAAAGCAGCTGCCCCCCCACACCCCCCAGGGATCAGATTCTTTCTGTTCTTCTTCCTTTCCAACAGGAGGATATCAGGAAGAGTTTGTTCTGGGCTTATCCTTGGTGACCTGGTTCCACGCTGAAGGCTGGGGATGCCGCCCTCCACCCCAGAGGAGCACGTACGTGCTGGGGAAGTTCTTCGTTTGCATGCTTCAAAAGTCAAGTGGAAAGACATCCCCGCCACCATCTGGGTGGGAAGAGCCGGGTCCTCCCGTGACATCCATGGCAACCGGAACTGAGCGAAGCCGACAAGTCGATGACAAACATGTCCTCAAGCCCCTGTAAACCCACACACACCCCAGTCATGAGATTAACAACTGCCGAGGGCCTCGCCTTGGACAGAGACCAGCCCCAGCGTCCCGATGCAGGTCTTGGGGGCTGACCCCCCCTGGGCCGGGAACCATCCTGCCCTTTCTGAGTCGGTCCCTCTCTCTATTTCATTAAAGAAGGCTGAGCGCGGCCTGTGGGTCTGCAGTACCAGTTACCAGCTGGTGGAATCACGGAGCTAAAGCCTTGCTCCTAGAACCAGCCCGAAGACCATGCCAAGCCTCCAGATGGGCAGGAAAATCTTTTAAACAGCTGCTGTCTGCAGGCGCTACTGCCTGGGCTGTAAGTTTATTTTATAGGGATCACGGGGAGCAGAGTCCTGCAGCCTGGAAATTAAAAATCCCATGTTACAAAGGCTGCTTCCTCTGCCCAGCACCTTAGGATCCTGTCTGCTTCCCAGAGGTTAACTGGGGGAATTCTACGATCATTCAGATGCTGACCCCAGAATGACAACCAGTGACCAGTAAGAATGACCTTCCAGCCACCTCCACTGATGGCACATCTGCCACGGGCTTGGCAGGTGGTGACTCATTTCATCCTCATGACCATCCCACGATGGGCACGGCTGTGCGGTCCATTTGGTAGATGGGCATTTGGAGGCGCAGAGATGTTAAGGATTTGCCCAGAATCACACAGAAATTGGCAGAGGTAGGACTTGAATCCAGGTCTCTGTAATCACAAAGCCTCGGCTTTAGCTGGGTGCCTGCCAGTGGATCCCAGCAGCTCAGGAGGCTGAGGCAGGAGGATTGTGGGTTCAAAGCAGCCTGGGCAACTTTGTGAGGTTCTGAGCAACTTCATGAGACCCCCATACGAGATAACTCAAAATTTAAAAAAAAATAAATCAAAAGGGATGGGGATAGAGCTCCATGGTTACGCACCCCTGGGTTCAATCCCTGGTACCAAAAAAAAAAAAAAGAGTCTTATGGCAAGAACGTCCCCTTCATAGGTCTCCATGGACAAGTGACAAGAAAAAGAACACAAAGCGCTTAGCGCAACATTTGACGTAGAGTCATGCAATAAATGACGATCATTGTTATTTCCATATTATAACAATCTGTAAAAGGGTATGTGTTAGCCCTTTGTTCTGTTCCCTTAAGAACATTTCACTGCATGGATCCTGTCTGTCTTTGGAAGAAAAATACCTACAGTTCTGCCCCACTTTGTGTCTAGGAGCCAAACTAGTCCCCTCTTTTTTTCTTTTGGCCATTTTTGTAGAAAGTTCTTAACATGCAGACCAGACCCTGTTTAACCTTTGCCCAACACAGCTTTACCTACTTCAAACCCCTTTGGCTCTCCGAGGCCTGGCTTCCTTCAGACGCAGGCTGTAAATGTTTGACTTTGATTTGAGATACATGACAATAAATTAGGGGACATTTATCAAAGCTGCGTTTTGCATAAATTACTGCATTATACAAATACACTTAGCAGGATCCTGCTTCTTTGATGTTGGGAGCCAAGATTTATGTGCGATGGAGTTTTTATTTATCTGCCCTGTTCACCTCTGCAAGAACTGGACATACTCCTCAATTAGTTCCATGCTTCTCGAAATGACATGTATCTCTGGCAACTTGAATCGAGGGAACAAAGACACTTAAACCCCATCCCAGTGGCCTTTTTTTTTTTTTTTTTTTTTAAGGAGAGGAGCAGCTTTATCAGACCCAGGGTGTCTCTGGATTCTTTCTGCTGAAAGGAGATTGAAAGGTATTTAAGTCTGTTGTGCCGGAACTTTCTAGAACAACCATTTTAAAAAATTGAATAGAGGAAAGGGTTGGATGGTTAAGGTGATGATGGTGATGATGATGATGATGATGATGATGAAGAGCAGAAATGAAGTATCTATTCTCCAAATTCTAGAAGATGAAAGGAGACCCGTATCTCCTCGCCTGAGCCTCTGATCTCTCGAGTTGGCTCCAGTGAGTATAAATTCTGGGTGACCCGGGGGAGGGGGGTACAGATATTTAGATTCATCCACTGTTGCAAATTTGCATGCACTCCTTGAGTTGAATATTCTAAAGGTTTTTTTCTTTTCTTTTCTTGAAATAACACTTCAAGAAGGAAAATTACCAACTACAGTTCCAATTATTTCAGCGTAGAGGATGCAGTTGTCAAAATACAGGATGTGGGGTGGCGAGCCGCAGCTCAACTCAGGGTTCAGAGAAGCCAAGTCTGCGAGGAGCAGGAAGCCCCTTCGGAGCTCCATCCCATCTCCGCACCGAGGGCTCAGGGACTGCTCCTCCTTGGATTCTCAGATTGTCACGTAGGCTACCCTGTGCCCCCATGGCAGCAGCATCCGCAGTGAGACGGAGAGCTGGGGCGGGAGGCTGGTGGGGGCTGCCTAGGCAGCAGGAGCGAGCTCCTGAGCCACGGTGCGAGGCGGTGCTCGGGCAGGCAGAGAGGGGACCCACCAGTGACCAGGCCGGGAAGCAGCCTCCTCGGCTCCCCTGCCACAGCCACGCCCAGGCTCAAGGCAGTTCCCACCAGGGACCCTCCTGGAAACCAGGAGAAGCAGCTCCCAAGCCAGCAGCAAAGCCACACCTCCACCCCTCCCTGAGGACCTGGGGACCTGAGCCCCTCCTCCACCCAGAGTCTTTGCACTAAGTACAGGAAAAGAGAAAGTGCAGATCAGGAAAAGGCACAAGGGAGGGAAGGATTGGATCCAGCCAAGGTTGACAGGAAGGGGCACTTCATGTTGCAAAAAGACGAGCATAAAACAAGCAGGCGTATTTAGGACAGTCGTGATCATAGAGCGATGTTGTCCTTCGTCCGCACCTGTCCTGGCCGAGCGCTAAGCACGCCATCATTTACCCTTCACATAACCTATGAGCTGGAACTGTCGTTTGTCCCATTTTACAGACCAGCAAACTGAGGCTTGGAAAGATCACCCAGATTTCCCTTCCTCGCTCAGCTCAGAAGCTGCAGCCCTGGGGTACAAACCCTGTCCGAGCGCAGGCACCCACTGCTCGCCAGCCAGCAAGGCCAGAGTGAGCACTGGCACCCGGGTTGGCTGCAGGGAGCCCTTGGTCCTAGATGGTCGCAGCAGACCTGGCACAGGGGACCCCGGAGGAGTAACCTTAGTCATCAGGCAGGATCCAGCGCCTAGCGGGAGAAATGACATCAAAGAGTAGGGTCAAGGTTTCTGACGGGGAAGCCTCACACTTTAGGGAAAAGATTGTGGAATTCGTGATCCAGAACAACAGAGCAAGAGGGACCTGAGACCAGAGGCCATACCTCTCTGCTGGTGGCACCTGAATGATCTCCCCGCAGAGAGCTGTTAGGCAGGCCCTTCTTCCAACCAGAGAGAAACACTGAGCTAGGGAAGGCCCCTTTCTGCTGTGGTCTGAAACACAGTCGCCAACCTGACGGTGTTGAGAGGTAGCAGCCCTTGAGGGGTCACTGGCCCTGGGGACGAAGCCCTCATGAAGGGATTAGTGGCTTTCTCTCGGGGATGGGTCAGCTCTCAGTGCAGTTTGGGTCCCTTTCCTCTGTTTGCATGCAACCTCTTCCTCCTTCCACCAGGCATGGAAGAGCCAGGTGAGGCTGAGCAGATGGTGACTCCACACTCTTGTTCTTCCAGAACTGTGAACCAAAATCAACCTCTTTTCTTTATAAATCACCGAGTCCCAAGTATTTTGTCATAGCAACAGAAAACAGACAAAAATACCAGATACCCAGGAAGCTCCCCAATCTTAGTTGTTCTCCTTAAGCCAAGGGCTCCGCACCACTCTGTCTCCAACCACAAAGGCTTCAGACTCTGCACAGAAATACCCTCCAATCCCAGGCCCCCAACACAATTGATAAAGGAGGTTCAATTCAGAGGATCCTTGACAATTTCCTGTGCATTTTGATGCAGAGGAAAAAAGCCTATAGTTGTGCAGGATTTCACTCTTCCCCACTAGAGCTATTTGACCTTCCTAGTTCTTTCCTATCTTCCCTCACATTCCTAGTTCTGTGCACACCTAGAAAATCTGATCATAATTTATTTCTCACAGAGCTGTTGAAAAGATTAAAAAGCTCATTTGCTCGGGGCAAAGGGAGTCTAGGACAGAGCCTGACACATTTAGGTGCTCACGTTAAGCTAATTCCATTCTTCCCAATTCAGTTCCAACTGAAGATGATTGTGTGTGTGTGTGTGTGTGTGTGAGAGAGAGAGAGAGAGAGAGAGAGATGATGAATTTTTGAATAAACTTGGATTTGTAGCTGCTCAAAGTTGCGGTGAAGACAGTACAGAGAGTGTACACTCCACACTCTTTGCACCTTAATATCAGTCTGGCACAGTGGTCACAGATCACCACTGATAAGGAGACATTATTATTAACTAAAGTTGATACTTTATTGGGATCCTCCCAGTTGTCCCCAGGTGACCTTCCTTGGTCCCAGGATCCCATCAGGATACACCAGATCATCCTCTCTCCCTAGGCTTCTCGTGGCTGTGACCACTTCTCAGCCTTTTCTCCTTGGCCGTGACCTTGACAGTTTTGAGGTGCGCTGATCAGGATTTTGCAGAATGTCCCTCAGATGGGATTTGTCTGAGGACCTTTCCGTGGTTAGGATGCTCCTGGGTGATGGGTTTTAAGGAGGATGAGCACAGAGGTGGGGTTTAACCTCTCACATCCCACCAGAGTTCCCTCCCACCCACAGACGTGTCACTGCTGACGTTGACCTCCATCACCTGGCGCGATGCCTGGCGGCCAGGCTTCTCCACCGTGAAGGTCCTCGTCTGTCTCCTTCTCTCTGCTGAGCTCCTGGGAGGACAGCTGCTCTTGTGGTCTGGATGAGAGGTGCCCCCAAGTGCCCAGAGGTGAAGTGACTGGACTGTCATTTCCATCCTGTGTTGAACAGACCCCGGGGGTAACTGTGGGCAGGGCGGGCGTGGCTGGAGGAGGTGGGTCGCTGGGGGCAGCCCTGGAAGGGGGCATCTTCCCTGCAGCCCTCTCTCTAGCTCTGCTCCTTGGCTGCCGGAAACGGAGCAGCTGCCCCCACCACGCCCTTCTTCCATGAAGCCCTGCCTCATCTCGGCCCCGAGCAATGGGGTCAGCCGACCATGCACTGAATCTCTCAAACCAGCAGCCAAAATAAACTTCCTCCTCTGCGTTGTTCTTTTTGGGTATTTTGGTCACAGAAACAAACAAACAAACAAAAAACTGACTAAAAGAGTTACGATGAGCTGGGCACAGTGACACACACCAGTAATCCCAGCAGCTCCGGAGGCTGAGGCAGGAGGATGGTGAGGTCAAAGCCAGCCTCAGCAACAGTGAGGTGCTCAGCAACTCAGTGAGACCCTGTCTCTTAAAAAATACAAAATAGGGCAGGGGATGTGGCTCAGTGGTCAAGTGCCCCTGAGTTCAATCCCGGTCACCTCTGCTCCCCCCAAAATAGTTACTATGTGCCGTCCACAATGAAGTGGTGGGGAGCTTTATGGACTTTTTTTTTTTGTACCAGGGATTGAACCCAGGTGCTCAACACTGAGCCACATCCCCAGCCCTTTTTTTTTTTTTTTTGTATTTTATTTTAAATTTTTATTTTTATTTATTTATTTATTTTGTATTTTATTTAGAGACAGGGTCCTGCTATGTTGCTTAGGGCCTCACTAAATTGCGGAGGCTGACTTTGAACTTGCAATCCTCCAGCCTCAGCCACCCAAGCCATTATAGGCGTGAGCCATTGCGCCCAGCTTTATAGGTCTCTTTAAATGCACAGCATCCACATAATCATTCTAACTCTTCTATATGGAACATTGCTCTACTCCTCCTTGTTGACTTATGTATTCAATCACATAACAGCAAGGACTCGGGGATATTTATTCTTCAGGGGACAATCCAGGGCTTTACTTGTGGCTCATATTGTTCTCTCTCTCTCTCACCCTCTCCGTTCCTTCCCTTGGTTCCTATGACCCTTCCCCGTCCCCGTCATGGAGGGCTGGCTTTGGTTCTTTGTGTTTGTATTTTTGTTTGGCTTTTAGCCCTTCCTCACTCACTCTCTGCAACCCCAGGATGCTCCAGCCACCCGTGTATGTTTTCTGCCCTCCCCCAGGAGAGTGTCCCGGGTCAGCCACTTCTTCCAGCCCTCGTTCCATTCTTTGAGGGATGGTAATAGGAGCGAAGATCGGGCCACGAGGTGTGGACGTCACAACTAGAAGTGGGTGTCAGCCCTTTGGCTGAAAAAGCAAAGGAGATGTCTATATAAAAATGTCCGCATGCAGCACTCAGTACCTGTGCTGGGCTAGATGTGAGCTCAGGTGGGCCTCTTGCACCTCGCAACACAGTTGGTGAGTGGAACGGCTGTCCCAGAGCTGGTCTGTTCTTTGTCCTGTGAAGAACAACTTGGTTGTTTCCATTTTGGGCGATGATTGATAAAGGCACTATGAACCCTCCTGTGCAGGATTTGGAATAGATGTGTTTCCAGATCAATTAGGCAGACACCTAGGGGTTCGGTTGGTGGGTCACATGGTGAGACTAGGTTCAGCTCTGTAAAATCACTACCACGCTGACTTCCACGGTGACCGTGCCATTCTGAATCCCCCCCCCAGGGATGGACGAGGGCTCCAGTTGCTGTTCGGTCAGGATGTTGTCATTTGGGGGATTTGGGTCATTCTAATAGATGTGCAGTGACATCTCATTGTTATTTTAAGTTGCAATGTCTTCATGACAGATGACGTTGAGTATCTTTTCATTTGCTCATTTGTCACCTGTTTATCTTTTGGGGGAGGTATCCGTTCAAATCTTTGCCCTTAATTATTTATTTGGTACCAGGGACTGAACCCAAGGGTGCTTATCCATTGAGCCACATCCCCAGCCATTTTTTTAATATTTTATTTAGAGACAGGGTCTCACTGAGTTACTTAGAGCCTTGCTAAGTTGCTGAGGCTGGCTTTGAACTCATGATCCTCCTGCCTCAGCTTCCCAAGCCGCTGAGATTACAGGTGTGCGCGACGGCGCCCAGCTCTTTTGCCCATTTTTAAATTGGGCAGTTCAGTTTTGTTACTGTTGAGTTATAAGAGTTCTTCGTATACATTTCTCTCCTGTCATACCCAGGGTATCCACGCCACCCCTGACCCCTGCACCTGTATCATCTCGAATCCGTGAAATGTCACATCACCCCACCTTCATGCTCAGGATCAGAGAAACAGGGAGGGGCAGTTTCTCAATGTCACCAGTTTCTCAATGCCTCCCAGGAGTCTTGACTGAACCTGAAAAAGTTCAGTCAGACCGAGAGCACCCCCTCCATCAATGCTCCATGCACCCCAGTGAGTTTCAGTAATTACCAGGCACCACCTAAGATCACCTGCAGGGGGAGAGCCCCCCCAATCCCAGAGATGACTCCGCAACAATATCACAGTGACACATTACAGACAGATGTTTCACACCACAAGGACCCTTAGAGAGCCTTTAGACTATGTGGCAGATGAACAAACTGAGTCTCAGCTCATAGGTGTTACCTGGTGGAGCACCAGAGAGGGGTAAAGAGAGTTCAATCCATTTAGGGTTCAACACAGCAGAGCTCTCTAGCCGTGGCTATTCAAAATCAGCCTCCACGAGAGCATCTTAGACATGCAGAAGCAGGCCCCACTCCAGACCAACTGAATTAGAACCTGCATTTTTACAAGATCCCCTACCCCACCCCAGTTGGTATGAATGTTCATGAATACTTTTTCAATTCTTCAAGTTTTCAAATCTTTATTAAGCATCTATTATGTGCCAGGTATTGGACTAAGCAGCAGGGATTCATCAGAAGACAGGATCCACCATCTGGGCTTAGTCTTGAGTGGACGCTGAGATCATGAAACTCCTTCACAAGTAACTGGCTCATCCACTGCACTTGTGACTCATACTATAAAGTACCTCTGAGCCGGGCACAGTGTCACATAGCCATAATCCCAGAGAATCAGGAGGCTGAGACAGGAGGATGGTGAGTTCAAAGCCAGCCTCAGCAAAAGTGAGGCACTAAGCAACTCAGTGAGACCCTGTCTCTAAATAAAATACAAAATAGGAATGAGGATGTGGCTCAGTGGTCGAGTGCCCCTGAATTCAATCCCTGGCACTGATAGGTAGGTAGGTAGGTAGGTAGATAGATAGATAGATACATAGAGTACATTTGAGACCTAGAGACAGATGGGCTTGAGCTGGGCTCAGGATAACCTGGAAGAAGAACCCATGTGCATGGTGGATCATGCCAAAGAGAACAGAGCTGCAGAATCTCCCCAATTTTGTTGACCCTGGCATCCTGCAGAGCGTTTGTAGTACTGACTTTCTGCAGAACAACACCCTTGAGAAAATGCTGTCCTGGGCTCCATGTGTCCACCCAAGACCCACCAGGACAGCCGAGGGAGGAGGTCAGCCTCAGCTCTCCTGCCTGCCCTCACTCAGACCTGTCCACGATGCCAAGCGCCCTGGTCCCAGTCCCCGGGAGCATCCCTGGGTGACCAGGAGATTTGAGGTCCTGGGCATCGAACTGGCTGCCAGCCAGGCTGGACACGCACACAGGCCGAGTTATTTTCATGGGGCAGCCATTTCTGGAAAATATGTGGTTTAGAAGTAACATAATTATCATCCTCTAAAATTAGGCGCATAGTCTAAACAACCCCAAGTCTTCCTTCAGCAAGAAAACAAACAATGGCAGGCAGGAAGCCTGGAGTGATGTGGATCGCGTTGGCCCAGAGGCCTGCGAGTCTCCCCGCTGAGCTCAAAGGGCAAACAGCATACAAAAAATGTAAATATCCTATTCTTTTTTTTTTTCAAATGCCACCTATTCCCTTCCCACCCCATCAGGCTCTGGGTACCCTGATCCCCTCTGGACACCCCCCACCCGCCCACCCCCTGGCTTTGGCCGCGAAGGCCGTCCGTCCGTGTATTATTTTCAGCGACCATTATCTAAACTGCTGATGTAATAAGGCTCTGGTATATGAAATTCACTTAATAACTCACGCTTAGTTATTTATTGTGAACTCGGTGCACGGTCCTTGATTCCATTTCCCAGCGAAATATAAGTGCGGCTTTCATCGTGAGCGCCTGAATTTATGGCAAACAGACCAAGTGACATTAAGAAAGCCGCACAATCCCTTCATTCAGTCTTTAATAAGGAAGCCAAGGAAAAATTATCCTAGCTGGTTTGCGGGTGACAGCACCAGAACTTTCCAGAGTCAGAGAGTTAGCACCGTGCCTTCTTGTCAGCCCATTAAAAAAGCAAAACTGGCATGGCGTGATATTAGAACCATGTGTGAGAAAGAATTTCTCCTCTGGTAAGACATTCCAAATACTGTCTCCAAGCCAAAGACTTTGGTGTTAGACTAATTTAAGCAGCATGTTGAAATCAGCGTTCAGGACTTTGATCATACGGGGATCGTTTGTTACAAATTGAACTAACCCAGTCTCTATTTCTGGCGGATCAGAACTTTGGATTTGTTGAATTAAATGCCTCATTTAGTACCGTTTGCACATGAAAAGAAACCCTGCGCTCAGGAATCTGATAGTGAATTTTTCACCTAACCAACAGGTCTACTTTTTTATTACTTTTAAACCTAATCCATACTCCGTCCGCAGTTCCTAATAACCCCGGGGGCTGCTCAGAGTGAAGTTTTAAATCAAGTCCCATGTTATTGGGGGCTGGGGAGGAGGAGGCGGTGGCAGAGTGGTGGTGGGGGGTGACGGAGAGCCATCCTTGAATTATCAAACCATGTAATAAAGAACATATTGGAACCCGGGACCGAAAGAATCTTAAGAGAGAAAGAAAAAGCAAAATAAATTAGTCCTCCGTTGTTATTTACTGTCTAAATAACCCAGTTTCCTTTCATGACAACCGTGAGCTAAAATAGCAAAATGGTTTTGCAGACCTATGATTTTTGTGCCGTTGCCTGTCTGGTCCGCTTGAAACTTCGAGGGGGGTCAAAAGGGCACAAAATAGACCATTTCCACATATGGCTGCACTTTCTTTTCAGTTTTGAAGTTATAATATCTTTAACTGTAGATAATGATATTATAAACTCTCATTTAGTGCATTTTAAGTATATTACATACATGAAACAAAGATCTCGAAGGAGCAGCTGCTGAATCCTTAACGAAAAACATCGTGACTCAAATCCACCGAGCAGGAGGCAGGTATTGGGTTTGCTGAGAATGTCGCAGCGGATAATCACAAACATAGCCCGGGACCTGACTCCTGAGTGTCAATCGAGATCCCGGCCAAGACTGGGCAAGGATGATTTAATGGTAATTAACTGTTAATTATTAACACTCGGAGGTCAATAAGCTACTTTGGGGCAAGGTTTAACTTTTGCATTCTGTGGCTCATCTGTAACTTTGTTTCCCAGGGGTGGGTGCGAGGGAGCCACCATCTCCCTATGACCTTGAGTCCCCAGGGCTCCTCCTCTGGACACACAAACAAAAAAGAAAAAGAAACCATCAAGATTCAGGAAGATGATTCTCTCCCCCAGACCTGTGTGCTGCTAATTCACAAGTAGTTCACTTGCAGATTAAAATAAATAAATAAATAAAATCCTCTTGAATGAGGACTGCTTCCATTGACAAGGAAAATAGTTATTATTTCTTTTTAGCATGTGACTCCTCTCGAGTGCCAGGAAAATCAACAGATGACGGACTGCTCTGTCTTATGGGCATGAAGATGAGGTTGACTTCCCCCACCTTTCCCACCCCTTCGGAGAAAGAAAATGGTTACGAAACAGATAACGATAATAAATGTTTTATTGGTGAAAAAAGAAAGATCAAATCTTTAATGAAATCAGAATGGGCTTAGAGATGAACTCCGTCTGAACTCGCCAGGATTTGGGGAACTTCAATTAAAACAATTTCAGAGGGGCAGCTGACAGCGAGGTGCTGGGAGAGTAATTAAAATTGAGCAATGTTTTAGCACCAGGTTTTCTAGCTGGATCCCGAGAATGGGAGGTAGCCCAGGGGAGGCGCGTGCCACAGGGATGGGGTCTGGGAGGAGGGGTGAGGGTTCTGGACAACACAGGTTAAGAAATCCCACAGATGGTAGAATCCCCAGGTGCTAGCCAACGCGTATTTTTTTAATCAACAATTTCACCTCCATATGGATGCTTGTAGAAAACTGGCTTCTTAAACTAAAGACTGGCATTTTCAACATGCAAGATTCGCTTGTAAAGTCACACAGGAACTCCAGTAAGAAGATCAAGGACAAATCACATTGGATACCTGGGTCCCAGGCTTGCATTTTCATGTACCAGCTGTGTGACCTTAGTTAAGTAACTTCACCTCTCTGGGTCTTATGGTCCCAGATGTAAAATGGGATGTCAACAGTATCTAGTTCCTTGAGTTGTCAAAAAGCTTTAATAAGATATTCCATATAAAGTACTTCAGGACACAGTGCCTGGGACAGACCTAGTTAGCACCCAGTAGCTGTGGGTAAATATCATCATTTATTAGGGGTGGAAATGAAGGGGTAACTCTAGATGCTCGGCTTCTCTTTTTAAGACTTCTACCCCATGTGGCGGCTGCACAGAGCAGACAAAATGGAAGGTCGATGTGGTGACACGTGGGGTCCCTTCTCCAAGGCTGAGGAGGTTTTTCTTTGCACGAGGACCATCCTGGCTTCAGGGTTGAGGGCTGAAGCCCACCCCTTAAAGAAGCCGCAGTGGGTTGATGTGCAGCAGAGGCCTGGGGACTTGGAGACCCTCTGGTCCCCTGCACTCTGGCGACAGCCCTGCTCCACGCCTTAGACCTCACGAGAGCCCGGTCCCTGCAGCAGAGCCTTCCCTGACTTGAGCCAGTCAGCAGGAGCCGGTTCCTGGCCTGGGCCACCAAGAGCTCTCTGCACCACTCGGATGGCACATGGTGAATGTCAGAGGGGACTTTCCCTGCAGGGTCAAGACCAAGAGCTTGTGTTCTTGGACACCAAGTGCCAGGGGAGCACAGAGGAAAACTGAGTTTGCACATGGTACCCCCAGATTTCTGAGGATCACCCAGAGCAAATCAACACTTAGTAACTGGTCGACCCAATCAGGCAGCCCCTGGCCCCTGTCTGCCCAGGCTCTCGGGTTCTTCTTGTCTAGGCACCCCCAGCCTCCTGGGGGGGAACCTCCCTTCCAACTCCCTCCAACAGGGCACTGCGCTGACTCAGCAGTGTCCCCAAGTTTTACACAACACCCCTGCAGCCCTGGCAGGAGGTCCATCTTGGCTTTGGGGATCTGGCTCCTGATTTTATGTTAAGTCAACTTTCTAATGGTATAGAGAATCCCAACCTGTGGATAATGGAGGAAAAAATTAATTACATATCCTCCTGGCCTGCCTTCCGCAATTTAATTTTTTAAATTTTTTTTTGTATGGCTGCAGCAGCAGAATTACCTTCCAAATTATATTGGTCCAGTGTTTCAAATGACTTTCAGTTCCCTGAGTCCACAGGAGAGACAGCCAGGCAGGGAGCCGGAACCCTGGGATTCTTTCCTTTCCCTTTCTTTTTCTTAAACTTCCCTGCGGATAAGCCACAGGCAGATAACTGAGAGTGGACTCTCTCCATTTCCAAGGATTCCGTCTCCTCTTGTATCTGGTATTTACTCCTAGACTTCCCCTGGTTTCCAGAACAGACCCACACTCTTTAATACTCCAAATCCATTAGACACTTTGCTTTTCCCTCGTGAACAAAGGAGAAATGTTTTCGTGCAACTTTACGGAAGCCATCCATCTCCCTGAAAGCTTGCCACGCTCAACAGAATTCACATTATAACTTATGCAAAGCAGAGGGGAAATCCCGGTTTCTGGGAGCAGTAGCATTGCATTAAAGAAAACATGCATTTCTGCTGAAATTCATATTGGTAAATGGATTTCCCATCTGAAACATTGTTTTTCACTAAGAGAAGCTTTTAATCCCCTTAAGTTCCTTTCTAATCTGCCTTGGAAGTGCTTGTCTCAGGAATAGAACAGTGATGATAAAACAGATTTAATTTATTAGAACGAGGCAGCAGCCAGCCAGCAGAGTACACAAGAGTTCATGCCTGCCGGCTGAGGGGGACTGTCGCTCCTGTGTGGATAAAGCTGGTCCCACCTTCTCTGGAGACAGCACCAAGTTCAGACGGCAGCCTCCCTCGGTCACTCTGGAGCTTTGTGGGGTTCGGCTTCTTCTTCTCCAAGGGCCAGAGAGCAGGCACTCAAGTGATCAGCACTGCCCCCTGCTCAGTCCTGTGGAGAATGGGAAGCAGGGGGGAACAGAGACCACCCAACCTGTGTCCAGGGGACCCCAAGGTGAGGGGATGTCTTTCCCCCTGCCGGGTCTGATGGGCCACCTTGGGTAGCAGGAGTTAGAAGGTCAGGAGATGTAAATGCCACCATTTTGTCACACTCAATCCCACTTCCAAAGAAGATAGAGAAGAAAATAATGCACACGTCCACCAGGCCTGGTCCATCCAAAGCCGTTTGATTTGTGGAGGTGGCAGAAAGTCAATTCTTAGGATTGGGTCTATTCATTCTCCATCTCAACCTCTTTAGTGGTTGAACTTGGATAGCCCAGAATGTGGGGATGGCTAAGACCACCTGCCTGGCATGTGTCCCAACCATCATGATGGCACCAGACACATACATCTGTTTTCTCTTTTTCTGGGCAGAAAGATGTTCATTGGTTCATTCGGTTTCTGCTTAATGATGTTCTCAGGGGCCGGGCTTAAACTCTTGGGAACAATACTCTTGCAACCCCAAGAGGATGCATCTGTTTTTAGCACAGAACATGAGTGTCACTTTCTAAGTTGTCACACTGCAGTGGTCAAGAACATAGCCTCTGAAAGCAGGGCTGGGTTCAAATCTCAGCTCTTGCACTTACCTGGTAGGAACATTGAGTCGGTAACGCAACCTTGCTCAGTGGCTATTTTCTCATCTGCAAAGTTCGAACATGAGGGCTGGGTTGTATTGTAGCTCAGGGATAGAGCACTTGCCTAGCACGTGTGAGGCACTGGGTTCCATCCTCAGCACCAAATAAAAATTAATAAATAAAATAAAGGCATATTGTGTCCATCTACAACTAAAGTATATATTTTTTTAAAAAATGGAAACATGATTATTTACTATCAGTGTATAAATGATATCATTTGGTTAAAATCCTAGCACATGACCTGGCACATGGTAATCACTGATTCACTGATGCTAGGATCACACATGTAGGCTTACCTGCGTGCATTTCTCACCTATCTATTCATTCATTAATTCCCTGGATGTTTATTGAGCATCTACCTTGTGCCTGGCTCTGAGCTTAGGCATGAGGTACAGATGGCAGGGGACAGGGAGTGGCCCGACAAAATCAGTCTCTCGTGGGAGTACAATTTTGTGTTCCACCTTTTATTTGGATTTCATGCCCCAACCAAAAAATAATAATAAATTCAAACAAAACCCTCCAAACATTGTAGCTCTTTAGGGTCGATATGATCAGTGTCATTTTAGAGGAGCAGAGACAGACTTTGCCAATACCAAAGTTGCAGACAGGGAGGTGAGCGAGGAGTGTACTCCAGAAAGCAAGGACCCTGACTCTAGGCAACGCAGGACACAGTAATCCAAAACCCTCGTGGACATGACCGCGGTGGCCCCAGGACATACCCCATCCCGGGAAACCGTATCCCACGCCCCGCGGGGGCGGAGGTCTGCCGTCTTGAGATGCTGAGGAGGCTGGGGAGGAAAGGGAGGCCGGGAACCTGACGCTGATTAAAAGCACTTGCTGGAAGCCGTGCTCGGCCCACGTGGTGCCCAAGCCCCAGGAAGCCGGGCCGCTGCAGGGGTCACCGCCCCGACGTGACAGGCGGGAGCTGGGGCGTCTGGCTAAGATGGATGGGGGCGCCGGGCCCGCCCGTGACAGCGGTAATCCGTGCGACCCAGCAGCGCGGCCGGGGTTCCGGCCACCTCCCTGACACTTTTTATGGGCCCCGGAGTGGAAGAGTGGGGCAGGGGGTGGATTTTCATCATTGGAGACATAAATAACTCCACCGACAGCCCCGAGATCGGACCCCTGAAAATTAACCTCCCTGCAACCCAAAGCCTGCCCCGCGCAGCGGGATCCACGCCCCGCGGAGCGCAGCCCTGGGCTAGGCAGGGCTCCAACCGGCCAAGCCACCGGGAGGTCCTGTCGCAGGTCCCTGGGCACCGCGATGCCTGCCCCCGGAGAGAAGCCCCCTTCACGCCTCCTCTGTCACAGCCCAAACCTTAACTTGCCTACATCGTGCCCCACTTTCCTTCATCCTTCTGGATATGGGGGAAGCCAGGTCCTTCCCCCCATCTGAGGCCATCTTCCACTCCTGGCCTGGCCTGGCCTGCTCCCCAGAGGCTCCTCCACCTTCCAATCACCCCCTCTCCTGGACCCTCCTGGCCAGCAGTCACACAGGTCAGTAGCTCCCATCTCAAAAAAAACCATCCCAGCTAAAACAAAACAGCTCTCTGGTCCCTCATCTTTCTCCAACTCTGTCTGATTTTTCTCACTCCCATCTAGGCAAAATATTCTGGCAAAGGTCACCTCCAAGTTCCGTGTCTGTTTCTTTAGCCAAGACCAACTTGACTTCGTTACCTCTCCACGAAACTATGCCTGCCAAGTTGGTCAGGGAGCTGCATGCCCCTCAAACCCAAGAGGACCTCTCTTCTCTCAGTTCTCCACGAGTCCCTTACTCCTTCTCAGGCATCTCCACTCTCAGTTCCTGCACTCTCAACCCCTCCACTCCCCAGTGACCGTCTCTCAAGCTCTGGCTGCCTCTCTGTTACGGTTTAGCTGTGAGGTGGCCCCCAAATGCTCATGGGTGAGACCATGTAAGAAGGTTTAGAGGTGAGATGATTGGGTTATGAGAGCCTTCACCTAAGCAGCACTTGAGTTCACTCGAATAGATGAGCTGAGTGGTAACTATAGGGTGTGGTTACAGGAGGCAGGTCACTGGGGGTGTGACTCTGGGGGTTATATTTTGTTCCTGGTGAGCAGAACTGTCTCTCAGCTTCCCAGTTGCCATTCCTGATCTGCTTTCCTCCATCAGGCCCTTCCACCATGATGGTCTGCCTCACCTTGGCCCCAGAACAATGGAGCTGGTCATCTATGGACTGAGACCTCTGAAACCATGAGACGCAATAAACCTTTCCCTCCTCTAATTGTTCTTGTCCAGATTTTTTATTGCAACAACAACAAAAAAAAAACTAACATATCCTGCTCCATAAATTTCTGGGAGTTGGGTTGACCCTAGGTTTAGTCCTCAGTCCCCTCATTCATTCCTGTGGTTTCCAGCACCACCCCAGGACTGCTGACCTTCAACTTCCAATCCCAGACTAGAAAGTGCCCCAGACCTCTGGCTCTTGACATCTCCACATGGAAATCTAATAGGCTCCCCAACTTAGCATTTGCATGACCAGGCAGTGTACAGGGCAAGCTTTGTAGATGCGTCAAAGATGTTCAACCTCATTGAGAGTTCATAAAATGCAAATTAAAACAGAAGTGAGTTTTTTTTTCACCAATGGCTTTGGCAAAGCAAGATCAAAACATGTAATAACATACTGTTGATAAGGATTTGAGGGGAGGGACGCCTTTGTAAATTAGCAGGGAATATAAATTGGCATAATCCCTTTGTAGGGCAAATTGTCAATAACTTTCAAAATGAAAAAACACACATCCTCTTCGACCCAGCAATTTGACTTCTAGTTATTTATCCAATATGTATATTTAATTAATGCATTCACTACATGCATTTATTTCCTTTCATATTTGTCCGATAGTCATTTATCTGCAAATGAATGTTGAAAGTATCCAGGAAGCCATTTAACACCAATAGCAAGAGACTGGTTGCATATGTGAAAATACAGTTTCAGAGAAGAATATCCTTCACTGTCAAAATAACGCACACTATCTTTATCACATAATACAAAGCTGGGCGTGGTGGCACATGCCTGTAATCCCAGTAGCTCAGGAGGCTGAGGCAGGAGGCAGAAGTGCTTTGTAAATACAAAATATAGAGGGAGACACACAACAACACTTCTCTTGGGGACTGACAGCCTTCGGGGCCATGAACTAGCGGGCCTTTCTGCGGGGATTAGGATACCTTCGTTGGATATTTTTTGAACTGTTTGGATTTGTTTTACATGTTCATTTGTTACATTTTTCAATGCTAAAATAAAGGGAGGTTTCATACCCTGGTTCCGTCTCACCTTTCAATTCTCCACTAAAATGCTACCCCTCCAGTCAGGCCTGCTTGGACCCCCCCAGGCATGTCAGTCTCCCCTGTTTTGTTCTGTCCCCCAGCAGAGCAGCAATATTTTAAAATGATTTTTAAATATTGGGGTTTCAAGAAAGATTTCATTCAAAAAAGATCTTGCCGGGTGCCGTGTGGTGCACGCTTATAATCGCAACAGCTGGGGAGGCTGAGGCAGGAGGATCGAAAGTTCAAAGCCAGACTCAGGAGTTAGCGAGGCCCTGTCTCAAAATAAAAAATAAAAAAAGGGCCGGGGATGTGGCACAGTGGTTGAGCGACCCTGTGTTCAGTCCCTAGTACCAAAAAAAAAGTGTGTGTGGGAGTCTCTCATAAGAGCATCAGAGGGGCTTCCGTGTATACCCCCCTGAAGTATCATATCCTCCTCACCTGCGTCACTCTGACCCTTTGTCCTGCCTGCTTTTTTCCCAATGCACCTGACATGCCTTTTTCGGTTGTGTATTGCTGGCTTTCTCCCATTGGCACATGAGCTCCCAAAGAGCAGGGGTCTCACCTATTTTGTTCGCAGCTCTGTCCTCTGTGGCTAGAATAGGGTTTGGCCCGTTGCAAACACTTCGTAGGTATCGGTTGAATTTATGAATGATTCTATGGCTAGGAGGACAAAAATTTTTAAAGATATTTATTTAAAGGCCACAAAACTGGAAAAGAAAATATCTAAAGTCACCACTTTAGTGCTATATCTGACATCTACAGTGGAGTCCTCTCCAGCACCCCGGCCCAATTGCTATTAATGTCAGCTGGCTTAGCAAAGGGCCTGGGGTTAGCATCGCCATGGCGCCAAGAGGCAGAGACATGAAGGAGGCAAGAGTGAGTGGTTCTCTAGAAAAACCTCCACAATGGAGAGCAGAAGAAGAAACAGTGCTTCAGAAAACAAGGGCCAGAGAGTCCTTAGTGACCTCCAGGGGAAGCGCCCATCAAGGTCAAGGTTAAGGGGAGGTCAGAGATGGAGGGAGAAAGAAAAGAGAAAAGAAAGACAAGACCGAGGGAGTCCTTGGGCCTTAGATTTCTAGCTTCCAATGAACGGGTGTTGCCCAGGTGTCAGAGCAGACAGCTGCCAAGAGACGGAGGAAATTACTCATTCAATTACTCCAACCCCATCATATGGTCTCAAGATGGGCAAGCAGTGAGTCAGCAGGGCACTGGGAACCCGGGACAAACACAGAGGAGCCGAGTGGGTGTGCCAGGAGTGCCCAAGTCCACGCGCCCTCTCCAGACTGCCCGCCCCAGGAAGACCGGGCCCCCCACCCTCTCCGCTGGGGAAGGGTTGAGGTCAACACCACGGCTGGAGCCTCTCACCGATTGCAGAAGTCTGTTCTCAGTCCTGCCAGCAACCATCCTGCCGGGCCCTCCCGGAACCTCAGGAAACCTCATGTTTTCTAAATTGGACTTTTATGCTCAGCAAGCCCTGAGGCTACCTGGTTAAAAGTTGACATGAAAAAAATCCTCCATAATTGGTTCATATGAATGGTGTCCTCTGCAGAGTCATCAAGGTGGCTGCATTAGCAGCAGCTCACATAAAATCTGAGAAGCAAAATGTCAATCATTCTCAGGCTTCAAAAACTTGGGCTGGGGTTGTGGCTCAGGGGTAGAGTGCTCCCCTAGCAAGGGCGGGACCCGGGTTCGATTCTCAGCACCACATAAAAATAAAGGCACTGTGTTGTGTCCATCTACAAAAAAAAAAAAGAAAGAAAGAAAGAAAGAAAGATTCATTATCTCTCTCTCTCTTAAAAAAAAAAAAAAAAAAAAACTTCTCGGGGCTTCTTCCAGCCTAACCAAATGCCAACACGAATGACGCCCGGCAGGATAAACTTGGTGCTGCACCCTGTAGCTGAGGTTTTTCCACGTGGGTACTATTGCCATTTGATGCTAGAGAATTTGGGGAGGTGGGATGGTCCTGTGCATTGGAGGGTATTCAGCAGTGCCCCTGGCCTCTACCCACTAAATACCAGTAGCACCCTCTGTATGACAGCCAAAAATGTCCCCAGATAATCACCAAATGTCCCTTGGAGAGCAAAATCACCCAGGGTTGAAAATCACCCTTCTAGAAGCTTCTATTTATTTGGACAGTTGAAATTTGAGAAGGTCATCTATTCAGAAACCACATTTCTGCTGAGTCTGGTGCTGGACCTTAGACCTGGTCCAAAAGCAAGAGGCTACACGTGGTCCCTAGCAGCTGTCTTAGAAGGAGCAGGGACCAAGCTCCTAGTGCCTTCTTGAAGGTATGTCCTCAGGTGCGAGGCTTCCCTCAAGAAACCAGGGCAGGGGGAGGCCACAGCGCCTCATTAGGAGAGAATGGGTGCAGGAGACCTTTAGAAAGTTGTTCAGTGGAAGACCTAGGCAATACTTGTTTCTAGTTCCTCATATAAAAACAGATATTGCAGTCCTTAAAAAGAACAATGAGGGGACAGCGGTGAATCACCTAAGTCAATTACAGAGATCACCCAGGAGCCGCGCGGAACCTGGCTGCACTTACTGCCATACCAGGCAGCAGGAAAAGCCCGGATGACGATGTTCACGTTAATAACTGGCACTGACCCGGCCACAGAGCCCTCCCCGCTCCAGGCCTGTGCCAGGAAAAATAAAGAAGCAATCAAAAAAAAATCCCAGTGGCATTTATCACCCCCTCCAGTGAAAGGCGGCCACCACTTTCCTCCATGGTGGTCTTTGAGACTGACTGGTGGGCCCAGCGGGGGTTGCTAGGACTGGGAGATGTATTTGCGGTGGTGGCAGGTGAGTGGGGAGGGGGAGGGGAGCTGGAAGGAGAGATGGAGGTCCAGGCGTATGTAGTTGCATACATTAAGTGTCCATCCGAGCAACAGTGAAATGATCCCAAGGACTTGGCCCTGACAAAGGCAAGGTCCCCAGAGAGTTCAATGAGTAAAGTCTATTGGTGGCAGGCATGGGCGGGACTGTCTCTGGATAAATCTAAGACTATCAGCGTGCGACCAGAAAGGAGTGTGGCTACCTGGTAGGGATTTCAGGCCGTCAGGCTAAGGGAGTGATGGAAATTCAGTAAGTGGGTGGCAAACACGGGACCATCAGCTTAGCAGTGTATTTCCCAAAACATGGCACCATTGCCCCAGATAGTACTGGGATGTGAGGACGCTGCTTTCCTAACACTGAGTGGCAAGGGGAGACAGGTGCTCCTGTGAAGTCTCGTTGGGTCCATCTGATAAAGATGAAGTCTTGGCTAAGGGCTAGATCTCCAGTGCTCATAGTCTGCCTTTTGAACAAAGCAATAGACCTGAGGCTCACACCTTGAGCAAGCAAGAGTATCTAGCCAGACTGAAGTCAAGTTTATCAAGGTAAAATTCACACGTAGTAAAATTCACCTTTTTTAGTTACAGATCTACAAGTTTTAACAAAGACATGTGGTTATAAAACCACAGTCACAATGGGGATATAGACTTCTACCACCTAAAAAACTCTCTTGGGCTCCTTGAGGTCAACTCTCCCCCATATCCAGTCATGGGCAACCAGTGATTGGTTTTCAGTTCCTATAGTTCTGTCTTTTCCAGAACACCATAGAAATGGATTTCTACACTATTTACCCCACTGGGTTTTTATCTTGTGTTTATCTTTACCTTAGATGTATGAGGTAGCAACTGGTATTGCATTTGAGGTAGCTCTTGTAAAGTATTCTTTTAAAATAAACCAATAGTTTAAAAAAGAGAGATCTGGTTGATATACCAGGTATTGTGCATATATGTCAAAAATCAGGAAGATTAGATAGGAATTGTTGAGAACTGAGAAGGAGGGGGCTGGGGTCATGGCTCAGTGGTAGAGCGCTTGCCTAGCATGTGTGAGGCACTGGGTTTGATTCTCAGCACCGCATATAAATAAATAAAGGTTCACTGACAACTAAAAAATATTTTTAAAAAAGAGAGAGAACTGCGAAGGAGCAGAAATTTTATCCAACTTACAAGTTAAAATAACTTGCCAATTTCACAGATGCTGGCAGAAGACTTGGATCAGAAACAAAGAATTTGATTATTCAAGGCACAATAAGCAGTGTGAGCATCAGCATATTTGCAAAAGTTCCCGTTGTCCCTAATCCCACAGGGATGATGCAGCTAGGCCAGGTGGATGTCTGAATTGTGGGAGAGAAACCCAAGCCTAGGGAACCAGAAACTTTTATAATGGGCAATATGCATGCCTGCCCTTTTCTCTGGAGGGAGACACTATCTATATCTTCCTAAACTCTTTGCTATACAAACATCCTTGCAAAGATAACAAAGGCCACTTAGCAACTCCCTTGCAAGACACACACAGATGGGAGGAGCCCATGGAGAATTATCTTCCAATAGGAATGACTGAAATCTGAGAAAGGGAAAGCCTAGGCAGTCACCAGTTGGGAGATCCAAGATGTCCTAGCCTGGCAGACTTGAGCACTGCATTTTCCTCTAGAAGGTTCTCTCTGGAGCAGTAAGAGGTTGGCTGAGATCTGATTCTAAAACCATTTCCTTTCACCGTGTATTCTCCTGAACAAACCTCCCATTAGAATTTGGTCTTCCACAAGTGAGAGGAGTGAGACCCGTTGCCCACGTGACCACCATGATCCTGGATAGCTGTGTTTTGGATTGTCATTTAACTCATACACATTTATATATCAGGTTCCAGGCTGGCTTCTGTGAGTCTGTGCCAACTTCAGTTTGTCTATACAAAGGAGATTTTAATCCCAAAAGGCTGAGAACCAGATCCTTAGATTCCGTCTAGTGATATTGTTCAGCATTGTTATGTGTTCTGATCTCTTTTGTATTCATGATCTAATTTGGTTCCCCAGCCAGCCATGTCCTTGGAGGGCACATCAATGAGTCTTTATAGATGAGGAAAGCAAAGCACAGCCCTGGACCCACAAGTATATATGGCAGGGCTGGAATGTGAACTTGGTCTGGCTGAAGTGAAAGTGAGTCATTTAGCTACTAGTCACTGTCTCCTTGCCAGAGAATTACTGCCTCTTCAGGCCATCAGAAGACCCTGGACCCCTCTGCCGGGATCCCTATGTTGAGTGGGTCCTTGAGGCAAGAAATGGGAGGAACCAGGCTCCCTCTGAAGAGAAGACCTGAGTACAGGCCTCGGAGGCTGCCAACTTAGGAGGCAAGAGATGGAGGGCTCAGCCCTCCCCCATTAGCCCCCTTGACCCTCCCAAGGCAGCACACCTGGAGATGTGGGTCTCTCCTGTCCCCAGGGCTTTTTCCTCTCATCTACACTTCATCAAAAGCTTTCCAGAAGGTTCTCAAGAAGCTTTGGGTCCTATTTCAGTTACTATGTTACATAAAACATCACCCCCCAAACCAGCGGCTTAAAACAACAATTTGACCTCAATCACAATTTTGCTGGTCAAGCATTTGGAAAGGGCACAGATGGGATGTTCTTCTCAAAATACTATAATTTCTTTTAAAAACTTTTTTTTTTAAATAATAAAAAATAAATCTTGCCATTTTCTCTCCAAACCAAGGACTCTCCCACGTGTCCTGATGGCATCTTCTTGGTATCCAGGAACCCAAACTCTGTGATCTTACGATGCATGGGGATCCGCTGAGGCCTGTTTTAAAAATGGAGTTGACCTAGTCCCTGTCACCACATGTGCATGGCTCACGTCACACCAGCTCACCAGTTCCTGTCCAGCCCAGCCCTCGCGCCGTGGTCTGGGCCTCCACTTGCTGTGAATCAGCCCGTGGCCGGATTCCCCGCTCCTTGCAGGTGGGAAGTTAAGTGCTAGCGTGGGGACAGCTCTATCCCAGGATGGGCAGCCTCCTGTCCCATCAAATGTTCACTGACGGTGACACATTGAAAGCGGGTAGGAGGTGGTTCAGCGTGTAGAGAAAGGACTGAGCCGGAGGTGAATTGCAGGGTTGACCAGAGTGGGGCAGGAGGACAGGTGGGTCTGAGGCCACCTGAAGGCCATACTGAGGAGCGTGGGTGGCACATTTTACTTAAGCCTCTTGGTTGAAAGAAACCCACAAATTCACCTCAAACTGATTTAAATTAAAAAAGAGAATTCACGTGTTTATAAAAATCTTGAGGTTTTAGGGTTTGGGGACTGGATCCACTGGGTGATGTCAACTAAAGTCCCTCTTGCCCTTTCCCCCTCAGCCCTGCTTCCCCCTGTCATCGTCATCTCAGGCATGCGTCCCCCTCAGACCCCCACCTGACACACTCTCCTCTGGTAACCACTATGGAAAAGCTATGTCACTTTCCTAGCTATCCCCACAAAGAGCTCAGGGATTGAATCTCTGGACCACCATCAAACGAATGTCCCTCTCTAAAACAGAGACAGTGGCCAAAGGATTGAATATTCCGATTGGCCAGACCTGGGTTCCACCCCTTACCCAATCATGGGCTGGCAGGGGACTACTTCTGGACCAGTTACTAGGGCAGCAGCTTTGGGTGCTCTGATTGGCTAATCCTAGGTCACATGCCCAGACCTGGAAGCAGGAAGTCTAGAGCCAGCCTCTTCCACCCGTGGCCTCTGTGTATGAGAGGGGAAGGTGGGTCTCTCCAGGGTGGGGCAGGCCGCCTAACATGCCCTTATACAATGGGCAGCCATGGAAAGAAGATTCTGGAACAGGCACTGACATGCTGAGGACAGTATTTTAGAGAGGTGCATCAGACAACCACCCTACACCGTCTGGTCTTTAAAGAGCGAAGCCCCTTTCTGCTCCACTTGGAGCTTGCGACTCTCCCCTCTGCAGGTCACAGCCAGCTTGGTCTCACTGTCCTGGTCCAGGCACAGTGGCCTCCACACTGTGCACACCAGGAGAACTCTGGGTACCCTGCCATCCCTGAAGAATGCCTGCCCACGGCTGAGGAGCACCTACCCACCCCCTCAAGCCGGGAGCCTGACCCCTGCCCCTTCACCCTCACCCCAGCACCTCCTTGGGGCAGCCTAATCTTTGGAACAGGTGGGAGGCCTGGGCCTGGCTCTCAGCTTTCACAACCAGCAGCACAGCAAGGGGAAACTCATTACATGGGTTTAACAGGGTTTAAAGGATGTTAAAGAGTCCTGTGGGCCAAATTAGAAGGCCTCAACTTGCAAGCCGAGCTGTGGAGAGGTCCACGGCACGTTTAGGTAGAGAACAAGAGCCCAGCGCTTGGTCCCCGCAGTTGCAGTGAGAGAATGTGCTCCCCAGGGAACCGCCAAACAGAGAAGAAATAACAGGTGCTGAGCCTGGGCAGTGGCCTGGGGTCCCAGGCTGCCGAGTGCTGAGGGGCTTGGCTTCCCCTCTCTCCTCCAGGGAGGTCACTCAAAGGTATTATTCATCAAGAGACACCTAATTTGATAAATTAAGACATACCTTCATGCTGAGGTGATGCTTGACCATTCAAAAGAACAGGATATGTGTGTCAAAATAACGTGGAATCGTCTCTAAAACATGACATTAAGTTAAAAAATAAGCAAGGTAGCTGGGCACAATGGCATGTATACCCTGCTCCCAGCTACTTGGGAGACTGAGGCAGGAGGATCACTTTAACCAGGAGTTGGAGGTCAGCCTGGGCGACATAGTAAGACTCCATCTCAAAAACAGACAAAGAAACAATGTATAGCATGGATGGATAGCAGGTTACCATTGGTTATACAAATATACTTAATGTGATACAAACACACTTAATATGACATCCCCATTTCAATAGCTCAAAATGGTAACATACATGTATCTGTTTATGTATGCGTGATTCCCCGTGGAATATGTGGGGATAGCTTCGGCACCTTACTTGATGGGCACATAACCATGGTCTTCCTCCACACCTAAATTGCAGAGAAGACTATGAAATGTAGTCTAGGAAGAGTACCGTTTCTAAACAGCCGACCCGTCTCTGAAGCAGCCTCCAAAGGTCTTAATCAGACACCAAGGGGGAAGCTGGTTCATCCCAACTCTAAGCAAGATGACAGAAAGGGGCAAATGGGACTATGTTGCCAGTCTCCTGCAGAGAACCCGGGCAAAGTAGCTTTCCAATAAAGAATAAAATTACTCTAAACAACCCTTCTCCTTTACATGTAATATGTTGACTTAATAAGAGAAGAAAGAACTACCAAAGTATGAACTTAGTTACATAGGAAGGGATTTTTCACATCCAAATCCTTTCATTTAAGAGGTATTTAACTTAGTTCCTACTATGAAGCAGGTACATAGCTGCTCTGCAGGAAGACAAGCTTCTGTTCTCAAGGAGCTTCCAGCCTGGGGAGGGGGGCTCACCTTAGTCATTCATTGCACAGAGGGGCACTCCTTGTTTTGGCTTGGTCTCCACTGAAGCAGCTTTGGGGGCAAGGATTCTAATATGGTATCAGGAAGGTAATCCCAGGAAACACCAGTAGGTTAGTGAGGAAGGAAGAGGAAGAGGAGGAAGCCACCAAGTGTGCATTTTCAAGCCAATGACCACTCTAGGCATCTGGAGATCAGCTGCATTGGGTAGGTGCAGAACGCCCATCTCTGAGTTTTTCTGGGGTATTTATCACCACCTGCCATCCATCTTGGAGTAGGCAGTGTTAATATCCTGGCAGGCACTTTTGGCCCGCGGCTCAAAAGGGCAGAGCAGACTCTCACAGCCAAAGCAAGCCCTCAAGCAAAAAGCTAAAGATACTGGGAGTTGGAAGTTGGGCCACCAGTTGAATCTGACATTATAGGGACAAGGGCTTCTGGGCAGGGTCCTGATGTCATCTGGGACACCACACCAGTGCTGTGAGTAACAGTCTCAGGAAGAAAAAAAAAATAATGAGAATAAGAGGCTCCAGCCACGGGAGAAAGCATAGGCTCTGGCTTTAGATCCTGGCTCCGCCATCCTGCCAGCAACCTGACCTTGGCAGGTCTACTGCTCTCGACCTCAGTCTCCTCATCTGTAAAAGGGGCAAATAAGAATACCTGCATCAGAGGGTGGCTGGGAAGAGGAACGGAGGCCATGCATTTTGAAGAACTCCAAAGAGGTCCCCTCTGGAGCTCCACAAAGCCAGCCCCCTGCCCCAGCCTTTGGGTTCTCCTCTGTCCCTCACAAGCAGGTGGCTTCCTCTCAGTGTCAATCATCATGCCACCACAAGTCAGGTGGCCCTTTCCTCCTCTCCCGTGGAAACCTAACTTACCATGACCCAGGCACCGGCAGGACCTGAGCCCGGCCACGCTCTGTGCTCCCCTGATCTCGCAGGACACCCGTGGCGTCCATTTGTAGGCGATGGCATTTACTTCTCCTTTTGTCGGCTTCCAGTGGCGGACCAGTTCTGAGGAGCACCCGGCCACGGGGAGAACAATGCCCCTCTGTTCCCCCAGCCATTCATGTGGACTTTTGTCTCAGCCTAAAATAACACCGCGCTAGAGGGTATTTTCTTAACACCGCCAAACCCTGTGGAAAATGTAGCAGGCTCTGGCTGCTTGGGGGTCCCCTGGCTGATAACGATGTCATGATGTATAGGTGAACTCTGCTCCTCCAGGGTCGGGGTGACCCTGGGATTAGGGCCGCACTTATCTCCCAAGACATCTCGGAGCATCTGGGATTCCATTTCACGTCGGAGGCCCTGGGGGCTGAAGTTATGTTATGTGCTTATGAACAAAGTGGCCTATTCCCAGGCAGGGCTGGAGTGGATTAGGGCTGATCACCCGGCCTAAACCGGGGACATCTGAGAATGTTGAAGAAAGGAAGGGGATTCCACAAACCCAAACAAACACGGACTTCAAGCGAAGATGTGAGCAACTCAACTTCTTAAAAGGCTGCCAGAGAGAACACGGGTCCCGTGAGCCCTGGGCTCCCAGAGTGAGAAACTTGGTCACAGTCCGGCCAACCTGCTGGGAAGGGCTCTCAGCACAAGCTCTCCGCAGCCCCATAAATCATACACCGGCAGCTTTCTGCCAAAAGGTGCTATTAAAAAAAATTAAAAATTGACTTGTCCAAAGGACCTTTAAAAAAAAAAAGTCCCCAACCCACCACTTTCTTTATTAAAGTTCACAGAAAATAAATATCAGATTTCTTTCAACCCGAATTTTCTCTCCAAGTATAATCACAGAAACTAGAGATGAAGGGGATCAATGTGGCGGGGGCAGGAGTGGGCAGGGAGGACCCTACTGGGTAACTTTTTCCATAATCTGGGTAGTGATGTTGTTGCCGCAGTCTCCGCAAATTAGCCCTCCCATCTGCTGTCCAAAAAATTCACACAGAACCCCATAAACCGATTCTCGAGAGCAACCCGGGTGCTAGATATTTCTAAAACTATCACAGGGGAAAAAATTGTTTTTAAGCTTCCCTTTAATTACAGAAGAGCTTTCCCCCTTCTATTTAGTTCAGCTCAGTCCTGAAATGGAATTGAACTTCCTTTCTGATTCATTCTTCAAAACCTCAACGTGGGTTTTATCAGAAACAGATCTGACACTCTTGACGGTGCCGCCTTGGTCAGCCTCCACCCCAGACCCGCGTCCTCATTAAAGAGCTCTCTGTTTGGTTTGCTTAAGGAGAAATCATAACAGAGAGGGTTCGATTTCTTCTGTGCTCGTGAAAAAAATGTACTGACCTTTCCCTCGCCTTATTAGGGTAACTGGAGGTGACGAAAGTCACAGAACACAGTATTTTCCTAAGAGGGCCTCAGACCTGCAGCGGAAACTCATGGCCCTGAAACCTCTCTGTTTTCAGGATCATAGAGCCCTGGCCCCTGACCGATGAGGCTGACTACCACCAAAGTTTGCTCCTTGCCATTGGGAGACACTCAGGCGGTGGCAGATGTCCCTGAGAGTCCATCCAAACAATTCAGCTCCCTTCTCTGTACCCCAGGAGCCTAGGCAGGGTCGTCATCTTTTCTTACTAACCTTAACTAAGCCACTTAAAAAGAAAATAGAGGGGGGACCCGGGGAGATCTTTACAGATCGCCGTCCAAACCTGACCACAAATGGTTCCAATTTGCTGCAGTGATTAAATCTATGTGAGTTTAAGGGTTTTCATTGGGGTCATTTGCTACTTTGGAATTCTGCTTGCTGTCTTGCTGGGAAAATGAACTCAGGAGTCACCAGCAAGCGTGAAGAAGGAAGAGAGTTCCTAAGCAAACTCCTAGCAGCACCTACAGGGATACAGAAAGACAGACTCCGAATTCTAAACATGGCTTGGAGAGGAACGGAGAGGAACATAGCAAGGATTAGGTCTGTCATTGTGCCTGCTGAGGCAGCCTTTCAGAACTGGCCACCAGTTTGTCAAATATGCTAAGCTGGGTGTTTACACAAAAGTGTCAACACCAGCTTTGCACCACAAAGAGACTCATACAGTTGAAGATTAATTACTTCCAAAACAGAGATTATGGGTAAATACTGGTTTCTTGGGGGTATTTGCTTCAAGGGGGTATTTGCTTGGCCCTAGGCTAAGATGTCCTGCCAGAGGCAGAGAGTTGGGGACAGCAGAAGCTAAGGTCCATCCTGACCCCAGGCCTCTCATTTTAGCACACATAGTTTCTTGGTACTTCACCCTCCTGTGTGACATGCCTCTCCTCTCCGTCTGTTTATCTTTTCTTTCTCCTTTACCTCGTCCATTGTGGGGCAAATTTTCTGAGTTGCTCCCTTCCTGCTCCTTCCCCAGCTCTCTCACCAGCGGAAGTCTAGGATAAATTGGTGGATACAAAGTCCATGGTGAAAGGATCCTAACCTCAGAACTCAGCGTCCTCCTGTGTTGAACAGGGAAACATGCTCGCCCTATCTGCTGCAACCCTATTGGAAGATGTAAAGGACAGGAAAGCCATCATGACTGAAAGTGATAAGGTGAGTTAAAGATGGCAGATTTATAGACCAGGGTTCTGATAGAATCTTGTTTGTCACATTGAAAATCTGCCTGAATATAGACTGGATGTGTGTGCGTGTGCACGTGCACATGTGTGTGCACGCACACACACACACACACACACACACACATTCTCACACCAAAAACCAAGCCAGAATAATGTCCTTAGAGTAGGGTTCTCAGACCAAGTACAGTTAAAGCCACTTGGAATACTTGTTCTAAAGGCAGGTGCCTATCCCTCCCCAACTTATACCAAATCCCCAGCTTTGTGTTGGCTAAACGACACACACTTCTATCGCAGTTGGTACAAGGTCAGCATTGAGGGGGCAGCAAGGACTGTCCTTGTTAACAACTTTCTGTGTATTTTAAAGAATGTTAGAACAAATGGTGGCAGCAGCAAACAGGTGACTTCCACAATAGGTGTGTGCAAAACTAGGCATGTCAGAACCAATGAGCTGTTTTTTAAAAAATTAATTTAGATTGTGGGAGGGCAAACACCATAAAAGGGATCCATGGGTGTTTGAATCAAAGAGCGCCCTCTCTGGAGGAAAGAGAATCTGTATTTCTCAAAATTCTCCAGGTTGACACAGCTGCAGGCTCTAGAAGCAGGTGGTTTCCTGCTTATTCCTTCATTTGTTCAAAGGAAAGACAGCTGGGCTGAGGGTGGGGTGTGGCAGGGAATTCTTCAGTGTGCCTAATCTTGCCGGGTCTCGCAGGGCTCCCCCCAGGGTTCTGGGATTTCCTGGCATTAGGGAGAAACTGCACAGAAGGGATTCTTGAAGGAAAGGTGGGGCAGGTTCAGGAGAAATCTTTGCCAACCCTCCCTGGGATCCTTACAGCTCGGCCCTTCTCCCTGATGACAGTGTGGATATTGAGGAGGTTCTTCCCTTCAAGAAGATCCCCCCAGGGGTCAGGGGGGACATACAGTAACTTGGCAGTCAAACGTATAATCCAGGTAATGGGAAAGGATGTCAAGTATGGAAGAATGGGTGTGTGGTGTGGGGAAAGTGGGGTAGCAGCACAGATGGGAGACAATGGAGATGTTGTCTGGCCCTGGAACTAAATTCTACCTGGGCTGTGTGAGCAATACTGCTGGCTGGTCTTTTATGTATGTGGCTCATGTATCTAGGAGTCAGTAGTAGAACACAGTAGGTGCCACATTATTCCTTTACTCAATATCGATTCAATCTAATAAGCGAGAGTTTTGGAATTTTTTTTCTAGTTGTAGATGGACAGCATGCCTTTATTTTATTTGCTTATTTTTGTATGTGGTGCTGAGGATGGAACCCAGTGCCTCACATGTGCTAGACAAGCACTCTACCACTGAGCTACAACCCATCCCTAATAATCAGATATTAATTAGCTATTTTGATGTATCCCTCATTGAATTCCAGCATTGTAACTGGCATGTAGAAGATGCTCAATGAATATTTCTTAAATAAATATTTCTCCCTCCCCATGAGACTGCCCCCATAGACAGCAGGTCTGGGTTTCCATGCTTTCCACGGCTCCCAACTCACCAGCAGGAGGCCCTAAGAGAGGATGGAGAAGAAGAGTGTCTCTCCCTGCTTTGGGCTGTGTTTTCTGGCAGTGACCCATGCCCCTCCAAGGCTACAGATCCTGGTGCACGGTGCTCCTCAATGGTCCACATCCTTTTAGAGCTCTGATGTGACCCTCTCTCCCCTGCCCTTCCAGTCCTAGAGGTAGAAACAAACCCATGATTGTTACTTCCTGGGATTCCGTCATCCCCTGGTCATGCTCTTAATATCTGGGAAACTAAGTCCTTCCTTAGTTGCATCCTTTTTTTTTTTTTTTTTTTTTTTAGCATTACTGGGGATCAAACCCAGAGGTGCTCTATCACTGAGCTACAGCCCCAGTCCTTTTTATTTTTTTATTTTGAGGCAGGGTCTCACTAAGCTGCTCAGGCTGGCTTAGAACTTGTGATCCTCTTGCCTCAGCCTCCCAAGTAGCAGGGATCATAGGTGTGCACCCCTGTGCCTGGCTCGCCAAGTCCTTCCTCTGGACCTCTTAAGGATTAGACTCTATTTCCTGGAGGGATTCTGACCAGTAGACTAATCATATCAATTAAAAGTTCAAAACATAACCATGCATATTAAATACAATATATATGGATATATAGAGACATATACACACATGTATGCACATTATTTTACATCTACTCCCCAACCTCTCCCTCCTAGTATTTGGAAATACTACCCTGGCTGAACTTGAGCCATGACTCTGAACCATCTCCTTACCTGCAGCCCACCCTACAGCGCGCCCCCTCCCACCTCCCACCCACACCATAGCCCCTACGACTCTGTGGAAGGGCTGGCTGACCTCAGTTCGTGAAGAACACCCATGTGCAGCAGAGCTTTCTGGAGACATCCACAGCCTTGTGTCCCCCACCCACAGCTGCAACTGTCCCCACACCCGGGATCAAACCGTTCAGTTCCCGCTTTACAGACGGCAACTTGTCCTTAGACCTGGGAAGAGAGGGAAAGCGAACTTGTAGAACGAACTGTCAGCCCCTGCGGGGGGATGGAAGGGCTAGGGCGTGTCTGTTCCTCTGGATTCATTCATTCAGCATTTGTCGCAAGCCAAGAATATGCCACGCACGATGTCAGGCTCTGGGGACCCAGAGCTGAATTGGACAGACACACCGAGTGTGGCTTTGAGAAGCTCTGTTGGGGAGAGAGAGACGGGCAAAAGCAAAATGCAAACCAGTTGGCCGGGCCCACATTTCTTGGCAGGAAGAGAAATTGCTAGAAGGGGAACAGCAAGTTCTCTTCACTGCGGGATGTGCAAGTTCCATCAGTGGGAAGTTCTGCAACCTGGGGAAGGGTGGGGGATGGTCTCTAAGGCCCATCGCCACCAGCCAGGACAGCTTCATCACCTCGTTGGCTGCTCCTGCAGGGCTTTGTTCCTGAGGGGTCCGAGGAGCACACAGAGGACCCTCAAACGCTGTTAGCATGGTTAATTACAGGAGGGCTGGCCAGACGACGAGTGGAGATTCACCATGTCCAACAAGAAGAATGGGTTGCCTGGCCTCCCCGGTGTCCAGAGAGCTGGTTCAAGGTTGCTCCACACCCCTCTCTTGCCTTGTCCTGATCATGTCCACAATTGCAAAACAGAGAAGGTATTATCAGCCTCATCTGCCTGTGGCACCTGATCACAGATAAAATGGAACAGACCAGTCTGCTGAGGGCAGCCCAGGGCCTGGAAGCTCACTTCTGGGTACAAGATGCCCAGTATCAGGGCGTTGCCCAAAAGACTCATCAGGGCAGCGATGGGGAGAGAAGATAAGAGGCTTGGATCTGTAGTCACAGTCTGTTCAGAAACTCCTGGGTGGTCACAGATTTCCGGAAAATTCTCACCCTCCCACATCAGTCAGGCCAATGCCTCCAGGCAGAGCTAGGGAGGAAAACTTTGAAATAAAAATTAAAAATGTGAAACAGGTACGGAGGGAGCCCGCCCGCAGCACCATGAGCTACGGGCTAAGCCGTGAGAAGGGAGGGACTCAGTGTTGGGCAGGAGCAAGCACCCTGGCCTGGACAATGGCTCTCCTGCACTCTCCTGGCCTCTGTCATTGAATTCCGTGTGCAGGGGAAATTTAAAAGTTCACAAAGAGGTTCTGTCAGGTAGGTTCCGTGAAGCTGCTGGCTTTTTAAGCCAAGAGGCAGAAAGAGGGGAAGCAGAATGACATTGACCCAGCCACCAAAGGCTGTCAGTCAACGCAGCCGGGGTAAATAAGGAAACCCGGAAAGAGTCACTTCACACCCAATGGTGGGCATCCCCAGGACTGCAATGGGGACAATAGGAGGAACATAACCTACTGAGAGCTTCTGTCCCTTTCACACTCCATCTATCTTTAGGATTTTTTAGCCTGGCATGAAGAAGGGAATGGAGACCGTGGTTGAACTTCCCACCCCAAAATCATCTGCAAATTTTGTGCACGCGTCTGATTTTTGCAAGAGTTCGGGACCCTCCCCACTAAGGTCTCCAAGATCCAGTCTTCAAGGGCCTTTTAAACATGAGCAACCCAGAACCAGGGAAAACAGGCATTTGGGTCCGTGAAGGCTAGCAGTGTGTGGACTTGTCCAGAGGAGGGGCTCCCTGGACATGAGACGGAAAAGTGAACAGACAGACACTCACCCTGGCCTCGATGTCCCCAGCAGCATCAAACAACATTTCTTAGGCACCTCGTGGGGACCAAACTCTTCATATTGACCTGTCCCACCCTCCCTGCAATGCTGCAAAGCAAGTCCTGGTGCGCCCACTCTACAGATGAGGACACTGACCTGCAACAAGGCTTAATGACTAGCCCAGGCCTCCCCCTCCCACTCCTCCGGGTTAGGAGCAGCAGCAGGATTTGACCCGGAGCCACCTGCCCAAAAGATTATAATTATACACAGCAGAGGGAGGAGGGTTGGGTCATTTTTGTAGAGGACCCATGAGTCCAGGCTTTCACGCACTCAGGGCCTGAGGCCCAGCCTGTCGGTCAGGTGGGTGACCAGGTGCCACGATTTGGAGGAGAGGCCCATTCTTTCTCCATCTGACCTGCCACTTTCAGAAGAAGACTAAGCCCGTTCTAACGTGAGCTGAAGGTTGAGGAATTGGAATGCACCCCAGCTTTTCCCAAAGAGTGCCCAGTTCTCCCCCAAGCTGTCCCAAGGCTATTGTGGCCGTGTCGATAATGTTGTGACTTCTAATTGAAACCACAAAACAAGCTGTAAATCTCTCTGCCTGGTGCTGAAGGTCACGCTCTCCACGCCGTGTGGGAGGCTCGGAAGCCGACCTTGAACTTGCTCTTTGCTGACTTGATGAAGAAGCAAGCCCTCTGGAGCAAACAGGACAAGGTGCTTCATGGATAGTCAGATGACAGGAAAGTGGCCCCGACAGAACTGATCCATTGTGCATCCCAAACCCTGGGCAGCGACCCCCTGGAACTTTCCAGGGGGTCTCCTGCCAGCCTCCTACCCAACAGGGTCAGATCAAATCCTGCAGGGGCTTGGAGGTGGCACCTGGGTTTAAACATGCAAATTGAAGGTGTCAGGAGGAGGTGGTCTCAGTGGTCTCACCATCCAGGAGAAGGAACTTCTTAGAGCTGGAAGGGTCTGGGTGCCCTCATTGAATCTCCTGGCCCAGTAGTGCCTAAGTGAGTGTCCACAAAAGGTTTGCAGAAAGAACCAGGTGGCAGGTGGCACCCAGACAGACAGGTACTTTTACATTTGTGTGAGTGTGTAAAAGTGTATATAAAATATATGCATATATTATACGTACACACACACACATATATGCATATATACACACATACACATATATATGTATGACCAAATAACATATATGTATTATTTGGTATTTATTAATGTGACTATAGGAAAATGTTCACATGAGCCCATATTTGACCTATTATTGACAGGCAGCCTATGACAGGGACTGCAGCCAGACAGCCTGGGTTTCCATCAGTTTGACTCAGGGTAGATGACATGGGCTCTCTGTACCTCAGTTGCCTCAGGGGTTAAATGGGGAGAAATAGCAGCATGAAACTACCCTCAAGGAGTTGGTTTTGACTCGGTGGATACATTGTAAATGCCTTCCATGGTGCCTGCCATGTCCTACCTATTCCTCACCATTACTTACTATATTACAGGTGTAGGATTGCTCATTAAGAAAGCTTAATTTAGGGGCTGGGGTGGGGGCTCCGTGGTAGAGTGCTCGCCTAGCATGCATGAGGCACTGGGTTTGAGCCTCGGCACCGCATAAAAACAAACTAATGTATCCACCTAAAAATCTAAAAGATACATAAATAAATAAATATTTTTTAAAAGAAAGCTTAATTTATATGGAAAATGTGGTTTTGAGTGCACATGCATGCTTAGGTGTGTGTGTGTGTATGTAAAAGGTAGAAACCGCAGGAGACAGGGAACATGCAAAGTGATAAATGAGTGATGTGACTTGGGAAACGCTGACAGCCACCCTCCTGGGACTCTCTGCCCACAGTCCCAGGGCGCTTCTCCTCGAACGGCAGGTCCCCCTATGACACACTGACCCAAAGGGCCTCTGCCAAACTGCCAGGTTCCCCAGGTGGCCTCCCTGTGACTTGGTGGCCTGCAGGGGCGGGGGAGGAAGCTGCCATGGTTCTCTAACAGGTGCCCAGCTTATCTCAGCTCCATCTGGGTCCACCTTATCTCTCTACCAGAAACCTAGGGGGAGCTACGGTGGCATGACTCATGTGACATCGGATGACAAGAGCTTTGTGGAAACCTCAGCCCTTCCCACCTGCCCACACCTCTGGCCCTGAGAGACAGCCTCAGACCCCAGGGGATTCCAGGTCCCGCGCTCAGCAGAGCATGGTCAGGCCTCAGACCTGCCCACCAGCCTGCCCTGCTGATGCCTGCCATGTTCCCTCAGTGCCATGTCACAGCCTTCTAGGGTGTGGGCAGATGTGGCTGCAGCCATGCTGTATGCACCTAGTGTGAGAAGACGGAGGGACTCTCCACTACTGCCCGGGGGGCTGGGGCAGGGGTTCCTGCTGAACCGAATGAACAAACTTCGAGAGGATTCTGTTTTGTATGTCAGTACTAAATGTCCTTGGAGGGGGACCAAGATTAACTTGCCTTATCTTGAATCCTGCCTCACAACCAACTGGGTGATGGCAAAGTTCCACGGCAGGCAGAGAAGCTCAAACCGTCCCAGAGCACCCCTGCTCCCTCCGAAGCCTTTGGCAGAGAGGGCAGCCTACTGACCTCCAAAAGCCCCAGCGAGGCCGCGGGAGGTGGGGTCTGTGCAATCTGACAAGGGGGGGGGGCCTCACCTGCCCCCAGGCTGAGACACCTGCATTCCCAGCTCCTGGCCCCTCCCACCCCTGACCAGGAGCCCCAGGGAGCTGACTGCCTGCAGGCTGCAGGGCCTAGCTACAGAGCAACATGGTGGAGCCGGCATAGGGCAGATGGGAGGGACAGAGGAAGGGCCCCATGCATCTATGTGTGGTGTGCAGGTGGGGACAGGGGGTTGGGGGACAAAGTTTCAGTTTTACAAGATATAAAGCTTCTGGAGATGGGGGGGGCGGAGATGGCTGCGTTCCAAAATGAACCAACTTAATGCCACCGAACTGTGCCCTGGAGAATAACAGCGATGGTAAATGTCAGGGTGTATGTATTTTACTACATATTAAAAATAATTTGAATGACCTATTTTTTAAGTATATCAGTATTAGAGAATGATATCGTAATTTTCATAGTCTTCGGGTGGGGGAATAGTTCTTCCTGGTTTTAAGCAAGGTATGCAGCACAGAATCCACAGGAGAAAAAGTTGGTGGCATCAAAGTCGCAGCTGCATTAAGATACAGAGCGTGTCCTGGAGTCCCTGCCACTCAGGAGGCTGAGGCAGGAGAATCCCCAGAGGGTCCCTTGAGCTCCAGAGATTCCGGCCAGCCTGGGCAACACAGCCCGCCTCACATAAAAAAGGTTTGCTAAGAAAGACATTTAATAACAATCAGGAGAAGAACAAGAGAATGAGGACAGGTGCCCGGCAGGGGGTTGTGGGTCTCCAGGCCAGCACTATGGACTCCATACCATGGTTATTTCCTTGTTACCATCCCAGATTTTTGGCCTTGAATTCAACACCTATTTTATTTTTATATTTTCTCTTTAAATTCTTTAATCAACTTAATTGAGCTATACTCTACATGCAGGAAAATGTCACAAGTTTTCTTTAGATACCAGGGATTAAGCCCAGGGTTGTTTAATCACTGAGCCACATCCCCACCCCTATTTGGTATTTTATTTAGAGACAGGGTCTCACTGAGTTGCTTAGAGCCTCGCTAAGTTGCTGAGGCTGGCTTGGAACTCGTGATCCTCCTGCCTCAGCCTCCCCAGTTGCTGACAGGCGAGCCACATGCCTGAAGTGTGCATGCCCGATCTTAAGTATGCATGCCCCTGAGTTTAGAGAAACTCATGCCATCAAGATACAGGTCTTTCCCATCATCCCCCAGAGGGCTTTGGGCTTTCTGCCACAATCCTCCGGCCTAGCAACCTGTTTACCATTGCTCCAATTTGCCTTTTCTAGGAAAGCCCCCTCAGTCGAATCACGGAGCACACGGTCATTGGCTTCCGGTTTCTCTCAATGGACCTGAGCTTTTGAAGTTCATCTCTATCCTTGTGCATCTTATTTTCTGGTTTTTCTTCTCTAATAATTCTCCATGGTGTGACGGCCACCCTTTCTTTATCCAGCTGTGGATGGACATTCAGGGGGCTTCCAATGCAGGGTCTTATAAGCAACCCCTCTGTGACCACGGGCATGTAAGTCTCCGTGTGGTTCTATGGTTCCACTGGGTAGGTACCTAGGAGGGGCATGGCCGGATCATGTGATACCTGTGTGTTTTGAACTAATTTTTCATTTAAAGAAATTTATTTGGAAAGAAAACATCATGACACTTGGAAGGCACTATCATTTGCCATAAATAAAAGTTCACCATAAAATTGAAAACCATGGCTATTTAAATACCCATGAGGGCTCAGGTTCTGCCAGCCAGTGTTGTGGGCGTGGAGACCTGGGGTAAAGCAACGTTCTTACATGCCTGAGATGCTCCTGCCTGCCAGAGGCCTTGAGCCTTAGGTGAGTTCCAGGAACTCTCTCTTAAAAGGGGAGATAAGCAGGTGTCAGGGAGGTGTTAAGGACTGGGCCAAACTGTTTGATGCAGAAGGATATCTCTAAGTCAATGTTACTTAATGTCAGCCCAGGTGCCACCTATAATCAGCTAATCGATCCTCCTTGAGAGAGCAGGAAGAAAGGCTGACTCAGTCCAGCTCAGCCACCTTCTTCTTTCTCTCTCAAGGAGAAAGCCCTTCCAGCCGAGTTGAATTATGAAACAAAACAAAACAGAATCATGGAGTACTTGCAATGAGCCAGTAAGTGCCTTCCAAATATTAGCTCACCTATTAATAGAGAGGGCAGAGCCACTTTTTAGGAGAGGTAAGAGGCTGTAAAAAGCACACTTGCTTGTTTCAAATGAGAACAAGGTGTACAAGCCAATGAAGCCATATTCCAAGTTGGGTGCCTGGGAGAGAGGACAGCTGCAGTGGGAGGTGAGTCCCACCTGAGGCCTCCGGCCACCAGCCTGACCCCTAGAGGCTCAGGTGCGGAGCCTCCTCATAGCCAGAGGCCGGTGCTGCCCAGTCGTGGATCTGGAATCAGACCTGGCAGATGTTCAGGACCCACCACATACCAGGTGTCCCATTGTGGGCAAGCAGCTGGGCCTCCCAGAGTCTCAGTGTGATGGGCTGACCAGTGGTGTCCCCCCAAATTCTTATGTTGAGGTCCTAACCCCTCAATGTGCTGGAACAAGGAGCCAGAGCTTTGGGGAGGAGATTAGGCCAAGAAGGTGGAGCCCTTTGAATGGGATGAGGGCCCCCTTTGAAAGAGACCCCAGAGTGGTTTCCAAAGGACTTAGGAACCCATTTGAAGGTGCTCTTTCTTACCACCTATGACAATTCTTGTCTGTGTTAGCTTTTTGGTATTTTTGACCAAAATACTAGATGAGAAATACTTAGAGGAGGAAAGACTCATTTGGAATCATGGTTTCTGAGACTTGAGTCGATGGTCATCCAGCTCCATTGCTTTGGGCCTGAGGTGAAGCCCAACATGGCGGAAGGATGTGGGGAAGAAAAGCTGCTGGGGTCATGGCAGCCAGGAAGGAGGGCGGGGCTGTGAGGAGGTTAAACCCTTCCAGGGCACACGCTCAGGGGATCTACTTCCTCCCGCTAAGTCCCTCCTCCCAACAGTCTATTCAGCTACCAACTGATGAATCCATGCTGTGGTCAGAGCCCGCCTGAGCCAGTCACGTGCTAAAAGCCTCTCCTCTGGACACTGCTGCATTAGGGACCAGGTGTTCAACGCTGGTGCTTCTGAGGGACACTCCAGTTCCAAACCACAACATTGTCTATCAAAACAGTAATTGCAGCTGGATGCAGTGGTGCAGGCCTGTGATCCCAGCAGCTCAGGAGGCTGAGGCAGGAGGATCTCCAGTTCAAAGTCAGACTCAGTGACTTAGAGAAGCCCTAAGCAACTTAGACCCTGACTCAAACTAAAAAACAAAAAGGGCTGAAGATATAGTTCAGTGATAAAGCAGCCCTGGGTTGAATCCCCAGTATCCTGCCCCCACACAAAAAAATTAAAAGTACTAATACTAATAATAATTGTGATAAATTAGGACTCATTAAAAAGAAAGGGAGACTCCAGTGAGCTCCCTTCAACCACATGAGGACTCAGGGAGAAAACAGCCCTCTATGGACCAGGAGGCTGGTCTCCATAGCCAGCCAATCCCCTGCTACATGGATCTTGAGCTTTGCAGCCCCCAAAACTGTAAGAAACCTACGTTTCTGGTTTACCTAGTGTGGGGTCACTTGTTACAGCAGCTTCCATGGACTGAGACACTCAGTTTCCTTGCCCATGTAATGGGAATAGAGTACCTGCTCATAGGCTCCACGGTTGGCTGGAAGAACTACGTGTGATATTGAAGGAAAAGCACTTTGACAAGGAGTCCTCCGAGAAGGTCACGTGCTGCCCCCATGGTGATCACCACAAAGACTTACAGTGCAAGGACACAGGATGCTTTGTGGACAAAGGAGCTAAGGAGTCGTCGCCTGGCAACAAGTGGCTATTGTCAGAAAGCCCCTGTGTACCTGCACCCAGGCTCCCAATGCCTGGTGGTGAAGAAGACCTGGGCCTTCCCCTCAGGAGGCTTGGACTCAGTGGGCGAGACACACATAAGCATGAAAACAAGATGACCTCGGGTTTCAACAAGGTTTACAAAGATAATTAAGTAGAATAATTTCATGCAAAGAAATTGGGTGTCCCAGTCTGGTCAGCAAGGGTATCCCTGAGGTTTTATGGAGAAGGGATATAAATGATCATGAAGGGTCCTTGAAAAGAGGGGGTCAAGGGAAGGAGGATGGTATAATACTGAACTTTCCCAGATGGAAAGATGAGCATGTGCAAAGGCCCAGGGCTAGTGGATTCGAGGGGCAGAATAGGCTGGGGTGAGACGTAGTGAAGGCCTGAAAGCTACCCAGGAAGTTGGTTTTTATTCTGATTGGAGTAGAAATATTTTCCTGAACTTGTTTGAAGCCAGAGTGCAATAGTTTAGCTCTATAATTTTCCCCAAAGGCTCATGGGTTTTAAGGCTTGGTCCCAGCTGGTGGCGCTATTGGGAGGCGATGGGAACTCTAGGAGGTGTGGCCTGGTTGAAGGAAGTCAGTCACAGGGGATGTGTCCTTGAAGGATATAGCCTGTCCCCTTTCCTTCCCTTTTCTCTCTCTCTCTCTCTCTCTCTCTCTCTCTCTCTCTCTCTCTCTCTCTCTCTCTCTCTTTCTCCCTCTTTTCTAACCGCCGTAGAGTGAGCAGCTTTTCATTGCCAGGTCCCTCTGCAGGATGTTGTGCCTCACCACACTTCAGAAACAACAGAGCCCAGAGAAATCTCTCCTCCTTTAGTTCATTTTCTCAGGCATTTTGTCACAGCAAGGGAAAGCTGACGGTTAGGGTTTGAAGACGAGGCGTTCCCTAAAGGCTGCTGGTCCATGCAGGGGTAGTCAGAGGTGAAATGATGACAGCTGGTGAGACCTTTAAGCTAATCAAGCCATCCTAATTTGAATGGATGAATGGATGGTGACCGTAGGCCAAGGCTGGAGGAGGTGGGTCACAGGGGGCTGAGCCCCAAAAAGGATTCCTCTTCCCCACAGCCCCTCCCCCTCTCCCCCTTCCCTCTCTCTGCTTCCTGGCCACCATGAACAGAGCCCACCCCCCCCACTAAGTCCTACCACCATGATGTTCTGCCTCACCCTGGGCCCAGAGCAAGGAGTCGGCCAACCATGGACTGAACCTCTGACACTGTGACCCCAATAAACTTTCCCTCCTCTAAGTTGTTCTTGTCAGGTTTTTTAGCCACAGTGACGAAAAAGCTAACAGACTGACAAACATACAGAGAAAGAGCCAGAAAGATCACCCCGGCCGCCATGCAGAGCACGAGTAGGGAGCCCAGCTGGGAAGGTGTCTCAGGGGTCCAGGTAAGGGGCGCGTGGCTTACGGCGGGCTGAACAGTGCAGATGGTGAGAGGCGGCTGTGTACAGGAGGCGGGTTGCAGGCAGAGAAGACAGACGCACGGACGGATGGAATACGGAGTAGAGGGGGTTAGACACGGGGCATGAGGAAGTCAAGATGAGCTTTAGGTTTTTAATCGCAGCAACTGGAAAAGTCCTGCCTCTTCTCATCCTGGATCATGAGGGAAGAGGAGCAGGTGGGTGAGAAGCATATTTGGTTTGAGATGTCTGCTAGAGGGTTGTAAAGAGAGGGTAGTGCCCAGTGCCCAGGAGAGAATTCCAGGCTGTTAGGGTCTGTAAACAAGTCTGGATGGCGCCTGGCATTTTGCCAGAGGGAGTGGTTTGTGAAGTAACGCCAGCGAGCCATTGAGTGTGGAGATTCCTTATTGGTTGACTGCTGTATCTAGTTTATGTTAATTAGATAAGCTGTGTGGAATGTATATATACCCCTCCTGTCCTACAATCAACAGCTCCCACTCCTGCTGTATCAATGTGCACAAGTTGCTCGTCACCCCCGCCCCCCCCCCCCCGCCCCCGGTTATTTTGCTGCAGCCAGACTGCGGCACCAGGCTGGAAATTAAATTTGGGGATTAAAAATGTCATGTCTGCCTAAGCCGTGACAGCAGATGACACTGCCCAGAACAGGGGTAGTTAGATAAGAGGAGTCCTGTCCTCAACACTGGGGTCCAGCCGCGCCATGAATCTGAGGAACGTGCGCATCAAGATCCCCTGCTGGAGATTCTGGGCGTACAACAGCATGTTAAAGGCTCCTGATAAGTCCTGCAACCGGTTTAAAAAAAAAACAAACTGATTAAGTTGGTTTCAATCAGGATTTCCCAAAGTTAACTGATCACAGAAACCCTTATATATATAACACCGATTAGCACGCCCTAGAGCACCAAGAGCATCAAGAACTCAAGTGGGACCTTCAAGAACGAGCAGAATCAGTGTAGCACACGAGTGTAGAAGAACCTCTAGAACAGGGGTGGGCACACTCCCTCCTTAGAGAGTACGTAGTTGAGACTTCGGGGACCCTGTGACAGGGTCTCTGCTGCAACTTTGCCGTTGTAGTATCAGCAGCTGCTGATGACGTGGAAATGAGCTGGCCAGATGTGACCCGCAGGTCATCGTGCGTTGACATCATTTTCTTCCAAAATCAGGGGGTGGGCCAGATGTGACCCGTGGACTACAGCGTGTGGGTGTCATTCTCTGACGTAGGATAAGGAGATCTTAAAAAGGAACCCTTGCCTAGCATACGAAGGTCCTGGATTCTATCTCCAACACTGAAAGAAAGAAAAAATAAAGTTCAAAAAAAAAAAAAAACTCAAGTCAGGGAAAGCTGTGATCCAGAGAAAGGGCAGAACGGGAAAGAGCAGCCGTGGGGAAAGAGTTCCCCCATGCCGGGGGCCGTGGGGAACCGGCCGGGTGGAAGGCCAGTGCTTGCTGGGTTATCTCAGTCACCCGGGAGGGAGGAAGGAAAGTTCTAGATCCTGCTTTACAGCGAGAGAAGCAGAGACTTAGAGGTTCAGCGACTTCCCCAACTAGGATCCCAGCCCATGTCACCTGATGCTGAGCCCCGCCCCCTCACCTGCCACGTGGGAAGAACGAGGACACAGCCTCCCTCTGGACGGATGGGACTCTATCCAGAGGTCACCTCCACCCTCTGTCCCTGGCGCAGCCGCAGCCCGGGGGAGATGATCGCAGGCTGGCCCAGCCACGCCCTGCGCCTGCCTCTCCTGACCTGTCAGATGAAAGGGGACATGTCCCACCAAACAGGGCGGACCGCGGACCGTGCAGGAACAATGCCAGCGCCTCCGGTGTGTGCCCAGGATCTCTAAGAGACATCCAAGGAAACACTGATATTTATTTATCTCCTGTTTTCTTTCAGATCTAGCAATGTGACAATAACACGTGTCACCGTCAGCCCAGGCCCTGCTGGCAACACCTTGAAAACTACGCAGAGGTTCAGAAAATAAACAGCAGTCGCTCTGATTCCGGTGATAAAATACCAGTGTAAGAAGAGCCTCCTGGGATCCATAATCTGGAATTGTCAAGGGATAAGAATTGTCTGTCTTTTTGATAAAAGATGTCAGCTACCCTTCTGGCTTTTAAACAGAAAGAAACACTTCTGATTATGAGACGGTCGTGGATCACGGAGTCTGTTGAAAGAATCCACGAGGGCAGTAAATATGCTTCTCTTGCCCATCAATGTCCTTAAAATTTCTTTATCAGAATGAAATTCGGCCAAATCCAAGTCCCCAACAGTCCACAAATCCAGAGTGCCTTGTTATTCTCGGAGAGCGGGCTTGGCGAAAGGCTCAAGTTTCCTGATTGCTATTCAGTTCAGAAAGCCTGCAAAGACCCTTCCAGAATTGGCAATTATTATTATTTTTCTTAAAGCTCAGGGCTAATGAGCCTCCTGAAAGATTGTTTCGTTGTTTGTGGTCTGCGGTTGCTATATGATTTGTTTTGCCTTGAAAAATGCTACAAGTGCTGTTTTCTTTCTCAATTGAAATTCAACAAGGGAAAAAAAAATAGCCCAATTAGGAATCATCAGCAGACACCTCACACATCATAAGTCCCGAATAAATAAATATTTATTGAATGAGTGAATGAGGATTAAACAGTCGCCCAGACTGGGACAGACTATATAAAGATCCAAAATAAGAACTGAAGTAGCCGTCAATAGCTGTTGGCCAAGGCCAGCTAGAGGACTAGTCCTCCTCACAGGGATCAATCTCAATTGACCTCCATCGTGAAAGGTCATTCATTCACTCAACAAACATTCATGGTGCGTCTACTATGTTCCGGGCTTCCTGCTAAGTGCTGAGAGCACAGCAGGAAGCAGGATGCCGTGGCTCCTGACCATCCGGGTACCCATAATCCAAGGACAGGGGAGGTGACAAAATAGAAGGACATGAACTAAGGAAAGAATTCAGGTTTAACTAAGTGCTGCATTTGAGGTTAACAGGAGTTAATCTACAGCGGGGAGGTCCTGGAGCCACTTTGAGGAGGGGTCGTTTGGTCTGAGACATCAAGAACAAGAAGGCAGCAGCATGTGAGACCGTGGGCATCTGCAGAATACGAAATAAACGCTGCTCACACCAGATTCACTCTCTGTGACTTGATACACATTGATTCTTCCTCAGTTTGGGAAGCCAGAGTCTGAAGCTCATATCACGAGGCTGCGATAAAGGTCGCACTTGCTGGACGCTTTAGCTGGTGGCCGCCAGCCCCCCTCGGCTGGTGACCACATCATGCCAGACTCTGACCTCCCATTCGCCTCTCTTTCTCCTCCGCCTGCGCGTCTCCCCTCTTCCGAGCCTGCCCCAGAAGCACCCTGAATGTCATTATTCCTGCCAACAATCTGTTTAAGTCAACGTGGGCTTTGTCTTTCCTGGGCCTCAAGGTTCTCCCAGCCCTACCCGTTCTTCATGTCCAAAGCCACCGCGGCACATTTAGGTCTTGAACCCAAGAGCGCCCCACTTCCCCTGGCCAGGTAAAAAGCTCTCAAGTTGATGGAGATGTTCCTTGTAGAGTCGGCCCTTCCTCCCGCATGTCCAGGGGCCATGTCATCACAAATCATGGTTTAGGAACCGTGCGATGTGACATCCCTTGACCACCGATGGCTTTCTTGACTCCAGCTGTTTTGTTTGGGAATATACGTGCAATGTGTTAGGTCGTTCAGGGTCACCTAAAACTAATAATATTCAGTGTGATCGTACCTTTTCTGGCCCGGGTCATTGGCATGAGCTTCTCCTGGTCAACAAAGCCCAACCGAAGGCTACTGGGGACCCCTCAATAAATGCTACCAGCCTGCTGGAGTTTGTGCCTAAAAGCTGAGATCTCTCAAAACTGCTTTGATGACTGACCATTTTTCCGCTGGGATTTCCTCGTAGACTCCCTGCCAGACCGCAGCACTAAGTCTTATTCCCCAGGAGCCTGCATGCCGGAAGCATCCAAGCCTTGCTCAAGGTTTTACCATGAACAGATGAGGCCGGGCGGCTGTGATCTTTGCCAAACACAAATGGAATGTCACTGTCCCCCGCTCCCCCTGCCGTGTTCCCCCCCACACACACTCATACACATCTACCCCCAGCCTATCTGCATGCTGAATTAATCAATGGTTTCTCATGGCTTTGGGGATGATGCCTTGGCATGGCCAACATGGCCCAGCTAGTGTGGCTCCTTCTGACCTCCCAGACCTGCCTGTGAACAGCAGCCCCACGAGCTCCTTCAGTGTCTTCTACCCGCCAAGCCCCCTTGGGTCCCTGGGCCTCTGCCCCTGCCACGCCCTCTGCCAAGACTGAGTTTTTCCCCTTTCTCCATTTTCTGGTGATCCCTTCTCAGGCTTCAATTCTCAGTCACCATGAAGCCCTCTCCCCCTGATTTCTCTAAGCATGGATGGCTCCAAAGTCTGGGTTGCTTTCCTCTATCGCTGTCATCGCAGAAGACCCAATTGTGCCTTTGTTCATGTGGTACTATAACGGTCTCTCCCCACCTGGGTCATTCACTCCCAAGAGTCTGTATCCCTCCTACTCATTGCTGTGTCACACAGTTCTTGCTGCATATCTGCTGAACCAATGAAGGACCTGCCAAAGATCTAAGTTGCCCACCCAGAACATAGCGCTTATCTACGGCAAAAGAAGAGAAGTCACCTTTCTTGGAGAAACTTCTTCATTTACAGGAAAAAACAGGCCCCACCTCCTCCCTAGACCAGTCTTCCATACCCTGCACACCTAGCCCAACCTGGGCAGGCCAGGCCTGTCATTCTGCAAGGAAATTGTCTGACTTTTGCCAACCCGTGGTCGACGTTGACGTGCTATAAATAACAACTTCCTTTGAGCATCAGAATGATGAATTAATTAATTAAGGCATAATTAATTAATTAATCCAGTCTTCTGAGTTGGTGGGGACAATCTGTGTTCATACAAATTTTCAAGTAATGTGCGATTGCTATAAAATAGTATACAACCTGGATGTAATGGGTCATCATCTTTGGTATGTCACAGGAGGCTCAGGGTTACCTTTGAGGGGCCTTGTAGTCCCTGGTGAGGTTAACATCGCAGGTTCTGGGACCAGGCTTTCCTAGGTTTAAATCCTGGTGTTACCATTTGCTAACTCCTTTGCACTCTTTCAGGGTCCCTTCTCTGTCTTCATCAGGAAAATGGGAATCCTGGCCCTTTCGTCATAGGGCCACAAGGATTTAATAGGATAATTGACTTAAAAGCCTTAGGTCAACCTCCCAGCACAAAAGCACATGATAAATGTCTGTTCTTAGTAATGGACAGGAATCAGCCCTTGTAGCAGATCCTCGGTGGCTAAAGAGAGACAAGGTTGGATCTTAGAGGATTTTCAAACTAAAACCCTGATGCTCCCTTGTTTTCCTGTTAGGCATCTTGCTCATCAAAACCAAGAACCAGAAAACCTTGGGTGAGAAAAATCAGCCCCGCTGCCTGGACTCTGTGTGAACAGGAGTTGACCAAATTGGAACAAGTCCACACTCCAGGCCTCGGACCAAATGGCAGCCCTGCCTTGCCACTGCAAGGGATTCGTCCTGGGTTTGGAACAGGGGGATGGTTTCCTGTTCCTCTGGACTTGTGTCTAATTCCAGGCAGAGTGTGTACCAGATGCCCCACTCCGGACAGGGCCCAGGAGCCATCTATCTTGATGAGAAGCAATTTCATAAATTCAAACGGGGCAGGTTTCCTAACGCCATTTATTTAGCTTAACAAGTTAATCAGAGTGCACGAGCCCAATTTGTCACTGGGCTGTTTTCTTTCCATGGCTGCTTTAATTGTATAAATATGCCCAGAGGTTTGATGGAACTTTGAACACATCAAACAATACGTGGCCCACTTACCGTGGCGATTTTGAAGCAGGGCATTTCTCCACTCCTCTCTGGAAGCTGTCGGTTCCTGCTTCCCCAACAGCCTGGTGGCATTTGGTTGCTGATCTTTTGGATATACTACCCCCCCCAAAAAAAAAAAAACCTAGGGCCTGAGCCGTGGTGAACGGGATGGGTGAAGGGCAGAAAGGAGGAAGGATGCTATCAAATGCAGCTGTCACCGACTTCTGGTGGAATTCCAGAAAGTGCCAGATCACATCTTCCCCCAGACCTCTCTCTTGGGGATGATGCAGGATGGCAAATGGACCCACTCGGAGGCTTGAGAGCTCGCTCCCTCTGCCACACGGGTCTCCTCTGCCAAGTTCTCATCTTGAATGGCTCTCAGCACCTGATTGATTAAGGGCGGGCCACGGGACCGTGAGGCCGTGAGGCTGGTCCCTGGAAACTGATAATAAATCTGAGGCACGTCGCACAGGTGGTGGGGTCCTTTGAGCTGGATGGTGGGGTGGGGAAGGGTAATAAACCGAAACGAATGTGCCTGCATTTGTTCTGGAAGTGTGACTTTTCGGGATTTCCTTTTTTTATTTGTTTTGAATTTCCTCCCCTCGGATTTAAACCTGCTGTCTCCTCTGTGTGCATGTTCACGTTTCAACCTATAAATTTCATTTTAATAAAGGAAACGTCTAGCCAGGAGATAAAAATGGGCTTTTTTTAAAGACAGAAACTTTCTGTCCCCGCCCCGCCCCCATCTTTCACACATTTGGCCTCGCAGCCAGCCCCAGATGTTTCCTCTGCCTTATCGATGTGCAGAGAAGAAATGCAATCCGCCCAGGCTTTCAAATTTTCCGCCACAGGAACAAAAGACAACCCGGAGGACAGGAGGAGGCCTTGCTGAACTTGGAGGCTCAGCCGGACATGGAAGAAGCCAGGGCTGCAGAGGAGCCCCGAGAGCTAAGGCCACCAACTTGTGCTACCCCGCTCACCCCTCACGCCCCGTGAACCAGCCCAGTCACAAATGCTCCCCCCACCTGTCGGGGTGAGGCTGCAGGAGTGGCCCTGATGTCACGTTCCTGATGATCTTCCCGGGCTCGGGTTACAGGCTCTGCTTGGGTCACGCACATGGCCCAGGGCACAGCCACCTCCTTGGCCTCACTTGATGGGAATTTCCATTTCCCGGTGATGGTGACCCAGGCTTCCTCCTCTAGAGCAATCTGTTGGACCCAGGCCCTTCCTAGCATGCCCAGGAGTCCAGTGACCAAGTCCTCTGCCCCCAAACCACCCACCCTCCCAGAAGGAACTCACCCCTCAAAGCACAGTATTTGGGACTTTAACTTCAGTGCACACAAGTGTCCTCCCCCAAGTGTGCGAAGGGTGTCACAAATCGCAGGGACCCCATTGTGCCCCAGGTGCCAAGTCAGGGCTGCAGCATGCTCTCTCCTTATCTGGCCACTGCCACAACCCCCTCATCCGGACTTCCTCTGCACCCCCCAGGTATCTCTTAGGCACATGTTGATATTTTAACATAAATTTTAATTTTAATAGATAATAGAAATAAATCACTTTTTCTTTTAAAATAATGGCATTAAACAAATGTATTTTCAAACAAATGTATCTGCATACAGAGGTGAGTCCCTTTATATTTTAGGAAGGTCAATATAAAAGCCAGCTGATGGTGAGACTGGCATGGAGCCGTGGTTGAGGGTACTCACCTGAGTCTGAAACCCAGCTCTGGACTCTACTAGCTGTGTGACCTTGGGTGAGGACCTTAACCTCTCTGTCCCTCCCAGGATGGCAGGGAGTTAAGGCTTAAACTGCACAAGGTGAGTCAGGTGCAGTGTCGCTGCGCCACCATCGGGGAGCTCCAGACTCTTGTCCTGGGCTGCTCCTTGCAGCCTGGAGGGATGTTTCTAGAAGCTGAATCAGATCTTGTCGTGTCCCTGCTGACAACTCTGCCTGTTGCCTACAGGATGAAATCTGAACCTCTCCCAGTGGCCCCCAGGGGCTTCTGGGAGCTGTCTCCACTCTGTTACTACAACTTTCTTCCCAGCCATTTGCGGTCTGTGCTAGATGATACTGTAATGCCACATTGTTCCTGCCGCCCTCATGCACCTCCCCGGCTCATACCTCTATGCATTTGCCCACAGTGTGCCCTCGGCCACAAGGGCCTCTCTCTCACTTTGTCCCGTGGGCAAATCACATTTCAAAGCTTGTTCAAATATCAGTCCCTCAAAAGAACTTCCTGGATTCTTTGTCCAGCCCGGGCAGGGTTAGGCCCTCTGAGACCCCAGAAGATCATTAGAAGTGACTCCGTTGAAGCACACAAAGGTAAATCATGCAAAATTAAAGGATGTTTTAAAAGACCATGCACAAAAGCTCATGAGAATAGTGCAGAAGTGTTGATTTATATTTTTATATAGAAGTAAAATTATCTTAAAAATACATCTATCTAATGTTTAACGACATCGAAGCTCTCACTGCCGCTATGCACTTATTTTAAGGAACGATTCCTGCTCTGAGCATGTAATTCCTATAAAGTATATTTGACTTCAGCACAAAGGTTATTTCGAAAGGCCATTTTGTGTACAAATCAGAGAGTTTCATTCATTTTCTCCAGAAACTCTTCAATACTTTGATATTCAACTTTTAATTTTGGTGGAGCATGCACCCTGCCATTACCCCACTTGATGTCCCCTTTCTTGGCGGCCAGCTCCAGGCAGGGCCTCTTTGAATACCGGCCTCGAGAGCTCTTGCAGTTGGTTCTCCAACCTCACTTTCGTCAGCGTCATGAAAGCTCGCATCTTTTGCAAAGCTGCTGATTTCAGTTTGTAATTGATTTGGGTTGTACAACCCGCGTGAGTTAAGATGCTTTCTACACAGGACAGTCACAAACAGGCTGAAGACAAAGAGACCTGGAGCAGTGTTCTGAGCAGATTTGCTTCACTACCCAACTCCAAAAATCAGGGACTTGACAGGAAGGGCTCTTGGTATCTACCAAGGACCCCTGACTCTCTTGTACCTCCACCTACTGGGTCATGACTGGACATTGTACCTTAAGCATGCACCCAAAATATGCCTTTAAGTCCCGAATTCCCCTTTCTGCATATTTCCTCTGGTTTTTTTGTTTGTTTGTTTGTTTGTTTGTTTTGGGTACCAGGAATCGAACTCAGGGACACTCACCCACTGACCCACATCCCAGCCCTATTTTGTATTTTATTTAGAAACAGGGTCCCACTGAACTGCTTAGCGCCCCTCTTTTGCCGAGGCTGGCTTTGAACTTGCAACCCTCCTGCCTCAGCCTCCTGAGCCATTGGGATCACAGGCGTCACCACTGCCCCAGCTGCTCCTCTCCTCTTTCTTCTAAGCTCACCCACCAGCCCCCAGTACACACAGTCAGCTACACACACCCTTCTTCCATTTCCATTTGCAAACCCCAAATGTTGAGAAAGGTGGATTTCATCCCACAAGAACGGCAAACATATTTATATTACCACGTTAAACCTTGGCAATGAACACAGGAGACAAGACCAAGTAAGAGACCAAGTAAGGTCCCCGTGGGAAAGACCAGCACGGTGCACTCACATCCACCCAAGCCCACGTGGAGAGTGACAGAGAACAGGGAGTGTGATTCCTGGCTACAGTGGACGATCGGCCCGTGGGTCCCCTCCAGGAGCCCTGCCTGTCAAGTCCCTTTCTCGGCCTGCTCGGTCATCTGGAAGCCATCCACGGGCCTGTTCTGATACCAGGATAAGGGCCAGCTTGGGCTCCTCTAAAGGAGCCTCATTTCCAAAGTTTCCTTCTTGGTCAGAAATACCTACCACCCCAACACTCACCTCTCCTGTACCCAGGAAGAGTGTGAGCCTCACTTCCTGCTAAACCCACATAGGTCACGGCCCCCCTGGAGCCTCCAGATACACCAGAAATGGGTCAAGGGACGAGTTCCCACTCCCTTCCAGGGGAACAGCCCATCTGTCCTTTCACTCATTCCTTCCTTCATTCATGGAATAAGACCCCCAGTCAACACTTCCCATGATGCAGAGGGGCCAAAGCCGGCCATGGTCAGAGTCCACCTGGGGCAGAGGTGGGCATGTCCTGTGGGTCTCCTGGAAGGAACAGGATCTCTGTGCGCTGATCAATTTTACAGTGTTCAATTATTTTTTAGTTCTTACATTTTTATTTTGGAGACCGATTTAATTTAGACAGATACACAAGTTGACCAAATAGAATACACCTCCAGATACCCTTCACCCAGTCCCACTGATAAGTTGACTTATTTCACAAAGAGCACATAAACATTTTCATCTGTAAAATGATTTCCCAACACTGACATGAAGCTTGAGATCTCCTACAGCCACCTCCCCCAACTTCATGTCCCTTGCCTGAGCCAACTGCTATAGTTAATTTAGCGAGTTCCTTTCCTGTAGATAACCAGGCTCCTGTAGAAATACATGGAAATCAATTCTCTGTGTACCTATGTGTTGAGAGCCACATCCAAGTCAAGATGGCGCCTGGCATCTTGCCAGAAGGAGTGGTTGAGAAGTAACGCCAGCGAGCCATTAAGATGATGATGATTAAGTTAAGCTGTGTATAATTATTAAGATAATGACTGATTGCTGTAACTGGATGATGCTAAACTGAAACAAGCTGTGTATTCAGTTGTGAATATAAACCTCTGCTGTCCGGCAATAAGGCGGCTCCTGCTACCTTGGGTGCCCGCTACTTTTGAGTTCTCGTGGAGTTCCCATTGAGTTCCCAATGGTTCTCTCGGAGTTTTAGAGAGCTCCCGTTGGGTTCGGGCAATAAAGTAGTTCCTGTTTGAACCTACAGGTGGCTCGTGACCTCCCGGTTATTTTGTGCCGAGCCAGACTGCAGCACCTATGGAAACATAAACTGTTTTGTTCTGGGTTTGTTCTAGAGTTTTATCTGCTTTAAAAAAAAAAATTTAAATATACCTTATTTTACACTGAGTCTGCCCACACATGGCTTTTTTTAACAAAGAGTTTTCCAAGCCTGTCCATTGAGGTCTACCCCTATTTGAGAATTCCTGCTGACCAGAGGGGACCAGGGACACAAAGTAAATCCTAGGGAGGTGACTGCTACCATAGCAAGCTGCACTACTTAGAAGTCTCTCTCTCTCTCTCTCTCTCTCTCTCTCTCTCTCTTTTTTATTCAGTAACCTTCTAAACAACGCTCTAATGAACATCTTTGTGCAAGGTGTCCTTGGTTCATGTACAAGTAACTTCCAGTGTAGATCTCTACAGGTGGATTGCTAGTTCAAAGGACATGCCCACACTCATTTTTAATCTTAGCAACCTTGCCAAAGTTTCTTAAACAAATTACTCTCCCATTTAAAAAAAAAAAGTCCAGAGACTGGGGATGTAGCTCAGTGGTAGACATTGACCAGCATGGAAAAGCCCACAGTTCAGTCCCCAGCAGCACCACCAACAGGAAGGAAGGAAGGAAGCCAGGAAATGCATTTTCCCACAATATACAATACTGAAATTATTAAACTTTAGAATCATTTGCAATCTGAAGGGTGAACAATTGCATTTACTTTTTATTTGTTGCGTTTTCCTGCTAACTGGTAGACCTGAGTTATCTTTTCTTTCTCTTTTGACCATCTCACGTTATTGAATGAAGATAAAGTTGTTTGAAGCAAAAAAAAAAAAAAAAAGTGACCTATGATAGCCACTGCTTTCTCGGGATTGATTCCATGTCCTTGTCCCCTCTGGTCACTATAAATGCTCAGTGATGCTACAGTCCCATTTCCTGAGCATCCAGAGTTCTGTGGTTGGGGGAGATTGTAACAAGAATAATGGGCACAGAGCCTGACTTCCAGGATCTAAGGTGATTTCAAGAAAATTAAGACTGCTCCTATATTTTAAATCAGAAAGGCTTTGGGGGAAAGAGTCTGGGCCCTGGGACAGGGCAGAGGGCTACACTATTCTAGGAAGAGCAGGTGGAGAGGTCTTGGCAGCCAAGGGTGGTTTCCAGCTCTGGCCCCTTGCCATGTCTCCGAGGCCTTGTGCTGAGCTCTCGGGTCTGCTGACAGCCCACCCCATCAGGGCTGGGCTCCTAAGGACCCAGTGATCCCCGGGGAACTGGCACCAGCCCCAGAGAGGGCACAGCTGTGAAGAAGGCTAGTGTTACAGGTAATTTTGGCAATTAAGAGTCATGTTCAATTAAACGGATTTGTATCATGTTACTTAGGAAGCCCGGCAGTCTAGGGTGGGTCCCCAGCTGAATTAAGCACAGAGAACTTCAAGTTCCAAGCCCAATCCCTCCACAGTCTTCCCCTTCCAAAAAATGTCTTCCACTCCCCACCCAAGAGCTTGCAGCAAGAAACCCTCACCCGGGGCCTCTCTGCCTCTTCCACAAGCCCTCTGCATGGGGCCTGACAAACATCACTGCCTGTCACCCCCTGTGCCTCTTTCCAGCCACCCTCCCATTTTAGAGATGAGCAATCTGAGTCTAAGAGCTGAAAACCCGACTCAAGTTGCATGATTCATAAAATAACTCAAAGCCAAAGACTCCGAGGTAAGAGCTACAGAGCTTCCCCCTCCCACACACAGGACAATTTGTAAAAGTTTGCTTTGCCCATTTGCCAGTTGTAGCTTTGTTGAGGCTATACTTTTCTTTAAATCAACTCACTTGCAAAAACTTACATTCCTTACTCTAGCAGGAACACTCAGGAAATCATGGGATTGGTGTGCAAACTACATATGGTTACTTATAAACCCACTTAAGGCATTCTTAATTTATTTTGTATATCACCCCAAAGTGGCTTTTTATATGGCCAGGATAACAGAGATACAGATACTTTTGTATCTCACCTTGGAAACAGCACCACCCCCCACCCTAGGCTGCCCCTCCTCCTCTGGCCAGCTCAAGAGGGTTGGAGGGAAGATTGGGGGGATTTGCAAAATCGGATATCACAGGACCTGTATTAAAATCCTGGCCTTAACACTTGTTAGCTCCCCACTTTGAACTTCAGTTTCTATAAAATGGTGCTCATGAGAGCACCCTCCCCGGTGGACTGCTGAGGTGACTCAGAAGATAAACCGTGAGATGAACTTGGCCTGGAAGAGGTCAGAGTGGGGTTCAAGTGCCTGCAGGTCTGCAAGAGCTACTGTTCACACCTCTGGGCTGCTGGTCCCTCAAAACTAAGGAAGTTCTCCAGGCCATACTGAGCTTCTGCCTCAGGTTCAAGTCTCTGCTGGGCTGAATCTCTGAGCTCATTACTTTAATGACCCCAGATCAGTAGGTCAACCCCTCCCACAGTACCCCAATCCCTATCCAGCAACACGGGGCAGGCAAAGCTGGGAAATGTGAGCCAGAGGGGCACACGGTGCTCCCTCCTGCTAGACACCCTCTTAGACAATCCAGGGCACATCCTCTTGCTTTGGTGCTCAGCTACACCTGGGATCCGAGGAAGATGACATCTTCATCTATACTGGGAGTGGGAAGTGTAGACAGGACACATTATGGTGTTGTTGGTGGACTTTCAACACCTTTGATTTTGTGGGCCTCTTCCTTCGTTAAAAAACAATAATAATAATTAAAACCGTTTACAGGGCTGGAGTTGTGGCTCAGTGGTAGAGCTCTTGCCTAGCATGCATGTGTGAGGCACTGGGTTCCAACCTCAGCACCACATATAAATAAATAAAATAAAGCTATATGTGTCCATCTACAACTAAAAAAAAAAAATTTTAAAGCAGTTTACAACAGTGTTGGTATAAAGACAAATAGAATCCAGACTAGATTTCTTATTACACAGGTATTGTTTTTATATTCATTTATTCTTCTGATATGAAAGGAAATTAACATGAAGACACATGTTCATGTAGAGGTTCACGGACCTCTACAAGTACCCCAGACCTAGACACTGCGGCTACTGTGCTAAAGGAGATGTTTCCTCCCTGCAGGGACTTCAGCTGACAGCACCCAGTATCCCAAGGGTGATCCCCAAGAGAGAGCCCCAAGGAAAAAGTGTCAGTGGAGAAGATGCTCCCCCAAATTCTCAGGGATCCAGGATGAGCCTAAATTTCCAAAGCAGCCTGGAAGGAAAGACATTTTGTCACCTGGATAGTGGGACCAGGCCAGAGACTGGAGCAACTCCCCACATCCCAGGCTGTGGGTGCAGACCTCAGACTCCAGCCATACCCCGAATGTCCAGGGTGCGGGTGAAACCAAGCAAGGCGAGGAGTTCAGTGAATGCGTGGCCACACCCACCCTAGGGATGAATCCCCCCACCACAGTCAGAATGGCCGCCGACAGACTCCCACCCAAGAAGTCTGCATTTCCCAAAAATTCATGCACCTGATTCAACTTTCTAGTAGGATCTACCTTCAGTTCTGGCTGAGAGCAGGACTTCATGGCTTGAGGCAGAGCTCTTGAAGAAAAGGGTCAGGTCCAACTCCAAGGCTTGCATTAAAAGGAGGAATTTATCACGAGGTTTCAGTGTCTCAGAGAAGCCAAAGGAAGGGAGATGCTTTTTCTTTGGGAAAGACTGGAACCAGGAATAGCTCTTTCTGTTCTTCCTGCCTGTGCATCTCTGTACATCCCCCTGTTCTTCCCTCTGGGCAAGGCTAGCCTCCTCTGCAATCTGCCCCCAGGGGGCAAACAATGGCTTCCAAGTCTATGAGTTACCATAGTTACCAGGGGCACAAAACACACCTCTGTGCCATCTCTCCATCTTGAAATTCTCTCCTCCAGAACAGAGAAGTTGATTAGCCCAGCGTGGCTCAAAGGTCCCCCCAGGAAAAAAAGGACACCCAATATCTACCTCCAGCACCTCAGGGCAGCTTTGCCCTGTGGGTGGAAGGGCAGTTCCCAAGGAAAGTTGGGGTGGGTAGTCACGAGGAGCTGGGAGGCCACCTGAAAGACAGCTTCCCCGATGACTGAGTCCATCAGAAGCAGAAGGAGTGGAAGCTGAGTGGGTGGGAAAATCATCATTCTGCTGCTTGAGTCTAACCCTGAGGGTAGTGGGCAGCCATCACCGCCCAGCTGCCTTCATTGATGGTGGGCACAATCCCTCAACCAGAGGGTGATATTTACCCAACCGCTGCCCCGAGGGCCCTGGTCACAAACACACAAGCAGGACCAGGCCGCATGTAGCACTGGGGCCGAGGGGCTGCAATTGGGGCCTGGACTCCGCACACTCTCTGAGCTGCGGGTGCCTGTCTTACAAACACCCCTTCTCTGTGTGCCCCCAAGCAAGGGTGGCAAGAGGAAAGCAGATCAGGACCGAGTGGGCCTCTGTGCCAGGCAGAGGGGATGGCAATTCCTGTCCAATAGCTCAGCGCTGGGCAGTGGCTGAGCCTTCAAGCCAAGAAAAGTTGCAGCCAACATACCAGCAACCCAGACGCTGAGCAGATGACGCGGCTCCTCTGCCCTCTCTCCCGGGGAGCCTGCCAAGTCCCCAGGCCCAGCTAGTGCTGACATTTAAAGCAAAGTGTGTGTCAACCATATTAAACAATATACCAAGCTGTGGGTTATTAAGTGCAGGGTAAATTGACCACAGCAATTAAACAGAGATTAGGGAGTGATAAAGCCAGAGTCCCAAGCTGCGAACATTGTAGCATACGGGCCCGACTCTTACAAAAGTCTGAACGCCACCTCACTGGGCCCAGTGCCCCCAGCCTACCCGCCGCACCCTGGTTTAACTTTCCTTCTTTTGACATTTGGACTTTGTCAAGGAGACTCCTCTCAAAAGTAGCATCTAGGAATAATTGGAGACTGAGGCAGGGCCCGGGGACATGCCCTCGAGGAAGTGGCTGATCCGTTGTGGCTGGGTGGTCTCTGCCTCCTCTCAGCAACTTCCCAGTTTGGGAGGGCGTCACCCAGAGGTGTAGAGACAGGAGGAGCAGCTGCCAGGAGCCCCGTGGACACCCCAGAGTAACAGCTAGAGGTTCTGCAGGCAGAAAGCAGACAGGGAGATCCCAGCTAAGGATGACCTCATCCCCCCCACCCACAGCAATACGGCAGGGGCCTTGCCAACACCCCATCGGCCTGTCTGTCCCCCAGGACTTTGGCAGGCCCTGGAGGTTCAGATGTGACTTGGTGCGTGGGTCGGGGGAAGCGGCTCTGACCTGAGTCCTACACAGCTGCCTTTTCTATCCAAGGATTCCCCAGGCCCAGGGGCTGGCTTAGCTCAAGAGCCCATTGTTCCAGGAGCCTGGAGGGTTGGGGCGAGGAGCTGAGGACACAGGATGTGGAGTTGGACTGACTGCACTCTGATTGCCGTCTTACCTCTTGCTCACGTCTTACCTTGGGCAAGTGAGTTACCTTTTCTCAGTCTCCACTTCCTCACCTGTGAAATGATTGCCGAGAACACCCCCAGGAGCGTGTTTGCACACGTGCGTGTTCCTAGTTGTAAAGGACTGAACAGAGACAGAGGGAGGCACTCCCTGGTGGTGGTTAAGGGGGTCACTGCCATCATTATTATTCCAGGAGAACCGGCATGGGATTTTGTTAATACTCCTGACTATTAGGGTGAGCTTATATTTTTGGACTCTCACATAAAGTCTTGTTGAGGGTTTCTTTTCATGGCCATGACCTCTTCATACATAGACCTGCTGCTGGTCCCCTGCTCTATTCTATACTGGGGTCACCCAGGACAACTGCGGATCTCAGATTCCCACAAAAGCTGGCTTCTAAGCAGAGCTGGTTACGAGGGGCCCAATGGAACTTGGAGGATGAAGCAAGGAAGCAGCCATGACGTCTCTCTTAGCCTCTCCGTGGTTTCCAGAAGACATCGCTTCTCTGTGGCCCAGAATTCCCTGAGGCACCTAGCTGCAGCTTCCAGCTGGGGACCCTGGTCCCTGGGCTCGGGAGACTCAGCCGTCCACTCTTTATCATCCAGCTCCAGAGAGAAGAGTGGCTGCTGCGTGCAGCTGCTGCTAACCCCTGGGCTACTTCACACCCCCTGCCTGCAGTCTCAGCTCTTTGCCTACCTGCAGGCAATTCCTGTGTTAAGGTCCCTCCGTGGGAATAGCTGAAACCTTTGTGTGCTCCTGCCTGGACTCGACCCACTTCCTCCCTCCCCAAAGCCCCTGCACTGAGAAGGGGTCCCCGAGAGCAGAGCATCTCAGCATTCGACTTTTAATAGATGAAATGCAAACACACCCCAGGACTCCAGGAGCGAGGACCTGGGACAGCCTGCTTTTAATTTTAACCCTTGTATACCCAAAGCCCAGAGGAGCAGGCATCCAACAAATGTGTACCAAAGAAATAAACTAACAAGCTAAAGGAAGAGCTCTCATCTCAGTGGGAAGGGGTTTCGTGATCATTGTGGAGTTGACGGAGGGAACGACTCTACCCCTTTATCCCAGCCGTGTCTTCATTAGTAGTAGTAATAATAATAATAATAATAATAATAATAATAATAATGTTGTCTGAAGGTTGGTTAAAGAAGCAGATCTCAGGGGTTGGGAGAGGAAGCATGGGAGGATTAGACGAAGTCTAGATAGGGCAAAGGGGGTAGGAGGGGAAAAGAGGGGCATGGGAGTAGAAAAGATGGTGGATCGAGATGGACATCAGTACCCTGAGTACAGGTATGAAGACTCGAATGGTGTGAATATACTTTGTGTACAACCAGCGATATGAAAAGTTGTGCTCTATAGGGGTAGTATGGAGTGTAATGCACTCTGCTGTCATATATGACAAATTAGAACAAAAAAATAAATTTAAACAAAGAAGCCGATTTCATCTGCTTGACACTGAGATCAAGTAAGAGGCAGCTACGTGAATCAATACACTATGGTTTTCAGCCTTGGTCCTGGCTGAGCTGACTATGCCACCCCCATTTCCTCTCCTTTACTCCTTAACGTGGGCATGGGGCGAGGTCGAGACCATCTTGCTTCATTTAACATGTATTCTTATGAATTGCCCCGAAGTCCTTTCCGGTTGGAAGCGGATCTGAAGGAGTGAGTGCGATAATAACATAACCCAGAGATGTTGCAGTTTGGGGAAATGGCTTAACCCAGTGTATTGGGTCCGTTTGCAAATCGGCCTCTGAGGTTTGAGCTACCACCAACCAAAATTTTGAAGCATTTTTTGGTTCTGAGTGGTCAGGAAGGATGAGCAATTTCTGCCCCAAACTGAGGACATTCCAAACTATAAAAGCCTTGGCTGGACTGTAAGAGGTATGTATTTGGTGTCCCTGGGAAAGGGGGATGGGGACACCCTTGGGCTGCCTTCTAGTTTCTCAGTTTTTCTACCCTCACCCACCCTGGGGTTGATTTAGAAGGGCTCCGGGTTCTACCTCCACCCTAAGTCACAATTTGTCTGCTCCTGGACCTTCCTAGCAGGACCCTGATCTTAGCTGGCTGGTACCCAGGAGTTCTTCTTATGAATTAATTCATACTAAAGTGTGAAGGGCTTAATGTGTTTGCATGTCAATGAGAAAGATGTATGGGCTTAATGTGTTTGCATGTCAATGAGAAAGATGCCTTAATCCAAGTTCTTTGGGAAGAATTCTAGACACCAACAATGGGCTCTACTCAGAGATTTCTTGGAAGGAAGCCTTCCCACCTGAGTTCCTCTTCAAGGAGCCTTTCTTTTCTATAATTGAGCCACAGTGGGGTCTTGAAAAATCTACAATCACTGCCTGAGCCCCTGATACTTGAGTGGGTTGAATGAAATGGCCTCTTAGGTCTCTTTAACTCAGATGCCGAGCCCTTGAATCCAAATCCCTTAGCTCAGTATTCAAGTCTTCCCATCATGTGAACCTAAACTCAAACCATCATCCATTTCTCCCCTTCGGAAACCACGTAGACCAGATTCACAATGCCAACAGTAATACGAATGAAATCTCCAGTGTTTCTTGAGCACCTATTAGGTGACAGGAGCCTCACCACATCTTTAACAATATCATTTCCATTTTATAGATGAGGAAACAAGGGCACAAGTCACTTGCTCTTCCGCAGCACGCAAAGGCTGGAGCCAGGGTTCAAAGCCAACGTGCCCATGCCCCAAAGCACATGTGGCACCATGATGGGTAGACCTGTCTTCCGGACAAGCCATGGGTGCCTTCTCACTGTAGAGATGTGAAAACCAGGCTCAGAGAGGGCAGGTAAGCTGCTCGGGGTCCTGCAAGCAGTAATTGACCTTCAAGCATGGCTCTGCTCAGTCCCCACTGGACGTCTAGACCCTAGAGTTTCCTTACAAGTGTCTCTGCCTCTGGGTCCCTCGCAGACTCCTCCCTCCCATCATGTGCTCAAAAACAAAACAAAACAAAACAAAAATCAGCAGAAAGCTCGGACAAGGAAGGAAGAAGGGATCTGGAGATTCAGCCAAAGCAACAGCAAGTTGTCTCTCATGCATGAAAATAAAAGTCAAGAAAGCCAAAGTCTTTTAAAGTGACCCCAAAAAATAAACTTCCTCTCTTCTGGGCTGGGGCGGTAGATGCCAAGTTCCACCTCAGGTCTTTAAAAAACAAAATCAAACCAAACACTACTAAGCCTCCATGATTCCGTTTGTAATAAAAACACTGACTTCCCCTCTCCCCTGGTGGGTGAGCGGCCGCGGTTGAAAAGTCTGTTTTCATAGTCAGTTAATTATGCCCTGAAAGGAGGGCTGATGATCCAACTTCCCGCCCTGGGCTTGGCCCGCCCGTCCCCCAGCTTGGCTCCAGAGAGCCCAATGGCAAAGAACCTGACCCTGGAGAGGTAAGGAAGGGTGGGGATGGAAGCTCTGTGGACCCTCCACCTCCCAGAGCCTCGGCCAAGAGCCCTGGGGTGAGAACATCTGGCTCCACACCTGCCCTTGCCGGTCCCCTGGCCACGTGAGTCATTTTGCTCTCCCCAGGGCTCGGTTTGCTCACCTGTAAAATGGGGATGCCAAGGGCACTAGGAGGAAAACGCACGGAGAGCGCAGGCCCTGGCTCTGAAATGGCTGAGTGACTCACCTCTCATCCTACTCTTCCTTCCCTTCCTGGATGACTCAACACTGAAGAGCCTGCCGAGGCAGTTGCCAGTTCCAGAATGTTCTTCCCCGCTAACAGCCCTAATAACCATAGTGAACATGCAGCAAGCACTCTTTGCTGTTATTTAATCCTGAGAACAACCCTCCAAGGCAAGTCTTATTATTTTGTCCATCTTATATAAAAGGTCATCAGAGTTCAGAAAACTGGCTCCATGTAGAAAGTGCTGGGACTCAAAACTCAGGCCCTGTGCCATGGTTTGGATGTGCTAAAGTCGTGTGCTACATGCACTTTCCTTGTTTGTACATGTTTTTTTTTTTTTCCTTCCTGGAATAAATTATGGTCATGCTTTTATCTGTTTGCTTTTGATTTTGTTTCGGTTTTCGTTTTGGTTTTGGTACCAGGGATTGAACTCAGGGAAACTCGAACCACTGAGCCACATCACCAGGGTCTTAGAGTCAGGGTCTCACTGAGTTGCTTAGAGCCTTGTTGTGGCTGAGGCTGGCTTTGAACTAGGGATCCTCCTGCTCAGCCTCCCAAGTTTCTGGGATTACATGCATGCACCACTGTGCCCAGCTACCATTGTGGTTTTCACTGACTTTATCTTCTATACCCAATGCAAACTGGTCCTTCCTCCCCACACTGCTCCCTGCCCTCACCAATCTCAACGCCCTCTCAATTTAAGTTTTCATTGTGAACACGTATTTTTCTTGAATGCCCCCCGCCCAGGGACAATCTGGGGGTCCAAGCTGGGCTGGTGCTCTTCAGTTCTGCTATACAGCTGGGGGTTTCGTTTGCCTCTCGCTGTGACCGCCTGGATTTCTCTTCCTCCTTTCTGGGTTACATTCTTGTAAAGTGTAAATGTTTTCCCCCTCAAAATCCATATGTTGATGGCCTCGCCCCCATTGGGAATATATTTGGAGACGGAGCCTGTGCAGAGGTGAGGAGGATTAATGAGGTCATAAGAGGGGCCCCAATAAGGTGTGGGGGGCTGTGCCCTTATAAGAAGGGAGAGACCAGGGCTGGAGTTGTGCCCAGAGGCAGAGCGCTTGCCTAGCATATGTGAGGCACTGGGTTCAGTTCTCAGCAGTGCCTATAAATAAGTAAAATAAAGGTCCCTTGACAGCAACAACAAAAAAAATTTTTTTTTTAAATGCAGAGAAATCAGAGCCCTCTCCCTCCACCATGAGAGAACACAGCACAAAGGCAATCATCTGCGATCCAGGAAGAGAGCCCTCACCAGAAACCAACCCTTTCAGAACTGTGAGAAAATGCTCTTTGGTTGTCTAACCGGCTCCATCTCTGATATTCTGTCAGGAAAGCCCAAGCTGACTTACACAGCTTGCATTCTGTTAAAATGAATCTTTGAGTAACTGTCCAGCAGTTAATATTTTTTTAACCTTTCCACTTCAAAACAAACAAAAAAAAAACAATGTTGATAAAGGATTTTCCAGATATGGAATTCTAGGGTAAGAAGAATCTCTTCTCCATCTTTTCTCAGGGTACTGCTTTGTTTTCTGGCTTCCACCTTTGCAGCTGAGAAGTCATCTCCAATCTTTAAGTATGGTATTTTTTTTTTTAAATCTCTGATAGTTTTTAGGATCTTGTCTTTACCCTTGATGTTCTGGAATTTCATCATTAGGAGCCCAGTGTCAACCTTTTTCTATTCATCAAAGCCAGTGGGTCACTGACTTTGAAGACATTGGGCAGTTTTCTTGTATTTTTTCTTTGATTATTTCTTTGTCTTCATTTTCTGTATGAATTTTCCCTACACTTTCTGTTAGGTAAAGAACTCATGGGTTTGGCCTTTGTGGGGTTTTTTGTTTGTTTGTTTGTTTTTTTAAATATTTATTTATTTATTTATTTTAGTTTTAGGTGGACACAATACCTTTATTTTTATGTGGTGCTGAGGATTGAACTCAGTGCCTCACGCGTGCTAGGCGAGCGTGCTACCACTTGAGCCACAAACCCAGCCCCGGCCTTTGTGTTTTTAAAACATTCTTTTCCTCCTAAGAGCCATCCTTTTTCATTATGGATTTCAGAAGGATTTCCTCAACTTGGATCCTCCAGTTCTTCCATTTAACATTTATTTTGCAGTCATATTTCAGTGCTCAAGAACTCTTAATACACACTTGTTGGTTTTCATAATATTTTTTCATAGGTTTTTTCCTCATCACTCTGTAGCTGATATTTTAAAAGAAAAAATCTTTTGGCTACTTTATTGTCTTATTTCTTGCCTTTGTTTTGGTTTCATTTTGCTGTTGTTGTTGTTTGGTTGGTTGGTAGGTGGGAGGAATGTTTTGTTGTTTTTTTTTTTTTTTAATTTTCATATTGAAGACTTCTCAAATGTCTGAAGACCTCAGGCTGTTTATATCTCATAGAGATGTTCCAAAAAGTGACTAGGAAATACTGTGTGTGTGGATGGTCAGAGATGGTGCTTTGCTTTGGAGGATCCCCATAGGTGAATACTGTTGGTCTTTCCTTAGGGGATAACCTATGTTCCAGAAGAGACTCTTCTGATCCCTTAAAAGGTGGAAGTTGGGGAAAATAGAATGATCACAAGGCAAGCAGCTGGACTTCAAGGAGCAGAGAGGATCAGCCGTTCAACAGTCTGAGTGTGATGTGACCTCGGTCTGTTCAGGCAGCTATTACAAAATGCCATTGATGGGCAGGTTAAACAACAGACATGTATTTCTCATAGTTCTAGAGGCCAGGAAGTTCAAGACTCAGGCAGCAGGAGGTCTGCTGCCTGCCCAGGGCAGGCTTCCTGGTTCACAGATTGCTATCTTTTCACTGTGTCCTCACACGGCAGAGGGAAGGAGGGACTCTCTGGGATTTCTTTTATAAGGTCACTAATGCCACTTATGAAGGCTCAGCCCTCGTGACCTTATCACTTCCAAAAGAACCCATCTCCGAATACCCTCACAATGGGGATGAGGGTTCAACCGTTGAATTTCGAGGAGACACAAACATTCGGTGTATAACAAATGTGTGGTTGTCATCTTCCTGGAAGTCATTAGGAACATGGAGAAGGGAAATGGCCAGGCAGGGAAGATGGATCTTACTGGCATCTTTCTTGGTTAAAATTTATTTGTGTCTGAAAATTCCAACACTTCTACCTACACATTCTCTGTGATGATTTCCATCTCAGAAAACATCTAGATTTCTGATAGATTTTTCACTTTAAAACTTCCCAGAAAAGTATGAATATTGGAAGTAAATGTTACCAAATGATTGAAGAGGTTTTCTTCACATTTTCATCCTTAAAAAGCAACAGTTTTGAGAGCTGAACCTTATGGTTCATTATTTTCTGCTTTAAAATTAAGCTGTTTTATCATTCAAGGGAAAGTGTTCATTACATATAATCTAGACCAGGATTCTTCAAATGTTTTCTGTAAAGAGTCAGCTAGCAAATACTTTCCGTTTTGTGGGCCATTTAGTCTCTGGTACACTAATATAATTCTGGGGCCGTAGTGAGTAGGCCTGACTGTGTTCAAATAAAACTTTATTTATAAAAATGGATGTCCAGGTTTGGTCTGCAAGTCATATTTTTTTTAAGTGAAGAAAACAAAATTACTTGGAATCTTCACAAAGATAACCAATGTTAATATTTGGGTGTGTATCTTTTCAGTCACCTTCCATGCATATGTAGTCTATTTTAAAAGCAGAATCACTTTCTATACACAGTTTTACTTTGCTTTTACCACATAATATTTGAAGAATAGTTATACTATTGAAGAGTCCTTTACTAGCATTTCTATTAATAGTTAAGAAATACTTCATTACATAAATGTGACACAACCTATGTAACTATTCTCAATTGTGAATTTTTTTTTCAATTTTAACCTTTTTGATAAAGAATCAGTGATTAAATTTAGTTGCTATGTGTGGGTCCAACCCCACAAAGGCCCTGTTCTGATTAGCTGATATCCTTGACATTCCAATCATTAAATTTCAAATATCAACCCTATAAGCCATATCAGAATAAGGATTATCAAAATTAAAGTCTTGGTGCACTTTAATAATCATTTACTTAGGATAAATTCCTAGAAAAGGAATTGCTACTTACTGTATATTATTAGCCCTTTCACATTTTCCACAAGCTTTGTGAAATCAACTTCTAGAAAGGCTATATTAATATTTAATCCCATCAGCAGAATATGAGAGAATCTCTTTTTCTACAAAGTATCCTTTTAATAAGTAAATTTCACAAGTTAGTATGAATTCTCAGCCTCACAAGTAATATCCATGACTAACGTCATCTGCTTTCTTTCTTGAACAGTGAGCCCACCGAGGAAACTCTCTTAATGAGACAACTTGGGGTTGGGGCGGGGCTCATCCTCCACTAAGGTTTCCCGTGGAACCAACTGCTTTCAAAACTTTTGTTTCCACCTAAGACCAGATTCGGGAGCTGCTGCCTCCTCCCACAAGCCTTCCCAGGACCCCTACAGTGGCAACAGTCCTGAATTTGACCACTGCATGAACTTCCTGGGGTGGCAATAGTGAGCACCTCCACCATATTTTACCAGCCAAGCTTGGAGGGCTCCAACAGGCTCCAGCAGGTCGCTGGGTCAAGGGCATTCCCGTCCCTGGGGAACCAAGAACTGACCAGGTGAGTGCAGCAATCCCGGGACCCTGCGCAACAGCCCACTGCGCCTGCGTGGGTCTGTTGTTCTTCTGTATAAGCTTCTGGAGTCCTTGGGTGCAGTCTGAGGACCCCCAATTATGCCCTATCTCCCTTATGTTTGAGTTTAAGCCCACAGAAACCCTCTTCGGGGGGTATTGCTTGACCCCTTTTGATTTCTATCTCAAATGGAGCAAAAAGAACCCTCAGAGGAACTGGTAACATCAAAAAGAGCTATATCAGAGAAAACATTCTGCATTTGTTTTTGTTTTTTTTTGTTTTGTTTTGTTTTGGGGGGAGGGGATTGGCTAACTTCACTTAGCTAATCTTCTCTAATGCCATCCATTTTCCTGCAAATGCCATGATCTTATTCTTTTTTAGTGCTGAGTAATATTCTATGCACTCCACTATTGTCATGTATGTAAGAAATAAATTTAAAAAGTAAAAATTCAAAATAAATAAATAAATAAATAGAGCTATATTTTGCCTTTTCTTCATTTCTACCCCAAATTGGGCAAAACAACCTCAGGCTGGTTGGTAACATCATCACACCCCGGGCAGGTAGCCTTCAACTAAGCCTTTCTCCCCAAATGTGCTCTGTGGACACTTGTCACACAAGGTGTGTTGAGAGAAGAGGATTCTCTGGCCACATAAATGTAGGAGATGCTGAGTACTGTTGTCCCCATCTCTGAGACCCGCCGCTCACTGCTGTGTTAATAAAAGCTGGGGGTGGGGGGGCGGGACCCTGCATTCAGCTGAACACTATATTTTACTCTTTAACCTAGAACTTTCCAAACACAATTTTTTTCTCAAGTTATGCCTGTTAGAGATTTGATGAACTCGTTCATCCAGACAGGTTTGGAGACTGTTCTAGCGAGTGGCCAAAACACACAAACCTATCATTGTATATTTTAGCTTCCCCACACCCAATCATCCTGCTACGAAAGGGTGTGATAAACAGCAAAGGAAATAAGGTCATTTCACTGGACAATTGTATAGGAGAACAAGCTTTAAGAAATGAAGACTGTTCATTCTGAAATGAGGAAGGATGGAGAGAACATTCTCGGTGGGACAAGGGATGACCACACCAAGCAGGCAGTGTGCAGAGCTTGAGGGACATTGCTCAGCTTTCAACAGGGGATAACAAAGCCAGGGAACTCATTACTCCGTTACAGTCCAAAGAACAGTTAGGCTAATTTGTGGATGTCAGGTTCGTAATGGATCAGTGGAAGAAACCTAAGGATTTGGGGGAAGAGAACATCGGTGACCTTTTGGAAGCTGACATCATGGGAGGAAATCACCTTGTTCTTTCTTTCTGGGCGAGTCCTCTTTTAGTCCATTTCTTAAAGGTCCCCAAAGAGACAGTTCCTAATGACCCTCCTCATGCTCGTCCATCATTAACTGCTGAGAAAGATCATTCTCGTGCTCATGGAAACCCCTTTATCTCCTTTCCCAACTTGGAGCTGAAAAGTACCAACTTAGAACTTTCCCCTTCTTTGATTTATAAAGGTAAAGGAGGGTAGGTAGGTAGAAGATCCTGGAAACTCACTCCTGCTGTTGATTTCCCATGATCTCGCAGGGTAACACTGAATTTCGAAACCTTTAGCAAGACATTCTTAGCCTCTGCCCTTGAAGAAGCAAGAGATCTCTGAAGGGAGAGCACTTCTTGCAATGATTCCTGGGTAATGTGAACTCCATCGGAACAGTCTTCACCCCAGTGGATGGGGCCTCTCTCGAGAACCCTCTTTCATAACAGGGAACCCCACAAGATCACCAACGCTGAGCAACCCGGAGTCTCTGGGCACCATGGCTTGGCAACCGGGAAAGAAGGACATGTCCCTGAAGGTCAGCATCCCCAGGTCTCCAGTGCACTTGCTGACTTTCTTGACCTTGACAGAGAAGATGGGGCATGTGGAAGGCCTGACGTTCTGGCAAGGAGAAGAGCGCATTTTGCCCAACCTCACTTCATTTTACAGATGACAGGAATGCGCCAGAGACAGGGAGGGATTTGCTTCACGTTGTAAGCTGTTGAGTCGCATGGGTTAGCATCCACACGTCAGAGAGAACATCCCACCTTTGGGTTTGGGGGACTGGCTTATTTCACTTAGCATCATATGCTCCAGTCCATCCATTGACATTTTTTTTTTTCAACTCTGTCAGGAGTAGTTGATGGGTTAGAAGGTTCTAGAAAGATTCTTCTTGTGAAGATGGAACTCCTGGATTTTGAGTCTGATGCAACATCTACTGCATTCTGGGTTTTCAGGCCTTTGTTTTATTTAAGAGTGAAGTCTCTCGCCGGATGTAAACCCTGCCAGGACACCGTCTCCAAATGCCTACCGCCACCCTTCCAGAAATGTCGTTCTTAATTATGCAGAAAGCATCTTTCTCGCTAGGCTGCCAAATAATGTTACAGGGACTCAAGGAGAACTGGGATTTGTTTTCCTCTCTTGCGCTGACTGTACATCTTTGGTTTGGTTTTAAATTTCCCCGTTCTCCATGGGTATTGGCATGGCTGGATTAGTAATGCTAAAAAATTTATCTTTACAACCTATTGTCTTAGGTAAGATTGTATCAACAGCTCCAGATGGACCAATCTCTAAGAATAATTTCACTTCCCCTTATCATTGACAGGAATCACATTTACATATTCCACTGGTGAGTGAGATAATGCAGAAATGATTAATGTCCCTCGATGTACAGATACCTGTAGACTGTTTGATCAATGTCTCCCCAAGAAAGTGTCTTTCATTCTGGATGCTCAAAGTCCAAAAACGCTCTGTGATTAATGTAACTAAATGTTTGGGGTCGGCGGAAGCTGCAGGCTCCGTTGCTGCGTCCCCATCCCACTAAAGAGAGGTCACAGGAGACTGGATTAGTCATGTGGAGAAAAAGTCTATGGGATTCATGTGTGCTTGGGATTTCCAATGTCCCTTTAGAGAAAGAAGTAAAATCTGCCCTGGATTCTCTCCTCCAGAGTCTCCGGAAGGAGAACAAAAACGCTCTTTTGATACAAACATAATGCCCATTTAGAAAGTCACAAGGGTCTGATTCTGCGAGTTGGGTTGGAGCTGGGTTGTGTTCTGCTTTATTTCACACACTTGGTTAACCAGAAATATCTGGCTTCTTCCAGTTATCCCTGAGAGTGAACTGCAAACAGTTGGGGTGATACAGCCACAGGTATGAAGAGCAGCACAGAGCACGTTTTCATAAACATGCCCTCTGAGCTGAATTTGAAGATGACTGAAAGTTGGGGTGCCCGGAGCCAGAATGACAGAGTTTGGAAGGCAGGAACTGCAGGGTCACCCTGAACCATGTTAGGTGCCCCTGCTACATCCATCTGGGTAACCTTGGTAACCACCTCCGTGCCTCAGTTTACCCATCTGTGACCTGGTGATGATCTCTATAAGGACTTTAATGGTTGTTCGGAAGCATAACGGAGGAAACATTTTAATGGGATTAGTTCAGTGTTAAGGCACTCAGCAAGTATCAAATTGAATTCTAGCTATTTTTATTATCATTATTAATTCTGAAAATTGCTCTCTGACATGCCTCCTGCCTGCTTTGTGCAAACAATGAGGCTTTCTTCAGCTACTGCCGGGCTAGTTTCCTCCTGCAAGAAGAACTATTTTCCACTGGAAAAAATATTTTTAAAGAAATTATATTCAATTCCAGTACATTTACATAATAATATGCATATCTAAAACCTGGCTAAGCCAGGCTGCCCCTAGCTGTGGGAAATGAGGAGGCCATATTTAAGAATATAAATTACTCCAGGAATATGTTTCTGTGCCCTGGACTATTCCCAAGGAAGGCATGTGGGTCCTGATTAAGTGGTAATAAGGCCTGAAGCTAGATGAAGTGAGAAATAAAATCCAGAACCCCAGACAGTGGTCAAAACCCAAAGATAAGAGTTAGGGAAAGATGAACCTGAGATGGATCCTGGGGGTTTCACAAAGGAGAGCCTAGGTCCTGGGGAAATCTCTAGAACCATCCATCACACTTTCACTGCTTCATTCGACAAACACTGACTGAATGTCAGGCACAGCTCTAGAGGTGTCAGGATAGTCCAGCAAACAGGTCAGGCCAAGGTCTTGCTCTCCGGATGTTTGCACCCCAGCAGAGAGAACAAACAGGACAAGCAGACAGTAAATAAGGTTCTTTCGGCCAGGCATGCGCAATGTGAGGAAGATGGTTCCAGCCTTGCTTCTCTCTCTCTCTCAGGGCCATGAGGAGTTGCTCATGGAGAAGCAGCTTAAAGGCGTTTGAGAAGCCTGTACTCTGCTCTCCTCTTTGTGGTCTTGTGTGGTCTTAGAAAACTCCGCACCCCCTTTGCTGGAATCTTTTTCTTTTCAGAATGTGAGAATCCTGTGTGATTCCAAGTTCCCAGCATGGACCCTCTGTAAGACAGGTGGCCCAGCCTTCACCGGATCCAGCTCAGGAACAGCCAACAGCCCCGGCGCTCACTGCCAAGTTCCCCTCCTGTGCCCACGGGAGCTGTTCTTCTTTGGATGTGGTTTGAATGTCCTCCAAGGGTCTACTAGGACTGGAGGCTCAGAGCTCAGAGTGGCAATATTGCAGGTGGTAGAACCCTTGAGAGGAGCTGCCCAGTGAGAGATCCCTAGGTCACTGGGGGCTGAGCACTCAAGAAGGAGCCCTCAAGTCTTTATCATAAAAGGAGCAAGCCTGGCCCCACCCAGCTCTCTGCTTCTTGGTTTGAGACATAATCTTCTTGCTCTCTATGCCTTCCCGCTGTTGCCTGTCTACTGGAAGTGATTCAGCCGAGGATTGGCACCCAGCACCAAGCGTGCAATGTGCCATTTGGACTTTGAACCTCCAGACTGTGAGCTAAATAAACCTCTTTTCTGCATAAGTAGCCTGCTTCAAGTATTCTGTCATGGTAATGGAAACTCACTAATGCAGAAGGCATCACCAATCAATGGTGATGTGGCCTGCGACTCTCCAACCCCAGGCAGACCCTATCAGTCAATCAACGTGGCACAGCTGGACCAGCCTCTGGTCTCCACCCAGGATTCCTTGCTCACTGGTGTGATGAAGTGTAGCTACTGAACAGCACAACAAGGGAGAGGGTGCACTGTGCTGCAGTGGGTCACATCCAAGCTCTCCTTCCAACAGTCACATCAGCCTCCCGTGGACAGCTTGCCCACGGGGGCAGGTGGGACTCCCCTGAGCTGGGTTGCTCAGGGACACGCAGGACCAGACTCAGTGGCCTTGCCCTTTCCTCCACATCACCGCCTGCCCCCAACTTCATCTCAGGTATATTTCCCATGGGCTTTCGGGGCTTTTGAGTTACACCAGCCTGAGGTTCAATCCTGACTCTCACCTCTCCAAGACTTTGATTCCTCACAGGCAAATGGGTTGAGTGGACGGGGTGAGCGTCAAGGAGCAAGTGCCTCCGCAGCCTGGCGCAAGGTTCTCCATGAATGTCAGCCATTATCATTATCGTTATCATAACCCTAACCCTGACCCCTACCCTAACCCTAACCCTAACTCTAGGCGGCAGATCTGACATACTCCAAAATCCAAACCTTTCTGAGCACCTGAAATGATGCTACACTGTGAAATTTTTGTTACAGGCACAAAATTAACAAAAATATTCTATAAACTTACCTTCTGGCTATATGTATATGGTGCATATGAACTCCAATGAATTTTGGTTTTAGACTTGGGCTCCAAGGTGTATGTGCAGGTAGATGTGTGTGTGTGTGTGTGTGTGTGTGTGTGTGTCACACACTGAGTCCCACCAGATCAGGTCTTTGTCTGTAGAGTTCTGAGTTCATTGGCCATGTCTCATGCCTAGCCTGTTGCTGTAGGAAGGAAAAGGTCCTGTCACATCCTTGCCCAACAGCTCCAGCCTGTGTGCCTTAAGATTGTGTGTGTGTGTGTGTGTGTGTGTATACATAGAGAGAGAGAGGGAAATTCACACACACACACACACACACACAATGTGAATATCCCCAAATCTGAGAAAATCCAGAATCTAAAACTCCTCTGGTCCCAAGAATTTTGGATGAAGTGTACTTAACTTGCGTTATTGTTGCTATCTATTTGAATAAGAATAATCCCACCTGCCTTAATATGCTGGCACCTAGTAGATATTCAATAACTGTTATTTTTGTCTTTCTGCTGCCATCTCCAGTCCTAAGTAGGCAAAGATAGGACCAAGGGGGTGTCCGTTTAAGAAAGCTGGAGAGGGGACAGAGGCCAGGGTCAGTGCCGCGTGGTGGGTGCTGTGTTCCAGGAGGGTGCGGCTCCCATGGGGCCAGCGATGTTCGCCCTGTGTGAGCCCCTCTGCCATGGGCTCCGTCAGCTGTAGAGGAGCTTTAGCTGGTGCGACTCCTGGGACAAAAATGCCTATTGCCTACTAAATAATGCAGATCGTTTGCCCTTTCAGACTGAGGTTTAGAGGAAGGTTTATGTGATTTTGCTTTTTTTTTTCCAACAGAGAAAAAGAACCAAGAGGGAGGTTGGCATCAGGGGTACTTGTGTCTAGTTAAAACCACACACACACACACACACACTCACTCACGCATTCAATAAATGAGAAAATTATTTAAATAAGCAATCCCGAGGACAAAAAAAAATATATGGGAGCCAATTTTATTCATAAAACAACTGATTTACAGCATCCTAGCTAAGAGCAGCTTTTAACTCAAGCCTCTGAGATCCTATTTATTATTCAGCAAAATATTCAAGATTAATAAAGGTATCTTTAATACTAATATAGCAGCAAGAGCTAATATATGTAAAATAATTATTATGAAAAGTATTATCAATATTTGGGGGAAATAATGTACATGCATAATGAATGAATTTTGCCCCTGGGTTTCGGCTTATATCTTGGCCTGATTTTGCATGGAGAAATTCTGCATTATAATGAAAGGCAAAATGATCACACATTATAACTGCGAGGGTTTTTTTTTTTTATCATTGCTCAGAAGGATCCTAAAACTGTCACCTAAACAGGAAAAATATATATATATATTTCATACAAGTGTGCATATGGCAACATTGATCATTTCTCTGAGTGGTGGAAAATACCCAAGCCCCCCACTGCTTTCAAAATCACAAGGCTTGGCCCCGAAGACGTATGTAACAAATATCTGATTGACAAATATGACACAAAAAAAATACTATCACATTTTAGGCAAAGAAAAGGTGGCTTGGACTTCCTTTGTGCATAAACCTTCCTGAGGCTGAAATCCTCTGGTATTTCTCAAAGGACATATACAAAGTAAATCAAATAAAGAACTGTTTTTATTGTCATGAGCCATTGAAGAACATTCCAGATTTAAAGAAGAGTCCTCCCTTACCTCCATCACTACTCTAAATTTCTGATGGGGGGGGGGGAGCAAATTCTCTTTAGCCAACATAGGAACCCTGGTCCTTATACCCAACCCTGTCAAAAATATAAGAAAAACTCTTGTAGAGCATAGAATCAAAAAGTAGAATATGAAAGATCTCAGCAGTGCTCATAGGGTCCCTCGTTTTGTAGATCAGGAGACTGAAGCTTTAAGATGGCAAACTTGTTCAAAGCTCAATGTGGGATCATTTCCTTATTTCCAAGGTAGGGAACTTGCTAGCACTCTACCCTTCACCCCACCCATCAAGTTTTCCAGGGAAACCCAAACGTAGACACAGAGTCCTCTGATGATGTCAGCTATCTCCACAGAAAATCTCCTCCAAGGCCAAGGGAGAGCCTGGGGTCCAAGGTGAAGTTCCACTTCGCCACTCTCCACTCGGACCCCAGCATAAACAACCAATAGACTTTGTACCTGAGAAGTGCACAGTATGAGTCCCATCAGCTCCACAGCCTCGGTACTTGTAGGGACATTTCAGGAGTGAAAGTTCCCAACCTCAGTGATCCTTATGATGAGGGAGGCATGTTCAATGTCATCCAAAGAAAACACAAGTTTCCAAACATTTGCTAGCTCTGGAATTTATGTGAGAGAACTCATGTTTGAGAGGTCTTTATATATATATATGTTAAATGACTACACCATAAATCTCACAAACTGTATAAATCAGACTTCACTCCAGCCCCATGAGTGAGGCTGGGACTGATTTATGGCCAGGCATGAGAGAGGAACAGTGGGTTTTATTTGTTTTACCACCTGACATTTACACACAGAGCAGCCTAGGGGAGCTGGCCTGTAGGGTCCAGGGGACAGCCCAGCGGACTACGATAAATCCACCTGTGAGTGGCAACCCACCTAAGAACTGGACCTTGACCACAAAGACATGCTATGCGTCTGGTGGCAGCAGAGATGGTGTTGGGAGGGAAGTCCAACGGGAGAATGGCTGTGTCTTCCTTAGCTCTGCTAAACACTACTAATTATTAATTAATAGAGAGAATCCTCTTTGGACCTTGCGGGTATTTGAAGATTTGAGATTAGTATGCGATATTTTAAGGGATATCTTATAAATTTTGAAATCGTGCAACTTTTCTTTCGAGAGGCCCCAGTCCTTAATGGCCTCCTGGTGAATCTCATTACTGCCACAACAGTCGTTGGTTAAACAAATATTTAAAGAGCACGTCTTCTGTGACAAGCTTCTCATGGAACTTACCATCCAGTAGAGGGGACGGAAAATAAACAGATGATGGATCAGATGACAGCAAGTGCCAAGAGGAAAGGTAAGTCAAGTGACAAGGGTACTCTGTTAGATAGGGTAGTCAGCGAATGTCTCTTTGACAAAGTGACACTCATCTAGAGATCTAAAGGGAGCAAGAGAACGAGTCGTGCAGGATAGGGAACAGCCCGTAGAGAGGCTGGAGGGGCAACATGGTGGACACCTTTGAGGAACACCTTTGGAGTCGGTGGGCGGAGTGGATGAGTGACAGAAAAGAATATATGAGATCAGAGAGGCAGCTGGGGGCCCGAGTCTGCAGAGCCTGGTAGGCCCCAGGGAGGATCTGGGCTTTAACCCTAAGTAAAATGCTCAAGTTCAAGGCCAGCCTCAGCAACTTAGCAAGGCCCTAAGCAACTTAGCCAAACCCTGTCTCAAAATAAAAAAAAAAAAAAATAAGAAGGGCTGGGGCTGGGGCTCAGTGGTGAAGCCTCCCCTGGGTTCCCTCCACAAGCTGGAACCTTCTGAGACGTGTCAAGGATTCTGTAGTCCCATTTCTTTCTTTTTTTTAATTTATTTATTTGTTCTAATTAGGTATACGTGACCGCAGAAGGCATTTCGACTCATTGTTCACCAACGGAGCCCAACTTTTCATTTCTCTGGTTGTACACCATGTAGCGTCGACCCGAATGCGCAGTCCTACGTGGACCTGGCGTGATGATGTCCACCTCAAAGTCCCATTTCTTATATGAGCCGTTCGCTGGGATGGGGACGCAGCCTATAATTGTGGCATTCTTTCCGTTGATTTACCTCACACCAGTTGGTTTCCCAGTAGTTCCAGATCCTGGGGACAGGTGGCTGGAAACCTGTTCACCAATGTGTAAAGCAAAATAGTACCAGAGACCTCACTGGACTTCATGAAAGGCAAACTAGACTTCATAGGAAGAAGAGAGAGCAAGCCCACCAGAGAGAGAGAGAGAGAGGAGAGAGAGACAGGACAGACAGAGTGTGGAGGGGGTGGGGGATGCTTTGCTGTGTCCTTTCCAGCAAATTGTTTGCTGGCCCCGGGAACCGATTGGGAACAACACTTAGGAGTGATTACTAAGGGGGGTTGGGGGGCAGGAGCAAGACAGTGAAGAATGAAGCCAAATGGGAGGGAATGGACAAATTAATGATTAAGGAAGACTTTTTTCTTCTAGGAGTCCTGTCCAGCCTGGCCTCCCAGATTTGAGCAATCTTTCACTGTCACGAGAGCCTGGGAGATTGATTCAATTAAGATTAGCAGAGTCGGAAAAACGGCGTGGGTCCGCTGGGCTGCGTTTTGTCTTGGCTCTCATCTCGTGGTGCCGGTGGCCTGAACACAGGTGGGGTCCCGCTGCGCTGGGTGGCAGGGAGGGCCACGCAGGCTTCCAGAGCGAGGCTCGTTGAGCCAGGCGCCGGGCTGGAGAGGTGGCCCTTCTCTGTTATTTTCTTCTGAGGTCCCTTCCATGTGTCCTTCTTGGGGATGATTTTTCTTATAATTAGCTACTCCTTCCGAAAGAATACTAAGGAGGTGGAGAAACTCTGATATATGGGGGTCAGCGCCCCGTACAGTTCCTTGAAGCAAATATATGTAATTGGAGGTCTCATTAATTCTGAGGCGATGCCCAGGTGCCCACTGTGATCCATCAGCAGGGCGGTAGGATCTCCGGGAGCTGGGAGCCTGTCTAAGACAAAGAGGCCCGAGCCATCCCGGCATCTGCTGGCAACGAATCTCACAAGGCCTGAGGTCCCCAGGTGAAGAGAAGGGAGGAATAAATCAGTCCCACCCCGTCCCACGGCGACACAGGAGACCAGAGTGAAGTAGCACCGTGCCGGGTGCCTGATGGGACTTAGTATTCAAGGAGCCACCTGTCTATGCCTCCCATGGATGTGCCCTGAGAATTGCCACCACCTCTGAATTGATATTCAGACCCTGTTGCTGGATAAGTTTAATGAAAGTGGTACTTTCCGTGAGGTCCCTGGTGGCATTAGTTCACATTACAAAATCATTATACATAATTTGACACTATTGTGCACCGTTAGCTTAGAAAAAAAAGCTTGTTTTACAGCTCTGGGGACAGAGGTCCCTCCAGATAAGGTTGGGCTTTCGAGAGAGGGAGCGGAGAGAGAAGTACCTCCCTCTGGTTAGTAATGAGGGCTTTGATGTTCAAGGCAGCAACTCCCTTTAGACTCAGACAGAAGAATATAACCAAGTTACTCTTTCAAAAAGCAACCACAGACCCTGTGCTGAGCCCTGATACTCTGAAAAGCAAACATCTAATCTGCATGCTAAAGGTTTCTGTCAACATCACCAACCTCTAATGGATGTTTTGTTCTAAAATTTCCTGCTCCTGGTGGCTGGGCATAACTTGCCACCTGTTGTTCCATGCCATTCCATGCTGTTCCATGCAGTCCATGTAGCTGTTATTTCTGTGGCCTGAATGAATTAAGCCTTATCAGTTGCTAAAAAATTAAAAAACTCCCATGCCAGTTGGTGAGTACCCTAGGCCTCTGTGTTCTTCTGCACATTGACTCATATCCTAAATTTTTCCAGTCTCTGCAGATGCCCTTGAGACCCATAGCTAAAAAAAAAGAAAAAGAAAAAAAAAAAGCCAATATCTGGCATTCCAGAGGCCGGCAAGATAGTGTGGACCAAACTGTGGGCTCCTAAAAATCCTTATGCTGCAATCCTAATCGCCCAAATTGATTCTATGTGGATATAGGGACTTCAAAAGGTAATCAAGGTTAAATAAGGTCATGGGATCATAAGTTAGTCCTATTGGGACAATGATAGAACTGTGCTCTGATAAAGAAGAAGAGACACCGGGGATCTCACTCTCTCTGCACCCACACACACAGAAAGGGCAGAGCAAGGAAATGCCATCTGCAGACTGGGAGAGAGGCCTCACCAGAAACCAACCCTGGATCTTGACTTTGGACTTCGAGCCTCGAGAACTGTAAGAAAGTCAATTCCTGTTATTCAAGCCAGTCTGTGTGATGGCAGCCTAAGCAGACTAAGACACTGGCTGTCCCAAAGGGTCATTTCCATACCTCACACCAGTTGGCAAAAACCAGTCATCCTTGGTATCCACAGGGGACTGATTCTGAGACCCCTGTGGGTACCATGATTCCCAGATGCTCAAGGTCCTTATAGAAAATGGCATAGCATTTTATATAACTGACATACAATCCTTCTGTGTACTTTAAATCATCTCTAGATGACTAATAATGCCTAATTCAATGTGCATGTTATATAAATAGTTGTTACACTGTATCATTTAGGGAATAAAGTATTGCAAGGGAAAAGATCTGTGCATGCTCAGAACAGTATGATTTTTTAAAAATATGTTCAAATTTGTTGGATGCACTGATGTGGAACCCATGGCTACAGAGGACTGGCTGTTCTTTTATTATCTCCTTGCTGCCATGCTTTCCTAGAAAAAGAACTCTCTTGCTTCCTGGGACTAACTCCCAATGATGCCTGGTGCAGAGTTGAAATAATCCCCAGTGATCTACCTGTGTGAGCTTGGGGTCTCCAGTATTGTCCTTGACTCTTCTCTCTTCTTTGGTCCCTTTGGTCACCAGTCTTGAGCCCAACTCTTCCTGGTGCCTAGCTCCCGTCTCTTCCCTCCACTTAAATCGGTATCCCCTTGACTCAGAGAGTGACAGCTGTCAGCTTGACCTCCCTGGCAGCCTAAAGACCAGCCTTCCTGCCCCACGCCTTCTCCCTCCCATCCACCCACCTCTGCAGGGCACGTGTCTTTCCCAGAGCTCTGAACATTTCTCTGTCCTACTTGAATCTTCTCCGTGTATGAGACCTGACCACTCAGGGTGTAACTTCTGCCTTCTGGCTTTCTCGCCTGCCACTCCTTACGCCTAAAACCGCCCTTCTGAGCCTTTCCTTGGTCAGCTCTGCAGAGCCTCTCTGTGGGGGAGTCACTTGGACAAGTCTGACAGAGGGTCGTTCTGACATCCTCTCAGTGCAGGGGACTGAACCCCCCCCCACCACCATGTGGCGCCTCAGCTCTGAGAGCATGTCCCTCCTAGGCTGGATCTGAAATCTACCTCCTTAGCAACTCTCCTCACTCTTCCTTTCTCTTCTTCCCCTCCTTGCTCCCAAATCCCCCCTCCAGCCACCCAGAGTTCCTTTGTGCCATGGAAGCTGAGAAAAGAATATTCTTAATCACTGCCATACACATGGTGACCAACACATGGTAGTGACCAACACATGGTAGTGACCAACACATGGCAGGCTTCGAGTGTTGAGTAAGTGAAGGAAGGAATATTTAAAAGAGCCTGTTAGAGGCAGCCTCAGAAGGCTCAGCTTCCTCTTTATACGGTTGAACAAGCTTGAACTCAGTCAGGGACAGGGGATGGCCCAGGGTCATACAGCAAGAGTGGACAGGACAGCCCAGAATCTAGATCTTCACCTCTTTGAAAGAACTAAGAGCAAACTGGAAAACACCATCCATTTTCAGATGGTGAGTAGGAAATTGATGGGTCCTTTCCCCAAAGGACTCAATGGGACAATGCAGACTTCAGCCAATGTCCATGCCGGGTTCCATTCCCGAGTATTCGAGAGAGTAGGATGCAAGATTGATGAGATTTTAAACAGTGCCGTGTTCTGGGCATTTGTGGGTTGGAGTGGAGTGCAGGAAATCCTGCTTGTCTCACAGAAGGAGACAAATGTGCTTGGAAAATTCCCGGAGGGGAGGAGGGCATGGCCGGGAATCTCCATCCACACAGGCAGGAGAATGAGGGTCCAGGATGGTTCTGTTGTGTTCCAGAAGTTTCCTAAGGACAAGTCATTGTGGGGTGTAGTGGGCATTTCAAATGTTAGAGAGGGTGCAGGCTCTCACCCAGCAGAGAATAACTTTACCCCAAACCCCCTCCTCACTCTGGAGGCCCCACCCACTCCAACAAAGAGGAGGAAAGGTTGTTCTCAGAATCCCAAAGGAAATCACCCACACTCCCTAACCAAGAGAGGGAAGGAGGGAGATTCCCGGAGACCAAGAGAGATGGATTTTTTTAAACTGATTTAAAACAAAAATGACAGCCGAATGCATTACAATTCTTATTACACATATATACCACAATTTTTCATATCTCTGTTTGTTTATAAAGTATGTTGACACCCAATTTTGTCTTCATACATGTACTTTGGATAATGATGTCCATCACATTCCACCATTCTTGCTGATCCCCTGCCCCCTCCCTTTCCCTCCCACCCCTCTTCCCTATCTAGAACTCATCTAATCCTCCCATGCTCCCCATCCCTACCCCACTATGAGTCATCCTCCTTATATTAGAGAAAACATTTGGTATTCATTTTGTGGGGATTGGCTAACTTCACTTAGCATTATCTTCTCCAACGCTATCCGTTTACCTGAAAATGCCATGATTTTATTCTTTTTGTTGCTGAGTAAAATTCCATTGTGTATATATACATATTTTTTATCCATTCATCCACTGAAGGGCATCTAGGTTGGCTCCACAGTTTAGCTATTGTGCATTGTGCTGCTATAAACATTGATGTGGCTGTGTCCCTGTAGTATGCTGTTTTTAAGTCCTTTGGGTATAGACCAAGGAGAGGGATAGCTGGGTCAAATGGTGGCTCCATTCCCAGATTTCCAAGGAATCTCCATACTGCTTTCCATATTGGTGGTACCAATTTGCAGTCCCACCAGCACTGTATGAGTGTGCCTTTTTCCCCACATCCTCGCAAACACTTATTGTTGTTTGTCTTTGTAATAGCTGCCATTCTGACTGGAGTGAGAATGGTATCTTAGTTTTGATTTGCTTTTCTCTAATTGCTAGAGATGATGAGCATTTTTTCACATATTTGTTGATTAGTTGTATATCCTCTTCTGAGAAGTGTCTGTTCAGGTTCTTGGCCCGCTTGTTGACTGTTTTGTTTTTTTTTTTTATTTGTTTGTTTGTTTTTATTTTGGTGCTTAGCTTTTTGAGTTCTTTATATACCCTAGAGATTAGTGCTATCTCTGATGTGTGAGGGGTAAAAATTTTCTCCTGGGATGTAGGCTCTCTGTTCACCTCACAGTTTTTTTCTTTTGCTGAGAAGAAACTTTTTAGTTTGATTCCATCCCGTTTATTGATTCTTGGTTTTAATTCTTGCACTATAGAAGTCTTATTAAGGAAGTTGGGGCCTAATCCCACATGATAAAGATAGTAACAAAAACAGCATGGTATTGACTCTAAAACAGACTGGTAGACCAATGGTACAGAATAGAGGACACAGAGACTAACCAACAAAATTACAACTAAAGATGCCAAAAATATGCACTGGAGAAAAGATAGCCTCTTCAACAAATGGTGCTGGGAAAACTGGAAATCCATATGCAACAAAATAAAATTAAACCCCTATCTCTCACCATGCACAAAACTTAACTCAAAATGGATCAAGGATCTAGGGATTAAACCAGAGACTCTGTGTCTAATAGAAGAAAAAGTAGGCCCTAATCTTCATCAAGAGAGATGGATTCTGAGGCAGATGGACAGAGAGTCAAAACGACCCCAAAGAGACAGTGAGACAGAGTCTCAATGGCTTTCAACACCGCAGAAGAGAAAGAATTAATTCCAGGAGTCTCTTGAGCAAAGGAAAGACAGCAAAGGCGCACACACCACTTCTCTTTTTCTTCCTCTTTTCCTTCCTTTCTTTCTCTTTTTTTTTTTTCCAGAGACCAGACTTCACAAGGACCTTAGCAGAGGAGAACCGCTTAGCTCCACAAAGTAATGGATTTAGCCCCGATAACCAAGCACAGGGAGGTATCTGCTGACAGTTTGCAACCCAAGCTCGGCTCCAGGTGTTTCTCATGCATTTTTCCCCACAGAACGTTCATATCCCTGGACGGTGAGCACTGTGATCGCCGCCCCCCCCCCACCCCACAGGTGAGGACACAGAGGTTCAGAGTGGTTGTCTTCTGCCAGAGTCTCAGAACGAGTCCCATGTGGAGCCCAGAAGCCTCACAGAGGTCCCTCTCCTGGTCTCCAGGACTGTTCCTAGCCCCAGGCAGAGCTTGGAGCTGCAGCCTTGGGAACCCCCAGCCATCTCAGCATGGGCCACCTCCCACCCACTGGCACCTACACCGACCATTTAGGCTGCATTTTCTCTCCAGGCTGACTCCCCCAGCAGGGCTCGGGGGATAATGCAGACTTCAGCCAATGTCCATGTCCATACCTACAAGAGGGCACCCTCCTGGCTGCCCCTGAGCCAGGCCATGTGGGGGATCTTGTCACTTCCTTCCTGAGCTCTCCATAGGCAAAGGAAAGAGAATAGATAGTCCAGAGACACCTGGGAGTAGTGCCCAGAGCCCAGAGGCATGCAAAGCAAGCTCCCAACTTCATAAAGGCTCATTAAAAAAAAAAAAAATCTGAAAACTTCACAGAGGCTTTGCATTCTAGTGCAGAATATATCAAAGAAAATAATATTTTTAGTTACTTGCCTTGGAATGAAATAGATGACCTCCAGAGATGACCTGTGTGTATTCCTCTGGCTTTATCCCAAGCCAGAAAAGGAGCCCAGTTTGAAAAGTTCAGGACTTGTCCAGTTCCTGCTCACCCTTACCAGATTACAGCTAAGAAGACTGAGACACAGAGAGATAAAGTGATTTGCTCAAGGCTGCCCAGCAGAGCAGGATCTAGGACTCACCTCTGCTGAAGCCTCATTCAGGATCCCTACTCTCCATCCAGCCCTGCGGTTGACAGTGGGGCTGGAGCACTAGGCACGGAGAGCTGCACAAGATGGGGTACATCAAGATGCAATAGATGTGTTTGGAAACCCTTGGGGTCAAGAAGTGCCATCTACACATGAATTCTTTGTGCTTCCGTTTCCATATTGTAAAACAGGAAATGGGATAGTTTGCACTTCATGGTTCCGCATGAGGATCGTGAGATACTGCATGCTCCTGGCACATGTTACTGACTCAATAAAACATCACGTTAATGATACCATCACTTTTGCCGAAGAGAGAGGACTCTCCCCACCTTGTCCACGGTTCCTTTCCAAGGCAGGTGATCTGGGTGTGTGTTCTAAGGACGCTCCTTACAGCTATGGTAATGTCAACCCGCCTCCCTGACTGGGCGGGAGGTGGAGCAGGTGGAAAGGGTGTATATAGACACAGATGCGTGACTCCATCCAGCACACCTACGTGTCTTCAGAGGACTTTCACCTTCTATGGAGAGAATGCACCCCACAGCCTGCGCTTCACAAAGCCTTCCTGGTCGCTGCTCCAAGTGAATCTCTTCCAAGTATGGAGGAACCAGCACGGGAGGACAGCACAGGGGACGTCACTTGTTTCCAGTGTCAATGGGGAGAAACTTCTTAATCCAGGCCACACTGACTGTTCCCCTCCTGGCTCAGCTCTGGGCCCCTCTCCTTGAAGGCGGCCAGGCGGGCGCTCCCAGAGCTCTCTGGCTCCATTCACAATCCCCTTTTCAAAGCTGTGGCAGTTTTGTGGCCTTTAATGGCCTTTAATGACCTCCTATTGTACCCTGATTGCCAATCAGGGCACACGTAATGACCAAGCAGCATCACTTACCCCTTATTTCGATGACAATGGCCAGAGCGGCCAGCTCGCTGTTTTGACATGAGTGGGGTCACAGGGAAAGTTTTCAGGCCGGTGACTTAAAGAGCCCTGACCAGCCGGCACCCTGGACTCCTCAGTTGCTGGGGCCCGACAAAGGATGAACTCTGAACTTTTCCTTTGACGGATGGAGGTCATTAAAACCGTGGTGGGGGCCCCTTCAAAGGCAGGTGTAGACCGGGCTGTCCCTCAAAGCACCTAATAAAGAGAGAACAGGCGATTGTGGGGGATTCAGAGGAGGGGAACTTCTGGGAGATTCACTCAAGTGCTTCAAAGGAAACAATGAGCTGCTGCGGCCGATTGACGGGGCCCAGAAGTGCTGTGGCCATCCCTCTACCACCCATTGAATGGGTGGCTGCGCCAATTGTTCCCAAACAGGGGGCCACCACAATAAATGCTTTGGGTCCTTTCATAGGTACCCTGGGCTCGCTTCATGGCCTTAGACGAGCAAGAGAAATCTAGAGAAAGCATCAGCCACCGACTTTTGCCTTTTAAATTCCATCCATTTTAATAAAGTGCCGGGAGACCTCCAAGCAGCTTAAAATATTAAAGGTTTCTTTTAAACATCTGGAAGATAACATCTAATTACTCGATAGCGCTCTAGGTTATTAATATGTAATCATATGAATCCCACCAAAAACAAACAGCAAATAAAAGCCCTCCTCCAAGAAGCACCATCTCTGCAGAACAGAGGCCCGTGCAAAGGAGCCCCCGATGGGGCTTCCAGACATCACCCGCCCCCCACCAACCCCCAGCTCCAGCCCCATTCCCACCACAGCACAGCCAGCTGGGGCCACATGCTGCCCCTGGAGGGGGCAGATTCAGAAGGGCTGACCTCCTGGCAGTCGGCAGGACCAGTCAGCTAAATAGATTGGCTGCAAATGACTCGAGTCATCGAAGTTCAACCATGAAGGGAGAGGAAAGCTTGGGGGATTTCACCTCCCTCTTCTCTTGTTTTCAAAAGGTGTTTTTGCTTTTCACAAAAGGGTCAGGAATTTTGATCCCAAAGGTCTGGGAGGGAATATAAATGGATTTGGATAAGCTGGAAGCAGGGCCTTGGGGGAGTGGCGGGCTGAATGCATCATTAGGAGCTGGGGCTGGCAGGACACACGCACATGCGCACGGGATTCGGAATTCGGTGCCCCTCTCCCGCCAGGGCGATGGTTATTAAGGGTAACGCGATCGGATGAGAAGGCGGTGAACGGGCGACCACAAAGCGCAGAGGAAGCAGCTGTGGAGACAAACAGATGAAGGTCCCACCTCCCTCCGAGGTGCCCACCAGGCAGACCCACATCCTTCCCATCCTCCAAGGACAGATCCGTTGCGGGTTCTCGGCCAGCTAGTGGAAAAGGTGATGACACAGACCCCAGAAAGGGACCTTGGAGCCCTCCCACTCCTGGCCACCGAGGAAATCCAGACAGAGGAGCAGCGGCTTGTCCCTGAGCCCATATAAAGGAAAGACGCACAGGCTTTAGCAATAATAAGGACTTTCCCCAAGGAACGTGGTCCGACTCATGCCAGTGATTCACTACAGAACCATAAGTGTCTTTTGCACATGCACAAGCAGGGTGCTAAGTGTGGGGCTTTATGAAAAGCAAACCTTCTCTGTACCCTCTGCAGGATCATAATGGAGTCCATCAAACCAACCAGCAGCAGTCAGATTAACAGGAGAAAAACCATTTCAATTACATGCACATGAAAAAGAGTCCCAGGAACTAGGAGACCCTCAAATAATCAGCCAACGGGAGCAAATACAGTACTCCCCCTCCAACTTCCACATATCCACGGGGAGGTGTTCCAAAATTTCCAGTCAATGCCTGAAGCAGCAACTGTTTTCTTTTTCTTTTTTTTTTTCCTAGATATATGCACCTATAGTAAAGCTTAACTTATAAATTAGGCACAGGAAAACATTAAAAACAATAACCAATAATAAAGTGGGGCAATTATAACAATTGATTATAATAAAAATTAGTTAAAATTTTCTCATTATTTGCCAGGCATGGTGGCTCACACATGTAATCCCAGTGGCTCAGGAGGCTGAGGCTGGAGGATCACAAGTTCAAAGCCAGCCTAAGCCATTTATGCAGGCCTTAAGCAACTCAGTGAGACCCTGTCTCTAAATAAAATATTAAAAAAAGGTTGTGGGTGTTGTGGATGCTCAGTGGTTAAGCATCGCTGGGTTGAATTCCCAGTACCAAAAGAATTTTTTGTTAATTGTTCATTTCTGGAATTTTCCATTTAATATTTTTAGGTGATGATTGACTTCTGAGAACTGAAACTGCTTGAAAGCAATGCCATAGATAAGGAGGGACAACTGGGATTCTTCTAAGCTATGGGAAATGGGGCCTGAGGTCTGGGGTTGGGGGGTAGCCACAAGCAAATATGCCTCATGAACGAGGCTGTTCAGTGACCCTAAGAAGTGACCCCCAAGCAGTCCTCTTCCTGGTCCGGATGCCTTCCTAAGGTCTATTTCCTTTGAGGCTGTCAATGTCTCCTACGAGGCAGCTCTTCAGAGCTACTGCCGTGTCTAGAGCTTTTTAAAATAACCACCTCAAAATATGCCAGAGAAGAGTATTTTGGGGTGGCACATTCTGATATCCTGCAGACATATTCTGGGATGTTATATCCGGAGCCCCAGCAGGTGAACAAGACAGACACAGCCCCGCGACTTCATAGGGAAGGTGGAAATTAAACAGATAGTTACTCAAATAATGAATACTTTCAGTGATGCCACAGAGGGGTAAAAATGTCATAAAGTCCTAAAACAGAGAGATGGGCCCAGTCAGGTGGGTAGGAAAGACCAAGGCAGGGCCTGGTGTGGGATGCTGGGAGGGGTGCCCGTCTAGGCAAAGGAAACTGGAAACTCGTGATAAGACGAATGGGCCCGGACTTTGCCAATGAGGACAAAATAAACAGCACTGAGTGACAGGGGACTTCTGCTCTCGCTGCCTCAGTTTCTCTGCTTAGTTTCAACCTCAGGGTCTGAACTCAATTTCAGTGGCAGGGACACACTGGGGGCAGGGAATGGAGGGTCAGGCTACTCTGCGCTGGTAAATTGGGGATTTTCCTGGCAAGCCAAAGTAAGAAGAAGGAGGTGGAAGGAAAGGCAGAGGAAGAGGAGGAAGAAGAGGAGAAGGAACTCGAAATGTCAATTATGTTGTTTGGCAGATTTGATCCTATCAGGACTTGGGGCAGAAATATCTGGAAGGTGGAGCTCTGTCCAAGTCCTGGGCCTTCTGAATATGTCCGAGGGCAAAACACTCACCCACGGCTTTTGGAATCATCCGATGCCACCACCTCAGGAGGGAGGAGGGAACATTGCCATCAACCCTTGGCCCTTCATTCCTCAGTTTACAGTTACAGTTACCTATAACTCTTCCCCCTAACCCTCTACCTTGAAGCAAGTGAGCTTATCAAAAGGGAAATGCAAAATCAGCTAACTTGACTATTAGAAATTTCTAACATTTTCTCACCATCTCCCACAGGTCATCGACCATGACACAAACATAGACTCATTTGGTCTTCACGACAACAGAGTGTGTATTATTATTTTTATTAATTATTATTATTATTTCATAGAGGAGGAAACTGAGGCTCACAGAAGCTATTTGTGCAATCACACTGCTTTGAGAGGATCTGCATATTTGCTCCCAGGTAATCTGGTTCCGAAATCCTTTCTTTTCAGAAAGGACATAAAAGAGATCACTTTTTCCAGATCACACTAAACCCTGATGTTGGACTGGGTCAAGATGGAGAGCGTGTCTTTACGGAGAGTTCCTGCGTCTGCAGTGCCTGTTTCTGAGCCACAGGGGTGCAGACAGCCTCTGGGTCACAGAACACTGCTGCTGGTCTTGGGAAGGGGCCACTGCATGGAGAGTACTCAGGGTGGCTTTGCTTTTTTTTTTTTTTTTCCAGGAAACATCTCAGTTAAATATGCAAGCATGTTTAATTGCAGGGGCTCAGGCAACTTGTTTATCTCCCTTAAACACGGCCAGGGTGGCTCTCGTTTGTTATCTGGGGTGTGAAATGGAGGCTGACAACAATTAATACCTCCTCCCAGGCAGCTCGGCGGCGCTCTGACGGGAAGCTGTGTACTTCCGAGCAGGCGGCTGAGGAGGTGGCGGGCCTGGCTGTCACTCATGATCCGAGGGGGAGAAGAGTGACAGCGGCAGCTGACGGCCCCTCCTGCCGCCTCCGGAGAGGCCCCCATGATAAAGCATCCTGCTTTGTGGTGTAATCAACTTGCTATACATGCATTACCTCCTAATGAGCGCCGTGTTTAAACAAGTGTATAGAACACATCTGTCCGGGCCTTGGGACTCGAGGCTGTGTGACCAATTTCAGCATCTGAAAGTTAAATTAATGGTAAAGGGTTTAATTGTGAGTAAACAATACCGCATTAAGGAGCAGTAAACACAGCAGTGGGGACCCACGACCAGCTCTGGCATCACAGATGTGGCAGTCTCCATGTGACCGTTAATAGTCCTCCCCGCCTGGACTTTTCTGACAGTGTCTGCAAGCCCATTTGTCATCTAAATGGACCATCCCCTTCTCAAACATAATTTTGGCCCATGGTCCATTCACAGGGCCGGCAGGGTCTGTGTTCCTTGAAAGATGGGCAAAAAAAAAAAAAAATCCCAAGGCCAGTAGGAAGGATCTGGAAAAGCTCCAGCTTCTACATTGAGACGTGGGGTGGGGGGGGAGCATGTCCCCCACCCCATATCCAGGCAACCGGCCTGGTCCTGAGGAGCGAGTCTGCCTGAGACACAGGCTTCGATGGTAACGATTCCAAAACCTGGTTTTAAAACACCCCGGGGTGTCTCCCACGAACAAAGGAAGCCTCAAAACCAAATTAAGTTCCCTTTAATTAAAGATCATAACATACGCCATGGAGCATTCTGTCACGGTAGGGGGAAGGAAGCGACTGTCACATAAAATAAATAGGGTTCTGCAACTCAAAAAAATTAAGAAGCTCACTGCGAGGGGCTCTGGACCTTTCTGTGTGTTAGCAGTTATCATCACGGTCCCCTGGGAAACAGCCTGGCCATCGTCGAAGTAGGAAGGACGGGCCAGGACAGGAGAGAGGATGGGTTTCCCCCCAAGGTGCAGGCTGTAAGGAAAGTCGTTGGCTTCTGGGGAAGGAGATGGGTGGGCGTACATTCTCCCTGTCTTCCTCTCCATCATCCAGCGAGGGACCTGGTCACAGGGGCACAGGATTGGCATCTCTCTCGGTGTCTTTAAGGGTCCCCACCTGCAAAGGCCTGTAGCAGGAGTGTCAGTCACCTTTCTGTAACCACGCCTGTTGGGTGCAGAAGACTGGGCAAAGGAGGGTCGTATGTGGCCTGTTTCAGCCAAAAGCTGATTGAGGTCCACTGGGACGGAGGCTCCCCTATGAACAGAGAAGCTCTCAAGGACCTAGATACGTTTCTCAAGGACCCCATGGAAAGGGGGTCAAGAAATGACCAAGATCAAGTATCAAAGGTCCCAGGCTTTTCTCTCTTGCTCCCTTTAACTGTAGAAATCTGTGGTTTTAAAGACCAATCATTTCATAGCCACACACCCAGTCTCCCCACTGACTTGGTCATTTTCACCTCCCTGAATCTCAATGTCCACACCTGTGAAATAGTGATACACCTGTGTCACTGAGAGGGTCAGATCCATTAGTGCACAGAGAAGTTGTCAAAACGATGTGTGGCACAGACTAAGCATTCAATGTGACAAGCTATGACAGGTGGCCCCTTTTGCCAAGACCTACTCAAACTGACACATAGGACCAGCTCAAGGAATATTGGGGCCACCACTGTGTCTGGATAACCCCAAGGCACCAGATGGCCGAGTGAGGCCAGATTGTCTGTGCTGCTTGACCCACCCGCGTGCTCACAGCAGCCCCAGACCCTGGGGACATCAGGGCTGGGTGTGAAATAGACCCAGCACCCTGCCTGTTGGGTGCAGAAGACCGTCTACACTGCTCAGAGTTCCAGGACTCGGTTCCTGCCCACGGAGGAAGTCAACTCCTGCATTACAAAACCAGCTCCCAGTCAAAACCAGCGCTCCAGCTCCATGTCAAGTTGTCTATACTGAATCTCTTAGAAACGTGCCCCAAAGTGGTTGCTCATTTTGTATGTGACAAATAGCAGGTGAGCTCATGTTGCTATTTCCAACAGCTCTCCTGCTAGTGACTTCATTTTAATAACCCTTAGTGGCTTTCTGTGTGTGGCCTGAGCAAATCCACGTGCTTCCCAAAGATTCCAGACTTTCAAAGCAGCAAAGGGTCTGCGGTGGCAGACTGGCCCTAAGATGGTGCCAAGGGGGTGGCCAGGTCTGTGACAATGACAAGGGCCAGGGTCAATGATGAAGCCTCTTCCTCCCCTCTTCTTCTAGGTTGTCCTATTGATGCCAGGAGGGCAGAGAGGGTCTAGCTCCTTTAAAAGAGGCACATGGAATTATTTCCTAGCTCCGCTACCCTGACTGAAGTTTTACCACCACCGAATGGTGTCGTCTTTTGGCTGTCACTTGGTTTGCAACTGTGCCTGGACTGACTTGCAGCTCCCCTGGCTTCACCTTGGACTTCCAAGTGCCTGAGATGGAGAAGAATCAGGCCGAGCATTCTCGACGGTCCCAGAGTCCTTCAGTGTTTCCAGGAACACCTCGGATCTGCACCCCGTCACCTGCCTGGGCCAGTTCTAGGTGAGTCATGGGAAGAGGGGGGAATTAGCCCATGTTGGCTTTTTAGCTGTCACTGGTAGACATGCAACAGGTGTTTGCGTCCCTTCCGAAGCAGAAGGAAACTTGGAAATTCTCTCCTTCAGTAATCTGTTTCAAAACATTTGTCTCTGCTGTGAAAATCTGCCTTCAAATGAAATCTTTGGCAGGAGCCCAGAGCTGCTCTGCCCAGGCGTGGCTGCAGGACCTCAGCCCTCATCACCTGACCTCAATTTCTACCCTGGTGCTCACTGGGGCACATCTGCTGTGAGTTCTCATCAGAAAACAGTCTGAAAAGTCACTGTGCCTCTTCGGACTCTATTGTCCAAATGAGAAGATTATGGTTCAGAGAAGTGTATAGATTTGCAGAAAGTAATCCAGCAACAGACAGATATCCCAAAACACACTTTCTGTGGTCCTGGGGGAAAACACAGGTCCATCCCAAATACCATCAGCCTCAATGTTCTCTGTGGTCCAGTCAAAGGACGGCCTGGTCCTGAGGCCTTGTCTGCTGAATGGACACAGTAGGTCTTTAAAAGAGAAACGCACTTGTCTTGCTTCTCTCCCCTTTTTTTCTCAGACACAGAACCCAGATCCAGCTGTTGTAAGTAGCCAGGAAAAACACAGCCCACCCAGGGCGTCCACTCTTTTAACAACACAGGGCGTCCTTCCTCCTCTGTGACTTGAGTTTGCCTTGAGAGCCCATTTTCACCATTTATTGATTTCAGTTTTCTGCAGGTCTATGAATGACAACTTGAATTAAGACAACACAGGCTGAGAAGCCACCAGGCAGTGCTAAGTGGGCGCCAGGGCTGTTAGCTAAATGTCCGCCAACTGTGCAGCTTCCGGCCCCTTCCAGCCTCCTGAGGATCTGGGGCAGACAGACCCCTGCCTAGGTGCCTACAACAGGGTCCGCCTGCATCAGGACGAAGCTCTGAGATGAGGGGTAAGCTGGGACTTTGCCAGCCCCCGAAGTCTCTGAATTGTCCTGAGGGTGAAAGGGCTGTGTATTTAAACAGTGGTTCCAGCCAGGCATGGTGGCCTGAGGCAGGAGGCTCACAAGTTCAAAGCCAGCCTCAGCAATTAGTGAGGCCCTAAGCAACTTAGGGAGACCCTGTCTCAAAATAAAATATTAAAAGGGCTGGGGATGGGGCTCAGTGGTTAATGCCCCTGGGTTCAATCCCTGGTACCAAAAACAAACAAACAAAAAAAACCCCAATGGTTCCAGAGGAGGCCAAAATGCTCTTTACCTGGCCTCCACTGCCAGGAAAACTGAGCCCAGTTGTTCTAGATCCTTGAGACTAACTCAGGCTTGCAGAAAGAAGACTCACCGGGTCCGCCCATAAGTCTCTCAACTCTTCTCTCTTCCAAGGCTTCTGGCCTGGGACAAACCTTTGACAAAAAATGCTTTTTAGCAACACCTTAAAAGTTGCCTTAATGATGTATCTTATCCCTTAATCTGTACTGTAAATAAAAAAAAAAATTAACACAAACCTCTTAACCTAGAAATTCTACTTTTACAAATCCATCTTAAGAACATAATCAGGTAAGTGCATAATGTTTATATAAGGACACTCATCTCAGTATTGTTTATAATAGACCAAACCGGAAACGACTGGGAAACCTAGCAAGAGGGGATTGGCGAAGAGCTTACAGGAATTCAGCTCAGTTAGCTACGAGTCAACCAGTTTAACATGATGGTGCTGAATAGGTACTCAAGTGGGAAGATGTTTCTAATGTATGTCAACAGGCAAGTAAAAAACAATTAAAAGCTAGGGCTGGGGCTGGGGCTCAGTGGAAGAGCACTTGCCTGGAATGTGTGAGGCACTGGGTTCAATTCTCAGCACCACATAAAAATAAATAAATAAAAGTCTATCAACAACTAATATATATATATATATATATATATATATATATATATATATTAGTGTCCATCTTTTTTAAAAGTCTTTAAAAAATGAGTATATATATAATCAGGAAAAATAATGATAATTCTCTTTCTGTGGCAGGGAGATAGATTGCATGAGCTACAAAGATGACCTTGAAGAGTATTCCAGGCTTTCAAGGTCACTCAAAGAGAACTCCTACCATGTCAAATTTGGAGATATCTTCTCTCAAACAGCAGCACCACACCAGACCCTTCTTATTTCTCCTTATTTCCAAAACCTGGGGCCTTTAGGAAGTCCTTTTGCACTGCCACTCTGGGAAGAGGAGGTCGCAGAGAGTTTTTTCTTTTGACATAATGGAAAGAAAAAACAAAGACAGGAGTGGGGGAAGAGAATGAGGGAGCCCCCCCCCACCGCCCCCTGCAACATCAGAAAACAAAGCTCAATTGTTTTCACCAGGTATCCCAAGCCAGAGACCCATGAGACCAATAGAAAACCTCCCTCCTTTGAGAAACTCCTTGAGAAGACAGTTCTAACCATCTCTAGGATCACAGACAAATCTGAGAATCTGATGGAAGCTCTAACCCCTCCCCCAGAAAAATACATGTAAACGCAATATTGCAGAAATTTCTGGGTGATGATGGGCCATCCATGGGCTGGTCCCAGCTGGAGACCAGCACCAGTCACTACTTAGAATAAGGGTTCTCCTCCACCCTTCCCACACCCTCATGTGCACCACCAAGGTCCAACTCCTCAGAGACAGGACTGGGACTCCCTGAAACAGGCCACACAGAGGTTCATAGGAGGGAGGTGGTGAAGACGGCATGACACCCTCGGTTCCAGATGAGGAGGGCGCCATCTTGTCACTCTGGGCTTCCTGGCAAGATTTTCTCAAAAGCAAGAACATCTATGTGTTTTGCAAGGGTGTTAAAGGGTGTAATTAAAGGGTACCACAAGTCAGACCTCACACACACACCTCCTCCCAGATTGGCGGCCCTGCCTGTCTGATCCTCTCCGCTGGTACAGGACTGGGGCTAACAACAAAAGGTGTTAATAGCCTGATGAGGAGGCCATGCTGATAGATGACCCATTATGGTGATCGCTCTTGTGCGGATGGCAACTAGGTTTGATCAATTAGATTTTAATGTAAAGTGGGGCCTGGGGGGAAAAACAGCAACCAGGAGAGGGAAGACCCTTTGTTACTAATGTGTCTGAAAAAAGCACTTAATTGAGGTCATAATAATATTAGCGGCTCTCATCATCAATAATTCAGCCTTATTTATTACTACCCGATAAAGTCCGTCAGGTGGGGAGTGCAGGGGGCTTTTGTTGAGGGTAGGATCCGTAGCTCCTCTCTCACCCCACCCCCCAGCTTTGGGGCCCCAGCATATCAAGACGTCTTCAATTCTCAAAATGCTTTCCAAGTACGCTCAGTAGAAACAGGGGGACTGAAGATACAAGTTTGCAAGAAAGGTGTCATTAACCCTCTCTGATCCTTCTCCATTCAAAAAAAAAATTTTTTTAAATCATTTTTTTTTTTCTGAAACAGTAACTCATTTTGCTTAAGCAATCTGTCAGGAGAGAAAAACGATTCTTCAACTTGCATAGATTTGGCACCCTAAAGAACGAAGTAAATTGTGCCTCTTCGAGTGCTTTTGGTCACCTGCGGTTTGTTGTCTTTTAAGGCAAAGAGAGAGAGAGCACGGCCAACTCGGGTGCTAAATGAATGTATAATTGTACAATTAAAGATGCAAGCTCCAGTGTTAAAATTTAAAATGTATTAGTCTCATAAAACCGCCTCATTAGTCTCTGTGTCTTAAAGGACATACTTGTCCATAATGAGGCGCGTGCAGGAAATGGCGCAGGGGTGAGAGCGAGGGGACGGAGGGGACGTTGGAGCTGGCTGCCATTTCATTTTTCAGAAAGGGGGAGGAAAAACACTTAATAAAGATAATTGGGCTGGTTGTGCCTGTTCCCATCTGGAATGGAAACACAGACAGACCCCAGGGCAGACGATCGGTCATTAACCAGGAAAATAACCTATTTGGAAGGGATCCGTTTGTTTTATAAATGATGCTCCACTTTAGAACAGCTTAACCGCAATCATAATAAAAGTTCCTCAAAAACCCCAGCCAGGGGATGGTGCTGAATTATCGATCTGGCTGCTGCCCACGATGGCTGGACTCCGCTTCTGCTCAGTTCGAAGGAAACGGCTTTTGAAATTTTTGCTTTTTTTTTTTTCTCCCAACACTAAATAGAATTTAAACTGCCCCTCGGTGATCAGTGGCTATTAACGTGTTGGTTAGGAAACACCCAAGTCAGGGGGTCAGGAGAGGTGGCCCAGGTGGAGGATGGAAGGGAGAGAGAGGAGGCCCTGAGCCGAGGGGAAGACAGAGGTCAGCTCTGAGCTCGGCTCAGTGGGAAATGCAGTGGCCCTGGCCTGCGAGGCATCCTAGGGACAAGGACTTAGAAGAATTAATACCCACCCCCCAGCCCTGGGCTGGCCTTCATGCTCACCCGCCCCCCCCCCCCCCCCACCAACACATGCAGCAGAGCATTTGGAAACGTCATTCATCAATTGCAGTTGGAATTGTATAGATTACAGCAAGGAGAAGCCCAGCGCCTTATCCCACCGCCCTTATGGTGAAGACAAGGGGGAGTAATTACTGTAATTAGAAATGAGGGCTCTGCGGCAAAGCTCCTCTGATCCACCTATTTCCAGTAAAGGATGCTTAGCTGCTTAGGAGGGCGTGTGAAAGTGGGATCTTCTGAGACAAAGGGAGATGGGCGGAGGCGACCTCAGGCCCCCACTAACCTGCCTTTGCAGGAAAATGTCTGATCCAGGCTCTGCAGGATCCAAGGGGTCATTTTGTCTCCCATGGGACACTAGGGCAATGTCAGGGGGTGTGTTGGTTGTCACAACTGGGGGAGATATATATGAGCAGAGGCCTGGGATGGGAAGCTCCACCTCCTATGGTGCATGGGACAGCCCCGCCTGGGCTCCACCACCTTCATCACACACATAACAAAGAACCATGGGGCCCTAAATGTCATCGGTGCCCAGGTGGAGGAAGCTGGTCTTGTCAGATCATGCTCACTGAGTAAGAACCAGAGCCAGTTCACTCTGTCCCCAGAGTGGCCTCTCTGAACTCACAACCAAGTCCCCTCCTCCAAAAAAATGGCTTTCTATGGGGCCCATTTGACCCTCATCTGGGTGTCATTTGACCCAGGTGTCCTCCTTGGATCCTCACAAGGTAAATTCCAATGGAATTTTGGACAGGTGTCTAGACCCAAACTTAGCCTCCACTCCCACCTCCATAAAATGGACAGGCTGGTCATTCTGCTTTGCAGGGTTGCGAGGAGGTGAGAATGTGTTTAGTCCAGGACCAGACATATATTAAGTGCTCAAAAAAGAATCAAGATGTGGTGGGGGAGAGAAAGCAAAAGAGGTTTTCCAACTGGAATCAGGCACCATGCTCAGCAAAGATGGCAGCCACATCAAACCCCAAGAGGGGAGGAAACTGTCCATCACTGGCCAAGGGATGGCTGCCATTTCTAATCATTAAAAAAAAAAAAAAAGGACAAAGCTAATGCCATCATCTGCAAAGCTTAAGTGTCCCTCGAAGCCAAGCCCCCTTCACCTTTCCCCTCATTTCTCTACCTCAGTTCTAGAAAGAGGGGGGCAGGGCGCGGCCTTTCCAAATTTCTCCCTGCATGCTCCACTATTTCCTCCTGACAGCGTTTGACTGTGCTTATTATTTCCAGCAAAGCCCTTATCATTTTCAATGTGAATTTCAAATCACACTGATCCAGCCCTTCTTAGCTAAAGTCAGCTTTATCAACCACAAGAGATGTGGGATTTGAGAGAGATCTGAGTAAATTCACATTGTTTGGATAAACTCATTCCGGGAGCTCAACAAATCAAAGCCGAAATGGATATGTATTCCAAAGAGACTGAGAACTGCTGGGGGGAAAAAAAAAGTTACCATTAACATTTTTATTTCTTTAAAAAAAAAATACAAAACATAGCAATCCCTTTTTAATGAGCGTGTTCTCAACAGTCTTTTTGAACCTTTACCGGGGCTTCTTAGGACACACCAGGCAAAGTGTCAGGAGCTTGGAGATTGTTGACAAGCAAGTCGTTGAAGAAAATCACAACGCCTGCAGCCCCCACTCCCAGCCTTGGTCAGTGAGACCCGCTATCAAATATGGTAATGGGTGAATTTATGCATTATCCCATAATTTAAGGAACTGTGTGTATCATGTATATTTAAAACTATTTCTCTGTAGTTTTAATTATCTCAGTCTGCAGGGGCAAAAAGGAAAAAAATGCAAGTAGCTCCCTTGCCTGAGACCAAAATGAAAGCACTTTGCCTGCTGACAGCTAAGGCGTCTGTCCTAGCTGGTTGAGATTTCCTATAAAATTTGCATTGGAAAGGCAGCTTTAAGTATACTTAAAATAAAAAAAAGGGGGCATTTGCATCTAATTTGCTACACTTGCAGTATTAGAGTTTTATCTGAATAAAGACACGTCAAATGGATTTATATAGTTAAAGCTGATAGCTAGGGAAGCCGACATCGAAAACACCAGCTAAATGCAACAAAGTTGGAGCAGCTGATGGTATTTACAAGTTGTTGTCCCCCCTCCAATGATGATTTTAAAACTGTAGCAAATTATCTGCTTTTTACACGAGTCTGGTAATTACAAGGTTTTAACGCAGGGCATCTTTATGGATGGATTGCTCTTCCTCCCCCCCGACCCCCAGCACACCCAAGCATGCCTATAAAATGGTGTGGTTATAAAAAATGTGTTATCCCAGTGAATCTCATCGACTCCGGAGTCAGGTAGGTCTTGGTTAGAGTCCTGACTCAGTTACTTACTGGCTGTGTGATCGGCAGCTGGCACCTCCTTAATCTCAGTTTCAACATCTGTAAAATGGGCATCGTGGTAGCTGTTATGAAGTCAGGGATGTGGCCATCTGCCTTTTCCGGAAGGGGTCACCTTATTGTTCTGACTGAACAGTTAGCCTATTGATCCAACCTATGGAGGCTGTGAGTTCCAACACGGATTGATCCAGGATCGGCACCCAGCAGCATCTGGTACATACCTAGTAAGAACTGCTCAGGAGAAGGAGGAGGATAATGAAATGTCACATAGGTGTTTCCTATTCTGGAGGGGAAAACCTCCCCATTCTCCTCACTTGGGAGACCCCATCATCAAGTTCTGTCCCAGGAGAGTCTGGTTCTGGTACCATCTGGTCCCGGGGAATGCTGACTCCACAGCCCAAGCAAGCGGGGAGCTTGGGTGGGCCGTGGCTGCCCAGATCTGGAATGCCCTTCCCCGCACCCCCCCCCCCCAGATGGCTAGAGTACAGTAAATCCCCAGCTCTAGGCACAGCCTGGCACAGCTGGGGACAGATTCCTGCCTGCGTGCTTGGAGGGCCTCTGGGGACCACCTTGCTTTCCCCTCTCCCAGCTTGGAAGGAGTTAGCCACAGGAAGGGGGCACTACGCCCCCCAGTGTTGGCTTCTCTGCCTTGCTATTCCCCGGGAAGCCCATGGCTGCTGCCCTCAAAGTCAAGTTCCCGAGGGCCGGACTGCCTTTGCTCCAAGGGAGCTGGACAGATAGGTCCTCCCATCTGGGAACCCCAAGCCCGCAGTGACATCCCTTAAGCTCCACCCAGGACCCTCCTCTCCTCCCTGGTCTCAGAACTACCCTGGCTTTCAATCAACCCAGACTCACATCCCGCCACCAGGGTGCGCTGCAGCAGGCCACTCCTGCCCAGAACCTCACTTCCTCATCTGTAAAATGGGAATAGCAAGAACTCCCTCTTCTCCGGATTGTTATGATGGCGCTTAGCACAGGGAGAGCAGGTGAGAGGTAGTAGCTAAGGGCAGATCACAAAGAAGACGGCAAGGCCACCAGTTACCAAGCCTCAGCTGTGCAGAGCTGGCTCCCGCAGCCCGGCCACAGACCAACGGCCAACGACCTGACCTAGGTTTGCTGAGCCAGGTCCATCTGCACTATTTCAGGGGCAAGGGAGCCACTGCCCAGCTTAGATGTCTAACAGGAAGCAAAGGGCCTCTGCGCCACACCTGCTAGCCACCGCCTGCCATCTGGGAACACTGCACACTGGGTTTAGGTTTTAATGTCTTTAATAGAATAAAAAAAAAAACTTAAAATCCTTTGCCATTTCATAGAGCAAGATCCACAGGTCAAGAACGCAGGGCCGCCCAGCTGGAAACCCCATCACGCACAGGGGAGGAGTCTGCTATTTAAGAACAATAAGTGGTGTGATCCCAATTCCACGTCCTTTATCCCCCCCCTCCCCCAGAAAACTAGAGTCTCTTATCCCCAAGCCACAAAATGGCATCTCAGAACAGAGCTTGGCTCTTTCCCAGGATGATGGGCAAACGCAAGCAGCCAGCAGAGCAGGTATCGAGGGTGGACAGGCAGCCAGCAGCACCTCATTCCACTTCCAGTGATAGGGTGTCTCCTGTCTGTGCAGACGGGACACAAGAATCTGGGTGCATATGTGTATCTGAAAGGTGACCCCAGAAGCACATGAGGAGGCGGGAAGCCAGGCATGGAGGATGTCGGGTCTTTGCAGGGGACATTTATGGGCAGGTTACCCATGTGGCCAGCTGGGGCTCAGTCTCACTGATCCTCTGAGCAACTGTTGACCAGCACACACGGTCCCACTGAAGATGAAGGACCAACGGTATTTCCCACCATCCCCTACCTCACTGGTTGAGGGCTTTCTTAGGACTTGAACTTTCTAGACCATTGCTCTATTCTTAGGCAGTGTCTGAGGTGCAAAGCCATTGGCAAAAATGGGAGCTGACTGCATTTGACCCCAGGTGAACAGAGAGGATATGGTCAGGGCCCTGGTGGTACAGAGAGAAAGCAGCTCTCTGGAGAAGGTATTATGAATATCGCCATCTTGCAGGTGGAGAAACTGAGGCTCTGAGAGCCTCACCACCACATAAGTAGAGAGTATTAAAGCTGAGGGCTGAGCCTGGTCATGACTGACTCCAGAGCCCAGCTCCAACCATCAGGCAACACTGCCTGGCTTGGGTACCAGTCTCCATACACAGTGCAATGAAAAGATGTGAAATAAATGTGAACTCTGACAGCATCCAACAGAAGAAAAAGTCTCAAAGAACTGCTGCCTCAGTACTCTGAAGAAAGTGCAAGTCACCAGCAGAGGCTCAATGGGAGCTGGTTTCTCCGCTTCCAACCCTTTGAACCTCTTATCTAACCAATATGCAAACTACCACCCCTGGGAGGAAAGGCAGTGGCTCTGAGAAGCAAGAGCCTGGCACACTCCTGCCCAGCAATTGGCACACATGCCAAAGAGATGAAGGCACCCAGCTACTGTGCTACCCCGTCCACCGGGTCTGGCACTCAAGAACTCAGATCCAAGGCCAGGAGAAAGTTGGAGAGGGCTGCATGCTGGGGTCCGCAGAACCAGACAAGGGTGGAGAAGGGGGCTGGGAGAGAGGGGCCAGTCACAAGATGCTCAGAAAAGGGAGGCAGGCCCTGGGAAGGTTCCCTGGGTGACTCCGGAAGCTGCCTACGGAGCTACACTCAAAGGCCCTCCCTTTGTAAGAGCCTAATGGCCTGGAATGCCCCATCTGCCAAGTTTGTGTCCCCTGGGATATTTCCTAAGTCTGAACTGGCTCATGGATGGTGTCTGAAGATGCTCAATTCAGCAAATGCCACTTTCCATGTGGCCATTTCTACCCCCCACCAAATGCCAAAAATACTGTCTAACTCCGTGTCCAGCCTGGATGCTAGAACCAGAGGCTGGCAGTCACTTTACACTGCAGTCATCATCCTTGGCAACCAACCTGGGCCTCTCATTAACGTGATTGCTCTACTGGCCCAGAGATCTGGAGTAAAAGCAATGACGTCCTCCATGCTGACTTCAGCAAGTTCCAGTTCTAGACGTGGGCTCTAGGGTCACACAGACCTGGGTTCAAGTTCTGCTTCTGCCATGTACCAGCAGGGCAACATATCTTCTGAGTCTCGGTTTCCTCATCTGTAAAATGGGGTTATTCCTGGTCACCGCTCTTAGGGGTTTGTTTCCAGAATTAAATGAGATATTGCACATAAAGAGTTTTCTTACTTGGTTCAGTCTTGTAGCAGAATAGAAGTTAGGCAAAGCCTTCCTGCTATTTAACACATCTACACACAAAAAAAAATATTGGATAAAATAATTTTAGAAGGCTTTTTATAATGCATGGGTGATTTGGCAGGAAAGCAAGTGAAATCCTTGGAGGCCAGAAGCAATAAGAAAGCTCAAAAGCAGAAAATAAAGAATGAACTAGTGTTCACTTGGGGACAGCTGCTCACACCTGGCGGCTTAAGCCTTTGTTTTAAAGGTCTCTGAAATGTGGAGGGGTAAAGACGAGACTTGGGACCTAAGCAAGGTGGCTATTTAGATTGGGACCTCCTACGTAAAGCTGGAAATACGACCCCCTCAGTGAATGAATCAGGATTTTTTTTTTAATCTCATATCTCAATAAAACTGTCACTGGAAAAAGAAACAAAAGCAAGTGGCCATGATGTTGCAAAGGAGGAGAGACCATGGGATTTTTGCCACTTCTCTCTGAAAAACTAGTCAAAAGTCTAGCTTGAGTTTGGAGTCAGAATCCACTCACTATACTTCTGTACTTGGCACAAAAACTCTAAGATTACTACTTATAGAGGTTTCATGTTAGGAACTAATCAGGAGGCTGGAAGAAGCAAACGCAAATTTTCTCCAGAGTAATGCGCAGCAAACTAGACCCCAACAGATCCCGATAAATACACGGCCAAAGACCTTGACTTCGAAAGTCAAATATCACCAAATCACAAGGAAATGAGCCACCATGAGAATAAGACCTGCAGATCCTGGAATGAGCAGAACACAAAATATAAACCCAGCACATGTAGTATATTTTAAGAACTAAGCCGGGCACTTAGGCACATGCCCATAATCCCAGCGAGTCTAGGCTGAGGCAGGAGGATCGCAAGTTTGAGGCCAGCATGGGCAACTTAGAAAGACCCAATCTCAAATTTTTAAAAAATATTTTAAAGAACTGGGCATATAGCTCAGCAGTGCCCCTGGGATCTATCGCCAATACCAAAAAAAAAAAAAAAAAAACAACCTAACTGAACATTTTAGAAGTAGATACTGTGAACAATAAGTATTACTTGCAAAAATGTACTACTGGGTAATTGAAGGCCATACAGTATCTATGGGAGACTAGTGCCAGGAAGTCCAAGGATACCAGAATCTGGATATGCTCACGTCCCTAATATGAAGTGACATTTTTTTTTAGATTGGAGTTGGAATCCACAATCCCATCATCTCTACATTACTTACAATACCTTATACAATATAGATATTATGTAAATATTTGTTATACTGCGTTGTTTAGGGAACAATGACAAGAAGAAATTTTGTGTTCAGTTCAGATGAAATTTTTTAACATCTTTGCAATCTGAGATTGGCTAGGCCCATGGATGCAGAGAACCTGTGGATTCAGAGGGCTGATTGTGTTGTGTTGTTTCATTTATGTAAAGTTGAGAACAGGTTACACCGTGTATGAAGTCAGAAGTCAGGGGACGGTTTCTATGGAGAAGAAGGATTGGGGAGGCTTGGGGGTCAGGACATATTCTGTATGTACCTTCGCTTTGGGAAATGTCAGCAAGCTGCAAACCTGAAATCTCTGCACTTCTCTGTGTAAGTTCTACGTCAGTGTAAAAGAGTAAGTCCAGGTGTTAAATGCTGCCTTCGGCACAGAGAAGAGGAAATAACACAGACCTGTCCCCCAGAGGACAGGTCTGAAGAATTAGAGAAGGCCACACAGAGAAAAATAAAGGTGTAAAAATCCAAAGAGGTTGAAAAAAAATAGGAAAGATGAAGGAAAAAAAATGTCTAACATACATCCAAATCAGAGTTCCAGAAACAGAGAATGAGAAATTAGAGGGGAGGAAGTATTCAATGAAAATGGTTGAGAATGTTCTAGAACCAACCAAAGTCATCCTCAGATTCAGGAATCCCAAGCTGAATGAATTAACAGTCACCCCTAGATGGATCTTAGGGAACAGCACCAAAGACAGAGGCAGGCTCTTAAAAGCACTCTGAAAAAAAATAAATAAATAAATATTACCTAATAAGGAAAAGCAACTATAAAAATAGCCAAAACCAATACACAGTCATGGAACATAAAGAGCACTTAATAAGTAGAAGCATTATTAGTGCTCAGAACCAATAATAGCAGCGGAAGCATTGAAATGTCCGCTCTGCCACCATCTTCTCATGGGGCCTGGAGTAAGTCACTTGACCTCAAGAAGCTTTGGTCTCCTTGTCTTAAGAAGAGGATTTGGGTAAAGATGAAATCAGATCATGTAAGTAAAATATTTGATACAGTATCTGGAGCTCAGTTCCTGTTCAACTAGCGTTAGCTACAGAACTAACCCCTCGTTGGAGCAGAGCACCAAGCAGGTTCATCTCAGATGATGCCCTGGGACTGTCATTTTAAAGCTCAATTCAGCTCTTCACCACAAACAAACATTTATCTGGAAATTGCCACTCAAGGACAGACAGACAAAGAAATAACAAGACAGAAAAGCTAATGGACACTGGTTCTACAGTCTTCATCCCAGGCTGCTCCCACTTCTGGGAACAATGCCCCCTACACCCCTATACCCCAAATGCCACGTGATGAAGAAACACTAACGTATTGTCCTCCGTGCAAATACAAAGTGATGCACTGTGATCACAGTGGCCCTCGGAGCCCTGGTGAGGTTGGCAGAGCAGGTCAGAGACCAGGAAGGACACAAGACCCACCCTGAGATCCAGCCCCCGCGAGAGTCAGCCAGAGCTTGGATCCAGCCTCTTGTTTTGAACTCCTGCCAGGCTCCCAAATTCTTCCTCCAAATCTTGGACTGAGTGGCTGTTTCTCCTCTTCCAGGTGTCATCTCAAGTGTCTCCTTCATAGAGAAGTCTTCCCTAGCAACCACCTTGTTTCAATTCTCTGCAGCACTGAACCTTTCTCACTTCTGAAAGAGCATCTCCAACTCTTCCTAATGACGTGCTGGCTGCTGCCATATATTTAATGTCTCCATTCAGCAGTATGTCACCAGTGCCCAGCGGAGCACCTGCTACTTCCCCACACCATTCTGAAAGTGTCAAATGAATAAATCTAACTCGAGGGAACTCCCAAAGTTGAGTCAATGGTTATGACATCACTTAGCGGGGGTCAAAAACTAGGTTCTCCAGTTCTTCTCCCAGCCCTTCCCTACGGCCCCCAACAATGTTTTACTGGACAAAAAGCAATGAATGAATAAAAAGGATCATCTCAGGAGCGCAATTCGGAGCCATTCCTGTAGCACCTAGGCACTCAGAATTGGAATCGGTCTACCCCAGAAGCCATCTCTCCTCTGCAGGGGATCTTTTGACACAAATTTGTTGGGCATATATGACAGATTAGGAGCTCAGCTCTGGGGAGGTGGGAGAAACAGCCACTGTCCCTCCTGGGGACACACCTAAAAGAAGATGTGACAATGAGCCGCAGTGTGGGCCATACACAGAGGAAGCCCACAGGGCACTGGGGAGAAAGTCCATCCACCCCCGTGCCCTCCCGATGATGCCATTGAAGACGTTTCTCTCTGCTTCCTGCCTGTACATGCCAACGCCAGGACTTGGCTACATCCCGTTCCATCTCGGGGAGCCAAGGAGGGCGCAGGAGGGAGGAGACAGGGAAAGGAGGTGGAAATGCATTAAAACAAAAAAACCAGAGAGAGAATGCCACACTGTCGGGTTGGTCACACATTTGTCATTAAGTCAAAGCCGAATCCCAGTGTTTGTGTGAGGTGGAATTATCTCATTCTTTTAGCCTGCGAGTCTCTGTGATCCACCAGTCAAGTATGTGATTGGATTTCGGCTCAACAAAACCTTAAATTACACACCTATTGTGCCTGAGCTAAGCCTGGTTCACAGCGGTGGAGGAGGCTTCTCCCAGCTCCCCTGGCCGCCTTCGATCCACGCCTGCTCTCATCTGCGGCTTGATGAATGAGTAATAGGATTAGAGGGCCTCATCCCAGGCCACACTGGGACCGGGACCATCACGAGTTGGGTGCAGGGACAAAGACTGGGTGACGGACAGGGGCTGCGTAGCAGAGATGCGCCTCTTCCCCCCCACTGTGCCCCTGACATAAAGGGACAGCCCAAAAGCCATAGAGAGGACATTGCCAAGTCCTGGGTGGAGACCCGCTTGCCTATGTTGAGGGTCTATCATGGTCAGCAACTGGAGGGCAGCTCCCCAGGAGCACTCTCTCACCCAGTGCTCCTGAGAGGAAGGAAGGGACATCTCTGGGGTCTCCCCGTTCAATAGCTATTTTCAACTTCTGGAAAACTGTAGTGGGAGACAACCCAATCCCATTTTCAGAAAACGTTCTAGTGGGATGAACTTCCCCCTCCAGCTCCCAGGTAGGTCATGTGACCAAGCCACACCAATCAGAGCCTCCGACATTCACAGGAGAACTGCTCCCCCCCACACCCTCACCCCCGAGTCACAGAGAACCAGGCTGGAGAAAGGACCAGAGGAGGTGTGGTGGGGAAGGGGGATGTCATTGCCTAGACGGGAGCATCTGGGGAGCCCTGGATGTCCCCTCTTCCTACTGCTGACTCTGCCTCTAAGGTCCATCTCTTGGATTTCTAGGAAATAAAAGCCAATGCACTCCAATGGCACAAGGTGGCTTGCTATGTTTTCCACCCAAATGAGTTCCCATTCATTTTACAAACGAAGAATCCAGGGTCACCGAGGCCTGGCCAAGGTCAAAAGGCCAATAAGTGGCAGAGCTGGGATTCAAGGCCAGGCCTCCTTATCCAGCACACCATGCCCCTTCCCTCCAGGTCACTGTGCATCCATGCCATGGGACTCAGACACTGATCCCATGGGGAAAGGGAACAGCTGGCGCACTCAGAAAGGCCAAGACGCATTTTCCCCTTTCTGTCAAAACCTCTGTCTAGTGTAGGTCACATTCTTTCCCTCCTCAGAGGCCGGAGTAGGGAGAGGTTTGGAATCATGAAAGTATCCAGGGGTTTGGAGATGGGTAGACCTGAGTTCAAATTCTGATTCACCCAATTAATCCAGCTGTGTGACCTGGGACAAGTATCTTATCCTTTCTGACCACCAATTTTCTCATCTAGAAATAAGCATACCTTTCCCATTTGGGCAATCATGAGGAGTACTCAGAAAATGCAAGTGTGTCAATTATAATTTTGGACTGGAAGGAACAGAAAAATTCTGTTTACTGCAACTTAAACCAAGGGATATATTTTTCTCAGATAACAAGATGCCAGGGGTGGACAGTTGCAAGATGATCAGTAGCTCTGCCATTGATTTGGCCTTCCCCTTATGGTTGCAAGGTGGCTACAGTAGCACTCATCACAGAACCCTTCACATAAAGGATTTCCATTCCCACATCTCTCTCTCGCTTTCAAAAAGAGCTCCAAGCACACTTCCACCTGAATCTCATTGGCCAGAACTGGATCACATGACCACATTTAGCTGCAAGGGATTCTGGGAAGGCAGGCCAAGCATACTATTTTTTCCCCCCGTTCCTCTAAAAATGGGACTTTGGAGAAAGATGACCTCCAGGGAGACAGTAGCTACCAAACAATATAAAGTATTATGGGCAGAATCTGGCCCAGGTAAAATATTCAGTGACTGCAAGCATTATTATTATCAGACTACATGTTCTTCCAATCATACACAGGGTGGCTTTTTCCTGAAGATTTCTTCTCCTTGGTGCAGAACTTCAAGGATGCGCACAGCCCTGAGGCTTCTAGCTCAGCAACTACTCTGCACCCATATAGTCATGCCAGGAGCAGCCAGCTCATTCTCCCCTGGGAGGATGCTCCACAATTGAATGGCTGCTCTCATCCCCACCAAGAACACAACAATCACAGAGGTGTCTGCAGAGAAAGATCCAAGAAGACAACAGCAGAGATCGGAAACTGAGCGCTGCCAGGGAAGGCAGACTTGGAAAACCAAGTGCAACAGGAGACCAGCCCTGTGGTTGCTAAAGCTTTGGTGAATCTGACACTTTCAGGGTTGTTTAAGCCACAATTTGTAGCCGGCTGCTTCCATCCTGCAAGCCCTGGTCCTTCTGTCTCTATTGCTCAACAGCCTCTTCCCCCTCATTTAAAAGAAAGAGGATGGTAGCATCTTCCCTGACCCAGAAAAAGACAGAGGAGTTAGAGGACATGGCAGTGGGTGGAGTACTCGTATCCAGGAATATTTAGGACGGTGGCTGGCCCCCTAATCTGCCCGTGCGCACCAGGTTCCCAGTGACTTGGACAATCATTCATTCAACAAACGGTTTTCAGTGCCTACTAGTGTCCAGATAGTGCTAGGGGCTGAGGTACCAGCCAGCACTGAACCCCACATGAGGCTCCTAAACAACTTTCCTAAACTTCGCATGTGATGTTGTCACCAAACCTCTTGGGGATGATCCCAGGAACTTTGCCAACATCCCATTTCCTCCCTGTTTTAGTCACCTCCAGTGCTGTGACTAAAGGACCTGACCAGAACAACTTTAAAGGAGGAAAAGTTTATTTGGGGGCTCACAGTTTCACAGCTCTTAGTCCATAGAAGGCCCCACTCCATTCCTGGGGGCTCGAGGTGAGGCCGAACATCATGGCGGAAGAGTGTGTGGGAGAGAAGTGGTTCATGTCATGATCAGGAAGCAGAGCAGGACTCTACTCGCCAGATACAAATATATACCCAAAGCCACGCCCCCATTCCCATCTCCTCCAGCCACACCCTGACACTTTATTACAGCCCAGTTGATCCCTATTGCAGTTAAAGCACTGGTTGGGTTAAGACTCTCACAACTCAATCATTTCTCCTCTGAACCTTCTTGTATTGTCTCACATGTGAGCTTTGGGGGGACACTTCACATCCAAACCATAGCACTCCCCCTCGGCCCCCACTCACATTGTCCTAATTCACACATCACCTTCTGCCCATCTCCAGCCGCCACCTCAGCCCTACAAAAAAAGACGGAGAGTAACACATGTTGTCAAACACATGGGAAAATGGGAACCTTGTGCATTTAGGGCCACAAAGGAAATGAGTGCAACTTCTTTGAAATCTGAAAGTGCCTCAAAAAGTGAATCACTGAATTTTACCACGTGACCCAGCAATTCTACTCCTAGGGAAAGACCCGGGAAAACTGAAAACACACGTCCTCACAGAGACCTTTACATGAAATGCTAATAGCAACATTGTTGGTAATAGTCAAAGGGTGGAAACTATCCAAATGTCTACCCAGTGATGGAAAAATTAAAACAGGTTCTGTCTATACACAGAGTATCATTCATCCACAGGAAGGAATGGAGCCCTGAGGCCTGCTGCAGTGGAGATACACTTTGAAAATACTATGCTAAGTGAAAGAAGCCGTATATTATATGATTCCCCTTAGATGAAAGGACCACAGTGGGTCCTTCCTTTGAGCCAGAAAGTAGCTTAGTGGGTTGGGGGGGCTGAGAGACGGGGAGACAGAGCAGCGGCTGATGGGCACGGGATTTCTTTGGGGGGTCGTGAAAATTCTTTTGGGAAGAATGGAATCAGACAGTGATGAGGGTCATGCAATCTTGTAAATCCACTAAAACATGTATCATTTAAAGGGGTGGATCTTATGTCACGTGAAGGAGATCTCAAAAACCAAAAAGAAAAAATTTAAAACCCTCCCGGGCCCTGAGTGCCATTTTAAAAAAAAGTGAACATGGAGCTGCCGCATCTGCTTCCTGGCTCCCGGCATCAGCCCTGACTCCCAACTCTGTGGGCCGCCGGGAGCTGCCTGCGAAGTGCCCGCCACCCTGACAGCTAAGGCGGGAGGAGCCCCCCTGCCAAGGCCAGCTACTGGCTGCCAATGTCTTCCCCTCACTCAACCCTGCCCTGGGTTCACTGCCTGACAAGGGAGACATGTTGGACACTAGGCATGTCCTTGAGAAGGACACTAGAGCAGAGACTTCAGCAGCATCCTGTCACCGGCCAGCTCTGCCCGACTGTGTGATCCCCGGGGAGAGAGAAGAGCCCTGCACACGCACCAGTGCCAGCCGAGGTGACTTTTGTTGTGACCCTCGCCCCCATCAGAGCCATCACACCTGCGTGGAAGAGTCATCAGGGGTTATCTTAGCTCCTTTACTAAAAATCATGCTAGTGAATCATCACTGTAGTTAAAGAAGCAACCAGGCGGAATTTTCTTCCCTGCAGAAAGGCTGAGATAGATACGCCAGGGAATCCTCAGCCTGGTCCCCTCTCTAGGAAGTCACTTGACAAAGACCTCTCCTCTTCAGAAGTCATCTCTATTCTTAAAAACAAAACACTTTAAATTTTGTCTATGTATGTACTTATTGAACCCAGCGCCTTGAGCAGGCTTAGCACCCTCCCCACCCCTCAGCTGTACCCCCAGCCCCACTAACATTTTTAAGCAGCATATTCTCCCATCATCTTCGATGCAAGATCTTTATTTTTTGTTCTTCAGATCTTGTGGGAGCTAAAAAAATATAAAAAGACTCAGTTCCCACTTGCCTAAGGCTAAAGGCCCTATACTCCCTGAAGACACTTCTGCTGATTCTTTCTCACACCTCCCTGATCCCTCAAGCTTGCAGGAGATCTCCCTACACTCCCAAGGCTGTGAAGACTCAGTGTCATGGAGGAGGGTTAAGGTAGGGAGAGTAATCCTGATTGTCTAGTTTCCCTGGGGACAATGGGATTCTAGAGTCTAATAGGGCCTAGGCTTGAGGCAGGTGGCCGCCATATTGATCTGAGTTGGTTCTGAACTTAGGATATGGGTATTGTTAAGAAGGCCCAACAGGGATCCATGGAGGCCCTCAAGCCCAAGGCAGCTGTTGCATATGGGACTCAGTCAAGCAGGAGGAAAGGTACACCATATGGGAGAAGGTCTCCAGCTCCAGGTGAAGGAAGAGATCGCCCTTGGACTTGGCCATGCTCCCAGGCTACCATGGAACATCCAACCCAGAAAGATGGCCAACCACTGCTGGCATCTTCAGTGTCCAGAGCAAAGGCCCAGGTGGAGGGACAAGGAGTCCAGAGTCCTTACTCCACCATGAGCTCCTGTAGGACTTGGGCCTGGGAAATGAATCTCTCATCATCAAATGGCCTCATCTGTAGGACAGGCTCCTTATAATCGTGACACACTCCCCTCACAGGGTAGGGGTGAAGATCAAGAAATATCACAAATGAGAAGCGAGTTGCTCTTCCAGAATGGCACAGAAACCAAACAGAAGGATATCAAGGAGGGAAAAGGCATCTGTCAAAAAGTTTCTCCAAGATAACAAAATCCATGGTGTGAACTCAGTCCCTTGAGAGTGTGGCCATCCCTTGGATTTACTTTATTTTCTGGATGTTTCAGAACAAACTTCCAGAAGATAAGACAAACACATACCCAGTCATCCAGATGAGTGATGGTGATTTTGAGTCGTTCTTTCCTCAAACATTTAGTAAGCACCTGCCATACGCCAGTCCTGAAGCAGATGTTGGGCTACAAATACGAGTTACACACACACAATCCCAGGTCCCAGGGAACTCCCCTTCCAGCAGGACAAATAAACAAACATTCCAAAAAAAAAAAAAAAAGAGAGAGAGAGAGAACAATTATAGGACAGTGGAGGAGGCCCTGGGATTGTATTTGGGGCTTAGGGAGGATACAGACACATGCCAGGGGACACGGGTGAGGAGGGGCTTCTGAGAGACGCATGAGCCCCGTGTTGTGAAGGGAACTGAAGTTTTGAGTCACACAAGCCCAGGATTGCAGAGCAACTTTTCTGGTTGGGTGATTTGGAGCAAATGGCAATGTCCCCTGGCCTGGGTTTACCCATCTGAGCTATAGAGAAAATAACTGTCTACCTTCCAGGCTGAGTGGGAGAATTAATAAGTAATGTGTACCAATGAGTGTTTAAGACGGTGACTGATCCACAGTAAGTGCTCAGTTAATGGCTCCTGAGAAATAATGCTAATACTGTTCCTTGCAAAATGAGTACAACATATTCACCTCGGGGCGGGGAGGAAGAAAGTGGTGACTCAGCAAATTGTGACTTGCTTAAGAAGACTCCTTCCTGGTCCCCACCACAGGGGTCCAGTTCTCTCTCACACACAAATCTACAGGGTGCCGTGGGAGAGAAGTGGATTTAAGTCCAGGCAGGTTCTGTCCCGGCTGTCTTTGCATGTGCCCATTAGGTCCCACCCCAGAGCCTCTCCAGTCCGTTCTCAGAGCAGGTGGCCTGGAAGCCATGTAATGTGGTCCAGCAAGTGAAGTCCAAAGAATGTGACCAGATCAGCAAGGGACGCCTCGGGGATGGCAGGAGGCAGGCATCCCTCACACACGGAGAAAATGCTGCTTCCCCCACGACGTTCGTGGAATGGGAGGCTGTTTGGCTGGTAAGTAACTTCCCTGAAGAAATTCTTCCAGGGTATTTCACCACCACCAGCTGGTATTTCTTGGCAGATGAAGCAAGATAATAATCATGTTGAAATGGCACCCATGGCCTTGTAGGAACAGGGCATGACTTGTCACCTCCTGGGGCCTGCAAGCCTCTGCCTCCACTTCCCCTTATCTCCTCCCCAGCCACCCTGGGGCAACTCGCCCGGGGCAGTACCTGCAGCTGGACTCCAGCAGGGTGGGGGGCCACAGGGGCTCTGAGTCAGTCCCCATCCAACCCTGGGACACCAGGACCAAGGACCACCAGCTGCCCAGCTGCCCCCAAACCACCACACCCCATCTCTCTTCCAGGAACTCCTCCCACTCGCAATTCCACCCAGGTGTATTCAGGCACATTTCAAAAATCTGCTTAATAAATTACCACCTCCTCGACATGACCTGACAATAGCTACAGATAATCCCGGGCTATTAGAAGCCTTGTTTACAATGAGTATAATTCTAGGTTGTGCAAAGCCTAACAAGTTAGGAAAGGTGTCAACCTTCCCTCTTTGAATGACATAACTTGTACGCACAAATTATATGTAATTGATCCAAAGATGTTACAGACATTTGAAAAACAAAGGGTAGGCTGCACCCTGCACCCTCCTCCACTGCTCCTTCTGGGAATTTGCCCTGGAGGAAATTATAGAGAATGTAGGGGGGGGGGGGGGAAATTAGCATAGATCTGTTCAAAGTGGTGTTGTTTATAATAATAAAAACTTTAGAAACAACTCACCTGCGCAACCAACCGGGATTAGTTAAACAAACCTTGGAACCGGCTCTGGATGATGAGATTCTAAGAAGCCATTTAAAATAATAGTATGTGGGAGGCTAGAACTTGCCATGGGAAAAATGTTAATCACCTATTTTTAAGTGAGGGAAGAAAAGGAGGATAAGAAGCAGTAGTTTACAGTTAATTTCATTAAAATAATCTGTATGAATTTATTTACTTAAACAGTGCTTGGGAGAGAGTGTGCTCTGCAGGCGGGCAGATGAGTCTGAGGTTGAATCTTAGGAGTTATGTGATCTGGGGTGAGTTATGTAACCTTGTTCAACCCTTCAGTTTCCTTATCCACAAAAAAAAAAAAAAAGAAAGAAAGAAAAGAAAACTGCTTTATAGAGCTGTCACAAAGACTAAATAAAATTATCCACATGATTGTTATTTAAATTCCTGTAAAATTTATCTGACATAAAAGTTGAGTAAGTGGTAATTTTTGTTAATGTAATCCTTGTGCCAGCTCTGATTTGTAGAATTCTAGGTATTTTCCTCTACTTTTTTTTTTTTTTTTTTTTGGTCTATTTCTAGAAGGTACCATTAATGCAGATAACAAAAAAAAAAATCTTTTTTTCAGCTTACAAAATGGCTCGGGGTAGTAGGAAGGAAGTGGTGAATCAGAGGTGAGGCAGCCAGGTGACCTCAGCAGATGGGCGAGGAGTTCATTCTCCCACCCAGGGGCAGCTGGGCAAAAGGGCAGCCCCCAGCCCCACTCCTATCGATCCACATCAGAAACAGGGGAGATGGTTCCAGATATTGCAAAAGGAGTCCTCCTGGCCTGGCTCCTCCCCTCCCTGTGCTCACCCATCTCACCTTTCACCAGAATCTAGGTATCAGGAGTCCTGGGTGGGGTAAGGAGGGGCTGGGAGGGGAAGAGCTATTACTAAAAAAGTGGAGGAGGCCACGGATGGGGGGGGGGCGGTGCTGAATCATGATCCTGAGGCTTAGGGTGAGGGGCACTGGGCTATGTCCCAGTGAAAGGGAACTACTGGGAACCAGCATAGGTGGGAATGTTCTAGAAGACCCAGATACTGCCGGCCCTTGCCTTGTCTAAGAGACCCGTGACGTTGATGTCATGGTCTCCTGGCTCCAGGGTCTGGCCTCCTTGGGAAAGTGCACAAAGTCTCCTGGCACAGGCCGCCGTTTCTCAATCTGCCTCACCCAGAGGCAGGCAGGTGCTTGGGGCTCTGCTGGGCCTCTTTAATTAGACTCCATCTTCTAGGTCACAGAAGGGGTGTGCGGCAGTGGCCAAGGGCAGGGGAAGGACCAGGGGCCATGACATCCCAAACCCGTCTCCACCTAGAGCAGTGTGGGTGCCATGGCAGGAGCAGGCCCCTCCTGCACAGGGACAGGGAAGCAGAAGCCAGGGATCAGCCCCATCAGTGCTGTGGTGGCAGGTGGCTTGATCCTCAGGCAGAGGAACCCGGAGGACAGGGAGAGCCCTGAGAAGGTGGCGCTCCTGCCTGGCACTCGATGAAGAAGGCTAAGAAAGGAGGTAGGCTTTCTGCCACCCCACCCCTGGCCTGGGCCTCTTCACCTCCCCAAACAGGAAGTTATCAGCAGCCGCAGGAGATCCAAGGGCATTGCCCACCCACCGCCATCTTAGGGACGCCTACATGGTGGAGGGAACAGAGTGTGGCCAAAGAAGGCAATGGTGGCCCCTTCCAGAAAGATCCAGGAAGCCTGCTTTTCCTCCACTCCGGAAGGAGTAAGGCAGACGCAGCGTGGGGGTCCCTCCACCCTCCAGGTCTCCAGCTTTGGTGGCATGAGGGAACAATGCAGATGGGAAGGGGCCCTCCTGCCTCCCGGGGCTTGGGGTGGGGTGGCGAGGACTCTGAAGCCACACCTGAGGACAGACAGCTCTGGTCACAGGTCAGCATAACAGGGCTATTTCTCAGGAATGTCCACCATCAGGCCCAGAAAACCATCTCCCTCCATGCTACAGATGAAAAATGAACCACATCCTGCTAACTAGGATGATGCTAATCAGAAACTGGAAAATAACAAGGGTTGGCAAGGAAGGAGAGACGTTGGATCCCTCGCACACCGCTAGGACACAGGCCAAATGGCAAGGCACTTTGGAAAAGAGCTTGGCCGTTCTTCAGCCTGGGAGACAGAATCACCTCAGGACCCAGCCATCGGACTCCTAGGGCCATGTCTCCAAGAACTGAAGGCAGATACTCAAGCAAGTTCATGTCTACGCAGGTCCACCCCACCTCTGTTCAGAAAAGACCCAGGGTGGGAACACCCCAGAGGCCCATCAATAAGTGGAAAGATTTATTTAAATGAAGTACATCCGTATGGTAGGATATCATTCACCACCAAAAGGTGAATTTCTCCTGTATCTTGCGACATGGGTGAATCTTGAAAACACTACGTTAAATGAAAGAAGTCAGACACAAAAGGTCACATGTCGTATACATGCACTTATGTGAAATATCCAGAATAGGTAAATCCACAGAAACAGAAGAGAGATGACCAGGTGGGGCTAGGAACTGACTGCTCAGTGGATACTGGGTTTTCTTTGGGAGTAATAAAAATGTTTTGGAACTAGACAGAGGTGATGGTTACACAACCTTGTGAATATACTAAATGACACAGGATTGTAAAGTACCGAATGGTTAACTTTATGTAAATTTCCCCTCCATAAAAAAGAGATGGATCAGAGCCAAGAAATGTCGTCTTGCTCTGCCATGTGTTTCGCCCACATTATCTCATGATTTCATCTCTAGAACAGGGCCGGGAGGCAGAGATTTATTACCCCATTTTACTGATAAGAAAACTGAGAATCAGAGAGGTGATATAATGTGCCCAAGGCCTCATAGCTCAGGCGGGGCTTGAGGCAGAGCAGAGAATTCCCTCACTCCACAGAGGCTGTCTCAGAATTTCCCAGAAATTCTTCAGAGTTGAGTAAGATGACCCAGCAGGGTGCTGAGGATGTGCTGGGAGCTGAGGGAACAAGGGGCCTGGGTAATTCCATGCAGTTTTGAGTTGTAGGAATTCGGAGAATGATTGCAAGGACCTCGGGGAAAGATGCCTCATGTTGAGCCCATCTGAGAATTGCAAGGTGCCGGGGCTGAGCAGCTGGGAGCTAAGCATCTGAGGCAGCAGATGATCTTTGATCCTCCAAATCAATTCTAACTTTACTTCATCGTGGAAACAGGACTCAGAACAAAGGCCTCAGAAGGAAATAAAAGCAGCACTGGCTTTCATGTGATGGCCACTGAGTTTCCAGTCTAAAAGACGGATCTTCTCTTTCTCCTTCATAACTAAGATTTATTGAGCATTTACTACGCACCACGCATTGTCCCAAGCACTTGAACTACAAGAACCCTTGGGTATAGGATGGTGTCATGGTGATTGCCTTGACATCACCAAACCTACTCACTCTCCTCGCCCTCCACCCTGTGTTCAGTCTAACCCGGGCTGGGCAGTCCCATCTTCCTTGATATCTACAGGATCATGCATTAACATGGAACTTCCTTCCAACCACCAAGGGACATCTGTTGGGTCTTCTGAGAAACCCTGGCACTGAAGAAAGAGCTCCAGGAAGAATAAAAATGGCCCTCCTCTCCCCTGGCTGTTGTTGTATCTGGATGTGACGCTGGAGGCTGTGGCCAGCCTCCTCCTACAGTGTGAGGTGGGAGAGTCAACATGGAGGGACACCCAAGCACCAACCACACCAGTCTCGCACCTTCCCATTATAGAAAGCGACCTTGTCCTTGGACCTGGTATATGCTATTACTTGTGGCCAAAATGATCCTAACTGACACAGCTAGATCCTGCAAATAAGACCTTTTAAGGTCCAGAGAGGTTTAGTAACTGGCCTAAGATCCCACAGCTGGGGTGAGACTGGGGTCTGAGCCCAGAGACTGGCCCTACAATCCCACCTGGCACCGTGTCAGTCAGTCCCCACTCTGTGGAATTGCTGCCACCGCAAACAAAGTGCCTGGCACCGTGGGGATTAAAAAATCAAAATGCTCCATAAGAAGGAACTAGAAATAATCGACACCAAGGATCTGGGATAGAGCTGAGGGAAGGGGGATGCCCCGTGAACACAGCAGCTATTTCCCCACATTTCTCAGCTTGATTTGGTGTCCTTTTAGCCCCAAAGGCTCAGAGTCTAGACATCTCCACACCCCCACCAACTTTGGTCCCTCAAGAGCACAGGTTTCCAAGTTCTAGGCCCACCCAGCCCCCCTATTCCAGGCAGCCCTCCATGATTTACCCACTGGCCCCCTTTCCCATCCCAGTAGCCTTTGTCACAGCTGGTCCTTAGTGGGGACAATACGCTTTCCTTGAGGTCTTGCCATAGGCTTCCTCTCAACACCTAGAACGCCCTGAGAGGCGCATCTGCTCTCAGTCTCTGTCAGATCACCTGATTTTGTGGCTTTACACGTGACACTTGCTGCCAGGGCGATTCTTGTTTTTGAACTGTTTCTTTTATTATTTTCCATCATTAATCTAGAATGAATGGGGGACACATGAGTGTGACTCACTGTCAAATCCCCCAGCACCCAGCACCATGGCATACAGCAGGTGCTCAGTACACATTTGCTCAAGGGACACAACTCCATCCCCAGGCCAAGGGGTGCTCTTAGCTGATGTTCGAGAAATGACACCATCTGAGGGGAGTGGCAATTGAACGGATCCTATCTCAACACTCCGAGGACCTTGAAGTTGTTCAGTATGCTAGATTCAGGTTCACGGCAAAAGGTGCAGACTTGGTGCTTGTGCCTTTGAGAAGCTCTGCCAGCTTCTCAAAAAGTGATCTTGAGTGAGTCATTTAACCTGGCTCCCAGTGGCCTCAGTTGCCCTGACCGTCAAATGGGGATAATGGCTTCCAGAGTATTCTTGTGAAGAATAAGTGAGAAAATACACTGGCATTCAGCACGATGTTGGGCATACAGCAAACACTGACTAAAGAAATTGCCTTTTTTCATTTGCTGTATCAAAGTGTAGGAGAGAGTGTGGGAGGGAGGGAGCAACCGTATTTTAGCCACAGTCTCTGTGCCTAGATGTTACTGTGAACATATCCTCTGTCGTGGGGAAGAAGAAGATAGGGAGGTCAGAGTAGACCCCAGCTCTGCTGAGTCCTCTGATTGCTTAGGCAACCCTGGTGCCCACAAAGCAGCACCTTCCCCGACTTAGCCCAGGAGGAACCTCTGGTACACGAGGGTGAAAAGGAGATCCGCTCTACTTACAGAATATCTATGTCCCCAAAACTCTTATGGTGGTGGCAGCTGCTACAGGGAAAAGCTTCCTGTCGGGATGAGTTGGGTCTTAATAGCTGCTAATTGGTCATAAGGTGGGGGAAGGGTATTAACGAGCAAACCATTTGGCTGTGAGTGAATGGACCATAACCCAGAAGGATTTTATCGGTCTGTCTGCTTTTTAAGAGTTTTCATTAAAGGAGTGTCTTGGCTCTAAAATGGCCCTGGGGACCAGGGCTTTGAGATAATGGTGAATGTTGAGGATGGCAGTGTTCAAGCCCCAGCAGCCCACCCTGCCCCATCCTCTTGTCCTGCTGAGCTGGGGAGGGGGCATCCTAAGGCCAGGAAGACCTCCCCTGCCAGTCATGGCCCAGACGCTTCCTACCCTGCCCACCGCCCTCTCCAAGAGGAATTGTCCCCACAACAGAGGACACCACCCTCCTTCAAGCCTTGTTTGGGGTTTGACCCAAAATGCTCAGACAATGAGGGTGTTTTCTTTGGCTGAGGATTATCAGATCTAGCATGCATGGATGATCAGTTTTCTATAACTGGATCTACTTTTAATAAACTTCATGCAACACAAAAATATAGAAAAAAGGAAATAAATTGTACTCTCATAATCTTACTCCTCAAAAATAACCTCCATTAACATTTTGATATATAGCCTTCCATATGGATGGATGGATGGACAAATCTTACTTTTTATTTTAAGGGTTTAAGAGGTTCATGTAATTAATATGCAAGCACATACTATGCAGCTTAAAAAATAAAACATCACAGATCCATTGATTCCTGTGTTTTCTATATTAGTTCTCATTTCTACATCCTCATTGTACTTCTACTGTATCTGTGCAGTGATTCCTCCTTACCCCATTTTGCTTATCATAATTTCAGTTATCCTCAGTTAATCCTGGCCCAAAAATATATTAAATGGAAAAGTCCAGAAATCATTCTTAAGTTGTAAGTGGTGCCTCTCTCTGTAGCAGAATGGGCCACTCAACCTCATCCTCTCTAGGACATTAATCATCCCTTTGTCCAATGAATCCACCCTGTATATGTTACCCGCCCTTCAGTCACTTAGTAGATGTCTTGGTTATCAGATCAACAATCACAGTATTAGTGCTTGTGTTTAAATAACCCTCACTTTACTTAATAATGACCCCAAATTGCACAAGTGGAGACACTAGGAATTTGTAGATGCCAAGGAGAAATTGTAAAATGCTTCCTTTAAGGGGCTGGGGTGTGGCTCAGTGGTAAAGCACTTGCCTCGCATGTGTAAGGGTTTGATCCTCAGCACCACATAAAAATAAATAAATAAAGATATTTAAAAAATGCTTCCTTTAAGGGAAAAGTTCAGATTCCTGACTCAGTGGGGAAAGAGTATATATAGGGTTCAGCACCACCCATGGTTTCAAGCGGCCACTGAGGATCCTCCTTCAGGGGAGGAGAGGTGGTTACTGTATCTATAAACAATATGCAACAATGTATCACATAATGTTACCCTTTATAGAAACTACCCCCCACCCTATGTGATTTTTCTGGGACTGGCTTTTTTTCCTCTTCTACTCTGTTTCCAGATTTGCCATGTTGTTAACATTCTAGCACTATTTTATTCACTTTAACACATTATCATATTTTATTGTCTATGCCACAATGTATTTATCCATTCTCTTGTTGGACAATATTGTTGTGGTTTTGAATTGTTTACAAACACTGCTGCAGGGAATATTCTTGAACCCATCTCCATGGGGAGATATTTATATATATATTCTTTAAGGGAAAAGGTCAGATTCCTGACTCAATAGGGGAATTTTATACACACACACACACACACACACACACACACACACGAGTTTCTCTGGAGCATAGAACTGGAGATGGAACATCTGTCCTGGTGTGAGTCTCCAACTATACTAAACATTGACAAATTGCTCTCCAAAATGGCTATTTGTGTCCCTACCATCAAACATAAATTAGCGCAACCACTTCAGAGAACAATTTGGCAATATCTATAAGGGCATGAGAGTTCCTGTTGCTGCACATCCTTGTTAACATGGTGTTGTCAGACATTTAAATTTGTGCTGATCTATTAGGTGTGAACTGATATTTCATGGTGGTTTTAATTGTGTTCCCATAGTTAATGAGATGAGCACCTTATTATATTTACTGGCCTTTCCGGTTTTCTGTTGCGTAATTTGCTTATTCTTGCTCTGTCTAATTTCAATAGACTAGATAGACAGAGATAGAAGTAGAAATTGTTCTTAAAACAATTTATAAAATATTATCAACAATTTTAGATATATAATAAATATATGTAGTCCATATTCTATATTATATGTTTCAATATGCTTTATTTTAACTTACTATAGTTTGTAGATACCAGGCTAGTACTACTTTTGCATTTGTTTTAAAATTGTGTGTGTGTGTGTATACACACATACATGCATATATGCACACACACAAACACACACACACATGCATATGACATATATCATGAATACATATCATATGTGAGTGTGTGTGTGTGTGTGTGTATGATGTCATTTTCTTACCATTCTGTTTTGATGGACATTTTACTCTAAAGATCTATTAAATTATTCTCATTTTCTCATTATAAATAATAGTGAATGTTTGTAGCATGTATTTAGTACAATCATAACTGTTTCTACAGAAGATGATCAATTCTCGTTCAATTGTAAGTGGTGATATATAACAAAAAATAGAAAGCAATAAAAATACAATCAGATGAATTCAACATTAAATCTCCCCCAAATAAAATTCCTTCTCCTTTTTTAACAATCCAGTGTAACCTGAGAATAAGCACTTGGGAAGTTGTGTGTGTGGTTAGATTCGTTCAAGTCGTGGCTCAGCAATTCCACTCCTGGAATTGAATGAATCCAGCAAAACTAACATCACATATCCATGAAAAGACATGCCTGAGGATGGTCAAACAGCTTTATCCATAAGTCGCTTGAAACAGCGCCGATGGACATGGACAATAATGTGGAGGGATCTCAGACACGATGGTGAATGAAAGAAGCCAGACCCAACAGAAGACACACACCATCATCCCATTTGTATGAAGCTCAGGAATGGTAAAAACCATCTATGGTGTCAGGAATCAGGATAATAGTTAGCTGTAGGGACCCAGTAGAACTTTCCGGAATGTCAGAAACATCTTCTCTCTATATCTGGGTCATAGATGTGTTTGCTAAATTCATTGATTTTTTTTACCCTTAAGAGATGAATACTTTATATGAGTCATGCTACTAAAATGGAGGCGGGGGTCAATGGATACAAAATTCCAGTTAGGAGGAACAAGTTCAAGAGAACCCCTGTCCCAGGTGCAACATGTAACTACAGTTGGTAACAATGCATTACATACTTGAAAATTTCTTATTGTGTTCTCACCCCACTGTGCATGAAAAGAGAAGTATGTGAGGTAATGGAGATACTAGTTAGCTTGATGTAGTCATTCCACAATTGAAACATCTTGCCATATACCATAAACAGATACAACTTCCATTTATCAATTTAAAGATAAAAATTTTTAAAGCATAAGTGCATTTTTTTTTCCTTAAAGAAACAACGATGTTTTAACTTTATGATTATTTGGGTTCTGCCTAGGTGAAAGGCAGAACCTGATTTTATTGAGATCCTGATGATCATAAACTACTGGGTTACTCATTTCATAAATGGTATCCCACTTCATAATCATAACCATCCCTGTGGGGGAGGGAGGTACAACTGGGAAGCATGCTAAGTTTGGGTGACTCCTTAAGGTGCCAGAACTACTCAGACTCTATTCATAACCTTTCAGCTATAACCATCCTAGTTGACATTTATGAGGCACACTATGTGTCAGACATTACTCCAAATGCTCAACATGTATTATGTCATCTGCAAAACGATCCTGAACAAGGGGTGTTCAGAGGCACCACTATTTATCTCCATTTTACAGATGAGGAAACTGTGGCAGGAAGTCACTTCCCCCAATGTCACACAGAGGAACCTGTGTGGCATAAGCCTCAGTTCTGATTCTTCTTGCCCCAAGACAATGTCTAAAATGGACTTCCTGCAAGCCGACACTGCAGGTGCAAGGCTGCATACTGAATTTGCTGTATTCCAGGGACTCCTGGTAGGACCTAGTGTTTGTTGACTTTTTCCCCATACTCTTGCATCTGTTTAGAGTTGAAAGACAGGGCCAGGCAGCCCTGAAGCCTGAACATCCCAACATCAATTAGCAGCCAAATCTTCCCAAGGCAGAGGGACTGGGGCAGGGGAGTTGGGAGGCAGGAGTCCTACTGTTTCTCTGGTCCTCAGAGGCAGACCTCACCCTCCCACACCCCAGGGAGGCCAGTACTGATAATAAGCTGCAGCAAAAGGCATGTGGCTACATGCGCTTTGCAGAATTGGGTGTCACCTTAGGACCTCATTTTAATGGAAATGCAGCTATCTGGAGATAAACTTCGTGGGGGGGGGGGGGGGGGTAATGAAGAAACAGCAGACCAACCAGTTACCCCTGTAGGCAAGAGAGAAAGAAGCAGGAGGGGACAGTAAAGGAGGAAAGACACCTGACCCAGCACCAGTTTACTATCCAGCAGAGGCCCCAGCAGTGCCAGGAGCCAGCCTATGACCCAGCCGGCCCTGCTCTGCATGCACGGCTGCTCCTCAGCTACAGGGTTCCATCTCAGGCCACGCTCAGCCTGCTGCCAGCTGATTAAACCATTTCCACAGAGGGGGGGAAGCCCCACGGATGAGCCTCCCAGCCCTCCCAGCAATGGCAGAGTGAGCCTCCAGACACGGGCCTCTTCCCCCGTTTCAGCAAGTAGGTAGATCCCCCAGGGACCCTGGAGGGAAGAAATCAGGCTAAGAGGGAAAGAAACCAGGCCTCCAGGCAACTACTAGGCCCCTTGTCTGGTGAACAACCACAGAAATGAGCTCAGTCACAGGAGCCTACTCTGCACCAGGCCCTTAACACGCCAGCCTTTGACTATCCTACAAGGGATTCATGTTAGCCTCATTTGACAGAAAGGGAAACTGAGGCTCCAAGTGGGTTAAGTAATCACTACTTCAGATTTTGGCCTGGGTGACTCCACAGTCCCTCCTTATTCAGCTCACAGCCTCCCTCTGCGGAGAGGAAAGGAGAAAGAGCAGGAGAAACAAGCCCATTGGATGTAGTAAGTGCTCATTGAAATGAGCTGATGCTATTTATCAGTTAGAATTCAGACTACTCCCGATGATTTCCCATAAAAAGGAAAATCTGAGTCCACTGTTGCCTGGGTCTCTCTTAGCCTGCAACAATGACAGGAGAAACATTTGTTCAAAGGAAAAAACACTCAGCCAAGAAGGGCACAATGAGGGGAAAGTCAGAGCCCTGAGAGGCCATTTGCCAACGTGCTGTAGTGATGGGGAGTCAGGCTAAAGCCCACGGAGGCTGAGAATCCTGAAAGGTGGAGGAAATGAGGTTTGCAGGGCATCAGCAGGATTTGAGAAAGGGAGCTGTTTACCGTGACTGGGAGAGTTAATTACTCAGCCTGGTGTCAAGAATGGGCCCTGGGGATTCAGGTGCTGGGGATCTAAAAAAAAATACAGCATCGTGGATGGCTTAGATCTGGACATGCCCACTCAAGCCCTCTCCTGGGAGGGGCTGTCATTCAGCAGTTACAACAGAAGAGGGTCACCCCAAGTGCTGAGGCTCAGCCCCAAGCCACAGGGGGCTGTTCATGCTGGCATCCTGGAGTCCTAGCAAGCACTCTGCTCCAGTCCCCAGGGGCCAGCACCTGCAGAAAAACACCAGACTCCCTGGAGGGGAAACCCAGCTGTCAAATTCCTACAGTGTGAAGAAGGAAACCACTTCCGGGATATTATTGGAAAGAACTCTGAGAACACCAAAGGAAAGCAGTCTTCCCCGAACACAGGTGGCAGAAAACCTGGATGCTGAAGGCAGAACTGATCATATGCAGCACTTCCAAGTAATTACTCACACACAGCAAGGTCGTTTACAGCCATGCAATCTCGCCTATCTGTTCACACGGTCATGTTCAGGTAGGAGCATCAGGAGTCTGCACTCTGATGGTACCAGTTGTGCAATCTAAGGGTGACACCTGGCCTCTCTGAACTTCAGCTTCTGCTTTACCTCCTCAGTGACTTGTGACAGTAAAGTGCCCAAGCAAAACATTCAAGGAGTGGGGCTGGGGATGTGGCTCAAGCGGTGACGCGCTCGCCTGGCATGCGCGGGGCGCTGGGTTTGATCCTCAGCACCACATGAAATAAAATAAAGATGCTGTGTCCACCGAAAACTGAAAAATAAATAAAAAAAAATTCAAGGAGTTATACAAGATTCACTCCATATGGTAGATTGATGGCCCAAATGGCCCAAATTTCTTACTTTTCCTGCACTCATCAAGAGGTGGAGTTCATTTCCCCACACACCTTGAATCTGAGCTGGCTGCGGGACTTTCTTTGGCCAATAGTGACAGTGCTCCTTTCTTTGTATGTGTTGTATTTGGCTGGCTCCCTTGCACCTCTGAATTTCCGTGAGAGCGTGCCTGGACTAGCCTGCTGGAGGATGAGGCATGTGGAGCAGTGCTGAGTCCCCCTGCCCCCTGGCACTGGTGAGAAAGCCCATCCAAGATGCTGGCCGTGGACCAGAGGGAGGAGCTCAGAGCCACAAACCACCCAGCCAAAACAAAATTAGGAGCACAAATAAATGTTCACTCTCACAGGTTGAATAACCCCATGCAAAAAAAGCAAATGCTCTGATATCTGAAATTTTCCAAGCACCAACATGACACCACAAGCAAAAAAAAAAAAAAAATTCCACATCTGATCTCCTATGATAAGTCACAGTCAAAATGCAGGTGCACTACAAATATTGTATAGAATTACCTCCAGGCTATTTGTATATGATACATTTGAAATATTAATGAATTTCATGTTTGAACGTGGGTTTCATCCCCAAGATGTCACATTACATGTATATGAAAAATATTCTGAAATCTTAAAAAAAAAAAAAACAAACCTTGAAATCTGAAGCACTTCTGGCCTCAAGCATTTCAGATAAAGGATATTCATATATATATATGACACTGAGGTTTCCTTGGTCGCTATGCATTGTGTTCAACTGCTCTACCCCTCCATGTACAATCAGTCACTAAATCGAAACACATTTGTTAAGAGGCCAACATTGGAGCCAGACCTCCTGGTTTCAAACCTACTTCCTCTCCCATCCAGCTACTTGACATTGGACAAGTTCTTTAACCTCCTGGTGCCTCAAGACTTCATCTGCGTTTCCTTATCTAAAAATAGCAGTTGATGGTAGAAGAACCTATAAGAAGTCCTTGTGATGATTAATGAGTAAATAGTACAAGACGCTAAGGTGGCACAGGCCACAGAGTTAAGGCTGCATAAGTATTTGTCATTAATGTGCTGTCTGCTAAAAATATCATGAATCATTTTCTCTCTTTTTCATCTGCTGCCTAACAAATATCATTCTGATCCAGGATATTTTTGGGGTGGTTTTCTGCAGCCATCTTACAACCATTAAGCTGCTCTCCATAATGGAAGCAAAGGGATCTTCCCAAAAGGTAGACCCCAAGGCTATCATGGTGATTAAATCCTTCAGTGGTGCCCGCTGTCCACCATACAGTTGAAACTCCCCCAGTGATTATAAGGCCCTGCTAAAAACAGCCCCTATTTAATTATCAGGCCTCGTATTCCAGTGCCCCACACCGGTTGTCACAAATAATGAGTTATCATAGTCACCACACCAAGCACTTATTCTTTGTCGGGCCAAAGCTACGCATCATACTTTCATTGTACCACTGAATTCTTGTGACCCCCTTGCAACATGGGTACTGCAATCCCCATTTTACAGATTAGGAAACTGAGATAAACTTGTCCAGGGTCGTCCAGCTAATAGCCACTGCTTTTGCTTCTACTATGAGCCAGGCGGCTTTGCAGGCACAGTACCCCAGATGTTAGAAACACTCAGGCTGAGGTCCTACTTGGGTGTCACTCCCCAAGGAATGAGAGGGAAAGGGCACCTCCTTGCTATGGTTAGGAGTTTTCATTCCAAGAAGTGCAAGAAGTTGGCAGATCAGTCAATCATCACAAAGAGTAGTAACATCCCAGCTTACAGTGGTCACACCCTGCTGACCCCAACATCTCCACCCAAGCCCCAAGCTGTCCTGTGACCGATTTTTGGCTGTACCTTGAGGCCTAGTACCTAATAGGTGTTGGGTGCTACTGTTAACTAGTTAATTAAAGCAATGCTCCAATACCACTTACTGGACACCGGGCAACTAACTTCCTGAAGACTAATAGCCTGGAAGATCATGGAGGCCTTGGAAAATTATGAGGCGCAACTCCTCAGCTGAGCCTGAAGACCACCCCGGAGGGCACAAGGTATTGACAGGCAGCAGTATATTTTTTCTTTGATCTGCAGTTCTCCGTCACACATTTAGACTCACCTGGGGAAGATCTGAGAACTTGAGATACCCACACCTGGCCCTCCGGGGCCTCTGGTTTAATTGGCCTGGAGGCGGAGTCCAGATGATTGGAGTGCAGGCCAGGTTTGGGAACCCTGCTCCAGTAGATTCTGAATTGTCATCAGAACCTTGGAAGCTAGTGTCCAGGAGTCCCTTAGGAAACCTGGCCTTCTGCTACCATGATGCTTGAGCTCTGCCCCGGAGCTCAGAGCAGTCATGGGGTGACCTCAGAACAAGGTGACCACCTCAGAAGCTTCAGGCTGAATGAACCCCAGAGAACTTTCCTCAGCCTTCTCATGGGCCATGATAGGAATTCCTGGCGGGGGCAGTGGGAGGGATCAGGCAAAGCTTTGATCGCAGAATCAGGAGAAAAGTGGAGGAGCCCTGTGCTGAGGGAGCCGACCCAGACTCCAGGCTTTCGCTGCCAGCCTCCATCTGGGGCCCAGGCACCCACGCCCCACCTGCAGGCCTTCCAGATTCAGTGTCACGATTCTGCTGTATCCGTGCACCATGAGTTCTCTATTTCTCCTTGCTTAGATCACGTTCTTCCTATAGTTGCTGTTTGAAAATGGAAAGCCAGTGTCCTTTGTCCTACATAGAAGGTATCTTAAGAGTAGATTTGAGGGACTGGGAGGGTAGCTTTGTGGTAGAGCATTTGCCTAACATGCATAAGGTCCTGGGTTCAAATCTAGCACTGAAAAAAAAAATCAAATATGATGTTTAAGATAATGTTATTGAAGTGGAGTTAGATGTCTCTCAAAGCTTTGGTGGGAAGCCTGTTCTGTCTTTTGTTTTTGTTTTTATTGTGGTGGACTATATCTGGCATAAAATGGACCTTTTTAACCATCTTTAAGTGTTCCATTTGGTGGCAATCATGATGCTGGAAAATTATCACCACCCTCCATCTCTAGAACTTTCTTTACTTGTTGTTGTTGTTGTTGTTTTGAGTATTGGGGATTGAACTCAGGGGCACTCGACCACCGAGCCACATCCCCAGCCCTATTTTGTATTTTATTTAGAGACAGGGTCTCACTGAGTTGCTTAGCGCCTCGCTAAGTTGCTGAGGCTGGCTTTGAACTCCAGATCCTCCTGCCTCAGCCTCCTGAGGCACTGGGATTACAGATGTGCGCTACCGTGCCCAGCTAGAACTTTGTTTTTCCAAAATGAAATTCCATACCCCTGAAATAATAACTCCCCATTCCATCTTTCTCCCAATTTCTGTGCCTACGATTTCTTTATCTCCAAAGGAGGTTAAAAAGAGTTGGAGAGGTGTTAAGAGCAAATTAGCACCACACTGAGACTTTCGTTTTGATTTGGTTCTGATCAAAAGCGGGTGAAAAGGTAATTCAGTTCACTCCTTGGGATTCAACATGGTAATGTGACTCAATACCTCCCCCCATGCATGGCCCAAAGTCTCGGTATTTGTCCCACAAGTTGCAAACGCTGCCCAAGTGACACCCAGGCTTCTCTTCTAAGTTGCAGGCTTGCAGCAAGCACATGATAAAATCCAAATCTCGAGACCCCCCACTGTGCCCAGGATTCCATCAATGCTCCCAGCAATGCTGAGACACAAATGATTCCCATTTGACCCAAGAGGAAACGATAGCTCAGCAAAACAGTCATTTGCCCAAAGTGACACAATGAGCCCACACCAGGGCTTGTGGATCCAACCACAAACCCCTTTTCTCTCTACCCCACCACACTGACTTCCTTCCCTAAAACAGGTTCCAGGAGAGGAAAAGCCAGGGAATGTGAGGAATGACAGGAACCGCGAGCAAAGAGGCTGCTTGGTGGCTCTCTTAGCACCGCCTGCACTCAGCAAGCAGACTCCTAACAAGTTAATCAAAATAAATCAACATGGCGCATGCCTAGGTAACACTCCTCCTGGTGCATAAATGGCACTGTGACTCTCTGGCCATGGGACCACCAGGCTGGCTTTTTAATGAATGCACACAAGATGCTGGTTGCTGAGGATGTGCCCCTCTGCGCATCCCTGGGGGCCCACCCTGCTCTTTCCCAGGCCTTCACACCGGCAAATGGCTGTGCATACTCCCTCTGCATTTGGGCATTTCTGCCCCTGCAGGATTCTGATGCAAATGGATTTGACACATACACAGAGCATCGCCCTCCCAGCTGAGCTCTCCTGTTTGCTGATGGGTTTCCAGCATCCTCCCTGGACTGCTTACCTTCATCTTTTGTGTTTATTTAAATAACAGCCAGGTAGAGACCTTAGTTAAATATCTTCCCCGAGACGCCAAGATGGGAAGCGTTTCCCTCCACTCCACTCCTCCACCCGACAGATGATTCTGTGTTTGCAGTGCCTTCCAGATCAGTTCTCTGGCTGGTCTCCATTTATTTGTGAGGCTGGGATGGATCCATATGCATAAAGCCTGCACATTAGTAGGAGCCTCATGCATTTCCAGGCTAAGGGATGCAGCCAGGTACCTGGCCTGACCCTTCAGCTGCCTGCATTTGCTTTATTACCAAAGCCCTCCCCAGCATGAGACAGATTGCCTGCACTGGCCTCAGAAACAGCACACCGCTAATACAGTCCTCTCTCGGTAACCTCAGGGTTGGTTCCAGAACCCCCATGAATGCCAAAACCTATGAATGCACAAACATCTTATATAAAATGGTATGGTGTTTGCATATAACCTATGTTGATCCTCCTGTATCCATTGAATCATCTCTAGATTACTAATAAACACCTAAGACAATGTAAATGCTTTGTAAATAGTTTTACCCAGTATTGTATAGGGAATAATGACAAGAAAAGACTTTCCTTGTCACTTTTATGGATGTAAATTTGTTTCATACACACTCACACACACACAAACATATATATACACATATAATATATTATATATATATTATATATATATGTATAATATATATATAGTGGGAGGGGAGTACCGAGGAATTGAGCTGAGAGGCGCTTAACCACTGAGCCACATCCCCAGCCCTTTTTATTTTTTATTTTGAAGCAGGGTCTTGTTAAGCTGCTTAGAGCCTCACTAAGTAGCTGAGGCTGGCTTTGAACTTGTGGTCCTCCTGCCCCAACCTCCTTTAAAATATTTTTGATCCTTGGTTAGTTGAATCCACAAATGCACAATCCACATATGTACAGGGTCAAAATCCACCTCCAAAAAGGAATCTGATTTTTTTTTTTTATACTGGGGATTGAACTTGGGGACATTAGACCACTGAGCCACATCCCTAGCCCTATGTTGTATTTTATTTAGAGACAGGATCTCACTGAGTTGCTTAGTGACTTACTTTTGCTGAGGCTGGCTTTGAACTCACCATCCTCCTGCCTCAGCCTCTTCAGCCATTAGGATTACAGGCGTGCCCCATGGTGCCCGGCAAGAGCAAGGATTCTAAAGTCTGAGAGATTTGACTTTCCTCCGTTACCTTGTAGAAGCGTGAAAGTTGGAAGAGACTCCATGCACTTCCTCAGCATGATCCTGACACTCATCAATCACCAGGCGCAATGGTAGACTCTGCTGGAAACCTCCTCACTACCTGTCCCACCCTCCCTGCCTTGCCGAGAGCTCTCTGATTTTGTTCAGGGTGGCCCTGTGCCCAGTGCCCAGGCCTTCACAGCAAGCTGGTGCCAGCTGCTGAGGAGTTGCTGTCCCAGCCTCCTTTGCAGTCAGACTTGGCCACTTGACTTTGATTTGACCAATCTAACTCGGGCAAGGGGAGAAGGTGCTGAAGCTCCCTCCCCCTCAGCCATCTCCTCTGCCTAAAGCAGGGCAGCCATTTGGTGACCATTTTGCAGCAGTCTGAGAATGAAAGGCCAGAGTGCCCAGAAGGACAGAAGAGGACACGGAAGGAATCCTCGATGACAGGGTTAAGCTCCTCACCAGAGCCACAGTGGTCCTTCTTCAGACTCCCCACGATAGATCTGATGGATTCCCTGTATCGCTGCAGCCTCTTGGCCGGGCCTGAAACTTTATTCGACTCTGTCGGCAGTGACATTCCCAGCCTCTGTCCCTTTAGCCTAGTGCAGCCAAAAGAACCATAGCAAAGTGGAATTCCAAAAGAAGTCAATCCACATTTTTTCACGTAATTCTTTTCATCACTCAGTCATGCAGTGGCTCCTGGGTAACAGCCCCACACCCAGTGGAAACCCCAGCCTGGGCTGTGACAAGAGTCACAAGTGGATACCTGAGCAGATGAGAAACTGCTGGGCTTCTGTGAGGGAGGCTGGCCACCTGCCCACCCCTGTCTGCCCCTCAGGCCTCTGGTCCAAAGACCATGGCAAGCCACATACCCCACTCTCTTCCTTCAGTTGTGAAAATGGGGATCATGTCACCTAATAAACCAAGTTGTTGACCTGACTCCGGAGTCGGTTGGACAACTACCTGTACACAAATCAGGTGCCATACTTAACCTCTGGGTTCACAGCCCCCAGTATCTAGCACCTGCTGACCTTCTGAGCCCCATATTTGGCCCTTCACAGCCGCCACTCTGAACCCCAGTCTTCCTGAATGTCCTTTGGCCTCTCAGACTGATGTGATATCTTCCCATGCCTCACAGATGCCACCCCCTGCCTGGAACACGCACTGCCCTGCCCCTCCCCTGGCTAGATCCTGCTCCATCGGCAGCCCTGGATGATAAATTGCTTCCTCTAAGAAGCTCTGCCAGACACCTCTCTCTCTCTCTCTCTCTCTCTCTCTCTCACACACACACACACACACACACACACACACACACACACACTGAGGTCCCTTTACCTGCTTGACAGCTGCCTCCCCACTGGTCTGTGAGCTGTAGAAAGGTAGAGCCTTTCTAGATCTCCCAGGCTCACCATTATACCCCTAGCATCTAGCACAGGGGCTGGTTGTAGGACTGTCATGAACTAGGCACAGGCCTAATCCAGAAGAGGCACTTCATATAGATGCATTTATTAAAGGATGAACACTTACAGAAAGAGTTTAGCACAACTCCAGCCTCTTGACAGGCCCAGGATAAATTCACATCTGCTAAGAGGAACACAAAGTCTAGTGGTTAGGAGTGTCCCTCCCATGGAGCAATCCTGCCTGGGTCGGAATTCCAGCCTGATGACTTAGTAACTGTGTGACCCTGGGGCAAATCACTTTACCTCTCAGAACCCCAGTTTCCTCATCTGCAAACAAGAATCCAAATAATAATGACCTGCTAGAGTTGCTGTGGAAATTAAACAAGGTGATTAAAAAAAAATAAAGTACCTGGTACAAGATAAGTACTCTCTAATTATTATTGTCATCAAAACCATTATTAAGCCAGAGATATCCAAAAGGAGGCCCGGAGCAGGTCCTCCCACAGGGGACTGGGCCGTCCAGGTTTCCTCCAGCACCCACATCCTGCCACCTGTATTGATGCTCACTCTGGGCACCCCCCTCCCCATTCAGCAATGCCACCCATCCAAGGATTGTCCTCCGACCGCTCCTCCAGCCCTCCTTCCGGTCCACCAGCGGTCACAGACGCACTCGCCTGATTGATAAAGTCCCTATCTGGTCATTTACGATCTGGCTGCCGAAGAGGTAACTCCTGCCAACTCAAAAAGCAATTAATCTGCAAACAAGCTGGGCAACAGCAGGCCTGGGCATTGCAGTCTCGGGCCGAGGCCACTCCAGAGAGCAGATAAGACTGCAGTCGCCTATTTATTGTACATTTTAATTAAGTGCTTGTTAACGACAGTTATTTTAACAGTCATAAAATTACTGTTGTAATGCATTTTGTTGGAGGGAGAATGGAAGAGCTTCAGGATTTTATGAAAGCAACCACAGATTGCCTTCACTTTAAATCAAAGAATAAATTCTGAAGAGGAGGGTCGGTGCTGCGGTCCAGGCCCAGACGCTAATGGTTATTTAATGCGCTCATCAGTGTTTGTAAGTCCCGAGCATACGGCGCGGACACAACAGCCTCCAGACCCTCTTTAACACTTATTTGAGATGACAGGAAAAATGAAACCGTTTGTGATTTCAATGGAAAAGCAATCATTGGTACATTATATTCGCCTTGCCCTATCATGCTAATGCATGGTAAAAATGTCACCAAATGTATTTAAGGGCCTGATGGACTGTTAACGTTGGATTCCTGGTACTGGACTGATTAATAAAAATCTTCAATTTGTATGTAAATGCAGCGAGGCCTCATATCATCCGCATACCTGCACCCAGAGAAAATAATAAACTGAAGTTTAATGCAGCAATTATCAGCATTTATGGAACTCTTAAAGCAGTGGCAGCCCTGGGAAGCAGGCATGGAGGGAAACGCAGGGGAGGAGTGGAGATGGTCCTTGTGGGATGTGTGGGCTTTTCCCAAGGGCCAGCATCTGGCAAAGAGGGTCACAACACGCCGTGGTACCCTGTGCTCATCCACGGAGAGAGCCAAGCGCGGTGACTCGGGGTGGTGATTTGGAGCTGTTGCCAGCGAGATGATCCAAGAGGCAGCCCCTCTCCGCTAACAGTGGGGCACCCGATGACTTTCCCTGCTCTGATTTGGAGGAACCCCACTGCTTGGTCTCACCACCTGCAGAGACTCGATATCTTAGTACAAATGGCAATAGTGACAAACCACTTACTGCATTGCTAAGTGTCGGCCCAGAGCGAAGTAGTTTACATATTAATCCTTGTAATGTGTGCGCCAGAGACTGGCTCATGGTTCACCAGACCCATGTCCTTTTCCTCCTGGACACGCAGCTAAACTACATTTCCCAGACTCCTTTGCAGGTAAGTGCAGTCCTGTGCATTAGTTCAGTTGACGGACAGTTTGGTGAGCATTTTTTCATGCTTTAACAAAGATAATAATTTTTATCATAAAAACAGAATCATGCTATAATAATATTCTGTTACTTCCTCCCATTAAATGTATATTTTGTCCAAAAAAAAATGATCCAGATAGCTCTACTCTACCCATTTTAGTCGATGCCCTGTGTATCAGTAGGAAAATATAGAAAACTAAATGTAACCAAAGCCCCAGAAAAAACATGTGGTGAGTTTGTTACAGACATTCTTTATACCTGGGGGTTGGCATGCCTGTGGGATAAGGTCTCAGAAATGGAATCCTGGGCTCAAGGAGAACCCACACTTAGAATACTAATAGATATTCCAGTGTGCTCCAAAATAATTGTGCCAATTTGTGCCCATGATGTTTTCTGTCACTGGCTGTAGAGTAGGAGCCTGGGATGGTTGTAGGACTGTCATGAACCAGAGAGAGGAGTAAGTGGGGACAGCTTCCACCACCAAAATAGGTGTCTGCCACCTATCCTTACTATTAAGATTGTAGGCTCCTACCCTGCTGAAGCCCCAGCAGAAGCTCATTCTCCTTCCTGGAGAGAGGGGAATGGAGGGCTACCATGTCTAGAGGGAAAAGTGTCACAGAGAGCATGACTTCAAAGGAATCACTTATCTCTCTGGGTTCACTTTCTTCACCAGAAAACTTCTTCATGCAGAGGAGATTGAGTTAGGTTAGGGCTTATTAGTGGAAAAGCCCTGGATCTCAGTGGCTTACCCCACTGGTAAGACATCCCACTCAAGTGACATCTACAGGGGAAGTAGCTCTTCTGCAGGAGGTGGTTGAACGTCTTCCACCTCTGGTCCTTTGGATTGATTCCCACCAAGTTAACAAAGGGAAATGGGCAGTAGGGTGGCCCAAGGCGGGTTGTAGGAGCCACATTATTCCTGTCCCCCTTCCATTGGCCAGCTCTCAGTCACATGGTGTGGCAGTCATGCAAATGCCCCTCTCGGATCCCCTGCTGTGGGGAGCCCCATTTGCTGGCAACCCCAGCTGTTCTACCTCTGGATTTACCCTCACACTTACATGGAGGGAGGCCATGCTTCTCCTGGACCAGGAATGTCCAAAGATGGCGGACACACTAAGCAAGGCCCACTTTGGCAGGACCCAGGACCTCTAATGGGAGCAGGCACTTTCTGGGAAGGGTGACACAATCTGAGATTCCTCCCCAGGGCTCCCTTCTCCTGCTTGGCTCCTGTAGGGGTCGTGGCCTACAGGCTCTCTCCCTGCGCTCTCTCGCTTCCTCCCTCGGCTAAACTGTGCACGTCTAGTATCTGATCCCATCTTCCCGTCTGCTTCTCAGTCGGCAGTCATCATTTCCAACTCTGTGAGTGTCTGTGATGTGAGAATCACTTACGATCAGCACAGATCACTTCTACAAACAAAACAAAATTTTAAAAGGATTTTTTAAAAGTCTCCTGGAATCACACCAGGATCCCAAGAAGCACAGTGAAGGGCTGGAGTGGTGGACAGAGAGTAGGGGGCCCAGAGAAGGTAAAGAACAGGTTTGTTGCCACAGTGGGCAACTGGGGGCCCATCTCACTGGGACCTCAAGAGAGCTTAAGAGCCCTATTCGAGTGGCCGGGCCAAGAGAGGGGACAAAGGATGCGTTTCTTTACCACCCCTAGTTCATGGGGGTCAGGAGTGGCTCCTGGGGGTGTCTTCATGGCCCAGCAATGGGGTACACTCCTCCCTCCAGAAGAAGTCCTCATGTGGGTGCTGAAGATGGAAGCCACTGCCCACAGAACTGTCCAAGGAAGCTATAAGTGACTCTGGAGTAGACACTGGGACATTGGGACACCAATAGCCTAACATGCTTCTCCTGAATTCTACTGTCCCACTCAGGACTAAGCTAGGGGCTTAGAAAACATAAGATGAATGCAACTCAATACACACACACTCACACACACACCACACACGTCACACATAAACACACAGAGTCATCCCTGTCCCTGGGAGATTAGTTCCAGGACCCCCACAGATGCCAACACGCACCAAGGCTCAAGTCCCTCATGTAGAATGCTTCTTCAGAACCTCTGCCCACCTTCTCGTTCTTCAGATCTTCTCTACATGATTTATAAAACCTAATGCAACGTAAATGCTATGTAAATAGTTATTGCACTGTGTTGTTTGGGGAATCATAAGTGAAAAAAAAATCCATACATAGGAAGTACAGACACATTTTTTTTCCCCCAAATATTGGGAATCGCTGGATGTTAAGCTCAGGAACACAGAGGGTCGGCTGTCATAGACACCTCCTCTACACTAGGAACTCTCCTCCTCTCCCTCAAATAAGGGAGGGAATTTTTAAATTCTTTTTCTCAATTCTCAATATCATTCAAAAACAAAGGCTATAACAAGACAATTAGCTGGCTATGGCCTTTCCTGTGGGTTTTATCCAGCAGGTGGGTGAGTGTGTGCATGGGGTCTGGACGGAGCAGGAGCACCCAAAATCAGAGGGCAAAGTCAAGGCCTGGACACGTGAATTTCAAGGTCTCCAAAGGAGGCATCTGGGGACTCTCAGGCCCTAGCGAATTCTCTCATGGGTTAAGTGCTGGTTGTGTGTGGAATCGCACCCCTGAGGCTCCTATCCTTTCAGAGCTTCGTGCCTCTAGAAGTCCACATGGGGCACCTGTTGTCCCCTCTCCTACTCCAGCCACAGCCACAGGGTCGGTTCCACGTGGGCTGTGACCAGCTTCTCACAGCTGCGTACGGTGACTGCACCATATGCGTCTGGCTTCCCATCCTGGTTTTCCTGATACTGTGGAGCTTCTGTAGCCTACAGGAACCCGTTCACCAGGCATGGGCACCCCACAAATGTGAGAGGGCTGAGGCCTGTGGGGCAGCCCTCACCTACAGAGGGGGAAGCTATGGGGATAGTGCTGAGGTACACGCTGGCCTTCACCCTCAGCTGCTTCTCCCTTGGTCTCACCTGCCCATCCCCCCACACCCCAGTTCCATCCTGTCCACCGGCTCCCCAGGATTCCCCCAAATAAACTCCCCACATGTCCACCTTTGCCTTCCTATCTGCTTTGGGGGGAAGACTAAGGTTTTAATCCAAAATAATCAGTTCCCAAAGGCCTACAAGTTTGAACTGGGTTTTCAAGTAAGAAACAGAAATAGGTTGGCAGAGAGAAATGGGATCGGGAGCCCCGGAAAGACAGGGAGAAAAATGAAGCAAAGAGAGAAGGAGAGAGGGGAAGGAAAAAAAAAAAAAAAAAAAAAGCTCAATTTTCCCGTTAGCTCCCTGCTCACTTCTCGGTCAAGTTCAAATTGCCTTCACTTTCTCCAATCAAGGCCGCTCCGGAGGAAGCGATTTCTGCTAGTGCAGCATCTCCACGGCGCACGCAGGCGAGATCTCAAGACTTTCCCCAAAACACTTCTGATAGACATCAGCGAATTGGCTAGAAGGAAAAAAATTCTATCCACAAGTCGCTGCAGAGTCTCTGCCGCTGGCTCAAGGGTCCCATTCGTGTTGGAGACCCTAATGCGAACAAGGCCAGGACATTTACTTGGAGGTGTGGGACAAAGGAGGACCAAGTCAGGTCTCCCCAGCCCCCAACGTGTACCAACTGGGCAGCAGAAATCACGCAGAGTTTCCCTTCTCCTACCAACACACAGATGGTAACAAAATCAGGCTTTTCCCACACTTTTCAGAATCAATTCTTTTGAAAGGTGCCCACGCTGCCTGAGTCTCCTGCTCCAGCTGGTTCCCTTCTCCTTGTCATTGTCCTCCAGGGTGAGCAAGGACAGGTCTTAGCCATGCACCCCACCCCCAGCAGGAGGGCCAGGCTCAAGGCTGTGGGTCACTGCATGACCAGCACACCATCAGGGCCCCATGGAGAGATGGAGCTGCTGACTGGGGCCGCCAGAGTCCCCAGAAGAGCAACAAAGGGACACAAGAGAAGTGGGGTTCTCTCACCTCTCTTTCCCAGGGGCAGAAGGAGAAAGCTATTTTTTCAGTATATTTTATTGATGGTAGAATACACAGCGCATCAAATGTCCCCATCGTGGGCGTTTTTAAAGTGTACAGTTCAGCTTTAAGTATTCACGGCACGGAGCCCCCAACCATCTCCAGAACTCAGCATCTTGCAAAACTAAAATGCTGTAGCTCAAGTTCAAATTGCTTTCACTGTCTCCACATTGCATATTCTCCAGTCCTACCCAGGGAACAAGTCACTATTCCCCTCCCCTCCCCCAACTCCCTGGCCACCACTCCCAACTTTCTGTACCTCTATGACTTGGGTCACTCTAAACACCTCCTACAATTGGAATCCTACAGTCTGTGCCCTTTTGTGCCTAGCTTATGCCACCAGGCACAATGTCCTTAAGGTTCATCTGTATGGTAACATGTGTCGGAACGTCCTTCTGTCTTTCAAGGCTGAATGGTATCCCCTGGCATGAATATACCCCTTATTTATTTATTTATTTATTTATTCATTCATTCATCTCTTGATGGCTTCCACCATTTGGCTCTTGCAAATTAGGCTCCTAGGAACACAGGTGTGTAACTATGTGTTCAAGACTCTGCTTTCAATTTGGAGGGGACACACAAGGTGGGAACATTCTGGTAACATCAAATAGCCCCACAGCAAGCCTGGTGGGAGGAGTCAGGATGGCAGTTATGGGCAGGTTGTGCAGCCACACAGGACTGATTGCAAACCCTGATCCTACCTCTTACTCTATGTAGAAGAAACTAATTTAATATTTGTTGGCCCTTGCCATAGGTGAAAGAGTTTTCTAAGTCCCTCTACAATAGCATTAGCTTATTTAATCCTCAAAGCAAGTCTACTCACTAGTATCAACCTTATTGCACAGAGGAAGTGGAACAGTTTACCTGGATTCAAGTAAGTGATAAAGCTCAGATTTGAAGGCAGACAGCCTCCTTCCAAAGCCTGTATGATGATAACGATCATGGCCATGATAATGATGCTAAAAATAAATAAGAAAGAAGAGGAGGAAACAAATCCTAATCGACTGGTTTCAATTATTTTTCCCTTTTTGACTCCTACGGAAACTGAATTTCCAAATAGCTCCACAATGTGTTTGAAGTTACACGGTAAAAGGGGGATCCAGGCTCCTTCTGTCAGCCAAGTGCCTCCTTTGTCTGCTCATCGGATCATCGATCTCTGCATGAATCCCTCTGTGAAGAATGAGGAAGGACTTGTAGGCAAAGGGCTCTCGTGTTCTCCCGTCCCACCAGTGTGTTCTTTGGCCAGAGCAGAAATTCCAAGGACATCTGGCAGAGAGGCCATAAAGTGTGACATGTGGGGAGGAGGAAGAGGAAACGCCACGCGGGCTGGAGATGAGGAACAGATCTGGGGGCATGAGATCCTGAGCCTCCAGGGCAGCCACAGGATGTGGGAGAAAGAAGAACCGGTGATCTGGGGAAATATCACTCTAGCGTTCAAATCCGACGCACATGAGAAGTTTTGAGAGTCACGAATAAAGACGAGATGTCTTTTAAAATTATAAAGTTTTTATTTGGGACTTTCTGCACAACACTGAGATAAGACTGGACCATATCAGGCCCTCTGCTTATATTTGGGTTAAGCCAGTTGAAGAGCAAGACTTGGGGGGTGTACTTCCTGTGTTCCAGGCAGTCAGTTTATGGCAATAGCTGGGACACAGGTGTCCCTCCTCTTGGGGCAACCCCCTCCAAGACCAAGGAGCTGGCTGAAGTCAGGGAATAGGAATGGAGATGCTTCAGTACCTAAGAGTATTACCATTTCTTTCTATTTCTCCTTTCAAGAACCACATGAGGAAAATCCCAGGCAGATCCAACCCTTCCTTGCATACTGGGGTCTGTTCTCTGGGCCTCTTCTCCGCTGGTCTTGGCTCCCAGTGGCCTGGCCTCTCTGGCTCTGGGCCCTCCCCGAGAGCCCCCAGAGGGTAGCATCAGTCCCTTGTCCCTCAGGGGGCTGAAGAGGTTCTCTCCCCGCAGTCCAGCCTTCCCTGGCCCAGGTGAGACCTCTGGGCCCCCAGGCGACTGCCCACAGAAAACTCTGATGTCTCTGGTCCCTCCTGGGCTGCAGAGCCGCCAAACGGCTGCTGGTTGCCTCCAAATTCCACGATCTCCCTCCTCTCTTTGCGGGTGTGCTCCAGTCTTTCCTAACTGTCTTTAAATTTCCTAAGAGCACATGTTGTTTTCCTCCAAATTAAAAAGATTTACTTATACATGACACAAAAATTGGGAAGTATAGAAAAGGACAACGAAAATGAACACCCACAGGCTCTCCCAGGGACCATCAGCATTCGCTACCATCTTGGGAGCATAACAAGGCACACGTTCCCCAGGGTACAGGTGCAGCCACCGCAGCCCACAGGCCCAGGTAGGAAGGGTGGAGCCAGGAGCCAGGTGTGCCCAGCTGCAAAGCCCTTGCTCTGAACATCTCCACCCCCTCAGCCTTTTCCTGTCCTGCAGGGATCCAACCACTGGCACACCTGGAGCAGGTACTGCAAGTCAGACTGGCACCGCCACCAGGGAGAGCTGTCCATCAGGACAGCAGCTGGGTCCATGCCCTCTGCCCATGGGAACCAACGCCCACTCTGGGTGACCATTTACCAGAGAGGTGTGAAGGACTCTCCCTCAGCCTCAGCCCACAGAACACGGCCTCTCCCAAGCCTCCTGACAACGTGAAGGAAGACTCACGTGAGCTTCCACCAGCCTTGGCTTCCGCGGGAGGCAGAGAGTGAGTCCAGGGGAAAGACACTGGGGACGTTCAAACACAGGCCGCCATGGACTCTGCTTTCTCCTCTGGCAGGAATCTAGAAAACTTGCCAGGCACACACCATGCAGTGGCCTCCCGGCCACTTCAGGTCACAATCAAATGACTTTTTACAGGCCCCAGGAACACACCCTTCCACAGAAGCATTCTGATGGCTGGGCGCCATGTCCAGGCTGTTCTGAATACTGCCAGGTCCCCACCCCCAAGTCTCCCAAGGACAAGCAGGTGTTCCTGGAGGACCCAGAGTGACCCCTCCCTCCCTCCAACAACAACTTTACATCAATGACCTCATTTGCAAAACCCTGAGGGGGGCATGTAGGTGAGTGTGTGTGTGTGTGTGGTGTGTGTGTGTACACGTGCGTGCGTGCTCAAGACAGACACAGATACTCCTTGGCTGACATTGAGGCTCCATCCCAAAAAATCCATCCTAAGTTGAAAGTTATCTTAGTCCAAAACACAGAAGCTGCCATGCTCCCAGCTTAGCCTTGGTCACCCCACACAGGCTCAGCCCCACACATCAGCCTGGAGTTAGGCGAAGTCACCAAACACAAAGCCTGTTGTAAAATAAAGTATTGCATATCTCAGATAATTTATGGACTCTTGTAATGAATGCAAAAAACGGAATGATTGCATGTGTACCTTTGCACACCATCGTAGAGTTGAAAACTTCCAAGGGAAAACTATAGATCTGGGAGTGTACACACACACACACACACACAGACACACACACACACACACACACATACACATGGGTGCAGGGATTTATTGCAGGGGGAGAAGTGATCTCTGGAAATATAAGGGAAGCAGTGGGGAAACTGAGTCAGAGAAGGGAGCAAAGTCAGAGGGCCATCAAGGAGCATGTCATCCATAGAGCCACTGGGGCTGGCTCCATCCCGCCTGGCCCTCAGAGGAACCAGGCAGAACTCAGCAGAGGACCATCGCAAAGAGAGATGGGAAAGCTGGGGTGTGTGTCCAAACAGTCTTGTTGTCCACTGACTAGCAAACTAATTATAAATATAAACATGAATGGGAGTAAGGACATTCTGTCTGACATAAATGCATCTCATGATATTCTCTGAGTGCTTGCTGGACTCGTCATTTATTGGCAACAAATGCTTAAACAATGAGCACAGTCTTATAGACCTTTATTCTGGCATTTCTTCACACACTGGAGAGCTCATGAGACCAGAAGTGGGATTCTTCTCAGGCTCTAAGAGTTCCTGTTTGCAGTGACCCTGGGGTCCTGGGGATGTTCCCGGGCCATTGGGAACTCTAGGGTGCTGGGACCATCCTGGTGGATGAGCCCAGGACGAGGATTTTGTGGAGTCTCAGGTCCCCAGCAGAAGCTCTCTGGGCCTCAGCGGGATCGCCCTGCTGATCATCAAAGCACAACAGGGATGACCTGAGGTCATAGCCTGATGACCCGACCCAGGTCACCAGCCCATCCGGGTCCCCAAAGCTACTCCAGCCAGGCCCTGTGCCGGACACTAAACTCCCCTCCTCTGGGGCCTCAAGGGACAAGGGCCTAGCTCTTGGACACCCTCTCCTTCCTTCTGGCCTGCACAGGGGAGAAAGCCCTGTCATCATTAATCACCCAGGAGGCTCTGGGGATGGGGACGGCGGGCTTTCTAAACCACAGAAAGCCCACATCAAAAGCCACTGCTCCCTTCATATCCTGATTTACTCGGCAACGCCTCAGATCCAGGTTCAGAACCCAGAAAACAGAGGGCAGCGGAGGGGCAGGGGAGGGCTGGAGAGCAACAGAGGACACCACCTTTGTGGAGCCCCCTGGGGCTGTTTGGGGGCTGTTCTTCATCCCCCACCCCGGAAGGGACAGGGGGTTCCTCCATATTCTCCAGGAACCTCAACAACCCACAGGACCAATGACAGGATCCAAAGGGCACGCAGGCCTCTTGGTTCAAAAATTATGACAACTCTGTCTGCATTAACGTGAGAGCATTAAAGCAAGCACATAGGTCACGAGGCCAGCCTGTGCCATGGGTATGCCAAAGCCAACGGATGAGGACCTCGAGCTGGCGTCCCCTGTCTGTCCCCAGTACCACCTTCCTTCCCCAGGGCTCATTTTCTCATCACAATGTTTTAGTCCTTCATTAACATGCTCTGAAAATAATTTTAGACCTTGTTAGTGTCCTTGTGGGCATCTCTGTCCCCCCAAGTGACCATGTGCTCAGACTGCGGCAGGTACCTTGCTTGTCACTGTCTCCCCAGCACCCAGCTGTGACTGGCCACCCACAGCATGCTCCATCAGTGTTTGGTGAGTGAGTGGACGGGTGAACGAGCCACTTGATCACACGTGGTGGATCCAGAGGCCTCAAGAGGCCCGTGCCTGCCCACGCCATCCCTGGTACGTTATTTCCAGTCAATGACCAGTAAAAGAAAAGGAAGCCACCCGCAAATTGCCCAGATTTTCATTTTATTCTCCAAAATCACTACTCGATGTCTAGGGGAAAAAAGTGGCAAACTATTGGGCAGTATCTACCAATGCAGAGCACAGGCATCCCAGTGACTCAGCAGTCCCAATAGGGCTCACCCAACAGGACATGCAGTGGTGAACTAAAGGGCACACCCAGGATGCGCCCAGAAGCACTGCTCATGCAAACTGCCCAGATGCCCATCAGCAGTTGAATAGATGAGTGCACTGTGCAGGGACGGCCACGTGGTGATGACAAAATCTACAACCGTGTGCATCAATACAGGTGGATCACACAAATATCATGTTGAGCAAAAGACACCAGAAACAAAAGATGTACGCTGCCCGGCTCCATCTGCACTAAGCAAAACAAAAACAAAACAAAACAACAAAAAAAAAAGTATATATGTCTTTTGCAAAATATATATTGCATATATATATATACACACACAAGGCTAGTCTACATTGGCAGAAGGTGAACCATCCTTGGGTTATCTATGCAAGGTGGCTATCCTTGGGGGTGATGGAGTGACTGGAAGGACACCCAGAGACTTCTGAGGGACCTGAGTCTGCACAATGGTTATCCTCCCTTGGTAAAAAGATGTGTAACCTACACTCTGAATGCTCGCATCTTATTATGGGTAGCGATCTTCAAGGAGAAGTCAGAAATCCTACTGAAGAAGGAAGAACCCTGATTGCCCAGCACGGCATGAGTTACATACATCAGCTGAGCACAGTGATTCAGAGGAGGAGGACTCTAGGCTGGATTCCTGAGTATCAGTCTTGATGCTGCCCCTTGATAGCAGTGTGACTGCAGGGAAGTTATTCAACCTCTCTGTGCCTCGGTTTTCTTCATCTCTAAAGGAGGGGACAACAGTACTCATCTCATAAGGTTGTTTTGAGGTTTAAATGAGGTAATACTTGTAAAGGGCTCCAAACCACACCTGATACCTAATAACCATCCTGTACCTATTAACTTTTATGGATGGAAATATATTAGAGGAAATGGTACATCTATTCATAAGAATAATGGGAAAATGTCTTTAAGATGTGTTAAATGTGTACTTGTGTGCCTACCCACTGAATTTTACTTTTATTGTTTGTTTGTTTGTTTGTTTGTTTGTTTTGGGTACTGGAAAATGAGCCCAAGGGTACTCCACTACTGAGCTACATCCCCAGCCTTCTTTGGATTTTTATTTTGAGACAGGGTCTCCCTAAGTTGCCTGGGCTAACCTTGAACTTGCGACCCTCCTGCCTCAGCCTCCCAAGTCACTGGCATTGTGTGCCTGCTTCACCATTCCTGACTTTGGCACTTGACACATATCAAGTCATCGAGTTCTCCTATGGCATTTTTAAAGTGGGGAAACAGAGGCACAGAGAAGCCAAGTCACTTCCTGAAGGCTACCCGAGAAGAAGAAGCAGAGCTGGGATTTGAGCTCATCCTCCTAATCAACAGGCTGGTTACACGGGATCCCTGCAGCCCACACCCATGTCTTTAATGCAACATGGAACATGCAGGTGAGAAATCTAAAGATGCTCACTGCCCTGGTGAGCCCCCAAAGCCACCCTCTCAACTGAGAGTTGGGTCTAATGACAGAAAGGCACAAGGTTTCCTACAGTGGTGAGAAGGAGGTGAGCCCATGGGTGTGGGAAGACAAAAGGAAAGGTCACCCAATTAAGATTCCATTTTCATGAGAAATTTAGCAAATGCAGATGGCTGGCGTGGGGTGGCGTGAAAATTGCAACAGCCTGGTTTTGTTGGTTGTTTCTTTTGTTTTGTTTTGTTTCTTCTTCTTCTTTCCTCAAAGCCACAAGGAACCAAGGAAAGGGAGGGAGGTGAGAACCCCCACATTTCCCAGCATGCCAACCTGTGCCCTGCAGAGCAACTTGACTTGTCTATTGCTTCTAAACAGCTGGAGAAATGTCAAACTGTCATCAGTGATTAAAGTGGGATTTTCCAAAGGTTTCAAAAATATTTCAGAATTCAAGACCTTATTCCTCTTGCAGAAAATAAATCCAGGCAGCATTGCCTTAACCAAAGGCATCATGGGACCCTCTTTCCCTACTGGTTTTCTTCTCTGGGTGTTGATAGTGGAAGACAGGCTTGGTCTTTGTGGTGGTTTTCTTTGCCGCCTTAAGCAGGTTATCTTGGCTGCCTCTACCCAACCAAGAAGCACAGGGAGTGTGTGCCTAGGCCCGTGCTCCACAGGATGCACAGAGATCTGTGAGGTAATTACGGTGGGTCCATCGATCATGTAGCAGGCATGCAGGGCTCCTGGGGATTGCTGTATCCATCTCTGTGTGCAAGACCAGGTACAGCATCTGCTGGGGCCAGTGCAAACTGAAAATGGGTTGTCCTTTTGCAAAACTTAAAAATTTCAGGATGGCCAGGCGCAGTGGCGCACACCTGTCATCCCAGCAGCTTGGGAGGCTGAGGCAGGAGGCTCTCGAGTTCAAAGCCAGCCTCAGCAAAAGTGAGGCACTAAGCAACTCAGCAAGACCCTGTCTCTAAATAAAATGCAAAATAGAGCTGGGGATGTGGTTCAGTGGTTAAGTGCCTCTAAGTTCAATCGCTGGCACCCCACCCCGACCCCCACACACAAAAAAAATTCAGGAAGGCCACCCCTGAGCATTCTGCTCAGGACCTTCCCAAGCATGAGATACTGTGAGCCGGTCACATGTCCATGAAGCCAGCCCTGTCTGCATGCATAAGATCTACTCTAGAGTCTGGAACCTAGTTAGTGCTTGACCAGCATATACTAAATGTCCATCTTACCATTATCATGATCCCCTCTGAGAAGAGGCTTTTGGTTCCTGGACTGTGACTGTATTTTCCAACATTAGTGGAACAGTCACTAGGTACAAGACATTATTTTTGACATGTTAGCTCCTCTGCATTAAGATGCTATGAGGTAGAGAGTTGTCTCATAGGAGGCAACTGAGGCACAGAGAACTAAGTCACCTACTGGAGGTCACACAGTTGCTAAGAAGTTGTGCTGCATTTTGACCCAGGGGATCTGGCTCCAAATCATTCTACGGAGTTAGGATTAGAAACACTTAGACAGTCAGATAGCCCCTTCCTTTAGGCTGGGACCCACATCTTATTTCTCTTTGTGTCCTCTTCCTTGGCACTCCCAAAAAGGAGCAAACATTCAGGGGACACCCTTCATGCAAATAGCATTGCTGAGCTCCTCTCTGCACCAGGCCAGAAATCTGTCCTGGAAAAGACAGTGATTTCCCCTCGGCATCCATGTTCCCAGCTAAATGGAGGGGTGACTGGCAGCAGGAGGATTGAAGGGTTTGTTCTGGGTGACATGCAAATATTTAATCAGTGACATGACCCGGGAACTGAGCAATGAGAGTGGACCCCAGACACTTAGGTGGCCCCTGCTACAACACACTTAACCCTTTGGTGGCTGGATATGGGGCCAGTAAAGAAAATGGGATACTTGGGGCCAGTAAAGAAGGTGGGAAAGATGGGACAGGTGGGCAGAATAGATAAATGTCCCCTTCTCGTCTCCCCATTATTTTGGAGTTCTCCATTGCATTCCTGAGAATGCTTGGCACATTTCAGGCTCTAAGTGCCCATTCAAATCCACAAACTGCTGAGAGCCACGGCTGAGTCTGTATGGCCCCTGGCATTTTGCCAACAGTATTGATTGACAGGCGCCTCTGCCTGTCCGCCTCTGCCGCAACTTTTGAGTTCTCGCACTATTTTGGAGTTCTCGTGGGGATTTCCGGGGATTCCCCGAGAGTTCCCATTGGTTGGGGAAGTGCAGGAGGAGGGATTTCCGGGAGAGATAGTTCCGGCTGGGGGTTCCTGGACAAGCCTCGTGGCGCGTTTGGGAGGATTTCCCCGGGAGCTGTGTGAAGTGTTTTTCTGCGTTTTAAAAATAAAGTTTGTTCCTGCTTCAGTGGCTCGTGATTTGTGCCCAGCCAGACTGCGGCAACAAACACTGGGTATTCCTACGGCATGCAGCAGGTCACGAGAATGTGGAGAGAGGACAGTGAGTAAGGGAATGAGCACAGCTTTAGGAAACATGATTCAGTCCATGCCTGGAACATAGTAGGTGCTCATTTAATACCTCCTAAATTGAGTTAATATGAAATTAGACATGTAAGATAGGGGGGCCCATTGTTCCCGAGGTGAAAGTTGTGTTCATGGTCCATCCTTAGGTAACAATTATTCTCAAACCTGTCAGCTTAAAACATGGAGAGCCAACCTTTTCCTTTAAAGGTCAGTTGGTAAGTATTTTAGGCCTGTGGGCCGTGTCATCTTCCTCTGCAGGTACTCAACAGTCACTGCTGCGATAAGACAAAAGCTGCCATAGCTAATATGTACATGAATGGGTAATACCGGGTTCCAATAAAACTTTATTTACAAAACCCATTGATTGGAAGTTTGCTAACCCTGCCTTTGAACAACGTGCATTATTTCACAGTTTCTGTGGGTCAGGACTCTATGTGTAGCTCAGTTGGGTGCCTCTGGCTCAGTGGTTTCTCAGGGGTTGTCATCCAGTGGTCAACAAGGGCCACAGTCACCAGAAGACTGAGGTGGGACTACAGAATCTGCTCCCGAGCTCACCCGGTGGTTGAAATCACGGAAATAATCCCAGGGATGGAAGGGGAAGCCACCCCAGGATGTGCCATTGGGTTGGCCCTGGGACAGGCACCAGACTCTGCCAGGACCTCCTAAGGAGCTTGGGGCACGCATTTCAGAAGGGTCTGGCCTGGAATGGAGCAGGAAACATTGAGCCATTTGGTCCCTCTCCTTGGCCAAGGGTATCACGTGCTGGAAGGGGTCACATGCGTGAGATCCCTGCTGATGTTCCAGAGAGACAAGAGGTGTGCCATGGTGGCTGCTGGCGAGGTCCTGCCCACACCTGCTGGACCAGGGGCTGCACAGGAGGTGGAGCTGAAAGGTCTGAAGTGGCACAAGAGGGGTCCCCAGAGTGCTCCTCCCCACGGGAAGCCACCCAGCCCTGCCCTGTGGACTTCAAGCATGGCCCCATGATGGCTTTGAGCAGAAGTAGCCAGGGTCCCCTCAAGCAGAGCCTTGAGAGCCGCTGAGGGCTTCAGCGTGCCCTCGTGTGGCTGCCGCAGGATATCCAGCAACAGTCCCCAAGGGAGTGGTCTTTTCAACCTGGATCCCGGGGCAAAGAGAACGTGTGTCAGAGCCACAGCCAGCAACCTGTGAAGTGGGGGGTGACCGTCGGCCATGAGGACGTGAGGGTGGTTTGCTGCCGTGGCCACGCCCGGCCTTACCTGATGGATTGATTCAATAACTGAACCTAAAAAGAAGGTTGAAATCACACCAGACAGCCAAAAGGGCTGGGCGTCGGCCCCAGGATGGCGTTTTGTGACCTCTGTCTTTGAAACGCAAAAATCTTATCTCCTGTCCGTCAGGTTGCCAGGGCGGCTGTCTCAAGTGAACTCATAGTGGGTGGCTCAACCCAACAGAAATATATTCTCTCGTGGTTCTGGCACTAGAATCTGAAATCAAGGTATCCACAAGGCCACGCTGTCCCTGAAGGTGACAGAGGAGACATCTTCCGGCCTTTGCTAGCTCCTGGTGGCTGCCACCACCCTCGGAAGCCCTTGGCTTACAGCTGCACCTCCCCAGTCTCTCCCTGTCTTCAGCTGGCTGTCCTGCCCATGTCCCCAGCTTTTTCTCATAAGGACACTAGTCATATTGGATGAAGATCCTACTCAAGTATGAGGTGGAACTCCAGCAAAAGTCTGACCTCAGCCAGTCACAACTGCAGTGGCCCAATTGCCAAAGGCGTGTACATTCCCAGGTTCTGGGGAGGTTCTGGATTTGAAGACACTGCCCAAGCCTGCATACTCAGACTTACTGGTTGTGTTGGTTCGTAGAACCTAATGGCCCTGCTTCATTTCCTGTTTAGAACTGATCAGTCCACCAGAAGTCAGATGTATTAGAGCAAAGCTCCGTCTAGCTCACCGTTCAACGCCAGCCCCTCGCACAGCTTGAGGCACTAGGGTGTCCTCCCATAAAAATTTCTTGCAAAGAGAAAGAAAGAGAAGAGAAGAAACAGACTTTCTGCTTTGACATGTTTAAGATGGTGCAGAGGAACTGAGAAGGGGCTGGGGCTAAGGACGGGGAATCCAGAGAGTGGGACCCTTTGAGCTCATAGTTGCTGCAAGGCCACCCTTTCTATTCTCTCTCCAGAGGCTTGAGAAGAGGCCCTGTTGGGACAGAGCTCCTCATTTCCCAGGTGCCCCTACAAGTCTACCTTCAACCTTGCTCCACCCCAGAAAAGCAGCCACCAGTGAACTAGGAGGGGGCCAAGAGGAAAGGCAGGAGAGGACGCTGAAGGCCCAAACTTGGTCAGGTTCTGCACCATGTCCTTCCCACAGGAGGGGGGAGCTCTGTGTACCCACGAGGGTGTCCCATTCCTGCAACTGGGCCTGAGAATCAGGGCTGACAAACCCAGTCCACACTGAGAGGAGTGGACCCAAGTGGAGACTGGATTGTGTCCAGGTGAATGGGCAGCTGCTGCCATGAACTTCAGAGGACTGCTCTCAGAAAAGAGTCTTCTATGTGCAAATGAATGCTGAGATCTAAATATTTAAATAGGTTTTAAAATAGAAATTCAAGCAATTCAATCAATAAGTAGGCAGAGGGGGGTGGGCAGGGGGAGCCACTATGGAAGCCAAAAAAGAGGGTGTTCCCAGAGGTAACCCTTGATTGACAGCCTCTTGTGTAATGCAATTCCTGATTGTCTTGAAGAATCTGAAATTTCCAGTGTGGATCAGATCAAGGCAGGACACTAATCCATAAGCTCATGCACATGAACTGAACCCCCCCAAAAAAGCAGATCAGAGGCAGGTAGGCCTCAGCCAACCAAAACAACTTCTTGCCTTCCTCCGGTCCGTTCTCTGGGAGAGAAAATAGATCCTTGACCCTAGTGATATTTTTTTGCCCAGCTCCTCTTCACACATTTACTTAAGTGTAAAGATTGAGGGGAAGGGGAATCCAGGTGTCCTGGTTTCCCTTTCCTTCAATCAAACCAGGGGCCATTCTTCCAATAATCCTTCTTCCCAAATCCCCAAAGGACCCTGATCTTCCTCCCAAAGGAATCAAGATTAAGAATACCAAATAGAGTTCCAATCTGGGCTTTGTCCAGCTCCCACAGCTGCACTGGTCCAATCCCTAAGACTAGGGCTAGGTCATACCCCAACTTTGCACAAAATTATGCAAATTAGAGAAAGGTATTTTTCCACCAGTGTAGCTCTAAACCAAGACACACAATTTAGTAATCCCAGAAAGGCTGACTTTAGACCCTCTTAGCCCCTCTGCTGGGTGCCCTTGTTCATTGAATATCCTATAAAACCGTACATAGCCACCCTGTATAGTCTCTCCCTTGCAAGCCTATTGCAAGAATTAATTGTGATACTGTTTTAAAATGCTTAACACAATTATGTGGTAAATAATAATAATAACTCAGTATGTTATGCTTTAATCTTAATTTATTTACACAATCTTCAACAGAATAATACAGGCAAATCCCAAAGCAGGGCTGCTCTTGGAAACCCCAATATGACTTGAGATAGGGCAGAGAATTAAATGAATACTGAAGGGTAAGAAGTATTCTCTTTTCAATGTTCTCGTTTCTTCCTAGAAAGATTCACTATTTTACACCTCAGCACTTGCTAATGATACATACATGCTCTTGAACCCCTAGAAGTCTTTCCCAAGCAAGTCTGGGCAAAATGTATGATTAGTGCTTGATTTTTAGCTCTTTATCTTCTACAATTTCCTTTTCTGGTGACTAACAGCTCCTTTTATTATTTTAATTTTTTTTTACAGTCATACCAATAGTAGTATCAACTCTTCATCCAAAAAATACATATTTGAGTTTTTAAAATGACCTGATTTAAGGAAAAATGTTAAGTCAATAGAGTAGAGGTGGTAGCAAAAATTTGAAGTTGGGGAAACTTGACCTCAGGCAATTCCAGGCAAGGTCAGACCTTCACCGTTTTTCTTTGGAACCGGGAACTCTGACTCCCCTGACAGGGAGCAGGAAGGAACACGGGGTTAGAGCAAACGCTTCCTGTCCAGGGTCCTCTGCGCGACAGTGTCTAGAACCAGGCTCTTAGCTTTTGATTTTCTCAGCAACTCACGTCGGTTCCCTTGGTCTCAGCTCAGTTTGCGCCTTGGCTCTGATAAACCTTCACTTTGGGAGGTGCACCTGGGTCAAGGGTCCCGAGTTCGGCCAACCTCAGGGAAGGACCTCTGCTCTTGGAGACCGAGTCTGGCTCTGTTGGGGAGAAGCCCAGAATGGAACCGGCTCCCGACCCCAGAAGGGTCCTGGGAGCACCATCCCTGGTCAAGCCACGCCAATGCGCCCTCTAAGAAGAGGAACGAGCGGAGCACCTACAGGTTGAGGCTGTGTTTGATCCCGCGATGTGTCACCCGGAATTGCAAACAATTTATTGCCAATAGACGACGTTGTCAGGCGCTAATTTCCCGGTGGCGCTCCATCACAGGCCTCTAAACGCCAGGGGAGGGGCTCAGAGGCCGCTGGGCGGAGAGCGCGGAGGAGCCATGGCGAGCCAGGCGGGGGTTCCCATAACGAGGCTTTAATGAGGGGAGCAGGGCCCGCCTTTGTGGCCAAGCGGGCGAAGGCCGGGCCCCGCGCTCGGCGAGGTCACTTCCTCCCCAGGGCCCCGAGCGCCAGGGACAGCTGCCGCCGCCAGGGCCGGTACCCACAGCGGGGCTCTTTGGGGTCCGCACCACCTTCGCCCACTCCAAACTGCGGCAGGAAAAGCAGCGCCACGCAACAATGCAAACGTGCTCATTACCATACCCTCAATCTGCAGGAAGAAAATGCGCGATTCTCACCGAGCCCCGTCACCCGGCTCTGGCCTCGGTATCCAATAAGGCGACATATTCATCTCCCGAGAAGATGAGGAGGGGGCGCCAGGGAGGCAGCCGCTGAGAGGAGGAGAAAGGAGGGGACAGATCCTGGAGAGGGAGAGAAGAAGGGACAGACACCGAGAGGAGAACCCGACAGGGACCGAGAAATTGAGGAAGGAACTAGGGGAGGGTTAGGATGAAAGACGGAGAAAAGAAAGATGGTCAAACGCAGGTGGGGGGGGGGGGCACCATCACCAGGAGAGGGAAGCAGGGACAAAAGAGGAGAGAGCCGGAGCCGGATGGAGAGAAGCCAGTGGCCCTGAGAAAAAGTATAAAACCGAACAAATTAGGGAGCCGAAGAAAGACCAAAAGAATGACCTAGAAATCAAATGTTCAGACAGTGCAAGGGACGGAGGAAAACAAAGGAAGGGAGGGAAGCGAAACTGCAGGTGGGGAAAAAGTCGATCCTGAAGAGGGAAAGAAAAATAAAATTATTCACGCTAAGGTCCGGGGTTTTCGATCTAGGCCATCGGCCATCGTCTGGGGCGCTGCACACCGCGGGCCTCGCCGAGACCCAGGGGAGTGGGCCGGTCGGGTGGCTCGGGGGCGGAGCAGAGCCGCAGGAGACCCGGTGGCCGGCCTCCCTCCTCTCCTTGGGCGGCCTGGCCGCTGGGGAGAGCGTAGGCCTGGCCCGGGGCCCACCCGGCGCTTCGAGACCCGCTGCCGCCGCGGCCATTCCGGTGGGCGGCCTCTCCCGTGCAAGAGAGCGAAGTTGGCAAAGTTTCCCCCAAAGTTTCCCGGTCACTTCTCCAGACACCGGGAAGGCCTCCGAGGCCCTGGCAGCTGGTAGGGAGCGGCAGCATTTTCCGGGGTGGCTCTGGATCCCCTGACCCGCGCCTCCTGGGATGCTCCGAGTCCGGATTCCTGGCCAAACACGAATTCCTCCCGGTGCGATGCCAGTCCACGCACTGGGTCCGTGTGGCTGCTAATAGCGGAGAGAGAGAATGCGAAAGAGAGAGAGAGGGAGAGAGGGAGAGAGAGAGGGAAGGAAAAAAATATTCTCAGCTCAATTTAAGTCTCATGGAAAGGGCTTACAACTGTAATTAAATCATTAAATTCTTGTCTACGCTTCACAGAGCGGAGAGAAATTAACTTCCCACCAACCTCATTTTCTATTTGAACATGAAATAATGATTTTCTGCCCGTCTAATTACAAAGCCAACATCTGATCAAGCCAGCATCCAGAGGGGATTATCGCATGCACGAGTATTAGACCTCATTACCAGCTTGAGTGCAAAATTATTACATCTTGTAATTGGATGGTGAGATTTATATACAGATCGGCCCGGTTTCTGTAAGATTGTAATTACAAGCTTCGTTGGTTAGCTACTTATCAGAACTTTGCAGGAAAACAAAACAAATGACTGAGGAAAACGAGCATTTCATTAACCTGTAACCCGAGCGCGGGGGGAGGGAGCGGTGGGAGCGCGCGCCGGCGGCGTCTGCAGGAAGCCCAGGGATAGCCAGCCTGCACTGCCGCCGGGGGACTCCGGGCCTTGGGAAGAAAGGACAGAAGATGGGCCTCGGCGGGGAAACACAGAGCTACAGGGGTTCCCCGCCACCCAGACGCGCGCGCACCGCGGGGCTGGGCGAGGAGGGGGCAGGAAAGGGGCCTCGGTGGCTCCAAGCTTGTGTGCAGTGCGCGGAGCAGCCCCTGAAACTGGTGGGCCTCAGGCCCAGGGTACACGTCGGGCAGCGGCTCCGGGTACGCGTCCAGCGCACACTGCTGTGTGCGCCACGTGTGTGCGACTGACACCCTTTCGGTACACTCCCTGCGCCCTGGGCTGTGTTCCAAGAACGTCCGCAGCGAGTCTCCACAGCGCTTTGTGCGTTAGGAATACTGGAAGAAGGAGAGAGATGATCGAGAAGCTTCTGCGTGCGGCGAGTTTGTGCGCGCTGTCTTTTCCAAATCAACTTCCCGTGCACCTGCTTTTCCTTGCTGTGCGAGAGTATCACTCTGACCTAATCTCTTGGATTAAAAATCCCTGGAAAATAATCGGCTGCCCGCGGACCCACGAGTTGAGTCTGGATTCGGGTTCCACTAGCACGGTCCAGTTGAGGGACCAGCACCACGTCGGGGCTCCTTGGAGATGCTGAATCCCGACTGGGGGGTGGGGTGCGTATTTCAGGGCCTGGCCAAGAATATTCCCAGCTGGAGACCAGGGTAGCCAGGGAGGTGGCTTCTGCTCCCTGGGGCTCCTGGAGAGATGTAATTAAGCAAGATTCTTGGGTTCTTGTCCTGGTGTGAAGGTTCACCCTCTGGGCCGGGGGCGGGGGGGGGCACCCCGGGGTGGCTGGTTCCTTTTAGCAGTCTGGCCTCTCCAGGTCCTCTTTCCCCACGCAGCTGGGTCATTAACTGGTTAATGCGGAAGGAGCATCTCCGAGGCTCATGATTACTTTTTTTTCTTTTCCTTCAGGAAGAATGAATTAAATATCGGGCGTTTCACCCTGGCACTTAACAGTGCAACCCCAGTTCTCCCAGCTCAGAATCTTTCTCCCACCGCCCTCCTGGTCTGGTGCCACCACGCCCTGCAAACTCTAGGATTTCGGGGCTGTGGAACCTCAAGGTCTGCACCTAGAACACACCCTGGGGAATGTTACCCCTGATTTTGCAACCCTAAGATTTTTCGTGGGAAGGTGAGCCCAAGATTCCCTATGACATTCTCTGAAAGGTTTAACTGGAAACGAAATCAGGCGCCGGGGAGACATTTCAAGACCACGGAGCTGCCCCTGATGTCGCCTCCTTTGGCAAGGTTCACCTAAAGCCAACACCTAGCATCAGGCAGAGGCGCAGGACAGAGGATAGGGTGGCAGTTCAGACCCAATTGGGGAACACCAGTTTCCCCCCATGGAATCCTAAACCTGGTCGTTCCCGAACTTTCTTTTGTCTTTTCCCTCATTATTCTTGGCGTTCGAATCCGCGGAAGTCATCTACCAGTCGCAAGAAAGTGGCAGGAATGGGGGTGGGTTAAGAAGAAACTTTTTATTATGTAACTGAGTCCCCAGAGCAGCAGTGACCAGAGACAGCGGGGGCCGAGACCCTCGGATCCCTCCACTCCAGTGGAATTTGGATTCGATTCCTTGATCGATCAGTGCCGGGTGGCAGCTTTCCGCCTTCAAGCTGAGGCTGGCCACTCCAAGGCAGAGTCGCCGCCCCCCAAGTTGTCCCCGAGGCACGACCGCCTCAGGCCAGGCCCGTGCGCGGGTCGCCGCCGCGGCCTAAGGCACTTAGTCCCGAGCCGCAGCAGTTCCGGGCATTTCAATGCCTTTCTTGACGGTACGCCCTAATCCGTGAAGGTGGGCGCCTGAATACTGATATTTCAAGTTTGATTTAGGAAATTCTCCACCGCACAACCCAAAGTCTTGCCTCCCATCCCCCCACCCCTCCCCGGCGGTGGGAGGATCCTTGCAGAAGGAAAACGGGTTGACGCAGGAACCTGGGAGCGGGGAAAGGGCTAGTGAAACGAGGATCTCGACAGACCCCAAAAATGCCAATAGAGAAACTTCTCGAAGTACTCTCTGAAAGTTCTTGGGCCCTCCGACGTCTGGCTCCCTGTTCCTCCCCTCTTCCACTCCTTCTGGCTCTACTGATTCTTCGCGGCTCTCTAAGACCTCCGGAGTGTCCACCCTTTGGCCACCGAGCCCAGCCCGCCATTTCCAACAGGGATTTCGCACCCCGACACCCGGGAGGCGTTAATGTGGCAAATTGCACTGTTTGGTCCTCCCGGGTGGAGGGTTGACTCCCCACCCCCTGGGCAGTGAGATGGCCTTTAAAAACGCCTTCAGGACGCACTCCCTCACCCCTCGCGCACTCTTCTCCCTCCCTCCCGACCGCTCCGAGGCCGGGAGTCGAAAGGTGCGAGCTGAAAAGGGGCCCTGGGCAAAGAAAAACCGGGGGTCTCCCTTGGCCTAGGGTCCGGTCCCGACCCAGGCCTGTCGCTGCGGCTGGGGAAGAAACGCCGAGGAGCCGGAGGCAGGGAGGGGCGAGCTGACCCAGTCCTAACCCGCGTCCCAGCGCCTCTCGCTCCCCCTCCCGGCGCAGGCAGGAGGGGGCGGGAAGGGACTCGCTGCGCCCGGGCTCCCGCCCCGCCCCGCCCCGCGCGCGGTATCCGCGGGGGTGGGCGGCCTCGCCCGTAAGGCGCCCAGGCGATTGGCGACTCGGCGAGGAGACGCCAGGAAAAGTCGAATAAGAGGGCGAGACGTCAGACCCGAGATTTGGGAAAGGGTGAGGGAGGGGGTGGAAGGGCGGGGACGGACACACAGACACGGACGCGGACACACACCCCCCGCGCGGCGCCCAGAGTGTGGGCAACTTTAGGCCGCCTTAGACCAGGGCGCAGAAAGGCCAGGAAGGTCGGAGGAGGTGGTGCGCGTGAGCCAGGGGAAGGGTTTAAGAGAGGAGGGAGAGAAGAAAAAGTGAAGGGAACAAAAAAGGGGGGAAAGCAATAGGGAGCCAGGGAAAGAGAAGAAAAAGGAGAGGGTTCCTAGCGTCCAGGACAGCCGAGGAGCGGAAGCGATCCTGGGGGAAGAGGCGCAGCGCGGGGAGGGGAGAGGAAGGGAGAGGAGGGGGAGTGAAAACTAGAGGAGGGCGAAGGAAGCGAGGCGCGACACTGCTCGCGGAGAGGAGGGCAGTGAGGAACGCCGCGCGGGGAGAGGCGGCTCCGGCGGCCGAGAGGAGGGAGCGCGGCGCAGAGAGGAGGGGCTTGCGGCCCCGTAGAAATGTCAATCAGAGCCCGGAGCCCGGGGAATCTCCGCCAATCTGTTCGGACCTGACCTGGCTCCTCGCCGCCGCCGCCGCCGCCGCCGCCGCCGCGGAGCAGATCAATAGGGGAACCCGGAGCGCCGCGCAGAGCGGGAGGTAGCGCGGCCCCAGCCCCCGATGCGCGCCGGAGCCCGCGGGCGGCGCTGAGCAGGGCGGCCCCGGGGGCCGGGCCCCCCTCTCCGTCCGTGCCCCGCGGGCCACCATGTCCTTCCCCCAGCTCGGATACCAGTACATCCGCCCGCTCTACCCGCCCGAGCGCCCGGGAGCTGCCGGCGGCGGCGGCGGCAGTGCGGGGGCCAGGGGAGGACCCGGCTCGGGAGCCTCGGAACTGACCGCCTCTGGGTCCCTATCCAACGTGCTCTCGTCCGTGTATGGGGCGCCCTACGCTGCGGCCGCTGCTGCCGCCGCCGCCGCCCAGGGTTACGGCGCCTTCCTGCCCTACGCCGCGGAGCTGCCCATCTTCCCGCAGCTGGTAAGAGCTGGAGGAACCCGGGAAAGAGGGTTGGAGCTAGGGCGCCGGGCGAGGTGAGCGCGCGGGAGTAGACTACCAGGGTCCGGGCCAGGAGGGTGGAGGCGGCGACTGTTGGAGCTCACCCGCGCTCCCTCCGCGCGTGTCCCCTTCCTTTTCCATGTGCGTACAGGGCGCTCAGTATGAGCTGAAGGACAGCCCTGGGGTGCAGCATCCGGCCGCGGCCGCAGCGTTTCCGCACCCGCACCCCGCTTTCTATCCGTATGGCCAGTACCAGTTTGGGGACCCGTCCCGTCCCAAGAACGCCACCCGGGAGAGCACAAGCACGCTCAAGGCCTGGCTCAACGAGCACCGCAAGAATCCCTACCCCACCAAGGGCGAGAAGATCATGCTGGCCATCATCACCAAGATGACCCTCACCCAGGTATCCACCTGGTTCGCCAACGCGCGCCGGCGTCTCAAGAAGGAGAACAAGATGACTTGGGCGCCCCGCAGTCGCACGGATGAAGAGGGCAATGCTTACGGGAGCGAGAGGGAGGAGGAAGACGAGGAGGAGGACGAGGAAGATGGCAAGCGCGAGCTGGATCTCGAGGAGGAGGAGCTCGTGGGGGAGGAGGAGGACACGGGGGGCGAGGGCCTGGCAGACGACGACGAAGACGAGGAGATCGATTTGGAGAACTTAGACGGCACGGCTGCCGGGCCTGAGCTGGCCTTGACTGGGGCAGCGCGCAGGGACGGTGACCTAGGCCTGGGACCCATTTCGGACTCCAAAAATAGCGACTCGGAAGACAGCACCGAGGGCTTGGAGGAGCGGCCGCTGCCAGTCCTGAGTCTGGCCCCAGCGCCACCGCCAGTGACCGGGACTCCACCATCTCCGCCCTCGCCTCCCACCGGCCTTGACCCCTGCGCACCGGCACCGGCTCCCTCCTCTGCCCTGCAGAAGCCCAAAATCTGGTCCCTGGCCGAGACGGCCACGAGCCCGGACAACCCACGCCGCTCGCCTCCTGGCACGGGATGTTCTCCTCCTGGGGCAGCGGTCGCACCCCCGGCTCTACAGCTTTCTCCCGCAGCAGCCGCTGCCGCCGCCGCGGCTCACAGACTGGTCTCGGCGCCACTGGGCAAATTCCCGGCTTGGACCAACCGGCCGTTCCCAGGCCCGCCGCCCGGCCCACGCCCGCACCCTCTCTCCCTGCTCGGTTCGGCCCCTCAGCACCTGCTGGGACTTCCCGGAGCCGCTGGTCACCCGGCTGCCGCCACCGCCTACGCTAGACCCACGGAGCCCGAGGGCGGAACAGGTGACTGCGGAGCGCTGGGCTCAGCGGGAGGGGGTTCTGGGAGACCCGATCTGGGGACGGACAGGGCTCTGGGGGGGCCAGGTGCTTTTCTTTCCGCTCCGCGTCCGGCTCCCGCGCTCTGGCGCCCGAACCGAGCGTTCTAAAAGCCCTCTTTTTCCCTCTCTTCGCTTCTCTCAGATCGCTGTAGTGCCTTGGAAGTGGAGAAAAAGTTACTCAAGACAGCTTTCCAGCCCGTGCCCAGGCGGTAAGAGACCCCGAGCTCGGTGGGGTGGGGAGCCGGAGGCGGGAGGAGGAAAGAAGGCCGAGCCTTACGCACAGCTTGTTGCCCCAGGGGGAACCTGGCCGAGAAGTTTTTTTAAAGGAAACAAAATGCACTCCACTATCACTTCTCACAGCGCAGAAACCGCCGCCAGTTCCAGCCCAGGCCCCCGGGTGCGGCCTGCGGATTTAGAGCTGGGAACCCTAAGCTGGCCGGGCAAACAGGCCCCTAGAACTAGCGGCCTCCCAGTGAGGCCCACTCCTTCCTGACCTTCGGGTCTAGCGCCTTCGGCCTGTCTTAATAGTTTAACCCCCAACACACACATCTCCGCTGAACAGGATTACCCATTAAGACACCTCCCCGGCCCAGGCCCCAGCCCCAGGTAGGGTGTGTCCGCCCTAGGCGACCTCCGAGTCCCTGTATCTCACCTCCTTTGCTCCCACCAACTCTCTTCCAGGCCCCAGAACCACCTGGATGCGGCTCTGGTCTTATCGGCTCTCTCCTCATCCTAGTTTCTTTTCTTTTTTTTTTTTTTTAATACTTTTTAAATCGTTGTAATAATTGTAAAAACAACAACAACAACAAAACGCTCTGTATAGTTACAACTTGTAAGCATGTCCGTGTATGAATACCTAAAAAGAAAACTAAACAAAAAAAGAAAAAGAAATAAAATCAGTCCCCCTCATCCCTCCCCAAGTCGCTTCTGTGCCACCCCACATTAACTGCCATTGTCAGGTTGGTTTGTTCGATTGATTTGGGGAGGGGGGTGGAGTTTCAGTGAGAATAAGCGTGTCTGTTTTGTATATACAGAAAAATGTACATATGTGTGAACCAAATTGTACAAGAAAGTATCTATTTTTGGCTAAATAAATGAGCTGTTGCCACTTTGACTATACCGGCCCGCCTGCCTCCGGATAGATCTGTTTGGTGGTTCTTTCGGGTTTGGGGGGATTTCCCCCCCCCCCCCAGTTGTTTGGAGAATCTCCCGAATCAGCGGGAAAGGGGAAGGGAGGTGGTTAGAGAACAGCAATGGCGAAGGAGGCGCCAAAGTGGCGGGACTGGGGGTGCGCCGCAGGCGGGGAAGCGGTGGGAGAAGTACCTGGAGCGCCCTAGATCAAGGGCGGAGGAGACAGGTGGGAAACTGGGCAAGATTTCCTACCAGAAGCTGGAAAACTGGGTCCAATAATCGGTCCACGGAGCAACCGCGGGGCCTTGGAGCCTTCTCTGGTGACTTAGAAGAAAAACTAAGCATCTGGACGCGGAGGACTTAGGCTGGGCGGTTCTGGTCACCCCCTGTTCCCATTCTTGGACAGGCACAATCGAGGTTTTCTCAGTCTTACATACAAAGGCTGTGCAAGCTCCGCTTCAAGGCCTCTTTCCAGCCGCCCTGCACCCTTCAGACGTCTTCTTATAAATGCAAAGTTGTGGATTGGCGGTGTGGGGGGGATATGGAGTGCAAGGGGCCAGGGGTACACAACCTTCCTTCCGAGTGACGGGTGACTGCGCTCCAGTTGAGAGTTGTAGGACCGTGGCGATATCTGTGCGTCTAGACGCTCCAGTGAGATTACCCCAAAATGCCCAGGAAGGGGCAACTTTCTGGGGTCCTGGAGCGGAGTTAGGGGGTCGGGCTGTTGCACCTTTCCAGCCAGGATTCCGGCTGGAGGCGGGTTGGGGGTGGGAGCCAGGAAATTTGGGGCTGGAGCTCCCTCTACAGGACAAAAGGGACGCTCTGCGACTCGCTTCCCTGGCCTCGCCTCTGCAGCCAGGCCAGGCGTCGCGCCCCCTCCGCGCCCTATTTTTCCTCTTTCAGTTTGCCAGCCAATCTTGATCACTTTTGACTTGAAGATGTGGGGAATGCTTGAGAGAGGAACGCCTCCGGGTAGGAAGTAGAGACCGCTTGTTTTTACACCCCTCTACCGATGTTAGTAAATAGGCTGGCCAGATGCGGGGAGCAAGACCTGCAGAGCCCAGAGCCAGGCGGGCGTGGGACCATCTTTCGGGTTCCTGAGGAGGCTTAGGAAGACCTCGTACTCCCAAAGTCACCGAACAAGGCACAGAGCAATGTCATCCACCATTGAAGCTCTGCGGGAGCTGGGGCAGTCCGGAGCAGTCTGGCAAGGATCGGTTTATGCGGGCACAGGTGTTTGAGCTGGACACCTGCACCCAGGATGGGACATTTGGGGTGCAGCAGCGCCCCAGGGGCAAGGGGGAGGGAGTGTTAGGGTAGTGCCAGCCGCACACAGGGCTTTGACCCTGGCAAAGATGTCCTGCAGCTCCTTCAACCTTTCCCCAGAGGCAGGAGACGCCCCCCCCCCCCCCCCACAGTGCTCCCTCTTGTCCTTAAGGTGTTTCTGTAGTTGGGCACATTTCCAGATCACAGGCCCAGACTGGCCACAGAACCCCCAGACATAAAACCGGCTGAGCTGGAAGTGGGCAAACTTCAACTTGCCAGGGCTTTGAACCTGAGCTTGGGACCCCAGGACCAGGGCTGCAGCCCCTGGTTACTACAATGACAGCCTTTATAAGGCCCACACCTTGCAATCCTCAGCTCCAACCTGACACACTTGATTGGCACACACTGTGCCCCCTTCCCCCGTTTATCTCCTGTGAACCCCTGGGCAGATAATTGAACTCCTCCTGCCCTTATATCCTCATCTGCAAAATGGGAGTCAGGCTACCCGGCAGGGTAGTAATAGTGAAGCTGAGAGAGGAAGTGTCCAGTGCTGATGGGTGGTAGGTGGGTAGTTCCAGAGTCTTCCAGAATCTGAGACCCCACTCCTCAGACACCTGCAATATTCTGCCCACCCCACCCATTGGTCACGGGAGTGTCTTCCTTCAGGCAAGCCCAGCTCCACCCAGGGATAAAGGACACTTCCCCAGGCAGGGGCCCAGCGGGGCAGGGAGAGGGGCTATGACAGAGGTCAGGCAGCTTCTCCATTTTGAATATCCAAGGAAGGAAAACTGGGTATGTTCCAAGGAAGGTGGGCATGGAGAGGCTGCACAGAGCTTGACAAGATCTGGTGATAGGTCCCTGGGGCTTGCTCTAGCGAAGACCCTGGAGTTTGGTCAACTTGTCCAGTCATCACGTTGCAGGGACAATGGTCCTTGGATGAAACCAATTTTATCCACACTTCAAGAGCAGTAAATGCACATGTGTGGGGGAGAGTGGGCATACACCTGGAGGAGTCCCTGTATGTGTGAGTGTGCTTCCCTTAGCCCATAGAACACTTGGGCCCTTCAAGTGGCCGCAAACCGACTCCAATAAGATAAACTAATCAGAACAGATTATCATAGTTTCCAACAAGACAAAGAAGAGGAGATGGCTCCCCTTTGCAGCTCTTGTATTTCACTGGGGAGCCAGCTCTCATTTCTTTCCTTCCCCAGACCTCTCCCTCAGCCCACCTCATTCCCTCCTCCCAGGATCCCAGGAACAACTGCCTCCATCTCTTATTATTGGAGGGAAGGAGGGAGAGAGACAGAGAGAGAGAGAGAGAATATGAGAATATGGGTATCTCATCCCTGGTCTGATTAAGCTTCAATTAGAAATAAAATATGTCAATCACCTGCCAGGAAGGGGTTTCTGCTGTCGGGGTTGGTTATGCAAAGCACTCCAAGGTGTGTGGGATAATCAATTAGGTCAGAGGAAGGAATGTGTGGCAGGGCTTCCCTCATTATTTGCATGGAGCTGGGTGGGGGTGGTGGGGAGGATTGCATCACAAGGGCAGGAAGCCAGAGAATAAAATTATCTCCCTAAGTGATCGTCCACCTCTGGGACCAGATGTTAATGGTTTTCAATTGAATTTCTTTTCAGGGGAATATAGGGAGGAAAAAGCAAGGTCCAACCAAAAAGAGATAAGAAAGGAAGGGGTGCTAGAGTCTTGACAACTCGCCCCGTCCCAGGTGTGAGAAGAGGACTGGGCCCCTAGAGGGCAGGCAGGCCCAGAGGCTCCACTCTTCAAGGCCTGCCTGGGTTTGCAGAGTTAGCCAGAGCAATTGAATGCTTGAGTAGAAACTGGATGTCAGATATCTTCTGGTTTGTGTTCATTGGGAGTTTCTTCCAAGACCTTGCTTTTTTATCCTTCTAGAAATATCCTGTCTGTCCTAGAATTTCTGATTGCATCTACTCGCTCACCTTATCCAGTCAAAATGGGTGATTGCAGCTACGTAAAAATTGTGTCTGTGTTTGGAGTTAACCTTTCAAAGGGGGTCCTAAATCGTCTACTCTAGGCCCCACTGTAAACATTTGGGAAAATGGAGGGTTGGATTAGACAACTCAACCCCAACAGTTTCCAGAATTAGGCATAAAGAAAAGAAGAATGACTCCAAAGATAAATATGGAGTAAGGGGTGCCGCAGTCTGGCTGCAGCAAAATAACCGGGGGGTGTTATCAATGTACACAACTTGTGTACATTGATACAGCAGGAGTGGGAGCCGTTTATTGGAGGACAGGGGCGGTATTTATACATTCCACACAGCTTATCCTAATTAACATAAACTAGATACAGCAGTCAACCAATAAGAAATCTCCACACTTAATGGCTCGCTGGCGCCACCTCACAAACCACTCCCCCTGGCAAAATACCAGGCGCCATCCTGACTTGTTTACAGACTCTAACAAAGGGGGTCCCATATGTTCACTGGATACTGCCTCCTGATCCTAACTGGCCACCATCACCTGACTCAGCCAGCCAACCTGACCACATTAAAAATGTCCACCTTTGTGTGACCAGCCTAGCTTTGATGTAGCTGCTGCTTTTCTCTGCAGAGGCCCCAGTCTTTCTATAGACCACCTCCACTGTGGATGGAAAATCTCCATAAACACATCCCTGCTGAGGCAGGACACAGCTGGAAGAGGCATTATGAGCAGAACAGTCTCCTTAACCAGGCAATTTTGTCTCCTCTCCCACCCTGGGGACAGTTGACAATGTCTGGAGGTGACTTGGATGGGGTTGCTAGTGGAATCTCAGGAGCAGAGGCCAGGGATGCTGCTAAAGGCCCTATAAGGTGCAAGACCATCCTCCAACACAGTGAATCAGCACCCTGGATGCACCCATTCTTATCTGATCTCCTAAGCCATTCAGGTCAGGCCTAGTTGGTACTTGAAATACAGAATTACCTGGTCCAAACTGTCAATGGTGCTGGAAGCACAGTGAGTTGAGGGGGGAGAGGTATCTGGGGCCGGCACGACAAGTATATTCTCTCAGAAACCACAGCTGTATTGAGAGAATCACTAAAACTAAGCAGAATGGTTTGGTTCTCTAAAAACTTTTGGCCCTGGTATGGGCGGGGGGCGGGGGTGGGGTGGGGGTGGGGGTTGGGGGGCACAGCAAACAGGAAACTGGGAGCTTGGGAAAAAGTAAGAGTGAATCTCAATCCGGTGGGTGGACCTGGAACCTTCTCTGGTCAGCAGTGAAAGGGAGGGAATCAGCCCGCAGAAGGACGTCCATCCATCTGCAAAGCTGGGACCTTTCTCCCTTGGATATTGATGTCAGAAGCAGGTTACAGGAAGCTTCTTACAGATGAAGGCTTAAGTCCTGTGGTTTTTCTCCTCCTAACAGCTGCCACCCTTCAGAGGCTGCTGTGTCCTCTCTGCACATAAATGGCACTATTTATTTACTTGCTTATTTTACCTAGGGGAGAGGGGGGGTGCCTATCAGGCAGCAGGAGGGAGACAAAGGCAGGTTAGGGCTGACTGGGGGCTGGCCTGGCTGGGCAGGCTGTGACGTCATGGCTTTGTGCGGGTGGGGAGTCCCACATTCTCTCACTGCTAGGCGGCTAACAAGTGGGCCCACAGCCCTGGGGCCTTTGGAGAGCACTCATCTGGCAGATTGTGCTTCTCTCAGCCACTCAGATTTATTTTGCCAAAGTTACAGGGCAATTATGGAAATGCGCCCTTTGAAGCCAGGCTGATTTCTCTTTATTTTCTTCTCCCTGACAAAGCAGAGCTTCCCAGCCTCTGGTGGGCCCCTCTCTCTCTGTGTGTCTCTCTCTCTCCATCCCTCTCTTTAATAATTCTTAAGAGTTTCCAGGGGTAATGGGGAAAAATCTTTTTAAAGGTGGTAGGAGTGTGTGTGGATAATGTTAATATTCTTTTAATATTTTTGAAGTGGGATTCTGATGGCCAGGAGAGGAGAAATGGATTAGTGACAGCAAGAGGCAGATGACTCCTGCAGGGATGGAGGGTCCCCGCCAGCCTCACCACACCAAGCTGGGTGAGGCCCACCGAGGCTGGCAGGATGACGGGTGGGTAACAGGCTGGCCCAGCTGCCTGGGCCCCTGCAATGGTAGCGCCACAGATTGTTGCCTTAGCTCACACCTGGGAGGAAGAGGCAGTTCAACAGAGCCATGTCCTGGACCTTGTCCATTATTTACCAAAGTAGCATGGAATCTGGAGGCTCCATGTGAACGTCTCTCTCTCCTCCCACCCCGCTCTGTTTGACCGCTGGGGTGTTGAGAAAAAGTGTCTGGAGCCAGATGGTGTCACCGTGGGCCCCATTCAGGTCCGTGGAGGGGAGGTCAGCAGCCTGGATTGCTTGGTGTCTGGGCCTCGGTTTCTGTTTTTCAAAGTTTTTTTTGGTCATATTTTCATTTCCTCCTTCCTTCCTGTCCTGGGAGTTTGGCTCATTCCTGTGGACAAACACCAGTGGGAAGTCTTGTCACCTCAGGAGCCGACACCAGCCTCAGTTGCCCGTGCAGAGGGGAGGCCGTTGCAGCCCTTACTCCCTTGCCCTCTTGAAAACATAAAATGAAATAAAATGGAGTTAAGGAAGTGTTTATGACATGACAGACCCCATGCCAAGTCCTTCCCATCCATTTTATCCAATATGCGTGGCCTCCTCTGGGAAGAAGCCATATTATCTCCCTTTTGCAGGTGATAAAACTAAGGCTGGGGAAGGGAGCAGAGGGAATAGAGGGTGTGGAGAAATTTCTAGAAACACACACACACAAAAAAAAAAAAACAATTAGAAAGGAATAAAAAAAATCAAAGCAAAACATTCTATATGGTACACCACCATCTGAATTACAGCATTACAGCACATGTGTGTGTGTGTGTGTGTGTGTGTGTGTGTGTGTGTGTGTGTGAGAGAGAGATGCTGGGATCAGACCCAGGGCCTCACCCACACTGGGCAAGTCCTCTACCACTGATCAACAACCCCATCCCTCCATTTGGATTAAAAAGGGGAATGTGAATTTATTTGTGCAAGAAACCAGTAAGAATGGTTATGTCAGGGAAAGGACCCGGTGATTTGTTGGGATCAAGGTGGGAGGATTCTTTGCTCCTTTTGACCATGTATTGTTAGCCCTTCAAAAACCCTTGTTTGGGGGGCTGGGGTTGTGGCTCACTGGTAGAGCATGTGCCTGGCACATGTGAGACGCTGGGTTTGATCCTTAGCACCACATAAAAATAAATAAAATAAAGGTTATTGCATCCATCTACAAATAAAAAAAACTGTTGGTTTTTAAATAACATGTTTGTTTGTTTTCAAATGCATTTGTGGGAAGAGAGAGAGACAAGCACCAATTTCTCTGGCTTTCACAGAGGAGTTGAAATGATGCATTCGTGGGGCACCTATAGATACCTGTCAAGCACATGTATCTGCAGGACCAAGCTTGTCAGGTGTGGTGGTCCAGGGAGCGGGTCCTGGAATCAGATGGCCTTGGTCCAAACCCTGGTTGCATTACTCCCTGTGTGACCTTGGATACTAACTGCATCTCTCTGAGCTTTGCTCCCTCCTAATGCAGGAAGAGTAATTAGATTATTTCCCTCATGGGCCATTGAGAGAATTATGCAAGTTCATTCATGCTCTCAGCAATGTATCATGCATGTATATTGCCTGGTGCATAATGATGACCTAATAAATTATAATCATTATTTTTATTAATTAGAACAACCACCTTAAGCAATAAGCATTATTGCCCCCATTTTATAGATAAGTAAGTCCCTTCTTGGCCACTAGTTCAACATGGCCCATAAATGGTAGAGCCAGCATTCTGACTCAGGCTTTCTGATGGCAGAACACACACCCAGGCCTTCACTGGCATTGGACTGGACCACTGTTTTGTGCCTCTGGTGCTGAAGTAGGCAGCCCTGTGGCTGCCATTCCACTTTGTTCCATGCCCCCACCCCATACCTGACCTGTCTTAGGCTCATGGGCCTGACACTCTTGGGTGGGCCAGGATGGGGTGCAGCTCCAGCACCCAGTCTCACTAGATCCCATCCATTTCCACTGTGGAAGACAAGGTGGAAGGGCATCCAAGTGGCTGTACAGAGGAAAGGCTTGAATTTTCAACCTTCTCATTCATTGTTTTTAAGTAGGACAGGATGAGGATCTCTGTTCACAGCTTTGATTCCTCTCATCTTCAGTCCTGGTGAAGGGGGTTCCAATGTAGGTACACATCATATTTTTGCAGTAGGAGGCCATTCATATTAGCAGGAGAAATGCTTGTCCTCCTAGATCTTTGCTATTCAATGTGTGGTCTCTGGACCAGCAGCATCAGCATCACCCCAGGGGTTTGTTAAAAAGAGATGCCCCGGATCCTTCCCACATCAATCTGCAAGTCCCTAGAATCTGCATGTCCCTAGAAATGTCTGGGTGACATGAGTGCATATTGAAGTATGGGGCATGCTGGTCTAAAGGTTCCCCAGTAAAACTTGTGCACCCCCCAGGACCAGAGCTATCTCTGAGACTTGGGCCTCCATAGGAGATGCAGGATGGAGCTAGGGATGCCAGGATAATGCTGGGGTGGGGAGGTGAGGAAGATGGAGGAAGGAGGGAGGTCAAGAAGAAGAAGGTTCCAAGCACCAACCAAGGCGGATTACTCCAGAACCAAAGATGTGCCCTGCCTCCTTCTCCACATTTTAAACATGTCTGTGAGTAACACTGGGTTCCTGGTGTCCACAGCCTCTGCCCACATGTCCTCCTAGATATTTCACAACATAGCAATAGGGGAGATTAAGTAGAAAAATTTAGGGATTTATTAATAGCAACTGATTTTTTTTTTCCTGCATTAGGGATCACATGTGATCCCTATGAAACTCAGGTATATCTCATGCAGAGGAAGAAAAAAAGAGATTGAAAGAGAAGAAGGCAAGAAGAAAGGAAGGAAAGGACAGACAGTGGCTGGCCCTTTGGGATGGACACATCTCCTTCTCCTTCTCCTTCTCCTCCTCCTAGGAATGAACCCAAGGATGCTTCACCGTTAAGATACATTCCCAGTTCTTTTTATTTTTTACTTTGAGACAGGGTCTTGCTAAACTGCCAAGACTGGCCTTGAACTTGCCATCTTCCTGCTTCAGCGGAGTTGCTAGGATTACAGGTGTGGGCCACCAGGCCGCTATTCATCAGGCAATATTTATCACTCAAGGAAACAATGTGAGCCTCCCTCCTGGAGGTTCCAGTCTACTAGAAACAAATAATTTAACAATAAGAATGTGTTACATTTGTTGGCCTATGATATAAACAAGATGCGATGATCATACATGATCAAGGGGAACTTCCCCTAGCCTGGAGTGGGGGGCGGCAGTGGTATAGATAGAATAATGTATTCATGTGCCTGGCTCCTGAGACAGTCTGTAGCACAGAGGGAAATAGGTGGGTCCCGGGCCTTTTCCAATTAGGTAGCCACTAACCACACTTGGCTACTGAGCACCTGACCAGTGAGTGACCAGTCCTAAATGAGAAGTAATGTAAATGCAAAATACATTCTGATTCAAAGACATGGTGTATTGAAAGAGAACTTGAAGGATCCCGATAGTTTCGATTTACATATTGAAATAATATTTGGGGCACATCAGGTTAAATAATACATATTATTAAAATCAATTTTAACTGTTTCTTTATACTTTTTAAATATGGCTATTTGGAATTTTTGGCACATGTGACTCATACTGCATTTTTACTGGGCAGCACTGCCTCCAGGAGACTGAGATGCTAGGAGTCTGAATCTAGCACAACTGCTCAGCTAAGGCACCTTGAGCAAAGAGCCCAGCTGCTCTGAGCCTCAGTATCTTTCTCTATGCATAATGACATCTGGGATTTATTGAGCATGTTGTATATGCAGAGCCTGAGTATCAATCCATTCAGTCTTCTTGAGGCCCTATGAGGTAGATACTGCTGTGCTTACCATTTTGCCGATGGGAAACTGAGGTTCAGAGAGAGGTGACTCACCCAAACCCACATCCCCAGAAAGTGGGGGAAGACAGGATTCAACACAGTTCACCTGGCTCCAGAGCCTCTATTACAAAATCACAGTGCTGCTATGAAGGCAGCAGTGGTACCTTCTCCCCAGGATTGCTATGGTACGCTTGTCAGCTTCACGTCACTGTAACAAACAAGAACCTGATCTAATCAATTTATAAAGAGAAAAGGTTTATTTTGTCTCAGAGTTTGGGAGGTTTCAGTCCACGGTCAGCTGCCCCATTGCTTTGGGGCCTATGGAGAAACAGCTCATCATGGCGAGAAGTGCAGGGCGGAGCAAAACCACACACCTCATGACCAGGATATGAAAGAGCAAGAGGAAGGGAGGGGCTGGAGTCCCAGCGTCCCCTTCAGAGGACCTGAGGACATCCCACTAGGCCCCCCTCCTGAAAGGTTCCACACTTTCCACTGGCGTCACTCTTGGGAATAAACCTTTAACACAAAGCCTTTGAGGGGCATTTAAAATCTAAACTGTAGCATATGGAGAATTTTCCCAGAGGGAGTAATGTAGGAAAAACACTTATGGGAGCACCCGGGCCACATAAGTGCTCAGTGATAAGAGTTGACAACAAAGAAGTTTTAATCAAAAATAATATAACAATAATCAGCTGATGGTCTGCTCTGGCAAGATTCACACATTGAGATGCCATAGTAATTATCTATTGCCACATAACAAATTATCCCAAAACCTAGGGGCATCAAACAACAGTTACTATCTCACAGTTTCTGTGCCTCAGAAATTCAAGGTACAGGCTCCACTGGGCCTGGAGCATCTCCTTCCAAGACGATTCACTCACACAGCTGTGCCCACAACATGGACCTCTCCACACAGCTGCTTGAGCATCCTTGCAGCATGGCAGCCACCGCCCCCAGAAGAGACTCAAAAGACTCTTATGACCTACCTTTGGAGTCTCACTTCATCATTTCTGCAATATCCTACTGCAGTCACACACGTCAGCCCTCTTCAACATGGGAGCAGACTACACAAGGGCACTAAGGAGGAGGGGTTGGAGGCCACCTTGGAGGCTGGCTGCTACGACCACTGGCACATCTGTGAGACTTAAAGCCCCTGTATTTCCTCTCTAAAAAAACATGTTCCTGAGGTCCTGAGAGTCTGGATACCTGGATGAAAAGGTCAGAAACCTTGTTTTAACCCACTTAATCCTCACTGAGATCTTATACAGTAGGTACTGAAAATAAAGCAGAAAGCAACCCAGGGATTTGAAAGTGTCAGTACTTTCTCACTCATTCCAACTTCTGCTTCAGTGCTGGGCTCCTTCTCTCAAAACAGTTGCCATGAACTTTGATGACTTAGAGATGGTCATCAGAAGAGGAAGAAATGATTTATCTTTCAGAGCTTCAGGTGTTAACTCCCTGGGAAGTCCTCTGATTGGTTCAGCTTGGGTCATGTGTTCACTGCTGGGCCAATCACTGTGGCCAGGGTGTGTGGCAGCAAGAGGCATTTCCTTGGAGAAAGTAAGGGTGCTGAGCCCCTAAACCCATGCTGGGCAGTGATGGATGCATGGATGTCTACTGGACAGGTACAAGAGGAAAACATGGAGGAACATGCATGTACAGGGTGGGGGGTGAAGGAAGATCTGTGGAGAGGTTTGGAGGCAGGTGAGAACAGACAGTAATCATGGACTGGGGTGTAGCTCATTGGTAGAGCTCTGGCCTAGCATGTCCAAGGCCCTGGATTTGATCCCCAACAACACACACACACACACACACACACACACACACACACACATGAGCGTGTTCAGTCATTTCACCAAAGGCCAGTCTTGCAGGGCTAGTGACTAAGCAAAGACTGAAATCAAAGGCTCTCAACCTCTCTACCCTTCCTCGGCCTCCCACAGGGCCCTTTAGTCTCTACCGGGTCACACATTGGGGTGGGTATGGGACATGGCACAACCTCTCTAGCTTTCCTACCTGCCTATCCCAAGGGAAGAGGTGGGCCAAAGAACTTCACAACCAGAAGAATCCGAGGTCAGACCTGAAGTCGCCCTCCACGGGAGTTGGCTCTGGGCTTTTGTGCAATTGCTAAGCCCATTTTGGGACACCATCTAAGGGCCTGTGCCTCACTTTTTATCGTAAATACATAGGAATTTGTACTTCCCTCCATGTTTTCCTACTTGCCTTTTTATAAAGGTAGTTTTTCCCTGTGAAGATCTTCAGAGAAGATGAGTAACTCACGGCCCTATTTATCCTGTGACCTTGAGACCTGCTAGGACCCTGTTAGTTTCCACAGAGCTCTTGGCACACAGACTCCAGAAGCTTGGGCACATGGGGTTGGCAGACCTTGGTCCCCAAAGGAGGTGGCAGAGAGCCCAAGTGTTAGAGTGGGGGAGACTCCTGAGGGACCCGTGCTTTGCTTAAAGTCACCAGAACTTTAGAGTTTGACGTCTCCCCTTCTCATTGTCCCTCCATCTCACTTCCACTTTTACACTTGAACCTGAGGTGGCAGATGGACCCTGGGTCTGGGGACTCTCTTGACACTGGGTGCATCTCAGAGCCAAGTATCGGCAAGCACTCCATAGATAGTCACCAAACGCATTGCTGCTTTGGAATTCAGTAAGATCAGAGTTTTCCTAAAGGTATCTTCTAGGTCTTTAGGAGGACCAGTTGCAAATGTTTTATAAAATAAGAACCATTAAACACTAGAAATGTAACTTTATAAAAAGATGTTGATAATTATCAAATGCTACAACTGTTCACATAAAATGATCAATGGAGTAATTATAAGTGAGCTGCCCCGCGCTCAGGTTTGCCAAGTGACAGGGACATGTCTTCACGTTTTCATTGTCTGAGGTCAGCAGCAGAGTATGGTGTAAAGGCAGCCGCTGCTCTATTTCTAGTGGTCTTGTAAGCTCCCCCTCCACACCTGAGCACTCCGAGAATACCCTCAGCTCCTCCCGACTCCCACCCCAGTACTGAAGCACGCTGGGAGCGGTTCACGAGGTCAGCGGGTGAGGTTGGAACTAGGGGGTTGTGTCACAGGCTCATGCTGATTTTCCTAAGATGTGGTCCACGTAGCAGTCAGACCAGGAGGTCTCCACAGCAGGATCTGTCCTCCCATCAGGACCTTTGTGTCCTGGAATACAGCAGAAGAACAGGATGATATGGCCCAGCTGGAAATAGAACCTGGGGAGAGGCCACAGACTCTGCCACTTGCTCCACAGCACGCAGAAGGGCCCGTGCCAAACAAATACAATCATCCAGAAATGTGGAACCAAGACACTGCAGGAGAGAGGACCTGAGCAGAGAGGGTGGGGGACGGAGGGGACAGAAGGGCTGGCAGAGGTAGAGCCAGTTTCTGGTGCAGGGCCAAAGCCTCTCTCAATGACCAGCGCAGACTGTCTGCAAACCAGAGGCTTCCAGGGAAGTTGTCTTGACTGTTCAGCCTTCCTGGGAAAGAGAGAGATCTCCGCTATCCAGCAAAACTGTGGGCGGCCAAACTCATTTTGCAGAGGAGGAACCCACCCAGTCTTCTCTTGACACTCTGTGTGTCAAACCTCTTAATCTCCTTGATCCTCACAGAGGACATTGACAATAGGAGCAAAAGATGGGTGAGAACTGGCCTGTGGGGAACCATGTTGGATATTCTTCTTGCTCTGGGATTTTGTGCAATTGCTAAGCCCATTTTGGGACACCATCTAATTTCCATTCCCCTCTCTGGGTCAGTTACAGAAAAGCTGCCGTTTCTCCTTGATCTAGCAATGCCCTGGAGGTACAAGACATGGTCATTAGTGACAAGTTTGGGACATCTCTGAATTGATATCAGTACCTCTAACCCTGAGAATGGGCATAACACACACCAATGTGTTGGTGCGGCATTTGAAATATTGGACAACCGCGACCTCGCTAGCCTCAGAACTGGCCGCGTTCTTAGGTCTCTTGCTACATCGGGCACTGTCAGGTCAATTTGCGACATGGAAATATCCAGGAGGTCCCAGGAAAGGGCCAGAGAGGAAAGGACACTTGATTTCAGGGCAGCACTGCCGCAGTCCGGCTGGCTGGGCAAAAACCGGGGGGGTGACGAGCAACTTGTGTACATTGATACAGCAGGAGAGGGAGCCGTTTACTGTAGGACAGGAGCAGTATATATACATTCCACACAGCTTATCTAATTAACATAAACTCGATACAGCAGTCAACCAATAAGGAATCTCCATACTTAATGGCTTGCTGGCGTTACTTCACAAACCACTCCTCTGGCAAAATGCCAGGCGCCATCCTGACTTGTTTACAGACTCTAACACAGCACAGTTTACCAGTGGGCAAGGAACTATTTCTATATTCTAGAAACAGAAACAGCTAGATGTCCACGAACCAAGGAATGAAACCAGACCCCTTCCTCACACCATATATAGAAAATTAAAGTCTATTATTGGCTTAACTAACAGAACTAAAATTATAAAAATCTTAGAATACAGGTACAAATCTTTGTAGTCTTAGGCCAAGTAACGCCTTAGACATGGTATGAAAAACACACACCCTTTGGATAGGGCAAAGGGGAGGGAGGGAAAGGGAGGGGGCTTGGGGGTGGGAAAGATGGTGGAATGAGATGGACATCATTTCCCTAGGTACATGTATAAAGACACGAATGATATGACTCTACTTTGTGTACAACCAGATAAATGAAAAATTGTGCTCCATATGTGTACTATAAACTGAAATGCATTCTGCTGTCATGTATAACAAATTAAAACAAATCAATTAATTAATTTTTAAAAAGCACACTCAAAAAAAGGAAAAGAGAAACATCAAAATGTAAAACTTACATGCTATGAAGGATATCATCAAGAAAGTAAAAAGGTAACCAACAAACAGAAGAGAATATTTGCAAAGTATATATCTGAAAAGAGAATTGTATACACCACATACACAAAGAACTATTGCAACTAGTAAATGAGTAAACTATTACAATTTAAAAATGGACAAAGGATCTGAATAGATATTTCCCCACAGAGGTTAGACCAACGGCCACTCAGCATGTGAAAGGTTGCTCAACATCGTTAGACAAATTAGAGAAATGTGAATTAAGACCACACAACAAGATACTACTTTACAGCCATTAACATGGCTATAATCAAAAAGACAGAAAGTAACAAGTGTTGATAAATATGCCTAGGAACTGTAGCTCATACCATGTTGATGTGGATGTAAAACAGTACAGCCCCTTTGAAAAACAGTTTGATGGTTATGCAAAATATTAACCATAGGCCAGGCATAGTGGCATATGCCTGTAATCCCAGCGGCTCAGGAGGCTGAGGCTGGAGGATTGGAAGTTCAAAGCCAGCCTCAGCAATAGTGAGGCACTAAGCAATTCAGTGAGACCCTATCTCTAAAGAAAATACAAAAAAGGACTGGGGATGTGGCTCAGTGGTTGAGTGCCCCAGAGTTCAATCCCCAGTAACCGCCCCCCCCCCAAAAGAAATTAACCACAGTCTCTATATAACCCCAAAACTCTACTCCTAGGTATGTCCTCAAGAGAAATGAAAACACATCAATGTCAAAAATTGTACATAGGTATTCATCCCAACATTATTCATAGAGGCCAAAAAGTGGGAATAACCCAAGTGTTCATCAACAGAGAAATGGATACACAATACGTGGAGTAGCCGTGGAATGGAATACTGTTTAGCCATAAGAACCAATGAACAGCACGAACAGACCATGAAACCACGCCAAGTGAATATGAATGTATATATGTGGGCACACACATACACACACACAAGCACACACAAACACACACACCCAACAGATACAAGCAAGATGAAGACATTGAGAGAACTAGGTCAACATAAATAATTGTGAATATTTTTTTCCCAAGGCTGATAATGCTTAGTTTGGGCATAAAAGATCCTGCTGAAAATACTTACGTGTAATTTTACTTTCCACAAAGAAGCAGCAGCTTGTGTATCCTCAAATAATTAGGTTCTGGAACTTCCTTATTTGCAAAACTCCCGAGATTGGGCTCATGGGTTCATTATTGAAGTAATAGGACTCCAAATGGTAATATTTGAAGGGCAACCTGCACCGTGCCTTTTCCCACCCCTGCAAAGAATAGGTGACCTTCCCTCTACGCAGCAAATGGCTTCTACCTAACACGAAGAAAGGAGAGACTTTCTGGAAGTTTCCAGTGCAATGATGCAGCTCCTGTGTCCTGAAAGATGGAGGCTCCATGGCTAACACCCAGGCCAGGGCAGGATCCCTGATGGTATGCTGTGTGGGGAGACTTGGGTAAGTCAAGGTGCCAGCCAGATAAAGCCCGTGGTTTCTCTTAGGAGGTCTGCCAAACGGTTCCCGTGCACTCACTGCTCAGATGCAATCCCAGGAAACAAGAGTGTGGGGTCAGGAAAGCCACATGGCCTTCTGGTGCCTCATCTTTTGCACGACAGCATGGTTATCACTCCACTCTGGTGTGTGGCAATTGCTCTCACATCTGCTGAGCACTGTGTTAAGTGCTTAGCTCTTCTCCTCCTCAAAACCACTCATTGGGTCAATGATATCATCATGGCCATGTTGCAGATGGGGACTGAGGTCCAAGGGGACAGTGGAGACTTTTTATTTTCGGATACAGGGTCTTGCTAAGTTACCCAGGCTGGGCTCAACTCACGATCCTCCTGCGTCAGCCTCCTGAGTAGCCTGGCATGCACCTCTGCGCCTGGCCCAGAGGAAGTTTTGAGTCCAGTTCTGTCCAACACCATTGCCAACTCTTAATCACTTAGCTTCCAAATAGGAGCTCCAAACACAAACTTGCAGATGAAGAGAGGAGGAACAGTGGAGGAGGGAAGCAGCTCATTCCTCCTTCCCTTTGGCATTGCATTGAACATGGTCAAAACACCTGGGAAGCAACATTTCCAAGCACAGGACACATATGAGAAAAATATCCCCATCCAAGATACAGGGACAAGATAGCCTGAAGAGGGTGTCACCATGACTCTTCTCCCTGTGCATGTTGGGGAAGACATGAGGGGCAGTGGGTGAGTAGGGAAGGTGAGAGCCCAAGGATGCCCCTCAAAGACTTGGCCTGGTCCCCCCACCTGCATCCATACCAGGACCCGGCAGCAAGTGCCTCTCCTCTGCTCCAACAGCAACTAGGAGACCCTGGGGTGTGGCTGCCACTCTTATGGACTCTTATGCCACTCCTCTATGTCTTCTCCCTGCCCCCACTCAGCAGCCCTGCCCCTAGCTGAACAAGAAGGGTTCAGGAAATGCATCAGCCCAGAGCTGACCTCAACCAAAAATTCCTCAGAAAATCCACACTGAGCCAGGAGGAGAAGGCCGTGGGACAAGAAAGAGGGCAGTGAGTGGGGCCCAAAGGACTCGGGTCAAGTCTCAGCATAATTTTTCAGATTTCCAGAAAAAAATACAAGAATTATACACTGTCATATGTGCATGTACTTAGATTGTTTCCAGCATCCCCTAATCACAATTAGCAATGTGCACACATATTTTCACATTCTTGAAATGCCACCCACTTTTAGGTGTGATGAATCAGGAAGAATTAGATCCAACTGCATGTAGTATAAAACTCCAAATAAGAGAAATATAAAATCATCTACTGCCATCCACATAAAAAATATGTATATCCAGAATAAAGAAGTCCCACTTGTCACTGACGCTCCACAGTCTCAGGGACATGGGCTACTTCAGTTTATGTATTTTTTCATTCCTAGTATGTTATTTCCTTCTACCTCTTGATCTGCAGTGGTGGTTGGTGTTTCCATTTGTGTAATGGAAAATATGCATTCTCTCAGCTCACCTCTTTTTTTCTTTATTAAATTATTTATTTATTCTAATTTGTTGTACATGATGGCAGAATGCAATTCATTGCATATTACACATATAGAACACAATTTTTCAAGTCACTGGTTGTACATAAAGTATTTTCACACCATTCTTGTCTTCATACATGTACTTAGGGTAATGATGTCTAACTCATTCCACCATCTTTCCTACCCCTTGCCCTCTCTCTTCCCCTCCTTCCCTTTGCCCTACCTAAAGTTCCTCCATTCCTTCCATGCTCTGCCCCATCACCATTATGAGTCAGCTTCCTCAGATCAAAGAAAATATTTGGCCTTTGGTTTGGGGGGACTGGCTTACTTCACTTACATTATATTCTCCAATTCTATCCATTTACCTGCAAATGCCATGATTTTATTCTCTTTTAATGCTGAGTAATGTTCCATTGTGTATATATGCCACATTTTCTCTATCCATTCATTTACTGAAGGGCATTTAGATTGGTTCCACAATTTAGCTATTGTGAATTGTGCTGCTATAAACATCAGTGCAGCTGTGTCCCTGTAGTATGCTGTTTTTAAGTCCTTTGGGTATAGACCGAGGAGTAGGATAGCTGGGTCAAATGGTGGTTCCATTCCAAGTTTTCCAAGGAATCTCCATACTGCTTTTCAGATTGGCTGCACCAATTTGCAGTCCCACCAGCAGTGTATGAGTGTGCCTTTCCCCCCACATCCTCACCAACGCTTATTTTTGTTTGTATTCTTGATAGCTGCCATTCTGACTGGAGTGAGGTAAATGCACTTCTCTAATTGCTAGAGATGTTGAACATTTTTCCATTTATTTGTTGGTTGATTGTATATTCTCTTCTGAGAAGTGTCTGTTCAGTTCCTTGGCCCATTTATTGATCAGGATTTTGTTGTTGTTGTTGTTGTTATTTTGTTTGTTTTTTGGTGTTATCTCAGCTCACCTTTTGTTATGGTTGTATCTTTAATGCCTGCCCCTCAAAGTTCATGTGTCAGGCAATGCCACAGTGTTCAGAGGTGAAAAGATTGGATTATGGGGAGCTATAACCTCATCAGTGGATTAATCCATTTGGTGGATTAATAACTTGAATGGACTGTGGGGTGTTAACTGTAGGCAGGTTGGGGGTGGCCTTAGACTATTTGGCAGAGATGCCCTGTGAAAGCTCAAGAATGGGGTTTGGAGGGGAGGGAGGGGCAGGTGTCCTTCCCACATGTCCCCCAGGATCCCTGCTTCTACAGAATAGCAGCTGTTGAAGTCCAGTGACAGCTGTGGTTCTCAGCATCACCTTCTGGATGTCCATGGCTTCCCTTATGGTTGGGGTATGAGGTGTCCCCTAAAAGCTCCTTGTTAACGCAGGAATATTCAGAGGTGAAATGATTGGACTGTGAGAGCTACAACCTAATCAGTCCGTTCTTCTTTCAATGGACTGACTGGACAGTAACTAAATTGATGGGGTGTGGCTGGAGGAAATGGGTCATTGGGGGCATGTCCTGGAAGGGAACCTCTCCCTGTGACCCCTCTTTTGGCTTCCTGGCCACCATGTCCAGAGCAGCTTCCCTCTGCCACCCTCTTCTGCCATGATGTTCTGCCTCACCTTGGGTCCAGAGCAATGGCGTCAGCCCATCGTGGGCCAAGTCTCCGAAACTGAGGGTCACAATAAACTTTCCCTCCTCTAAGTTGTTCTTGTCAGGTCTTTTGGTCACAGTGACACAAAGCTAACAGCTTCTCAGCCACAGTCAAACCAAAGTTTATTTTCTTTCCCCCTTCCCCATAAAGGAAAGCAGAGCTTGGGCTCCACATTCCCTTCTAAATAAGGGACCAGAGGACTGTTGAATCTAATCACGATGATTTTGCAGTTTGGAAAGAAGGATTTTTGTGTGCATGCCTCTCCCACTAGGCAGACCCTTCATACCCTCGCCAGCCCTGACCTCTGATACCATCCTGGTGCCACGTCAGCATCTGCCTGTATTCACCACTCCACCTGTGGACAGTGGGCACCTCGGTGCAGGGGCTGCTCACTTAGACATGGTTTGTGAGTTGCCCAGCCCTTCCTCTTCCTCTTGTGGGAGCCTTTGAGGATTTCCACAGCTCCCCAGCTCCTTCCGCTCCATACAGGACGGCTAATGCAACCCTTGAGCAATTGCTATCCAGGCTTTGGGGGTGGGATAAGAGGGAGGAGGTGGCCGCCATAAGCATGCCATCACTGCCCAGTTCTAGCCCAAAGCCTCAAGGCATCCCCCCAGGTGACTAGCCAATTGAGAAAGGTGATCTTCTAAGACCATCCTTCTCATAAGGCTATCCCCAGCATCACCAGCATCACGTGGGAACTGGCTAGAAATACAGGTCTTGGGTTGCACATTGACATATGCTCTCCAAAGTTTATGATCCTGCTCCAAGATGCAGAATATCTGGAAATTTCCCTGACTCTCCATTCTAGGTTCAAGTTAAGTTAAGCTTTCAGGACTGGATACCTTAACAAATGAATAAAACAGTAGCTCTGCAGGAAGTTAATTTGGAGAAACTTGTCATGCCATGTTCCTCCCCAGAGTACACAAAACACATGGGCACATTAAAGGTCCTGATAAGTCCCACATAAAAGAAACATTTATTTTCATTTAACTGGATGCCTCCCAAACTTCCTTAACTACAGAATATTCTTTTCCTAGAATACCCAATTATAGACCATCTTTTGGGAAACATGGCCCTTACTTGAAAGAAAGGGAACCACAGTTCCTTACACTATCTGTAAGAAAAGTCACCCATGATGCCCATGAGATGTCACATTTTAATAAACAGTTCCAAGACCTCAGGATGTATAAATCAGGAACCTATTCTAAAGGTGACAGAATGCTCACATCAATCACCTGTAACTAGAGCCACACCCTCCTGTTTCCAAGAATTCAACCTCTATTCCCACGGTCCTTCAAACTCAGCACTGCCCAGCCCAATTTCATGACAGAACACCGCTCCCCTGTCAGGACACCCAGCCCTTCCAGGTCCCAGGAAATTTTCTTCACTGATTCACAGAGGAATCCCCTCTCCCTCCCCCAACACCTGCCCCTGCGCTGCTGGGACCCTTCCATCTAACCACTAGCCACCGTCATTGGATTCGTACCTGTTGTGTCTTTTCACTGTCCCCAGCCCTGCTCCTTCCCACGACCACGAACCTGCTGCCCTCTTGCCCACTAGGCACACCCCGGCCTCGGTTTCCCGTCAATCATCCACCTCCTCCAACTGGAGGGACTTCCCAATGCCCAGATGTGCTTCTGCCACTCGCCCGCCCACCTCCCGGCCCTTGCTCTGTTCTGAATCCCATTTTGAAGGTAAAGAAATTGAAGCACAGAGAGGTGAAGGGATTTGCCCAGGGCCACATATTTATGAAGCTTTGACATGATGATTTGAGAACCGGGCATCGAGGTCCCCTGAAACTGAGCGCTCGGCCCTTCGTGGCTCTGCCTCCCTTTCCAGACTCCACCTGAGTGACATTGGTGCCACATGGGGATCTTCCGCAAGGTCTCCGCCCCCGTCTGCCTCAGTTGTGCTGGGAGAAGGAAACCACACCCCATCTCCTGCGCTCCCCAGCATCATCATGAAACCTCTACTCACATGCATCCCATGAGGTGTCTCGGGAACAAAATTCCAGAAGGTTCCCTCACATCTGCGCATGCCCCCTAAAGCTCGGGCTCCACCCCCCTCCCCGTCTTGCCCTGCTCCTGGTCCAGGTATCCACACTCCATCCTCTTATCTGGTCCCCAGGAGTAGCCCGTACTGTAGGATCTGGGATCACGATCATCTCCATTTTACAGATGAGGAGACTGAGGCACGGAAGACTCAGGAGAGCCGTGTGCCCGAGCGGAGTCTGGACTGAAATCCCAGGTTGTCCAACTCAGAGGCCGAGCTCTCCACCACAGGGCACTGTTGGGTTTGCTCACAGCCTGAGAACAGGGCAAAGGAGGCCGCACACGACGGTGAGTGACAGCATCTGTCAGTGGAGGGCCATGCGCAGGGGTGGGAGCACGCAGGGAGTGGGAGGTGGCCTTTGAGATGAGACATGAAGGACAGCTAGGGTTTCAACAGGTGGCACTTTCAGGGAGGGCGAGCCAGAAGGAAAGAACAAGAAGTACAAAACCTGGAGGTGGGAAAGGGCCGCGGCTGTCCCAGGAGTCGGGTGTGGCCAGGGCGTGGCTCATGTAGGCAGAAGGGCACTGGGGAGGCAGCAGCTGCAGGCAGGCCACCACTGGGAGCCCTTGGGCGAGGTGCAGGCTTCACCCAGCATGGTGTGGGGCCAGGCAGACTTCTCTTGGGGCAGAGTGGGTACCAGACCTCTGCTGTGTCCGGCAGCTGCCCACATCTGGCAAAGCCCACATCTGGAGGAAGGGCCAGGGAGTTGGCGAGTGTTCCTGCTGCTTGGGCCACTCTGCTGCATGTTGGCCTGAAAGCCCAGCCCAGAAGGTTCTAGTGAGCCACAGGACCTGGGCAGAGTCCCAGGTGTGCAATGGGAAGGTAGCATTGCAGGGCGGGTGTCTGAGTTCTGGGGGAGGTGACAGGCAGGGGGAGGTGTGAACAGAGAGCTTGACAGCCTGCGTCCAGTGATAGAAAGTCCTCTCCATGGAAAAGCACATCTTGACTTCTGCCATTTTGAAAGGCATGAGAACCCCTAGGACAGAGACTGGAATGCCCAGATGGAGGGAGACGGGCTCCTTCTCAATTACCTGTGTCCAGATGGCCCTCTCTGCGGATCATCTGTGCAAACTGCTGATCCCTTGGGGGCTGCAGAGGCACCCAGTTGGGTGGGCACCCACCCAACTCCCATCACTCACTGGGCGTGGCCTCCCAGAGCGTTGGTCTGGTCTCTGGTCTCTCTTGACACCTGTGTCCTCAGCCTAGAAGCCACAGGGTCCTCGGCTCAGCCCCACAGGATCGGCTTCACCCCCACTTCCCCCTCTGCACCTCCTCTCCCTGCCTGGCCAGCTCCTGCCTGGTAGCGCCAACAGAGCAGGCTGTGGTTACTCACTCCTGCGGCCCCTGCCTGGCATCAAAGGGGTGCTCCCTAAGTCCTGGTTCAGTGAAGTAACAAATCTTTCTAATGGGTCTCTGCTAAGTGCCCCTATACCTGTCACTTTGATCACCTAGCGAAGACCTCTCAGGCAACCCTCACCAGGCATATACAGCCACTTAGTTTTCAATAATGCCTCCAGCTGCCACTTCTTTATTGTATTAAAATACATAGAACAAAACTCACCATTTTAACCATTAAAAGTGTTTAATCCAGAGCCAGGTGTGGTGGGCACAGGCTTGTAATCCCAGAAACTCAGAAGGCTGAGGTAGGGAGATCACAAGTTCAAAGCCAGCCTCAGGAACTTAGCAAGGCCCTAAGCTACAGAGTGAGACCCTGTCTCTGAATAAAATACAAAAAAGTGCCAGAGATGTGGTTCAGGTGGTTGAGAGCATCTGTGTTCAATCCCTGGTACAAAAAAAAAAGGTGTCCAATCCAGCGACATCAACTACGTTTACAATTTTGTCCAACCATCATTTGTACCTGGTTCCAGAATATCACCGCAAAAGGAAACCCCATACCCATTAAGCTCCCTATGCCCTTCTCCCTGCCTAAGACAACTGCTGATCTGCTTTCTGTGTCTATGGATTTGCCTATTCTGAACATTTTATGTAAGTGGACTCATAAAATATGTGACCTTCTGAGTGTGACTTCCCCTTAGCACAGAGGGAGATTCATCTGTGACATCACATGTATCCTTTTTATGGCTAAATAATATTCTGTTGCATGGCTACGCCATGTCATGTCTGCGTTCACCCACTGATGAACAACTGCATTGTTTCTACCTTTTGGCTACTGTGAATAACATTACACATGTGTGCATAAGCTTTTATTTGCACACTATTTTCAATTCTTTGGAGTATATACCCAGAAGTAGAATGCTTGTCATTCTGTGTTTAATTGATGGAGGAACTGCCAAATCTAATTATTGGTTTTTCCAAAATGCCTGCCTCCTTATCATGAAGCATCTAGAAAATGCCTGCTCACAAAAGAAAGTTAAAATCACCTATAGGTTCTGGCACTTAAAGATAAATAGTCCTCTTTTCTGAATTTTCCCACAAGGATTTTTTTTTTAGAATGCCTAAATATGTACCTATCAGGACACTTTTCATTTAAAAGTCTCTACAAAAATGGGGTTGCAGCAATGTCATTTAAGGCCACACCTGAATGCCACCTTCTCCATGACAAGCCTAATTAAAATTGTACCTCAGCACTCCCTGTTCCTTTCCTGCTCTGCTTTAGTCTGGGGCACTTATCACCATCTGCCTTCTCTCTATTGTCCCTACCATGACATATGACAATACATATAACAAAACTTACCATTTTAACCATTAAAAGTGTTTAATCCAGAGCCAGGTGTGGGGGGATCCTGGGAATGCTGAGATTGCAGCTTTGTTCACAACCCTGCACACAGTAGGGCTGCAGTAAGGACTTATTGAAGGAATGGATTCTTGAGAATGAATGAAAATGTCACCAGTTTAAAATGTATACCCTTTTAAAATGTGTCTGCTGGTAGGCGGCAGAAATGGTGGCCCGCCAGTCCCGCTGGTGATCACCCACCTTGGAACGCCTGCTGCAGCCATTCTTCTTCAAAGCCCCCGTCCCAGGCACGGAGGCAGTCCCTGGGAATTCCACCCGCAAGCACGGGGCCCCACCCACCCTGGAGCTTGCTGAGTTCATTCTGCAGAAAGGCCCCTCATTTCCATCCCAGGCTTCTGGAAGGGGGATGGAGGGAATAAAAAGGGGGGATCCTGCAAATCTCCAGCAGCTCAGAGCCCATTTGGTCCTAATTTCACCAAGGGTTTCTTCCGAAGTCCAAGCAAAGCCAAGATCCCCAAAGGGAGACCATGTCTCTGCCTCCACCTTCCTGTCCATGTCAGAGCAATTCTCCTAGCCACCTTGTCACGAGCCCACGGTGCTGCTCATATTAGTTACAGATGATGGCAATTAGAGGCTGAATCTCCCTGGCTCCTGGTAGAATATCGAGACAGAACTACAGCTATTTTAAGATTTTAAGCAGATTTATACTTAGTGCTTCAAAGAAAGCCAGCCAGCAAGGAAAATATGGTAACTGTTGCTTTAAATTATAGCTATCATTACTTCAAAAGGATATTCAATCAGAAACCACTGAAGACTAAAACTATTTACATCTCCTGACACTTAAAAGCCAGCGAACAGTTTTAGCCTGTCAACCTTGGACATGTTGGCTACAAAGAGAGAGGTACCTCACTGGCCTGCAAGAAAAAAAAAAAAAATGTTCAAGAGACTAGGAACTGAGAAGGAATGCAGAGAGGTTTTCCTTCAGAGATTCCTCCCACCTCTCACCCATGGCCTAGGAAGGATTTGGGGTTTGGGGCATGTGACTCTGAGCAGGCAGCGATACCCAGATGTCTACAAAAGCTGACTCTCTCCAAAGCAGGAAGACTGCCCTTTTTCTGCTGGCCTCTGGCCTTCCAGTCCCCGCCCTGGGGAAATGCTGTCTCATCCCATTAATGGCAGTCCCAAGGCAGGACTGTCTCCTGCTTGTTCCTGGGCTCTACCGCGTGGACTGCACATGGGGCTGCTTATGCATCCAACAGAATCAGAGCCAATTAAACCCTTAGCGAACAGAGACAGTGGTCAAAAGTATGGGTTTTGGAGACAAGACTTCTCTTCAGGCTGCTTGGTCTATGTACTGTGTGACTCTGGGGAAGTCACTTCTTGAGACTCCGTTTCCTCATCAGTATAATTGGGGTGATTTGAATCCCCACTTCAAAAGATTTTTGAGAATCTTAAATTGAGATGGTGTGCATGAAGTATTAGTCAGGGTCATGCTAGATGCTATAACAAATCATGCTGCAGTTTCAGTAGCGGAACAGCTCCTGGTCGGCAGGCAGCCGGGATAATGTGGGAAGGGGGGTCGGGATTTCACCATCATTTCCTAGGGTTTTGGTGTTCTCTGTTTCTAGCCTCAGGAAGGAGAAAGGGGCAGTGTGTGAGGTCTTTGGGATGCAGGGACAAGGAATATTTCACAGACTGAAGATCTGGGAAGATCAGGTAAGGCAGTGACCCATGCCCCTGTGTGGCACCCCTAGGGAAGCCTTCCTTAGCAACCTGAGTTAGTTGGCTTCCTATACACTGAGGCCAGTCACATCTATACAATGCAAGATTTGTGAGCAGAGCCCCAAGATCTTTTCCAGAAGTAGAATTCAACCTATAATGAGATTCAATAAATATCAGCTGGAAGAATTCAGTAAAATCTGTTCCCACATGTGGCAGGTGCAGATTAGTAAATGCTGCTAAACAAGTGAGTAGTAAATGCTGCTAATAGCAAATCTGGAAAAAGGAAAGACAGGTATTCTCCATACCAGAGGTTAACTACTGCTCAGGAGGGATAAATTCAGCCCATTGTTTTTTGTTTTTGGTTTTTTAAAATAATATCAATTTTTTCTTTTTTACACAATATTTTTATTTATTTATTTTTATGTGGTGCTGATGATCAAACCCAGAGCCTCACATGTGTGAGGCAAGTGCTCTACCACTGAGCTACAGCCCCAGCTGTAGTTGTTTTCACAAATAAAGTTTTATTGGAATGCAGAACCACTTATATGCAAGAGATGCTGGGAAATGTAGTCCATGGCTGAGGCACTGCCTCCCAGGGAGAACCCCACTGCAGGAAGAGCTCAAATTTTCAGTGGTCAGGTAGCTGTCATCTGCCACAAGCACTTAGTACAGGATTACTTGTTAGTATTAATGTTTATTAATATTAATTTTTGAATTCAATCTTCCATTTGCACAAATGAGATCCAGAGAGATCTGTGCAAGTTTACAGTGAGTGAGTGTCAGGACTAGGATTGGAGGAACTCTCTCTCTTGGCTTCTGACCCACCCTGGGATCCAGGAGAAAGAATAAGTTCCTACTCTGGGCTATTTGCTTTAGATGGGCAGGGACTTTGAAGGGTTTGCTCTCCAGGTTTTACAAAGCCCATGTCTCAGGGCTGCTCACAACTTTGCTGGTCAGAGGAAGGTCTGCTTTGCTTTTTTTCCTGGCTTCTGGAACCAGAACTTCCCAATATGCACTGCTCAGCTGGAGCCCCCAGCCCACTGCCGTCTCCTGTCTTCATGTTCCAGAACCCTCTTCCAGCAAAGAAGAGTCCGCTGGTACCACAGCTAGGTGGAGTCCATGTTTTCTGGGTGGAAGCTGTGTCCTGCGAGGAAGCTTTTCAAAAAAGGAAACTTCTCCCCGCCCTGACCCATGACCCACTCTGCCTCCAGCCTGGGCAGGTGAGGCATGCCACTCATTGTCCTGGGCTCATCCCAGCCCCTCCCTTGCCGGGCAGGACTTGGACGGCCAGAACAGGCACACACAGGCTGTGTGGCCTAAAGGATATCAAGGGCGAGGCAGGTGGTGGCAGGGCAGTAAGTTCGATGCTGTGTGTTACCTGCACGAGTCACTTCCTCCCCTGGGCTTCCACCTCCCCTCCTGTCATAAAGGCCATGCCACCCGCTCTACACACTTATTGAGGATGTAGAGGGTGGGCTTAAGTTCTGAAAACACACCTGTCTTGCATAGGGGACGTTTATTGATTTTTCAACCTCTTCTAATAAACTCCATTTTCTTTTAATAACAGCAACTGAATTTCCTTTGGGTGGATTCTCTCTCCCATGTTGCATGTAGTCTTGGTGGGACTGTTAGACAAGAAGCCCCCACCCATCTCCTATCCAATGGGTGTGTATGTCACCCGATGGCTCAACCAATCAGACTCTTCCCTGGGACTCTGACTCTTGAGAGGACTCCAGATGGAAAAAGAGCAGCAGGAGATGTGAGATGCTCCCCTGTGGGGCAGCCTACTCTCACCAACACACACGCATGTGCACACACACACACACACACACACACTAGCATCTAAACCTTACAGCACCCATATCTCTTCCCTAGGAGTTTGCCTTGCTTTCTCAACGAGGCCATTAACTCCTTGGAAGCCAGGAAACATTCAACATTCTTAAATCCCTCTGTTTTTTTTCTTTCCCCCAGCGGGCGCCTGCAAAGCAGTGTCCTTGGACTTGGCCCTTCCACGCCAGTGTCTGTCAAGAAGAGCAGACCCAGGAGGCTGCTCGGGGGAGCCTGGCCGCCTGGCCACGGGCACATGCTTTAAGCTCTCTGCGCTGGTTTCCTGGTCTCTACTTTACGGAGCTGTTCCAAGAATCAAAATGGGAAAATATAAATAACTACCCAATGTATGAAAAGAGGTCACTGCTATTATCACCATTATTATTGACACACAAGCCTGAAGGCAAAAGGATTTTTAGTTATAAAATGGATTTTCTTCTTTTCCAGGGGATGGTTGGCATCAAGGAAGATTTTCCAAAACTCTTGGAATTTAGAAACTGAAACCCAGAGATTCGGTTTCCCAGATAATTTCTCAGCACCTATTCTGTGCCAGGCAGCATCCTGGGTGCTTTGTAATACAATTTTTAGAATCCAGAAAGCCCAGGCAATAAATAATTCCCTTTTTGGTTCTTAGGGTTTTTTTTTTTAACTTGGAATGTGTTAGAAAGACCCCATTGTTTAAATTGATGTGGTTTTCCCTTATTTTTTTCTGATGGAACTCCCTCATTCTCAGAGAGCTGTACCTTTAGAGAGAAGGCAGATTCAAAGTTCTGGCTGCTTCCTGGGCAGAGGTCACCAGTCAGTGTCCACCAGATGCCCCCGACATCCCATCGATATAGGAAGGCAGCCAAAGCTGCGGGTGACAGCACAGTCCAGGCTGAAGGTCCTTGAGTCAGTGAGCTGCTGGCTCCTAAGTTCAAGGACTGTGCAGAACTGTGGCAGGTGGGAAGATGTTCTCCCTCAAAAAGAGCCCAGAGAGAACCTGATGGCAGGACAGCCATGTGCCCCTCCGGAGCCTGCTCCCCACTCCCCACCTCCTATCAGGAAGGTGGGCTCATCTGATCCCAAAGGTCAGAATCAAAGAGTTCCTGTGGCCTCTCCCACCCACCCTCAGACCCACCCAAACACACACAGGTGACAGAAGATTTGGGGCACCAGGCAGGAGGGCAGGGGCAGGCAGAGAGGGAAGAGGAGAGAGTGGGGAGTTTGTCTCAGGCTCCCTCCCTGGGCAGCACTAGGAGCAGGTGGCTCAAGGTTAGAGTGTCAAGGTCATGGGCCCTTCTCTTCACCCACCTCTTCTAGAGGCTCACCACCATTCCTTCCCCTTGTCCCTTTGGGCCTAGAGGTGGTAACAGGCCCTCTGTCACTCCTTGGGCTTGCCTGCATGTATAAATGGGCCTCCTCTAGTGACCCTGTCACCTGCTGAGGGCTGGACTGCTGAGCTGCCGGCCCTCTCCAGATCGTCATCAGCCCAGGACTGGAGAGTCCTTCCAACCTTGGCAGGAAGGTGGTTGGGAAATGTGCTGTACTCTGGAGGGTGGGGGGAGACAGGAACCTGGCTCTGCAGGTACTCAGAGACCCCGGGGCGGTGCAAAGGAAGCCTGCTCCGTGAGTGGGTAAATGGCCACCATCGATCTTTCTAGTCGAGATGCTGGGAGAGACTCAGCCACAGTGAGTACTGGGGGAAGGGCAAAGAGGAAAAGGGCTGAAGGACGCAGCCCACCCTTACCTAATCTTCTTCTTACCCTCGGGAATTCTCTGTCTCAGAAATCATAAAATACCCACCTGATTTAGGAGCAAATGGTGACAGAAGAAGTTGCTCTTTGAGCACTTGGCACTAGGCGGTCCTCATGATAAGTCGCGGAGGATTTAAAAGGTTGCTGACATTTCCCGTTATGTATCTTTTCATTAGAGGTAACTATCACTTTAAGCAAATTGTTTCAGGGCCTGGAATGTAGCAATAAGTGATCTAATTAGCGTAGGTTGTAATTTAGGAAGGTTCATTATGTCACAGACATTATGACTCCTGGGTATTACTAAAGGACTCGTTTGTAGTCCCTGAAATGATTTTCTCATGAACACACATAATGTCACCCACAGAACTAGAGTGGGGCCTTAAGATGATTTCACATATTTGAAACTCCAGCTTTCTTGGGGACTGAATTTTGAGACAGTCGTAAACAAACCAACAGACAGTATATGCGTCAGATTTATGCCCAGTTAAAGGGAAACCAGTTCTGACTAGCGCAGTGTGGAACCCTTCAATTCTGTTACTCGGTGTCAAGTAAATCACTAAGACAAAGGTACCATTAAATGATAACCAAGACACCAAAAGAATTTCAATCCCATAGAGTCAGAAAGCCTGAGAAATAGCCGGTTGAGCTTTTCTTATTTTCTTTTGTATCTTCAGTCCCCCAAAGAAAGCACACTTGTGATATCCACATTCACAAGACTAAAGTGTGCTTTCAATGTAACCACAAACTTGTAATTGTGTTACTGGAGTATGCCAGGAGCTGGCTAGTTGCTGTCCACTAACATTTTCCTACTTTTTCTCTTGGGTACCCAGTGGACTACATTTCCCAGCCTCCTTTGCAGTGGGCCAGCCATGTGACTGAGTTCTGGCCAATGGCATGTGAGCAGAATGGATATGCACTACCACCAGCCTTCCCACCAGACCTCAGCCCAATACTCCATGCTTTGTCTTCTTGCCACTTGATCTTAAAGCCCAAAGTCCCAGAGGGAGCTTAGCAGGTACAGGGATAGTGGAGGAACTACGTGGAAACAGCCTGGACACTGAGTGACTGAGGGAGGCAGAGGCCCCTCCTACCCACTGTCAAGAGGCCAATAACATGATAACTAGGTTTCATGTGTGTGTTGGGCCACTGCTCAGTGTCAGTATTTTACAATAGCTGTAACCTGGACTAATACAGATCTAGGAGGCTCTTGATTAAATTGGTGTTTCTTACTCCCACCAGCCAAGAGTTCCACTACCCATAACTTGTCTTATAAAAGCAATGGTCTTTTTTTTTTTTTTTTAACTTATCAAAACTTCCAACTTACAAACTTTCATGAACAAAGCTGAACACCAGAAGAAAAATGTGTCAGATCTGCTCCCTCAAACAATGGTTGTTTATATGGCACCAGGGAACAGAGTTTCTTTGCTTCTGATTAGATCTGAGCCGATGGCTGGGGCTAGAAAGAGAGGACATTCTGAGTGGCTAGGGCTGGGTCATATGTCCATCCTTAGGGCTAAGTAGAGCCAGTTCCCTCAAACCAAATGGGCTGAGAGTTGAGAATGGAAACAAGATATCAAAAGAGTGGGCGAATGGATTCTGGGCAGGTTAAAAAAAAAACAGAGATACCAACTCCACATTTCATGAGGAAAACAAGAAGGACACTCCAGGGACTTTCCCAAGATCAAACAGCTAAGAAAGGCAATTGAATGACCATCCTTGTCCAGGAGTCATCTGTTTTTGGTGCGAAAGAACCCAAATCACCAGCAACTGTGGATAATTATAAGCACCAAAGAACCATGTTCCCTAATGCATGGACCATAAAGCCATCAGTTGTCCTGAGGCTGCAGAGGGCTTCATAAAAGGCCATTCATCTCATTAATAATTGGTCCGCTGCCAACTTAAGTGGTTTGGTGCTGTTAACTGTAAGTATATTTTTAATGTAAGGAACTTACTCCCATTAGCTGTCTTCTCTTTTGAAAATATGACCAAGTAAAAGGCTGAGATTTCACAAGCTGAGAGAATCACCTGGCATTCCCCAGCCTCTTAAGAGTCTACCTGGGCAGCCAAGTTCATTTCCAGCACCGCTCCAGAGGACAAAACCCCTCTTTCACGGAATAAAGGTTGAGGGAGAATCCTGCAAAAGTGCTGGTCCGCGGGCATTTTATTTTGTTCCAGAACTCTCTACAAAAAAACCTTGTCGACTCCTAGCATCAGGAGACCGAGGTGGAATAAGGCCATTGGAGCAGCACTTCGGGGTGACAGCGTTGTGCCTGCATGTATGAATAGGACACTTCAACCCTTTGTGCTTCTTAATGCTGAAGCGTATCTCACAGACATAATTTTGGGGAGGCATTTGTGCCTGGGTTTATTAAATGCTTTGACGATCCCAAGAGGTAACTTGCTTAGACTCTTTTGCGTCTGCCTGTTAACCTGCTGAATACCTTGCAGCTAGGAATAAAACGAATCCTTCTTTCCTCGGGGAACAATGACAGTAATTCGCTTCACCAGCCCCGCTCTTTGTGAGACTTTCAAAAAGAGCCTGGAGAAGGCTCTTCGGGGCCGGTCACAAATCAGAATTCCTCCAGTTGATTGTGATTTTAAAATATGAGTTATTGAAATATTTAATTTGGTCCAAAGCTTGCATCAGTTTTCTTGATCTGGTGGATTTGAAACAAAAGGGGGAAAAAAATGTAAAAATCCTCATAGGATTATTCCAGACTTTCTCGGCTTTTGCCAGGCTGTGACCTAATCCTAGAAACCTCCTCAGGACTGTTTGGGCCTAGTTAGAGTTATTTAAGGCAGGCCCTCTGCGTACTTTGCAAGTGGCACTCAACACCTATCAATAATCAGATGCCTGGGCCCTAGACACTTGTATTTAAATAGCAGCTGCATTTTATGACCTCAAGGTTGTTTAATCCACCCTATAAACATTTGGAAGTTTCAGGAAAGCCCATTGCATAGAGGGAATTGAGCTGGTTTGGAGGGGATCAATTCTGATAAATCATTTCTCTAAATGTGAACCGGCTTTATAAAGATGTTAAGCACTTTAGACATTTTGACTCAAACGTCCAGCTGTTTCTTCTAACTGCTTCCAGAGAACCCAGGCAGAACCAGACAGGCTTCCAGAGAAAAGGTTCGGGCATCCCAGAAAAACAGAAACCACCCCTTCCCCCACCAGCAATTGGAGGGGTTCGCTGACTCTGTGCACCTGCGCAGGCCAGGCGCCTGGTCTGCAGAGCGGTACGTGCCCCTTCCTCGGGTGAGTTGCCCATTGCCCAGTCCCGCCCACTCGGCTTGTCTGCAGTCAGACCCAGATGTAAAACAGATTACGGTCTCTGTGTTTTTTTAAGAGAGAAAACAAAAACACTTGTGTGTCTTCAACATCTCCCTTACAGTGAAACTAAGCAGGGTAAAGGGAGCCCTCGGGAGAAGGTGGCCCCCAGAGTCAGTCCCCGACAGCCCGCTGCAGACGGTGACGGCTCTGCAGGCCTGGAAACATCTGGTGTGTGGAGATGAGGCTCCTCTTTTCTGGAGCTAGAAAAACACAGAGCCAAGCAGACTGCCAACTTCCCAGCTCCCCTGAGCCTCCCGAGGTCAATGTTCCAAGGCTGGGACTTCATTTGAACACCCTGTGCTGTCATAAGCCCTTACTTTGCTGAATAACTCACTGGATGCTTTTTCTGTAATTCTGAGATCAAGGGCAGGAAAAGGCCTAAAAACAAACGATATTTACTCCCAAAGCAATGATCCTGCACATCGTCTCCTTGGACAAACACTTCCAAGTCCATTCTCTCAAATATTCCCTTCAGGAGAGCCTAGTGACGGGAGTGCCCATTTTAGGGATGAAAAACCCGACACGCGGTGGTCTTAAAAAGAACCCCGAGGAAAATCTCCTGCACTGAATCTGAAGCTCCAACAACATTATGATTCTACTGGGTTCAAGCAAGTTCACCGAGATCATGCTTATCATTAATAACCGTGTGACCTTGGGTTAACACCTTTCTGTTACAGATTTCCGTAAAATGGGGAGAATAGTCACACTTGCCATATAAGGTTGTTGTAAGGAGTAAATTCAATAATTAAATAAAAAGACTGGTGTACCTCATACGGTAAGCCCTCCATAAACATTAATGGTGGTGGTGGTGGCGGTGGTGGTGATGATTTTGAAATATACACTTACATGTGCTTCTATAAAAGACTAGGTATAAACTTGTCAATTAGAATCCTCCACAATATCAAAGAAGATGATAATCTGATGACACCATGGGCCTTTCATTTCTTGTGAATGTCAAGTACTTACAGAGGTCAGAACATGGCCTCTCCCACCTCCATTTTGAACAGTGTTCTTTCTGGTCACATTTGAAAGTTCATGGGCTCTGGTGATGCCCCAGACTATGTGCACAGTTGAGGAATCTCCCCAATTTGATTTTGTAGACAGAGGTAATGTAGATAACACCTAGGGAATAAGGAATGCCCAAAAGGCTTTGGCCCATCTCTTTCTCTTAGTATCTAATATTTCACTGTTTCTTTGTGACCAAAAACCATCTGCAGGCCCAGCAACAGAGATTACTGGCCCTCCCCAGTGTCTCCCTGGGCATACAGCCACCATTACTGTGAGGTCATGTGACTGAGTTCTGGCTGATGGAATGTGAGCAGATGTGATGTGCACCACTTCCAGGACTCCCATAGTTAGTGCTTGTTTCTCTCTTGCCCCACGTACCAGCAGAATGGAGAGGTCTCCTTGGACAAGAGGAGCCTAACTTTCAAGTTGGAAGGAGCTTAGATCCCTGAGTCACTCCGTGGAAGAAAGCTGTCCGTCCACCAAGAACACTTACTTGGGATCATAAATAAGTGATAAATGTGTATTCTGAGAAACTGCCAAAATTGGGGAGCTATGATTTTAAAAGTTTGCCTACTTTTGACTAATGCAAGCCCCATTCTGGCAGATTCTAAGGCAGTAACTCAGTCAGAATCACACAACTAGTTGGGAATTCAGGCTTCAATTTCTTATCTACAGCGTTCACCATTAAAGTTCATAAAAAGCTGTTGTCCACCTCTACCTAAGACATAGCAGTCTCTTCAAAGTTGGATGGAGGGAGGGATGGGTGGATGGATGGGTAGATGGATGGATGGGTGGACATTGACCCTGTGGTAATTTATCTGCTAAATCATCATCAATTCACAGAGGAAGTGTTTTTCCTGAAAGCTGGGGAGAAGTAACTGATCAGCTCACAGTTCTCGAGAGGTGGGCAATTTTGTATGGGGCTGTGAAGCCTGAATGAGGGCAGCTGGACACGCACATCACCAGCTGGACACATCACCAGGGAAATTGACAGTGCAGATTCACAGAAGTCTCAGTTCCGTTTTCCAGTGGCCACTCAATTCCTTAAGACAAAACACAAAGGCGGCTAGAAACTGAGGCTGGATCTTTGCTCTCATGCACACGGCCCGATGGGGTCTGGCCAAGTAAGCACACGGTGCAGTTTATCAAAGAAACAGAGGGCCCAGCAGCCAGCTGGCTCCACCCACCCGCCTCCTGCTTATCTCCTCCCAGGCTGGATCCACCATGGAAGTGCAGAATCCGCCCCGCCTCCGCCTGCCCAGGACCACCTTTCTGCAGGGCTGCAGGGACCCTGCCCTGCTCTCGGCTCTCTGCGGGGATGGCAGGCCTGGCTGGGCTTTCCTCCTCCCAGGGCCGCGGGAGCGTCTCTGCCTCTGGCAAGGAGGCCCTTTAAGCCTGTCTTTATGTCCTTATCAGAGCTCCACCGCAGGCCCAGGTGCCAGGCCTCATTCACTCAATTACCGTCTTCGCAGGACACAATGCTCTCTTCTGTGCGCAGATAGAGACACTTTCATGGCAAGGGTTCAGAGCTAAATCCTCTTTTGATACTGTCAAAACTCCCTGCCAAGCTGACACTGTCTGTTAGAAGGGAAAGAGCTCACCAGCGCAGAAAGCCGAAATTAAATTAAACAGGATATTAATACCTACTAGTTAAGGAAATGATATTTCCTCTTTTTGATTTTTCTCTCTCAGTGCCCAAGCCAAAAAATGAATCCCCCCTCGGCAGAGCCAGGCGGGCCCCGGGGTCTTCCAAAGCAAAACACCCACACGCACGGGGTTCTCTGGAGAAGAGGTTTTTGCAGAGCTCCTCCTTTGCTGCCCCCAGCCAGCTGCCCAGCCCCAGGTACTTTCAATTTCCCTCTGTTCTATTGAAATGCAGTCTGTTTAATCCCTCTGGACTAGAAGGAAATTGAAGCTCAGTTTAAAGTGGCCAGATGATGGGCAGCATTTTTTTTCCTTGATTTTTTTTTTTAAATTTCAAAAATGAGGACTGCATTATTGTTTATATTTAAGAAAGAAAAAGCAAAAAGAAAGAAAGAAAGCCAATCAGCTGGGTGTGGTGGCATATGCCTAGAATCCCAGCAGCTCAGGAGACTGAGGCAGGAGGATCACAAGTTTGAGGCCAGCCTCAGCAATTTAGCAAGGCTCTAAGCAACTTAGCAAGACCTTGTCTCAAAATTTAAAAAAATTAAAAAAGGGCTGGGGATGTGGTTCAGTGGTCAGTGGTAAAGTATCCCTGGGTTCAATGTCATGTCCCCCCAAAAAAGAAAGAAAAGGAGATCACTTCACGCCCTCTTTGAGCTTGCAGTGCTGTGAAATTTCTCTTATCAAGTGCTTGGCTCCAGATCATCATTAATCATAATGGTTCTGTTGTCTTCACATGGTTACTGAAGGGTGTACACTTAGTGCTTTGCATATGCTGGGCCCTCTGCTAAGCACTTTGTGTGAGTCATTTCATCTGATCCTCATGACAGTTGTACCAGGCAGGTTCTCATCCCCATTTGAAAAGTGAGTGTTCATCTGTGTCACAGCATCACTCACAGTAGCTAAAAGGTAGAAACCACCCGAGTGTCCATTAATGAATGGATGAATGAGCAAAATGTGGTACATCCATACAATGGAATAGTAGTCAGCCTTTAAAAAGGGAGGAAATTCTGACACCCGCTACAGGATGGATGGCCAAGCTAGACACAAAAAGCAAATGCTGTCTGAGTCTAGGCATAAGAGGTACAGGGAGCAGTAGACTGTTAAGGCCAGAAAGTACGACAGTGATCACCACGGGCTGGGGAAGCAGGATCAATTTAATGTTTGATAAATTTTACCACAATAAAAAATTAAGTAATATAACAAGACAGGAAGTAAGGTTCAGGAAGGTGAAATGACTCCATGGGCAATAGCCCATATATGGCAGAAGCACCTAACCCATCCAGGCCAAAGCCTCTGGCTGGCCTTGTGATGACCCGCAGGTGCTGTGGGGCAAGCCTCTCCAGACCCTCCAGGGAATTCCTGTCACTGCTTAAAACACGATCCAAGTTGGAATACCACTTGGCAGAGAAGAGCCACGAACTCCAGCTACATGCTGCAACGTGAACGGAGCTTTCCTCGACATGGGTGACCACGGAACCCTTCTTTCCCCCTCCTTTGCGCTGCTGAAATATTAACCATGCTAGCATTCTAAAATCCCAGAGCAGACTTGGAGAAATGCCGCCTCTAATCCAAACCTTCGTTTCACTGGTGAGACTTAAGTCCCAGAGAGGGAAAGGGACTTATCCAAAGCCACAGAGCTGGGTCTAGAAGCCACAGTTCCCAGTCCCCACTTCTATTCTTTTTTTTTTTTAATATTTATTTTTTTTTAGTTATCGGCAGATACAACATCTTTGTTTTGTATGCGGTGCTGAGGATCAAACCCGGGCCGCACGCATGCCAGGCGAGCGCCCTACCACTTGAGCCACATCCCCAGCTCCCCCACTTCTATTCTTAACCTTGGTTTCTGATGTCCCACAGATAGGTGCTACATGCAGAGAGAATAAATGTGTCCCCTTTCCCCTTTGACCCTGGTAGAGATGGGGAAAGAGAAACGTGTGATTCTTGCCGCAGCACGTGACCTCTTGGTATCGATTGGTATTTATTGAGTGCTTACTGTATACAAGTCAGCTATGTCTATTGCTTCATGCACATCAATTCTGTTCATGATCATCAGCTCAGTGAGGAAGTCCCATGTTACAGATGAGGAAACCGAAACTTAAATCAGTTTAAGGGACCCGTGCAGGGCCACAGCCTAGAAAGTCTTAGAACCTGGATTCCCACTGAAGGTGTCTAACTTAGGAGCCTAAGACCTGTGCCTCCTTGGGACCAGCGATGTCTGCCCAGCCCCCTCTAGAAACTTCCTGCCCCACTAAAGTTAAGCTTTGCAAAGCCTCTTGGTGGAAGTTCTCCCCAGGGTCCGCACAGGATCGGCTCAGGAAAGCCTCAGCTTTCTTAACATCTTTTTACGTGTTCCAGAAGAAAGGGGAAGTGTCAGGTGGCCTGGGGCTTATTCTGCCACCTCCTGTCCCTGCTTCTGGTGGTGTGGCTTTCCAGTCCTTAAAGGGACACAGGTGGAGGGAAGAAAAGGTTTCTTTGGCCTCCCCGTCTGCAAGTGCTTTCTGGTTTGTCTTCTCTGCTCTTAGTCCAAGGAGCGGCTCTGACAGGCTCCTGGCATGGGACCCTGCGGGACGGAGACCAGCAGAAAGATTGATCCCCCATAAATCAGCGCAGTTGAGTCTAACAAGTAATTATGTGATTCCAAGCCGCGCCGTCAGCGGGGCCGGAGCGCGGCCGGCAGTCGCTGGGTTCGCCCAGCAGCTCAAAAGATGGTTTATGTTTTTTTTCAAACAAAAATAAATCATCAAAATTCATGAAAAATAAAATTTAAAAAAATAAAGCCCCAACTTGAAGGAACACATGGAAAAGAAGGAGCAGCGATAACGGTCGGCTCAAGAGGAAATGAGGGTTCAGGGGAGGCCGCCCTCCCCTGCCAGCCTCTCCCCCCCCCCACCCCCCCCCCGCCATCCCTTCTGCCTCCCCCAGCAGAGCTCACCCGCTGCCCTTGCACCTGCCTGATTCGCCTCCTCGCTGTCCAGCACCATTGGATGCTGCCTTTGCTTAAATGCTAATATTCTGTTTGCATAGATTTTTTTTTTGCTTTAATTTTGATTTTTAAAAAATACCATGTAGCTTCATGGCTGAGATTTTTGGCACTCACATTTGTTCTCTCTCATCTTACCCTGGACTTGGCCCTGGTTGAAGGGATAAAGGAGTGCATTTGTTTCAAGATGATCAAAGCCTGGAGGAGCACATAGTGGTCTGTTAGGTGAGGGCTAAGTGCCACCGAGGGGCAGGAGGGAGCCCAGGGCATCGGTGGGTAGCTGTGTCCTCTCTCCTGCCTAAACCCCCAGAAAAATTAGCCCCTCTAGGGACTCATTCCCAGTTGGGCGGGAGAGTGACAGGTTAGAACACACATCAGACAATGAACGCTGAGTTCTCCCCTGTGCTCTGCTCCATTCCAAGGGCATGACACGTTTTTACACGTTCCTCTCCCCATGACGCCACCAGAATAAACCACACGCAATTGCCTCTAATTGGTAGTTTCTGATCTACATCGGTGGCAGTTTCATGTGGCTTAGGCTCCTATCATCCTTCATTTTACTGATGAGCACAGGGAGGCCTGGAGGGGGGATGTCCCTCTGGCACAAGGTCCCAAGGAGGTGGAGCCAGAGCAGTTTGTGGTCAAAGCAGTCCTGTCCCTGCTCAGGTACCTGTGGGCTTTATTTTGTAGGGGGAGGGGCGTGGATTATCTGATGGATCAAAGGAGACCTGTCTGGGAACATGACCAATTTAGGGCCAGTAGCCCCAGAAAGGGGCTCCCTGATGCCTCCCCCAGGCAGCCCAGGGATTTGTGGTCTCGGCTGGCTGCCTGGCTGAAGAGCGTCTGAAGCTGGGGGGATGGAGGAAGAGGAGCTACTATTTGTGGCCCTTGGTCAGGAGAACACGGACCACATTTGCTTCTGGAGGAGATGGGCTGCACTGACTGGCTCTCCTAACATCTGTGGGTGAGGGACATTGAAACCTCATTCCTGACTTCAGACTTCCACCTGAAATTTGCCAGCTCCTCTCCTAACATCCCAGAGGTAACAAGATGGGCTGCTCCAAGGCCAAGCTACTGACCCTCCAACACAGAGTCCTTGGGCACCTGCTGGACATGGATCCAAAGAGGTGTTGGGACTAGTGCAGTCACCACCAGCCAAGATGCCAGCCCAGGCTGAATGATGAACCCAGGCACAGACCAGGGTGTGAGCCAGCAGTGCAGAGGGCTGAGATCTGGATGCTCTTTTCACTATTATTATTTTTACTCCCCCAGCTGGGCAGTGACAATCAGCAGTTGACCCTCAAGAAGGGGTTGAGGGCTGGGGATGTGGCTCAAGCGGTAGCAAGCTCACCTGGCATGCGTGCGGCCCAGGTTCGATCCTCAGCACCACATACAAACAAAGATGTTGTGTCTGCCGAAAACTAAAATAAATATTAAAAAATTCTCCCTCTCTCTCTCTCTCTCTTAAAAAAAAAAAAAAAAAAAAAAAAAGAAGGGGTTGACACTCAAGAAGCCTGTTCTCAGCCCCAGAGATGCACAAGAAAGCTGTGATGGTTGACTTTCTGTGTCAACTTGACTGGGCCATGAGATCCCCAGGTAGTCAGCCCATTGAGTCCCAAGTTTTCATTCCACGCAGGATGATGGGACGTAATGGAACATTATTTCTCAGTGTCTCTGTAGGGGTGTTTCCAGAAAGAGATTAATATTGCAACTGGTGACACTGCCCTTCCCAAACCCATGAGCATCCTTCAATCCATGGAAGGCCGAAAGAGAACCCAAAGGTGGGGGGAGGGTGAATTCCTTCTCTAACTGACTGCTTGACCTGGACAACAATCTTCTGCCCCATGCATACCAGGTTCTCTGGCCTTTGAACTATGCCACCAAATGTCCTGGGTTTCCAGCTTACATCAACAAGAGGCTTAGCTTTCATAATTGCATGAGCCAATACCTTATCATAAATAGATCAATAGGAAGAAATTGTGGGGACCGTAAGTATTACATGTACACATATACACAGATATGTGTTGCTTTACAAGGACACATTCTAAGAAATGCATTGTCAAGTGGTCACGGTGACACATTCCCATAACCCCAGCAACTGGGGAGGCTGAGGCAGGAGGATCATAAGTTTGAGGTTCTCCCTCAACAACTTAGCAAGATGCTGCCTCAAAATAATAAATAAATAAATGGAAGGGCCTGAGATGAAGCTCAGTGGTGAAGCATTGCTGGTTCAACTCCCATAGCACAAAACAATGAATCAATAAAAAAAAAAATGTGTTGTCCAGTAATATCATTATCTGAACATCTTAGTGTGCTCTTGAACAGGTCTCAATGGCGAGGCTGTTACACCCCAGGTCTATATAGTAGTCTATGCCTCCTGACTGATAGTCTGTACAGGATGTTACTGTACTGAATCCTGTAGGCAATCACCACACCACGGTAAGTCTCTGTGTTTCTAAACACAGGAAATGCACAGTAGAAACATCAGGTGATGGGAATTCTCCAGCTCCATTGTGGAAGCACAGCTGATATACGTGACCTGTTATAGACCACACAGCATTATGTGCAATGACCCGGATGCATTATTGGCCTGTTTCTCTGGAGGACCCTGGCCAATACAGCGTCTTAGCTGCTGCACCTTCATGGTTGGTGAGCCCAAGTCGGTGAGCCCAAGACGGTACAAATGCTCTTTCCCTGGCCCCCAGGGGACATCTGGACCCAGGACCTCTCACCTGACACATTGCAGCCCCACCCACCCTCACCACTATTACCCTTCCTCACTTCACAGTTCACTCAAGGCCTCTGTGTGCAGCCCAGCAAGCACAGCCAAAATGCAGCCAAACTGCAAAGCTTTCTTCTTTCTTCCCCCTCGTTGGCAGGAAGATGACTTGAGCAGGACTCGGGGAGTTCATATTTGAAGCTCCTGCCCTGGTAGCAACCAGCTCCACCCCCTCCCCCAGTCTCTGTCTTTTGTGCAAGTTTAATAAAATAAATTTTGAATATCAATAAAGTGCGTTCTATTTTTCTTGGCATGTCCCAGCCCCGCTCCGTCCTTCTAGCAGAAGTCATGCTACAGACAGATCACGTTTCCACAGATCATTGATGTGGTGCCACAAGGGCTGCAGATGATTTGCTAAAATGCTCCAAAGGTATTCAAATTTCTTTAAAGAAGAAATTCAATTTATGTGCATTTATATTACAATGTCTGTCAGGAAGAAAGGTTATAATCACCAGCATATTTTAGATTTACATTTTCTTCTGTACATGAGGTAATGGTATTAGAGGGAAACGAGGCAGGCTAGAGTTGAATTGGACGCGTGGTCCTATTTTCATTGCTGCTAAAAGCATGTTTTTGAAGTTCTTGAGGAAAGCATATGTTAGCATATGTTAGGGAAATATCAAGAACAGGAGGCCGGGTGGCTGAGAGTTTGAAACATTCGGCTTTCCTTCTGGATTCTCCATGTGGGGCACAGAGGCTGCCCTCAGCGCCCGGACCTCTCTGGAAGCCGTGGCCATTTGCAGTACCTGACGCAGACTCAGAACTGAGATGAGGCTGCGTGGATGTGTCCCAAGGGCACTGGCCTTCCCCACCCTGGGGACGCCCAGAGAGCTGCCTCGAGTCGCCCCAGGGAGGCCAGGTCAGGGTGAGCCACTCCCCCCATCCAGAAAGCAATCCTCAGGCCTGGGTATTTTTAAATCACTCCCAGGGCTTTCTTCTGGAAAAACACATCAATCATAGGTGCCCGGGAAGCTTCCACAGACTGATGGAACCGGGCTGGCAAGATGATCTGATCCCGGCTTCCTGTCAACAGAGGCTAGGAATCTCCTTTCATGTCCAGAGTCCAAAGGTGGTGACAGGCAACACCAGGACTCCAGCCCACCAGACACAGAGGTGATCCAGCTGTCTTGAGCCAGCCACAGGGAAGTAGCCTTTAAATTCCTGAGCTCTGCTCCCTAAACCTGGACCTACAGGAACCTGCCTAGATGGATGTCCCTCCGTGACGCTGACTAGGTCCTAGCATGTCACACTCTGCTCCACAGCAGGGACTCAGAGGCTGCACCTCACCACCTCCAAATTAGCATTTAGAAGTTCAGGCAAGGAAACCAGCAACATTTTCTTCACTTCTAAGAATTGAATGAGTTTTGTTAAGTGGGCATTAAACATTTAAACCGAGGGCATTACCACTTCTTTATTGTGTTTTCCCTTTTTTATAAAAGCAATAATTATCGAAGGTAGAATATTGGGTAATGATGGACAAACAAAAAAAGAAAATGAGCTTAAGTTCTGTACCACAGAGGTAACCGTTTTTAACACTTTGCTATAAAACTTTTCTGTATATCTTATACATAAATTGTTCCTATGTCTAGCTTCTATTTTATATAAATACGTATTTTCATGAAAATGAAATAATATTAAATTGTCTTATTGCTATATTGGTTCATAGCTCATTATGAGTTTCTCTTTTTATCACTGAATAGTTTTTATGATATAATTTTACCCACTCGGAAGCATTCCTCTCTACAGCTATACCTTAAAGTAATTAGCCAATCCCCCCTTTTTGGACACTTAGGTTATTCCCAGGTTTTCACCTATATAATTAATATCACAATGAATACCTGTGTAGCTGCTCATATCCACAGGACAAAGCCCTTAGGTAAAAAGAGGGGGTCATGAGATACGAACATTTTTAATATTTTGCTAAATTGTCCCCAGAACGATTGTAACCCTTACTCTTCCTATCAGCAGCGTGCGGAATTCCACGTCTCATTGACCCAAGCCCTGACTTAATTGTTTAAGACAAGTTCTGATAAGTAATTGCTGAGACTAGGAGGAATGTAGTCAGTGGGTTCACCAGGAGGACTGAGCGACAGGGGAAGCCACCATATGTTATTGGGCGAGTGGGGAGAGTTAACAGGTGGGGGCCGTGGTTTGGAAACAGGCACAGGGATCCCTCTGGATGATGCCAGGCCTAGGTTCCTATCTCTAGGATTAATTCTCTAATCCTCTAGGAATCACTAAACCTTGGTAGGGTGGAAACTTACGGCTGAGATGTGACCATGAGAGAAGACACATTTTTTTTTTTGCATTTAAAAGAAAAAATATTCATAACAAATAGAAGGAGTTGGATAGAAGAAGAGAACAGGTGTCCTCCCCAATCCATGGACACAACAGACGGAGGAAAGGGGCCTGGTGTCTAGAGGGAAAGGCTCCTGGATTGGCTCGAGACACCACTCCATCCTTTCTCGTGGTTCTGGGGGCCGGCTGGTGGCGTCCGTGGTTCTGCCTGGACTTGACCTTACAACTGAGGTGCTCTGCGGGGTCAGCTGGAACGGAAGGTCCCAGATGGTCTTGCTCACAAGTCCACTGCTCATGGGGGCCCTCGTGCCTCTGCCTGGGACCTATTCTCGCCCCCTGGACGTCAGCATTGGCATCTTTACCACGTGGTCCTCAGACGGAATTCCCAGAGAGCCAAAACTTCAGGGTCTTAAGGTCTAGCCTCCAAACTCACTCACCCTCACTTTTTTTCTTTAAATTTATTTTTATAGTGAAAAATACACATAATGTATCATTTGAACGATCTTGAAGTGTAACTACATCCACAGTGTGCAGACATCTGCAAAAGTCCCCTCCTCTAGCTCTTTGAAACCGTCACTCTGACTTCTATGAACTTGTCTACTCTGCCTATCTCCTATGAGAGAAATCATCCAGTGTTTGTCCCTTTGTGATTGGCTTATCTCACTCGGAATAATGTCCTCAGGATTCATCCTGGTGTGGCATGTGTCAGAATGTCCTTCCTGTCCCATTGTAGGTCTCTATTGGATTTTATTTATCCATTCATCCTCTGACGGACAGCCTCTGCGGTCACTTAGTCTAGGCTTGCTTCTGCCACCTGTGTTCTGTGAGCTAAAGTAAGCCCCAAGGCCAGCCCAGCCTCAAGAGGGTGGGGACATGGATTCCAATGATTGATGGGAGTAGCAGCCACACCACATTCTGAGGGGCAAGGACACAGGAAGTCCATTTTATGATACACATCTACTGCCCAACCAAAGGACAATACAGATGCCCCCAAAAGTTCCCGATAGAAGCATCATGACATCTAAGTGGTTAAGAGTGCAAAGTCTAGAATGTGGGTTCAAAGAATAACTTGCCCAGGAAGGGGACAGTGAGCATGTTTGTGACCCACAGATTTTTGGATGAGAAAACCACTGCTTCCTTCCAATTCAAAGATGTAATCAATTTAGCACCGTGTTTTCGAGTTTAATGCAAACAAACTCTGTAATGAATTTAGTGGTCTGTTCAGCAGATGGAATGAAACTCTTAGAATAGGGGGGCAGAGACAGAAACAGGATCGGAGACCTGTTCTTCCACACCCAGAGAAAAACCAACCATGTGACCATCAGCTCTCTCCACACATTCTCTGTTTAAGTCTTGCAAGTAGTAAGATGGAAGTCTCTCTCTCTCTCTCTCTCTCTCTCTCTCTCTCTCTCTCTCTCTCTCATTGTGAACAGACGATGAATTAATGTTTGTGAGAGTCATCTTTGAAAAGGGAAAAGCATGATTATGTATTGCCCCTTCGCTCTGCCCGGGTGATTTCTTTCAAGTATCCGCATGCTATTTTTTGGTATCCAGTTCTCCCTTTTCTTCCCTCTGGGGTCACTGACAATGTTCTTGTCTTTGCTTTATCTGATTTCTCTCTGAAGTCCAGCCAGGTGCCCCCAAAAGATGACAGAACTGAGTTTACCAGGGTGCTTCCTGGTACATTTCGATTTCAAAGTACACTGGGGGTTCTTAATACATGTTAAACAGTAACAACCGCCAGCTGCTCCTGCCACCTTGCTATGTACTGGCCCCTCCTGTCCCTCCTGCAAGGGGTGGATAAACAGAGGAACATTCGGAGCAGAAAGAAGGCAGTGTCCCCTGTCACTCCAGCCCCAGTCAGAAGGCCCTGGCTTGTAAGCAGGAGGACCCGTACCCATCCCTCCAGCCTCGATTTCTGCATCTGTAAAATGGGGATGCAGGACCCGGATTTGGTGAGGTAGGGAAGGCGGAGTCCTGAAAGGTTAAGGAGTTCAAAGTGGAGTTTTTGCATTAACTTTGATTTTCAAAGTCGCAGTGAAATATTACCTGAAGGCATGAGTTGTCTGATGTCCTTTTAGGTTTATGATTGAGGTAAGTGCCCACTCCCCTGCCTCACCCTAGTCTTGGCCCCTGTTGATAGTGGTGATCTCCTAGACGTGTGTTGAGGAGTAAATGAGATGACACAGGTGCATGAGTGGCAGGCTTGTGGCAACCGCCCAGCACAGGTGAGCTCTGCTTCTGATGGCTGCTTTCCTCTCTGCCATCCCATGACCCAAACAGGGAAACTGAGGCTGGGATTGAACCCAGGGCCTCGTGCTGCAAGGCAAGTGGGCTACCATGGAGCTAAAGCCCCAGCTCCCCAGCCCTACCCCACAGCACCTTGTTGGGCCTCTGTCTCCTCCACTGGGCTGGGCCTGAGACTGCTCCAACCGTACTCATCCTCTGGCCCTGCTGCCTAGAACAGAGTAGACCCATCAAGAGCATCCATGGAGTGAAAGAATGTGAGCATGAGTGAACAGCCCACGTGTGCACACAGGGCCTGCGCTCTAGTGCTCTGTCTTTTGAACACCCAGCTTCTCGTTTGCCAATGGGGACAACCAGAACACCACCATGGGATGCCATAGGTGACTCTATCAAACCACATAGAAAATCTTCAATAAATAGTAACTTTTTTTTTTCCTTTCAAATCCTAAAACCCCAAAGAAGTGGCCCTGGGCTCCTTCACAGCAGCATGATTGACGTTTTGGACTGGATAGTTCTTCGCTATCAGGTGCTGTCCTCTGCACTACAGGATGACCAGCAGCACAGCAGCACTCCCCAGGGGACAATCAAAAACTCCCTGAAGGACAAAGTCACCTCTAGTTGAGAACTCCTCGTGTGGCCCACTGTCTCAGATTTTTTTTAGAGAAAAGTCAATACTTCTTATGATGTCCTTATTTTCTTGGTAGTTTGAAACATTAAGAGAATTAGCATTGGGTGGACACATATTAAAATAAGAAGAAAAATAATGAAAAGAGTAAATATTAGAATGATATATGATATTAGAACTGGGTTCTAATCTACACTTGATGCTGTAGGGACATCACCTCCTGGCCGCATCTCCTCAGGGTAGCTAGAATCGTTTCGTTTTCCAGATGAGGAAACCGAGAGTCCGAGTGGTCAGATGACTTTCCATAGCCACTCACCGAAGAGTGAGTGGCACACCTGGATTCCCACCCAGATGAGCCTGGCTCCAGAGCTTGCCTCTGTCCCACAACTCTGTGTGTCTTTCAAAAAATCCGTCTGCATTCCAATCCCCTGTTGAATAATCTCCATCTGACTGTCTCCACCTCTTACCCTCCATCCCCCACCAGATGTTCGAGAATGAAAATATCTGAGAGAATAAGCTGAATTTCTAAAAATGTACATCCAAATGTCTGGAAGGCTCTTGCACGGGTGATTAAATTAAGAGAAAGTATGCTTAAACAGAAAGGCCCCTGCCAAATTGAATTCTTGTTGGCCATGTTGTTTTTGGATGAGAAGCAGGGCCCTCTGTGGAAGGTTAAAGTGAAGGCAAATCTGTCCCCGAGAGCAGCCTGCAGGTTCTCCAGGGACCAGCCCATCGGACGATTCCTCTTCATTTAATTTCTGAAGTGTCCTTGGGGAAACATCTCCGTTTGTGCCACTTGGGGCACGTAGCAGGCTCCAGAATCCACCACAGAAGAGAGGAGGTGAAGAGCACCCCAGAAGTCTGGCCAAGTGCTCCTTGGCCTGTGGATCCTGGATCAGCTGTGTCCTCTTGGCCTGGGAGCTTGTTAGAAATTCGCATTCCCAGGCGCCACCCCGAGGCTACTGAATCAGAAACGGTTTTCAGGAGCCATCCAGGGGACACTGATGATCCACCATCGGTGTCCCCAGCCCCCCATCATAGCCTCGTGGCCTGGCCTCTGCTGTCTCCCAGCCTCAACCCCACCTGTTGTGGACTGGCCCAAGAGCACAGGCACTCCCACTTCCCCCAGGACCCAGTCCCTCTGGACGCCAGACCCGGTCACTGCTAATAAGCCTTCCCTTCTGCCTGAGCTGGTTCGTCTACAGGGGAAGGTACCTCTTCCCAAGAGGTCAGCCCTCAAAGTCAATGGAAGTCTGCATCCTCGTTTCCAACCAACTCTGCCACAAAGGATGTCCATCTGCCTTTGACTCTTCTTGACCTTAAAGGAGACAAGTGTCAGCAATCCCGTGTCATTCAGGGATTGCCACCAGGAGCTCTCGAGAAAACACCTGGTACCATGGGTTACCCCCAGCAGGTAATGAGTGTGTTGTTAGGATCTGAGGCCTTGTACCAGGAATATTTATCAATCCCCACTCCCCAATTCCAAGCTCCTTTATACAACACGAGAGCTGGCCTTGATTTTCACGCTCTGAAGAATCCTTCATTGTTTCCAGGTTGACTTTCTTGATTGCCACCAATGTTGGGCCTCTAAGTAGCCCTGGCCTCCCTACCAAGAAACTATAGCCCATTTTCTAGAAATAGAAGTCGAGAGGCTTTACCCCAGTCTTCATGCATAAAGATGTCTGGTGAACATCATACCAATCGGTTGGACATTCAGCCAGCGTCCTGGTCAGGGAGCGCTCATTTTTTGTTGGCCTGTGTGGCGGTTCTCCACCATCTAGAGCCACTCTGACATGTCTGTTTCCAACTTTCCAGATCACACTGGGTATGTGCTTTGCAGAGGCTGTTCGAAGTAGCCCGAAGCACGGGGCTCCGTGAAACTGGATGACACCCCTGGCAAGAAAGAGGACACTTAGCAGCTGAGGGTCACCTGGCGAAAAGCCCTCTGTTGGGAGACAGGGAGGAGTAGCATCAGGGAGCACAGAACCAAGGGAAGGTCAACGGCAGAGCACAAGCAGTTAAGTGATGCGGGGGTCCGCTGCGCCCTGTGCCAATTTATGGTGAAGCGACACATGTTTCTGCTTTAAGCGATCAGTTTTTACTTTTAACATTGAAGATTAAAATTAAGTGCATTACCATAGATCAGTTTACAGGGATTCGGTACATCTGTTTTGGAGATGTAAAACAAAACGGAGTAACATCATTATATGTGTTACCAGAATTGGAGCAAAGGATCCGAGTCAGGCTGGGCCGCCTGCTACCACACCATGCCACGGGATTCCCCCCACTTGGTGGGGAAGACATTTGGCCAGGGATGGAGACAGCTCTGCCCTCCCCAGATACAAGGAGGTGCCAAGACATAGTCCAGAATCCCTGGGGCCAGGTACCAAATACCAGCCACCTCTTCAACCATGATTGAAGGGTCGGTGGCTGTTGCTGGAACTCAGCCGAGGCCCTCGCTGCTGGCCCTCACGGCCAGCTTGACACCCCACGGCACGTTGCTTGCCAAGGGTTTTAAACTGAACTCTGAGGTCCAGCCCAAAGGGAGAAGACTGGCAAGTTAGATTATTGCTCCAATAATGAGCGAATGGTTTCTGGTTTGCTATTTACACTGCTCTCTGGGAGAGAAAATAAGTCTTCCAACTGAAGTACTCCAATTTCTACTATTTATCCAAGATTACACATATAATCCCATAATAAAACACCGGTCCTGCCCAGAACACACAGTGATTACCTACAGATGTGCCCAAACCAAAACATCTGCACATCCAAAATGGCCACCAGCATGATATTTTATCTACCGAGGGTCGACAACCCAAATGCCTAATTAACTTCTGAAACTTGCAGAGTGGAAATCCCAGATAGGATATGAAAAGGCACACTGGTGACAGAGTAATGGCATCTTGGATGTGCTGCCTGAGATGGAAGGCCACGCTGTGCCTGACATCAAGTAACACCTTGTAGTCTGAAGAAGTTTGGCCCCAGCAGCATGCCGTCACTGACACATGAAAATAAAATACCCTCCTAATGGTGCCTGGCACAGCGTCAGGAAAATACCTCATCTGAATTTTTATTCGGCTGACAAATGATGTGCGTCTCTGCCTTTATCGGGCTGCTTCTATTAAATATCTGAGTGCAGAGAAGATTTCTTAATTTGCTCGTTTCTCCTGGTACCCTGCAGAAGGAGAGCCTGGAATGGAAATGCATCAAGAGGTAAGAGAGACATCTACCTGCTCACAGCCAAGAGCCCTGGAAACGGCGGGAGCCCTGTCGGATCAGATCACATAAGCATCTCAGCTCTACTTTGATTTGTCTCTCAATATACTGTTTAAAAATGTAACCCAATCACCAAACCCTACAAGCAGTCTGTTTATTATTACTTTTGATAGAAAGGTTCATAACATCCTGTAATGTGTGTGCATTTTTTATTCCGTTTGGCTACGAGACACTGAAACCATCGGGGACATTTATTAAAACGCATTCAGCCGTTCTTTAGGATGAGGTTAATGTGGGATTTATGCCTCTGTGGTGCTCCGTGCGCAGAGCGGTAATAATGCTTGTTTAGTACTTAGTTCACGTACAAAATGGTCGGCTATAAAAATCGAAGGAATAGAAAGATAGGCTGGAAAAGCACAGAATGGAGGGTGATTCCCTCAAGTTGGGGGCCGAGAGAGAAGATCAGCTTGAGGAGGAGAAATTCATTCTCCTGGAAGATCTGATTCTCTGGTGCAATCAGAGTATGGGCTCCCAGAGGCCGGGCTTGATCAGCTCAGGCCTGACAACCTGCCCAGGCAATTCTCTGCCAGGCAGCCTGGTGGGAGATGCTCCCTGCGTGGCCACACTTGTGCGCCTGATGCTTCCCTGGTTCCTTTCTACTGCACAAGCCCATGGCCTTCAAATCGACGGGAGCCTTCAAGAGGGCCAGAGGGCTGGGGGCAGAGCCAGTCAGACATCCGGGCTTGGGCTCCTCTGGTATCCAAAGCAGATGGGCTCGGCAAGATGGGGATCAAAATTCCAAGCAGCTTCCTAACGATTGGCCGCACGTCTGGGCATCAGGCGGGACGCGCATGTTTCCTACACATGTTGGTGATGTGTTTGCTTCCAAGAGCAGAAGTGATCCAGAATAGCCCCCTGGAAACCGCCCAGCTCCATCCCCAGGAAAACCTGTCCATTCGGGGAGCTGCTTCCTTGTGCCAGCAGCTGGAGGCCAGCGTCCTGCTTCCCTGTGGGAAAGCGGGGGCTTTGGGGACCTGTGAATGCAGGGTCTTCCCTCAGGCTGCATCCCAGCCCAATTCCTGGGCAGAAGGACGCATGGCCAGGAGGATCCAGCCACTCTCCAGCTGCTGCGGAGGGGCTGTGGGGGCCAGACTGGATGCAGGGCTGTCTGGTTTCCACCCCAGTGAGAGGCTGGAAGGGGAGTCAACACTACGGACCTGAGCTGCAAGCATGTCCCCCTCTGAAGATGACAGGAGCCTTCTCACTGGCCACCCTGCTTCCCACCTTACCCCTCCAATCCCTTCACCCAGTACAGCCCCAGGGACCATCTTAAGAGAAAAATCAAACCCAGTCTCCCTGTCACCCCTTCAAGCCTTCCTGTGGCTTCCCACCACACTGGGGACATCCAGTCTCTTCCCAGAGCCCGCCGGCCCCCCATGCCATCTGGTTCTCGCCTCTTCCCACTGTTTCCTGCCTCCCCATGGGTCCTTCTGCAGCAGCAGCCACCCTGGCCTGCCTTCGGTGGAACAGAGTGCCAAATGACACCCTCCATGCTCCAGCTCAGGGCCTGGTCCCCCTGTCTGGGACGCTGTGCTGCAGACATTTGCATAGCTGGGTCCTCATTACACAGAGCTCCGCTTCCACGTCCCACCTGGTAGTGTGACCCGATGGAACACGCGCCCACATCACTCTCTTCAACAGCCCTCTACTTTGATTATCCGTGTAGCCCTGAGAGCAATCCCCGCCTTGTCTATTTGTGTCTACTCAGCCCCTGTGCTAGGAAATGAGCTTTCTGAGGGCAGAGTTCTTGCCTGTCTGTCCACCTCTGTGCACTGACTCCTCCAGCGGGGCCAGGGCTCCACAGATGAGGAGTCACTGCAGGGACGAAGCTCAGCGGTTGCCAGGTGAAGTGCTCACCCAAAGGACACAACCCAGCAAGAGGATACAGGGAGGGCTGCAGCCAAGACCTGGCATCTCCGCTGCAAGGCCCATGGACCGCACGGGCAACTCACCAGCAGGATGCCCCATTTCCGAGATGACCCCCGTAAGAGGTAAGTCAGTCTGTTCTAACAAGCATTTTGGACAACTGGTCCTTGTTCCCATGTCCCTACCTTCCCCATCCTGAGGCTGGTCTAGATTTCTGCTCCTGGTGGTTGCCGTGTGCGTATTTGGTTTACGTGAGGTCCAACAGGTCAAGAAAGCACATCCTGGTCCCTGCCTCTCCCTCTGGGAATATCTCCCTCACCCCAAACCGCCCTCTTCCTGCTCAAATACCCTCATGCATGCATGTGCAGAGTCTCCTTCCTCAACTTCCTGCCTGGTGGGCCACCCTCCCTCACCCCACCTGAAAATGTTTTTTTGTTTTATTTTATTTTCCCTTAGTGTACACAGTAGGAACCACAGCGGGTCGTGGAAAAACGTGGAAAGAAGAGTCGACTGGACTGCCAATCACATTTTTTTAGATGGGTCCTCTGGCTCCCGCCAGCTTTTCCTACGTGCCTGTGGCTGAGCTGGGGAATTATCCTCGGGTACCATTTGCACTCCTGGCACTGCCCTACCACCATGTGTATGAGACGCGTCCCCCTTCCAGGGGCGGGGTGTCTTGCTTACTTACACTGAATGACGAATGTTTCCACAGCTGCAAACAAGGCATTTTCGCTAAGAAGTTGGGCCTGATGGAGAAGAAAGCTGCCAACATTGTTACTGGTGTTTGAATGAAGAAAGAAAGGGAGGGAGGCAGAGACTCCTCCCGGGGGCACTGGGACAAATGGCAGGTCCCAGAAAGCTAAATAGAGTGGACTTCTGCTGGTGTCTTCACAGGCGAGGAGTTGAGCTGGAAATAAACCAAACAAATCGAAATGGGCAAAGTCCTGCTAGGTACACCACACCAAGAGCATCCCTGAAAATAAGCATGAATCCGGGGCTTGCTCTCTGCCACGCACGTGTATCACCCCGCCCCATCCTCACTACAGCGGCAGGAGCTAGATGGTCCTATTGTTACCGATGAGCACAGGAAGATGAACAAAATTTCCGATGCTAGGAGTGGAACAGAGTGCCAAGTGACAGCTGTCAGACACTTTGCTTCTATGCTAAATCCTTCCATCGTCTATGTTTCATGTGCAGATTTTAAAAAGGATCTTAAATTCAGCTGCCAAGGGAATCACCTGAGGTGCTCTTCAGAAAAAAATACCATATTAGCTTTTTGTGGTTGTGACCAAAATAGTTGATTAGAAGAGACACACTTTATTTTGGCTCAGGGTTTCAGAGGTTCCGTCCATGGTCATTCAAATCCACTGCTCTGGACCCAAGACGAAGCAAAATCATGGCGGAAGGGCTTGGTAAGACAGCTGCTCACTTCCTGGCAACTGAGAGGGAGAAGGAGGAGCCAGGGGACAAGTATATCTTTACACCCCCAAGGGCATGCCCCCAGGGACCCTCTGCTCCAGCCATGCCCCACCTTCCACATTAGTGATCCAGCCAATGAATAGGATATATATATATATATATATATATATATATATATATATATATATAATATAAAATATAACCTAATCCACTGATTAGCTTATATCTCTCACAATCTAATCATTTCACCTCCAATATCAACACGGGAACTTGGGGGGACACTCATATCCAAACCATAACAAACATCAATGCTCAGACCCCAGCTCAGACCAATGAAGTGCCCCCAGACGCTGGTATTTTTTCAAAAAGTGATTCTAACGGGCAACTAGGCTTGAGATCCCCCACTTGGTTCTCAAAGTGGGGTTCCCTGGACCAGCCGCATCAGCAGCATCTGGGCACTTGTTGGAAACACAAAATCCTGTTGTCCTATCGAATCAGAAACTTGGAGGCTTGAGCCCAGACACTGAGGGTTTAATAAGCCCTTTAGTGAATTCTAAAACAATTCAGATAACCATTGCTCTTTCCAGAATATAAACTCCATAAAGGAAAGAGAACATGTACGTCTTGTTCTCACCTTGAATTCTCAGTACCTAAGACCAAAATGAAACAAAGGGCTCTGCTTACAACAGGATGTGGATACTGTTTCCATTATAGTAAGAGACCCAGAATGGGCATTTAGATCCAACTTTGTGGAGTTAGTTAAGAATTCCTTTAGCTACCTGTAGTAGTAGCAAGATTAAAATCTTTGCAGTCCAAAACTGTTTAGATATTCTGTTCATTTTTTTCCCCAAGAAACAGGCTACAGAGACCATGAAATTAGCACCAACCACAGTGGCCACATGGGCCTGCACCTGCTGTGATTAGTGCAGGCTATGGAGGCTGGTAGCTTATCTGCAAGTCTGTTGTGTCTTCTGCCCTTACAGCCCCAGAGGGCTGAGGACAGTGCGTTTTGACAAAGACAAGAGAATTTCCCTAGCAGTTGAGTTCATCCTGCATTCTTCTGCTTAGCCCAACACTCAGACAGGGCCGTAGATAGCTTCATCAGAGAATTAACTATCCTTACAGCTCCACTCATGAAAGAAGGGAGATGGGTTGTACCTTTCTATGGCGGCTGTCTTTCGTTTCTACCTCCTGACCACACATGCTCAAAAATGGCTCGGAATCACGACAGTGCTGCAAGTGAGCAGTGATTAAATTTGTCCCCACAATTGATGTGTCTGTGACTGGCAGAGGGGAGGGGGGTGCTAGAGAGCAATCAGCAATCAATGGTGAGAAGGTGACCTGATACCACAATCTTCTGCAGCTGTGATCAATATCGCTCCGGCTTGGGCAGAGTCCTTCTCCATCTGCACCGGAGCTCCCTCTCGATAGAGTTTATTCTTGTATAAATACCTTCAATAAATAGTGCAAGGAGAACACCCAGGGATACTTTAAATTACATCCATATCATGCAACGGCAAAAGCGAGTTCCACTGGGGAGAATCTGTCTCTCAGAACCAAACAAGCTTTTCCTTTAAAAAGCTCATAATTGGTTATTTACACACTCCACGACTTTGCATTTATGCCGCATCCCGATTATCATAAGCATTTCCAATCTGACAGAGCCCGGTGACAGTGCACCGCGGCAAGCGCTTCTCATTTCCGATGCAACTAAGTGGAGAGGGTGAGAAGCCATGATTCACTCGCTGTGATTTGAATAAGATGACGCCTGGGCCGTCTCCAAGCCAGGGCTGTGTGGGAACACATGTGGCCCCGAAAACCCTGCCTGACACCCTTCAGGAGTCGTAAGCATTGTAGGGGCCAAGATTCTTTTTAGTCCTTGTTACTGGGCGGTGGCGGTGTTGTCTGCCCCCCTCTCCTGGTCTGGAAGGAGGACAGGGCGAGGATCTGGTGTTGAAAACAATGCCGCCCCACGGATATGGGTCCAGGGTGCAGGTTGGCGAGAAGCAACATCAATTACGTGCAGATCAATTTAATCGCAAGCACCAGAGCACAGGGAAGACAAAGGCTGTACCGCCACCTCCCTGGGCTGCCAGGGCTGCTGCGTTAACTGTGTGGGGCGAGGCAGAGGAGGTGGCCACCCTTAGGGACCTCCATGAAAATGCTCCTGTTGATCACACCTCCCTGATGGGACAGGATCCAAGCACAGCTGGCCTCTACTGCAAGGTGGAGCCTTAATGTGCCTACTTCTCCCCACGTCCACTGCTGCCACCAAGCCTGAGCCTAGACTGTCCGTCTCCCGGTGTCTCCCACTCTGGCCCACCCCAATCCATTCTCCCTGAGACAACCAAGTGATCTTTTTAAAAGCATCAATCAGGTCCTTGAACACCTGGGTTTAAATTCCTGCCGTGTCACTTGGAATCACTAGACTCTGTAGGAGGTGGCCCGCCCTTGTTCTCCCAGGCGGTCAGCTAGGCCCCAGGGAGGCCGGACTTTTTGTACCTGGAACACACAAAGCCAACTCTGACCTCAGGGCCATGGCCAAAGCTGTGCCCTCTGGCTGGATTGTCCTTGTGCTTTCCCCGTATCTTCACATGGCTGGCTGTTTAATGTGTGACACTGTCACCCAATAGGCTGCATGTAATATACGCATAATATGCTCTACATAGTGTCCCTGTTGTAATGGAGCATGCATCTCTCTGTTCATACCTGCAGCTGCCTGAGCTCAAATGTCACCTCTTCCGAGGAGCCTTCCCTGACTTCCCACCCACTGTGCTTCCCGGCCTTTCTCCCCATCCGGCTCTGACCTTCACTATCACATCGCCACGACGTGTCTCCTTCACAGCATCACCCCATCTGTACCCGTAGCTGCTGCACCTCCCACCTGCATGCTGTCTCCATGAGGCTCTCTGCTCCATCCACACCACCCAGAGCAGCACCCGCACCCAGCACCCCGCAGGGGAAACACGGGGTGAGTGAATGAATGACTGAGAATCAGGAGACGCCCCCATCTGCCCCAAGTCCTGGTTCCACTCACTTGACCATAATGTCCTTTCTCTACCTGCAAAATTAGGAACCCCCCCAGGGAGCCCCCTGAGCAGAGGCCATGGCTGTGGTGAACGCCCCACCCGTGGGGCTGTGGGGCCTCTGCTTCTGCTGCATCCTGCCCGCCTACGGGCAGCTCTATTCCACTGGCTCCAGGCCTGCGCACTTTGGAGGCCCCCCGCGACCCCCAGGCTTCCGGCACCACTCGCACCACCAGGGTGTGTGGTCCCTTTCAGGACGACTGGCCCTGCAGCTCCTGGGTCCCCACAGAGAGGAGCCCATGGCCCCTTACAGGGCCCCCACCCATGCTGGGTCCTTCACCCACTCTGTCCATCTGCTCCAGCCTGTGCTTGGCCTCTTCTGTCCCCACTCCTGTCCACACAACCACCAAAAGGTGGCCCTTTAGGATGAGAACCACTTCTCCAGAATCATAGATTCTGGGTTTGATTTCTAAACTGGGTTGTGGTTCAGAACCTAGCATCAGGGAACGAGCAGAATTCAAACCAAGGCCCTTCTACTTACGAACTCTGTGACCTCGATCAAGTTGCTTAGCCGGTCTGGGCCTCAATTTCCCCGTCTCTAAAATGGGGATAATTAATATTTAAATGAGGTTAATTTCAATGGTGTTTGTAGAATGATGACCTATTATACTGCTCCATGAAAAAGAAACACACACAGGAAAACACACGCGCGCGCACACACACACACACACACACACAGTAGATTTCTGTTCTTTTCTCCTGTTAGCACGGGTTTATTGTATCTACTGTCCTTGGAACTACTCCCGCTCCCCCACAGCTATAAATTATCCATTTTCCAGCCTTATAGCATTTAAATCTGAAGTTCTCTTTAGCGGTTTCAGCTGCTCATCCATTTATTCCACAAGCATCATCTGAGGGCCTATGAGTTCTTGGGCCCTTTGCTATGAACAAGGGACACAAGTGGCCTGTCATGGCTGGGCTTCCTGCCTGCCCTGTGGAGTTGACGGTCCTACGGGGGAAACGGGCAGGAGAGAAGGGAAGGGGCAGGTACGATGGGTTGCATGTCACAGAGGAACCCAGGGACAGACACAGAGGAAAGTGGGGCATGGACCAGGAGGGGGACACGTTAACTCGAGCCACTACCGAGGGGCCCTGATGAGAGGGTGACTTTAAGCCAAGGCAAGGAGGGCATGAAGGGATTTCAGTCAAGAGGACATTTGGAAAAGTGTCCCCATGGAGGGTGTCCTGTGTGACAACTCGACCAGCAGAGAGAGGCACCCGGGGGATGGAGAGGGGCCTCCACAGAGGCGGAGAGCCAGGCCACAGGGCCCACAGAGCAGGGACATGGCTGCAGCTCCTGATTTCTCTGGAACAGCTCTCTGGGAGAAGAAGTGAGCAGTACAGGCTGTCGGCCCTCCCTACCCAAACTGCCTCCTGAAATCCAGAGCTGGGGTCTCTACAGCCTGCTCCCTGCTCACCCCCTACAGGCCCCAGGAGATGGCACACGGTCTCAGGTGCCCATCACAGAGAGGGCAGCCTCAGGAAGCTCTGGGAAAAGGAAAGCAAAACTCAGTGACCACCACATACTGAAGATGAGGCTCAAAACATGACCAGAGGCTGTCCTCCAGTCTCTATTCAGACAAAAGCGAAGCAGGAGAAGCGCCCAGCCCATGCCCCAGGGTGATGCTCGAGCTCCCAGGGATCCATCTGGCCTGGCTCGGAGCACCTTGCTCTTCCACAATCAGCCTGTGGCCCCAGGATGCCCAGGGTGAGCCGACTCCCTTACTCACCATTCACAGACCCAGGGCCACCACCCCTTGCCCCCAGGATGACCCCCCAGTTGGCAAATTGCAGAATTTGTGCTGTTCAAGAGATAAGCCCACCGTCCCCCCTCCGCCACGAACCTCACTTCTGTTCTCCCTACATTTCACCATCAGAGAGTAATTGCTTTGTGCTTTCCAGGTTCAACATTTACAAACAGATGACCTGGGGGAGATCAATAAGTCATGCGCCACCCACTTGGAGGGGGCCACCGAGCAATTGTCCCTAGCTCTAGCAACAATTAGGATTACCTGTGACACTTTTTTTATTTTTTTATTTTTTGGACAGACCTGACCTGGGCCACCCTCCAGAATAGTAGAAATTAAGTCTTCAGAGGCTGGACCTAGGCTGGACCTAGACACCCGCACCCAGCGTGCACGCTCTGGGTGGTTCTGACGCAGCATCAGTGCTAAGAACTACTTCCATGGACAAACCTGTGGCTTCTAAAATGTTCTACTGGGAGACACCCCATCGATCATGCGCACTTAGCAAATGGCCCCAAGAAGAAGCCAGCTGCGGACTGGGGACTGTGCTGTGTCTCCCACAGCTGAGCTGCCTCCGGCGGCAGGGGCCCTTGGCCAAGGGCGGGACGGAGGTCCTCACCCACCCAGGGTTTCTCCATGCCCCTGGCACAGCGGCTGTGCTGGGAAGAGGAGATCTGACTGACACAAGCAGGCATGGAGACGCGTCCGGAACCCAGAGCCTGTCCAGGGTGGGGAGGACGTTCCAACTCAGGAATCAGAAGTAAGTCGCTGTGGCACACTTCGGCGTGACATGCACAGTCCAGTCCCCACCGCCTCAGCCGCAGCCTGCCTCGAAGGATTCAGGGAAAATGAAAATTAATGGGCTGGGAAGGTAATCAGCAGTGAGCCCCACTCCTGTTAATAACCACCCTTCATCACAGGTAGAATGAGACAGAGTGTCCACTCAAGGCCAAGGTCACCTTGGAAAAGGAGGGTGGGGGCCTTTGAAGGGTCTCTCTCTCTCTCTCTCTCTTTCACCCAGAGCCTCCCAGGTCAGGAAAGCCACCGTTCCTTCCAAGCTGCCACGATCTGAACGCACTTACAAACCTGCTTCGGGGACTGAAGGAGAACTATCCATCAGGACACCCCGGGCGCCCCACCCCGCCTGCTCATCACCACCCACAAAGTTGCTACAAGAACAGACTAGCTTTGGGGCTGAAGTGGCTGTGGGCTAGCCGGGCAGCCATCAGCAAGATCCCTGACACTTTGGCCAAGGCCTCCACATGGGCCTGAGGGTAGCTCCCTGCAGACGGCCACTCCCACCCGGCCAGGTACCTGAAAGCGCATGGCCCTACCAACACCTCTCCAGGCTGGCGCTTGTTGTCCACGGGCTTGCTCATCTCCCTGGGGCACTTTGCTGCTGGTGCAGGAGATGGGCAGCAGGAAGCAGGAGGGGGTCTGGGAAGGGTGCATTTGGGATCTGGGAGCTGCAGGGAGGAAACCACCCGGCTCCCACGGGCTCGGGCATGATGGCCAGCCCTGCCTGGGAGGTCATGGGGCAGCAGGGGGACAGGGCCCTATTCAGGCATCTGTGAGCCCTCTCCATGTGTTCAGCCAGCTTCTCTGCCACTGTGACCAAAAAGACCCGAGAGAACAACAGAGAGGAGGAAAAATCTACGTGGGGCTCGCAGTTCTCAAGGTCTCGGTCCACAGATGGCTGACTCCATCGCTCGGGCCCGAGGCGAGACTGAGCATCAGGGCAGATGTGTGTGGCAGAGGAGAGAACAAAAAGCAGAGAGAGAAAGTTCCTCCCCAGGGACAAAATATATACCCCGAAGGCACCCCCAGTGACTCAGGGCCTCCAGCCACACCCTACCTGCCTACAGTGACCACACACTGATTCCTCCTGGTGGATTAATGCCCTGATCCCGTCAAGGCTCTCACAACCCCATCATCTCTAAACTTGCATGGCCTCCCACATGGGGGACACACATCTAAACCATAACACCGTGATAAGCCATTTACATATAGCACCTCATTTATTCTGCACACAAACCTGTCAAGGGCGTACAGTTTAGTAGTGAAAACTTGGATTACAGAGCCAGGATGTGTGGGTTCAAATCTCAGCTCTGCCACCTACCGAGTGTGATCATGGGCAACTGGCTTCACCTCTAATAGGCCTCAAGTTCCTATCATGTATCTACAAAATGCAAATAACCATACCTCGCACCATAGGACTAGAGTGAGGTTTCAATACGGTTTTATGCATGTACACACACAGGCACACACATAATCGAGAAAGCACCTAAGAACCCCGAGGGACATAGAAGCTACTGTGATTACCCACGGACGTGGTGGAACTGAGATGGGAACCCAGGACTAGTCTTGGTGTCAAAGCCCTTGGCTCTGGTGATGCTAAGTGCCTGACCCTTCCCACTGCATCCAAGGTGCTTTCCACCCACTGCCAGGTACCCCTGAGTGTCTTTGCCCAATGGCCACGCCCCCCCATGGGTACCTCTTGGCCAGGGAGCTGAGTTGGTCAGGGCATGGGCAGGGACTGGGTGCCAAGCCAGTCAGAGCCGTATTCTAGAAAAAGCAGAATGCTCCTCCAAAAAGTGGGCAGAAACGTCACGTCTGGCCTCCAGCCAGGCCACAAAAGACAACGGTTACTTCAGCGTTGCACTTTGGAGACACTGGGTTCTTTATGGCCCAGAAATCAATGCAAACTCACAGGGAGCCTCCATTTGAAAGGACCATGGCATTGATTCTGGGTGAGCTGGGCCACAGATATATCACGTGGGCCTGCTGATCTGGTGGCCGTGTGCCCGCCCAAGCTGACCGATCGTAAACCCTTGGTTCCAAGGAGTCAATGAATCGGGGGTCAATAGGCAATCACCTAGAGGCCTCTCACTCGGAGCCTCGCTTCTAGCCAGGGTCGGGACTGGAGCACTGGCACCAGGGTTGGCCTGGAGCCTTCGCAGACCAAAGAGAGAAGCCACTGCAGGCTGAGGGGCTGAGTGTTCTGAGGGGACAGGTCACCTCCTGTACACACTGCACTGCCCCCTCAAGGTCTGGAGGAACTCTGGGAGAAAGGGGATCCCAGCAAGTCCCCTAGGCCAGGGTCGGTCCCTTCGCCTTATTAGAAATCAGGGGCAGCCCCCACAAGGGGAGCCCCGATGGCTACATTCAGTGAGTCCTGGGAAACAGGCAGGAGATGGAAGGTGGAAAGACCAAAGATGCAGGCGAAGGTGGGGGAATGAGGTGGGTCTCAGCACCGGAGTCTGCACTGATCTGCCTCAGAGAATGTGGGCTTAATTATGAAATCAAAGCTTAAGTCCCTCGCAGAGAACTTCCCTGGCATCAAGGAAGTCAGGCTGATGTTACAGTTTCTTTTTATTTATTTATTTATTCCTTTTCCACGTACATGCAGTAGACCGTATTTTGACATCTCACATATGCACGGAGAATAGCCTCCCATTCTTGTGGTTGTACATGAGGTGGAGTTACACGGGTCGGTATTCATATATGAACACAGGAATGGATAACTGATTCATTCTACTGTCTTTCCCATTCCCATCCCCCTTCCTTCCCCCAAATCTCCCCTGTCCAATCCGGTGAATCTCCATTCCTCCCCCCACTCCCCACCTATCCACATATCAAAGAGAACATTCAGCCTTTGGTTTTGGGGGATTGGCTTATTTCACTTATCACGGTAGCCTCCAGTTCCCTCCATTTACTGGCAAATGCCATAATTTCATTCTTCTTTATGGCTGAGTAGTATTCCATTGTGTATATTTACCACATTTTCTTTACCCATTTCTCTATTGAAGGGCACCTAGGTTGGTTCCATTTCTGGGCCTTCTTCTGCTGTTGACTTGATGAGGCTTAGCCCATCACTTTAGGATGAGAGAGAAAGAAGATGGTGCCTGAGAAGAGAGGAGGTGAAGGCAGACGTTGCCCAATCCTCCACGGATACCAGATGTTGGCTCCAGGTGGCACTTCCTCCCTCCTTCAACACATTAGAGATAGATTCAGAAACAGAACCCAACCTTGGTGGCAGGAACACAGAGAGGAGGGTGGGAAGGCCGGGGCAGCTCTCAGAATGAAGACGTGGGAGCAAGGGATGTGGGAGCAAGAGCCTCTGCAAAGTCTCCTCCAATGGAAATTCCGCTTTCATCTTGAGACAGCGACTCTTAATGGCTGATCTGTGCTCATCCGCTCACCCATTGGCTGGAGGTCAGACGTCAGGCGAATCTCACTGCAGCTTGACTCGCTGCCTGGCCCCTTGGCAGAGCACTTGATGCACAGTCCTACCAAGTGGGTAGGGGTGGGCAGGTCATTCGCTGAGAGTCAAACCGGTGCCCTAACCAGAATGCACTGAGGTGGCAGGAGGGGTGGGGGATGGATGGTAGACAGACGACAGCTGGCACAATCCGGGTCCTCAACGCTCCCGAGTGATTGACCGCGTCCTTCCCAGCCTTGGCTAAGGAGGGAGCGGGGTCGGAGGGGCAGCTGCTGCTCAGGGGGCCGGGCATGTTGCACCTATGGTTTTATGTCAGCCTCCTAAGGGCCACAGGATGGGATGAACCGTGGAGATGGAGGCCACCGAGGCCTCGCCAAGGGACGCTCCTGGAGCCCGTGACCCCTGCAGGCAGGATGTGCAGGTAGAGCCCCGGGAGTCCACAGCCCTCCATTGGCCCTGCAGGGACAGTGAAATAGGACGCCACGTGAACACTCGGGAGCAGAGTGGGAGCACGGGCAGGCAGGAATTCAGGGAAGAGGAGAGGAGGAGGAGGAAGAAAAGCAAGAAGAGCTGGCGGGGAACCCAAGGAACCAAGATGGTGGAGCAGTGGAATCTTGGCTCTGGAACCTCAGGCTTGTGGCATTGGCCTCCTGCACCTCCCCTCCTCACCGTGGGGCTCCTTCCACCCGCGACTTCCCTTCACCATAAGGTAGCAAGCCACACAGGATACAGTGACTGAACCTGGAGCCCTTGCGTCACAGTCTGAGGTCCCCACTGTGCCTGCTGTCTGTGTCCCAGAGGACATCACGATATTTTCTGGCTGTCTTTTCCTCTTCCTCCTTGCTCCACCAGGTCTCTTCAAACCCAGTGGTCAAAGTCCAGTAAAACAGAATGGACCTCTCATGAATGGAGGCCTCTGGGGTCAGGTGCTTCTCCTGCATGACCTCTGAGCCTCGGAATAACCCCGGCAGGTGAGCATGCTGGCCTCCATTTTATGCATGAGAAACTGAGGCTTAGAAACATGAGTTGGTGTGTGTGTGTGTGTGTATGTGTGTGTGTGTTCTTTCTTTCTTTTTTCTTTTTGGTATGGTGGCCAGAAATAGAGGACCCCTACTTTAAATCTCATCTTACCATGTGCGGGTACAGGACCCCTGGTGCTGGGTGACCTGGTCCCCTGGCTTTGTCTGCTAGGCTCAGGATCCCTGACACCTGCAAAGTCTACCCTCGATAAGTTGTGGCCTCACTTAACCAAAGTTTGTAAAAGGGCGCCCTGGGAGAAGAAACAGTCTTATCTAGCCAGAACCCTGCTAAAATCCCAATAAGCCCGTTGCGAGCTAGAGATTGAAGTGCGATGTTGGCATCTCTCCTCTGGTGTGGAAAGAGATTACACTGAGTCATATTTCAAAAAGGCACAACTGACACAGTATAATCTCCGGTCTTAACTCCCCCTGACCTTGAGAGAGCAGCAATAAAGCAGAGGGGCTGCGGCCGCTGGGAACACAGATTTAGACCATCATGAAGAGGCTGGGCTGCCAGGAGAATCTCATCAGACCCCTGTCTGGGACCCTGTGGAGATGTCACTGCAGGGGCAGCGCCTGACGCCACTCAAAGTGGGGCTTTAGAGCTTTCCTCCCCTGCCTCCTGCAGTCCGTGACCGGGGTCCAGTCTCATTGTCCAAGGTCCCCCAGCCTGCCAGCCCCCAGCCTGCTGCCCAGGTTGGCTCCACTATCCTGCAGCCTGCAGGCTCTGAAGGATGCACCGGGCCCCTTTTTTATAAGCCCTCCACGCCCATCTCTTTCCAGGCGACCATAATGAAGCCGAAAATGTCGCCAGAGAAGTCATCGATCTGTTTATCTATCACTCGTTAACCAAAAGTTTCCTGCCTCCTGTTAAAATAGCAATGATTTTCTTTGCAGAATCAAACAGGTCTGTTCCCAGAGCCTTGAGAGCGACGGCAAAGACAGTTTAATCACTGTCCTTGACGCTCCGTCCCTGAATACCGATCTTTCCCAAGTTCCACGATGAACACACATTAGGGAAAGAATTCAATCAAAAAGCAGGGGCTGACTAATTGCAGGGTGTTGTGCAGGGAATTGGGTTACCCTGCTCTGCTCTGGCTCCTGCCCGGGGCCCAGGCATTCCAGAGCTGCTGACCCAAGAGTCCCAGCATAGTTGGAGGGGCCCACCGTGGATTCCCCAAGTCTCTCTGACATCATAAACACAGTGGTTCGACTGTGGGTTTTAGACTCTAAATCTGATCCTATTCTCCAGTCCCAGCTCTGGCCATTTAATTCCCAAGAGCCTCAGTTTTCTTGTGTGTCCAAAGGGGGATATGAAATATCCATTAAAAGGCTGCCCTGGGGATTGAACCCCATGATATAGGCAAACCTTGGCCATCATCGCGAGAGGTCAACTAATGAGAGCTGTTATTAGAAGTACCATTGCATACAATAATAAGCAGATGTTCATGACACATGTCTTCTTTTACCATAAAATACACTACTAAACATATAGCTGTTCATAATTTGGGCACAGTTATTTTAGGATATGATGAGATGATGGAGTCTCCCTTATGCATGGCTGCTCCCCAGAGCCGGAAACTGGGGAGCATGAAACTCTCTGTGAGCATGGAGATGGGGAATTTTGGGGACAGATACAGAGAATGGTATATTGTCCCAGGCTTGAACACCTTTCTGTCCCCTCCTGACTTTGCAATGAAAAGACAAAATAAACACGGTCACCTACATGGGGGATCAGTGCTCCCTCGCCCTCCTGTCTTCCACACTGATGCCCCTCTCGGGGCTTCAGACCCCCCAGTCGTCCCGCAGAAGGCCAAGCCCCTGCCTGCCGACCAGAACCCAGTCCACAAACAGAACCAGAGTGCCCGTGCCCCTCCCTTGCCTGCTGCCAAATTCCGTTGACAGGAATGAATGACTACCAGGGACACCATTTTAGAAAACACCCCCCCCCCCCAGTTTAGATTATGTCTTTTCTACTCAGTGATGCAATCACTTACAGAAATAAGTCACTTCTCCTGAGACAATGAAGTAAGTGACCCCCATGTTCCTCCACCATCCCAGGTCTTATTTTGCACACACGTGTGCTCTCTCTCTCTCTCTCTCTCTCTCTCTCGGTCCCCCTGGACCCACCACCTTCAGGGCACCCTCTGCAAATGCAAACTCCGAGCTGGCTGTCATTTATTCTGATGATTTTTTCCCACCGTGGCCCACACACAATCCCCACCCAGCTCACAATGTAAATATGACCTTTCTCATATTCATTATCAATTAAGGGAACAAATCCCCTTCTCCGAGCAGCACAAGAGACCTCTCCAGTCAAAGAGCATGGAGGGCCTTTCTCACCGGCTGCCGTATCATCTATCCACATTTCCCAGAGGGCCGTGGGGCCAGGTGAGGAGGCCAGTGTAGGCGGGCAGATGAATGTGGGTTTGAAGTCCCTTGAAAGTCATTTTGCATGTGGGTTGCATCAAGCCACAAATGTCTAGGCCCTCCCAACAACCATGGAGGACCTCAGCTGTTTCTTCTTTCTTCCTTTTGTGGGACATGCTAATGTCCCCCCAGCACAGGCCAGGCTGCTCATCAGAGCCCCCGCCACAGAGCTCTGTACACTGGGTCCAGCAGGCCCGTCCCAGAGGTGTCCCTTCCCTCCGCCAGTCATTGGGCCAACAAGCCACCGTCAGCAAAGGACAGGTAGATCTGCAACCCCTAGAAGGAATCCTTCCAGGGCCCATGGGCTCGTGTTTTGTAGAGTTTTTAAATCATATTGGTTTTCACAGACGTTCATCCTGCAGGGAGCTGCGTCCTCTCGCCCAAGCCCACACTGCCCAAAGCTCCCCCTCTTGCTGGTGTGCCTTCTCCTCCCCTCCTCTTCTCCTTCCTTCTGCTTGTTGCTTGGTTTGAACACCTCTCACAGGTCCCCAAGGACACTATCTCCCATGGTGAGATAGTGAGATAGTGAGATAGTGAGAGAGCCAAACAAAAGGCACCGGAAGGAGGCCAGTGGCTTTGGGACTGTGTCCAGGCTTCGGGCTGAGGCCCTCCTGCATTCAAGGCCTCATGGGTCTGTGGAGGCCCCTCCCTCCCAGTGCTGCGGCCATGGCCCAGCTCGTCTCCAGGTCTGTTGGAGACAATGTCCTGGTCCTACAGTGGCAGAGTCAGACCTGGGAAGGAGTGGGGTACCCTGCCCAGGATCAAACCCAGGGTTTAAAGACCATGGTCTTTAAGAAACAACCCAATCTGGGATGCTGGTCCTTTCTCCCAGCAGCATCCCTGGCACTTTCCCTGGATTCCCTGTAACCCGGGGCACAGCCACCACCCAGGGAGAAAACCCCAGACACCACCAGTCCCACAAGCTGCCACAGCTGCGGCCTCACTGCCGGCTGGGGAGGGGCCGTGGCTCCCAGCGGCAGCATGGCCTTGTGGCTGGCTGGGCTAACCACACCCGTCTGGGTACGTCTGGGGCGACATGCTGTGCGCATTAGAGTCTCACAGCCACGCAAACTGCATTGGGCATGGTGGTTGCCCAAGTCTGTTTTCCATTCCTGAAGCAATGCGCCCACCAGCATCCAGAATGAGACGAGAAGGCCACACTGCTTGGGGCGAAGGGCACGTCGTGAGGGGAGGAGCAAGCATGACAGACGGGGGACGGGGGGAGAGGGAGAAGGGGGAGGAAAAAACCCACATCCCCAGAGTGCCAGGCGATTTGGCCTTGGGGCCTGCAGTGGTGCATCGGGAGCTGCCCGAGCGGCTAGTGTCCTCACCCCGATCACAGAGGGCTTCTCCAGCTCAGCCCCGCAGAGACCAGGTGATGTCGCCTGACCCCCATCCAACCTGGCTCCCTGTGTCTGGGGACTCAGGACACTCCCACAAATGTCCAGGTGATAGAGCATCCACTCCTCACAGGCCTGCAATCCCTGCTCTCTAGGAAGACCACAGCTGCCCTCTGATGCCCAGCCTGACCTGCTAGGAAGGCCCAGGCCTAGCAATGCCCTCCTTCCAGGAAGAGGTGCACTCTGGTGACACCACAAGGCAGCTCAGGGGCAATGCAGAGGGAAAGCAAGCGCAGTCAGGACTGGCACCACCACCACCACCACACACACACACACACACACACACACACACACACACACCACACATGCATACAAGCATGCACACACACACACTCCCAGGAACAGAAGGGATGTGGTTGACAAGCTTTTCCAAGCAGCATGGACACCTCTTTATGGCTCCATCTTCTTCCCAACAGTCTTTGTTTACTTAAAGTGTGACCTAGAGTTTGAGGTGAATGGTGGGGAAGGGTCTCCAGAAAGCTCCCCTCCTCTGCTCTCTGCCTCAGGGTGGGACATCTGACTCAGGTACCTATGGACCTGCTCACCCTCCCTCTACAAGTCTCATTTGTCCAATGTCCTATTCGTTACTCAGGTCATTTCTATCCAGTGTGCAAGGGACTGCAGAGCAGGGACACCACCGGGGGTCATCTTGAAGGTTGACTACCACAGTGATTGACAGTCACGACCAGAGACACCGAGCACCTCCATCTCTGGCTCCATGCTGTCCTCCCGTCCCCTTGCCTGCTCCATAAGTTTTCCTACTTTTCCCCCTTTCTCAAATTCCTTTTGAACAGAAGATGGTATAAATTGATATATTTGTTTTATTAAAACAGTGCTCACCCTATCATCCTGTATTGAAGACCCAAAAGCATCTGCCTCAAAACTCCCTCTTGTCTTATTTCTGCCACTTCCCTTCTACTACTCTGTGTTTCTGCTAAAATCAATGACCTAAAGATCCCTAAATGGGGACAGTCACCTCTCTCATTGCCTGTTTGTTAAAACTAGCTGTGTGACTTTAGACAGGATTCTTAACCTCTCTGGCCTTCCCTTTCCACATGTATAAAAGGGAGATAATAAAAGCACCGGCCTCTCTGAAGTGCAATGAGAATAAAATATGTCAAATGTGAAAGCACTTGGCATGGAGGGAACACTAGGAATCTCATTCTTGAGTAACCACTTGGATGAAAAGCATTAAATAAGTAATAATATGGTAAATAATAATATCAAGTGTATTACAAGTCAGGCTGGGCACGGTGGTGCATGCGTGTAATCCCAACAGCTCAGGAGGCTGAGGCAGGAGGATCAAAATTCAAACCCAGCCTCAGCAAAAGCAAGGCTCTAAACAACTCAATGAGAACCTGTCTCTAAATAAAATACAAAAAAATATAGGGCTGGGGGTGTGGCTCGGTGGTCGAGTACGTCTGAGTTCAATCCCCAGTATCTGCACCCCCCAAAAAAATTTATTATAACTCATGATAGCAGTCAAGACAGTGATGATTGGAGAGAAAGTGTTCTAATGGATCAACTACACCTGCAAGCAATGATCTGACTTCAACCCATTCATTTCCCTTAGGTACTTAGTGCCCCTCACTGTCCTGAGTGGTTTTTATCTATTGCCATCCATTGTTAACTCAGCATCACCACATTCTCCTTCCACAATTCTGCTGCAGCACAGATGGGAACTACATTTCCCAGAACCCCCTTTCCCATGTGGTTCCAGGTTAGAGTTCACTTGGGAGAGGAAGGTGGCAGAGAAGCAGACATGTTTTCACTGAAGGCAGTTCAGCCAAACACAGAAGATCACGGGGGGTTGATAACCACTTTCCAGAGAACTTCAAGAATGACTCACTTGGTGTTGCTGATTAAAGGAACTGGAGGAAATTCTCAGATGTCCTTGAGAGTGGCAGAGTCTTCCCAGCAAGCTCTTGGAGAATTGCTCCAGAGCTTCCAACTGAAGTCTTCAGGAAGCTCCTCTCACCTTCCCCTGCCCACCTCTGCCAATGGTTGCACAAGCCCCTGATCCTGACATGATACTCTCTGCACCTGGAATACATACAGTGACTTCTGTTTTCCTGGCTAAATCGTCTGCCTTTGAGAATTCTAATCCCTTAGTTAAGAAGTCAAACAATTAAGGAAAACATCATTTCCAAACACAGTTCAAAAAGTGAAATTCATACAATGTGCCAAGTCCCCTAACCATCCAAAGTAGAAAAGACCCGCAGACCCAGTGGCAGATGTTGGACTTGGTGAGCTTGAGCAGGGGACTTAAACTGGCCTGTGCAATCTGATTTATGCAGACCACAAAGCAATTTAGGGCTTCAAAGAAACAAAAACCACATGTCTAAGATGTCCTTTTGTGGTGTCAAAACACAAAAGTCAGAAAATAGTCTGATGTTTTCCAGTAAAACCTAAAACGTGGATCTTACCTTTGAGACAAACTCCTGCCATATTCCAGAAGCAGTCAATGGAATGAGTGTGGTGCTGTCTAGCCTTGCCTGGTCTGCAATGTCTTCCTCCCAGGAGACTGGGAGTTTGAGGCTTCCAGGAGCAGGTGAAATGAGCAAAGCAGGGCCACAGCAAGTTCTCAGAGCATCTTAGAGTTTTACTGTAGCTTTGTTAAGACCCCTAGACTATGTGAGAAAACATCATGGTTTTTCTAATTTTTTTCTGTTTTAGTTTGGCTACATGTAAACTATGAGTACCAGTGAGCCCTCAGGATATTTAATAAAAGATTTCCCACACTTTGTTCAAAAACATGAGTTCTAGAGATTGATCTTCGAAAGAAAAAAAACAATCATTCTATGTTCAATCAAGTCTGGGAAATGCTGAATTTAAGACAATTGGATGGGTTTCTTAATTGCGGAATGTTCCAGAACTTTCAATATGCCTCTGTCTGCAGGCAATCGCCTGCTGTGGATCTCAAGCTTGTTTCACTAAGAAACCTTCTCCTTCCCCTCCTTTGTCCAGTGCATTTTGAGAAATTAGTGTTCCAAACATTGATACACACCCGTTCAAAGGATAAAGGATTTCTACCTTCCTGAAAACATCCCATTTCAATAATAACTTCAGAATACTCATATCTAGGAGTGACATCAGCAAGATGATGGTCTAGGAAGCACTCATTGTCCCATGAAAATAATAAACATAGCTTTATGTGAGTTCTAGAAATCATTAAACAAAGGCCAAACAAAGGCCCAACAAAGAATAATACACATTCAAGGCCGGGTTTGTCACTCAGTTGTAAAGCATTTGCTCAGCATGCACAAGACCCTGCATTCACTCCCCAGTGCCATAGGAAAAATATGCACATTCAAATGGAAGGAGATTTTATGGTGTATTTTACTCATCCTTTCTGTATCCCCTTCCCAGTGTGGTTGGCGTGGTTTGAGGGAAGTGACATCCCAACCCCCAGTTCCCTTTCTTGAACCAGAAAAAGTAGAGTGGACCTAATTTGCAATGATTATATCAGACTAAGGGCTTCCTGAGAGTTGGGGCTTCCTGGGAGTAGGTCTCTACATCACCTAACATTGAGTTTCGGACAACCAAAAATAGCACAGCCTAAAACTCAGTCTGGAGGAGGCTTTTAGGAAGCGGCAGGTATGGCTCATGAAAACTGCAAGAGGAGTACAGATTTGCTGATGCCTGAGACAGAGTTCACCAGTTGAGAATATAATGAAACCACCAAGTCCCCAAGGAGAAACATAGATCACTCTTAGGAAATTTAAAAGCAGCCACGTATAAGGGAGAACTGGGGAAAAGGTACACACATGTGCACACACACACACAGAGACATATATCCAGAATTTGTGAAAGTCTTATCTACCAGTCTGCAAAACTAGGTTTCTTATTTTTCAGATGCTATTTTTCAAAAACAGTATCACAAGACATACAGACAGGAAAATGTGGCTTATTCACGGAAACAAAATGAATCTCCAGACCCCATCGCAAAAGAAACACAGCCATCAGACTTACTAAATAAATAAAGACTTTAAAATAAAGACTTTAAAACAACTGTCTTAATATGCTCAAAAAAAAAAAAAAAAAACTCAAAGAAAATACAGACTAAGAACTAAAGGAAATTAGGAAAACAACATGGAGCCATATTGGAATATCACCAAAGACAAAGAACCAAACAAATTCTGGAGCTAAAAAGTATAATGACTAAATTGGAAAATTCACCAGAGGTTCAATAATAGACTCAAGCAGGCAGAAGAAAGAATTGACAAGCTCGAAGAGAAGTCATTTGAAATTGCTAAATCTGAGAAGAAAAAAAAATGAAGGGACATGGCCTGGGAGACTGATGGGACACCATCAAGCCAACAGATGTATGTATTATGGGAGTCCTAGGAAGAGAAGAGAGAAAAATGATTTGAAGAAAAAATGGCCAAAAAAAATTCCCAAATTTGATGGAAAATGTGGATCTACACATTCAAAAATCTCAACGAACACCCAACTAGGATGTCCTTTCATCTCCAAACATGACTTCTGAGGCATTTTTCCTTAAGGTAACACTGTATTCTCAAACTTGGGTGAAAAATTATTGGGATAGCCATTTTGTAATTGGTTGGAACAACCTGTATGTCCAACAGTAGGGTTTCGGATGAATAAGTTAAAGTATATCCACAAGATGGAACATCATGTTGCCATTAAAAATAACCCAGCAGTATTTAGAATATGAAAGATTGCCCTATGCAATCTTATTTTTGTGACATAGGTAAATGTGTGTGTGTTCAAGAAAGATTTAGAAAGAACACCCTGAAAGCATTAAGAAGTTTTTTGTTTTTCAAAATTAGTGAAATCCAGGTTGTTCCCCTTCTTTGTGCTTCTATATAAAACAATAGTTTTTGTAAGAAGAGAAAAGAAAATCTACTTTACAGATGAGACTGGAATTCACATTGCTTTCCATCAGACCAGGCTGCCTCTGTTTCAACTCTGCCTTCTGCTCTGGAGTCTGACTTTACTTAGAACAGGCTCTTTGCCTGGGGACCACAAGGCCCCACTAAGGGCTGCAGATCCAGGTACTTTATCAGATCAAGGGATAATTTTTAGGTTAAAGTTGAAATTTCATCATGCATTTGTCTTCTTCATCTAAAATATCTGCTTACCCAGACTTAGCTTTTCTGCTCATGAATATTAAACCTTGATCACCCTTCCACCTGCCAATAAAAAGCACTCATAGGGGCTGTGGCTGTGGCTCAGCAGTAGCACACTTGCCTGGCATGTGTGAGGTACTGGATTCGATTCTCAGCACAGTGTATGAATAAATCAAATAAAGTTCTATCAACAACTAAAAATGAAAAAACAATTGCCACTCATCACAAGCAGCATGCCCTTCCCTGCCCTCTGCAGACCCCCTTCACCCCTAATAAGCGTAAGAGCCATGCGTCCATGCGTCAGATGACCAAACAGATAAAGCTCTCTATTCTTATTTCTGAGTTTGTCAAGGTATCTTGGCAAATTTCCTCTTTAATTTACATAATTTCAGCTAACATCATTTTCCCCTAGAGGCTTTTGGGTATCAAACGTAAACAGGAGATACGAATCAGTCCCCTCACCTTGGCCAAAGCCAAAATGAAATCAAATTTTAAAAGTAATAAAATAAAATGAACGATGGCCATTACCCTGCCGCGGATATTTCACAATAACAAGGTCTGACACATATTAATTCTCAATGCAGCCAGATCCATGCCCCGACTCTCTAAAGCTACACTCGCTTCCCAGGACTGCAGGCTGACATTTCCATCCCAGGGAATCTTTGGAATTCAAGTCTCTGAACTTTGAACTGTGACATGGACCATCCTCCTCTCCCACCCCAAGGCGCTGTCTTAGCACTGCAGGTCTTCAGCTGAGCTTCCACTTCCTGTAGGAAAAACCATTTCTCAGGAAGGGCTAGGGTCTAGAGTAGACCCCTCTGTAAGAATGAAATTCCACCAGGAAAGGATTCAGACAGAAGTGAATGGATGCATATTTCCTACTTAAAAAAATAATAATAATAAGCCAGGCATGGTGTCTCACGTCTGTAATCCAGCAGTTTGGGATGCTGAGACAGGAGGAGCACAGGTTCAAGGCCAGCCTCAGCAACTTATTGAGGGTCTGAGCAACTGAGTGAGACCCTGTGTCAAAATAAAAAATAAAAGGGGCTGGGTATGTGGCTTAGTGGTTAAGTGGGTTCAATCTCTGTTGCCAATAAATAAATAAGTACAAATCTTATCACAGATCTAGGAAAAGTTTGCCACCAAGAGTAGAAATACAGAGCCATTAGAAGTTGATGCATTCACAAAAGATGCTAAACCCCTGAAATCTTAACCTGAGGAAGGGCAAAGGTGTTCAAGTTATGTTTGAGGGACAGTTCCTTTTTTGGCAGAGTCTCTGAAATTTTGAGATTCCCCATTTTGAAAACCCAGCATGAAGCTGGGCACAGTGGTACAGGCCTGTAATCCCAGAGACATGGGAAGCTGAAACAGGAGGATCATGAGTTCAAAGCCAGCCTCAGCAATGGCGAGGTGGTTAGCAACTCAGTGAGACCCTGTCTCTAAATAAAATACAAAATAGGGTTGGGGATGTGGCTCAGTGGTTGAGTGCCCCTGAGTTCAAGCCCCAGTACCCCTCCCCCCGAAAAAAAAAAAAAGAAAAAGAAAACCCAACATGAATCCAGCAGACCCCTGGACCCTAGCACTTCCTGAGAAGGTGTTCATCCTATAGGAAGCGAAAGCTAAGCTTCAGATCTGCAGTGCTATGACAGTGGGTCAGAACAGGTGAGGATGACCATCCAGATTGCTGAATGACTCAAAGGAGAAGAGCTGGCTCACTGGGATCCCTATGTTCTGTTGAGAGCACATGGCAGACCTGCTCTGTAACTGATGCAGAGTGTGGGGTGAGGAGGTGATAACGGAATCATGAACAGACTCCAAAGACCAAACAGCCTGTGTAAAAGGAGGTGGAGAGAGGGGAGGACTTCCTGTGGTGGAGAGACGGGAGGACTTCCTGTGGTAGAGAGATGGGAGGACTTCCTGTGGTGGAGAGATGGGAGGACTTCCTGTGGTGACCTCAGCAGCAGCAAAGGTAAAAAATAACTGAGAATAGGAAACAGGAAGAATGGCGGACCCCTGATGGGAGCCCAGAAGACTGGAATGGAAATACAGGAAGGACATCTTTTGAGTGCTCCCAGAATGAGCTGAAGTGAGTCAAAGGAGCTGTAGGTTCCAAAGAACTAGTTGAAGCAGATTTAGAGCAAGGGGCTGGTTCCTCTTATTGTGACCTTCTTTTCAGTACCTGTCCCACTCAGGTGGCCTGGGAAACAGGCAAGTGGGTTGTGCACACGTGTGTGCGTGCTCACACACACACACACACACACACACACACACACCACCCTCTGCCCTCACTGCAAAACTGCAACTTGGATGGGCCTCTGTTGGGAATTTGTTGGTAGAGGAACCCAGAAACCAAGTGGGTTTGTTGAAATCAAGTAGCTCCTGAGACAGGCTTGGTGATTCTTTGATGATGCGTGGATGGGAGTCCAGGGGGGAGGAAAGGAAGAGTTACACAGGAAAGAGAACTGAGTCACGTGGAGAAATAATACGTGTATTTCCACTTCTTACCTCTTCTTTATCACACATAGACCGGTTCCCATTTGATAGGCCCAAGCCTTGAAATAACTGTGACACAAACAAGTTTTCCTTTCTCTGATACCTACTCAAATCCACATTCCAAGCAGTCTGATTACCTAAACGTTAACTGGGGTTTGCGTGTTAGTAAGGGATTCTAACTAGTGTTAGGTTTTTCAGAACTCAAAAGAATGGAATTTCTAATGGTTGGAACTCCATACAGGTTGCAGAGAGAACAAAGTGGAGAGTGGATATAAAGATGTTATGGGCCAGGCCTGGTGGCTCATGCCTGTAATCCCAGTGACTTGGGAGGCTGAGGCAGGAGAATTGCAAGTTCAAAGCCAGCCCCAGCAAAAGTGAGGTGCTGAGCCACTCAGTGAGACCCTGTCTCTAAATAAAATGCAAAATAGGGCTGGGGATGGGGCTCTGTGGTTGAGTGCCTCTGAGTTTAATCCCTAGCATGCCCCCCAAAATGTTACAGAATATCTAAGGCAAGACCCCAGGAACCCACACTAGGTAATGAGATCCCAGATCCTTGAGCCCTAAGGATAGGTACGCGAAGTTATGTCGTTATGAGGTAGTTTCAAGCCACATTTTCCTATCTATAAAATGGAAATGATGAGCCTCTGAGAGAGTGGAGATATGCATGGAAGCTCTCCAGAACATCATTTTCATTATTAACATTGTTCCATCACCCTGCACTTGCCAGCTCCACTTTCTAATTTTAATTATCCTCCAACAGAGTAGATTAAATGAAAACTCTCTGGAAGGACTTGTCCCTTGGGAATATCAGAGTATATATTTGTCATGTTCTTTTGGCTGCAAGTGACTGCCACCCAAGTCAAAATGACTTAAGCAAAATAGAAATTTACCAGTTTGTATAACTGAAGATTTTAAAGGTGGTATGGCTTTATAGCTTCAGGCATAGTTGGATCCAGGGGCTCTTATGATATTAAGACTCAGCTTCTCTCACTTTCTTACTCAATGTCTTAACTCTTGTTTTATGTCCTCCTTGACTTTATTTTTAGGTACAGTCTTTCTACATAATGGTTCTCCTGGAAGCCCTTTCAGCTAGTCATCTCTGCATAAAAAGAAATTTCCTTTCCCCAGATAGTTATAGAAGTCCCAGAATCAATAACCACAGCCAGGGTGATAGGATGCTCTCATTGGTCAAGCCTGAGTCCTGTGCCCATTCCAGAGGTGAATGGACAGAATCTGTGGGGAGGGTTCACTCCCCAAGGGAAATCAGAATCCATCCTCCAAAGGAGGGGAAATGGTTATTAGGCATGAACAGCAGAAGCCCCACAAATGCCACCTCTTTAAAAGAAGGAAAATCAAGAAACAAAGATTTCCAGGGAGAGGTTGGAATATATGCCCGACTCCCATTAATCCCGTGATGAGACATGAAATGGAAGGGGCCAGAATCAAAGTCCCCAAAGAATTAATGTCCACTAGTGGAACTATTTTTTTTTATTCCTAAGAAGCTAAGACCTTAAACTAAGCCTTCTAGAAGGAAAAATGCATGAGCCAAACCCACCCCAAAATAAAGCGAGAAAATAAAAGGTGCCAGGGGGTGAAGGGCTTTGGGTATTCGGCTCCAGGCTCCCCCTTTTTACAGGCCTACTAAAAATGTTTGAAACCCCCAAACATGTATTTATTGGCTCCAAACTATGAGAAGAAAACCCTAAAACTGAATCTAATAGATGTTTAATTAAATGTCAAAATGTCTGCAAATCTGAATACTGTATGAACTTCATTAATAGCTACGCTTAATATTCACAAAATCCCATCACCTTGGAAAACAACTTGAAAGGTAGCTACTGCTCACTTTGCAGGAATTCCGAAGTTCACACAATGGTTGCCAAGAAATCTCAGCCACTGTACGTGCGTGTAATGAGGTGCTCATTTCACTTCAAAGGCAAAACAATTCTTAAAAACCTTTTCAACCATCCCAGGGCTTAATACATGTGATGATTTGATATGTGTGTGTGTCGGGGTCGGGGTGTTTCTAAAAGTCAGGGTACCTGGGTATCTGAACAGCCCTGCCCGTGGGACACCACGGAGCCAGGGCGGCTGCAGCCATCTGCACCACCCCCCTCGTGCGGGCTCCCAGCGCCTGCCTGGCTGAGCCCCCACCTCTCTTTTTAAGCCTCTATCATAGCAACAGCCCCAGGGCCAGACCCCTAATTGCCAGTTTCTTCTAAGTGCAGGAAAAAAGCCTTCTCCAGCCCTCACCCCCTCCCCAACACAAGCCCAGGGGGTCAGGCAGGTTCAAAAGTTGAAATAAATGAATCTTTACACATTATAAGGACCCAAGCCACATTCTCTGTGGCATTAGTGCCTGAAACAGCAGCAAGGGAAAGCAGGTGTGCCGGGCGTCCTGTCAGCTAACGACACTGATAAGCCTGCCGTGCCCGGTTCTGCTTCATTTCAAACAGACTGCTGGGGGAGGGAGGGGGAAAAAAGGAGGAGAAAGTCAGGGCAGAAATAATTGCTGGAGCTTCCAGTGAGCGCGGAGAGCCTGCAGGCAGAGATCAACAGGCCTGATTTCATCCTCTTCCTTTTATTTCTATAGCCTTAAACGTTCTGCTATTATAAAAGTCATCATGTCAGCTTTCTCCCCAGCCTCTCTGGCTGCCCATTTTCAAATTGTATCAATTGGTAAGGCTTTGGGGCTGCAGGATTTTCATCTTGATTTATGGTTTCTGGGCTTTAAAGATGAAGCCGGCTCCACTGACCCTCTTCGAGCATGGAGGAATGCTGAGTCCTGGGCATGTGTTTATAATCAGATCCTCCCAGAACTGCCCAGAAAGTAGCCAAGGCTCCTGTGTCCTCCTCTTCCTCCTCCTCCTCCTCCTCCCCCTACCTTTATTTTTTTTTTAATAATGGATATGAAAGCATGGTGCAAGTGAGTAGTGCTTGCTGGGCCTGCCCTGCTCAAGTGGGCAAAGGGAGTCTCTGATTCTTAGCAGGCTTTAAGTTCTTGAAGGTAGCCATGGCTGTTGGCTTCAAGAGGAAGGAACTAAGAAGGAAGATGTGCAGACACCTCACGCGGGGCCCATCTAAACCACCGGGTTCTAGGGAAAGAATGGGAAGGGCTGAGCACAGGGCTGTGCTGGCCTTTTCAACTGGCAGGCTGCATAAACAGCAAGGTACCCGGCTGGTTTCAGCCAGCACGCGGGCTTGCAGAGGGAGCTGGCACCCAGCTTTCTGGGCACGTGTGGCAGGTGCTTGGGGAGGGTGTTGTTCAAATGCTCAGGCGAGTCACGGGAGGACTGCAGGACAAACACACACTTCCACAGTCCCCTTCACGCGTTGTCCATCCGTGCACAGGCATGTACCCCCATTACAGCGCCACCCACCGTGCCACCTGGGCCACGGGCAGCCACCAGGAAGGGACAGGAGGAGTGACAGAAGGGGTTCAACCAGACCACGGGAGAGATCGTCCCCCACCAGGCTGTCGTTGGAGGGGCTGAGCTGTGGGGGGAAGACCGATTCTGGGAATCATGGGTCAGAGACGGGCCCAGTGGGTGCAGCCAAAGACACACATGACCTTATCAATGGGACTGAGGGTGGCGGGCTCCCCAAGGACTATGAAGCCCCATCTCCGAGTTACCCCAGGAAGACGGCAGAGGCTCCCCAAGGTTCCTTTCCTAATTCCTTCCAGTTCATCTAAGTGTGCAGGCCAAGGCCTGATGAGTTACAGCGTCACATCTCAGGGCCCTGAAAATCGCCCTTTCCTGAGACATCAGACTCCTTCAAATGCTGCTAACAAGAGAGGAGGCTCCTCCACGCACAGGGAAAGAGGTGGTGAGAAATAAACCTGCGCTTGTGTGTGAGCGTGTGTGAAAGTGTGAGTGAGTGTGAGTTAGTGTGAGCGTGTGGGAGAGAGAGAGAATGAAAAAGAAAAAAGGAATGCTAATTGTGCCAGGGACGCTGACAGATGCGACAGAAAGTGTCTTCATTGAGAAATTGCCATCTGAAGTCCCCCTTGTTCCTTCAGAATCAGGAGAGAGAGGCATGGGGGAGCCTGACAGGAAGTGAGGATTCGAGACTTCAAATACAAACATTATGAAAAACAAGCAACATCTGCAAACAGTAAGTACTTATTTATATTTTATGGAGTGTGTGCTTGGGATTCTGACAGGTTTTTAAACAGAGACCATATTAGGCCCATTCAAAGGCGAGAATGTCCCTTTTAAAAATGCATTACCCTGCTGCTCAGGCAGGTCGGCCTGCCGCTGGCCTCAGGTGAGCCCTGACCCCTGCCGACCTGGTCTAACAAAACACACATGCGGGTCTGCGGTGGGACCGTTTAGTGCTCCTCTCTCAAGGTCAGCGCAGGCGGGCGCTGGAGGGTTAGTATTCCGCCTGCTTCTCCCTCAGCTGACAGAGCCGCTTTGAACTTCTCCCTTCTGAACAAATAGGAAGGGAAACTGCAAGGAGACAAGCGCCGGGAATCATAGAGCAGAGCGCGCAGCAAATAAATAAGCCGCAAATAAATAAATAAGTGGCCAGCCTGGTCCCCGGCAAATGAAAGACACCCCTCCTAGGCTGCCAGGGTTTCGATGCATTTGGTGCCGATGAGAAACTTTAAAATAAAAACAATGGAATAAACCGGCTCCCTCTTTTCTCCCCTCCGTAGGATGAACCCTTTATTTTTGACAACAAATAAGAGGCGGTTGGCAGGTACGGTGTGCTGTGCACCATGAAATATTTAGTAAGGCAATAACGACTCCCCGGACAGCTTAAGAAAACCACGATTATATTCAGAGAGAAAGCCATGAGCAAACAGAGGGGGGAAAATACAAAGAAAGATCAAGGAAGGCCTTTCATCAGGGCTTCCTGTCCAATAACGCAGCCAGGCTTGATCCATATGTTTTGAGAAAAATCAAAGTGTCACAACTATCCAAAATGTCAATAGCTCCGGTAAGGAATATTGTCTAACATTTTCTATTACACCGTTCAAGAATTTGCCTCCCAGCGCAATTTGGAAGGAAAAAAAAAGAAAAACTCTTTCATTCCAAAAAAACACTCAAAGAAAAGAGAAGAGAAGAGGGAGGTGGGGCCACAGGAACAAGGCCCATTTCAGGACAGTGTGTAATACAATAATTCTCTGGGCTCCCAACCCGTCCTGAAAGCTGATCCTCTGATGAAAGGGTGTTCTCCTGCACACCTCTCCCATGTTCGGGGCTTTCTTTGCAGATGCTCTTGCTAAGGTGCTTTCTGGACAGTGGGATGTCGCTGGGCAAGCTCTGCTCAACTTTCAGCAGCCTTCCTATTTGGATAATCCTGTGTACTGATTTCAGGGTTGAAATTCCACCAGTTTCTTTATATGATAGTTGCCTGAATATCTGGGTGACCTGCTTTGGTCGGGGGGAGAGAGACAGAGAGAGAGAGAGAGACTGGCCTCTGTAAACAGTTTATTGCTGCGTTGGCAAAACGTAAACAAAACCCAGGCACGCACCTTGCCCCGGGGATCGGCCTGGCAATATCTAGTTTGACAGAACTTGCTGCTCCACGTCTCCTCCGCCTGCCTCCCCGACATCCTGGAGATTCTAGAGGGACAAATCACGCTCGAGTTGCTGCTGTCTATGCCTTGTGGAATCTTAAATAGAATGAAACAGGCCCCCGACAATCAATATTACTGACAAATTAATCTTGGCGAATAAACTGTTGTTCGCTGCAAGGCTGTCCCAGTCCCCAGAATAATTGTGTAAATGAAGTTGAAGCCTTTCCGCCGATGTGTTGGTATTTTTCCTGGTCATCTTACCTGTGGGCCGCACTCAGGCGGCCTGGAGGGATTCGGTTTCAGAAAATCAAATCATATTGTGGCCCTGACCTTGCTCCGTTCATTTCCTCCCTGCTAGGGCTTCATCCGTGCTTCCGAAGGAACACATGGCAAATCCTGAGAAGAGGCCCTGAGCCCATCTCGAGGGATGGTATTCAGCCTGCTTCTACGAGGGAGATGCAAGGCAAGAGGGGACCCGGCTAGTGACTGTCCATACTTCTGCCCTCAGAGTTCATCAGAAATCATTTGGAAGCTCAGGTGAAGCAAGACACTCAATGTGAAGGTTTCAGATTTCTGGTTTATTTCTTTTTTTCTTAAGGAACAAGAAGGGCACATGATACTTCTGTGACTTCCCCAACATGCCTAAATTGTATGAAAGGGAATGAGGAAAGAGGGCTTCCGTCCAGAGTCAAAATTCACCCAGTCTGCACCAGCATTAGATATTAGACTGTTCTATGCCAGGGACAAATAACCAGCCCACCATCCGCCGTGAGCCCTCGGCTGCCCACTGCTCCGGCTCTTTCCCAGAACTTTCTCTTCTTCTCTTAATTTAGCACCAAAAGGGTTAATATGTGAAGCAGCAGAGGGACTTCTGAGACACCTGCCTGGGATGGGGGTTCCATTCGACTGACCTGGGACCCAAGACATTCAGGAACCTCAAAGCAAACAGGCGACAGACACTCTTTCCCAAGCCGGGAAGAGTAAACAGCAGCAGGAATCAACAGTCACCAGGGTATAATTGTCATTAGTATGTAAATTTTAAAAGCTCAGTCAAAAATATCAATACCTCCCACTTAATTTATTACTATATAAAGATGGATGGTAGTGAAGCACGACATTGATTTTCAGAGTCCTTAAAAAAAGGGTGAGGAAGAAAATTGTCAAAGACAACACAAAATGCTGTGTCTCAAAATTAATCATTGTGCTTTTTTCAAACACACACACACACACACACACACACACACTTATAAGTCACTGTACAGCAGCCTGTGTAGTTCAATCTTATTTGATTGCCTTTTCTGAAAATGAAGAAATGGAATAGGCCACTTATGTAAAGAGCCCTCTCGGAATGGATTAAAGACGGGTGAGCATTTTTACTGTATCGACAGCAAACCATTAGGTAGCCACACTCCAGCCCGGTCACTGAGAGGAAATCGAAGAGAATAGTTCCCCGGCAGGGCCAGGCAAGACAACCTATCAGTCCAGGTCCTCAGCCAGCCCGGCTGTCACCGATCAGCCAAATCCAGGCCCTGCTCCTGTTCCCACTTGTCATAATGACACAGTCTCACCACCCTCATATTTGCTAAAATGTTTTGAAGTAGGAGCAGTCGTGACCACTAAACAAACAAGCCAACTCATTATCAGGTTGAAAACTGTTCTGGAAAGCCTGTAACCTAGGGATTGTGTTTGTGTCGGAAATGACATGGAAATCGGTCTCTAATCATCCTCCGTGCCATTAAAGGATGGGTCACTTCCCTGCACTTGACATTTGGAGATGTTTGCATTTATACAGAAGGAGAAGGGGACCGGAGAGGGAGGATTTCAAGGGAGCAAAAAGAAAAAGAAAACAATAAAGATGTCGAGATGTATTCATTTTTTTCATCTGTACTGTCACGCCACTTATTTTGTTTGGCTTTTGTTTCTGTTTTCAGCCTTTTGGCTGTGTGTCTTTTGAATAAGCCGTCTCCTGATTAAAGCAGATGAACCTGGGGATAGCCTAGATAGGCACTCTGTCACCTCAAGAGTCAAGATTTCCAAAAGAACAGAGATGCTCATGTTTTATCATAATAAAAGAAGGCTCTTATTTGTCTCCTATTTCCTGAATTCCAGGGCTCTACCTCCCACCCTCTTCGAGGGACCCCGTGAACGGTGGATGATTATCCTGGGTTTTATTAGGGTATCTAGGGAAACATTTGTCTATAGAGATGCTCCACCAAGAATCAGGCTACAAGCCAAGAGCAGTACTTCACATTCATCAGACTAGAAATATGCATCTTGTAGAAAAGCATCTTGTCAAGAGAGCCCCAGTATCCAATAAGGGCTGCCTGTCTGGGTCCCTGCTATCAGAATGAAATTTCTAATTTATCAGAATGCTTCCACTGCGTTAAGCAATAATATAGTTCCCCTCCTCGCTTTCCTTACAAAGTGGAGCTGTGGCTCAAAAATAAACATCAAGTTACTAGATGTCTTCCTGCTATAATTAGATTTAATTTATTATCTTTCATTTCAATAAAATCACAGGAAAACACAGGGATGTAAATGTGTAGGCTAATTGCTTATGGAAATTCAGGTGCCACACTTGGTATAAATTTACCCCTTGCAAGAGAAAAACACAGTTGTGTCATTATCGTAGAATTTTACAACAATGTGTAATTATTGAGAGAAGCAGGTGTAATTAGCAAGTCTTTCCACGAAGCAGGTAGCATTCTTGGTTAAATATTTACAGCCGTGCAAACAGACGGTAATAATGAGAGTTTTCTCAGCCACACATTTCAGAGCATCCAACAAATATTATGAAAAGTGGTCATTATCAACCCAGCAAGCACCGCTTTGCCTTCTAGCTTGTAAGGAACGCTTCTGCAGAGTTTGCAAGACAAGAATCCAGGCTGAGTCGGCAGTGCGGTTTCAACAGTGATGAAAACAAGTAACAAAGATGCCTTTTCCCCTTGTTGCGGCAGAGATGAGCAATTAAAGCTGCATATTTAGAGATGACATCAGCCAGGAGTCCTGCACAGAGAGAAAAATTCATTGCATTTCCCCGGCCCTTCTTCTTTCTTTTCTCTTTCCTCTTTCTATCCAAAGAAACCGTAAAGATGCCGAAGCTGCAGGCGATGCAAACTCCAAACTGCCCACCAAGGGTCAGTCAGACCTGCAGCTGTTGCACAAAATAAAATCAACGCAGCTCACCCTGGGCAAACACCCTCGGTGGCTCTTTATTACCAAATGATATGAACTTTGACCCAACCTGAACAAAATTTAATATTTTTCTCCCAAATATTTAAAAAATTCATTCTGGAGCTCGTAAGGAGTCAGAGAGTCTGTGAGCTGTAATTTGACATCTGAATTATTCCGAGGCTAATACGGAAAGCTATTCAGAAGCTTATTTGGAGATGTGTCAATCAAGATATCACTTGTGCAGGGAAGATGGACTCGGGCTTAGGAGTGTGGCTAGCTTTCAAGGTTCCACAGAATAAAAGGCAGGCAAGCTCTGATGAATATGTTACGTCTTCATTCTCGACAATGACATTTTTCTTTTCTTGATAGAATCTGCAAGACCTAAGAGAGCCGTGTCCCAGGGAGGTGCCTTTTTCCACACCTGTAAAAAAACATTTTAACGTTTATTAAAAATGATAACCATAAACAACAAACATGGTGTCAAAGCTCGCCTCTGCTAATTTCAACGCGCTGATTAAGATTTTAAGCAACGCTTCTAAATTAGACTGTCAGACTGCAGTCCTCAAGGCAGGGTTGAGGTTCTGATCCCGAGCCGGCTTGCAGCCTTTTCTGGGTTGATTGTGAGCCGGGCTGGTAACGCTCAATGTTCTCTCATTCATTTCCAATGAGATGGGGGTGATTCAATTAGCCCTGATGGTCCACAAGATGTGGCCCAAAATAAAGCGGCTGGGCTCTGATCGCCTCCTCCCAAGGTATTTCCCCAGCTGACAAGCAACAGTGTTAATTACCCATTGTTAGGATCTGAAAAGACACCAGCATTTTAATTATGTAAATTCAGAGCCATTTTGTTCAGATGAGCAAAAAAAAAAAAAAAAAAAAATAAGCAGACAGCATGTTTCTCAGAGGGTATTTTTTATCCCTATTTGGTATCTCTGTAAAGTTGACTGCAGTATGTGCCGTGCGTCAGGAAAGAGTCAACTCCATCCATCCCCAAGCATCTTGGGATAGCTTCCTTCTCAAGACACAAAGAATAGGACATTGTTTTTGACATTCCCATTCTCCTGGCATCGTGCACAGGAGGCTCTGACAGCCAGTTTGCTTGGCCACATCATCGTGTCTATGATGGACGGCTTTGCTGTAAGCCAACAAATGCCTGGGACTTCAATACCTGAGAGGACCAAACCACGACCCAGCATAAATAATCAACCTCAAGCATCTCCCATAGATCCCCCAAAATAGGTTGGAAGCATTTTCTGCTACCAAAACTCTATTTACAAAACATCCTAGAAACTGCAAAAATAAAATCAGAATATTCTCCAAAGCTGTGGAAAATTGAGGAATCATTTCCCTTTCCCACGAGAACTCTTTATTCCAGAACAGTGTTCTCCGTGGTGGTTTGCCCTCATCCGATCATCATTAGGAATTTGTCCACTGTCAAAGGGGTACCCCAGTGTCCTATTCTGATACCCAAGAAGAGCATTTTGATGTTGGATTTGACCTGAAACTGAGATCCTCCCATCTCTGGGGATTAGATTCAAAATTCTGGGGGAACTGATGGGGGAGGGCTGGGTTAATAGAACTCCACTAGAAGAGAATATAAGATTATATGATTGAGTTAAAAGGGAAAATGTTGTGTTATGGACTAGAATGTAAATTTATTAAATGTATAAGATGAACCAAGAGACTTGGAAGAAAATATATCCTTGGGGTATATTGCCAAATCCCTATCACACTCTAAATTCTAGGAGCTGGAGTGAAACAGATTCAAGTGTAGCTATTTTCTGGGTAATGGTGAGCAAGTTTGAAAAGGTCCACTTCCCTCAAAGAGTTTCCAATCTACCTCTTTTCCTGCTTCCTAGTTTGATAAGTAATGAGCTAAACCATGTTGCAGAGACCCCTGTCTTACCAATCAGTTAATTGTTAATGCAAAGGACATTAATGGGCAGGGGGAGCCAATTTAGGGAAATTAGGGAGGGGAAAGGATGGAAGTTGAGAGTGGTTTTCACAGATAAGACACTTGGCAACCTTTATAACACCAACTACACTTTATCTGTAAGGAAAAGGAGCAGTCAGAGACTCCATCCCACAACCAGTCCTGTTTTCAGCAGGGTTTTGGCAGAGACGAAAGAAGGCAGAATAAAAAAATCAAAGAGTAACCTACAGGCAAGCATTGCTAGAATATGATAAAAAGAAAGAAGTGAGATCCATTAATTGAGCACTTACTATGTGCCAAATTTATTATCTTCTCACTTGATCATGCCATAGCCTATTTTCCATATGAAGAATCCAAGGCTCAGTGGAACAAAACCATTTGCCCAAATGAACGTGGCTATCAAGTGTGGGGGCTATACTCTTCCCCGTCGGGCAATTCTGCATTCTGAGTGCTTGAAATTTAGGGTGCTTGTAGATTCTTGGAAAACCATGAAAATGGAAAACATCTCAATTTAAAAAAAAAAGTACATAGCCTGGCACACACCTGTAATCCCAGTGGCTTGGGAGGCTGAGGCAGGAGGATCTGGAGTTCAAAGCCAGGTTCAGCAAAAGCGAGGTGTAAGCAACTCAGTGAGACTCTGGCTCTAAATAAAATACAAAATAGGGCTGGGATGTGGCCTAGTGGTCGAGTGCCCCTGAGTTCAATCCCACCTGCAAATACCCACCCCCCAAAATAAACAGTGTAATGTTTTCACTGATCACTGAACTTATATACAGCCTCTGAACTGGGGTCACTGTCACCTGCTTGGTCTCATCTTCCCCCTTTCTCTTCTGCATTGCCTCCTACTTCATTGATGGATCATTCCTTTCATATCTACTTAATTTACTTTAAATGCCAGAGGATCTCAGGGCTTCCTCTGAGACCCTTCTCTCTACAGCATCTCTCTGAATCAGGAATTCTTAATCTCAGCACTACTGGGAAGTTGAGCTGGATAAATCTTTGTTGTTGAGCTGTCCTGTACATGGCAGGACGTGCAGCCATCTCTGGGCTCTACCCACTAGATGCCAGTAGTAACCTCTGCCCCCCAAGTTGTGACAGCCAGAAATGTCTCAGACACTGTTAAATTGTTAACCCTGCCTGCAAAGTTCCCCCTTGTCCTCACTGACCCCCAATTAGCCCTAAGGATTCAACTTACACTTAGGTCCCTGAACGCTCTTTGGGGGGTCAGGATCATTGCTTTCACTCTTCGCCAGCCACCATTGTAACTTTCACTGTACCATTTTGTTTGCTTGCTTAATTTGGGGTCTTCTAGGCAGGTTCAGCAAGGACAGAGGCTTTGATTGCCTGGTGCATGCTCTGTACCTCCACATACACTGTTCAACATGGCGGCCACTAGTCTCATGTGGCTCTTGAGCTTGAAATGTGGCAAGTGTGAATTGAGATGTGCAGAGAGAGTAAAATATACACTGGATTTCAAAGACTCCAAATGGGGAAATGTAAAATGTATCTTGCCATTTCAGGTTAAATAAAGGATGTGATTAAGTATATTGCCTAATGTGGCTAATTTAAATGACACGTGGGCAGATTGTTTTCTAGTGAACAGTGGCCGTTTAGATCCATCACAATACTAGTAGGTAGCAGAGGCTTGGTTTTAATATGCATTAGTAGACAGAGTGGGCAAAGTCATCCTCCATAGGATGTTCAAAAATGCAAACCAGATCTTATTGCTTTGTTCTCAAAACCCCTTCAGGAACTTCCAGGAGGAATTCAGGCTCCACGCCATGGCCTGCTAGTTTCTTTCAGACTGGGGTCCTGCCTCAGATCTGTCACCCAGTGTGTTCTACACAGCAGGCATCTGGAAGCACCAGAAGGTCCCAGCTGTGCCATGACTCCCTTTACCTTCATGTTTTGCACATGGTATTCCTCCTGCCTGAGTCTTCCTTCCTTTACTTCTCTGCTCTGCTCTCTGATTTACCTTTAAGCCCATCTCCAGGAAGTCATCCTTGAGTCCCATGGGAAGGGTTCCACTGAACTACAGGACATTCATTCATTCATTCATTCATTCATAGTGTTAATGGCTGGGGATCCAATAGTGAGCCAACTCACAGACACTACCTGCCCTCGGAGAGCTTGCAGACTGGCTCCCCGATCAGGCTCTGAACTCCTGACAGGGAGTGTGTCTTTCATCCCTAAAGCCTCATCCCTAACTCAGAACTGGGTTTACAGGTTTTGCTCAATATCTGTTTTTTATGGATAACAAAATATTGTACACCCCAACACAACAGGTTGCGCTGGAAAGCATTCCCCAGCAGGTGCCCTCTTTCTCAGAGCCAAGGCCTCCTCCACTCCCATCCAAACCTCAACCTGGGTGCTGGGCTCACCTTCTCCCTCCCTGACTATCCCAGGGGAGACGGGCTGGCTCAGCCATAGAGTTACCAGTTAGGCCGGGCATTTGCTCAGGGATTACTGGCTCCTTCCAGGAGAGGATTACCTTGTGTCCAAACCCATCAGACTTGGGAACAGCCCTCCAAATATTTGCTGAGAGTTCCTGACCTTTACCTTCTCTCCCACAGCCCCACAGGGCTGGCGGATGAGCTGATGGGAGTAGCTGAGTGACAGCTCGGAGCTCCTCCCTAACTCCTTCCTCCCTGATGTCTCTTTGGTATTCAGACCAGGCGTGACTGGAAGGGCAGTGGCTCCACTTAGTCACTCTTCATATTAAATAGGGAGTGCGCGATGCTCTCTGTGTTGACTCTGCTAAGACCATTAAGGCCCTTGGTGGCATCCCTTTAATTTGTGCTCTTGAAGCAAACTGCTATCGTAGAAGCCTTGGTTGGGGAGGATATTGCTTATATTAAAAATCGGGATGGAGGGAGAAACAGCTCTGATCCACAGCAGCACAACCAACCAGAGATGATCGCCTAGAGCAGAGAGCTTCAGGAAATACGAGTCCATTATTGAACATCTGGAAGGAGATCCAGGAGGAGGAGGGACAGGCTGGAGGTCCCGGAAGTTCATTACCTCCCTCAACCACTCGTACCAGGATGGACCACTTACCTAGTTCAAAAGACATACATGAGGTTCTCAGCAATGCTGGGGTCCTCTCTGCAGGCAAAGCCCAGAAAACTGGGCAATAAGGTCATTGCTGACCGAGAGACACATTCAAGAGAGAAAGAACCCAGCAGCCTCAGGAAGTTGCCTTCCCACCATCGATAGGTAAAGGGAGGTGTCCAGCAGTGGAGGAAAGCATCTGGCCCAGGAGAGGGGGCCCTTCAGGAAACAGGAACCCATCCAGAAGGCCCTGCAGAAGTCATAAGGACTCTAACAAGCAGCCACAGGGACCCTGGTGTGCAGGGGACAGAGTTGTCTGGCAAAATACAGGATGTCCTGTTTCATTTGGATTGCAAAGAAAGAGCAGGATTTTTTTTTATTGCAGTAAAATACACAAAATATAAAATTTCCAGTTTTAATCATTTTAAAGTATGCAATTCAGGGGTATTAACTTATTCACAATGTCATGCAACCATCACCATTATGTACTTTCAGGGCTTTTTTTATCACTACTCACAGGAAGCATTAGATGGTCACTTCTGTCACCCTTACCCCCTACCCCAGGCAGTCACTGTCTACTCCTGTCTCTCTGGACTTGCCGTTCTACATATTTCTGTAGCCATGTGTGTCTGGCTTCTTTCACTTAGCATAGTGTCCTGAGGTTCATCTGTGTCCTCCTCACTTGTCCCCTGTGATGGTTGACTAGCGCTCCATCCTGTGGACATACCAGATTGTGCTTTTCTGCCCAGTGATGAATATTTGAGTTGTTTTCACATTTTTGGCTATTGTGAGCAGAGCTGCTATGAACACGGGGGTACAAGGTTTTGTTTGAGTACCAGTTTTCAACACTGTACCTCGGTGTGGAACCGCTGGGCCTCACGGTCACTCAATGATTACTGCATCAAGGAGCTGCCAAGCCATTTTCCACAGGGGCCACACCGTTTGACATTCTCACAAGCAAAGTCTCAGGGTTCCAAAACTCCTGTGGGGACAGAGAGTCTTAGAAGGAGATCTAAAAAGACAAGTGTGAAATATACAAAGCTGAAAGTCATACAATATGACTGCCACATTGATTGTGGACAGTGAGGGGCAAAGAGGCATCAAGATGGCATCCGGGCTTCTGGGTACCGAATGGCACCTTTTGTTGAGGTTTGGCCATCCTGAAACAGTATCCATCTAGGGTAGGGACAGATAAGGGTTAAAACACCTCCCAGTGAACTCATGTAGATTGACCATGAGTTCACTGGGAGGTGTTTTAATATTGCAGAGTGCTCTCCCTGTTCCAAGCACCTCCATTATTTCATTTGGTCCTCACCAAATCATCGAAGTGGAGTGCAGGGCGCTCTAGAACTTGCCTGAGATCACAAAGTTAGACATGACAGAGCCAGGGTTTGCATGCAGCCCCCTCTGACATGGAGCTGTGAGGCCCACCATGGCGCAATGCCACCCTCTCACTGAGCTGCCTTGTAGGAAACCCTTATCTGTCCCTACCCTACATGGACACTGCATGCAATTCTTATTATCTGTCCAAAGAGACACCTCAGTTTTCATGCTCGTTGTTCATACAATCTTGCATTATTTAAAGATCCACAAAAAAAGGTTTATTTTTATAATTTATATTGAAAAGGAAAAAAAAAATACAGCAAAATAGGCAAAGACACAGGGAAGACCCAGGGGTCAGGGGCCTTCATTGGACAAAAGACCCAGAAGTAGACACCTGCAGTCTAGAAAGAAGGAATCTGAGAGCAGACGAGATCAAAGGGCACAGCCTTTAAGAACTCCTGGGGGGGAGGTAAACACAACTGCTCGGCCCTGGGAACCCCCACCCTGCCAAGATTGAAAGATGTTGTTTGGGGATAAATAAAAGCAGATATCACTACCTAAGACAGTGCCTGGGACTTGCCCCATCCTCTGCAGTTACAGGCACCACGTGTGTGTCTGCTGCACTGAGCAGGGTGACTATAAAGAGCCTGGGAAGAGAGGGATTCAGAGGAGCCCGGGCTCACACTTCCCCACTGGGTGGGCCGGCGGGGCCTCTGTGGACAGACGGAACCCCAGCTCAGGTGGTGGCCAAAAAGTAATGTTCAGGATCTCTAGTAGCACCCCCCCCCCCAATCCCATAGCACCCCTGGGCTCTGGCATGTGCTATTGGCATTTCCTTAGGCTTGTGTGAGGGGCTGGTAGATGCTGTGCCAGCCCCTGAGCCCTCTTGAAGAGCAACACCCACTACAGGAAAGAGAAGGGACGGGCAAGAGGTTCTGCCCGGGAGGAGGGTGCCTGGATCCCTCAGTTCTCTAAGCAGGGCCATGGTGAACCGGAAAGATTAGTCCAGGGAGAGAGAAACACTCCTCTAGAAGTTACAGGTAAGCTTCCATGGCTCCCCAAGTCCAGGGAGGTATTAGTAGAAGAAAATAAAGAGATACAAGGAAAGATGTGTCACTTGGGCAAGTTTCTAAGTGACAGAGCCATCAGGGCATGGCATGGTGCTGGGCTGTGTCCAGCTTGGGAGGTTAGACTCAGAGAAGCCCTGTGCCCATGAAGAGGTCAGACGCCATGAAGAAGGAACTTGAGCACCAGAATCCTCCAAGTAAACAAAAGGCAAAGAATGTGGTCTTCATGTATCGCTGTGCTGATACCCTGCAACCTAGGGACTTAAAACAACCAATGTGCATTATCTCTATTTCTGCAGGTCAGAAATCCCGGCCTGGCTTAGCTGTGTCCTGGCTCTGCAGCCCAGTGACAGGGCCGTGTTCCCACCTTGGGGAGGCTCCGCTCCTAAGCTCCCTCAGGAGGCTGTTGACAGCTCTCAGGCCCAGCTTGCAGCTGCTGTTCCTGGTCTTGTGGAGTCTCCATGGGGAGGCTCAACGCCCGGAAGTTGGTTTCCCTCAAGGGAAGGCAGGAAGAGAACCAGAAGCAGTCAGCAGCACAGAAGTCACCATCTTTGTCACCGAATGCTGGAAGGGACATCCCATCCCGTTACTGTATTGTGTTCATTAGAAATGAGTGTGGAATGGGAGAATTCAGAGATGGGAAACAGAAGAGAGGTTACCAGGGGCTGTGGGAAGAGGAAAATGGGGGGTTCCTGTGCAGTGGGGTTAGCGTTGAGAGTTTCTGTTTGGGAAGACGCTGGGTGCCGGGTGCAACGCCTCTCCTGCTCCCTGGAGCCGGGCCTGCTGCAGGAACTCGCTCGGGCACCCACCAGAATCCAGTCACTGCTCCCCTCAACCCTCACTCCCCAGGGAAGTCGCCCCGGCCTACCCAGTCGGGATCCTGCCATCATCACAGGACTCCAGGCCCCCTCCCTAGGCCTTCTCTGTACTTGTGACCACACAGGATTACTGCACTTACTTGGTTAGTGTATTTATTTATTTGGTCAGTACCTGACCCTCAGGCCCCCGGGAGGCAGGAGCCAGGTCTGATTTTGTTCCCCCTGTAGCCTCTGTGCCCTCATGTGCCTGGGCTGCAGTGGGCCACCAGGAGACAGTGGTGTAATGACGCCCATGGCCCCGGGGAGTGACAGGAAGGAGGCTCCATCCCAGGTTGCATGTCTTCACTAACAAAGGTCCACCCTAGGTGACCCGGTGGTGGCCAGTTCCTCTGACTGCAAGGACCCTTCTTCAAAGGCAAGCTTTTCCTTCTCTCTGCAGAGCAGCAGTTCATTTCACCCATCGCCTCCCTGCTTCCCCGAGGCCAGGAGGCTGCTTCTTCCCGGGTGCACCAGGACCCCCTCATCTGTCCATAGCATCCCCACCATGCCCTGCCCCGGGCTTGGCCCTGACAGGGGGCCTTGTTCCTCTTCCTTTGTACACAGGTTCTGGGGAGGGGCGGGAAGCCAGAGGCCCCGCCAGGGCTGAGGGCTCAGCACCTCTCATAATGGGAGGTCAAACGAAATGAAAGCCCCCCTCCCTTGCCCCGTCATCTGAATCCCTACATTGGCTATGACATGGCTAAGGGGGAAATATTGGATTTATTTTTATGAGTTAGTCATAACCCTAAGGCCCATAAGAGGAACTGTGCGAAGTGAATCCATTCAGAAGGTTGAGAAGGTCACAGCTAACTTGTAAAAATAAATCCAATATTTTTCACTGTGTCTTATTAGGTTTATATGATACAGACATCTCAGAGAGATTTGGTTTTGGTTTTTGTTTGTTTCTTTTTTTTTTTTTTTTTTCTGATGATCACTTTCCAGTGCCATTTGGAGCGTTTCTTCCTGGTCTCAAACACCCATTCCACTGTCGAACATCTGGCCGGGTGGCAGTTTCTGGATTTTTAAATAATCTTATTTATTTTTTTAAACAAGTACCTGGGGGTCCTCACATCTCCCTTGCACGGTTTCTTCTTTACTGGAACCAGGACTCATGTTTTCGGTTCTAAACTAGCCCGACATGGAGATGGGGAAATACTGACAACACCCAGCTGGGTGCTGCTTCTCGGGTTCAAACTTTCACTTTTTGTCTGGCAAAAGCTCTGCAGCGTGGATCAGATTGACCTTGGTCACAGCCAGTGTCTCTCAGTGAGTCATCGGTCACACAGGGTTGGTGTCGAGGGGCAGCCGGAAAGTCCACCCTAGCTCCTTCCCGCCTGCTGCTCTTCCCTCTTCTGTCTCCTTCCTTGAAGCCTATACTTTTTCTTTCTCACCCAATAGTCTGATGTTTAATTATAATTGTCTTCTGCACTTGAACCCTGTTTCCTCCCTCTGTTAGTTTTCTGGGGCCGTCAGAACAAAACACCACACACCAGGTTGCTTAAACACAGAGATTTATTTTCCCACAGTCTTGGAGGCTGGAAGTCCAAGATTGACACACATCAGGGTTGGTTTCTTCTGAGGCTATGTTAGCTTTCTGTCATTGTAAACAACAACAACAACAACAATAATAATACCTGAGATAATCAATTTAAAAAGAGGAAAGGTCTGTTCTGGCTCACAGATTTGGAGGTATCAGTCCATGGTTGGTTGGTTGGCACCACTGCTTTGGGTCCCCATGATCCCATTGCTTTTCGGCAAAGCCACATATCATGGCAGAGAGAGCCTGGTGGAGGCTGGGAGTTGGAAAAAAATAAAAAAGAGAAAGTGGAAAAGATCAGGGTCTTACAATCCCCTTCAAGTGCACGCCCCCAGTGACCTAAAATCTCCCACTAGGCTCCACCTCTTAAAGGATCCACCACCTCCCATGAGCCCCAAGGGCTGGGAACTCAGCCTTGAACACATGCGCCTTTGGAAGACTTTCAAGATCCCAATTTCAGCAAAGGCCTCTCACCTGGCTTCCGGATGGTTGATTTCTCACTTCTTTCTGTAAACCAGAAGACTGATTTCCGATTGGTATGAATTGAAAAGCCATCATTAAAACCACTCCCTTGACTTAGGGAATATTTCTCAAACTGTGCTCTGTGCCTTAAGGAAGAGTTCTCAAAGGTGCGTCTAAATCAGTATCTCGGTGGGTAGGGCTCTTTTAGAGGCGGGAGGGATGCCATCTTTCTTGTTCGCTATCTTCCCTGTATGTAGCAAAGGCTGGCCACATGGTATAATCAGCAAATCTATGCAGAATGATCGCTGAAATGGCTACAGAAGCTTGGGAAACACCGGACAAAAGCCAAAGCTAAGTGGATTTTTTCTAGTTGTGGCATCCTCAGAGATTTGGTGAACCAGTACATTTTAGGAAAGGACAAGAAAGAGAACTGATCTGCAAATAGATATATTTAGATCTCAAATTCCAAAGTGTAGTTAACCACCAGATTGAGAGTGTGTGGTCCTATGATAGTTTTAAGAGCTTCCTGTACTGTACTGAAGGACACCAAATGGGGATTGAAGGACATAAACAGGCATCAATGGCTTTGAGGGTGACTTGGGAAGCAGTAGCCCAGACAGGAAGCATGGAGGTTTTGAAAACCTGGCCCTCCTTCCAGCTCCTCTGAGAGCAATACAGATGAAGGTGCTGTCCCTGGAAGGTCACTGATGTCCCTGGAAGGTCACTGATGTCTCATTTCCATGGGGCGGGGAAGGGCAAAGATAAGGATGTAAAAGCCAGAAAAGGGGCTTTGGAGGGTGGCGATTAGCATAGACATATCACCAGGTCCCCAGCAGGGCGGCAGATGTCTAAGGCAGGTCAGCCTTCATGGGACAGGAACAATGGTAGAGATGGACTAGGAAGGTGAGAAGCCAGCAAGCAGAGCCTTGGGGTTCCACAGGGCCACAAAGATGAGCAGGGAGTGAAGAGTTGGGACCCAACGAACCCTAAGGACATGTGGTATAGTTACAATTATGCCAAAGCCTAACCTGTTCTCGATGCCCCCGTATAAACCCCACCTCCCTGGCAGGCAGCCTGTCCATTTTCCTCATTCTGGAAGAAAAGAGACAGAGAGACAGAACATCTCCCCTTGCTTAGAGCTTCAAAAATCAGCTTCCTCTGATGAGCTGCTTCCATGAGGTGCACAAAAAAAAAAAAAAAAAACTGCAATTTAAAACTCAGGCAACTCGACTTTCAATAATTCCCTGCTAGGTTTCCATGGGCGGAAGAGTAAATAACACAACAGCTACAAACGCTGGGAGCAAAATCTCCAATAACAGCTCCATGCTTATGATAACTTTCCCAATTTTCTGCAATCTCCACCGTTTCTCTCTTGACTTGGGTCTGTATCAGATTTTTTTTTTTTCACCTCTTTATTGAACATCTGCCTTGGGAGCCACTGTCACAAAAAGTAATAAACACATCAATCCAAAAGAAAAAGAGAGGATTGCACAGTCCAAACTACTTAACCAATCAAATTGGCAGCCGGTGGGATGAAACGGAGGGGTGAGAGCTGAGAGTGGGTCCAACCAAGCACTGACCTGCAGCAGGAGAGGCGCCCGGTGGGCCAGGCTTCCAAGGAGTTGATTACAGTTCCTTACCCTAATTACGGATTTCAACCATCCTGATGTCAAGTCCTGGGATTAATTTGTAAATCTTTCATTTGGCCAAACCTTGACAGATCTTGCTCCTCCCAAATCTAAGGGAACTAGGGAAAAAATCTGACTTGGAATAAAAAAAAAAAAATCCCTTTTCTGCAAATAAATAAATAAATAAAACCCAACAATAATAATGCCTTCTCGACTTATTACCCGTGGACTGTGCAGACAGCAATCATTTTGTTCTCTGTCCCTGAAGGTGCCCCCCCTCCTCACCTGAAGAACAACAACTAAAAATTATGCCTGAAAGAAAAAACAAAGCAATTTATGTTTTCCAGTTATCGTCCCAGAAATAGCCCAAGATGACTTGCATACGGAACCGACGAAATCAAATCTTTCACGACTGCTTTAAAAAAAAAAAATCCTATTACAAATTACATTTAACTCAGGTGTGTATAGTTTGCCAGTTCTTATCCAATTGTAAATTAGACCAGGGTCGCCTATTGGGAGGGAAAAGTGGCTTTTGAAACATGTCTTATTGACTGGGTGTAAATTACCTGCAGCAGATTTGTGAAGCAAATTTGAAGCAAGAGATGCCTCCGGGCAATACTGTATCGATTGTAGATTGATATTCAACTGATTTTAAGGTGAAAAATAAATATTGTTTTAGCAGCAATTTAATTAACAAATCATTGCACAAATGGTAAGAATATTGTGCTGTCTCTTACAGGGATTTAAGCTTTCTTTTTTTTTTTTAACAATTATCCGAGAAATGCTAAATTTCACATGAAGATTAATTGTCTTATCACGCTAAGTCTCAAGGTGAATTCACATAAAGCAACATATTTATGGACACCCTGCTCATTTTTCTTTAGAGTCTGAAAGTGAGGTTTTCCTAGCTCCTAACTGTAATAAACACTCTTCTCTTCTGCCCTGGCAGAAATTGGAGTTGGGATGTTTGTAGCAGGTCCCTTGTGGAGCACTATGGAGGCTGGAGTAGGGAGACCTGCCTACCAAGCCAGTTCTGTCCCAGAGCTGTCATGTGACCTTAGGCAGATGGCTTCACTTCTCCTAGCCCCAGTGCCTTCAAGGATGAGATCACCCCTAGAGCAAAGGTGTACTGATAAATGATTAGCAATCAGCTCTCGAAGGAGATTTTCATTTGATAATGTTTGCCCATTGCCTTGGTGTAATCTGATCTTGAATTCCCCACCTGACATTCCTGAGTAACACAGATGCGCCTTAAGCCACTTCAGACCTGCTCCTCCAGACCATCACCCCTAAGATCCTTTTCAGTTCAACAATTCCATGAGTTTATGAGTATAATACATGTGACTGCCTCAGCAGCTTTCAGAGAATTTAAATGCACATTCACAGAAAGAGAATTAGACTTTTTAAAAAATAATTCAGAAGTCGTTTCAAAGCTTCCCAGTATAATAGGATTTTAACAGCAAATATCGATATGATTTTTCATTAATAACATGTCCAGAATACTCAACTGATTCATGTTTTGATCTTTTAGAGAGGAAGAAAGGCAAGACAATAAACCACCATCTACTATGGAGATAATATCTCTAAGGATTGCCCGAATCCTGAAATGGATTGATTTTTAAAACACCTTTTTTCCCCTTATTATAAAAGTAGTACATATGCATTGAAGAAATGCAGAGAAATTCAGGAATCAAAATGAATAAGGATGTTTAAGTCTCTATAATTGTATCATCCAGAGATAAACATAGGGGTGATTTATTGTCTAGCTATTTCTCTCTCCAATGTCCCTTTCTCTTGCACACACACACTTATGTATAATATTTTTATAAAAAGAAGATCAAGTGAGGTTTTGTGACTCTTCATTTGCTTAACAATGGAGACATTACCACATCTTTAAATATTCCTGCCTTATTTTTGAGGGCTGCATAACCAAGCTTTGATGGATCAATCCAATCCTTTATTTTTGGATCTCTAGGCTATTTCCAGTCAATGCAAGACAACAGTATACTTGGCATCAAGGACTCACTGTGCACAGCCACGGTTGTTAGATGAATCCACCTTTTCCTGTACTTTGGAAAAAAAAAATCAACCTTTGCATGCAAAGAAACAGTGATTAATATCTGTATCACATCAGGGAGGACTCCTGACACAGGGACGAGCCCAACATTGATTGGCATTGATTGGCATTGTAAGGCCAATGAAAACCCAGGAAAGGATTGGTCCTTGTCACACTGTGGTCAAATGCCACTACTCTTCCCATTGAGGGATGGGGTGCAGAAGACCAGTTCATGATTACCACCCAATTTCAGAATGGCTTACCCAGGAAGTAAATGCAGGGGACCGTGACAAAAGCCCTCAGGAGCATCCTTGCTGGGAAGAGATAGTAGAAAGAACCGGACACTCCTGCTAAATGGGCAGAGAGGACCCTATTGCTGCTTAGGAGCTCCTGAAGATCTGAAAAAGAGGCCACTTGAAGAGCCACAGAAAACCCTCTCTTGCCATATAGACTTACTGCAGGAAAAAAGCAGCGAGAGAATATTTCTGGCTTGTTTTTCCCATAATATTCAAGGGGACATTGAATCTGGAAGCTAAAGCAAGAGGGGTAAGAGAAAGCATCGGAGATAAGGGGAGACTGAATAGAGAGAAAACACAATTGATTAATTAAAAACTACCATAGGAACAGCAGGTTGGATGCTGCAGAAGATCAATTTAATGAGGTAAGAGACAAATTCAAGACATTTTCCATTATACACATGGGGAAGTTTGATAGCTAGTGATTTACAGTAACAGAGAAAAATGATCAAAGAACATCGGGGAAACTTAAGGGCTGCCACTAAGGAACAAAAATGGGGTCTGTCCTGAATTATTTTTAAATAAAAGGAAGACAGTAAACATAATTCATACAAAAAAAGAAATGAGGGTAAATCAAATAAGCCTAAAAAACAAAATAATGGAAAGCCAAACATGAATGTCATAAATTATGAATCCTTTAACTCTTAAACAAACCCATGCAAATGAGCTCACTCTGTTAAATTTGAAGGTTCTCAGAGAGAGCTCAAAGAGAACCCTGAAACAAAAGAATTAAACAGTATTAAATAAGAATACAGAATAATATAAACTTGATTTAATACATACATATCATATTTTATACCCTAAAAGAAGACTCTCTTCTTGGAAAATTTTTCATAGAATGTTTACATATAATATTACCTTTAGGTTTCAAGGATGATCTTAATAAATTAAAAAATGATCAAATAGATCCAGAGAGTTGGTCTTAATATTGAGTCGAGCCCAACAATTATTTTCCTTTATTTCCAAAATGTCAAAGAAATTTTTGAAGACATCTAAGAAAAAAAAAAAATCTGTGACAGTTTTAGAATACAGAAAAGACTGCAGCTAATAGACCCAAATTTTAAAAATATTTCTGGAAGCTGAAGAAATTGAAGTGAAAAACAATTCTGGGAGTGACAAAGAGCCCACACCTAGTGGCAGACACAGTGGAACTCTGAGAAGAATCTGGAAACCCTCAGAGCCCCCAAGAAGCCTCAGTGTCAGAAAGGCAGGGCTGTGTCTGCATGGGCCAGAGCAGCCAAAAGGTCATTGTCACAGTTCTCTGTCTTTAAGCCTGGCTCTCTCTGGTAGGAGGCAGCTACTACTGTTGGATGGGAACCACCACCTGGTAAAACCAACGTGTCCCTCTTGTCCTACAGTACTTTCTGGGGCTCTGGCCCCTGGCCCTTGCCTTGGAGATGATTTATTACTCAACATCAGAAAGCACCGGAGACCTAGTCTCAACACAATATCACACAAATTAAAATATCATGTAGCAAAGATCTACAGAAAAGTTATCTCAGCATATTTTTTTCAAAGCAAGAACTTGCCATGGCCACTATATGAAAAATGCACCATATTCTGTCTTAGTGCAATCACGCTGCTATAATGAGAATGACCATAATCTCGGTGGTTGAAAAAAACCACTTCATTGCTCCCATCTCAGGAGGCTGGCAGGTCCAAGGTCACGGTGCTGGTGGATTCTGTGTCTGGGAGGAGCCTTTCAGAGAAGACAGCATCTTCTTGCTGAGTTCTCACCTGGTGGAAGGGACAAGGTAGCCCTCTGGGACATCCCTTAAAAGGACACTAATCCCATTCAAGAGGGCTCCACCCTTATGACTGAATCACCTCCCGAAGCCACTTCCTAATACCTTGGTGATTAGGTTTTTAGCATATAAAGTCTGGAGGGACAGAAACTTTCAGACTCAGCATTCTCAGATTCCAAAATGCTGAGTTTCAAAATGCCAAGACCTCTGGGAACAGGAAGCCAGGCCACAGCTCCACTTTGAAAAAGAAGCCAATCTGGTTTTCTATTTCTCATTTCCTCTTTGGAGTTTTTCTTTCCCCATTGATTGTTGTGTTTGCTTTTCCAGGGGAAGAGGAAGATGATATCTTAGATATATTTATGAGTTGTTTTTTGAACTTTGAGTTTTAAAAATACCCTAAAGCTCTACCATACAAAGTGCTAAGACACCATGCCCTGCTCCTCACACAAACCCTTAGAATAGGGTAGCCTACAGATTAGAATACCCATTTAACAGATGATAGATGAGAAAACTGAGGCCCAGAGAGATTAAGTGGTTTTCCTGGGATCACAAAGTCATAGAGCTGACTTTTGAGTCCAGAACTTCTTAGTCCAGTGTTCAACCAACTTTATAAAGGAAGAGGCTTAGCCAAGTTCCTGGGAGCTGCGATGGTTCTAAAAGAATGGACGTGGCTGATCAGAGCAGCTATTACACATGAACTTTCCTGTTGAGAGCCTGCCCTGATCTTTGACTCGTTCTTCTCTTTAATTGAATGGAGGGGGGTCAGAGCTTTCACAGCTCTGTCCGGCCCCTTCCCCTGTGAGCTACTTCCCTATCAGTTCCTGGGAGTCCTGAGTGGGGGTGCAGAGGCAGCCAGAGTGACTTCACCAGCCGAGGAGATGAGAACTGGGTGGGCAAGGCCACAGGGAGGTGGGCAGGGCATCTGCCCCCAATGCAGATGGGGTCTCAAGATTTTCCCATGTGACTCGCCCATGGTTGGGGGACAAGGCTCTCCAAAGGACGGAGTGCCTTGGCTTTTTAGTCCCGGGCTTGGCACAAAGATTAATGTTCTGAGTGTGACCACACTCACCATCCATCACGATTAGTTACAATAAAATCTCTCTTGGTGTTTTTAAAAGCCCTCGGAGTTACATTCCATTATGCAGCTAACATCTCACCAGATGGCCCGGCCATTGTGCAACCAGGGAACCATTTTTTTGATCACTGAAAAGGAAGGCAGGGAACTAGTACTTGACCTTCCCAGAGGCCCTGGAGACCAGAGCCCAGAGCGAAGGAGAGAGAACAAAGAGGGGGACCCTGGTTCAACCCCAAGAACTCCGGGGTTGGATTGAAATGAGTGGATTAACACAGCAGAAGGGCTCAGGTTACCGGCCTCTTCTTGAGGGAAATTAACCTGGTTGCTCTCCTGTCCCCGAGAACACCTGGTCAGTCTCCTCTGAAGCAGATCAGTGGCACAGGATGCCATCTCTGAGGCACAACTCTCTGGGGCTGGTCCATGCTCCACTCTTTCAATCACCATTTGATCTGAGCCCCGATGGGTACTCAGACGACATAAGGTGAAGGGACAATTATGGATGGTGCCCTGGAAAACGTGCTACCTCCTACCTCCACTCCCCACCCTGGTCTTCACCAGCCACTCAGCTGATAGCTTGGACCCTGAACTACGTTTGGTGACCGCTTCCTGAAAGTCTCTCCCTGGCCTGTGTGAGGACTCTCCACGGAGTACTTCCTGTGGGCAGAGTATACAACCCTGTCCCTTGACATTGGTCTTGGCTGTGGACTTGCTCTATCTAATGGATGGCCAATGGTCTGTGAGTGGATGCGAGGTACTCAGAAGCTTTAAGAGACTTTGAGTGTTCCTGCCAGTTCCCCTCCTCCTCCTCCTCCCCCTCCCCCTCCTCCTCCTCCCCCCTCCCCCTCCCCCTCCTCCTCCCCCTCCTCCTCCCCCTCCTCCTCCTCCTCCTTTTCTTTTCTCTCTCTCTCTGGAATAGAGGTTGCTCCTTTTGACTGGATCCTCAGATTTAAAAAAAGGAAAGACATGCAGAGCAGATTCCAGAACCCACCATGTTTGCTGACATGAGACCTAAGTGAGAAATAAAACGGTGTTGAAGCTACTGAGATCCCGGGGTTGTATTTGCAGGAACGTGGCCTAATAAAATTGGAAGGATTCAGGCCCAAGTCGAGGGGCCTTCCTTCCAGCCTCCTGTCCCCCACAGCCATCGACATGGAGTCCTCAGGCTCTGCATCAACCGTGGCTCCACACCATCTCTGCTTCTGCACCCTCCAGCTCCTGGACCATGCTCGAGGCCGCTCCCGGGTGGCATTCCTGCCGTTCACCCTGCGGCTGGCGTGTTTTCCTAGCTGTGGAAATGGTACAATGACACATCCTCGTGGAAGTCACTTCTAAGACTTTCCACAGTTTTGACGTGAAAATCCCAAACTCCCTGCCCAGCACGCAGGCTCCCTGAGACCAGGCTCGCTCCATCTCTCCCTCGGATGCCCCCCGCCGTGCCCACTCACATGCTGCGGGGGCCTCCGTCTTGTTCCTTGAACACGCCAGCTCTTGTGGCACCTGCAGATCTCTGCCCAGGACGTCCTCCTGCCTGCAGAACTGACCACTTCTCTAGGATCAGCGCACCTCAGGGAGGCCTCCCCCGACACCAGCCTCCCTACGCCTCCAGGGTGATTCCTATCCCCACTGACCTTGTTGTGGGGCTCTATTTGCTTTTGGTCTGACCCCTGAGAAACCCCCGTATGTGCCCAGAGCCTGGCACATGGGGCTGGATAGACACTGGTTGAATAAAGTTCTAAATAAATGAATGGGCTCTAGTCAACCTTCTCATTTTATGGAGGAAGGAACTGATTCCCAAGGAGTTTGGGCCTGGCCAGGGTCCCCTAGGAGGTCAGTGGACCAGCCGAGAGGGAACTCAGGTCTCCTGAGCTCATCCAACATCAAAACTTTCCTTCCTACATCAAAACTCCTTTGTTCTTTCTCTAAATCTTCTATCTCCTTTCCTTTCTGGGTCCTGTGTTTAACATTCAGCAATGTAAAAAACATCTAGTAAGCAGCCCCAAGGAGCAGCGTAGAGCCTCATGACCTCCAACATGGACGCGTTAAAATGTGCCCTGGATTCCATTCCTTGCCTATCAAAGGACAGTAATGATAACAGGAAGCACTCGCTGAGCACTTGCATGTATTAACTCAGGTACTACTCTGATCTTCGTTTTGTAGATGAAGAATCAGAGGCACAGAATGGCTAGCTAACTTGCCCAAGGTCACACAGCTGGTGGGTGGTGGAGCTGGAATTAGGAACCCAGACAGCTCAGCCTGGAGCCTGGGTGCTATTGTGTGATCCTGGCCAGGTCAATGATTCAGTGGTATCTGCCAAGCGCATCCAACCAGAAATAATACTATAAGTGTATCTTGCAAAAGACATCATTGTGCATTGGCAATGTACAATGTACTTCTTCCCATCCCAAGGTTCCTGTGATACATAAAGAGAATACGGAACTTGGAAGCATCCAGGCCTTGGTCTGCACCTCACCTATCATTACTGAGCACTGACTATGTACCAGGCACACATTATCTCATTTAACAGCAAGGAAATGGAGTTTAGGAAGGTTAAATCCACTGTATAAGCTCACAAGCAGAGGGAATGTTCTAGTCATACTATGTGACTACAGTCAAGGTCCTTGATTCCCTCCGAGCTTCAGTTGAATCATTTACAAAAGGCTGCACACGAGTGGTACAGAAGTACAACCCAGCTAATGCAGTGTCTGGCACCTAGTAGGCCATCAGATGGCAGCTACAAATAGCACGTGGCGTCCCCCACCATTGGGCACAATTGTTCACTGGAAATAACCACCTAGGCTCAACTATTAAGCAGCCCGGGGAATCTAGGGACTCCTGAGAAAAGTATTGATCCGCTAACGACCTGCCTAAATCACTAGAAAGCCATCTGCAAACAAGACGCCCTTGAGAAATCATCAGTTGTCACCAGCCCCTTAACCTTCCTGGCCAGCGGTGTCAGACGGCAAACTTCATCCCCTAATGTTGCCGTGCCCCGCCGCCCCCCCACCACGTCCTCAGCCTCTTGGCGGGCTGGTTAACAGCTTCGGGGACAGGATGCTGCCCTTTCCACACCCTCCACCTCCCAGCTAAAAAGGGACGGAGCTCAAGGCTGACCCCAGAGAGCTCCAAATCCGATTCATTTTCTCTAAGTCCTAATAAATGAGGAGGAGGCAGGGTATTTTAGTTCTCGCCTTTCAATGGCGTGATCCATCCTGGGGATGTGGCCGTGAGACGGGAGCATGACAGGTCCCTCTCATTAGGCCGCGCATTCATCAGACCTTCCATCTCTGCTTTAAGTGCCTTCGGGTTCACCCCCTGCCGTGCCCCCTCTCTAAGCTCCACTCCATGGTGGCACATCCTGCAGCCGAGCCACGAGGCAGTGAGGGAAAGATGTCACTTGAAAAACACCAGAGCCTCCCCCCGCCCTTCGAAGGCCTCACTTCATTGGTTTCCATGACACATCTGGAGCTGGAGCTCTGCCCAGGCTCCTGTTTGGAGGGTAGGGAGAGAATGGAGAGCCGAGGTGGAGACGGACACGCTGGCTTTGAACTCACACATCCTCAGACTTCCAGCATCGGGGCCCAATGGGAGCACAAGACGACCTCCCTGAGCTGGCTCTGGAAGTCCCCCAAACTCCAGGGAGCCAGACTGACAAGGACTCGGTTGGGTTCTTTCTGCCCTAGGACAGTGTCCCTAAATGTCCCTCAGAAGATTCCACGTTGTTCTCTGCTTGTGCTCCACGTAGGGCACAGGGGTGACCTCGGGCAGAATGTCAGGGGGCAAAACGCAGAATTTGGTTGCTCAGAGAGGCCCAAGGGCTGCTGGGGCTCAGGCCATCTGTCCTGTAAAGAGAAGGACAAAGGGGACACGGAGATGAGCCACTGAGGTGAACAGAGTCGGCTACAGAACTGGACATGTGGACCAACGAGGGAGGGCCGTCTGCCAGTCGAAGTCTGCTGTCCGTGGAGGAGAAAATGGCCACTTGGTCAAACTGTGGCCATAAACCAAGAGACCAGCAGAAGATCTGAAAATCCAGCAGGGGACAGTTCCACATATCTCTACCTATCCATCTTTTAAAGCATTTTAAAGCAAATAGGAACTACTTGCTCTTCTGGAATGAAGTAAGTAAGAGTTGTGATTGGATATCGCCCTGGTCCACAATGTAATTCTTGAACACGGTCGTATCTACCCCTTGGAAACAGTAGCATTGCTATTCCCTGGCTGAGCCCTTATTACGACCACTTTGGGAGCCCTGGTCAACCCAAACATAAAGAGACTGCTTCTTCAACAGAGATGAACTATGGGAATATCATTTAGCATTGTTTAGAACAATAGAAAGGGCCCTTTAAAAATCTTTGGACAGTCATGTCACTAAGAGCACATACAAGCAAAGGGGAAAAATTAATGAATTGGGGTTCATCAAAATTAAAAATATTTGTGCGAGGATACTGCCAAGAAGTTGAAATGACAATCCACAGAACAGGAGATGGATAATATTTGCAAATCATAGAGCTGATAAGAGACTAGTATCCAGAATACATAAAGAACTCTTATAACTCAATAAGAAACCAGAATTAGGGCTGGGGCTGGGGCTCAGTGGTAGAGCCCTTGCCTTGCATGCATGAGGCCCTGGATTTGATCCTCAGCACCACACAAAAATAAATAAATAAAAATAAAGATATTATGTCCATCTACAACTCAAAAAGGTATTTAAGAAAAAATAAGAAGCCAGAATTAACTCAGTTAAAAGATAGGCAAAGAATTAGAATAGACCTTTTTCCAAAGCCAATGTACAAATGGTGAATAAAACATACTCAACACCATGAGTCATTAGGGAAATGCAAATCAAAACCACACTGAAGTATCACTTTCTACCATTAGGATAACCAAAACCAAAAAGATGAAAAATCATGTTAGTAAAGATATGGAGAAACTGGAATCCTCATCCAATGCTGGAGGGTACGTAAATGGTGCAGGGGCTTTGGGAAAAATACATCTGGGCAGTTGCTCAAAAAGTTAACCATAGAGCTACTCTAAGACCCAGAAATTCCACTCCTACATATGTGTCCAAGTTAAATTAAAACATATATCCACATAAAAACTTGTACATGAAGGTTCATGGCAACACTCTTCCTAATAGTCAAAAGGTAGAAACTGTCAAAACGCTGTTCATTGATGGTAAATAAGAAAAGCAGGGTCTAGCTGTACATCGGGTGCTATTCAGCCATGAAAAGCAAAGCGATACTAAAACATGCTACAACACAGGTGAACCTTGAAAACCTTATGCCAAGTAACAGAAGCCAGACATAAATCACATATTATATGATTCCAGGTAGGGAAATGCATAGAGACGGAAAATAGAAGATGCTGGGGGCCGGAAAGCAGGGGACCAGGGAAGGACTTCTAGTGGGTGTGGGGTTTCTTCTTGGAGTGACAGACAAGGTTTGGAGTTACAGAGTGGTGATGGCTGCACAAATTTGGGAATGTACTGAAAATCACTGAGTCATCTGTTTTCCAGAGGGAAGTGTTTGCAGAGTACTCTGAGCCTAGACTCCAATATTCCTGAACCCTTGGCAGTTCCCAGGCTGGGCTCTGGGGGTTGGTCTGGGGGGCAAATTCCATTTCAAGAGAGGCCCCTGGGCAGGTGGATTTATTCATCCTGAAATTGGAACGAGATCCTTCTGCTGCGCTGGGGGAGCAGAGTGACACAGACACTAGGTGTTATGGTTTGGATATTGTGAGGTAACACAGGAAGCTCATGTGTGAGATAACAAATGAGAGGTTTAGAGGTGAAACGATCAGGGTATGAGGGCCTTAACCCAATCAGTGAATTCACCCCTGATGGGGATCAGCTGACTGGTGCGTCCCTGGGGGGTGTCTTGGAGTACATATTTTGTGAGCTAAGCTCAGCGTGCCCGCCCTCTCTCCCCACCCCTCCTGTGTGATGTCTTGAGCCACTTCCTCTGCCTCACCTTCCACCATGATGTCCTGCCTGACCCCGAGCCCCAGGGAATGTTCTCAGCCATCGATGGACTGAGGCCTCTGAAACCATGAGCCCCCAGATAAACTTTTGGTCCTTTAATTGTTCTTGTCGGGTCTTTTGGTCACAGCAACGAAAAAGCCCACTAAAACGCTTGGTTTGGATAAGGTGCTAAGGCATCTGCTTTGTTCTATCCAAAGCCAACTCACAGTTAGATTTTCCTTTTTGCAAACCATAACAGCATCTGACATAGCCTGACGGACCCTCAGTCAGACACCCTCAGTCTGGGTCCACAGCTTGAAGCTTTAGCCCCACGGGGCTCTGATCAGTTCCCATAGATTCCACACGGAGCCCTCATTGGATGGAGCCTAAAGAACACTCCAGAATGTCAGGACTCAGTTTCGGTCCTATTAAAGGCTTTGTTCCAATAAAGATGGTAAATTTTATAGCTGGGCTTTGTGGGTTCTCAAGGAAACGTCTGAGCAGAGTCATGCAATCCCACTGTTGTTCAGCACAAAATATAGGACAAAATATACAATCCAAAGTCACAGCCCTAGCAACCCAACTCCTCCAGCCACAGCCTACCTGCCTACAGTTACCACCCAGTTAATCCATTCACCTGGATTAATGCATGGATTGGGTTAAGGGTCTCACAACCCAATCATCTCACCTCTAAACTTTCTAGAATTGTCTCACATATGAGCTTTTGGGGACACCTTACATATAAACCATCACAGGGGGCTCATTCTACTCTTTCAGGGACTCCCGCTGACAGGGCAGCATGTACCAGAAGGAAAAGGCTGTCCAAAGGTCTTCCAGAGTCATCCAGTGGTTGGCTTTGGTCTGGACACGACACAGGAAACTTGTGCTCAATATTCTTTGGTCAGACTCATCCCATGTCCTACTGAAGGCTTGGATATGCAACCTGAACATGTCCTCAGGAAGCGGATGGGCAGAAGACTTTGGCAAACAGCACTAATGATGACCACAGAAGTAAAGAGAATGGTCCAGAGGAGATGATGTCTCCAATCCATTGAAATTGAGAATGTCCTCTGCTGGCCCTCGGTCTTAGCTTTTTCACTGCTGTGACTAAAGGACCTGACCAGAACAACTGTAGAGGAGGAAAAGTTTATTTGAGGGCTCACGGTTTCAGAGGTCTCAATCCACAGACAGCAGGCTCCATTCCTCGGGGCTCAAGGTGAGGCAGGACATCATGGCGGAGGGAAGTGGCTCATGTCATGATCAGGAAGAAGAGAGAGAGAGATTCCACTCTCCAGACACAAATATATACCCAAAGCCACACCCCAATGCCCACCTCCTCCAGCCACACCTGCCACTTCAGTTACCACTCAGTCAATCCCTATCAGGGGATCAAATCACTGATTGGGTTAAGACTCTCACAACCCAGTCATTTCTCCTCTGAACCTTCTTGCACGGTCTCACACGTGAGCTTTTGGGGGACACCTCACATCCAAACCATAACACCCTCCCGTCATCAAGTCACTTATTCATTCCACAAAACTTTTGAGGGTCTGTAATACTGACAGGGTCTTCTCTGAGGACCTGATCATTTCTTGACATCACAGGTGGTATCTGGGTCCACCAAGGAAAGTGCCAGTCTCCAGGTCACCAAGGCTTAATCCTGCAGAGGGGTGTGTGGGTCTTTGGTGGTAGTGATTCTCTCTCCTCACGTCACCCGAGCCTTGAGGACCCTCTGGTCACCCAGGGAGGAGGCAAGCTCCCAGAGCCAGTCATGCCCATGCCTGCCCTCAGGAAGAGGCATGGGACTCCCTCCCCAGCAGCCTTGGGTTTGGAATCTTGAGCAAATGCTGATTTGGGGGTACACCTTTATGGCTCCACGGGAAAGTGCTGGACCTTGCAGCTGTACCTCCCTGTACTGCCTTCTCCCAGCATTCTACTGTGGCCTCTGGAACCTTCATCCCACTACAAAAATGGGCCCACCAAGATGATAACCTCCGTGATTAATTGCTTTCTCTAAATGTAGTGCCCTGTTGTTCTCTCAGCAAAGGGCTGCCTACCCGTTCATAGAGAAAATGGAGACTTCAGGAGTAAACTCTCCCGACTCCCATCATTTCTCCTCCTGTGACCCATGTGGACATCCATCCTCACCTCCTTCCCTCCCGTCTCCACTCCAGATGAAGCTCTGTCCTCCAACTCAACTCCCCCCACCTTCTCCCAGCATGCTTTGGGCTCTCTTGGATTCTTCAAACTTTCCTCCAGAATTTTAATCAGACTCAAGATGGTTTTCCTTTAAATTTAGAATATTTAAAAGATGGATTTTCAAATCAATTTGAGAAGCATTGGTTGTTCTTTGATAGGTGTTAAGTCAACTGGATTCATGGTGGGAGGAGGGGGATAGAAAAATCTTATATTATTCAGCAAGATAAATGTGTGATGAATTAGAATCTGCAAGAAAAAACATAAAACAAAAAATATCTGAAGAAAACAAGGAGTAATCTGTGATGGGTAGGTTGTAAGACAAACAAGAAGCAATAATAGAAAATGTTACCAAATTTCATGATTGAAAACCAAATGGTTATGTATGATAAAAGATACCATAAACAGATATTTAAAAATTGATAGAAGACAATATTTGTGACACAAACAACAGAGAGGGATAATGTCCTAAATATACAAAGAGTTCCCACAAATCAATAAAAATGACTGATTTATTTTTAATGACAAAGGACATAAATAGACAATTCTCAAAAGAAGGAATTAGAATGGCCAAAATGCACTTAAAAATGCTCAAAGGTACCCTTTCCTAACCCTCTCTTTTCTTCCTTTCAATACCAATAATTTGAAGCAGCAAGATGATCTACTCACTGTGCTCACTTTGTCTACACTCCACTGTAATAGATTCTGATTCTGACGCCTACACCGAAGTCACTATAGCAAAGGCACCGAGGAAGCTCATTGGCCTCCTGGAAGGACCAGTTATATTTGGGGAACAAGAACACTGTTTCATTGGCACCGGAGGCTTGGTGGGGCTGGGTGTGGAATGGACAAGGCACAGAGATAAAGATGAGATTGGAGAGGTGCTTTGGGACCTGATAGGGCTCTGGGGTAATATATTCCTTCTTTTAGGGGAAGCTGACTTAAGCTCCTGCTGTGGATCGCAGGACAGAAGGGCCCAAACTGGAGGCAGAAAGTCCTACTGGCAGGCTATCGGCGTTGTCCCAGTGGAAATAACGTGGAGCAGAAATAAGGACTTGGTCAAATAAAGGAAAGAGAGGATGGGTGCAGCTCTGAGGGCGTGGCCTCAGAGGAAGGAGGGGCACGGAGCCTGGGTGGGGACCAGGAGCTGGGGTGTACCCCGGGAGGCTCTCACGATGATGATGAGAGCCCTGGCCGGGGGACACCTTGAAGAAATAGTTATTCATTTACGAGACCTTCTTATGAACACCCGATTGGTTTTAGGTCTTGAAGAACGACCAAGGAAAGACAGAGTTATCACCAACTGGGATGGTTCTCCCAGGGGTCTGTCTGCATAGGATGCGCAGAAGTAAATGAAAATCTGGAGGCTTAGAAAGTAGGATTTGAGAAGATACTTGAGCAAAATATAAATCCAAGTGAACTATTGTATGCCCCATAAAGTGAGTCTTTAAATATTTTATAGCGTCCCTCTTTCCCCAAACACAGTCTTTATAACCCGGCAGACACTCTTTGAGCCTCGAAGTCTCTCTGCAGCTGGGTTCCGTCCAGCGAGGGTCTGACCCGATGACAGCCTTGGTACCCAGAGCTCCTCTGGCTGCAGCATTGATTCCTCCCCCCACCCCCACCCAGCCGGGAGCCCTCCTGAAAGAACAATGGATTTATAATATGAACAAAACAAAGGAGTCAGGCAATGAACAGCTCTTGGAAATAAGTAGGTCAAGACGCAATCAATTTCCAAATTTAAAATTGTGTTTGAAAAATGTACCTTTAATACAGGAGCCTGCTCTGGCCCCGTGGGGTAGAGCGAGTAGAGTTGAAAGATCCGGAGCGGCTGTTTTCTCAGGTAGCCTGAAGTTTACCCTGGAGGTTAAGCAATAAAATGGAAACAAAAATAATTTAACAGTTTTGCAGTTAGTTGGACCCAGCCACGGCTCCCTAAATAGCTTTCACCTTCCTGAAGCCTGCCATCCTCATAAAAGCTACAAGATGCATTTCAAAGCTATGAATTTGCTAAATAGAACTTCATTTCCTCTTCTTATTAGAGGTAATTAAATTTATTAGACGTCAGTAAAAGCCTTGTAAACAGAAAATATGAATGCTTATAAAAGTCTGCCCTTTCTTTTCAACCTAATAATTAAGATGCAACGAGAAAGTAGCTAATAACGGCTCATAATTTATGAGGTGCCATTCACCCTGAATCTGAGACATATTGTGGAGGTATTAAACACTGAAATGAAAATAATACCCACTGAAACACATTATTTATTAAATACATAACTACTTGGAGAAATAAACACATCGCATAAAGAACTTGATATTTCTGATGGAAACAGTATATACATCATCTCCTGCTCTGGATCTACGACCCATCGAGTCAAATTCTTAAATCAAAGTCACAACTTGTTTAAATGCAAACTGCCCCTGGCAGCCCAGCAAGCCCCAAATTTCCACTAGACATTCACCTTGATATCAGTTTTCAAAGACAGAGTCACTGAGGAGGTTTTTTATTAATATTGTTTTTAACCTTCTTAAAAGCCAAGAACCGCCCCCACCCCCAGCAAGTATTAGAGAAGTAGAAACAGGAGAGAAGGAAGAGCGTCTCAAAAAAACAGTCAGCATTAAAAATTAATAAAAAAGTCCCACCCTCCAATGCACATGGATGTAGAAATAACTGCAGATTTGAAGACAGCCCCCCAATGATGTTCACGAACTCCAAATAGAAGTCTAAGAAGTATTTTTTTTTTTGCATTTTTATCAATAGTCCAGCTAAAATTTGTGCTTTGAACGCTTTAGAACAAATGCTTATGGAATCTTTAGATATTCCATATTTCATCGATTCAAAGGTGTTTCTGCTGTAAGGTACACCTCTATTTTGTGTATCCCCCCAGCATGAGGTGCTCCCTGTGAGGAGCACCCTGACATCAGAGATACTAGAGCTTGTGGAAAACAATACACCTTAGAATCCACAAAACACAACCGGCAAAACTCGGTAAGGTAAAGATCAGTATCAATCTTGAAACCATAATCTTGGATATGGATGTGAATAATAACGTTGTTAGTGAAAAATGTCATGTTGGACCTAATGTTGAAAAACCCTAACATTCAGTTTTGTAGAGGGTGGTCAATAAAGGACTCACTCTGAAGGCGACATTTGAAAGGAGGAAAGAGTGAAAGAAGGAGGGAGCCAGTGGTGTGGAAATCTGGGAGAAGACTACCAGCAGAGCAGAGAGCAAGTGCAAAGGTCCTGCGGTGGGTGGCTACTTGCAGGATGCCAGAGTGATGGGTAGGAAGAGACAGTAGGGGCTGGAGGGTCATAGAAGCTGGAATCAGGGAATTGGCAGCACAAGTAGAGTTTCTTCTGATTTTCTATAAAGTTGAACAAAAAAGATTTTTTAATTTGGGGAAGTGGGATTATCTGTCCTTTCCATTGCTACCTTTCTAGAAGAGTAAAAATCCAGCTTGCCTTGGCATCTCTGCTGTCCCCTCAGGTGCCCCCCGCACAGATGCAGTGGTCCTAGACAGCCCCCTCCCTCACTGCCTTTCCAGAGGTGGCGTGTCCCTGGAGGGCCCGGTCTACTGTCAACAGCAGGACCCTTGAGACATTTTTCATGAACAACTTTATTATTCAAACACGTATCCAAGATAATAGTTTCAAGATTGATTTTATCTCGGGGATCAGGAATTGCCTCCTTTTATACAAATAATGGTCAGGCAGCCACAGCTCCCAGCCTCTCCCACTACCTAGCACCAAAGAAAAACAGCACCCAGCACCCAGCACCCAGCACCCAAAAACCGGATTTCTCATTCAATAAGACTAGTTGACATTTCTGAGCAGGGACTGTGAGTGCCTCTGTGCTGTGTTTTAGCATTTTTTCTACCCTGTTGTGGGTACTGTTAATAGCCCCATTTTATAGAAGGGAAATTGGGCAAAGAGAACTCAGTCGACTTGCTTATGGCCATGCTGGTGTGTGTGTGTGTAGGACGGCCTAGACCCCGGTATGATTTACCCCCAAACTCTGGATCTCACCACTGGGCTACAGTGCTGTGCTCTCTAATGGCAGCCGTCTCAATCTCAGCCGGCAGGTCTGGTGTCTTCTGTGTTGGATGGAAACCCACATGAGCAAAATTGGAAATGCTGCTAACGCCACACTGGGAGAGACAGAGGTGAAGTACCCAGGCCTTGGAGCCAATTGTCTCGATTTGAATCTCACCTTTACCAGCTCTTAGCTCTGTGACCTGGAGCAAGTGACTTAGCCTCTCTGTGCCTAAACGTCCTCACCTGAAAAATGGAGGCAAGTCACACTCCCGTGGGGAGGCCGTGGACCTGTGTGAGACGGCGATGGGAGGCGCTCAGAACTCGGCCCGGCAGAGGGGGGACTCTTGACTGTGGTGGCTTCTCGTTTCTATCCAGGGGCTTCAAATGAAGCCTAGTTGTCATGGTGCCCCAGGACTCCCCTGAAGTGCCCTGTGTTCAGAGGTGGGACTTCCGGGAAGTGAGAGGATCAAGAGGGTTCTGACCTCACCAGTGGATTAATCCACCAGTGGCTGCATGGACTCAGGGGAGGGGGGACCTAGCTGAAGGAAGTGGGTCACGGGGTGCGCCCTGGGTGGGTCATGTTCTCCCTGGGCCCAAGCCCCCACCCTCTGCTTCCTGCTGCCCTGAGCTGAGCGGCTCTCCTTTCCCATGCCCTTCCGCCATGATGTTCTGCCCCACCTCAGGCCCAAGGGCAATGGAGCCAGCCAACTGTGGACTGAAACCTCCGAAATTGAGTTGAAATAAACCTTTCCTCCTCTTAAGTTGTTCTTGTCAGGTATTTTATCACAGCAACAAAAAGCTGACTAATACAATAAATAGTGCACGCCCAGAATCCCAAATATGTCTGGCTAACGGGCCGTTTCAGATGACCACCCCGACCCTTCTCCAAGAGTCTCATCCCCACCAACGGGCGGATGGCTTGCTTCCAGAAGGCGGCATTTGTAAGAGGGAGAGACAGGTCACTTGTCCAAAGGACAGAGTGTGAGTGAATCTTTGTACCTCAAGAAAGGAGTCCCACCTTGAGGAGGCCCAGGTGGGAAGTCACCTCAGTGGAAGTTACAGAAGCCCCTGGGGAGGCTCCTTGTTGAAAGATGACATGTTGCCTTTCTTCCTTGGCTTTTAAAATTTTTTTTTTAATTTTTTGTTTTTAGTTGTCGATGGGCACAATACCTTTATTTTATTTGTCTATTTTTATGTGGTGCTGGGTATCAACCTCAGTGCCTCACGTGTGCTAGGCAAGCGCTCTGCCACTGAGCCACAACCCCGGCCTCTCTGGCCTGGCTTTTATTTGGTGTTTGGAATAATTAAATATTTATAGGAAGTTCCAAAAAAAAAAAAAACCCAAAAAACGGGCAGGGACTTCCTGTGTAGTCTCCATACCAGTTTCCCTGATGGTAACACCCTGCAGAAATACCATACAGTCATCAACCTGGGGAACGGGTGGTCCCTCGGTTTATATTTCACTGATGTTCTATTCACACATGCTTACACAATTTTACACGATTGTGCATATGTGTGCAAACACTGCCATAATCAGGGTCCACCAACCTACAGGTCCCCTGAGCTGTCCCTTTAGAAGCTCCTCCCCCTCATGCCTATCCTCTGGCACCCACAAATCTGTTTTCCCTATTTTCGTTATTTCAAGGCTATATAATGAAACCATATAACACTGAGATTCATCCGATAATTAGTCCCTGTGTATCCGAGAGCATCCTGTGGTGCGGCTGCACCAGGGTTTGTTTGGCTCTGTCCTATTAAAGGACACCTGACACACAAGGCCTTCTTTGGGGTCCTTCCCCAGCCCCCTTAATCCTATGCAAAACCAAGACCTTCTGCAGATCCTGCTGCCAAGCCTTGACCAGCAGCTTAGGCACCTCAGTGCCTCCTTTGGGACGTCCCTTTGGGTCAAAAATCGTCCCCAGCCCAGGGTGGAGCCAACTCCCCCTGTCAAGTTTTGTCCTCTTCCCTGTGGCTAAGATTCCGCCGTGATCACCACCAACTCAACCTGACACAGGGCCGGGGCCAGGAAAAACCTGGGGACGCGGTGCCAGAGCAGGGGGTGGCTGGAACAAAGGTGAGAAGCACCTTTTGGGAGGGGACATTAGAGAGAGGCTGCAGGTGTGTGTCCCCTGCCCTAGAAGCTCTGGTCAGAGAATCCAAGCAGAAGACAGAGCTCTGAAAGGAGCAGATGGGAATGACAGGTTGATTTTACTCCAGCAAATCGTCAGCCAACCAATGTTTATTGAGCACCTGCTGTATGCCAGATAAAAGTTAGTTGGAGACAGTTAATAACTATGAATGATTGGGGGGATACGGAGTGTTCTTACTGTGGAAAATAGTAAAATGGAAGCAAAGAAATGATTCTGTGAAGCTTGCCATGGAAACCGAACTTGACATGTAAAACTGTATTCGTAAGCACTTGTTAAGAGAACCGGTAACAACGACCGGGGTGGGGTGACCTACAAGGGACTCCAGAAGCCAGAGAGGCAGCGTGGAAGTCAGGACTCAAGCCAGGGACTTGGGGACTGCAGAAGCTGCGCGCAGAGCTTTTCACAGGGGTTGAAAGAACAGAAGAGCCCACCAGGAGCTGGAGAAGGAGCCGACACACCGCCAGGCTCACGGTGCCTCCGACTCACTCTGGGATCCGTCGTGGCAGTTATAATGAGCAATTCAGAATCTCTCCATAGAAACTCTAAGAGCCAGGGCCTTCTGGGGAATAAGTCCAGGCTGGAGTAAGAAGCAGCTGTGTTTTACTGACTCTTTATAATGACATGCCCTCCCCTCCGAAAAACTCGGGATCTTCGGATGACCACCTCTCTTAATGAAGCATTTGAATGATCTTAGCAGTGTTGGAGGACCAAGGCTCAGAAGCACTGGAGGAAGATCCTCAGCCTGTCTGTCTAGCCGGTCCACATGGAGACCAGCCCGCTGCCTGCCAATCTGCCCTCTGACGACAAGCCTGGAGGTGAGAGCCAGGGGCTAGCTCTCCACCCGCCCTGGCATGGCTTCCCTGGGACCCCTCACCATCTAACCATTTAGGCTTAATTCAGGCCTAGCCTCAGGCTGTGCTCCTGAATCTACTTTTCTTTTTGATAGCTCTTGATTGCTTTTTTTCCCTCACGTTTTTGGGTCTCTTTTGATTGAGATGCCGTGAAAATATTTATCATTGTCATCAAGGAGTGACTAAGGACTGATAGTGATTAGCAAATCACTTACATGCATGATCACTAAACCTCTTCTGTAAAGGGCCCAAGAGTGACCGATTGAGGTTCTGTGAGCCCTACCGTCCATTGTGACCTGTCAGCTCTTGGCTGTAATCTCAACAAAGCCGTCACAGATAATGTGTGAACAAACGGGTGGGGACTATGTTCCAATAAGACTTTATTTTCATAGAAACAGGCGGGGGCCAGATTTGGCTGGGTGCTGTACTCTGTTGACTCCTGTTCTAGACTTTACTATCAGGACTTTCTCTTGACCTGCCGGCATTTTGAAGGATGAACCTGGGCTTCTTTGATTTCCGGATCCTGGTCTTTGAATACTGATGACTTGCCTGGGGAATTAACAGTCACCAAAACTTGGTTGGGTTTTGTAACCCAAAGGGGGTAAAAACAATGGCCCTACAAATTGTTTTCTAGCCTAACAAAATTTCTCCTTTCTGGGCTACAACTTTGGAGATGGGGAGACCATTCTTGTAAGTGACGTAGAATCATCTTCAACAAACCTTTGGTTTCTTTGGGAGGTGAGTTCCAGAATGTTCATATTCTTCTCTTATCAGAATGCCCACCAGAAACTTGAAACCCAGTTTCTCTAACATATGTTAAATAATTCAGCCTTCAATTGTGCCTTCTATAAAGTGGGTGTGATGTTTGAAAACTTCTCTTTATACTTTTTCTAAACTTCCCATAGATTGGCCTTGACCTTTCTGCACCCGCTCCGTGAGTGCATCTCTCCATCAGTTCTCCCATTTTGTATGCAATTGAGGAAAGTGAAGGAACTAGAAATACTGGTCAAAAACAGGATCGGAAGGACAGGGGCCTGGTGTGTGGTGTCTAGAAAGGCACCCACAAGCGTTGGCAAGATGAAGCCATTTGACCAAAGCCGAAGGGTCCATACCACCAAGAGCTGGCAATATGGCAGCCAACCATGCTGCCTTACCTGGGTCCTCGCCGGGCTCTTCCATAGCATCTTCACTGCATGGAGGATTTCCTGTGGCATCGGGCTGGGCACTGAGTTTTGCTGGCCCCGTGTGCTGTCAAACTCACTCTGATTTTGGCCTCAGCCTGGCTTCATGCTTTCAGAAAAATTTGCCCCACTGTCTCTCCCTCGCGGTGCTTGGCAGGGATGCCTCTCCCATTCTGCACGCACGGCTCACTTCCTGGGCACAAAGAAATGGCAGAAAGCTTGGGGGGCAGGGAGCCGAACAACCCAGCTGAGTCTAAACCTTGGGAAATCGAACGGGGCCTGCGTCCCTTTGAAAACTATACACAGACGTTTCTGGCCCAAGTGAAACCATGCTTCTCACAGAGGACTGGAGACAGCAAATAGGGCCTTAGTCATACACAGTTAGCCTCAAACTTAGGTTGCTGCTCACAGGGAGAAATCAATGTACAGTATATTAAAAACAATCACTGCGGCCCTTAAATGATCCAATAGTTTAGCTTTGAATGCATTCAAGCTAATGAGGGCTTTAATGGCTTCTGACAGATCGTTCCATTGATCAAGGGCATGTATGAAGTCCTCTGCCTACTAAGCTCTGTTTTGATTTTGAGAAAAGAAAACGAAACGTCCATGGTAAACAGGGCTTGATTGTTCACATGTTCACTGGGATGCCTCTCGGGCTGACCCTGGCCGGGAGCAGAGGAGGGGAGGACAGTGGGAATCCTATATACCTGGCTTGCTTCGTTCCGACTCTAATCAGGGCGTAATCAAGTGGAAATCTCTGTCTGCAGAGTTGGGGGGTAGGGGAAGGAGGGAGACCAGAGCTCCAGTTCTCGGTGTGGGATAAGTTACCAGCCCTAGCCTTTGGTGCTCTGAGAAGTCGGTTCATTCCTCGGGGGGCTCCAGGTTGGGTTGGTTGAACGTGCTTGCTCCAGAGCGAAAGACCACATCCTCCATGTGAAAGGGAAAAGTGGGCTTTTCAGTGGGGGCGGGGGCAGGAGTTTTGCAAAGGAGCCGATGAAAACGGGCTTCCCTCTCCCTGTGTGTTGGAGGATCCAAGGTCACTTCCCCAAGTGTGGAACATTCCGGAACTTTGGCAATTTTTGCAAAATATATGGAGTCTGTAGAAATTTAAGAGGAGCCCTTAATTATTCTTGTTCAAGAGGTGCTTTGGCTGCTTGCTGTGACCTCGAGAGCAAGATATAGGCCAATCCTGTCTCTCCTGCCTTGCCTGGTTAGAAGTCAGACACGTGTGCAAACTCCTCTGTTAACCAAAAACAGTTTTAAACTGGTTTCATTGGTATTATTACAAGTAGTCCCCACCCTTGGACTTACGTAGGACTTTGGTGGTTACAAGGCCCTTCCAAAGGCCCCCTCTGTGGGGGAGACATGCCGAGGCACAGAGCTGGTGAGTTTTTATCTGGGGGTTGCTCCGGCTTGTGGACCTTTTATCTCCTTGTCTAGGAAGCTGGGAAGAAGGAGCAGGGTACCTTTCAGAACGGCCACCATGAAGGGAGTGACCACCTGGGATCTTTATTTGATCTTTGGCTCCAGGACAGATGATGCAGAGATGCTTCATGCCACAGTCTCCAACCAAGGGGGTCAGAGTGACTGAGCATGGGGGGTCCAGAGCCACTGTACTTTTCCTGAACTTCCCGTAGACTGGCCTTGACCTTTCTGCACCCGTCTGTGAGGCACAATGTCCATCCCAGGCCCCACTTACCATCTCTGGGCAGGAAGCTACCGAATTTACAGATTAGAAACAAAGGGAAAGCCGAGAGTGAGAGCCAGGAGCACTCCATTTGTATTGGTGCCATGTTTAGTCGGTGGCTTTTGTAAAATTGATGAATTTTGTCTAAAGGCAAGTGCAGACAGGCCAACAGATCTGTATCTGCTGTTATCCATTTAGCTTGACACACACGGGCAGAGGAACTATTTTACCTCGATTCTTTCAAGACTGATGAAAAGTAAATGCAAACAAAGTCATGAACTGCCTCATTGGAAAAGAATCACTGAATCTAATGCTGGAAGTTAATTAATGCTTCCCTCCCCTTGGAATAGACGGACCCCGCTGCTTAGACATTCAGAGTCAATAAACAATTGTTGTACACAGATCATCCATTAGAAGGGGATGGCAAGAACTTTTTTTTTTTTAAAGCAAATCTAAAATTGCAAAGGGCGACCTTATCCCGCTATAGTAATGGAGTACTAAGGAATCATTTTTCATAATATCTTATTTAGAAAATGTACCAGGCCATCTGCCTGGGAAACACACACACACACACACACACACACACACACACACACACACAGAAGCTGTGAAGAGCTAATGGAATAATAAAGGGATGGTAACATGTTATTTTTCTGAAGCAAACCCACAGTGATCTTGGGACTCCTTTTGGATGACTGTTGACTATTTTGGGATTGGGATATCACTGACCATCATAATTTGGTACATTGAGTGATTACTAAGTACGGGGCATGATGTAAATCCTTAACATGATGTATGATCCCAGGGGAGAGAGCTATCGGATGAGCAAGGCAGGTGTTATCATCATCCCCATTGTACCTATGAAGATTGGAGCACAGAGAGGTCAAGCAATTTGCCTGCGTCACAGAGCTCTAACTTTCATCCCAGGGAACTGGGCTAACAACAGCCTATAACTCAGTGAAGGGCTGTGCGTGCCAGCATGGACCTTGGCTTCCTGAATCTGCGTACCCTACATGGTAGTGACATTACCATTACGCCCATTTTGTAGATGAGGAAACAGAAATCTGAAGGGGTGGGTAGCTTTAGAGTCACCCAGAGATCCAGGACAGGACAAATCCAGAAAGTCTGCAGCCAGAAGCCTCAGCTGCCCCCCAAGAGTCAGAAGATCTGGGAACCCTGATGACTGTGAATAGCACTGAAAAAGCAGGGAGCGCACAGGAGACTAGTTTTTATTTTAGGAGAACGTAGGTCAGATATCGAGAAGAACTTGCCCTGCAAGGTCCTGGGAGGGGGAGAATTGAACAGTGTGATGAGAAGGTGCTGAAGGCGTGGGGGATTGGGGATCTGGCTGGGCAGCAACCTTGTCCCTCCAGGCTGCAGCAAGTGCCCTGGGGGGGGCACTCAAGCCTTCTTCTTGTTCATATGGAAGAAATAGGAGCCGAGTGGGTGCGGTAGTGCACACCTATAATCCTAGAGGCTAGGGAGGCTGAGGCAGGAGGATCTGGAGTTCAAAGCCAGCCTCAGCAACTCAGCGAGAACCTGTCTCTAAATAAAATACAAAATAGGGCTGGGGATGGGGCTCAGTGGTCGAGTGCCCCTGAGTTCAATCTCCCTGTAAATAAAAAGAAAAGAAATGGAGCCTTAGACCCTTTCCTGGAGTTTCCACGGCTCTGGTTCTGGAATATTCTGGAGTGTCTCCAGTGAGCTCGAGAAGCAGGGCGTTCCTCTCCCAGACAACAGGAAACCTGCCTCCCGAGCTCGGTGGCGGCAGCCATGGGTGCCCTTGTCATCCTGCAGGAAGTCATTATGGGCTGGCTGGCCTCCTGCCTCCCCGCCTCGCCCTCTCAGAGCCGCCTGGTTCTCCCGCAGCCGCAGTCCTCACAACACGCCGAGCCTTCCCTCCCCCTTTATGGTTGTCAAATTGATTTCACCACCGCGATACCTATGGCTCCCAATGAAACTTAATTAAAAATACCATTTAATCACAAAGTAACAAAGGCAAACTGGATAAGCGGCATTACCACTTCAGCGCGTTTTAATCCGCACTGCTTCGCTCCGTCTGAATCTGTTCGGATGGAAATTGCCTTTTCAAATCAGAATCCCCTGGTCTTCCATGTGCTTGCCGCTGACAGATCTCCAAAATAAACAGTATTTAGCGTGGCATGGATCCAAATGTATGCAATTTGCCCAGTGGTAAAATCAGTCTTAACTAGAGCAGGAGAAAAAATAATAATAAAAACATAAAAAGTTGCATTCGAGAATACCTTCCCTGGAAACACACAGAAAACCCCCCGAACGAGGGGCATCCATCAGGCAGGGCCTGTGCAATCTCATTTCTAGCATCCCTCGATGCAGTTAGTGATGGGTTTAGAAGCTTATAACTAAAATTGTGTCACAAGTGATGCCATGACCCTGTTCTTTTCTTTTCTGTCTAAAAAACTCTCCTGGGCTGAAGGCCGCCAGTGGGAAAGCATAGGGCTATTGCAAAGGTGGTTCTTTGCTCGGACTCTGCAATCCGGAGGTGACTGCAGGGGCTCCCAGGCCGGCAGCCCTCCCCAGAGCTGGGAGGTTCCCAGGGGAAAGATGCTCCTTTGGATGAAGCCCTCTGCTCCCCAGAGACCCTCTGGAACCCTGGGAGCACCCCACGCCCTCCCTGCATAAAACCCTCCTGAGTGTCCTGAGGCAAGTGGAACAAAACCCCAGAGCCACACACCTGCCTCTCCTCCAGCTGGGTCAAAGGTCCTTTTTTCTTTGAGTGACCCTTCCCAGCAATCCCCTGCCTCAGAATCTTTGTGCCTGCCGTCCCCTTCCTACCGTGCCCTTCTTTAACTAGTTGATCTATCAGCCTTCTTGAGTCCCCAGGTCCCCTCGGTCCCCCACCCATGTTGGTATCCTTCAGCACTTACAGTCATTTGGAAGGATCCTGTCATTGACTTCCTGGCTCCCCAGGGACGTTCTTATTTTGGTCACTACACACCCCTGGACCTCCACAAGGCTGGGAGTCTGGTGGAATCAGAGCTCTACTCTTGGATCCTGGGGCCCACCACACAGTTGAGGCATCAGGAAAGAGGGAGATCAGTGGCCACTGAGTACCAAGCGATGTCTTAGATCACGTCTCTCAAGGGAGCTGGGACCGATGGCCAGGGAAGCCTGATAGGAAAGCAGGTGGGCACTGGTGCTGATGCAGGTGGTCCCGGGGCCCGGCTGCCCGCTCCTCATCCACACTCATCGCTGCAGGTGCGGGACAGCTCTGGGCCCACATTCCCAGGAAAGTCCTTCCCCGGCTCACAGAGGGCACCAGGCCTTCCCTTGGCGCTCAGGTCTTTGCAGTTGCTTTGATATGATCACCAGCCTCACCTCCTTCCACCCACCTGAAACCTCCCTGGGGAGCAGAGGTGAGCCCCAAGCACACCAAGCTCCTGCTCCCCAAAGGCCACTCTTTTTCTGAAAACATGACTTCACCTTTCAGATTCATCTAAGGCAGTGGCTTCTCCAACTCCACCATCTATCACCTGGCACCGCCTGGAGGGTTTGGAATCTCCCTCCATCCACCCGCCCCCCCTGCCAGGCCCACCTGCCAGTGTACAGGGAGCAAAGCATGGAGCCTCTGTGTCTTATCCTTTTAATATCTTTATTGTATATGAATGCTTAATGGTGCACACAACAGATTAGTACAAGCAGTTCATGAATATAGTTGGGTAGGATACACAAATTTGGGGGTACACACTAAACATTGGTGACTCTTACTACTGGGGTAGGAGCAAGCAGGTTTGGAAAGCGTGGACATGAGGGGCGAAGCAGATCAGGTTTACAGTAAACGAAAACAGGGAGCAACAGGGTCCACTGCAAACCACAGGGGGTCACGCCCACTTCAGAGCGGGGAGACGCTGCCACTTAGCCTGGTGCCATGCTGCGAAGCAGGCTTAGGACTGGCAGGTGCTCCAAATTCTAAAGAGAATGCAGACATTTGAATTTTACACGAATTCTCCCAATTTAAAAGTATTGGCACCTAATGAAATGTAACAAAGGACAAACACCAAGGGGACAAAATAAAGAGGGGCCAGGTGGTCGGGGGCTGGGGCCCTGTCAACACCTTTCTCATCTCTTTTACTGATGAGGAAACCGAGGCTCAAAGACACCGAGGAATAAGTCCAGGGTCTGAGAGTCTCAGCGTGACGGTCTCACTTTCCCACCTCCAGGGGACAGAGTGCCTTCTTCCATCAGATCCTGAAGGCAGGGGGCTATGCTCTGTGCACCTCTCCAGGGCCAAAGTTCTCCAGTTTCTAAACTACTGTGAAGGCTATGAGGGGAGGTGACACGCCGAGGAGAGGGCTAACTATCCTCACGATTTCTGGGGACACCAAAGGGCAGGAGCCAAGCCAGAAAGGGAAAGAAGTGATGATGGCATCACAAGACAAAAACTGGCACAGCGATTCAGAAAGGGAGCGGAAGACATCCACATCCAGGTCCACTTACTGATACGTAACGACACTCTAGAACTTAATGATGTGCCAGGAATTGATCTAAGTCTGCAGCTAGATCACGTCACTGAGTACTCATCTTGGGATCGGACACCTTTGGCATCCCCATTATAGAGATGAGGAAACTGAGGCAGGAGAATGTGCCAGAGGCCACATAGGTAGTGGGGGGGGGGTCTTAATTCAGGCACTCTGAAGCCAGAGGCCGGGTTCAACCTCTGCTCCCCCGGGTGTGTCTGTAGTGTCAATGTCATTAGGATGGAGCACTGGGGTTCTTCAAGGCTCATTATCTGCACATGGGGGGATTAGAGAAAAACTTGTGCTATGCTGGCTAAATTCATGATGCAATGTAAATTGGGCTGGTCTCTGTCATCAGATCAGGGAAAGTCCCTAAAGACGGGATGTCAGCTTTGTTTTAATGGGTAACACTGTCCCATGCCTGACTGTGGTATGCAGGAGTCACAGCTCAGGATTTCACTGAGCTTTTTCTCTGAAAAGGGAAAGGGGCTACTCTTTAGAGTCGTTGCTCTTTTAATCTCATTCTCCTGTGGGAATAGCAACTACAAGGAATTGGAAAAGGGAACACCTGCTCGTGAACGCTTCCTCCAAGAGAACTTTCTACAGTGATGAAAATATTCCTATCTGTGTTGCCCCACACACTAGTCCCTAGCTACATGTGGCTGTGAAGCACTAGATATGGTGAGGGCAACTGAGAAACTGAATTTGTAATGAAAAGTGAACTTAAACTTGAGATGCCACAGTCAGCGAGAGGCTGCCATATTGGATGGTACACCTCTAGGGGGCATGGTGAGGAACTGGGATGGACAACTCTAAGTTCTGTCTTTCCCCAGACAACTGGGCCCACTCTACATCTCTGAGGAGGCTGGTGAAGGAGGAAAGGAGGTGAGGCTCTGTCACAGGTTGGGCTACCTCCTTTGGCCCTTCGGGGCTAACAGTCTCCTGTGAAAAAAATCCCAAGTGGCCAAGGTTTTGGGGGGAAGTTCTTGTTGAATACCAAATTGGACTATGGCACTGTTGTTTTTCAACATCTTACTACTCACGGGCTCCATTCCCTAGCTGTTTTGAATTGGGACTCAGGTTCTACAACCTGAGGGCCAAGAGAGGCCTACACTTTGCCCACGCCCGTGATAAGGTTGCGGGAGAGAAGCCAAGGATGTCTTCTCCTTCTCCACCTAAGACTGTGCTCCTTCTAGGGCTTTGCTTCCAGAAGCTGCGCTCTGAGTTCTGAGACGATGTCTGTGAGGTCAAAGGGCAGAGGCATGGAGGCATCGTCCTTTTCCCAGTATGGACGGCAGTCTGGCTTCTGGTCCACGGGTAAAGTTCGGGCGATTCGGCACTGGCACCTGGAAGAGGAAGAACAGGCCATGAACCCACTGGGGAAATTCCTGGAAGATCCAAACTCCTGGGAAACCTGGAGACCAGCGCTGACACGTGCTCCCACACAGTCCCCTGTGGCAGAGGTCACAGGGACAACAGGGGAGAATGAGGCCACAACACAGAAGGCAGGTGTTCCTGAGAAGGAAGAACCCCTCCTCAGGCGCCAGGACTTGGCTTCTTTCCGATTCCCAGATCTGTATTATCTTGGGGAGCTTTGGAAAAGCCAATCATTAGAGAAATGCAGTTACTCTGCCTTTAAAATAGTGAATTATTTTTTCATTATCTCAACTGTTATTTAAAGTGTGTGATTAAGCCATTATCAGATTTAAATGTTTGTGGGATTTCGATGTATTACTAGATTACTGGGAAAGATTAAATTGAATTTACTGCATTAAAACGTCCAAGAATAGATTAAACAATATTACAGACCGGGGTTGACTTTGGAGATCCTGGAGATTTACAAGTGTCCCAGCTTGCTGGGCTCAGAAAAAAGCACGCCAAGGAGAGACCGATTTATAAGGATATATGCAAATAGAGGTTAATAATCATTTCCACTGATGAATAGGTGGGGGGAACTTCCACAAAATTAAATTAAGAGGCTAGCAAGAGTTAGTCCCTAAGGAAAACACTTAAATCACGGTTTTTATTAAATGGATTATTCATCAATAGTAGAGAAATTAATTATCATATGCAGCTAAATTATAGCCTCGTAGGAAAAAAATAAAAGTAAGGGGCACACCTAAGCAGGCAGCCAGCCACCTCTCCAAGTCTGGCTTATTTAAAATTGGCCCGGGAGAGCTCAGTGGCTTTAGCTTTATTTATCTGAAAACTGAGCATCGGAGGAAAGGAGACAAATAGCAATAAAGAAGGAACGATTTCTCTACTCTCTGGGAGTATGTGGCTGCCAAAGTGCCTGCATCACAAGTGGAGTGGATGGGAAGGTGCACAGGTACCCACCTCCGCCTTCCAGAATCTCTGTCTACATCAATTAAAAAGTGGGCCAGACCCACTACTGTCTTCCGACTGTGTAGGAAGGGTTCAAAGAATGGGATGTCCCAGCCCCACTCCAAGCCTGATGGGACAGAAGGTTCCTAACTGCAAGACATCTCCTCCTCTGGGGAATTATTAATGGTGAGGGGCTCCTCAGGGGAAAACATACTTCAACTTTACACCTATTTTCGCATGTGGTTAATTGCCATACCGGCATCCTATGCACTCAATCCGTCGTACATTACACATAACATTCCAATATATCTCCGGCTCTCCGCATCAGGCCCTGATAATAGCGTCTGTTAACATGCACTAAGTACTATTATGTAGCACATCACTTCATAAATAATAAGATTAGCTGACCTCAGGGCCTCAAGAAGAGTAATGTGTTTAAATGTTCTCATTATTTATTTAAAACAAGAATTAAAGCAACAGAAGCTGCCTCTGACAATCCTCTTAGCATAAATATTAAACTGTTTGCACTGATAAGCACACATTGCACTGGGGGACAGAGGGCGCGTTCTGCAGACGACTTCACAATAGGTGTTGGAGACCGGGCTGCTTGCTGGCCCTGTTCTCAGGGTGCACCTCCCTAGTTCTAGAGATAGTCTCTAAATCATTTGAAAGGGACGAGGGGGAAATTAATATTCAAGGGAAGCTGCGACTAATTACAAAGGAACTCTGCAAAGCTTTCTAAATTGTGCTTTCTCTCTGCCTCAGAATCATAGAGTAATGCTCAATTTACTGGGTAGGGAAAGTTATTCCAAATTGAGCATTTCAATCTCACAGTGGATAAATTATCCGTGCACACATTATCCTGCTTGGCAGATTAAAGGGCTATGATAAGTGTCGATCCACCTAGAATATCATAAGGTTTGTGAAAAGTCAATAGAGATGCTTTTTCACCTGTCAGATGGGGTTGGCCTCCTCACTTTGAGAAAGTATTAAAAATATTAGAACCCGCGGCAGAGGTCTGCTTAATGCCGTGTCACAAGCTTCCCAAGGCCACTGGCTTTGCTTTAGGGCAAAGCTGTTACCAGGTTTTTTGCCACTGGTCTTCGCATGGAAGGAGGGAGCCATCTCCTTTCCCTGCAGGCCCTGCTAGGCGAGAGGTGTTTGTACCCACTCCCTCCACCTGGGCTTGGCTTCCCTGAGTTTCTTCAGGGCCTTAATTCAGCAATTTCAAGACGCTTTAAAATTCTTAATGCCAGTGCTCCTTGCCAATTTCCAAATGACGGTGAGAGGGCCCAGCCGAGGGCTCACTGAGATGCTGCGTTTCCCATGAGAAGGGACAGACACTCCCAACTCACATTATACCCTTTGCTTCTGCATCATGCTGGGCCCTGGAACTGGAAAATAAAGGTTTGAGAATGACTTGAGGGCACGTCCCCTCTGGGTTTTTATTCCTCTTGATGAAATCACTAGTTCTGCCTTCTTGGACCTCAGTTTTCTAAGATGGGCAAATAGGGAGGGTGCCATGTGGTGGGCAGGGGAGTGTCCTCTGGCCTCCTGGAGCTGCTGCTTTCCAGAGGCATGACACTGAAGGTTCTTATCTGTCAAGTGGAGATGATATCAATAACAACAAGATGACAACAATACAGCAGAGTCCCCTTTTTGTGGTTTCACTTTCTGCAGATTCAGTTACCCACTGTCAATCATGGCCGGAAAATATTGAAGGGAAAATTCCAAAAATAATTTGTGAGTTTCCATTTGTGTACTCTCCTGAGGAGCATGATGAAACCTCATGCCGTCTAGGTCTGTCCTGCGCAGGGTGTGAATCATCTCTGGCCAGCGGGCACACACTGTATATGCTACCCGCCCCACACTGTCATGGTTTGATGACCTAGAATTGCTCCAAAAAGATGATCTTCCTTCTGACATACCCTCAGGAGCTCAATGGCAGCCTAAGGCAATATCACAATGCGCCCACACCAATTAGCTGGGTTCACCACATCACACAGGCACTGTGTCACCTCACAGAAGCACCATTATTGTCAGAAGGGTGAGTGCAGTAGATGATATTTTCATAAAGAAAATGCATATTTATATGACTTCTATTATAGCACACTGTTATAATTATTCCATTTTTAGTAGTTTTTGTTGTTAATCTCCTATTGTGTCTAATTTTATCCTAGCTATGTATGTATTAAAAAAAACATAGTATATAAAGGGCTACTATCCAAGGTTTCATGCGCTGTGGGTCTTTGGACATATCTCCCCTGGTTCAGGGTGGGCTGCAGTAATAATAATACCTTACTTATAGGTTGTTGTGAAGATTACATAAATTAAAACATGTAAAGTGCTTAACACTGCCCGGCAGGCTGCTGGAGGAATACTGACATTATTATCACTATCATCACTTCCATCACGTGTACCAGTGACGGAGGGGGGGCACCTGTGCCAGTCTCCTTCCTTCACACCCCTGGGTGGGTAACCTCTGCACTGGCTCTTTCTGGAGGATACTCTGGAGATCCAGGAGCAGCACTTTCTGGCTGGAATCAAATTGAGCCTACAGCTGAGTCCTGTCCACAGGACACTCTGGGACACTGCTGCAAATTTCCAGTGACGGGCTGCAGTGCTCAGACTCAGACAGGATCAGCCGTTGTTCCTGAAGACCCAGAACAAGTGAAGGGCACTAGTGTCACATTATGTAAATGGTGGCTGCTTCAGGTTGACTTGATTTGTTCCTTAACTCACAGGTTCTAGAGTCTCCTGCACAATAAAGGGGCCCCGAGTTGTCTGAAGACATGTTTTAGAAATACTGATTATGGCAGATGGTGGCTGTCGGGTATCGATTCCCTCCTTCCCCACCAACAGGATTCCACTTTTCCTGAGGGCAATTCATCCCTTCCCCATGCTGAGCCTCACGGTCTGGATGGGCCGGCTCTACCTCTGTGGCAGGGGAGAGTTTTGAGGAGCCTAAGCTAACGAGCATGTCCCCTTCTTCCAGCCATAGGGAAGGTTTGTGGGGGGAAGCATGACTCAAACTAGGGCCAAATCAAGAACAGATGAGAGGACTGTTTTGGGAGCTGAGGGGAAAGACCTTCTCTCTCCTCTTGTGTGAACTATTGGCCGGACCTGCCAGAGTCATTTACCACCATGCTACAAGATGCAGGGTCCTACATGATGTTGTTCCAGGGCTGGATCAGGCCTCACTAGCTCTGCTCAGACTTTTTGGTTCCACGAGTCTTTATTGTACGAGTCAGGTGTGTCTGTCACTTGCGACCCAAAGAATCCTAGCCGACATGCTGGTCTTGCTTCCCACCTCTCTGTCACCTCCTGCCTTTGTGGCCATCTGTGGCCATGGCCCTGCCATTTATCCGATGTGGCTGTGGATAGTCTGGTAGGTGAAGGGACCATCTGGGCCCGAAAGCATGACAGCCTGGCCTTGGCCTTTGGTTCAAGTCAAATCAACCATTTGACTTGGGATAAATGTCTACCCAAAAGTCAAGGGAATGCTAGTGTCACCCACGCTGTCCTGTGTGAAAAGCAAGGCAGAGCTAGATGATCTTTTGAGAAACATTTAAAAGATTCCCCCAACTTAGTGTCACTCACATTTCCTTTCTAAATTCACATTATTACTTCAACTCAAAGGACTCCATAAACCACTCCCCAAACTCTTAGCTACTTAGGAAAGATTCTCCCGGAATGACCTGGTGACAGAACAGGAAGCGACTGAAAGGTGTCACGCTGGCTGCTCTGTTAGCAGATTGTCCAGAGGTTCCCCAGCCCCCACCCCAAGGTGTAACTCATACGAGCCTCACTGCCCACTGATTTCCCTCAGGGCTGCACTTAGGTTTGGACGATCCAGATTGCAGTTACATTAGTGAACACTGGTCGCCATGCTGAAATTAACCACTTTAGCTAAAGTGTGTGTTAATTATGGGTATGCAAGCAGTCAATAAAAGGTTAATGCAAAAGTCAAAGGATAAATTTCTTCCCTTATTGCATCACTTCACAGACTAAATGACTAACATTATACTTTGTGTTTTTAATCAATAGGTTTTACAGTAATGTGCTGGCCATTGATTTTAAGAAAACACATACGATCTTCTTCCCTGTCCCTAAATTTTGCAACAAATAAAGAAGGACAGGTAACACTTCCATTACTCTTGAGGCAATGGTAAAGATTTCAGGAGGAGTGGTTTCTGCCAATAGAGTCATTGAAATATGCAAGCTTAAAACACACACACGTGCACATACACACACACACACTGAACTTCATGGAGAAAGGTTAGCAGGCACAGGCCACCAAAGAGACAAGAAAAATGAACCTGTAAAGAGAGAATTCTGTACTGGGAAAGAGGAGAGTAACTCTTGATGAGAATAACAATTACATTTTGAATATTATTAAATGTCCCACAGAATTTCAGTACACAGCACAGGCTTATTTGATTTTCACAATAACCTAAGAGAATGGTGGAGATGGATATTTGGACCCTTATTTTGAACGAGGGTTGCCTTCCCTCATCTAGTGGTCAGTGGGGAAGCCAGGGTTGGGCCAGACTCATGGGCATCTGGGTGGCCTCCCCCCACCCCCATTATGTTCCATCTTTTTCATAGACTTCATTTGGACTAAAAATGGATCCTGTCCAGTGACTACTGAGCCCAAAATGCCAACTTTAGATATTCAGGAAATTACAAAACATTTTGGGGAGGGCGGGTAGGGGAGGCAAATATTTTTTTCTAGTTTCTAGCAAGACTATTGTTATGACAAATGACTGACAAAACTTGTTTTTCTTGTTTTCATTCTAATGACTTTGAGATTCTTATGACATCTATTGTCTGTCAAAATAAGAAACTGTTGCCTTTGAAGGGTATAAACCATCTCTAGTTATAGTCTGTGGGTGACCTTGAGAAAAGTATTTCAAACTCTTGGTTTCCTCAACTGTTATATGAAGTTCATGTTTCCCTGCTTCCCCGGGTTATGTGAAGATAAGATCAAATAATATATATGAAAGTGCTTTAAGATATGAAAAATGCCATATAAATGTATAATTATGCCTTTATGTCTCTTTTCCCAGAGTATGTAAATTCTATTTTTAAACATAGCTGATCTTAAAATGAGATACAACCCACTTCTAAACGTGAGAGCAGTTCAAACCAACAATTCAATCAGAAAGTATCCAATTACTAAAAAAAGTATATTCTTTAAGTCGGATTTTTTTCTGGAATTTTCATTTACAATGAGGTGTTGACAGTCACTCTAGCTCATGTTGGACAGAAGTCTGTTTTAGGGTGTCGGCCCCATCAGAATGGATTCTCTCAAACAATACAAGATACTCTCAAGGCTTAAGAGAGCTCAGGTAGAAAATACTGGTGTTACATCAGATCCACATTAACCTGCAAATCCCAAGTGCCAGGATCAGCATGAAATAATGGTGTAAGGGGCAACAATTCCCTCAAAGGCCTTATGCTTTGGAGGGAGCATGGGACCAATATGGCAGTCAAACATACTCTGCCTCTGCTTCTGTGGGCCATGAGAGTCACAGAGTGTGATTACGGTATTGTTATCTAAATCCTGGACAGTACTTTATGTACAATTTAAGGGATTTTCATGTGTAACGTTTTGCTCTCCATGTTGTCTGCTTAAACCCCACATTTAGAATCTCGCCCAGAAGAAGGGGGCCCTCCACTGCACTGTTTTTCAGCCTCACTATGCTTTGTTTCAAGTGATTTGTTTTGGTCAATGGTGGGAAGAGTATGCAGTCCGGTCCTTGACACTCTATGGCCTCGGAAAAGAGTTAATTCATTTATAATTTGTCTTCTGGGACTTTTGTTATTGCTATCCTAGCACGCTGGAAAACTTTACAAATAAATAGCCACCCTGTCCTAGTTATGTCTATCTTAATCGCCTACGTTGGCAGAGATGGTTTTATAAAACCAGCTTGCCAATTTGCAGAACTGTTTACCTAATGTAGAAACACTAAGCAAAACCAGTTCCTAAATGAATTTCTGATAAAGGACACAATCACTCTGTCTTTGAAAGGATTTTAGCCTGTTGCTTCCGTCCCACATTAATGTTTGCAGATCAGTAGAGTCAAGAACACACACCCAGAGTGAGGAAAGGCCACGCTTCTGCCCAGGGGTCAGCTTTTTCTTTCTTTCTTTTTTTCCCCCCCTTTTTTGGTCAATAAACTTTTATAGTAGGTAGTACTTTCCAACCGTGACCACTTGAGAAGCTGGGCTTGACTTAGCCTCTCATTGTGGACAAATCTACTTTTGGGTCTCGCACTTCTGGGAAAAAGTGAGAAGTCTAATAATATAAGATAGCCTGTTTGGTCACTTTAAAAATACTTAAGACTACCAAATATACCCAGAGTGTTTTTAAGCACCAGGATGATGCCATGGCTAAGCAGACATTTTTAAAGAAACTGTTATGCCATTCAGCATGGATAACCCTGCTGCCTGGATCTTGGTTTTAAAAAGTCACCATATTGACAGAGGACCTACCATCCTGTTCTTCCTACTGGGAGAGGGACATAGTGCAGGCTCCGTCCAGCTGCCATAACTGGCTTGCAACCTCCACATTTGTTTGAAACTCAAATGACATTTCCTACATAAACAGTGGTTCTCACAGTTTCCAGTGTCCCCCCTCAACAACTGCATGGCCTATAATCTCTCTGAAATGTACTATTAATAATACTGTAGTTCCCAATAACCATGAGTATTAAGGTTTTTGTTTTTGTTTTTAATGAGAAAGAACATTTAGAATTCCAACTTGGGATTCCCAGGAGAGATTTCATTGGATGAGGGCTTCCTGGCCTTCTGGCTGATGGAACCAGAGCCTCTTCCCAGTTGGAATCACTGCTGATCAATGATCCTCCAGTGACAAGACCAAAGGAAAAGTAATAATGCTAATTAAAAGCATTAAAGATAGCCAATGACAAATGTTGAGTACCAGGTACTGTACATGTTCCATTTAAATGTTTGTCCTCAGAATGGAAACTGAGGCCCAGAAGACTAACCAACCCGATATATCACAGCCAATTGAGGGAGAGTCAGGATATGAAGCCAAAATCAACTGACTCCAAATCTCAAGCTCTTCATGCTATTCCAAAATACAGATATATAAAAAAAATGTGGCCCCTCCTTGTTAAAACAGTCTCCCATGGCACTCAGTCCAAGTCAGATTCTCCAGAGGGGGGTCCTAAAACTCTTCAGGTTCACAAGTGACTCTTGGCGAGTTGGTGAAAGCACTGTGACATGTTAACCCATCCCCAAGGACCCCAAAGATGCTACAGGAGCATTGCTGGGGTGGGGGAGACGAGGGTATCTTTGGTCTATAAAGAACCAGCATTAGATTCATCTCCCTTGCAGAGGAAACCAGACTTAGGGTCGGCTCTTTCAGATCTGTAACTTGGCCCCCGAAGCAGGCAACATACAACAAGTCTCCTGAAGTCCCTTCCTTGACTCCAGGGACCCTGGCAGGCCCCCGGAATCACTTAATATGTGAGGCTGCTTGGCTCAGCACTGGGGTGTCAATTCAGGAGTTAGAAGGTTGAGAATAATTTTATCCGCAGCCTCATTTGCCGCTTCTCAGTTGCATAATAACAGTGATGAATGGTCTAACTTGACAGCTGAACATTTAGGAGCTGCTGACCTTTGGTCTCTGGTCACATGAGAGGGTCACCTGAAACTTGCATGGCTTCTACCTGCCCAAGGGTAACAATATAAAGGTCAAATGGGCTGGACGATTAGACGGATCCGTCTGAGGCAGCTTGGTTGGAAGTTGAAGAGAGGCCGGGTTGAGTTCCCCGGCACACAAAGCTATGGGACCACTGCAGAAATGCGCCCAACAAAAGATATACAATTTCAAAGCAGTCTAGAGTAACTTTCCTTGCAAGGGAATAGAATGAACTCATTATTTTTAAAGGGCAACAATGAAAACAAACACTTTGGAAGAAAATATATTCTGCCAGGGACTCAGCCATCGGGAGGCAAAGCACGCAGGCGTGCGGCTTAATGAGCGGTATTAATGCTCTACCTGCATCATGGCAGAAGGTCCAACTGGATGCAGTTACTGGAACAAAATCCCCATCGGGTAGTATCAAGCCCTCCTTTCAGTCATAGAATATGGTCTCTCCCCTGTCCTCTGTCAGCACAGTATCCCACAAAGGACCGTGATTGACAAAAGATAACCCTTTCCAAATTTCATGACTTCCCTGTTGCTTGAAACTTAAGTAAGACTTGCACGGGACAGGCTCAAACTTCAGAAAGATTCCACAGAAACTTACAGTTAGAAATTCAAGGCGGCTGTGGTTTTCAGATGCACTCTACGTTTTTGAAAACATTTTTTTTTCCCCTGCAAAATCTAAAGATTTTGTTTTTGACTGTTTGGTTCAATTCCATTTACTCAGAATCAGATAATGGGAGTCACATGGGTAACGAATACAGTTATGATAATAAAAGCTAAAAAGCCAATGTCATCGATTTCCAGAACCTAGGAACTTCATAACTTGTGGAATATGCAGACATTACAGGAAAATCTGATTCACACAAAGAGCCTGCTTTTCTACAAAGGATTCTTTCCTGCAAAGTCAAAAACAGACAGACAGATTGCCATTGGGGCATAATCCACTCATGCTCCTGAGAGATGAGCAGAGCAAAGGACAATGGCTTACAGAATAAAAGGCCAGCTGTTCTGACTTTGGGTGGCTCATTTGAGTTGTAAGCTGTGAAATAAATTTGAGATGATGGTTCCCCCATCTGCTCACCTGTCAGTCTATCTCCGCTGCACTGCTGTTTCTAGAAACACTTCCGTGTAACCTGCTTAATTGGTGTCTGGCTGCTGAGAAACCTCTCCCAAATTTATCTTAACCTTACTGGGAACTTCAGCTACTTGGACCCTCACGTCTCCCTAAGAACATGCATGGAGAGGTTGGCAGAACTTACGGTAGAGAACTCAAGGGCATCCAATACTGAATACCATGAGGCCAGCCAAATCCAGTACTAGACAGAAAATGGTGGACTGAAATCAAAATGCCAGTGTATCAGGGTCATACCAGGTTGCTGGAGAGCTTATGCTTTGCGCTGGTTTAAAAGGTGAGCTCCATCAAAATTCTTATGAAGCACCAGCTGTCCGTCATGATGCGACCTCTCCTTTCCCCATCCCCTTCTCTCCTGCCACCCGTCCCCTGTGCACCTGGCTCCACTGGTCCTAGCTTCCTTGCTCTTCCTTAAACAGGCAAGGGCACTCTCAGGGTACCAGCACCTGTGATGCTTCTGCCTGGACCTATTCCCTAAGATATCCATCGGGCTTACTCCCCTCATGGCCTCAGGTCACTGTTTCAGCTGAATCTAATCATGGACCTTCCTTGACCTTTCCAACTTAAGATGGCAACATTTCCCCTTTCTCCCTTTCCCAACCCCAATTTTTCTCTGTAACATTTGACACCATCTGGTCTGTCTGTGAGAGAGGGAGAGTGTGCTTGGCTCCCCAGAGGCAGGGATTTCTGTCTTTCTTACTGCTATATCCTCCAACCCCAGGGTAAAGTTTGGCACGTGGGAGCTGGAATAAATACCATGGGAGGTACCAGTGATAGATGGCACCTTGCATCTCACCTGGATTCCTTCAAGTGGAATGAACTTCCTGCTGCCCAACACCAGGACACAACAGAGGGGAGGTAATAACAATGTCCCTCTGACCCACAGACAAGCAGGACAGCGTGGTGGGGAGCACACTGGTCCGAGAATTCAAAACCTAGTTCTGCCACTACTTTCCCTGTGATCAAGACAAAACCTTGACTTCCTGGCTGTCATTACCCAGATCTGTGTGATGAGGAGTTAGGTTAGACAGCCCCCAAGTTTCTTCCACTCTCTTAAAAAAATTGGATTTTTAAAATAAAAACTATCATGGTTTCTCTCTGCTTGCATTATCTAGGTTTGGAGATGAGGAAGTAGAGGCCTGGCTCCGGGTCATGTGGTCAGTATGACCCACGGCTGGGACTAGAACGTAGGTCAGTCTAGTCCAGCATATTCCTACTACCCTGTGCTTCCTCTCTGGGTAGAAATGTAAGCACCACCAGCCACTGTTGCTCTGATTCAAAAACTACCTTTGCAGGCAAGTTCTGGTTCCATCAAAGGTAGTGCATGCACATCAGACTCCCCCACTTTTCCGGGGCACTGTTCCACTCTAGCCAAAGAATCCGTGGGTCCTTCAAGCTGCCATTCAGCTCCAAGGTTAGAGATAACCGGCTGCTCCACTTACCATGGACATTTTATGACAGGAACAGAATCACACTGTGACACAGCTCTTCTGTGACAGTCCAACCTGAGGTACCGAGATCTCTTTAACAATGCCTGTGAACTCCAGTGATATTCTGAGTGCCCTGGTCTTAAATCCAAAGCAGATTTGCATTTCAGTTCCTCTAGGAACTGAATGGTGCTGTTCTATGGCTAACATTTAGAAATTAAAATTGCCTTTGCCCACATAAATATTTATGTCACTGGTCAGGGATGGAGGAGGATGCCACTTCATGCTGCTTACTAAGTACCTACTGAGGAAGCCAGGATTCGGGCAGAGGACTTCTGCTGTTGCTTTGAGTATTCACTTATTCATTCCTTCATTCAACAAATACTTACTGGGTACCAGGATGTAGAGATACAGCAGGGAGCTAGACAAGGTCCTAGGTCTGTGGAACTTATCTTCTGGTTTTGGGACAAATAATAAACATGTGTAGAAGTTATAAATTGCATCTAGCCACTAGCAAGAGGGACTAGAAATAACAGTGGTTTAAAGCTGAAAGTCTGCCTTTATTTGAAGTCTGAAGAGGTCACATAAAAGCAGCCCATGGATATCTGGGACCCAGGTGGCTCCATCTGTGTTTTTGCTTTACCATCTTTAGCAGACAGCTGCCATCCCTGAGGTCACCTATGGATCAGCCATCATACCCAAGTGTTAGGCAGGGAACGGGCAAAAGGGAAGAGGGCTAAAGTGCTCCTTATCTTCTCCTTGTAAGGAAGACAGCCAGTCACCTCCACTTCTCTCTCACTGACTAGAACCCAGTCACTGGGCTGCAAAGGAGGCTGGGAAGTGCAGTTTTTTCACTGGAGGAACTGCTCCTTTCTTTCCCATCTAACATAGACTCTATGCTAAGGAAGAAGGAAAGAAGAGGAACAAGATAGAAACCATATGATGTAAGCAAATAAATAGTAAGATGATTTTAAACAAAGATAATTTTTTTTTGCTAGAGATAAATTCTCTGGAGCAAATCAATGGGGACATGAATAAGAGTGGGTCAAGAGGAGTGGGGGTGCTCTGGCCAGGGGATTGTGGTAGGTGTTCTCTAGGGGGAGTGTTTTAGGCAAGAGTGAGTTAGACATGTTCAAAGGACAGCGAGGTGACCCCTGGGGCTGGAGAGGGGTAATGGGAAGAAGAAGCTGTAGTCAGAAGTCCAGCATCTTGGAAGCCACTGTGAAGACTGATTTTTTTTTCCTAAGTGAGACAGAAAACTACTGGAGGATTTTAATCAGGAGAGTGATAAGATCCTCTTCCCAATACCCTGCATAAAGCCTCTAGATTCCTTTAGGAATTGGGCCATTTCATGGGAGGACACTTCTAGGCTTGACCGACATACAATTGGTTTGATAAAGCAAAGTATCTTCATTAAGTCTCTTCTGTGGCCCCGTAGGCTCCGCCAGCTCTGGGGCTAAATGGGAGACAGGGAGGGCTCTGAGCCTTATGGTCTCTGATGGCCGTGATGCATCGACCCCTCTGCACTAGGACAGAAGAGAAGGAACAACACCAGAGCCTCCTGCGTCCCCAAGTCCAAATGCTGTGTATCCTCAGAACTCGCCTCCCATGCAATGGAGGCTGTTCTTATTCTTGGTGCTGTGCACTTAGGCTGGGGAGGAAGGGTAGTGAGAACCAGGAAGGCTGAACAGGCCTCTGAGTCAGCCCTGGGGTTGCTTCTAAAATGACTTGGCTTGAAAGGAGTTTTTAAAATTAGAGAGAAGACCACATTCTAAAATCCCCCATCTGAATGTGTGTGTGTGTGTGTGTGTGTGTGCGGGCGCGTGTGTGTGTGTGTGTGCTTCTGGTGATGCCCCCACCACTGAACAAAGCCCACTGGAACCTCAGAGAGGAAGGACGAGTTGCCACAGGGACTGTGGCGGGTTGCGGTGTGGCCTCCTGACTTCAGGTCAACCGGGCGGGTTAATTAATTAATCATCACAACTGCAACTTTCCCACCTGTGCGTCTCTGAGACAAGGGGGAGCAGCGATAAGACATTATCTGCCTCTCACAGTCTGTGTCCCCACCAGTGACCGGCACAGACGCTCGCACTTGAGGGCTCTGAAGCTTGGGTCTGCACTTCCTTCACTGTCTGGGGGTGATCTCATTCTCCCAGCTCCAGTGTTTGCTGGTGGGGTGACCTTGAGGAGGGCACTTAAGCAGCTTTTTCTCATCTGTCAAGCTGAGACAGCCACAGGGACCTGGAGCCACCTCTGGTAAATACTGAAGTGTGGAAGGGTACCCGCCTCTGCGTCCCAGCCCCCTGGCTCCATCCGGGAAGAAGGCTTTTCCCCACACGGGAAATGAGTAAAGCCATGTCCTTGCCATGTCGCCTGGTAGAGATGGGCGGGTGGTGTGGAGGATGACGTGGCTCTACAGGAAAGACACCCTTAGGCCCTCACTGCAGATCCCAGGTGCTTTCTCATTTGCCCAAATTCAGAAGGTCGTAAGGAATCAAAGGACGACATCTGCTTGTGCAGAATGTCATTATAGGGGAGGCTGGGAACAAGAGGCCTGTTACAAGTCACCTTTCCAGCTCCTGAAAACAGGCCGATTAATGGAGAAGTTGGGCTCCTTCCTGAGCATCACAGGAGCAGGGTCAGCTGGGAACGAGCCAGGGCTCGGCAGTGAGTCGGGACAGCACAGCAAGGACTTGATTAGCTGATGTAACCTCCTGCCCCCACGCCGGGCCTGCCAGGGAGCCAGGCCTCTTCGCAGACTGCTAAGTTAGAATTTACACTTTTTGGAAGAACAGTTCTGCAGTCCAGACCACCTGGGAGTTGGCGCAGAATACTGCACCGAGGGTCCATTATGCTTTCTGTGCTGTGCTAATATAGGTCAGCTCAGGCGAGACTGCAACACCTGGGAAAACTCGCCTTTCTTAATTTAAGAAGCTCTTTCCTGCTGGAGATGGATTCACCATGGTACTAGTGCCCAAAGGTACCTGCCAGGAAGTTCCAAGGCTAGGGTATGGGAGTGCCACCAGCAAGTGGCCAGCCCATGTGGTGTGAATGGAGAGGTACCAGGTAGCATTCCCTCCCCAAATGCCCAGCTTTCAACTAATGCCAGAAAGTCTACCATTAATTCATTTTTTTCAAGTGTATGGGGAAACAAAAGAGAAAGGTGTTTTAAAATGCAACCACATCTATGGGGATAATATTTTAAGGCACTTCTCAGATTCTGCTGCTTTCTGGGGTGATGATGGGGAGGCACGTGAGTTTTGCATTCCCCAGGGTGGGAAGGGGAGGGACACTCCCGCACATTTTCACCTGGGGTTGACCATGTGAGTGGCCTTCTGGGAGAGATTCGTTCAGGAGGCCAGCAAATACAGACTAGAAGCAATTTAATTGGCTCCAAGTTAATGTCCTTTTCCAGTTGGTCTCATGTAAGCGCCGGGGAGTTATGGTCACTAACTCTTTTAAAATGATTTATAAAGTTCTTTCCCAGGAGAGAGGTCTTTGGGCAGGCAGCGAGTGAGTCTCTGAATTATTTCTCCATAGTGGGTACAGGGTGAGCATGAAGAAGCAGGTTCTGCCGTGAAGAATCTGAAGTGCTCCCTTAAAAGGAGGGAATTCTCATTTTTCAGCAAGGTAATTTTTGACAGCTGTGGCTTGTTCTTCTAGACTTCAAATCTGATAGAATCTCTGTCCTCAGGAGCTCATCTTATCTCCTACTCACTTAGTTTAAAGGTGACGTTAATAGACTTGCTCAACATGCGTGTGACAAAGTCAGGAGACTAGAATCCAGGTCTTGGGATTCTGAGTTGGCTGTGGCTTGCCTGCTGTTTCTCTTTTTAGTGTTGTAATTGCTAACAGCTCACACTGTTTGAAACTGTAAGTGCCTTTAATCATCTAATCCTAATCACTCTCTGAGGTTGGTTTGCTTAGGATCCCACCTCACAGATGGAACCCTGGAGGCAATGAATGGTTCTGTAATTTGCCTAAGGCAACAGAGCTTGTGAGTGATGTGGCTAAAACATGACCCCAGGCAGTGTGGCCCTAGAGTCATAGTACTCCAAACCACTACCCTAGGATGTTAATGAAACTCTGCACGTACACAGTTTAAAATCTAATAATACAGAAAGGTCCATGATGTAAAAGCAATAGTCCCTCAAAGGCCCAGACCTGTGTCTTATGGTGGTTAGCTTCTACATTTCTAATCCACACAGTCTGCCATTTCTTGATTACCAACTTTAGATATTATCTGTTGGTTTCCTGCAGTGTTACATGAGGATTTGACTCTCTTGTATTCCATGCATGTGCAAATGGTGTTTGGGGAACTAGCCTCCAAACATGGCTCCCAATGGACCACGCCTCCACCATGCACTCCTATCTGGAGTCTAGGTTGGCTCTCTCTGTGACATGCTTTCAACAACTGATTACAAAAGAGGTGACAATTGGGCTAGTTTCTGAAAAAGGAGAGAGAGAGAGAGTGAGTGTGTGTGTGTGTGTTTGGCAATTCCTCCTTTTGTGCTCTTGGGAGTCTTAAGCCACCATTGAAGAAGACTAGATACCCTGCTGGAGAGACCACAGGGAAAGGCCACAAGGAGAGGGGGCGGCCCTGAACACATGGAGGAAATAAGGCCCAGCCCTCTCAGAGCCACAGTGAACCAGGCTTGGGGCCTCGGCTGCTATCTGACTACAGCCACAGGCAAGAACCCCCAATGAGCCCTGCAGAAGAACCATCTGCTCAGTTGAGCCCCACTCATCCCAAGTCACTTTTCCAGCTCCTGAAAATAGGCCGATTAATGGAGAAGTTGGGCTCTAAGAGTCTAAGGTGAGAAATAATAAAATATGGGGGTTTTGAATCACTGGTTTTGGGGTGATTCGTTCTGTTGCACTGGATAATGAAAACCGAGTTTTCAGTATTTTTAGTTCCTTCATTAGCTGCCTTTGTGCCTTCAGATGATATGCTGAAATTCTATTTCTGGTTCCATTAGCTTTTTTTTTTTTAATGTGATAAGATATATCCACAAAAATATGCCATTTTGATCATTTAAAGTATACAGTTTGGTGGGGGTGATTGCATTCACAACATTGTGCCATCATCATCATCGAGAGAAACTGTCCTATCAAGTGACAAGTCCCTATTCCCCCTCCTGCAGTCCCTGGTAACCTATCATCTACTTTCTGTCTGCAGGAATTTGCCTGTTCTAGATATTTCACAGAAGTGGGTTCGTGTAATATTTACCTTTTTGTGCCTAGTTTATTTCATTTAGCATATTTTCAAGGTTCATGTATGTAGAGAGAGAGTGAGAGTTTGGCATCCTAGAGTATGTACCGGAATTTCATTTCTTTTTGTGGCTGAGTCATATCCCATGGCATGTATACAACACATTTTATTTATCTACTCATCTGCTCATGGAACATTTAGGTTCTTTCCCACCTTTTGGCTCTGAATAAGGCTGGAATCAACTCTGGTGCACATGGATCTGTTTGAGTCCCTACTTTCGATTCTTTGTCTATGCCTAGGAGTGGAATTGCTGAGTCATATAGAATTTGAAGTTTAATTTTTTGAGGAACCGCCATACTGTTTTCCAACAGTGCTGAAACCATCAGAGTTACCAGAGGCAACATGGTGGGCATCCCAGCATCTATCCAATTTCTGTCCAAAGGAATGACAGCATCTCAGAGATCCCTAAAGAAAGTTTTCATGGCATTCCTCAAACATTCTGGCAAAATCTCGTCCTTTCAAAGAATATCCTGCCATCTCTGATTGGATTTGTGAAGGCTGAGGGGTGGTTATCAAGGCCATTTATGCATGTCCTGATTGGCAAGCCATCCCTTACACAACAGCGACACCTCTAAACCATGGGCATGGGCAAACAGCAAGTGGGGAACGCGGTGTTCTATGGGAGAACACCGTCTACCATCAGTGCTTTCCCAATATGCAGCTCAGAGGACAGAGCGTGAACTGTGTCACCGAATCTGTACGACAAGAAACCTGCTGTCATGATGCTCTCATTTCCTAACAACCTTTACCTGGACCTTTCTGACAGCAGATTATCAATTTTTTCATATAGAAAACATTTAATTTACTGCCATGTTTGGAATGTCTGTTTCCTTCTTTTGGTACCAGGGGTGCTAAACCACTGGGCCACATCCCCAGCCCTTTATTATATTTTATTTAGAGACAGGGTCTTGCTAGGTTACTTATGGTCTCACTAAGTTGCTGAGGCTGGCTTTGAATTTGAGATCCTCTTGCCTCAGCCTCCTAAGCTGCTGGGATTATAGGCATGTGCCACCACACCCGGCTGTCTACTAGGGCACTTGGGATGCTAACAATCTTATAATTGTTTTTGCCCTTACCATTATAAAGGAAGTGTGGCTTGGTAGGAAACATTTAAAAAAATATTTTGAGCTATTGGGTCAGTGTAAATATTCTCAAAGTTTATCTGCAGCATATTGAGCCAGCATATTGAACCATCTCACTTCCAAATATACACTGATGTTCTGCCAATTTACTTATAATTTGAAAATCTGGAGGTGACTTAAATGCCCATCACTGAGGAAATGATACTAAACTACAGCAGATCTACAGTATGGATTCCTCTGCAACAATTAAATAGGATAGATTTATATGTTCTAACAAGGAAAGATATTCAAACTTAAGACATACTATTGAGTCAAAAAGGCAATTTGGATATTGATTTGAACAGCATGATAACGATTTATGTGAAATAAATGAAGAGTACATATTTGCCTAGGGGAACAGCTATATCTGTGAATGTGTAGCAGAATATTCAGAAGGGAAAGAAAGTCTGAGATTGGGACTGGTGGTCAAAGAGGATTTTATCTTTATGTATCCTTTATCTAAAAAATTCAAATTTTTTAGATAAAGGATACATAAAGGGCATTCATTTGTGTATTACTTGTATAATTAAAAATAGATAAAAATATTAACAGTGGCCCAAGTGACTCAAAAGGCTGAGGCTGGAGAATTACAAATTGGAGGCCTGCACTGGCAACTGAGACCCTGTCTCAAAATAAAAAAATCAAAAGGGCTGGGGATGTAGGTCAGTGTACAGCACCCCTGGATTCAATCCTTCACACACACAAACACACACACACACTCTGATGGTGGTAAATAAAACCAAATAGCTTAGCTGGGGATGTGTATCAGTTGTTAAAGATTATAAAGACCTTCAGCCCTAATTTCCTTTTTACCAATCCAAATTCTGAGAACTCAGCAAGAAGAAAACGCTTGGCTTGGTCAACCCAGGGCTTTGAAGTCAACCAGGGAGACCAATTTCTTTGCATCTTAAAGGAGAATTTACTGCAACATCCTTGGCTGTTTTAATCAAGGTTGGGTTGTTTGAGGATTAGGGCAGAGTAAGGTAGTTCTTTTGATTCTCTGTCTCACTTTCCTCACACTTCTGCCTCCCCAAGGAAACCGAGACCCTGCACGTAGAAAAGTAGACATAAAGGACAGGTTAGGAAGGTGAAACACCTAAGCTTCATATATATTTTTTCTTTTTTTTCTACTTGTCTGTTAAGAAAACTTGTCAGAGCAACGAAGATGCCAAGTGGAAACAGATGTCTTTCTACCCCCAATGCTCTCAGGAATGGTTTCAGATATTCACATTTGTTTTCTAAGGAACTGTACCAAGAAACTTTTCTTGTCCACTGTTCAGCCGCTGGCGTGTTGCTTGGGGCCCTCTGGGCACACATGCTCAAACAGGGCCTGGCCACGGCAGCCCCAGTTCCTGGCAAGCCCTGGAGACAGGGGAAGGCCCGGGGCGCTCAGTCTCAACTCCACTCCTGAGCACCTAGCACAACAGGCCTGAGCACATTCTTAACAGGGGCAAAAAAAAAAAAAAAGCGATGGCATTTCATTCTGGCTGGTTTTGTTTTGTCTTTCTGGGGTAGAGCAGCCTGGAGAACTCCTCAGGATGCAGAGGGGCCTGGGAATACACGCTTCCCCCCCCCCTTGGTTCACGACCCCTCCCCTAAGCCTTCGCTTTTAGGCACCTTTGTTGCTAAAGGCATTTAACTTTAATTCCATTTGACTTCAATTGTGTCCAAATTACTGTAAAAAGGAAGAAGACAACAAGCTGTAAATATGAAGAGAGACAGAAAATCATTGAGAATCCTGCCTTTATGAATATTTGATGAAGAAAGGTTAGATCTATAGCTGGTAAATTATAAGAAATTATGTCCGTCATGTGACTCTGTCAGCAAAGGTTAATACAAATGGGTTGGGACTTAGTTGGGATGACAACGCAGATTAAAAAAGATTTGTCCTGTCCTTACTGCAATTAGTTTTTCTGCTATTATTAGTGTAATAGAGTTGATCATTAGGATTATGGCAATGGAACAACTGCTCAGTGAAATCATTTTGTTTTTCAGACCGTCACTGCATTTCCACAATAAATTTTTCATCTCTGCTAATCTTGCCCTTAATTGTGTGGTTGCTGTGGGCAGGATCCAATTATTAACTCTTTTGATCCTACGATGCCCTTGCCATTGAGTGCGCTGATTATATGCAGACTGAACGAGCAATCCTACATTTTCCTGCAGCTGGATACATGGATCTCGTGGTTCATTTAGTGCAAGCAGAAAAATGGTTATTTTGCTCAAATAACAGCTCCAGTCAAGTGTGAAATTGTATATAATTGTGTTATAGGATTTTGCCCAGGTTAAAGGGCTTCTTGGGGCTTCCATTATGAACCTCATCTCTCAGGTATTTATGATTTGTTTTCCACTTTTAAAAAATCTGAATTAGGCTTAACGTGCTCTGCCCGGAGGCCTTATTGTTGTTATTATTATTATTTTGCAAAGGGGATTAGAGTAGTCACCCTGCATTCTTTGTACCAAGGCCGAGAATGTAATTGACGTCAGGCACAGTAAGCTGGAGTGTAGGACAAATGGCACTGGGGACCCCAACAGCTAAAGGCATAATTTGTCCAAGTGGTAGTGTGGATTTGCAAGGGTGTCTCTGTGCCCTTTCAACAAGCCTGAGGGGCCCGGAGACTGAAGGCAGAGGGAGGAGGGATGAGAGACCAACAAGAAAGAGGGGATTCAGTGGTGTTTAGGTTTCTAGATATTCCAGATCAGAATATCTAGAAACAAACTTCAATGCTTGCTTGTCCCCACTGCTTATTTATTATCTCTCTGCTCCTTCTGGAAGATTCTACTGCCCTGGTCACTTTTTCTTGGATGTCTACACCTCAGGAATTCCATGCCTTTCAATTAAGTCATCATGTGCTTTTCAAATGAGGTCCTAGCTGAGGGAAGGTTGGTATAGGACCAGGGAAAAGGAGAATTTTGATTTTTACCATGGAGGGCATGTGAAGGAAGGGACGATCTAGAAATGAAACGCACTCCCAGTAGGAAGGGAAGTTAACAAACAAAACTCTAAACACATAAATGTAAAACGTGTCAATAAATCAAGGGGCCCTAAAGGCCCAACACAAGACAGAACATTTTTTTTCAAATCTAAACTGAGGCTAGAAAAAATGGCTAACTAAGGGGAAATTGTCTGGGGAGGGGTAAATGTGACAGCCTAAAGAAGAATTGCAATTGTCATGCCTGTGGCAACCTGGCTGTAGAAGCAGTGTCTCAGCAAGGCCCACAGAGAGCTTCCCCCAGCAGAAGCCTACCCTCTGCCCACACTTACAGTCATCCCAAAGTAGGAAATTTAACACATCAGGGAGCCTGCTGGATTATCAGATCAACTAATCAATAGCATTGACGATATTTCTGCCTAAAAGCCCGGGGAAGCAGTCAGTGAGGCAGCAAGGCAGACAGGATCTTTGCCAATACATTACCTTAGACCTTTGACTCCTGCCAAGGGCCCAAGAGGCACATGACTTTTCTTCCCAAGACCTGGGATTTTCTGCCTAAGTGATTTTGACCTGCCTGAGTTGAGTCAATGCATCCTTCATCAGGAACTGGGACAGGGGACATATGCAAATAGTGCCGCCCCAGTCTCGCAGGCATCCGAAGCGGCATGTCGGGTCACGCCATTACCCCCTCCGTGGGGCCCTCCCCCCAGACTCTGTCAATCTCAGCTGTGTGTGCAACACGACCAGACTCAGTGGGATACAAATGGCTTCTCCGTGTATCTGGATTGCTCCAGAGACTTCAGCCACCTGAAGAGTTCTGTCCCCTCTGTGTGACCTACACCTGGTGGTTCTGAAAAGACATTTTGGCCACTCGCAAACTCACTGAATTTAATGCTCCAAAAAGCAACACGATTTCATCACTGAGAATGAAGCTAACTCAGACAGACAAAGAGAATACACAGTTCATGTCCCCAAGTCTATAAAAGAACCTTTGGGGCAATACAGAGACCAACTCATCGAGTCCACACCAAGTACACTCGGTGGAATCTGCCCAGCTCCCCAGATTGCTTCTTTTTTGTGTAGCAATCTGTATACAGGCCAGCCCCAAATTCCACCATGAATTCTACCTCTACAAACACACCCCGTAAAGACTAGAACGTGACTGTCAAGGGAAGGGCACTAACGTGCTAAGTCCCTGTGATGAATCAATCATTTCATTTTATCTCACTTAAGTATCTTTATATAATCATTCAAAGTTTCCTGATGAGGAGACTGAGGGCCCGAGAGGTTGAATATCACGTCCAAGGACACAGAGCCAGTGCAAGGAAAGCCTGGGGTTCCTCTACAGGCCTGCCACACTCCCTGAGCTCTTTAGACCACCCAATATTGTCCTCTTGGGTCCCACCAGAGGACAAGGGAGCTCCTCAGTGCAGTAAAGACAGACAGACAAGCCATGAAACCTTCTGAAACCCTGGAGAATAAGATGGCGGGCAGTGGCACACCTACGAGATACTGGTGTTGGTGTGTGTGTCATTCTCAAATAGGACCTATGATGGGGACACAGGGCTCAGGTAAAAATGGGACAGGAGGAGGCAAAATACAGAACTTCCTTGGAGATGGATGTGCTGTGGTCCATCTCGGCACATTCTCTGGGCTCCCTAACCCAGACAAAGCCAAGCTTTTCTTGAACTGGCACATTATTGTAGTCTGCCTGGTGTGCTGTGACTATTTCAAGGACTATTAAATTAAACCCTGGAGACAGTTTCCCTTAAGATAAAGAGCATGCTTTTTATTGTGTCATCAAAGGAGACCAGAAAACCTGAAGCTTTCAGCTTTAAAGACAACATAATGAGATCAGAGATTTTGCTTGCAAAGAAATTAACTTTCGGTTAATTAATGAAAGTAACCTTAAACAGCGGGCGTGTTGCCAACAACCAGGACACTATAATAAAAAGGGGGAAGGGGGAGATAATGGGCTGCTTTCAAGGGGCCAGGGCTCAGCAGCCCAGAAAAGAAATTTGATGAGGGTGCTGCTTGTAAATTTGATCTCAAATTCTTAAGATGAACAAATAATAGCCTTATCTGTAATAAAGTCTACTACAAATGCTTTCTTTCCCCCATAATTTTCTGTTCAATTTAGATAGAAGATTTAATTAGATGTTGGTGAAACACCAGTTATTTAATAAAACCCTTAATAAAAATCTAATTTATGGTACATAGAAACCACTGTAACATAATCGCAATTTTTAAAATACATTTTAGAGTATTTACTTTTTTACAATTAACAAAAACATACATGTGACGGGTTATACTTTCCACTCAAGTTGAGAGCCAAGAAGGCAAACCTTGTAGTAGTAATAGTAGTAGTAGTAATAATAATAACAACAACAACAATAATAATAATAACGATCCTCTCCCCAAATGGCAACCCCTTTTCTCTTCTCAGTGTTTATCGGTTTTCTCTTGTGGTCCTTGGACCCGAAAGGAATGAAGAATGATCCTGCCTGTCTCAGAAAGTTTTAAAATCACAATTTTGTTATCATAAAAAAAAAAATGAACTTTTAAGAATTTCTAAAATTGGGCCATTATCTCTGACCCATCACACTGTAATTCCACCATTGTGGACTATCAGCCAACCCTGAGGGCTCTTTTTTAAGTCTGTGGGGGTTTGTAAGTTCCAAAAGGGTGAGACAAAGTCATGGAGCATGAGTGACCCATATAGCACATTAAAGTGATATTAGGGACACACTGTGAGTATACATCCCTAATCTTCTTATAACCAATAGCAGAATTCTCAGCCACACACCCCAGAACTAGGGTTTCATGGCAGTTCTTAGAGGTCACGCTTCCAACATAAAACTGCAGGAAGGGAGGGGTTGGTGTCAGTGTTTACCTTGCTCCCAAGTCCCCACTTCCAGAGCAAGATTCAAGGGGAGCTGGGATCAAAACTGCATGAAGTATATGGTGGTCTGCTTTTGACAGATTTACAGGAGGAAGTTGAACAGCTTAGGAGGAGTATAGCATCCTTGATTTAAAATGAATTCAAGCTGAATCTCACAAAAGCCACCATGTCCCATTATTTGATACATACTTCTCAGGGCCCTTAATGGTGAATTAGCTGGAGGAATCTTATTGAAGTAATTTCTTGAATAAACAGGGTGGTGGTCAGCAGAGTTTAAGAAGGGTAGAAGACTAAATTCCCCCCAGTCTGAAGGGGCAGGTAGATGCTAGTGGAAGTCAGATTGATTTTCTACGTGCTCCACTGAGAGGCACTAGGAGGAAAAGGCCTACAGAACAAACTCACAGTGCCCTTGGCCAGGGCCACATGGCATCTCTGTTCACGTCTGATTTGAGAAGGTCACTTTTTAAAGCATCCGGATGTTGTGATCATTCAGATTTAATCATCAGCATGGGGTTCCAGTGGCTTCTACTGTATATAAATTTAAATAATGGTCCCTCCTCCATGAAGGAAGGAGAGTCCATAGGCTTTGCCCATCTGTTCCACGAGGCTGTTCATTTTGAGTTTCTGATTAGATGCCTCCTGCTCGTCCTACGTGCGGCATAATCTCCCAACAATGCCTCAGTGTTTGGGAGCATTTAATGATTTATAGTGCTGGTTAGTTTTGTTTCAAATCTGATTCCTCTTTGGCTACGACACAAGGGCTTGGCACGGACTGAACATGGTCAGTGCTTATTTTGATACACTGTCCATAAGAGGCAGCCAATGGGGACTGTCAGATACTCTGGAGCCACATAGCCACTCAAGAATGTGTCCTAATCGGGTGTCAGACTGGATTTCACTTCTGTCTTCCATGCCAATACCTGCATGGCTGGCTCAGCTGCCCACACAAGCCCAACCGGATTGGGCTGGAGGACAAGGAAAGCTGGGGACTCGACATGGGGTTTGTGCAAAATGGAATGCGGATACAGTGAGAAAATTGTCTAATATCTCATATCTCATTGCCTCCTTTGGAGAGGGTAGGACTGTACCACAAGTTCCTCTTCTTCATCTCCTTCCCATCCACCCTGACTTCTGTCAGTCACCTCTTCTCTCTCTCCTCAGTCAGTTGGCTTCTCTGTAGCTTTGCTATACCCAGGGACAAGGGACACATTCTTTGGTTGGAAAAAAAAAATGTTGATGTTCTTCCAAATCTGAAAAGCAAATGAGAAACCAAAACCAAAAACAAAAACACTGAACTCTTTGGGTAAAAGCATGGAGGCAGTCTCTGAAGCTTTCTGAAACACTAGCATGATACTTAGGAGACAGGCTCTGCTCCACACTACATCCGGCCTTAACAGGATCTTCCGAAGCCTGTGACACCTCTGAGCACAAGCTGTTCTTCCAGAGGGATGTTGACTTTTGTGGTCTATTGAACAAGCAATGCATAAGTCAAAGTATACTTTTCCAGGAGCAGGGCACTGACGTGAACGCTCCAGGCCAAACTGCACAGAAGTCAGCCCTCTTCCCAGGGGTTTTGCTAAAGAGAGTTTCCCATAACAGGACAACAGTAATGACCAGCTCTGATGTTGAAATAATTACCCTCCAGGTAGCAAAAGGAGCCTGTTCATCCTGGTGTTTCTGGGGCAGCTGCCGTGGCTCTTGGATTGAGGGGTCCTTCAGACTGATATTCAAGGCCATCCAGCTTGTGGTTTCTTGGTGCAGCTGACAGAGCCCCCTACCTGGCAGATTCGTCTCAGTGTTTGAGACCCTGAGCCCTGGAGTCCAAGAGAGCCCTGGGTTGGAAATCTTGATTGTGTGACTAAACGTGGGAAAATTATGAAACCCTGTGAAGCTTCCCTATCTGTAAATGAGGTCACAAATATCTAACCCATAGAGCTACTGAGAGGATTCAATGGCGTCGTGAATGTGAAGTATACAGCACAAGGCCTGGCACTTCCAAACTAGCTCCATCAATGACAGCCATTATTACAAGTATAAAAACTTCCCCAGAGCTGGGTGACTGCAAGTTGTGATTGTTTTTGTGACAGTCATTATATCACTGTCTTTTAATATTCAGAAATACTTCTGCTCTTCCCATAAGTCTGATTATTAGCCCTCTCTAATGTACCAAAGCATAAAAGCCTGAGAGCCACCAACAATTTAAACTGGAACAATTTAAGGATCTGGTACAGATGACAAAATGGTGGCTTAGGAGCCACATTTAGCTATAGACATTTATTATGGCTCAAACAGTATTAACTCTCACAATTTAAAAAAAATGTCAATTTGTTACTAAAAGAAGAAAAAGCAAAAAAGAAAAAAGAAAAAATAAAACCCAGAGATTTCACTCAAAAATCTAGATTTTTTACTTCATCTGAAAAGTGGGAAGATCTTTTCTTCTGGGCCAAAATTCCCCCATGACCACAGGCGGCCAGAGCTGAGTCGCAGCTGCCTTTTTCAGATGGGACACACAGGCTCCAATGGGAAAGGGGTCCTGCTCGCCACTGAGCCAGCCTGTTTAATGTCGCCCTCAGCGATCCTTTGCTTGTTCATCTGGCTTCTTCTGCAATCCTGCCATCTTGCTTTCTGAATTTTAGCTCAGGGCCCTGTAGCTGCCTTGGCATAGTGTCCCCCCACCCCATGGCAGTCCCTGGGCTGGCATCTGCCTGCCACTTGAGGCCACTCCTTAACAGTAGTAAAATCTGCTTATATACTTCCTTCTGTGGCTTCTGCCCTGACTCACTCTTAGGCCAGTTCAGACACAGAGAACACGGGAAAACAGCGGCCTGTAAAGTTCAGAATCCAGTGTCATTCTCAGTCAGGCCGTCCTGTGCCTGTGTCACCTCATTATCATTGACAATCGGGGCAGGCTGAAGTCAAGAGGCATGCTAAGTGCTACTCCACCCCTAAGGACATACCCAGTGTGTCTGACAGCTGGACAGATGTTTTTTAATATTCCTCTCTTCCTTACAACAAGATTATTTTCAATAACCATCATATAATATTAATAATCTTTCTAAAAAAATAGTCTTTAGTTTTAAAGCAAATGAAGGACACTAAGTTTTCATTTACCAAATGAAAATATTACACTCAGTAGTTAGTAAGCAGTTTCTCCGTAGTCACGTGATATGACATCTTCATCTACATCACTATTGCCGTTTATTCTGACTATACAGGTTAGATGGAGGGAAATGTGGTTCCGGAGTCGCTGGAGACATGAACTATACCTGAAGTGAGTGTGAAAGATTCCCAGTGGTAATGAACTTAACTCCTGAGAGGATGTGTGTAGCTGACTCTGGTGTGACAGCTCACAGTACAACAGAGAATTCTCTGATTTAACATCTGTATACACACAACCTACGTTAGAAGATGTTACTACAATGTGCTACTTTGAAGCCTATATGTGTATGTGAAGCAGTACATAAACACACACACACACACACACACACATATATAAGTAAAGCATATTAGTAAACTTCAGGAGTAACTTTAGAAATTATTTAGAACTAAGATCAAAAAAAGATTTTTTTAGGGAGAAGTATTCCATCCCTAATATTATTTTTCATCAATGGTGAATGGTGATAATAAGAGAGCACCCTGATTCTCGGTTGGTTATGATCTAGAACTCTCCCACAGACAGCCCTCTCTGTTGCTGTGCACAGAGGGGAAGGGACATGGAAGCTGGTAGGGAGTGTTTCGGCTACTGCCCATTCCCTGGGACGTCCGTCTCTTAAGGGCTCGTCTCTTCACTGATTTCTGCGTTTTCTCATGAAGACATTCTAGTCTGGGTTTCTGAAGCCTGTGGGATTCTTGGTCCATCGTGACCTACAGTCTGTCTGCCTCTTCCTCCCTGCTCACTGCACATACCGGAGCCTCACCTGGCTGCACCCTTGCTACCTGCTTCTTTCACTTCCTTTATTCTCAACAATTTGATTGTTCTGAATCTGGACACCTACCTGCTTGGCTGTGGAGGCTCAATAAGCCTCCTTTCCTGTCCAGCTCAACTCTTGGCTCGAGCTCCATATTGTCCTGTTGGTGCCTACATCTCTAACTAGCCATCATATGACAATCATCATTTTGATGTCATGGCTTGGTGGGGGAGGGGGCAGGGTTGAATACTTAGCCTGAGGTGTGATTCACAGGTGCTAGAGAAAAAAAATGCTCAAGGGAATGGATGTGTTACAAATGACAACCAAGGCTTACCAATACCAGCTTTAAAAAAAAAAAAAAAGAAAAAGAAAGAAAGGTGTGGGGCTTGGTCTGGTTTAATGCTTCCCTGGATTCCACACTGCATCTGTTGTGCTCCCAAAGGCAGCTTCAGCCTTCAGGATGTCCATTTCTTAGGACAGTATATTGCCTGACAGCAGAATTTATGGTCTCCAGTTCTGAGCTGTCAATAAAATCTCAAGGCCACGTGATGGCTTTCTCCAGTACAGTCTAATATAGAATGCTTATCTTACTCAGGCACAACATCAGCTTTTAATATCCCACTAAATCTGCAAATCAATCCATGATTTTTAAGATTTCTTTGAGAGCAGTCTTAGCCTGGAGTCCCTTTATATATGACAATGATAATAATGATTTAACTTGGTCAGTTAATCACATATGTCAAATCATCACATAGGCCAGTTAACCAAGTTGTTTTCCTCTGCTTTCGCTTAAAAATTTGACCCATTACTAAAAGAAACAAGAGCTTTCAAAAAGAGTAGTGGTTATGCTTCATCATTCTGAAGAATCAAGCCAGAGTTCAATATTTAATTCTAAATCCTAAGCATCTATCAATACAGATGCCTTTACTCATTTGGAGAAAGAAATAATCCTGGCCTTCACTCCTTTTCAAATGAAATCATACTAGGGGAATATTTTAAATTATGACTTTGAGGGGTGAAGATGATGATTGCATCCTGTTTATTTAGTCCCTAAAATCTAACAGAGCATCAGCATTCAATCACACACACTGCTCAACACCACAGGGTAATTCATGTGGACATCACACATACATTTGTAGTCTATATGTCTACACACGCATATATGCATAAACGCATTGTGTGAATAATACATATGTGTAAACAAAATATAAAAGACAAGCTGTCATAGGCAGTCTCAATGGGGGGTACATATCAGTGCATTAGAAAAACAGTATTCAGTTGGTTTCCTGCAATTCTTTTCCATACACACTTGCTTTGTGGAATTCAAATGTTGCCCATTTCTGTAGAACCACTACATGTTTCTAGAATATTGCTCTGAAAAATCTGCACTACCTGGGCAGATTGTCTCCAGTGGATGACTCCTTTATTCTCATCAAGAGGAAAAAGGCAGGTTCGTTGTCTATTGACTCCTCAGTCTTATTACTGGCATAAAGCTCTGGCTTTGCTAAATTTCCTCCTTGGAGTTACCTAACAAACATACATCACCGGGAGGTGCAGAAAAAGATCGAAAGATTAAGCTTTGTCACTCAAATGATAATTAAAAAGAGTATTTTAAACACACTGTAAATATACACAAGCCATCATAAAATCATCAAAACCCTGCCAGAGCTCACCACCTCCAGAGTCCATAGATTATCAGGGAGAGGGATATTGATGTTAAGTCCTGCTTGTCTTGGGAGATTGTCATTAACCATCCCTAGCCTGCACTCAGCCAGCCACCTGAGCTGCAGGAAGAGGGGGAATCTGTCCTCACACATTCTAGTGGCAGCTTAGGGGGATCTGAGAAGAGCACTTTAATATGCATTTAATTGTGATCCATTGCACTCCATTCCAAGAGTCCTTAAAATATATTATCCAAGAACTGTAAACAAAAACAAGTCAATATGCTGTTGTCCTGTGTTTTTTAAAAATAATTTCATATACAGGAAAGATTTAGTAGGGCAGATTAATTTCTTTTAAAAATTTCATTTATAACATGTCATGAGAAGACACACGAGCCCATGTATATCAGAAGCACACAGTAACATCACCTTTCATAAAAAGAGAAGCTTGTCATCACGATCTTATTAGGATGTCATGCATTGTTAAACTGGTGGAATATTTCTGTATATTCCAATTAGTGCAACCATTTACTGGCATAGGCATTACAGAGAAAACTATCTTCTTTAAAAAAAAAGTCCTTTCCACTGGGAACTAGTCCTTTGTTTGACAATTCGGAGAATGTTATTTAGAGATTTTAATTGCTCAGTTGATCTGTGGCTAGATCTCAATAATCAAAACAATAAAATTGTTGAGTTTTTTTTTTCCTTGACAACTGTAATAAAATGCTGGTAGTGTCCTGGGATAGTTAACCCGAGTTGGATTGACACTGTCAGATTCTTTTTCATATATCTTCTTTATCAGGGGCAAAAGAGCCATTTTTTTTTAAAAAAGTAAAAAGAACATTAATAATATTTCCATTATCAGCAGATATTCCAACTATAACTAATGTCTACATGAAAAATCCAATCTCATTACCTGTAACAATCTAATCTGATTATCTATGAAAAGAGTTACAATTCTTAATTAAAAAGAAAAATAACTTTAAATCAATTAGAAAAAAATCACACATTCCATTAAAAATGGGCAGAAGACACGAACAAACATTTCACAAAAGAAGAAATATGGATAATTATCAATGTAAGAAAATAACTTCTACCTCATGAATATCAAAAGATTAAATCAATGAGATGCTGATTTTCTAGTCTACCAGAATGAGATAGTTTACAAATTCACACACACACTTTCCGTGAAGTGGTCCAGGTACAGGGAACAGGGATGCTCATGGGCTTCAAGGGGGGCTTATGTGCAGGGTTCCACCTTTTAGAAGGACATTTTGGCATCATGTATCAAAAGCTTTAAGAATGTTTAACTCTTTAACTTAGTCACTCAATTTCTAGGAATTTATCCTAAGATGATAAAGAATCACACAAAAATTTTGGACAAGCATACTTATCACACCATTTTATATGATAGAGAAAAAAAAAGAAAAACAGAAAACAACCCAATGTCCAACAACAAAAGAAAACTTAAATAAATAAAAGAGTATTCTTGTTTCCATTAGCAACCATGTTCCCAATGAACATGATATGAAAAACTGCTCATGCTACAGTGAGTAAAAAGAGGCAAGTTATAAAATACTATGATCCCAATTTTGTTGTAAAAAGTATATATGCAGTGGCTGGGGTCGTGGCTCAGCAGTAGAGTGCTCATCTAGCATGTGCAAGGTACTTAGCACCACATAAAAATAAATAAATAAATGTTCAACCACAACTAAAAACATTTTTTTTAAAAAAAGGTCTATATGCATGTATATAGGTACTCAGACAAGACACTAAATACTGAGTGATGTCTCAGGGTAGTAGGGAGATGGGAGAATTTTCTGTTTTATACAGCTCTGAATTCTCAAGAAATGTTTTTAATTAGCGCAGATCACATGCTAATGTAAAACATATTTAAAAAGCAAGTCCAGAAATATTGAGCTTTGAAAATGTTTCCTATCATATTTTCTAAATGGTTTATTTGCCTTATGAAAAGTCTATTCAGATCTAACTAAGTTTCTTCTGTTTTTGGAGAAGAGTTTGGGGGTAACTTCATAACAACAGATTCAACAGAAATGTAGAAAAGGCATTTCAAAAAGTTTACGAGGGTGGAACTGGCGGTTAGGATGATCACCTAAGCCTGTGACAATAACTTTGTTTACTATCCAATGTTAAATCTCTGGACAGGATGGAGGGCACCCAAAACAGTGCCAAGGAAAACTCGGCTCTGGGTTCAGTGCAAACAATTGGCGATTAACAACAGCCAATAGGAGAAGCACAGATCAGCAGATCAAAAAAGAGCTCATCCCAGCAACCGCTAGCTTTCATGCCCCACACGTTCTCAACTCCAAAATACCCGCGGCAGAGGGCGCCTTTCTGACTTCCTCTCTCAGGGACTACAAAGAAGCCACTGGTATCAACTTGGGGACCACACACACTACTAAAAACCTTGAAGAAGACCACTATGACCTTGCTTAGTGAGATGTTTCAGTTTGAGAACTTTTCACTGAGAATGATGGCACATTACTTGCAATCCCAGTGGCTCAGGAGGCTGAAGCAGGAGGATTGTAAGTTGGAGGTCAGCCTCAGCAATTTAGTGAGGCCCTAGGCAACTTAGAGAGAACCTGTCTCAAAATTTCAGAAATTAAAAATGGCTGGGGATGTAGTTCAGTGGTTAAGCACCCTTGGGTTCAATCTCCAGTACCAAAAAATAAGAGAGCAGAGAGACATCATACTTCTTAGCTTAATCTGCCTCTTATTCTGCATTATGGCTTCTATATTTTCTCTTTCTTCTGCATTCCATGTGGGAACAAAGGTGCCCCAACACTTGAGAAGGCCATCTCTGGTCTACTTGAAAGATGAGGAGGCACAGAATGAAAGGGAGAAGTACTAGGAGATGTCTGAGAGGAAGAAAAGTGAATCTCTGGGGGGCCAGCAATTATTGGTTTGGTGATTAAGTACCTACCACGCACTGTTTTTATCCAATTTGTGCCTTATCTCATTTGATCTCGTATATCCCAGAAGCCACAGCCTTATAAAGTCCTTCTCAAATTCCAAAGAGGATAATCTTTGTGACTACCAATATCAAGACTATTTCAAAACATCAAGTTCAAGAACTAGTCTAGCCACAGGATTTTTCATTGTTGATACCAGGGGACGATTCAGATGCATGTCCAGTGGCAGGAAAACAAAAAAAGTTAGTTCTTCTTTTTGGACTTGTCAGAGGGAAGAGCCTAAAATAGGAAGCCTGTGTGGCCCTCCTTGAGCCTGGTGGGGGGTTGGTGGGGGAGGAGGGAAGGGTGTGAAGCTGTCGCCTGGGGAAATCACAATGAACAGCTGGCCTTCCAGCCAGGCCGTGCCACCTGGAGTTCTGAGTGGACTTTTCTTTCAAAGCTCAAAGTTCTCTTTCCTTTTTCTGGTGGTGGTGGTAGTGGGTGCTATGGATTGAACCCAAAGGTGCTTAACCACTGAGCAACATCCCCAGCCCCTTAAAAACATATTTTAGAGACAGGGTTTTGCTGAGTTGCTTAGGGCCTTAGTAAGTTGCTGAGGCTGGCTTTGAACTTGTGATCCTCCTGCCTCAGCCACCTGAGCCACTGGAATTACAGGTGTTCACCACCACACTAAGCCCCTTTTTATTTTTTATTTTGAGCCAGGGTCTCATTAAGTTGCCAACACTGTCCTCCAAATTGTGATCCTCCGGCCTCAGCCTCCTGAGTCACTGAAATTACAGGTATGCACCACCTCATCTGGCTTTCCAAGTCTAAAGTTTTCAAAATCTGATGGAGAGCGAAGTCCTTCCCCTTCCCCAACTCAAGACTTCCAGTACCCCCGGACTGGATCTCTAGCTATGTTAAGTGGCTGCCACATAAACAGCTGGAGGAAATACTTTCTGCTTGGCCCCCCCTCCATCAGGAAGCAACTGGCTTTCTCTGTGGTGCTTGGTGAGCCACACGGATGCCTCATTAGAACGCCAGACACTTGTGGCAGCCCTGGGCGCTGGCTGCCGGCTGCCTGTGGTTTGCATCTGCAGTCATGACAGACGGAGGAGAATGCTGTCTTCCACTGCAGACCAAGTACATGATCCACTGCAGTTAATCAATAGGATAATGGAATGAATCAATAGGAAAGATTTTTAGAAGGTCTTAATTAAAGAAACACTTGCAGATACAAATGATGTCTTCAATCTATTGATAGTGCCAAGGTGAAGGGTTAAACACAAACAAAACCATCAACTTTATTTTGCCAGCATGCCTTCCACGAGAGAGCAACCCAGCAGCCTCCTGGCCCCAGGGTCGGCCCATTAATCAGTCCCTTGTCAATTGCATGGCCACACTGTAAGGGAAAATTAGTCTATGATCAAAAATTTTAATTACTAAACAGCAGCTCAAAACAGTGGTGAAAAATAGACGTGGGCACTTCCTTTGGCCTTCCTTAGCTCCTAAAGCAGGGGCAGCATCCCCCCCAAAAGCTGGTTCAGCAGACAAACTCTCCTTCCAATGAGATGCACAGAATTAGAATAATTAAAGAAAGCCTAGATTGATGGAGCCCATTTAGACAGGGGATTCTCCAGTGGGCCTTCTGCTCAAACATGTTACATCAATATTTTTGATTCCCTAGACAGTCCTGCACGAGGTACTGGTTTAAAGAGACATCAATCTGTGATGTCAGCATTTATCTAATGAACCTTCAAAAATCAATGTCCAGGATGGCCTGTTACATGCAGGCACCCAATTTGTCCACTCTTTTAGCCTTACTGGTTAAACCTAAAGCCATAATGACAGTAAAAGTAGGACTCAAGCGGTCAGGCGGGATGGGATGGTTAGATTGAAAGAGGCTGAGATTATATAGAGTCAGTTCCAACCTGGAGAATTCAAATGAAACGGGAGCAAAACAAGGAAACCCAGAGACCTTCCTGAACCTTCCAAGGGCCCCCTAACTTCCAGACATGCACATCCTTAAGAGATCTGCTTCTGAACATCATCCCCCCTTCAAAACTCACCTTTCCCTTGCAATTTCCATTTCCTTACTGTTGTCTGACAGGGTTTTGGTCCCACTCCTGACAGCTATGGTAATTTTCTGCTTTTTGGGTTCCTTGACTGGGATTCCCACTTAGCTCCACTCCACAGGAAGCCCGTGCTTAGCTTTTCTCTTGTTAGTGTTTATGCTCAACTCATCCTCAGCCTTCTGTTAACAGGACTCTTTGACATGGATATCTTGACACCCTAACAGGCAGAAGAGAGGGCCTAAGTTTGTTTCACTTCTTTTCGCCTCTTTAAAATAAATTGGCCTGTACTGGCTGCCACGAGGCTGAGCTACTTCAAACGTGGAACTCGGGTGACAGCTATGCCATTCACAATGCCAGCGCCAGGCCTGCCTTAGAATCTCTGCTTTTGTTCGCTGCAGTTCTCTGTCTCTCTGGGCCGAAAGGGCCGGGCTGGAGAGCAGGCGTGGCATCTGCACAGTGGTGAGACGTGCTGTGGCGGCTGAGCGCTGTTGTCCGACTCCTGTCCGTCTCGTGCGTACAGTTTCGACAGCCCCTCTTGCCGACTTTGAGTCCAATTAAACTACAATGAAAGGTACCATGATTTCATTTGCTTGGACTGTCACATTTCACAAGTTCAGCAGCCTGCAAAATGCTCGCTGTCTCTCATTAAGCAGGTTCCAGCAACTGTGTAAAGTCTCTAATTTAGCTGCTTTTGATACTCTGCTTTCGGCCTTGAAGATGGCTGCCTGGGGGGGATTCCACACTAGCTGTGGCATTGAAGAGTGTTTCTGCCCCTGCAAACGAGAAAGGCTCGAGAACAGCAAAATGGACTCTGGCCAAAATGAGATGATCGTCTAAGGATTCCTGTTAGGTTTCTGGTATCTTTCTGGAATTATGTCTTGGATAGGAGGGGAGTGTGTGTGTCATTCTGTGTTGAAGAACCAAGCCTGGCCATAATATTTTCACAACCATGAATAAAGACACATATATTTATCCATTTAAAATCCTCCAAAAGTATAAAAATAAGTCTCTAGATATATATTTTAAAATGAAGTGCTTCAAATCAAAGACTGCTATATAACCAGAAAAATCTGATACACACACACACACACACACACACACACACACAGTCTTTAGATAGATCTTAACTTCCTAACTGAATGCTATGTAAACCAGAAAAATCTGATACACACATACACACCCACACACACACACAGAGTCATTAGATAGATCTTAACTTCTTAACTGATTGCTATATAAACCAGAAAAATCTGACACACACACACACACAGTCATTAGATAGATCTTAACTTCTTAACTGAATGCTATATAAACCAGAAAAATTTGATACACACACACACACATATATATATACACTAGTCACTAGATAGATCTTAACTTCTTAACTGAGTTTCACTTGAGCTTAAGGATCAAAAAACAAACCTTCTGTTGACTTGTTATGATAATTCCCATTTATAGCTCTGGTATGAGGAGGAAATGGCTGCACAGAGGATAGAATGCCAATTACCATTTACGACTGCTTACTGGATGCCAGGCACTATGATAAGAGTTTACATATACTATCTCATTTAATCCTCCCAAGAACCCAACTTCCAGATGAAGAGACTGAGGCCCAGAGAAAGTTAAGTCACTGGCTCAAAGTCATAGCTGCAAGAGAAAGAATCAAGAATCACACCCAGGCTCATCAGATTCCAAAGCCCCTTTTTCCTGACCATTTTGTACTTTTGCTTCAGTGGCAAAGGCTGGTGTGATTCCCACTGGATTCACAAAATGAAAACTGGCAGGTGCGCAGTGATAGGAGTGAAGTCTGCCCCATGTCCCTCGGGGCAGAGATTAGCATGGCCAGTGAGTCAATTTCCACCCTGGCTAATGCATTCACTCTGGTGGACAGAGATCCTTAGAGTTCTAATCCTTCTGTTCAGCTTTCCATTTTCAAAAATAACACTCATAAGTAGGGTTCTTTTTCTAATTATAAAGGAAATTTTACAAAACGTGGAAATGCCCACAGAGAAAATATAAATAGCCTGCCATTTCACCATCCAGACATAATAGATCTAGGTGCTGATTCTCTAAGGACTTTTTTTTTTTCCTATGTCACTTAAAATTTCCATTATTATTGGGATGTTTTGATGTTTTTCTCAATGAATATGTAACACCATATCATGTTCTTCCCACAGACAAATATCCAGCCTGCAATCACTGGGTTAGGTAGGTCGTTCCCTAAATGTTAAAAGCCGGTTCTTTTAAACACCCTTCCATTCCATCTGACTCCACGGAGGCCAAACATGGAACTTTTCAGGCCCAGGTGGTGAGAACAGCCTCAGATGGCTGAGACCTGAAGGTCAAAGAGGCCCTGGGTCTGCCTGAGTGTGCCAAACCCTGAATCCCAGAAGATTCAAATGCAATCAGAGTTCTTCCTACCAGCTCAGGGAGCCACCAATGTAGCATTCCTTTAAAATAGAAAAGAAAAGAACAAGCCTGACATAAATCTTAAGAGATCAGTTTAATTATGTACGTGTGAAAATAATCATAAAATGCTTTCATTTTCTGGGTAATCTGTGTGTGCGGGGGGCGGGGGGCATCCATGGTTGGTATTCTTGCTTGAAAGATGGAAATGATGCTTCAGCCTGCAGCAGTAAAGGGTTTGCAAAACTAGGGCTCCTGCTCTTTGCCTGGCCCTGGGAAGGGTGTGATGAACACAATCTGAAATCAATATCAGGGAACAGTTACTGCATCTCAATATTATTTGCCGAGATGGGCTGCTGGAAGAAGCGGGGGGAAGAGAGATATATGTCAATAGCTCTAACGAAGCACTCCACAGCCATGCACAAAGGGAGGTCAAATAACTATCAGCCGACCAATCCCCACTGTAAGTAGTAAAAATGATAAAATCAATATTATTAAATAAAAAGTTAGCACTGCTATTGAACTCTCTCCTGATCTTGGCAGTGCCTGGCTGAAAATGAAGAAGGCTGTTTTCCAATCTCTTTGGGAGTAAATGTTTAGGATAATAAACATTTGCAAAATGTGGGGGCAGAGAGTTATTTTTCACACATGAAAGGACCCATAGGAACATCTGAACAGGCCAGGTAACTGTCACTCTGCTAGAAAACAAGGATCCTTCCCATCCCTGGGTGGACATTTACTCTAAGGGCCACCAAAGGCTGCATCCTTTAGAGATGGACTGTGTCCCTCTGTCCTTCTGGGTGACAGAGGCAGGATTAGCTTCCAAAGGGGGGGGGGGAAAGAAAGGCCCTCTTTGTTATCCTTTCCAATCTCAAGATCTGGAAATTCACCAGAACAAAATGATGGGAGAGAAATGAAAGAAAAAGAAAAAGAAGAAAGTGAGAGAGAGAGAGAAAAAAAAAGAAGAAGAAGAAGAAAAGAACAAGGGCATTCAGATAGCAGAGGATTGACCTGCTCTTGTTAGACCAGAGGACTATGGGGAAGCATCTCCAAGCCAAAGATGTGTTCCTGGCTGCTGGGGTTAATTGTGCAAGCTGGACGAGGCACACACCAGGCAGGTATTGAGAAAGATAAATTTAGAGAGAAGAAAAAAAAAAAAAAAAAAAAGACAGTCCAGCCAAAAATGCCTATGAAAGCAGCAAGCTTCAGTTATATCTGCAGGAGGAAGGGTGGTGGGGGAACTGGAGGAATGTGTAAAACTGAGTGACAGCCGGCGGCAAGACCGCGTCTGCTGCAGCTCTGACCTGCATTTAAACACAGAGCTGCTTAGCCTTTTGAACACCCAAAGTTGGCTCCCTTGTTTGCATTTCATAGAAACTACTATAGAAAGTAAACAGGAACCTTTGGTGAATTATTTAGCATACAAATAAACCAGCAAAGAAGGCTAAGTAGGCCTATATGAACTAACTGGATTGAAATATTCATCTGTAAATAACCCTCCAATCTGGTGCTTTCACGTACAAATACTACATGGAACATTAGACACAACTAGCTTCTAGGGATATTTAGGCTCACTAGAGAGCAATTTTTATGTCTACTGGCATCTGTGGGTAGTGATATGGACTGACTGTTAATATAACCAACATAAAATTTATGTGAACACTCACTGAAATAGCAACACACTGTCAGACAGCTGGTGGCTGATGCGGAGCACATGCGGATTTTATATGCACTGCGTAAACTAACCTTTGCAATAAAGATTTAGCAGGTTTATTAGTTTAGGAAATCGCTATAATTAAGGATAATTCATAATGGCCGCTTATCCACTCTCCAGCAATAGCTAGCTTAATTTAGGCTCCATTTCTTTGAGCCATAAATAAGTGAGCTGCTATCTTCTGCACAGATGTGGTATTCAACCTGTTCATGTTGACTGGTTTTTGCTTGTGTTTTAATCAAAAGCATTAGTAGATAAGACTATAAAAGCACAAGGTTTGAAATAAATTAACAAGAAATGCACAGGCAAAGTTTTTTTTTTTTAATCTACTAAAAAAAAATGAGTAACCTCTCCCTTCAGAGGTAAAACAATTAAAAATAAATAATCCTTTTAAATGTACTAAAGGAACTTTCATTTACAAACCCAAGGAGAGAGAAAGTGACAGCGCAATAACATTAATGAAGGCCAAAGAAATATGAGTGTGACCTCTCTACAGTATTTCCATTTAACTGTGCATGTAATTAAAGCCTGACCTTTGCAAACGCAGCACACTCGCTGCGCAGTAACTTCCCCTGTGATCCAAGCCCGGGCTGCAGAGACTGAGGTTTCTACAGCACAGACTCATGACTTCGGTGTTTGCTATGAGGCATGGTTGCACTCTTGCTCCTGTCCCCACTGACAGGAACCCTTTTTGTGCTAGCCCCCAGCTCTTCCTCCATTGCATCTTTACGTTACAGCCATACACTGTGCAGACACCCAGGGCATGAGTCAGCAGAAAACAAGGAGCACCAGAATCTAGGTCCAGACTGTCAGCACCTCCCATGCGAACCAGCTGGTGAGAACATACTAAGGCGCAGGCTAAGCCCTCCCCCGCCTCATCTGAACAGTCAGCCAAAGGAGACTTTCCCCTCCTGGGATCTCCCCCAGGGAACTGCAGCTTTGATTGACATGGGAATCTGGAATCATATTAAGGGTGAAGCTATACGGAGACTTAAGATTAGCTTTGTTCTTGAGATTTTCATGATTGTGGAGCTAATCCCAGCGTAATGGAAAGGGTGTTGGTCTAAGAGTCAGAAGGTCTCGGATATGTTCTCAGCATGTCATTGTCAGCTGCCATGTCCCGAAAAGAGTTAGTTAGCCCTGTGCTTCATCATTCTCAGGTGCAAACTGGGACTTTATCACCTGTCCTACCTACTGCATGGTCTATTGTTAAGGACTGAAGGAAATAATGCTCATAAAAGTCTCCTAGGGGGGCTGGGGTTGTGGTTCAGAAGTAGAGCACTCGCCTAGCACATGCAAGGCACTGAGTTCAAAGCTCAGCACCACATAAATATAAATAAAATAAAGGTATTGTGTCCAACTACAACTTAAAAAAAAGAGTCTTGGGATCGTACCAATCCAGCCACATACTGTGTGACACTTCAGAACCTGGTTTCCCATGATCAAGCAGGGCTGGTAATATCTTCCTTGCTGACCTCACTTTGTTTTGATGATCAAGAGGAATACTGTGTGCAAAAGTGGTCACTATATTCCGAAGAGCTTTACGGTGTAAGTTAATTAAATAGGTGTTCCACATATACCAAAGTCCTCAAAGTCACTTGGGCCAGAGGGGATGGGAAAAAGACTTGAAGGAGACAGATCATCCTAAATATTAATGGGTATGATGCCACGACCCCAAAGAATGGGCTGGGTGCGTCAGGTTTTGAAAATTTTTATCTTATTACCAACATAATTTTCCTATTCCTGGAAAGATACAAAAGATGGCCCTGTTTTCTCTGTGAATAGTTTTACTTAGTGACGATCAGAAGATCAATGACAAGATAAATGAAACTTTCTAGAAGAAATTTCTCTCCTAAAGCATTCCCATTCAGAAGCTGGGTCTGGGGCTCAAACGGAGGGAATAAGCATCATTTAACCCTTTTTATTAACAAATTCTGGTATTTGGGGTCCTGCCCCCCAGGTTGGCACAGACACAGAAGCATAGCAAACGAGCAGGACAACAGAAAGAGTGACTGTGATAGGCGTTGGCACAAGTCGGCCATCTTTCCCTTCAGTGCCTTTGCCTTGGTGCCCCATGGTGGCTAACCAGCGAGGACAGGCGGAGAGGGGCTGGACTACTTCTAGGAGAATCCTTCAAAATCAAAGTGAGGAGGTCTGCAGCCAGGAAAGGCCCCTGACTTGCATATCATGGCAAAGGCCCCATGAAGCAGCATGACCTTAGGTCCCAAGTTAATAAAAACAGCCACGGAGCTCCCTCCAGTCTCCAGGGCTCTGGTTATCTGGCAATGCTTGCCTGCCACCCCATGATGGTAAGTGGCTCACCTTCTTTTTTAATTCATGTACAGGCCTATTTAATCAGGTGCACACTGGGAGATTTATATCCCATTACAAAAGTGTTCTTGGCAAAATAAAAATCTAATGCTGTGGGTTGTAAAAGAGTGTTGATCACGGAACGAAGGAGCAAGTGGGGTCAGGCAAGGGCGTAGCCCTTCCCATTCCAGCATCCAGACTGAAAGCATTAGCCCAAAACGAGGAACATATTTATCAGGAAAATCTTTTATTCTTTTCAAATAGAGTTTCCTTTAGGAGTCAAAGTTCACAGGAACATTTACCATTCTGGTGCACAAATTGACATCTTTAATAAGGCTTCCTGAAATTCAGAATTTAAATCATGGTTAGAATGAGAGGGTCAAAACATGTCAAACTAAGAACCCAGGGTCAAAAAAATAATGTTTTCATTATAGCTGAATTGCTTTAAAATATTCTCAGCCTCCAAAAATGATCAACTCAAAGAAAGAAGCTTAAAACCAACAAATAGACCCCAGGGTTTTCTAAAGAAATATCTGGTTGCAAGGGCTTGCCTAGACAGCAGAATAAATGTTTAGATATACAGCACTCAAGTAGAAGCTGGACTAGTAGTCGCAGTTTAAGCTATGTGGAAGCATTTTTGAGGAATCCAAGTTCCAGAAACACAAGCACTGTCTGTTAAGCTCCTACAAGTAAAATCAGCAGGCTATACATAGTTGATATAGATTAAGTGCATTTCCGTCTATGATAAGGATAGGTAGCAAAAGCGATAGCAAAAGAATAGGACAAGAGGACTCGTTTAGGGAAAAAAAAAGCTTTTTACTATAGTTTCTTTTAAAAAATAATTTATAATAATATTTGAACAGAACAAGGACTTTGATAGAGGAGACTCCGCACTCTGCATCCACCCATCTTATTAATGCGAGCAATCCCAAGTTAGAGGAAGAGATGCTTGAACATTAGTTTGCTTCCATTCGTATCTCCTGCTAAATTGCGCTGAAGACCCAGGACCCATCCTCTCTGAAACATTTGGATCCCTAATCTGATGCTTATATCTGGGATCAAAACTCTTCCTATGCAAAAGAAAGAAAAGAGCTCTCAATGACGGTAAAGAATCTCTAGGCTTCTGTCCAAATCCCTGACAGTGACCCGAGGAGGTTTTACTCTTATCACTTAGGTTTATTTTGCACTTCAAATCTATTTTATAGCTTTCTAGAAAGATGAAGGAAATAGCCAGGGCTTCATGACTTCAAGGATAATCAAAACCAAGATGGTATATTCTTCCTGGTAACAACAGATCTCAAAGCTGTAAAACACAGTGCTGTTCGGATCCCAAGCCTGAACGGGAAACACAGGTCCCGCACTGAGCCTGTCGTCTCTAATGATTCTCTCAGAATTTCTTTCGTTGAAGGAAAGCAGACTCCCAACCAGAAATAGCAAAGCTTTGTAGCATAAAAGATAAATACGAGAACCCCTGCTTCCGCCTGCCCTTTGCCTGGTGACACTGACAGCAGTTTAGCAGTAATATTTTGCCAACTATCATAACTTGGATTCATTTGATTTGCAGATGGGGACCCCTATTGGTATGAGAAAAATCCCAGGGAAAATGGAAACTAAGCACTGCTTTCTTAACCAAATGTGCCTGAACTTACCAATAAAAACACGCAGCACCCACAGCCCTACTTCATAAAGAAAAAAAAAACACGGGGTGTTGAAATCCTCTCCTCCCACCCGGACCTACACAAGCAGCCTCCGAGGTATGCCTACCCCCTCCCAGACAAGGCTCTGAAGTTCATCTCCTCACACACCCTGCAAGGGGCGCGTGCGCACACGCACTCTCCTCCAGCTGCCTGTGTCACCAGGGTTGCAGTCTATCTCCTTGCTGACAGATCTCCGTGTTGGGCAGGATTTCCAATCCTTCATGACTATCTATTTGTCACTGCAGGTGAGTGGTGGCACTCAGCCTGATCCCCAGCCACTTTCACAGTTACTTATCTGTCTTTATGGATTCATCCTGTGTGTCAAGCCAGCGCATAACAGCATTACTGTCAGGGTGACAAAACTGTCCCCAGAGTGCCACAAATGATTCTCTCTCCTTATGGCTGCTAGCAGGGGAAGCACGGTGACACTACCTCGCCTCACTCATCCTTTTCCAGCCCTAACCCGGTTCAGCATCTCCTCCTGCAGGAAGAGCTGGCTAGGGGTGGATAAGAGCAGCCTCTGTGGTCTCTAAAAATTATAAAGGAAAATGGGGGGCAGGGCTGGAGGGGACTGCAGGGCTTCCTGCAAGGCGCAAAGCTCTTGTCACCTGCTCTTGGGTGAGGCAGTGACGCGTTTAGATACCTATCATTGAGGAAGCCAGAGTGGGGTCCTCCCTCCTCCTCCACTCTCCAGGCCTGTCACTCTTCCATCCTCCCAAGCACACATTCGATATACAGTGAAGGGGACCAAAAGGCTGTTAACTGCTAAACCTGTAAATCTGAACTGTAATGGCAAGCCGAGATTTGAATGTTGTCATTTGGGAAGCAGATATATTAACTGAAACTAACAATAAATAAGAATTTCAAGAGCACTCTGGGTTTGCCAAATGATTTGTAATCATTTTCGCAAGTTGACTGCTTCAAAAATAACGTCTCATTTCTTTTGTGTTGTTAAATGGAGCCCCAGTTCCATTTTCCTCTGCAGGCTTCCTTCGAAATGTAATTTTGACAGCCACGTCATGCCTGTGGCCATGTTACTTGGAAGGAAGGTTTCTGCCTTTCCTTTATTTTAATCCCACAACAGCATGCCAAAATTAATGCAGCAAGGGAAAACACTGAAATTTTATTGCCACCAGGAACTTGCTCGAGGAACCCACGCTAAGATATGCTAGCCCCAGACCGGGCCCACAATCATTGCACAGGTCCGCCCAGAGTGACCTTCTAATGCCACTCAACAGTTTCACAGATTCCTCCGAAATCAAGGTCAGGGAAGCCTAGATCTGTGCACCAGGCCAGTCACACTATATTTGGGGGCTTCACTAGTGTTAGAAAAAATAGATAATCGACAAGACACTCTACTTACCAGGTGGGGTAGGGGATGAAGTCGGGCTGGAAGTCTTGGCTTTCTCTCAAAAGGTCAACTGAAACACAAGCGCACACGTGTGGGCGTGCACACACACACACACACACACACAGGAGTGCACACGCCAGTTGAGGCGTGCCTCAGACTCCGCTTTGTTCTTATCCTGATGAGTGCTCCCTGTCTTGAGTTTTTTTTTAAATAGGTTCAAGCTGATTTCTGACACTGGCAAAACAAACCTAAAAGCAATTTAGAAAACACCTGCCCGTGAAGTCAGATGGCAAAATATCTAAAGCTTCTCTCGAAATCTGTGACCTCAGAGGCTGACATGGTTTGATGGGAAATTTAATGTAATAGGCTGCGAAAGGCAAGAGGCCTGTTGTCAGCAATGAAGTCTGAAAGTTAGCAGAATTAATAACACTGTACAATGGAAGAGCCCTCCAGGGACAAGGCTGCAGAACCAGGGCAGTGGGGAAAAATGACTTTTGAAGTCATTTCACTATGACATTCTGTCATCACTGCTAAACGGAAATAAAAAATCATCCGAATCACCGCATGTTTCTTTGTGTGTCCTTCCCTTATCTAATATAAAGTAATAACACCCCACCCAGGCTGGGAATGGACCCTCGAGGGATTCTGAGAGCTCCATTTTGAATCGCTAAATGCAATAAGAATAAATGCAAGTGGGAGTCTGTTTAGCAGAGAGTGATGCCCGGGCTGTTGCCCATCGAAAGCCAATAAATCTCAATGCTTCAACAAGAGATGAAAATGGTTATCTCATCATTGCAGTGCCAGGGCGAAATTTTCTCTGAGCCAGAGTATTTTTATAGATGATTTATGTCTGCGAAGGATAGTTATTTAGCAAAATGGCAGATAATGATGAATAGAAAGTAAATATGAACAGCAGCAAGGGAGTGTTGCTTTGCAGCCGCAATAGACCAAACAAAATACCTCCATAAAGTACATGCCATAGATAATTGCCATTACACTGAAGCTGGCGTCCCTGTATGACTGGAAGTGAAATACAAATGAGGCGATCTGATTTAGTAAGTGATTGCTTTTTGTTGTTCTAGAATACATGCCCCCGGAGTCTGCTAATTTTCCTTGAAAGCATACTTGGTGTCTATGGAACTGTGGGTACGAGCACCAGCTTGGAGCTACACTGATTGGATTCAAAGGCCGGAGCAACTTCTTAGTGGTGAGACCTTGGGTAAGTTCCTTACCCTTTCTGTATCTTAGTTTCCCCATCTGTAGAATGGAGATAATAGCATTAACCTGTAGGTTTGTCACAAGAATTAGATGAGGTCATCAGTAGAAAGAGCTTACGGCGATTCTGGGCATCTGGTTAATACTACATCAATATTAGCTACTGCTCTTATTTTAGGACCAACCACCCAGAGAACTATTTACTATGTTTTAGATTTTATCTGGTCTTCTTCATTTGCTGAATCTTTCAATTGAACCCAGAGTGAGATTTAAAAAAAAAAAAAAGGAGAGTTTTAAGTGGAAAATCTGTAGTCTACGGACTGGACAGAGGCCAACACGAACCCATCCAATTTCTGATCATTCCACCAACATTCTCCTTAATTCACAAGGCATAAGAGATGGTCACATTATCAGGTTGGAAGAGAAGAGAGGAACAAAAGAAATTATTCATGGAGTTACAATGGAAAGGAAGTCTATTTTAAAAAGAAACAGAACTGAGTTTTTGGAGCCTTTGAATAAAAGATAAGTTGACTGCACACAGAATGTCAAAACGGAATGGAAGGAAGGTATTTTTTTTTAACTTTTTTTTTTGTACTGAAGCACTACACAAGGAAAAAAAACTAATTATAGTTTTAAATGTCCAAAATGCCATGTCCACCAAAAGCCCGATGCTCATTAGTACTAGTAATTAACTTTACAACTGTCAACACAAACAGCGCACAGGCTGACAGATAGAGAGTAGCTCTGAGGGTGCTAATAAATCCGGAAATAACAACTTGACACACAGATGCACAAAGGGATGCAGGTGATAAAGAAATGTTGACATCAAATCTAATTATCTTCGAAACGGCCAACTACAGCACGAGCCACAGTAATGCACTGTTACTGCTGGTGACGAGCCCCACTGGAGCAGCGCTTAACCACTGCCTACAACCGGCTTTTACAGCCTCTTGTCAGAGCCGGTGAGGACAATATCAAACAGGAAATTATGAGTGCCATGACCCCTCCAAGTCAAAAATCCAGTGATGAATATGGGCTCAGCAAGGCATGGCAGATTACCCCCTCACGGGTTCTAAAGCCGGGATGATATATGACATTTTTATCAGGCACTTTCTCAGGAATGTCACCAAGAGGGAAAATAAAGGCCCTGCAAAGAGACGACTAGGTGAATTATGCAACTGTAATTGCCGATCATAACCTGATATGAGTTGAAATTGCTCTGTTTTCATATTGAGATAGCATAAAATTGTCGGGAAATGCAATGGCTCCTTAATGTGGGCTAGATGAGTCTAATATTCTGATCATTTTTCACTCGGCTGCAAGGTAAATCGAGCTTCCTTAACACAGCCACTGTGGCCCAGGGCAATCGAGGGGCCCAATTTTACACTTGAATTGAGCAAATATGTGTAAACTACGATTTTTCATATTTTCTGCATGCATAAGAAGATGAAACATCTTTATCATCTGTATTGTCTGGCTGAGCTTATACAAAATATTAGTTTATCTCTCCTACTTTGGTTCATTCCATAAGCGAGACACATAGATCTGAAGGACAGGCAATATCCCATATATAAAACAAGTCCATCTTTTATGCAGTCTCATTTCACACGTTCTCCTATTTAAAAACAACCACCACACAACAAAAAAATAGACATAGCAGCAGCATACAAGGGAGGAATCTTTGAAGGGTAGAGGTAAAGCAAATATAGGCTTTAAACACCACCAATTCTTCCATCTTTCTCCTATTCGCGCATAGAGGCTGGGGAGAAGCCAGATTCTCTTTGGTGTCTCTCCTAAATTGTCTCCCTTTCCCCACCAGAGGCAGTTCCACCTGCAGGGATGTGGCACAGTGTTTTATTGCTTTCTCACTGTGGCCGCAGCAAAGGGGAGAAGAATGTGTGGGTGGAGCCCGCTCTAAGCCTGGGCGCATCTCCACGGTGTTCTGGGATTGCTTGATGCCAGCTCCCTTCTCTCCTTTCTGAGCCCCAACCCCTGAGGGTAGCGGGCCCAGACCCAGCACAGCTGTATCTCTCCTGCAGAGTAAATTTCCCCTTCCACAGCTTCTTCCCATCTGCAGGCTCTCAGTCCCCATGCGACACACCATCCCCGAACAGGAACGTCGGTGTGACCCAGAAGATGAACCCTGCAAATGGGTCTCCTAAAGGATCCTTCATGATAAGGGTCCCTTCAGAGAAGGCTCTTACCACTGTGATTTATTACTGACCAGCAACGTATTAGCGCTTCCCGGGTGAAGTCTTTATCTTGGCCACATTCCTTAGAGGTGTTCTTGGGTGGATGTAGCAAGGCGCAGGGCCTGACTCACACCCACGGACCATGTTTGGCCTCGAGTCACAGTGACACTTGCAGTTGTACCTCCAGCAAGCTTCAGAGCATTAAAATAATCCTATAGTATTTTTGTCCCCTAAAAAATAATCAAAGCATTTGCTTCCCTTAAGAGGCCTCTAGGAAACAGGGTGCTAATGATAGAGAGACCAGGGAGGAGTGAAGAAAACAGACGGCAAGAGTCACCCGAACTGAGTCCACTTCAGCAAGGGAGGCTCACATCCAAGGGTGGAGAACACGTGGAAGTGCTTGGTCTTCTGTGGTGGCCACTTGGCTCCATGGGAACCACTGTACACAGAGCAGTACCACACATACAGACCAGGCTTGCTGACACCGTGTAAAGCTAAGCTGAGGTCAGTGAGCAAGGAAGGGTTCCCTGTGGCACTCTTAAGTGTGTGCGGGGTTGGAAGGGTGGTTATGGGAAACCACTCTGTCAATCAGATGCCCCCTCCCACTTTGGCATGCCCATCACATTTATATGGACTTCAGTACTCTCTGTTCACACACCTACCTCCCTCTTAAATGGTAAGTTCTCTCCAGGAGGGGGCCTTTCTATATTTGTTGTATCCTCAGCATTTAGTACAGTCTCTTGGAGACTTGGCATTCCACAAATATTTAATGAATAGGTGACTGTGTTAATGTGTGTGGCAACTGGCTAGTGTATCCGGTGCCATATAACAAATGACTCCCCAAATCAGTGGCTTAAAACAACAAACAGGCCAGGTGTGGTGGTACGCACCTATACCCAACAACTTGGGAGGCTGAGGCAGGAAGATCACAACTTTAAGGATGGCCTCGGCAAATTAGTGAGGCCATAAGTAACTTAGTGAGACCCTGCCTCAAAAAATAAAAATAAAAACAGGGGCTGGGGATGTAGTTCAGTGATAAAATGCCCTGGATTGAGCCCCCAGTACCAAAAAATAAAATAAAATAAACACCCCACCCCATCACTACCACAGCAAACACTATTATCTCACAGTTTCTGTGGGTGAAGAATTTGGAGGCTGGGTAGGGTCTCTGATCAGGATTTCTCACAAGAAAGCAATAAAGGTTGTCAACGGGGGCCGTAGTCATCAGAGGCTTGATTTGGGTTGGCAAATATATTTCCCAGCTCAACGACACGGCTGCTGGCTGGAGGCCTCAGGTCCTTCCCATGAGGGCTAATCTACAGGACTGCTCACAGTATGGCAAATGGCTTCCCCCAGAGGGAGTATTCCAGACAGAAAGAGACCATAAGGTGGCCATATTCCTGTTATGACCTAGTTGTTCCCCTTATTCTAGTCAACAAGTGTAGCCCACACTAAAAAGCAGGAGAGCCCACAGGCTGTGGATGCCAGGAGACAGATCACAGGGGCCATGTTGGGGGCTGGCTATGACAGCCAGCTTCTACCAACTTAGTTCAACCAACATCTGTGTAACAGACCTGGTGCTGACCGCTAGGGATACAACAGTCAGTGGGCAGCAGGGTACATGGCCCCTGTCCTCACAGAATTTACAATCGACTAGGGAAGCTGGGTGTTCAACAACTGAAGTATGAGCACTGCTTATCCAAGGGAAAGTGGAGGGGTGAGTATGTAAACTGGAATCGTTGGTCATGAGACAGATTGTGCTATTACACACGCTGCCATTATGCACCAGCCATCATTTGGCGTCTTCCCAAAGAAGAATTGTACATTGTCCTGAAAACACAGTGCTCCATTGTAAGGGTGAGTACCTTTATAGGTACCAGGCAAGAATCAGAGATGGTAATCAGCTTCCTCTCTCCAGTGGGGGAACTTGAGGCCAGGTGGGAAAGACTTTCTCAGCTTCACAATAATAACTTCATATCAAAACACTTTCATTCTTCAGATAGAAAACAAGTCATCGGTAGAGATAGAAAATTTGCTTTCTGAGCCCTAAAGATACCTTTCTAATCACTAGGTAACAGGGAGGGATCCCTGATCATAAGTTATCTAAACCAAACGAAGCTGAAATGAAACCACCCCGTGTGATTTACTTTTTCTTTTTAAAGTAATAAAAACACACAAGTGCAAGTTTTTGTTTCTGTTTTTCCTTGTTTTGTTTTTAATCCAAGAATCGACTTGTTTCTTCCTAGGGAATCTTTATTGAGCTGCAATGCACTCAATATTATTAAGAATTCTGATCAGAGGTAAACATGCAAAACACTGAGTCCAGGGGATTAAGACTCTTTGTTAGTGTTTACGTTATCTGTTTTTAATTCCTATATATCCTTTCTTTATCTCAGTGTTTCAACACTAATTGCAAAACAGCCCTCACTAACAGTAATGAGCCCCTGGCCCTTTGCAGACCTCCAGACAGAGCTCCCTGCCATAGATAAGGCAGTCCCTTAACAAGGCTCAGTAACTGGATCAAGGTCTTTTACAGCTTTTCCACTTTCTTTTGCTCATCTGGCCTTCCAGAGGCTAACCCAGCTCGCTAAATCATGTAGTTCAGGGTGATATCTTAGTCTGCTGAGAGTCTCTAACCTCAGCTGCATCTAAGGAAATGAATATGCAGTTCTTGGCCTCTTCAAGATACTTCTCAACTTCAAACAGAGCAAGATTGAAGAGCAGTATAGGAGGGCACCCCGTCTACCTGGTACTGTGAGCAGGGCTGAACGTGGACCCTCTTGCCCAGTGAGTCCCAGTTTGCTGGTATGAATTAAATTAATCTTGTTCTAAAAATCTTAAGACCCATGAATTTTTAGGCTGCATTTGGATAAATCATGCTGCCTGGGTTCTGCTTTGGAATCTTAGCAAAGTGTCAAAGGAAGAGAATGAGTTCTTATATCGATGGGGTTGTTCAATGGCCACTTACTCTTATTTTATTTAGCAAGAGAGGAACTCCGTTCTGCCTTTTCTTTCCTTTGGCTCCGATTTTCCACTCAGCCGTTTCTGTGATTACAAATACCTTTTGCTCTTTTTTCATTATGGAGTCACCTACACATTGAAATGGTACCTATTTCATCTTCTTGTCTTGTCTGTTCCTGTATACCCCTTCCAGAGACTTAATTCAGGGATGTTGCTAAGCAACTATACATCATAGCAGCCAGTCACCAATTACTAATTGTCCTCCGCACTTTAGCCTTGAAAATCTGGGCTGCCTGTGACAATGGCATGGAGTTTCGATGGCCAAAAACATACCCAGAGATTTCTTAGCTCAGTGAAGACGGAGACACTAATAACCAGGCACTATCTCGTGGCAGTGACAAAGACTTCTAGTCTCATGCCCGCCAAAGCATTGCAGTAACAAGCCCATCCATTTGGCACTGTTCTTTCCTCCCTGCCCAGAGAAAAAAAAATTGGAGGTATGGTTGGAAATGTCTGGACACATGCACGGATGAAAACGTGGACACTGGCATTTCACACGCGATCCCCTTCCTCCCTGTTGGTACCTCCCCATTGCTATAGTTTCTAGTTGATTTGAGGATCTATTAGTAATCAAATTTCAGCCTCAATTTTATGGTTAGTGTAATGGAGTTAATTTCTCTAATGCTAGCAGTTCATGGAAGGGGTCTCTTGCGGCAGTCCAGACCTGGGATTCGCAGCAGCTGTCAGAGATGCCGCTAAGGAATTCCTTATTAGCTAAGATGCAACCAGGCAGAAAACTCATTACACAGTGCTAAATATACTTAATCACATCTATTAGAGAAAAATGAACTTGATAATTACAACAAATAACTAAACTGCAGAAAGTGTTCAAGGAAAAAAAAAATCCACCCCAGGATCTAAGTGTACGGGGAATCTGAGCTGCACAACACCAAAGGGGAGCCAGGAACACGGCGCTTTGTGCTGAAGGAGAAACCGGTCTCCAGGTAGGTGGAGCTGATTTAAGTTGCCTACTAAAATGACAAATTTACATTTCAAAAGTGCCCTTGTTTATTTGGTATATGTAAAATTTTAATTAGAAAGAAATCTTTGGAGGGCAAATGCTTTTGTTTGTAGACTGGTTCTCCTAGGTGCGGGTGACGGGTGGAGGGGGCTGTGAAGGAGCCCATGGTAAACACTCGGTTTGACAAATAGAGATCTATAATAGCTCTGTGGCACATGCGACTTCCCTGGAGCCTAACAAATGTTGAGAGTCAAATTTGTCTTTTTTTCTGTCACAAAATTGAAGTCCCCAGGTGGGGGGACCTTTACCATTCCTGACTGAGGAATCTACATGAGGACCACCGGAGTGAATGTCACCTATCAATTATTTTCAGTGCCTGACCTCACTTAGCAGGGGCGTCATGACTCCCGAGGGGTGTTTCGGGGCAGTGTGGCTTTGGGAAGGAAAGCCACAGAGTCAAGTTAACTTTGGGGCCAAGGCCTAGTAGGAGATGATCATTGGAAATGGGCAGGGAGTGGGGACTGGTCACTGTTAAGCATGACAGTGATATGGGACTTCTGGAAGAGAAAAGGAGGATAAGAAAGATCAAAATAAAGTCTGAAAACAGGTGCTAGTTGATTGCAGAGTTGAGTCTCAGGGATGTGGGAGGAGCAAGGCTGCAGCTGGCTTCAGTCTGCCTAAGCCCCTGACTCTTTGGCAACTTCCTCTCTGCAGACAGGACAGATGGACAGTTTTTAAGCATAGAAGTGACAGAATGGTTACATCTCTGGAAAGCCTGTTAAACAAAAATATACTGCTGTTACCTTTGGCCACTGAGGGCAGCAGCAAAGCAGTCCACTCACTCTGACTAGTGGGAAAATCAAGTCAAGCCCACATATCCACACCGATAATCAGGAAACCCTTTCCTCCTATTAGCCGTATTTTAAAGGAATGAAAACAGAAGCGATCAATGTGGTTCTCCCCAAACATTCAAGTTTCCTGATTGGGGGTTTACTTTTCTATCTCGCTGTTTAGGTGGGGGTGGCCTTCCACACAGGTGAGGGACACTGTCGGCATTATCTCCCCACATCCATCCAGTGCAGCCTGTGACCTTGCCCTAGTTTCCCTCTAGGAAGCCTCTCCTTCCCTGGCTCTTGGCCCAAGGGCTTCCAGCCCAGTCTCCTCTACCCTCCGCATCATCCCACTCCCCAGGCTGCAATGGAGGCAAATGAGCACCTCGGCTGGAGATGCTAGGACGAGGCCTCTCACTTGATCTATAGGTGTGCCCAGGGAGGGGCAGCTGCTGCAACCATCTCTCGGTGACCAAGAGAGGGGAGTCCGATTGAAAGTAAAACGAACAGTAAGGAAGTAGAAGCAGCATGTGAGCAAACTAACAGATCATGGCCACTCATTTGAGCGCTGATGACACTGTAGTAAAGCCAGATACTGTTGACCTTTCCCGCATAAGGGTCAATAAGTCGTCTTCCCATGATGACCCGCCTCCTGCAACGCCTGTCAGGCTCTCTTCCCCATTTTCAAATGAAGGAAGCCTGATAGAACGTCACACTCTCACTATCAACTTGGTGCTCCATGTGGATCCAGTCTGTCCTTAAAGAGGGCACAGCATTGAATGAAAGGACACAGAAGAACGACGTGACATAAGAGGAAAGAGCTGACTCTGGCAACAGCTGCTTTTGTGCCCCGTCCCTGGGAACAGGCATTTCAGAAGCTGGGCCCCAGCTTGGCAGATCGCTGGGCGCTGGCCCTTAGAGCTGGGTGGAGAGATCAGAGGACGCGGGGGTATCGGCCCGCCCCAGACATGCAGCTGCACTGGGTTTCATCACATATCAATTTTTACTGCAAAGAAAACCATACAAATTTAATCAGCTCTTCATATGGAAATATTTAACTTTTTTCCCCTAGAGTTGTTTGATATTATTGTTTTAAGAGTCAGGATTAAAAAAAAATCAAGATGTGTGATAGTGGTGGACACAGAAAAGCATCCATTTCTGGCAAGAATGCAAGTCTCATTTCCAGTAGACTCGGGTCTTAAATGCACTGGCGTCTCTGTCAATTGCCTGGCTCAATGAAGAACATATTACATGCCCATAACCATGAAGTATAAGACAAGAATGATCCATCCTGCACACCCCTCACCCACAGTCCAGGCAGGATGCTATTATCGGTGAGAATAACATGATCTCAGAAAAGCTCCTGTTGCCCACAAGTTTAAGAAGTGTTCTGTTTTGGCATCCAAACCTCTGAGGTTTCCATTTGCTCCTTCAGAGATGTTATCAAACAACCTTGTTCCAGAACTTCTAATCTCTGAAAACCTATAATGTGGAATTCTTACATACATACCTATTAAAGTACTATGTTCTCTCTCAGTAGTCGTAAAATGTAAAACACCTCTTAAAAGAGATTTCCTTTGTTTCCCAGCCAAGGGCACAGGAGACAAAAGAAGTTGCCTTTTAAATATAATTTTTAAACACTGTATTAAATAAAATGAAGTATCGATATACAGGGTGATTTCAAAAATGAGGTCTGCTTTTGAGATCACGGGCATTTTTAAATGCCAAAGTGATGTAAGCTGCAGGCCCAAGCCAAGAATTTTCCATCTCAGAAATGGGTCGTCAGAAACTCAGGGATGAGGACAACATAGTACGCTGTCACCCACTGTACTGGGAAGACAGATTCAAAGCGGACACAACACCTACGCCAGTTTGTGAGAAAGGGTGGGTCAACTGCATAGCCTGGGTCAGGCCCAGGCAGGACAATTTTCTTGAACTGCCCTGGATCATGGCCGCAGAAACTTCTAACTCTGACATAGTTACAAAGCCATAACATTTGTTGGCGGTGCAGCTATTAAGTCACCAATCAATACCCATATTAATTTTCCTCCACACTATTTTCCTTTATGGGGGAAGCTCTATTTACTAAATGCCCTGATATGGGCCGGCTGGGCAGAATTCATCTCCGAGGCTTTGGAAGACATCTTCTGGCCTTCATCACATTAGTGCCACTGACCTTCTCTGTTGGAGGAGAAGGAATGGCAGACATGGTGAGTAACTGAGGATAATCTTGAGAGGAGTACTTTCTGGAACCCAAAGCACAGAAAACTTTATGTCAACATTATGGATAATGCTTTTTTTTTTTTAAGGGAAAAAGAAATCCCATTTCTATTATGCAATCAGGAAATTGAAGATGTCTATCTCCAGATAACCAACTGCTTGTGGTGCGATTTCACTTGGAAACTTGCACAGAGAATGTTTTCCTACTGTCTGTTCTGGTTTCTCTGTCACTTCACATTGACTTTTTTTCGCTTTCTGTAGCAAATAAATCAGAAAGTTAATAGTTCTGTTGATTTGTTAGAGCCCACTGCCCCCTTAAAAAAAACAAAGAAAAGAAAAGAATAGCTCTAAAGGGGGAAAAACTGATCCCAGTGTGTTAACAACTCCATTGCGGTTTCAGGCTGCGGTCATGCCAACTGTCTAGTAAAAAGAGAAATTCCTCTATAGCAGAAGTAATAAAATCTTCTTTTAAAGCACAAATACCATGCAGGGAGGAAACGTAAACCCACGCATTGGGACAAGGAAAGGGGGTGGTAGGAGGTAAAATGTGGGCTGGAGTACTGGGGACCTGCAGTCGCCACAGTGCTTTGGAAAATTTTCACCCAAAGCAGCTGTTTGTATGACCCAGAATTTTCTCTTCTTAATCCATCATCCAGATGATTTTGGGAAGATGTAAGCTATTATCTGGAGCCATCTTCATTGTTATTCATATGAGGAAATATTTATCACCCACTCTGCTTTTTCAGAGAAGCTGATCTGTAAGTCAGATCAGATAGTTGAAGAATATTCTGATCGTCATGACAGGGTGCTTATGGCAAGCCAAACACGGCCCGTCTGGGAGACAGCCCTGTAGATATGGAGAGGAAACTTCTGCTTCCAAACCAAAGAGCTGAGCATTTAACATCTGAGTCTCATATCTGGATTCCTAGGACTCATAATTGACAAATAATTGACTTTCCTTAAAATCAGGGTCAAAGCTCCCCAAATTACCACCCTTGGTGATGAACACACTGGGCCAACTGTTCCCAGGCAGTCAAGAGGAATCCTGTCTGCCCCCGGGGCCCCCACTCAGTTACTCCAACAAAAGGCAGCAGTTGAATGTAGAGAAAAGTCAAGTGAAAAGAGCTGGGATCCTGTGACACGGGGCATTCAACAGCCAGATTGTTTTCACACAATCACTCAATATCTCTGATGATGGCCAGACTTGGAAGGGAGATCCATTTGCCAGGTAATGCTTTGACACTGAGAGCCAGCAGAATGCAAAGCCAAATTCCTGTTTCCTAATGCAGGCTCTTTATTAAAACACCCACATCCCCGATCCTGGGTCCAATCCTGGGAAAAAAGCCCTCAGAACACCAGGGCAGGGCCCCACAGATGGATGAACATCTAGGAGGCTCTACCTCCTGATTTGCCCTGCTCTTCCAGGTTCCTAGATTCTGCCTGAGGGGAAGGAGGGGGAGCTCCAGGGAAGGTCAACGGCAGTAGCAGCTGTAGCCCAAGCCACCATCTTAACACTTAAATGAATTAAAAGCAACGATGCAAAGACTGTGTATTTCATTTCATCTGGTATTTCCTCAAGCACTCCCACCCCAGGAGCTATATGTAAACATTACGGTCCCCCCCACCACCACTTTGGACTTAATTGTATTCCTAATTGAAAATGAAAATTAATTTGCTTTTGATCAATTCCAGGTGGTAGATCAGCCTGAAATGGTAGCAGAGCATTTTCCCCTCTAAGTGACCACACACACGTGCCCATAAACACCAGCGTGCACAGCCGGCGGCGGCATGAACAGGCAGCAGTCGTCTCCCCGCCCCCCCCCCGCCCCCCAAGGGCTCCTAGTGTCTCTGTTCCCTTTGCTGATTGGCACCATTCAATTTTTAATAAAAAGATTTACAAAAGTGATGAGACTTGTGGAAATGAACCGCTGACAGGCTCGCCGAGTTAAGTGCGTAATTGAGGCTGTGGAGCTACAGATGTTGGACAATGGAGGCTTACATCAAGATGTATGCGCTGCTATCACAAATAACCTGGCATCTGGTTTCTTTATCTAAGTACCTTTCTTACGGTTTGGATCTTAATTTTTTACAGTTGACAGCAGTGTTATTTGAGCCAGTCAGTGGCATCTGGTTGCTGGGAGGGGGAGAGGAAAAAAAAAAAGAAGGAAAGAGAGAAAGAGAGAGGGAGAGAAAAAAAAAATCTCCATGCACTTTAATTAATTGTGGAGAAATTACATGGTCCTTCAACCGTGTAGTTTGTCATCAGTGCACATTACAGATTTATATTAGATGTTTCTCCACAGTGTCAGGAATAATTAAAAGGGGGTAGGAAATGATGCCAACCAGCAATGCTTTACATCAGTGGTGAAAGTTTTATATTTATTACAGCCAAACAATTTTAGAAGAAGATGTCAACTCCGAGGCTTGACTGTGCATGGAATACATATCAGGCTGTAGGCAAAGCCAAGGCTCCACGGCTGCTGGGATAATGAGAGCGGGCTCATGTTTAATCTAGCAGGCCGACCAGAATTTGTATGGCGTGCCAGAGTTATTAATGACGCGGCATCTCTTTTTCTCATAAAAACATTCACCCCCAAACAATAAGTAACATATGCTTTTTTCTTTTTCCAAAAGTGATCTTCATCCAATTGCTCTTTCTGATCCTAATAAGAACAGAAGTGCCAACTGTATGCAAGTTACTGTTTTTTTTTTCTCAATTAGTCTATGCCACACTTATGGCTCAGGCAGTGTTGGAATTATTTAGTAAAACAAAATATCAAAATGATTTTTGCCTTCACGGAGCACATGATTATATGACATTCCTCCCAAGGCCTTCCATGAGGGGAGTCACACCCAGATAGCAGCCCTCGGGAATGGGCAGCCCCATCCTGCATCCACATCAGCCGAGAAACTCAAATCTTAGCTTTTTAGTTCCTGTTGCCATGGAACAAACTTGGTGCATACTCCCTCATCTTTTCTGGTGATCAGAGCCAGGAGAACATCCCACACATCCACAATGAAGGTTCTGGAACAGTCATGCGAGGCACATCCATCTTCTCCTCTGCTGTTCCAATCAGCAGATTTCCTTTGGTATCATCAGGGCATCAGACTGCACATTTCAGGGGGATTATTAGACAATCTCAGCCTTCATCGGGTGACTTGCAGAACAGTCAGTGTGCGCAATAATCCCCTCATATGCGATGCCTGTCACTTCTTATTTATAAGCTTCTTGCCCTAGATATTTTCATAATTTCCATTTAGCCAGTGTGGCCCCAGAAGTGGAGACATCCTGGGAATCAGCACCTCCGGAAAGCCTCACCTTTGCCCCAAGAGACAGAGACGACAGCAGGGCAGCCAGAAGGGGTTCTCTCCTGGGGGGTACCAGTCTCAGCAGTGGGAATGTTTTTCCTTACAGTGAAAGAAAATGGCAATAGGATCCTCAGGGCAACGGATTTGTCAGAATGATCAGGAGCCCAGCAAGAAGCGTCTGCTGTAAGTTCAGCAAGATGATTCCATAATAAATAATAGCGACCTCAGTGATTTAAAACACTTTATAAGAATGTCTTCCAATTTATAGAGAAATAGCACTTTAAATTTTCCAAAGCACTTCTGTAAATAATATTTCATTTAACTAATTACCTTTGTAACTCAGTGTAAAAAATATAAACAGGGAGACTCCTGGACACTTCATTCTGAAATAAAACATATACTGGAGACACGTTTGTTTCCTTTGCTGTTGGCTTAGAAAAGTCACTGGTCACCTTGCTAAAGTACCTGCCATACTTTACTTGAACCTGTGGCCTGCCTCCTTCCTATCCAGTCTCATCTGCTCTCATCGCCCCTCTGAACACTGCTCTGCTCTCTTCCTGATCCTCCAAAACATCAAGCCCTTTTCAACCACGGGGACTTTGCACCTAACTGTTCCTCTGTCTGAAACGCTAACTCCAAGTCCTCATGTGGCTGTGTCTTTTTGTCTTTTAGATCTTGACTCCAATGTCACCTTGCAGAGAAGCCATCCCTGACCTCTCGATCCAATATTACCCACTTCCTAGCTTGCCATCTGAAATGATCTTATTTTTGTAAGATCTTATTTTGATCTTATTTTTGTAACATGGGTCTCTCCCATTGGAATTTAAGCTCGAAAAGAACTTGGAAACACAAGTTTAGGGTAGATTTCTCTATGTGCTTAAAAGTAACAAATCTACAATTAGTTTCAGATAATCCACATGTCGACTTTTCTTTAATTCAGCAGAAACTCTTTAATCTAGTTAATGTAGTTGAGATTTTTGTCATATAAATCATTTTTCCTCTTCTCATTTGGATTTCAAAGCCACCGAGAAACCTCTTTTTTTTTTTGGAGTGATCCTAATGGAATTAACCAAATTTAAAGAGATGTTGACTTAAAACCATTATTCTTGGAAAGAAAAGAATATTCAAAAGAGGTTAAACCACTGCATCTTGTGTCCCTAACAGGATTATTTTAAAGTCAGTTTTTCACTGTACTTAAGCAGTTCACTCGACCAGTCACTAGGGTCTGAACTCTGATTTGAGTCAGGGTTTGCAAGGCTTCAACCAAATCCCTACTAAATCCAGCTTTGGAGGGAAACAGCCAAGTGCAACTGAAGCCAAGGCAAGAATACTCAGCTCCTAACACTCCTGCCTCAAGCAGCAGATACCGGTGGCAATCGTGCTCTTAGGACTGACGGGGGCCAGAAAAAAGAAGCATGAATAGGACCAAACAGATTTGAACCCAACATAGAACACAAGTTCCTGAAAGAAGTGACAGAGCTAAGATGTTTTAGAAAAATGATCAAAATCTTTGGAGGAATTATGATCAGGACAAATCCCTTCCTGGTCCCTGTACTTACTGAAGACTGTGTTTGGTCCATCTTGTAGCTCCTTACAGCACCCAACACTAGGTGCGTAAGGAATAGATAGTGGATGTTTGGAGGAATCTGAAGGACAGGCCTAACTTGTAGGCTCCGTGCGGAAGAGCCATGACTTTCTAGTTCTTCACCTCCTGCTCAGTGCTCAGCACAGTCCAACTGCTGAATGGAAAACACAAACTGATGCATCAATTGGGCAATGAATGAAGGGATCACATCAGCCCTCAGGGCTAAGATGCTGGATAAACTTGCAGAGGTGGAAATCCTGCCTCTGTCCCACATTTCCCCCTTGAACTGTATTCTTTCCAGAAAGCAAACCTTCTTCTCCACCTGCACCCTTACTTCCTCCCTGGCTCTCTGTGCCTACTCTGAACCAAAGCCTCTTACTCGCGGAGAAGCAGGGATACCTTAGAGAATGTGCCCGAAAATCCTGTCTTCCTCATCGAAATTCCAGGGACAGCACCTTCATTACGCCACCACCACACTGCTCCTGCTGTATCAAAAGCCAGCAGGAGCAGCTTCCTGGGCTCTGGGAGAAAGGAGTAAAGGCACCTGACAGGTGTGACATGAAGCTCTGCTCTGATCCTTTCTCTCCCATTCTCAAGTCTCCCTGAAAATCCCGTTTGCCTTCTTCAAGGAGAAGAAAGAGAGCTATGTCACCAGGAGGTCCCCCACCTCCAAGGTGGACCCTCCTGCCTGCACAAGCCAGGTGTGGACTGCCCTAGAAGACTGGAAATCAGACAGCATCTAAGACATTTCTCCCCAAGTTTTGCTCTTCAAAGTAGACAGTGAGGCTTCTGGGAAGGAAGAAAGCAAGTGAGAGGCTGGGAAAGGCACGTTCCAGGCTGAGCATAATCACGATGCAGCTGGTGTTGCTGCAGAAAGAACTTCACCGGGAGCCCTATCTGGACTTCAGCCAAATACCTGAAATGTTCTATGCTTCCATGAACAGTTCTGAAGCTCACAGGGGTCAAGTTACACGATGTGAGGTTCTTCCCAGCTGCTAGATTCTGATTCTATTCATGCTTGAAAACATCTTATCCTCTGATTGCCTCTGTTGGGTCATCGTGTCTGGGGCCAAGTCTCCACTTAGACCCGAATGTAATGCAGCTGTAGCCACAGCTATGAGGATTTTCTTTTTCAATGTGTTACTACTGGAATAAAGGTTCCAGTTGTGCCAAGAATTTATATGCCTTACACTGGAGAAAATCTGTCTCCTTGACCAAGGGCACTGGGCATTCAGGTCCAGGTAGCTCTAAGAGGAGAAGTAGAACAGACTGTATTTGTATTATGTATGCTTTCTAAAATTATAAAAATAATTGAATGACAGTTTTAAGGAAAATTTAAAGTTACACATAATACCACCATTGTAACAAGTATACTTGATTTCCATAGGTGTGCATAATATTTATATATTTTTGAAAATAAAGACTATCTAAATAGTCATTGGCTTTTTTCCCCCTCAAAGGTACAGCATATACTTCATCACATTTCTCTGTGTTTCTAAGTTGTCTTCATTAACATTATCTGTTTTTCTAAAGTAAGAGTCTGTAAAACTTAAACCATCTAATAAATGAGGAACTATAAATATAAATTCCCTATAAATCTAAAACTTTTAGGCAATAGGAAAAATAACATCTGAAATATGTGCTGTGAGATGCACAGGCAGCTAAGTAAAGGATATTAGATGCTCTTAACTAAATGCACAAGCACTGGAGGGTGTTCACTAGCTCCAGAACCTCTGGAAAATGAATTGCTTTCCCTTTGCCTTAGTTTCCTCAATGTGATATGGCAGGTAGGGTTGGGCGAACTTTAAAAGTCCTTCCTGCTCCAAAATTTTATGTTCATTCCTTAAAGCAAATTCGTTTTGAGGAATATAAAGAACTTTAGGTAATTTAACCCACACCTTAAAAGAGTGGTCTGATGGAAACACATTGGGCTATGTTCCTTGCTCCTGTTTCTGGGGGGCTGAACCCCCCCAACATGTAAATGGTTTTAGCAGAAGGTTCTTGGTAGCCATGTTTGACTCCCTGGCCAGAGCTGGGTGTTCTGGAAGTGGGCACCTAACCTGGGCTGGAAAAATCCCAACACAGAAGTGTTCTGGCTCAGTCCACGGAGACTTGCCTAGCACAGATACTCTTTGTTACCTCTTTCTGACCTTAGAGTTTAGTTTTCTGTTTGACAGTGTGAGAAACCATGTGGAGAAGCCTTACCAGTTTCAGGAAGGTATTTATTTCTGAGTAAGCTTAGACTTTCAGGCAAAAAGGGGTTCAAGTTTTTTCATTTTGACCCTCCAATCTGTCTTTATGATGCACAAAGTCATAAAGCACTGGGGCCTTGGATTCACAGCCCCAAGAAATGGGGCCTGGTCTTTTGGTGATTTTCCCTTAATCCAGCCCTAATGAATGCCCTCTTATGCATGCGGCGATGTTAACAGAGATAGGCAACCTGGAAGCAGGGTACTGAGTCCAGCCAGAATGTTTTAAACATTAAAGAACAAATATTAGATTAGGGCTAATCTGGTAAATTCAGAGTACTGAGGGGCAATGGGAACCTTAAAATAGGATAGACAGCTGAAAACATGAGACTCTTTGTGCTTTGCCTTATTCCACCAACCTATCGAAGGTCTAATCTCTCAGGTATTTAACCGTACACCAGAGACATTTCCTTCACTCCTCCAGGGGAAGGAGGCAAGGAGGAATTGTTTCCATATGAAGGGATGGAATCTCTGCTACATTTCTAAACTAAAGCCTCACAGGCTCTGGGTGTGATAACTGTGTTTGCTCATTGATACCATCTCCACCGCCAACAAAAAAGATCCCAACTTCAAAAAAATAAGTAATTAGAAAAGAAAGAAATGTGTTTGACATATATCCAGGAGCCAGGGATCCCTGTATAACTGAGGTTTGATTTAAAGAGGAAGAAGGTAAGAGGAAGATGCCCCCTCACCATCCCCCCACCAGGGCAATGCCAGTTATTTAATTTAAAGGTATGATCCTAAAAAAATGTTTTTGGTTTTGTCTGTATCAAAACTTTCCAGAGCTTTCCTGTAAGTGGCAGGATGCTGCAACACTGTGGGACAGGATCTACAATTAAGTGTTCTCCATTGGGTCTCAGCATGACAAACCCTAATGGCTCCAAAGGAGCCCTTAAAACCCACCATGTCAATGAGCTGCCCAAGCACAGGGATTTAGAGTTATGGATTAGACCTCTGAACCCTTCTCCTCCCCTCAAAATACCTTAAAGACCCTTTTCTCCCAGGGGAGAAGTTGTTCTAATCGGCATCTGGCTAAGAGATCCTTGCGAGGTCACACTTCGACATAGCTACATTGAGCTACATCAAGTGAGATGCTTCATTCAGCGGAGACACCTTCATCTCACCCTACACCAGACCAAGGGACCAGAACCCCAATGGCCCCACCAAAATGAAGCAGAGGCCTCCTGTGTGTCTCATTTCTGGATGTGAATGGTCATGAGGTCTTGGGAATGATACCTACTTCCTTAATTCTTTAATTTTGTCCCTGTAAGGTACTGATGTGGCTCGTTACCTTGTTAGTTTATATTAAGAAATATCTTTACGAAAAAGTGGAGGATTTACTAATGAGAATATCTGTTTTGCAGCCAAGACAACAAATCAGATCCTATCAATCAATAAGGCATTTCCTTGCTGAACATCAGTCATTTTGAGACATGAGTGAATTGTTTCAAACCACAAGAAAAACCTGGATTCAGCTTTGCATGTTCTGAACAGGTACAGACAGACAGACAGACACACACACATACTCAGTGATATCAAAATGAATAACCCCAGACTACGTATTTAGGATGATGACCACATGTTATTCTAGAAGGGAGTCCCTTCCAATTTGTTTGCTGATAAATCAGTGTGCTTTATCCCTAAAGCACACATTGCCAACAGGGGCTGGGAACCTAGAGAAGGCAGGCATGGATACCACTTTATTATTAAAAATTCATTTGAGCTAATTCATGTACAAATGTGAAATATGATATTATTAGAAAATATAGCTCCAGCACATGAAGGATTCTTTAGTGGTTTGAAAGTTAATGGCCCTTCTCAAAACCCTAAAACTACTAGAAGAAACATCTCGGTTACCTGGCCTTATGTTCACACCATAGTATTGGTCTCAAAAGCTCAGTTCATTCCCCACTTGTGGCTGAACAGGTTCCAAGGCACAGTGCTGCACACGGAATTTGAGAAACTTTTTGGATAATGAGTGTAACAGAACTAGAAATGATTATTTCCCAGTAAAAGCTTCCTCATTCCAATTATACCACCAAGCGACAGTGGGGAGGCTAAGTAAGTTCCATTTTTTCTTGCAAAAATATTCCATCCCTCTTCCTTTTCCTTGTGTAGGAAGGGTATTCTTTTCAATTTAGAAGTACAAAGCTCTTAAACTCTGGTTTTAAGATGGAAAAGTAACAAAGCCTTTTATTAGAAAAGTGCTGTTGAGAGCAGCCTTATTTCCTGGTTACACAAACATCTGCCGTCTCAGAGAGGAAAAGTCAATGTTCCAAGTGTATTTAAAAAGGTGAATGCAAGATTTCACACAGACCATTCAGTAACAGGAGAAACGACCATGCTTTATATTTATTTTCAGGTTTTTCAATGGTTTTAAAATTTGGTAGGCACTGCTAAATCCTTGCAGCACACTCTGGCACCGCTCAGAAGGGGGACGAGGCAATAGTATTGAATATATCCTAAGTCAGACACTTGGGAAGTTGCAGTAAAAAGGACTTTGAGGTTGAGTTGCCTATTTAAAGAAAAGTTACATTGTTTGGGGTGATGGGACTCAATTGTTTCTGCCTAACTTGGAACATTTCCTACTCCCTGAATGGGAAAAGCTTGACTTTTGTGAAGATTTTTTTTTTTTAACTGGAGAACTCCATGCACTCAGGTCAACTTTTCTGCCCAGGTTTGGATACCTAGGTCTGAGCACAGGGCTTGGCAAAAGGTGCAGGGTTTTTCTGTTTCTTTTCTCCTCCTTTTTTGAAACATCACAGTCCGGCCCCAGAGAATTGACCACACCCACAGCCTCAACTTCATTGCTCTGTGCACTATAAAGTGGTCAATTCTGCAAGTATGACATGAGTTTAGTCACATTACTGAAGACACTCACTAGTTCTTAAGAAACAACAGTACTACTTTAAGCAGGTTTTTTGTTTTTTGTTTTTTAAAGTCCAGAATTGACAGGTCTTTGGCAATTTGTCAGTTTCTGAAAAACAAAAGCTTTTAACTTAAACAGGATAAAGAGGGAATCTGGCCATTGATTGATGAGGGAATGGGCAAGCCCTTAACTACACTGCCTCCAAGGAGAGAGTAAGACAATTATTAACTCACACACACAAAAAAAATACACTTGCTTCTTGGCTTAACAATGGGGTCATGTCCAGATAAACCTGTCCATCAGCTGACAATATCATAAGTTGAAAACGCATTGAACGCACCTAACCGAGTGACGTCCTATAGCATGCGGTCCGTAAGAGAGTACTGGTGGCTCACCCTTGAGACTGTGGGGTTCACTGGGAATCGCATTTTGTTGCCACGGCCCAGCATCCCAAGAGAGGACCATACTGCAAATCCCTGGCCCTGAAAAGAAGCCAAATCCAGAACTTGACATATGGTTTCTACTGAATGCATATCACCGTCACACCATCATGAAGCTGAAAAATTTTAAATCGATCTACCCAAGTCAGGGAATAACTATATCATCATCACCAAAATCCTGAGATTTTTAAAAATTATTGGATTTGTACTTTGGGTAGCAATACATCTCAGGTTCCTGAGTTCATACGAAGCTATTGGTAATCCTTTGGGGAATCATTGCATAATATTCACAACCAGCAGAATGTCATAGCTTCTTGCATTTTAGGTCTCCCAGTAGCCAATTTACATGACTATATTCTTAAAACTTCTTCTCATACTCAAACTGGTATTGGAGTACACAGGTCTCTCTCCAAAAGTCTATTTATTTGCAAGTTTGAAATCTTTAGTTCTTTCCTCTTCTTCCTTCCTGTATAACGCATTGATTATGAAGTTCTCTCCCTGTAGAAGGCCTTTGAACTTCACATTTCTCCTGTTATAACTGCTCCTATAATGTAGTGCATCCTCCTATCACCCCATCTGGTTTTCTCCAAATACACCCCTTTGACTCAAGCAGGAATAACCCAACTCCATGTATACATTGCCACCAGACAGATCTTCCTACACGACCACCAGCATCCTGTCACTCACAGCACCAGAAACATCTGGAGGCTTCCAGAACTCAGCCACTTCTAGTTCTTCCTACATTTTGGTCTGAGTTTCATGAAGTTTATTTCAACCAGGCAGCCTTACATTCTGAATCTAGTTCATACTAGCTTATTCCCACTTATATAGTAATAGCATGAACTATCTTATATAAAATGCTATATTTTATATAAGTAGGGTGATATCTCACCATCCATGTCTCACCCAACTCAAAACCCATCTTAGTCCCCTAAGATTTTTAGCTGTGTAGATTGAAATAAACCTACTACACTTGGAACTTGCCAATGAAATGATTATCTGTCCTGGATCTGTAGGGTTCACTGGAATTTTCTCAGAGGTCCAATGATTTCAAGAGAATCTAAAAATTTTATACTTTCATTTCAGCGATAACTAGGTCTCTTTTGCATTGAGATTTCTAAACTGAAAGGTATTTTTACAGAATAATACTTCAGTTGCTTAGTATTTTCAGGATCATAATGGTCTCCATGAGGCCCTGTCCAAAAACATTTTTTCTTCTAAAAGAAACCTGCAAATGCATCTGGTGATCATGTTGTGTGACATATCTTCCCTAGTGTTGTTTGGAACTGTTGTTTAATTCTTCTTTTTTAAAAAATATTTTTTTAGTTGTCAATGAACCTTTATTTTATTTATTGATATGTGGTGCTAAGAATCGAACCCAGTGCCTCACATATGCTAGGCAAGCACTCTGCCACTGAGCCACAACCCCAGCCCTTTAATTCTTTGGTAGCTTTACTTTTCAAGTTTTTTATGTCTTATTGTCCCAAACAGATGGTGAACTCTCTGGGGACAGGGATTATGTCTTACACTGCTTTGGACTCCTGAGGTACCACATGTGATCTTGCAAAGAGCAAGGGCGTGGTCAAAATCAGTTGCTTTGGATTTGATGTGTCCACACAATGGATGTCAGAGGGAGAAATCAAAACAGATAATAGAGACTGAGTTTCACTATATCCAGTTGAAAATTATGGAAAGTGAGCAATGATACTGTCCACTGTTACTCACCCTCAAGAGGGCTGCATCTCTTAGAAAAATGTCCCAAACAGTGAGTTCACAGGGCTCCCAGATACTGCTTTCTCTACAACAGAGGGCTATTTTAAAAAATTCCTTTCTACAATAATAATGAAGATGTTGTTAGTACTGGATAGTAGAACTGAATCATTTCTTTTTCATAACTGGTAAGAAGACTTAGACAATGAAAGAAAGTTAAATCAGATCTGTCCTTAATGTTTCTGGTAAACCCTTAATCTATGTTAATTTCATGACATTATAGAGAGAATTCTCGAAGTACCATTCATCTCACCATATGACCAAGGTGGTCCTGCTTGTCATTCTTGACTTGATTAGCAACAAATGAAACCTGAGGGCTATGTCAAGGAGAAAGGGTCGTGAGGAGCAGGGAAACTCAAAATGGGACTTTCTCACTTGAGAACTGGGAGAAGGCTGGGAAAGTCATGAGCCGCCACCCATACTTCTGTGCTTCATGATTCCTGAAACTTCTCATACAAGTGTTACCAGCTGATTTATATAGATTTACAAAGTTTTTATTTCATTAGTTTAAAACTCAGGCAGCAATCAACATCAGAGACCAGAACATAGGAAGTCAAGGACCAATTTTCTGGAAGAAAGAATATCATTGCCTTTCATATTCTTACCAAAGAGGGGCAAGGGGTGGACTGAGGAGGTCTATGGCATACGATGGTGGATGGGACACTAGCTAATCCTGTGGGTTGGTAAGTACCATTCTTTCGATATAGAAAGGTATCTGTGGACTTTCATGGAGAGCAAAACGGAGGACAAAAACCAGGATTAAAAAAAAAATCATTTGGATTTCATAAGCCAGTGGATATATAAATATATGTAAATTTAATTTTATAAAAGATGACTGCAAAGACTGTGCTAAGGTTATGGAAGTGGGAGGAGAGTTATAGGGACAAGTAGACTTTTTTGCAAGATGGTTTGCCCTTCTGCCTCGCGTCTCAACTACACAAAGGGGAATATGAGAGGTAACTCTAGCAGGAGGAAAACTCAAGCTAGAGAAAAGTGAGGAAGCTTTTCTTCTTCCATGAATTGTTCTTTGTTTAGGTGCTGACTGCATATTCAGCATGCCAGTTAATTAACGCACAGCACACGGAGGCCTGCACGGCCTCACATAATTACACCTGGATTCTAATTAGGTAACTCTCCACTATCCCTGTCTAAATCATCCAAGCTCCAAATATCTCAAAGTGTGGCCAGCACTCATTTAGTTAGGCCTGTGATGTGCCTGTGTAGTTGAAAAGTTGTCACTTCCAGCATGAAGGATACACTAACAGCCTAAGTGAGTTTTCCCATATGCTTTTCATGCAGAGAGTAAAACACTGAGAGAGAGTAGGATTTTCCTGGACTCCTTTGGATAGTCTTTTGGTGTTCTACAGATTCCAGAACAACATGCCAGGTAGAATTGCATTTTATAGGCAATACTGTCAAGCAATTATTCACTAAGGTCTTTGTGTTATTTATTTAATTTTAATAAGATGATATAATGTTAATATTGATAACTGGGTTGATAACATTAGAGGAAATTAAAAATGATTTATCTGGACTTTTCTAGAATTTCCTAAGCTTTCCATAATGAGGAAATATCTATTCTAGTAACAATGCAGAAAAGGAAAGTTGGTAGAAGACTCCCTATGAAATGATCTCATCATTTTATGTACATTAGTAATGACTACCACATACACAGCACAATTTATTATTATTTCAGCATTTTATATCAGAACTTTAAACACTAGATACAAGAAAATATCAATCTACATCAAAAGCTTTCATTTATCTGCTCAAACTGAACAAATGTGCAGTCTGTGCTATAAATCACCTTCGAGAGTGTTCAATTCAGTAAAATGGGGTACACATTTTAGTGACATATGATGCAAGAGTTGTAATCAGTAATGTTTAACAACACATTAGGTTTGTCTTCTTTCTCTGACCACTGTATGCAAGGGACACCGCAAATCCCCTGGAGATCTGACACTTGGCTGGGCGCACCTCTGTTACCAGGTGCGAATGACAAAGGGAACACCAAGTTTCCAAAACTGTTCATCATGTGGGTGGGTTGTCAGGAGCTGATCTCTACCCAGCCTGTTCTGAAAGCGGGTGGAAGGGGGAGGGAGAATCAGAACCTGATAAGTGGCAAGGCCCAGGTTCACCACTACAATCAGTGAAGAGACCCAACTGGTGGGCCAAGCCAAGGAGATCAGAAACAGGTCGACTATTGCCAAGCCTGCACTCTGCCAGCAGTCACTGTCAACTAATGATAGATTAGACAAATCTGATTGCTCTATCAAAACATTCATCTCAAATCTTGATTAGTAAGCCTATTGAATTATGATTAATTCACGAGGATGCTACTGACAGATAAGAGACTTTATCTGACAATGTGTACTAGCTGCTTCGCCTGAAACCAAAAAAAAAAAAAAAAAAACAAAAACCCAAAACCCCAAAAATACAAACTCCTGAAGTCGTTAGCAAAATAAACAGTATCAAGCACAGCACATTGAGAAGGATAATGAGGCTGCGTGCACCTTTTAATATAACAAAGAGCTTGTTTGTGAGAACCCAGCCTTTGGGGAGAGAAATATACAGGAGAACAATACACTGTAAACCAGAGAACACGGGGCTCCTCCTGCCTTTTCAACATGGGTGTGAGAGCCATTGACTTCAGACTGCTTCAGGAAGCGCCTCCTCAGTTTTGGCGACATCCCAGTTGCGCAGGCCAGAGCAGAACTTGCAGGCTTATTTCAGTGGTGCCATTCAATTACTCTCTCATCTCTCGGATGAAGACATCTGTGCTTAGAACTCTTGGGATTTTCAGAAGGTGGACTTCTTTTTGATCTTTAGAGAGTAAAGTGATGTTTTATTAAGAGAGAAGGCCTAAAAATTAAGGTTTCCAATGTTTTTCTGGGGTTTTGGGTGCTGGGAATGGAACCCAGGGCCTTGTGCATGCTAACTACATGCTGTACCCCTGAGCTACCTCCCCAGCTCCACTTTCTTTGTGTTTTGTCTGAATCAAAAAAAAAAAAAAAAAAAAATTCAGTATGTTGTATGCTTAAGTTTGGGGTTTAGTACATAGTCATGACTTGGGGAAAACTAAAGCAGTATCACTCACTCCCTTATCAAGCCAGCTTGTGACCTCCACCTATCAGCCCATGTCTACAGCTCTGCCAATCCCCAAAATTCAGCTCCAATTGCAATCGGGGGTTGGGGGGCAGCCCAGTTTGAGGATGCCAAGTACTCAAGAGCCTATGTAATTTTAGATGGTATCATTATCTTATCCTGACCTTATGATTTTACAAAAAGCCTAATGTCCTATAATCATGTTTCTCTTTAGCTGGTATTAACCTTTCGGTGACTTCTCTCTTCTCTCTCTCTCTGTCTCTCACGCTCTCATAACTACCCTCTGTTAATCAATTGTGCACTGCAGATGGGGTCAAGGAAACCTACTTCCTCCTTCGATAGCCTCCAATGTTTCTACTCTTGGGGATAAAAGTGCTTTAAATGGAGTTATATTCTAGGAAAATCAATATATGATTACTGCAAAGATTTGTATTGATTGTCCTGTTGCATTGCAAAAAGGCTAAAGAAAAATGGCACGGCGCACATTACCCTTCAATTCCTACTCCAGAGTTTGTTGCAAATGTTTTGGGAGAGAAGAAAATGCTGCGACTTTATTTAACGACCGAAAGTTTTCATCATTCAATCCACTTACTTCGTTCTCTCCCCTGCAAAGCACGTCTTTCTTACTCGCCTGGCTTCCTGTCTCCAATACTGGCCAACATCGGGGGCCACCAGGACAGTTCACAGAGCTGAAAACCATCTACTCAGTAAAGGGGACCATGCCAGCAACTGCAGGGGGCCTTCCTAAGAGTCGTTCTTCCCTTTTCACTCCCTTACAGAATCCTGATTTTGTTGGGAGTAGCAATGAACCCAGCTGAAGATTTTATTAATTGGAATGGACTAAATTTTGGCCAATGGAGTAGTTTGGTGGTGACTGTTGGGTGGGACTTCTAAAGAAGTACCTTAAAAAGTGGGTGGGGACTTATCAGTTACCAGGCATATTTTCTCCCCTCCCACTCCTTCTCCCTCCCTGTAATGTAGATATTAGGGGCTGCAGCAGTTCTCTTGTGACCATGAGGTAAATCTGGAGTAGAAACCATATCATCGAGACTATGGCAGAAAAGATAGAACTAAAGGAGCCATGAACATTGGTGACAATGAAGAGCCACCAGAATAACCCAAATCTTTGTGTACTTCTTTCATATGAAGGAAAGATAAATTCCTATGTGGATTAAACCACTGATTTTCAGGTCCCTGATATCTACAAATTGAAATATCTCTCTGGAAAAATGTCAAAGTGTGTGAGTTCACGATGCCATAGCAACTAATAAAAAAATAAGTAAAATAAGCAACATTTATCTTTAGGACTAATGAGATAGTTTATACTGCCACCAGCAATGTTGGAGTATACCATTTTATGTCAGTAGCTTTGGAATTTATCCTGGTTCTTTTACTCAAAGGCAATGGCTATGGATGGCTTAAATACTTCAAGGTGTCTACAATGGTTTAAATGTTTTCCAATCACCAGTGTTGAGAATTTAAGAAGTTCATTGTATCATTGTTATTTTTAGCTGTCCTGCCTCCATTTCCCCTTCTATTATTAGACTCCAATTTTCTTTTCAGATACCCATGCCCCGACAGTGAGCATTCTTGGTGGAAATGTCATTTTAGCAGAGAACCAGGTACAAGATACAGACTAGGCCCCAGCAGTCTTGGACTCAGTCTTCAAGGCCATTTGGATTGTTCTGAAATCAAAGCTGTTTTATAATAATAAACTAAGAGGTGGATTGTGGAAAAGCCTCTACCTCCCAGACAGAACACTCATCACTGTGAAGTTCTTCCTAATGGCTCATTGCCTAAGTGACTGAAATTTTTCAGTGAAGACAGAAGTTGCTGCTTATGGAGTCTATTGACCACTTAGCTTCAGTGGTCTGTAACTATATTTCCTCTAAAAACTGCAACTTGAATAGAAGTGATATTAAGTTAGGAGAAAATTAAATTTCAGTAATAGTAATGATAAGGGGAGAATCCTAGGTGGCAGACACTGTTCCCTAAAGTTTAATTGTATAAATTAATATAATACAATCGTCTATGAGGTAAACACTATTATTATTCCCCTTATTCAGATGGAAAACTGAAGCAGAGAGGTAAAATAATTTGCTCATTGCCATCTAGTTTGCAATTGGAAGAACCAGGATAAATCCCAAAGTTACTGTGATAAAATTTTATACTCCAACATTGCTGTTGGCAATATTAACAAACTACTATAAGCAGTCCAGGAACACATATGGTGATATATGGTAAGAGTCACACAAATGTTTGTGCCTTATGATAATTCTATTTACAATAATATATTTAAGAGGAACAATTTAATTGCTTTTTTCCTCCCCAGAGCTGAGGGTTGAACCCAGGGCCTCATGCATGCCAGGCAAGCTTCTACCACTGAACTACACCTCCAGACAAAGAGAAATGATCTAAATCAAGACAACAGAGATTCTGATTACAGCATGCTTCATAATAGCTAAACTAAGAAGAAATGCATAACTTTTCAATAATGGGGGATAATTAGATAAAATATAGCATATACATATAACAGATTATCAATCCTTAAAAAGTGTAACTATTACATTATAAAGCATCATGGGAAACACTTTGGTATCAGATGAAAGAGCAGAATATAGAACTTAGGGATTCAACAATCATTAAACTATGAATTCATATGGCCAATGTCTGGAAATCGACTTTCAAAGTAAACATAATCGAGTTAGGAGAATGGGCTATCAGGGCCCTCATTTTTTTCGCTATATCCCCATTTTCAAAAGTGGGGGGAGAATGAAGAGAGAAAAATGCTCTCAAGGAAGAAGAGAAATGACACCAAGTTCCCAGTGCCCCAGGACGCTTGCAGATCTCTACTGGGAGAGCCTGCCATTCGCCCTTCACTACAGATTAGCCGAGTTCTGCACAGGGGGGGGCACCTTAGCAACGCAAGGCTCTTTATCCAGCCAAGGTAAATGAAGTTCGGCTGGTCAGGAGAGTAAATAAGATTAGTTATGGGCTCCAGGTCATCCACTCACGGAGGTCAGAGAGTGTGAGATTATTATCCTTGGTAGAAGAGCAGCAAAATAGCATTAAGGAATAAATTAATGAAAAAGGTAGAAGATTATTTGAACGAAAGCCCTAATCAGTTTAGAGATTTCACTCAACTGCTCTACTGGCCATCAGTCAAGCTCACAAAACAAATATGCTTGTTCTCTTAAGTAATTCCAGGAGATCTCCCCTTCTTGCTTCAAAGGCATCCAATCTAAGGAAAGTCATGAATAAAGTTACCCCAGTTTGCTGTTACGCCTCATACAAAACCCACTGAAGCATTAAGGTGCATGCTACTAAAATAGTATATACTTAGCGAGCAGACGACTTGCCGAAGATGCATAATTGCTAGGCCTGCTTGGTCTTTGATTCCAAATAGAACATCATTCCATACCCATTCAGAAACACCGAATTCACCAATGTGCAAACTGCATATTTTATTAAATAAACACAAACTAGGAGATAATGACATACATTTGTTTTCATTACAAGTAGTAATGCAATATTTCTCCAAGGCTTACGGCATTAGCATTTCTCTCCACGTTTCAAATGCCTTTGAACTTTCTGAAAAGCTACATCTGTTAGCTCCCGTGTATACAGCAGGAAGTTACCAAGTGAATTAAGTTTTAATATAAATTGCTTTGTTCACTATTAAGATTGATGTTGGACACACTGTACTGTAAGTTGCAAACTGCAATTACAATTCGTTGCAATTATCTTTGGTTGTTAATAGCACAAGATAGCATGTCACTTTCTACCAAGTGTATAATTTATCATTTGTGTTTTTTTTTCCCCCTGAACTCTTGTGGTATTCCAAATGTATAATCTTGTTGTATTTATTTCCCAGTGGTCCAACAAAATGCACAGCAAGTGCTGACTAGAACAAACTAAAAAGCACTGCTATTGACAAGCCGTCACTTGAGCAGTAATGAACATTCTGCCTCCACTTTCACCTCAACAAACCAGCAGCTTTAATTTATGATAAAGCAAAGGAGAGGCAACCTCCAGGTTTATTATACCCTCAGTGCTGTTTCAAATAAAGTAATTAGAAGGTCAAGAGACAGGTTTGGAAAGCCAAATATAAATGCAACCCTTCTGTACTGACATTAAAAAAAAAAAAAAAGTGTTCAAAGAGCATTTTATCCATCTTTCTTCTGAGTGGGGCAAGTCCGTTTTTGTTTTTTTTTAATACTACCGTAACCAATCAGAACCAGCAGTGGCACCATTCTTTCGTCCTCTAATTTGCTCCATATGGGTTACAGGCAGCTCACCTAAGGGACACTGTCCTTAGGAGAACGCGGCTAAATAGTCCCAAACTGCTCTGAACTGCTAACTTAGGACAGGTGGTTAGGAATGGTGGTGGGTTTTTCTTTTTCCTTTAAATAAAGAAAACTCAGTAGGTGAAGTAATAGAAGGGTTCTGGTAGAATCTAAGGATGTTATAGTAGCCCCCAAGAAAAACTACTTACAAAATCCATTACAGAATATTTTGCTTTAAAATTTTTCTTGGGGGAAAAAAAAAACATGTAAGGGAAAGGGGTTGGTGAGAAGAAAACTGCCCTTTCGAGGTGTTTTGTCTTCAGCAATGGAACACCCAATCATAATAGGCTGGCATGTTATTTCTAAGAAACTATCTATACTATACGTGGTTTAAAGGGTCCTAATTTTGTGAACATTGAATTCTGGATTTACTTTCCTCCTCCTCTTTCCCCCCTATATAACAAATATACCACCCTAAAAATTCTCCTAAAAGCCACGAAACCCAGTGGTCCTTGGCAATACGCCTGGGCCCAAGTTAGGCAGTTTGAAAGACCACATTAACTCTTTTAGGCCAGCTGCCCTCAAAATTTTGATCCATGTATTACGGTAGTGAGAAATCAGGTTCCAGGAATCTACTCCATTTCTCCCCATTACCTACTGATTCCAATCCTTCTCCCAGCCCTTAAAAGAAAGGAAAGGGTAAGAGAAAGACGGATAGGGAGGGAAAAGAGGGGGAAGGAGGGAGAGAAGGTGAATAAGGGTGGGAGAAGGAGACAGAAGCTATGGCAGATTTTATATATATATAATCTGTCTATCTATCTATATCTGTCTATCTGGGATAAGTGCTATGTTTGAAAAAGTTTAAAAAAACCCTGCACAGTTAAAAAGATGAGCCTTCCTAAATGATACAAGTCATTCCTGGTGCCACAACCTAGGGAAATTCTACTAGCTACTTGAATGCTATTATAATCATCTCGTTCTACGTCTTTTGGGGTCTGTGGAGCATACACTCCAAAAGCGTTTCTGAAATAGCATTTTGTGGTGTAATTTTTGCTTCAAGAAATTTTTACCATCATCTATTCAAGCAGTCAGTCTAATTGCACTTGAGTATATAAGTGGTGGAAATGTATGTAATCTCATAATAAGAACATGTAATTATGTTGTAAAAATCCTTATGAAACTGTAAAACAGAAAGTGCATGAATACAGTAGGTGGTTCTTTTCTAAAAAGATTTTATTCCCAGTCTCCACCCAGAATCAATTCTCTACCCAGAAGCAATGAGTTTTAATGATGTAGTGGGAAATGGATGTATTCTGGGCTCTCATCTGTGAAGATGAAGGGTTGGGAAGCTTTGGTCCAACATTCCTGATGGTCCTCATGCCAAATAATATTTATAAGTCAGGGGCAAAAATCAAGAGATAACATCTATATCCTATAATCCTATCAGGTGCATGAAATGCAAAACAATATTGAACTTCTGAGGCATAAAGTAGAGTGTCTAGACTGGTCTCTTCGATCTAGGAACATGTTTTCTTCTGTCATTGCCCTTTTATGCTGTTGCTTATCTATTTTTACTTCTAACAATCTGTACAACTAGTGGGAAAATAAGTAGAGAAATATGCTAGGTAATTTTCCAGTATCTTTTGAGGCAACAATTTCAGCTAGTTCTCCAACTAGATAAAATAAGAGTTATTTGATCTGAATTCCCCAACTGCCCTTCCCCTTCTTTGCTGGAGGTACTAATGAGCAGTGAAATGTTCAAAGTGGAGTGAGATGCCCAGAGTGTGAGCAATTCAGATTGGAAAGCAAGACTCATTCCATCAGGCCGTAGACCTTTATCTCAGGGAAGCCCTGGCAACAGCACAGTAATAGATGTCAGATCTCCATCCAAGAGAATCCTCCAAGAGGAAAACCAGTTCTCCAACTTCTTTCCCATAGGAGAACTATGCACCAGAGGGATATAGATATATAGGAGGTCCTGGTTTCTGTCTTAGGAGACCAGCACTGAGGTAGGTTTTAGGAAGACATAAAAACAATATGGAGCATAGTCACTGACCACAGGACCTTTCATGTAGGACAAATCTCAGGGCTTGGAAGATCTGCCAGCTGCTTTTGCATGTATCTATCAAATGCATAAAATGTTACTAAAGAATTTTGAATGGTCCCAAGAGTATGCCAGAGACTGCAAAAGAACATCATGGGGAAGGCACTGTTGGTATACCTCTGCAAAATCATTTCCTTTCTTCCTTGCTAACAGAATCTCTATTTTATTTATGTATTCAACACTCAGAGGAAGTTGATTCCATTGCCAACTCAGGAGTAAATCTTGGTCAATAGCCAACAATGGTGTTTCCATCTCCCTTGATAGTGTTTGGTGTAAGGGCTGATGTGAGTGAGCCTCAGATCTGGGCAATGAGACCAGAGGAAAGGTTGACTAGGAGCTTCTAGAAATGATTTCCTCACTCTTGAGAAGGAGACACTAGACACCATCTCTGTTGTTTTCATGTCTGGATGTGATGTCTAGGGCTACTGTAGCCATTGGATGCACGAAAGAAGCCAGTGTGAGGGTGAAGATGATAATGACTAGGCTTGAAGAACCCAGGTCAGAGATGGCCCTGGGCTTTCAATTATATTGTACCTACAGCTGTTCTACCTTCTGAAGTTCCTAAAACGTCAGATAATAAATGCCCTTGTTTAAGCCCATCTGAATGAGGGCAGTTTGATCCTGTGTCCATTTGTCCATTTATGGAAGAGTAACGTATTTTTAGCTTAACCGTGTGAGCAAGCCAACACAACTGAACTTAAATCTCACTCACTAAAATTAAAATGGTATCTGCATTTATTACTGGTAGAGTATTTTTTTTTTTAAAGTGGTGCAATCCTTTGGAAAGCAGTTTTTCAATGTATTATCAAGAGTCATAAAGAAGCTTAGGAGTTGTTCTAATCTGGTACTTCACTTTGGCAATCTATGCCAGGGAAACAATCCAAAACATTGTGAAATATATGCTGTACATTTAATAGAGTATTATGCATCTATTAAAATGATGATTGAAACTGTAGAAAAAGTGAGAAAAATTATTTTAAGGGAAAAATAAGATATGATGATGATGATGATGATGATGATGACGAAGGCAATGATGTTTGGAACAATAGTAAAAGTAATAAAATAATAATCCAAAACACTTGTGTGTTTAAGAGCTTGGATTAATATCTACCAACACATTTACAGACATAGTATCATGGTGGGAGACAGGGGAGTGAGTGACTTTTTTTCTCGTCTTTCTTTTCCAAATTTCCTAAATAGAAAAAAAAATAAAACATATATTCAAAATTCCCCTCCTTGCATTATTCAGCTGCTTAGAACAATCTGTGGGCAAGGCTGATTGAAGGTGTCTGGAGAGGGAGACTGGGCTAGCCTGGGGAAAAGACTTGAGGCAGATGCAGAAAGCTCATTAGCACCTGGATTTCTTCACAACTAGTTGGATTCTTCTTGTAAACTCTGACTTTTCTGTTCCCTTTTTTCCCCCCTTAAAGCAGATGATTATTCCATGATTTGGGTAAGGTGAACAAAAATCATTAACACATATGGGGTGGTGAGCCAACACAGTATCAGCAGTGGAGAAGCCCATTGGGGAGATTCCTGTTTCTGAGTAAGAAAGAAAATGTCAGCTGCCTTTATTCAAGTGTTCTGCTTCCGAATAAATTTGCCTAGAAGCCTATAAGGGTGCAAGGTGGGGGCTGGGGGGTAGTAGTGCATTCTTCTAAATAAACGCAGGGACATAGGTGCTGCTTCTAATCTAAGCCAACAATGGCATTGTTGAGAGTCCCAAAGAAGCTTGTGATATTCCACATAATTAAGAGGGATTGTTGGCATCAGAGGGTCCAGAAATGTTCTGTAGATTAACTGCTTGCTTCATTGCTAATGACTGCCCAATTTCTTTAGACTAATTGGTGCAATCTACATTTTTGCTGCAAAGATGAAGTATCAACTTGATTTGGTGTCGATAAAAAATTGATGGATGCCTCTGACTGCTACTTCCCAACAATACACGGATTATTACTACTATAATTATCATAAATGACAAAACATGGGCAAGTGGTGATTACAAGTCTAATTCTATCTTGAGGTTTTAATGGCATAAACCACTCAGGCTTTATACTCATGATTTACTGCATCATCAAAATCCCTGAAAGGATTACCCTTGGGTGAATGCCACTCATTATCTTACCAATAATGCAGTGGTTTGGCCCAACATGGAACAAATAATCAAGACTGAGTTCTTAGAAAAGCCCTTTTTAAATATATAAATCTCTAGTTCAAAAAGGAGGTGTATGCCTGCCAGTCTCCTTCTCTCCATTTCTGGATGTTATAGCTGCATTCTGTCCTGGCATGTATAGTGGCTGGGTCTCTATGTCACACAACAGCCTACAAAAGCTGCGTGCCAAAGCCTGAAGATGCTGTCATCACCTTGGTTGTTGCCAATCCAGCACTACCACGGTGCCATCAACCAGGAAGAGACAAAAGGCTATAAACCCTGTGTTCCCACCTGGTTGGATGCAAATGTTAGTTGTTCGAGGCTGCCCTTCTTTGGAGGAAGATACAGGGGAGGAGTTGATTGCTATTTTGGGGGGATGCTTCCAGAGGGCATTGAGCAACCTGTGCTATAATAAAACATACTCACAGAGGCACCCCAGTCCTGGGGAGGCAGTAGACAGAGTCTGCAAAATAAAATGCCCCAAAGTCCAGAGTAAAGGAGCATACCAAAGAGTGCAGAAGCAACCCGGTAGGACATGCCACTCTAAAATGGGGAGCAGCCCTTTGTTGATAAGTTGGCACAAGACTGCTAGATCTGAATGGTAGCTCTGTTAACATTTGGGACAAGTAACTAAATCTGAATCTGTTTCCTCCTATGTAAACTGGGGAAAATAACTGCTGCCTGTTTCATGGATTTGTTCTGAGAATTAAATAAAGGAAAGAACGAAGGTGAGTGAAATAATCGTGAAGCACAAAAACGAATGCTCGGTAGCCTCTATTGTTACCTATGGCTAGATGTGGCCTGCTGGCTCTCAGTTGTGGCTTCTGCTGGGGGCAGAAAGAAGATAAAAGAAGGTAGAATAGAAAACAGTCCAGCAGCATTGCTTGCAAGGCCGCTCACATGGGTTCAAATCCTGTTTCCTCTGCCTGCTTGGGGGATGCTGTCTGACCTTCACTTTAAGCATCCTCAGCTTTCTCATCGGCAAATGGGGATAATAAAGCACCTGTGCCACAGACTGTTGTGAGGCTGAAATCTAAGGGAGGTACACAGCACGCCGTCTGGCACGTGGTAAAAGCTCTGCCACTATTGCAATTGATTATTCATGTTAGTTACTTCAGCTGAATTTTCCAAAGTCTTTGAATTTTTAAATCTTTCTTTTTCAAAGCTGATCTAATTTTTCTGCTCTAGTTCCATTCCCTTCTGCCATGGATACAGCTTTCTTATTTTACTGACTAAACCACAGGGAATTCACTTTTATTTTATTTTATTTTTATTTACTTGGTGGGGGCACTGAACTACTGAGCTATACCCCCAAGCTTTTCATTCTTATTTTCAAATTTTGAGGCAGTGTCTTGCTAAGTTGCTCAGACTGGCCTCAAACTTGCAATTCTCCTGCCTCAGTCTCCCAAATCACTGGAATTATAGGTGTGTGCCACCACGTCTGGCAAGGAACTGTTTTGAAAACTCACCTTACTCGCTTGAAACTTGCTTCTTTTGGTGCTACCACAACTATTTCAGCTGTTACTACTTGAAAAGAATTGCTGCAAACAACTTGACCTGTGTAAAAGATGCACATCTCAGGAGTGCACCCTTGAGGTGACACCATGCTGATGTTTAACACTTGACATAAAACACGACTGCCTTTATAATATGCAAATACTTACTAATGTCCAGTTCAAGGGAATCTGTAGGTGAAATGTCCAGAATCTCTCCCCATGAAAAAAGGCCTGAAAATCAAGGTACCTTTTCTAGCATGTGCTTTGGGGATGCTGGACTTATGGAAATGACATGGCAATTGGCCTTCTCCAGTAGAGTTGAGAGGGTGACTCTTTGGTTCAGTCGATCAAATTCTCAGGCACAAGACTAAAGGAGGCTCCCCAGTTTGTCCCACGGTATAGTTCAGACTGAGGGGCCCTGTAAGTTTTCTCCCTAAAAAGCGCTAGAAGCTCATGAAAACCACAGCATATATGTCACTAACAAAGGCAAAGGCACTGCCCATGAAACAGGTGTGAGGGAGAGAGGGTACCCAGTCTCCACAGGCGGACACTGCTGAAAGTGGATATGTTCAAGTCACCAGAGGTCCTCTGTCACTTACTCATGACTTTCAAATATCCTTCTTAGAGCATGGAGAATCATATGTTACAGCTATTTGGGAAAATAAATTACAGATATGATCTGGCATTCTGAGAACTCTTAGCCTGTCAGGTACAGGTTGCTGTGTTTTTATATCCAGTTTGACTCTGCCACTTGCCAGGTCTCTGTGAATCTCAAATCGTTGCAAATGAGCCAATACATACGAAAGAGCCCTGCTTTGCAACCAAAAGTCATCAGGAAACTTTCCAAAAGAAATTTCTTCTCTAGATACCAATCTCCACGGCTTCTTGTTTTATGCTCCTAGTCATGGATATTATGACTGGATGTAAATTAATTTTGTTTTCTCCCAGATTAATTGTGTATCATTTAAATATTAAAAAGAGTAATGTTCATAATGCCATCTTCAATTACTTCAATGTCATCCCCTTGTGAATGGAGAGGTCACTGGATGCTCAGGAGTCAGGGCGGATGAGATTAAAGTGAGGTTCCCTCTGGAAATATTCTAATGCAACCATCCACTCTCCTTCCTCCCTCCCTCCCCTCCAGAAGACTCACAATTTAAAAATGCCCAAATCCAATAAGAGATATCGCTTACTGTCGGGGATGCACATACCAGAGGAAGTGCTGGGGATAAAGGAAATCTGTGAATCAGAGAAAGATGTTGGTATGCAAGATTGAAGATATACCAGCTGGCCCGCTGCTTCAGCTGGTTTCCAGAGGCCAGGAAGAAATTAGTCTCACAGTTCAGTTGAAAGAACACCTGGCCATTCACCCAGGGGCACAAATATACTATTGAACAGGGTTATCTTTGTTTCTCTACCAAACACACCTAGGAATTGAGCTATTTAGAATTCTGTGGCTCTCGTTGTCCTGAACTGCTCGCCTTCATAAAAACCAGGAGGTGGAGAAGAGTGAGGAGGAACTGGTCACAAAAATATTGGTGTCTGTAGGACTGATTTTAATGTAATTTTTTAAATTTTGGTACTGGGGCGGAAGCCAGAAGTGCTTTGTCACTGAGCTATATCCCTAGTCCTTTTAATTTTTATTTTGAGACAGGGTCTTGCTAAATTGCAGTGGGCTGGTCTCGAACTTGGGATCCTCTTGCTTCGGCCTCCCAAGCTGCTAGGATGACAGGTGTGCACCACCATGCTTGGCAATAGGACTGGTTTTAAAAGCTAGACTGTCCTCCCCTAACTTTGATGAGTGGGTTGGAGCATGCCATACTGACTTCCCATGTCTGCTTCAATGAAGACTTACAAATGTGAAGGGGTGGCAGAGAAGGACTTGTACTAAAGCCAAAAAATTAACCTGTCATAACCAAAAAGGCTTGATAGGATGGTTATATTAGTTTAATATTTCCCTATGGTTTGGGATCTGCACAAAGCTCAAAGAGACAGTCCCAAATAGATGAAAGTTTCTCACTGGCATGCAAGTTTATGAGTGTGGGAAACATCACTTTATGGCTGAACCTTCAACTCTGACACTCATTCTTGATTACTCAAAGGAAGGTCAGGTTGAAGGTTGCCATGAAGCTGAGGAGAGCGGCTGGGGAGGCTGAGCCATGGAGGCAGCTACATGACTGCAGAGCATACTGGGCTGGGTTCAAAGCAGAAAGCCTCATGTGTATCTTGGAGGCAGGTGAGAAAAGTGGTAGGGAGAAGCTGGCAAGTTGTGAGGGCAGAACTGTGGTGCTGACAAACCCCACTGGCACAAGACATGGTGGGGGGACTGAGCAAACTCAGTCTGGAATGGAGTCTGGGAACTGGAGTCTGGAGATTCTGGGGGTACCATCTTGAAACCAGCGTAAGGCGCTCATTCCCTCTTCTTGACCTGATTATCAGCATCTTTCATTTTTCTTTCTTGCTCCTACTTTTCAGCTTGGCAAGATTTACAACATATATGTTTTTAAGCTGAGGTATAGTTTTAGACACTTTGAGAGCTGAGCCTGATGAACTAAAAGTAATGTTTAAAATTTTCATCTCTTGTTAACATCACCTGATATACACATATAGCCATTCAGAGCTCGATTAAGCCACAGTGAATATGGTTATGAGAGTAACAAAAGCAGTCTGGTAGCATTCAATGGCATTTACTCGTGCCCACTGGATAGGACTCGGTGTTTGGCGCTGTGCAAGGTTCAAGGGTAACAGTCCCTTTCCTCCCAGAGTTTACGATCCAACTGCCAGGCACCAACAACCTGGCTGCCATGTTCCAGTTGCTAGAATCCTTGGAAATAAAGTCTGAGCCTCTGGAGGTGCTTTTGTCTGTGGATACTGAGGTGGGGAAGAAATTATAGTTCCCAGCAGACATGACAAAGTGACAACTGTGACAACCCACCACTTCTCCAAATGGGTCAAGCAATATCAGTAACTCAGCACAGGATGGTGCAGTAAGTAGGAAAAAAGGATGAAGGTGTTCCTTGGCCAAATAAATTTGGGAAATATTTATTTAGACAACATTTATCCACTGCAGCTTTCCCTTAGAGCCGTCAATGAGATCTGCTAAAGGATTCTGTGAATCTTCAAGGAAGGGATATATAATATTCTTAATTTCCCAAAGGACACTGGATTAGCTCATAGGATGTGTTCTATTGAACATCCTTTGGGAATAGGAAGGGAATTTATATTCCTAAAGGAAAAAAAAAACTATAAATATTCGTGAAGCAACATACAAACAATTGCAAAACAGCACAGCCCAAGACCATAAGAACTCGATTGATAAGAGGAAATAATCAGGAAAAAGTCAGGACACTCACACTTAAGAAGAACAGAGCTTTAGTATAGTATTTCTGCGAGAATATCCGTAGATTCTTTAGTTTTTAACTGCATCACTGGTACCACTCAGAAACCTCATTAGCTCCCAAGTACTCACAGCATCAATTCTAGACTTATCAAAGATAATGAAAAAGGGCTGGGAATGAGGTTCAGTGGTAGAGCACTTGCCTAGCATGCATGAGGTCCTGGGTTTGATCCCCAACAACACAGAAATAAACAAACAAACTAACTCAGCACCAGCTCAGGACTGGCACCTAGTAGGAACTCAACAAAAATTTCTGGAAGGAAAATAAATCCCTCTTTCACAGTGTAATAATCAATCAGATGGATTTCTATAAGCCAAATTTCATGATCTAAATCGAGTTGCATCCTTAGACCAAAGAAGTTATTAGCTGGTGGCCCACAGTCTGTAGATGGTGTCTGATTTGAATTGTACAGTATTTTAAAATAAATCAACCACATTTAGGAGTTGGGTGATGCTGACAAAATTCAGATTTCAAGCTGCTTCTGAAACTCTGAAGATCTGGCACGACTATGGGGCTAGTATTCCCACAGGCCACAGTGAGTGGGGGGAAGTGGCTGTGGAGAAGAACTCCCTGTCATCGTCCCTGCCATTCTCTACTATCTCTATACCACTGGGGTCAGCAATCACTGTGCTGATGCTGATCTACAATAATGATAGCTGATGATAATAATAATTCTAAATACCTTTGTATCTATTAACTCACAACAACCCATTTTACAGATGAACCCAATGGAGAAAAGGTAAATAACTTGCTCTGAGTTCTTATGCCTGGTAAGTGGGTTTTGAATTCAGACCATCTGGCTCCAGAGTGGTGCACTTCACCACCAGGGTCTATCATCTCTGCTGTATAGCCACAACTGAGAAACTTTGAATTGTTTCCAAATTTTTCATGTATGCACATCTGTACATCTTGCATCCCCCAAAAGCCATATTGGCTTCAAAGGCATGACATGTATCATATTTCCTTTGTATTTTATTTAGCAGCTTTCCCCCTCAAATTCTTTTTTTCCTCTTGATCACGAGGATCTGTATAAGTAAACACATTTCATAACATCCCTAACCCTTATCCGGAAACTAGCCAAACTCTGGCTCGCTGATGGCAAGTCCAATATTGACCAAAGCTGCCTTTGGCTGGCAGGGGCCAAACGGTTGAGGACGGGAGTGGGTCTTCACACGTCTCACAGTGACAAACACCACGGGCTTGCATTACACATACTCTCAGCGGATGACTGGAATACACACATCTTAAGTTTCACCGGTCCCCATTTGGTTTGGTGTGGCTTTACCCAAACAGCTGGCCTGGAGCCTACCCTCTCACTTAAATTAGTTCTAGTTCTCTACAGTTTTGATTTACTGACAAAGCGCTCTCTTTATCTGCTAGGGGCATAAGAGTTTTGTCTAGGCAGAAACTGTGGTTGGTACAATTGGGCCAGTTGGATCATTTAGCACTTCCATGTGGGGCACTGACTAGAGAAAGGTATTTTAATTCCCAATTAGTCCATATCAGCAAAGGAAATGTTTTTTCTATTATTTCTTTATTGTGGATTCTGATTCATAAAATATCTTAAGGAAAACACATTTTACGTTACTGGGTCTTTGATTTCCCAGGGAAACTAATAAATAATCAACAAAAATATGATTAAAGACTGCTTGAACTACCATCCAAAAAGGAACTCCAGGCAGCAAAGAATCTTTCTGATCCAAATCTTTTTATTCCTAGAAACAGAATTCTTACTTAGCCTTTCAAAAGCTTGATGAAGGCTTCAGCTAAGTTTTGACATGAGATTTTCATATTCAAAATATCTGTTGAAATAAGGGGAGAAAGGGACATGGATCTTGAAACTGCATTAGTCTGAAATAGAGCTTAGGAAGCTAGAAAGGGAAATTGCATCTCTGTAATTGGAATTCTGTCCTAAAAAATCCCTTTGAAATCATGTTCAGCTACTTTCCCATTATGTGTCCCAGAGAAGATAACGTTAACCCTTTCTGGAACTACCTATCATAAAAGTTATTTGATAGTTATACATTTCCCTGGGAAGAAATTTCTGAGCAATGGGCCATATCCTCAAAGAACTTAATGATGGAATAGTAGTTCCTAAGAGTCCTAGATAAAGTTTTTTCAAAGTGCTTTCTGGGATACTTCTTCCCATCAATACATTGTTGCTTGCATTTATATATTACATTAATCTTGGCCAAATATTCCTAAAGTAGCTGCCAGCAAAATGCCCAGTCTGAATGCCTTTACCTTTGAAATGATATTACTAAATTCTGCTTCAGTGAAGTTATTCACCCTAGACTGTAGCTTCTTGGAAAACAGGTACAGTGTTTGATCCTTTATCTTTAATGCCAGTATATAGTTATTTAATAAATGCTTCATGAATCATCAGTGAATGAAGGAGAGAAGCTAGGCATGCCACTTAACTCCTATTCTCAGGTTTTCTCATCTGTAAAATGGTAATAAAACCTTCCTTAAAGAACTTTCATGAGGATTAAATGAGATAACACAGGTAACATGTATTATATTAGCACAGTTTTTGGGACACAGCTATGTTACATAGCTATTAATATTGCCAGTGAATAACAACTATGTGTGTGTGGTGTACAGCCAAGTCCTATGCATATTTCTAGAAAAGTGAGCTGGAAGGTTCTCCCCCCTTTAAAGAGCTACCTTGATGTGAAGACAAGGAACTAGAAACTGTGTAGAGATATCCCACAATGCTAAGGTACTCCATTGAATTCCCATTTCATCAGGCTACAAAGCTTTATCACATTAAAATGGATACCTGGTATCAATCAAAAGCAAGAAAGGCCTACAGGGCCTATGGGACATTCTCATGTATTTGTCTGAAGTGGCCCATTTTGAATCTGTCCTTCCTTTCTAAGAATATAAACTCATCACATGGGGTGCCTAACATGGATCATACTCACTTGATGGTTATATTCTAGTTCTGCAGAGTAGCTTAGCTCATGATAAGGCTGAGTAAATATCAACTCAAACTTAATTAGAGAGATCCACAGAATAATCCAACATGGAATCTTCTGCTGCTTTACTTGGTCGATCTTTTTAGGGTCTTCTCCCTAACAACCTAACATTCTTAGTAAAGATCACCAAACATTTCACAAGCCTATGTCTTAGTTTTCACTTTTTAAACATTATAATGTGAAAATAATGATCTATTATCCAGAATTAAGAACAAAATCCATTTGGTAAAATGTCTTTTATGTTTTAACAAAATCTCTGGAGGAAAGTCACTGAAAAATATGAAGTGTTCTCTAAGGGTAAGGGTAAATTAATCATATAATATCATCTTATTTTACCCTATTAAGACCTGAGGAAGGACAGGTGTTATTGTTCTCTGTTTCAGAGTAATGAAGCTTAATATTCTAACAGAAATTACATTTGTTCTAAGGAAGGAACAACATTAAACATGGCACCCACTAAAAAGATGGATATAAATATAAAATATAAAAATGACAATATCATTTTTTATAATGGCTGCCAACCATAATTATATATGTGTTGAAAGACACAGAAATTCCTTTTTAAAAACCTTAACTATTTAGGAAATAACCTAGGACAGTATGTTTCTAGAAAATTTCAAGCAAAAATTCTAGAGGTTGGAGTTGTATACCAGGGAAATGTAACCCCAGGAAAACCAATATAAATCTCAATTTCCCACTGTGCACTTAATGGTTAATTAAAAAATGTAAGAAAATGACATAGGATAGCAAGTACATTATGAGTAAAGTTTTGTTTAGACATAACAACTGATGGGGGATAGATCCTCTCCTCTTCCCATAAACCCACATTTAGGATCTCATGATCCAGTTTGGGGCCGACATCAACATCTCCTGGAGAAGGTCTTCGGTTCACAAATGTCTGTCCACTGACTCAGAAGACCAGCAACTCCTCAGGGCAGCCAAGCCCCAGAGTCTCCCCTGCCATTCAGATTTGATAAAAGGCAGGAAAGGGTACCATTATTTCTTTTAGTTCTTCCCAGAATTCCCTAAGAGGTCACCACTGCAAGGCATGAGTTGGCATTGCAGGGGAAGGAGAATCATTTATTTCCCAGTTATTTCTCCTTTCCCCAGGACCCAGCACAGTGCTACATGGAAGGGCAGGACAGCTGGCCTTCCACACCAGAGCAATCCAAAGAAAGACCTGCCCAAGGGAGGCTGTCTGCTTCCTTCCTGTGGAGAGCCCACAAAATCCTGTGTTACTGTCCCCACAGCTCTCCTTCTGTAGCCAGACTGGTGCCAGGAAGATAACCTCTAAATACTTCCCACCCTCTCTGAGATCAACCGAAGGTGGAACTCATGTTCAGTAAGACAACCATGAAAGTATCCCATTCCCAGGATGAGGCTCTCTAACATCCAATTCAGCACCTTGAGATGGAGTGACTAGTGTGTAGAAGTAATTGTTGTTGTATGTTCTGTGTGCTTCTGGGACACATGACATTGTACGTGTGTTAAGGATCCTAAGGAAAAAGCACATTTCCTGCCTTCAAGGAATTTCCAATATGGATGTTATGGGCCAAAAGAAAAGTCAACAGAAATACAGTGTTCAATTACAAAAGTGTAAGAGGAGGAAGTGTTTCGGAGACTGGATAGGAGTAAACTGAATTTTGAACAACATTTTGCAAATCCCCAATTAGATTCCAAAGTCTGTTCATTTTTTCCCATGTCTCTGGGTCCCCTCTGGTGATTAGGGCAATACAGCTCAGCCTCCTCTGTATCTCAGGATACATTAGAAAAGGAAACAGAGGCTCCCAGAGCAAAGGTTTGCAGCAATTCCCAGTACAGGGGCGACTGCAACCACACATGCATCCACTCTCAGCTGCCAAGCAGAACACCGTGTAATGCCCATTCATTCTTCTAACACGTGTGGTGTGAGTGTCTGTGTGTCCGGCACTGAGCTGGGCTCTGGAGCTATAGGAGCTGATAAGACAGATGTGGCCCTTAGTCTCATGGAGCCTTCATCTTAGTGGAGAGACAGGATAAATCAGAAAACAAGGAAGTCTTTCAGATTCACCTGAGTGGTCTGAGAAAAGGGGAGCAGGATGATGAGATTATGCCAGGGACTAAGGGAACCGCAGGGCAGCAGCCTGGAGACAGAAACATAATTCATGCCCTGGGAGAACAGAATAGAGCCCAGGGCAAGACCAAGGAGGGATGGGCACCCAGTGGCAGGCTGGGGCAGGTCCTGGGAAGGAGACTGCTTTTTCTTCTAAGTGTGATAGAAGGTCTCTAGCAGGCAAAAGGCATCATCTGACACAGGTGTTCTTTGTTTCTTAACTAAATTATTTTTTTGTTAACAGCATTTGATGGAATGTAACTCACATGCCTTAGGATCCACTATTTCCAGAGTGTGCACCAGTGGTTTTAAGCATATTCCTCGCCACTCACTCAGGCCCCTGACAACCACTAATATATTTTCTGTCTTTCTATATTTGCTTATTCTGAATAGTTCATATGAGTAGAAACACAACTTCTGCTACTTGCACTTGACCCAATGTTTTCAAAATTTATCTAACAGCACATTTTAGTACTTCATTAATTTTATGGCCAACTGTAGGTGTGTGCCACATATGAATATCCAATTATCATTAGATGGCCATTTGGAGTAGTTCAACTTTTTGGCCGATATGAATAATCCTGCTTTGAACATTTGTATACGAATTTTGTGTGGATTTGTCTTGGGTAACTAGGAGTGAAATTGCTGGGTCATAAGGTAATTCTATATCTAGCCTTTTTCAGAACTCTAGACTGTTTTTCAAAATGGCTGGACACATTCTACCAGGAATGTATGACAGTTTGATTTTCTTCCCCCTCATCAACATTTGTTAATACCCATCTTTCTATTGACATAAGTTTTTAAGAGAGCACTTATTTTTTTTTTTTTTTAGTATCAGTGCTCAAAAAAAAATACAATTGTAAAAGCTGACTGCTCATTAAGAGCTTTGAAGATCTGTGGTGATTCAGGAATTCTAAAGGGTAACAATGACATCAGGAGAATTAGAGATTTTTTTCCATGCAATGATCAAGTACAAAATAAGAACACCTAAGAGGATGAAGTAAATACCTTTTTGCTTGGAATTTGATAAAACTGCATCAAGAGACTAGAATAAGATTTGGAATGGCTGAACTCCGAAGTGGAAGGCTCTGCAGATCTTATTTAGCTCAAATCCCTCATTTTATAGCTGAGGAAAAGAGGGTCCGAAGAAATAAAGTGATTTATCCAAGGTCACCCAGATGATAAGCGGCAGAGCCCAGCTCCGAGGGCAGACTTCTTGACTCCTATTTTATGTTGTTAAGAGATTCTGATGAATCAAAGAAATAGCTCAAAGGTAAAAGTATACCTAGTGGTTCCAGCTTCACGACTCATGGCACATTACGCCAATTAAAATGCGATATACGGGTGATCACTGCTGTGCTTTAATCATATTGTGTCGTCTAAGACATGCTGATGGACATGTGTTTTGGAAAGTCAAATAAAAACCACAGAGTCGGTTGTCACTGGCTCTGTTTCTTTAATTTACATAGTCTCAGCTTGCCTTTGGGGAATTTACAGACCAAAGCAAACCTGTCCCCTAGAGACACTGTGGCAACAGTTCTTCAAGCAGAGTTATTCTCTTTGTTGTTGCAGTCACTTATAATCAGAGAAATCAGAATGTTAGCATGATTCTATACAATTACATGGCAGCTTCAGTTGGACCAGAATTTCTCCCCCTTAGCATTCTCAGGAATTACCAGTAGCTGAGAAAAATATCCACGATCCAAGATCTGACTTAGGCCCAAAACGCCAAGAGGATTTTTCCCCTCATAAATATATCTGTTCTCCCTCCTCCACCCGGCGGCCCCTCCTTTCCTTTGAAATTTGAGTGTGACTTCTACGCCTCGTGACCTGTTGGAATATACTTGCTTGTTTGCTTTCTCCTATGTTTTTCTTAATGCAATAACTTGAAATGTCAACATGAGGTGACAAGTAAATCCTCAGTCAAAATAAGTTTGCAACCAAATAGGAGGAGGAAAAGAAAATCCATATAAAAAGTGACTATGGAGGTTGCTGAATGGTGGCCAAATCTATGGCCAAAGCAGTAACAGAGCACAAACATGGATCAGCGTACAAGATCATTCTGGGTCTCCTGTCCAGCGCTGCATGCTGGGTCCTTTCCTTTGGGACTCCCCATTTGCTGTGATTTCACATCCATGGTGGCCAGTCGAAGAGAGACCACGACATGCTGGCTACATGCCTCAAAGCCAGAGGTACAGATATGAAGAATGTCTATTAGTTCAGAGGGACTGGGGACAAGTATGTCAGCTTTAAGCATTTCCCTGTGAGGTGGAAACAGCAATATAAAGCGATCCTTCACAATGTAATATGGAGACAATCCAGTCTTTTCCATTCTGACCCGCCATAGAGCTTGGGAGAATCCAGTCCATGAATGGCAAGTCTCTGACAGAGGTGAAATGAAGGTCAGCGGTTGTAAGTGGAAAAGAAAGGGTGACCAGTACCCTGCAGCCCACAGCCCATGGCTCTCCTGGGGTCTTCAACAGCTCGGGGACCACCAGGCGAAATGCACACAGTGCCAGGTTATGGAAAACTCCCCCCTTCAAGCAGCTCCCATATTTTCACCATAAATTCTACCCCTTTCTTCTTGGTGGGGCTGTGCTGGGCCCATGGCAGCTATGGCGGCTCGTCTCATAGGACCCAAGCTGGGAGCGATGGGTTACAAACCCAAATCCCTGTGTTTGTTAAGGGGATTTGTGAATTAAGTTCTCTGAAACTTTACCCGGAAAGTCTTCCCCAGTCAGCTGCTGGGTTTCCGGAAGAGAGAAATCCCCACTGCGGATCTCCCTTTGACTCAGTGATGGATACGGGCGCATATAAATCCTGCTAATGGCTTCTGCCTGTCGCTGACAGATTCTGGTCTTGGGCGAAAGCTGGGTTCTCAAAAGCTGCGTTTTGTTTATTTCCAAAGGGGATTTATTGCATGGCTTCTTCAGGGAGCATCAGCATTCCCCAGGACAGCTGTCAGCACCCTTCACTTACTTGGGTGCTCTGAATGGAGGGTCTAATTCATGCTGTTAGATCTGGCACCCTGAACAGTCCAACACTTAGAAGTTAAAATCATGTTGGGTAAAATCGAAGGGCTCTGTTATGGAAGTTTCCTCTTTTGGAGGGAGAAGGTTCCTTTCTTGACATACTCCACTCTTTGGATACAATACTCTTGGTTTTCCTTTGGGAATTTCCACAACTCAGGGGAATGGAGGGAGTGGACATGGAAATCAACTGATTTAAACCATTGTGTGCCTTATCTCCTAGTCATTTAAATTGGTTCAGGGATGGACACATAATTCAACAGGGTCTAACTAGGCATGGTTAAGAAGTTGGGCTTCTGAGAAGCAGAAGTATTTCCTCTTTTATAGAATTATGATGGTAGATGTGAAGTTGGGAGCTACAACATCTTCCAATTAGGAGACAAGAGGCTAAAGCTCTGACGGCCATGAGGAAAATAAGAACGGAACCAACTGAGAACATTAGAGAGAGAGGTCCTGAAAATATGGCTAGTGTCTGGATCAAGCTATCCTGAAGCCAGGATAACCTGCACTTGCAAATTTTACTAATAAACTTTTTTTTTTAACTTAGGTTAATTTGGGTTGGGCTTGCTGTCGGTTCCAACGGGAAGAATACTAACAGATAGCTAGATTCACTAAGTAGATTTTGATATGTTCATTAAGTCTAATCTAAAGTCCTACCTTCTCCTAGAACACAGAAACACAATATTATAAAGTTCTTGACATTTTAAACAAAGACGCGAGCGGAAGACCTCTAACATTTCATCCCTACTGTAACCTCAAGCACCTTTGCTTACCTCAGCAATCATCCTCCCTGCCCAGGGGTCTTTGGCCCATTTCTGTTGGTCTGTTTTGCTTCTCTCTGGCTTTTTACTCCCATATAACCATGCTCTAGATACTTGGAGCTCATGAAATGTCTCCCTTTACCCATGTTATGTCTGGTGGCCACCCTCCTTCCAGAGTCACATTTTCTGTACAGTATTCTATACCAACCCTTCCTAATGCCTCAGTTCTGGAGATGGTTGTGTTTAAAAAAAAAAGGAGGGGGCGGGGGAGTTAAAGACAAGAGCATTTTGGGAAATACTTCAGGGGGCAGTCTCCTCTCGGATAGGAACAACCAATATGAGAATAGTAAGGGTTCTGGGAATTCTTTCGGGAATGAGCACTACTTCGTTTTATTTACCTAGTTATTTCAATTTGACCATGGTAGCCACCTCCCTCTTCTATTCTGCTTCAGTCACTTAACACTGCACGGCCCTGGGGTGCTGGGGATCCCACACTGGGGAATGAAGCCTTCTATTCACTGTTTCTCATTCCTCGCTTCTCCTTTATTCACTTAGTTATTATAAATTTTTTAAAATAACAAAAGTATAGAGAATAACATAACAAGCATGTTGGTAGCTACCATTGGCTTTGCCAAATCTCCATGGAAAGAATCCAAATCAAATATGGTAACATATTAAGATCTACCAGTATCCCATTAGACAGGAACCATCTTTTAATTCTGTATCCTCTGGATCCTGAACAGTGCCAAGAATATCTGAGATAAAAATTTAATGTTTCTTGAATGATCAATGTTCAGGGCTACTCAGTGGATCATGCTCACCCTTAGAAGAACAGAGGTCATGTTTCTTAAATATCATGCTATCATGACTTCCATATATTTTATCCAGTCACAGCTTTTCTGCTTAAGATGCTGTCTGCATGTTATTCCTCTAAAAGCAACTGAATCAGATAGGACATGTTCTGTTTCAAGTAGCAGAAAACCAAATATCAAAAGCTTATGATATCAGGACACTTATTATTTATTGAATAAGAAGTCTGGAGGCGGGAGGTTTCAAGGTTGGGCACCATGGTCCCAGGCTCTTCCTGGCCTTCTGTTCTACCAACATTACTGTAATAGCCTTTTGTCCTCAAACTTGTCATCTCCTGGTTGAAAGTTGGTCGCTAGACCTCCAGCATCAAGTCCTCTCACCGTGTGCCGTGGCAGAGAGCAAGGCTCTTTTGAACAACACAGGCTCTGTCTTTTTACCGGAGAAGAATTCTTCCCAGAAGCCCGCGGCAGTCTATGTCTTCTGTCTCACATGTCAGAACTTGTCCATGTGGCTCCATATGCGCAAGGGAAGCTGAGAAAGCGAGCATCTAGCCAGGAATTAAGAACATCAGGCCTGGCTTAACTCGGCCATGCTGGTTCCCGGGGACTGACAGACAGACCCACTGGCCCTGAAATCAGGAGCCCTCTGCCCCCTAGCTGAACAAAATTTAGATTCTCTTAGTGCAGCTGAAGAACACAGAGCAGGGACATGGGATTGGCTATGGGGTTAATAACAGAGTGCACCTGCCAGAATAATATTGGTGTGGTTGCCAGGGTACCTGACCTGGCTGTGAAACTGAAAGGTCAGGTTTCTAGACTCAGGTCTAGAAATTGCGTGGCATTTTTTAAGGCAAAAAGCCATTTGTTCATGTGTTTGTTTGACAGTTAGCTAAGACAGGCTGTATCCTCAAAAGCCTCACTGGTGAACAGACAAACATCCACAAACAACGAAGTTCAAGGAGGTAAGTGCGCTAATGAAGATCTGTGGACAGTGCCACGGCCTTCAGAGGAGGCCAGTTTACTGGATGGCAGCACAAAGATTCCAGCCTCCAGCTACACAGGTGTTTCCCACAGCCTGTGTAGGAAGAAGCCCTGGATAGGGAGGCCTCTTGGAGGAAGAAGCATTTGAGCTGGAGGCAATTTGGGAGGAGAGGACAAGGTGAAGAGAAGATCAATCCATGGAGAGCAGACAACATGAGCAGAAGAACCAAAAATTAAAAGTGGAGCATGGGGCAAGTTTGAGATGATGTAAATACCTCATGGTGCAGATCTATCGTGGAGAGAGGGAGGTGGAAAGGGCTGAGGTTATTACAGAGGAAATAGGAGAGGAGGCTGCAAAGCATGGAGGGCTTTTTAAAACCCAACTTTATCCCACAGTCGGCAATAGAGAGTTCATGAAAGTTTTAAAGCATTCAAAGTCACTCTCTCCTCCAGAGGTTAGGGAGGCCAATCCCATTTGTAAATTAAGTAACTACTAAATCACAGCACTCCTGAATTACTACAAACTAGGTTTAATAAACACAAAGAACTTATTATAATGTTAAGAAATACCTGTCTGCTGTGTTTCTAAGTTTTTAAGAAACTATGATAAAATGAATCCCTGCATTCTGTCTTACCATAAAACTGAACAGGTTAGGGATACAGCCTGTAAATCCTACAATTATTTAAAGCACAAAGCGTAGCTTGACTATGTTATCGCTTTTAAATAACACTTCACCAGATTCTGGTCCCAAAACCACTTTGGGGAAAAATGCTTTCCTTAGTGACATCACCCCATTTTCCATATAAAATGAAAAAATAAAGGCTCATATTCAGAAATAGTAGGCTACAAAAAGAAGGAGTGGTGTGCCTTAAGAGCCTGCCATGGAACTCCCAACTGCCCTGGAGAGAAACAAAGAAATAAATTAAAAATATAAAACCCCCCAAATACACATAGTTGCGCTTAAAAGGGGTGGGCTGGTTTCTCCCAAATCCATTAATAATATAAATCACTATATTTCATATTCACAGGCATCGCTGAAAGTTCTCCTCTTAATTGCTCCATGGCATCATGTTTTATTTTAGAAAAGTTCAGATTTTATTGCCAGGGACTAATGGGCATAGAGTCCCTGAAGAACTTGTTTTAAAACATTGACCAGTCAACCATAAAAGGGATATTAAAATGGCTACAGAGGCTAAATAAGAATTAAAAAGTATAGCCACTTATTTTTAAATTAGAATCCTCTTTCACATTTAGGGATATAATAAAATGTGTCATAAACTTTCTACTCTCATTCCAAAGTATTGTTGTAAGAATCGACAATAATACAGACACAATCCTATGGTTAAGCTGCACCCATTAAAGTCAAGGGCTCTTTTTAAGCATTATTGAAGGCATTTTAAAATTATAAATGATTACAATGTCATAAAAACATTCCAGGGATAGAAATGGAAAAGGAGAAATAGGAAGGATCTAATGAACAAGGCTGTTAATAAACTTATACCATCAATGGGTCAAGTCCTGGTACAGATGTAGATTTTAGTCAAATGGGAGTCTATAAACTGTGTTCAGATGAGATTGTATGGATCACTGCCGAGTCATTTTATGTCCCCGATAGTGGGGGAGACTCCAGCTTGAACCTTTTCCAAGACCACAGAATATCATCCATTTTACTAATATACAATGCTCCTTACAGAGGCTTGGTACCAATGACCAGTGAAGTAACCCCATTTTCCAAGTGGGAAACCAGCAGTGGGGGATGGGAGAAATGTCCTCAAGTTCAACCTGTGGGGCATATAGATCTCAGGACTCTCACAATGGCTGACAATCCTTCCCTTCATCTGGTGGCCCAGAGGAGGGTGGCTGTTGTTCACCCAAGAGAAGACACCCTCTCTGATAAGCTGTGCAGGGCCCAGTCACATCCGGAACGTGAAAGTGGCTTTTCAGCTTCCTCTTAAAATGGGGCACCAGGCACAAAGAGAATGAAGATGGCTTTTCCCGACAGAAGCACTCACTGGCCAAATAGGACAGACACAGGATGTTCAGCAGAAAGGAACCACCTTTCAGTAAACACAATCTCTGAAAGACCCGAAACAGAGATCTCGGCAGAAATCCAGGTAGGTGCCTAAAGAACCCCCCCGCCCCCACAAACAAACAAACAAAAAAGCAGCGGTCAGCTCAGGAGCAGGACTGCAGAGAGGGCCATGTGCCACTTGATTTCCAATTCTGCAGCACCTTCTGCTCCTCTAAACAGCTTAAATAAAAGCATCTTGAACTGGTTTAGATTCGTCCCCACCAGGCACATTTGTAAAGATAAAAAGAACATGGTTGTTTTCCTTCCTCCGAAAGGGGGCTGGGAAGAGGGGACAGGAGTGGCCTTACAGGGGACAGAAAACAAGAAGAATCAGGCGAGGTCTTTTGCCCACATATGACACCACTGCGCCAGGTTGCTTGAAACTTCCGATGCTCAACGTTGTCCTTCTTTTAATCCTTACTGGTCACAGAGACAGCGGGGCAGGCAGCAGGGGCTGGGTGGAGGTGGAAAGAAGTGTGGTTTCTTCCCCATCCTGCAGTTCCTGGCAGCAGCTGGCCTGTGTAAACATTCAGTAGCCCATCTGAACCTTATTTTAGAACAAAACAATTTCAGTTTTAAAGTGTTTGAATTGCTTTAGCTAAATCTGAGGATTTGCCTATTGAATCTGGAGCTGCTCCCTTTCAACTCTGAATGAAGGAAGAATTATGAGACTGGAGCTATTCAATGAGAGCTATCTGTCCTGGCACTCAATCAAAGGGATTAGGATTTGGAAAGAAAAGCCTACAGGTGATCCTCCAGGAAGCATACCAAGCAGTTATCAAAAACATACAAGTTCAAAGCAGCTCAATTTTCATATGTTAAATGTACTTGGATGCAGCCCCAGGCTCCTTTCTAGGTAAAAAATTGTGTTAAAGCTGTTTGTACTTGCATACTTAGCAGACAAGGGAATAAAAAAAGCACGTGGTGCAGTGGTGCCGGGTCCACTTCACCCCCGTGTAACACAATAAATCAGTCTTGTTCTCTTGGTGCAACAGATCTGATCCCTTGTCCCTGGCATCTCCCACATCATGGCGGATGCTCAGTCACCTCATCTGTGCGAAAGAGCTGCCACACCACCATGCCGCCAGGTCAGACACTGGCATCAGCAGCCTGACAATCAACAGCACGGGCCAATCAGGAACCTTGGGTGTTGTTTTCCCAAGCACTGTGATCTGGGCTTAAGAGTGTATTATTTACTTAATACCTGAACCTGGACACATTGAAAAGAGGAAAGTAAGAACACACACTGAGATCTGGGTTAAAGGAGAGGGTACATTTTGGGTGGCCTTCATGTAGCAGCAAGTCAACAAGAAATATACTTTTATTGCCATGGAAATTCTACAGGACACACACAAAAGGGTCTAACTCCCTTTGGTGTGCCCAAGAGGCCTCTGGAGAAATAATGTCTATTTTTATAGGAAGAAAGTAAAGCGAGAAGATGAAAACCTGCCCTGCATTTAGTTATTAGAAATGTTCACAAACCATGTAATAGTATGCCAGATCCATAATATATGTTTAATAAATGGCCACAGGAGGAGAGAGAAGAAGCCAGCCTCTACCACATCCCACCTCTATGGGAGGAAGTCAAAGTGCCCACAAGACGCAGCCTGGCATTGACTGATGGGAGGGCAGTGAGGTACCTAAAACCAAGCAGGACAGAGACTTCTCCAGGATGCAGGCGTCTGGGTCTCCACTCACCCCTGCAAGCCCTCACTGCTGAAGAGCTTTGGGAAGTGACGCTTCTGCCCAAACTTTCATAGTTTCATCTGTGAGGCAGAGATAAAAGGCTCCTCTCCCAAAGCAAGAGGCTACTAACTTACTGAATGTATGCTGTATGGCACTGTGTTATGGACTCTACAGGTATTGATTTATCTCCAGCAATACTGCGAATCAGTATTAAAATGATTCTATTTTATAGATGAGGAGTCTGGGGTCTAAACAAGTGATTTGCTGAAAGTCACTGTATCACATAAGCGGTAGAGCACAGATTCTGACCCAGGACTGTCTGAATACAGGGTCCATGTTCTTACCTTCTACCTGATAATACCCCTAACCAGGAGGAGTTTTCTGAACCTGAGTTGCGTGTTATGATTATACTATTACACTACTGAGCTAGAGACCCCACACCCCCTCCCCGCTCCCTACTGTTAATCAATCGCCAGATACCATCCCCACCTGTGCAATGACCTTCTTCTTCCTGCTTTGTGTTCCCTCTGCCAGGGCCCAGGTGAAGGCTTTCACCATCTTCTGCCTTAACTACCGCAACCTGCCAGCTTGCACTTCCTTTCTCCACACCCCTCTCATTCTATTCCCAAAGGTGGAAGCGCCTCCTTTGCTTATCACAAGCCTATACTTTCTTTGATGCCCAGGTCAAATGAAGCTTCCCATCTCCTCTGTGTCCTCAGTGCATATCAGTGAATCTCTATTCAGCGTGCATGTCACCCTCCTTGACATTCTATGTATCCACACTCCCTCCCACCCCTCCCCAGCTAAGTACCTTGAACACCAGACCTTATTTCTTTTGATCTCTGTGGCACTTAGGGTTTTCTAAAACTGGTTTCCTGAACTGGTAAAAAGGGAGGACACGAGGAGAGGAAAGAGGTCACTGATGTTTGATGCAGACGACAAAACCAATAATAACAAAGAAATAATAACAACAACCCTAGTATGTTATGAGGTATGGCAAAAGATAGTGGGTCAAAATCGAGGCCTTGGTGTCAGTTGCCAAGGTTACCATGCTAGCTTACTAGTTATATTACGTTGAGAAAGATTCTTAATCTCTCTGGTCTTCAATTAATTCATGAATAAAACAGGGGACAACAGTGGTACTTATGCCCCATGCATTTGCTGTAAAGGATTTCAAAAGATAGTAATGAAACACAATAGTAGCTGGCACACACAAAGCGCTAAATACGTACGTGGCAGATATACTGTTGCATTGGGTAAGTTGTTTCCTTTTCTTGTCATCTAAAATTCCAACTTCTTGCAACTGGTATGAAAGAGAAGTAAACACTATAGTCCACGCTCCCTCTTTCAGAATCAGAGGGGAAGAAACCCCCCAAAAGCTGGATGTTGTGAGCCCTCCTTAACATTTTCTCCCTAGCTGAGTTGGAGGCCCCAGTGTATCAGATCAATGCCATAAAGCTGGCTCCTCTTGGCTTGCCTTGTTTTGGCACTGAACAAGCAATTCGAAAGTACATTAAGTTATTTAACAGGTCACCAAGTAGCAGAAAGCTAAAAGTTTAACCATATTTACAAGGAAGAATTATATGAAAATATTTTTATTGATGCTATAAAAACCACCATTAAAAATGACTGCATTGAAAAGCTGAACACGTATGAAACAAATGGGCGACTCTTAAAATGTTACCTGGTTCCAGACAGTCCAAATTTTGTGTCTCGTTAGCAAATAAGATAAATGACTTTGTCTGAGATGATGTTTTATAAATCCTATTAACGGGCTATAAGGGAAGCAATGGTTCCCTAAATGGGAGAATTAATTTTCTGAGTTCAATCCCCCGTTGTACACCCAAAATGAGGGGGTGTCTGGGAGGCTCACTGTTCACACTGTTTTCAGACTAACATGCTAACACTACTCTCTACAGATCACAGTTCATGCCTTTCATAGTAAGAGTACATTCCTTATCTCCCTCATGGAAGCCTATGGGTCAAGCTGGGAAATAAAACTCTTGGGTGTTTTTTGTTTTGTTTTGCTATGTTTTAAATAACAGAGAAGGGCACAGTTTTTTTAACATCAGTTAAAAGCAGAGCTAAGTCAGAATCGTGGCTGGCCCTTGATTTCTTCTACCCTGTGGAGTTTTAAGAGCCAGTGTTGACCACGAGGAGGTGGGATACCCCTGTGTGGACAAACCCACAGGATGGCGGAAGCTCCACTGTCATTTTAAACACTGTATCCCGATGAATTCCAAAGCACTGGTTTGTTTTCTTTAATTTTTTCTTTAAACTTCTGAAACACAGAAGTGATGTATCCTTACCACCATATAAATAAGGGCATAGGGCTTGGTATATAATGTTTTGGCTTTTTTTTTTTTTTTTCAGAGCAAGACGTACTCCAGTGATTGGTACAATTTTGTTTTTGCCTTTTCTTGCCAAAAAGAAAATATGGCTTTAATAGAAGTTTACATCTGCGTGGTATTACATGCATGTAAAACAGATGTAACCTAATTACATTTTCATTTAAATTGCTAAATAGCTACTTAAGTAAAAAGCTAAAATAACATACAAACAACAGTTACTATAATAACAAGTGTACTTAGAATTAAATGAAAAGGATCAAAGCTACAGCAGACAGAATTTGAGTTGGTCTTTCAAAAAGACAGAGTGACATAACAACGCAGCCTTCATTTACTCAGTAATTTAATGTCTCTACAGCTCAGTCTAGAGACACAGCTCAGCTCAGCCTAGACACATGGAAGAAAATCCATAAAGTTTATATAAAGACTCTGGGTTTCATGAAGATCAGACACACTCTACCAGAGATTATATAGCAAAACCCTAAATTGGAAATTAGAATTCCAGGGCAATACAATCAGCTTGATTATAGTTTTAAGCAGACCTGTCTAGGCTGAAATCAGAAATCAGCTCCCAACTCTGAGATCAGAGCACCCTTTTTATATTTTTAGCAGAAGGCAACACTGCATGTCAGTAATTGCATATTCATGACCCATCCCTTCCTGTGTGCCACACAAAGGCTCATCAGAGGGATCCAGAGCATTGGGGATGATATTCAGGGTTGGTGCACAGTGAAGGGGACACATGGCTTGTCCTCAGAGGAAGAGGGGAAACCTTAGGTTGCCAGTCAGATGGCTAAAAAGGAAGATGAAATCCTAAACAGCGTGCTCTGGACACACTTGAACCTGTTTAACCGGGACTTGCTAGGTAATATCTTAGGCTTTTTCTTTTCTTTTTTTTTTTTTTTTTTGGTGGGGGTGCTAGGGATGAACTCAGGGGCGCTTGACCACTAAGCCACACCCCCAGCCGTATTCTGTATTTTATTTAGAGACAGGGTCTCAATGAGTTGCTTAGTGCCTCGCTTTTGCTGAGGCTGGCTTTGAACTCGTAATCCTCCTGCTTCAGCCTCCTGAGCACCTAGGATTTTCCTTTTCTATTTTAATCACATTTTTAACTAAAGTGAATTTCAGGCATTTGCTGGTAGTGGTTTTGTTTTAAACGCAATGAGAAGAAAACCAAGCTCTGGAGTCTAAACTTATTTCAAAATCAGAATAGTCTACCACTAAACACGAAGGATTCAGACTAGGAATACATAATGGAAATACTCCCCCACATGCTTTATTCTCTAAACTAGACAAGCCAGTTTTTCCAAAGTTTGTGCAGGAGTGTAGAAAATAAAGAACTTAAATCCAGTCAGTCATTGTTTTATCATGGGCCTGAAATTAAGAATTAAAAAAAAAAAATTAAAATCTCTATCTCTGCTAAAACTGAGGGTTATATTCTTTAGGCTGAGAAATTCCTTATCAAAGAACTAGCCAATTTCTTTCCCCATCCCCCAGCTTCTAAATATAATTATTTTTCATTTTTTCTATATTTTTATTAGTGCATTAAAATTGCACATAATGATGGGATTCATAGTTAAATGTTCATACATGTATACAACATAATATGACCAATTTGTTCACCAATATTTTCCCTTTCTACCCCCACCCCCCAAGGTGGCCAATTTCTTTTTTGAAATTAGCATCATATTACACCCCAATATGTGTGCTGATTAAAAATTTTTATTAGCTTCTAGTTTCCCTTCTCATGTTATGTCCTCTCTCTAGAGGTGGGAACAAATGAAAAGACTTAAGAGCTAGAGGTGAAGAACTGAAAGTTGATTTGGAAAATCCGAAAAATCACCTGAGGCCTACACAAGATGTCAACTTGGCATTTATTTGCAGGAGGCCACCTCACACAGTATTTTAATGGAGGAGGGACCTAGAGGGAGGCAATATGCATGCTGCCTTCCAGTGACTCTTCCTTCATTAACACATGGTGCTCAAATCTTAGCAAAGACTTAGCTGGAAACTTAAGACTTAAAAGACCAATGCATGGAAAGTTTAGGGGTTGATTTTTCTTCTTCACAGCTCGCTGTCCTACCTCAAACCTGTGGTGATTTCCTATTTGAGGAACCTACAAATCCCCTGGCTCTGCATCCACAGTGAGGTTTATCTGTGAAGAGAAGGGAAAACTACTCCAAGAACCTTCTGTCCCACAGCTATCCCCAGCCTGAGGGCCTTGGCTTGGCCTCTTCAAACTGGCTGCAGTTGGTTTTCAGCAGAGCGTTCCTGAAGTTTCACAATGTGTTGAGAACAAGTTTGTAAAAGACAAGTGAAGGCTTGTCATGATTTTGTAACCAATTATTTCATTTGTATTTTATAAATGGGTCATAAATGTCATTGACTAATTGCTACCTTTCTCCTTCCCTTTAACCCCTCCCTAGACATACTGAGCAAACAGGCAAACCTTGTACCAACTCTTGCCAGAGGCCAGGAATTAATGGACGGTTTTAAACTAAACTTTACCTATTTGGAAGGACATCAATGGCAGCTGAGGACACACTTTAATTTCTCTACTCCCCACAGCTCTTCTCTGTGCCTCCCAAACAAGCTCACTTCCAACAGGACATGCTCTGCTCAAGAAACTCAGATACTAGGAGAAAAGGTGACAGCTAGACAACCCAAAACAAGCCAAGCCGATACTAAATTAATCACATTATAATACCACTGACTTTGTCAAGGTCTTTCCTTGTCTACCCGATCATTATGAAACCAGTCATTACTCAAAATTACAATTAAAGTGATGATTTCTCTGTTTGACCACGGAACAAACACTCTTTTCTGTTGATGCTTAGGAGCTCAGGGAGAGGAAACAGGAATATAGTCTGTCTCAGAATGCACTTTAAAGAATCATCACATTCCAAAGGCTGATTGACAGGGCTGGGGGTGGGGGCCGAGGAAGGGAGAAACTACTCACTTTGTGATGGGTTGAGTGTCAGTAAGAGAAGCAGCTGAGGTCGGCTCTGCCCTATAAACTTTTCTGAAATGCCACTCCCTTAAAAGTCGGCCTTGACAAAAGCTCTATCACTGGGAAGAAATGATATGAATGAGACAAGCTGCCCTCAATCTCAGAGTGACTGCATTCTCCACAGTAGCAGGGCTTTAAGCCACAGTAAAGTAATTGTTCCGAAGGTACCAGGCTGCAAAACACCTCCTTTGGAGAAAGGGAAGGGACTGCCATCAGCACCTAACTCTACCTTTTCTGAATGCTAACATCACAACGTGTGGCTTGTAGGCCAGATCTGGTTCTCAAATATCTTGCCAAAATGTTCACATATGTACCTTTCATACAAAAATCTAGACTTCTGGCTTCTTTGTGGGGAATAAATCTGAGCCATCCACAACAGAGGGTCCACATTCCATCATGGCAACATTGACTGGAGCAGAGGCCCGGCTGTCCCCTTTAGACTGGGGTGTGCTTTGGAGTTCTCTATGGTCCCTACTCCCTATTGTACCACACCTGGCCTGCTTAGGCCACTGTCATTGCTGCTGGTTCCTGCAAGGGTCTGAGTGTACCACTGCTGGGGAAAATGTGTGTGAGATTACTAACCATCCAACCAATAATTATTTTCCCCACTTTAAAGGTAGAGAGAAAAGGGTTTCAGAAACTCTAAGTCCTCTGTTATTCCTACCGTCACCAAAATTCCACTCCACTGAGAAAGTCGGTATTTGAGTTTCAAAACAATGTATGCCACTCAGCCTTACTCTTGCCTGAAGACATCCTGGGCCCCAGTGCACTCAGACTGGCTGACCATCAGGTCAGCATCTCCTCTAAAAATTATCCAATACCCTAAGGGTCTGTTGCATGTTTTAAAGGCAAACTATGAAAATGAACTCTGCTATTCTCTGAAGAGAAAATGGATCCTAGTCTTATTTATTCTTATTTATTACTCCAAAATTAAGTTTGCTAAAAAGTTGAACTATCCGACATACATTTTCAGCTTGACTCTTTTATACAATCATGGAGAAAAACCATCATTCCTCATGATGTATTTTTTTTTTTTTTATAATGAGGACCATAAAAGCACAGGGAAATCTCAGGATCTTTGGAAATAAAAATGAATGTACATATTTTGCACTAGCTAGCAGTAATTACTTTACCATGTGAGGCTCGGGGTAGGTAGTAATGTGCAATATCTTTAAACTTGGAGCCATCCCAAAAAACAAACAGAAAAAAACCTGACCCCTGACCCTGTTCTGAAGCATCACTCCCCGCTTGGGTAGTGTTTGCATGCTGAAATATTTATTTCCTTCATAAAAAAATCTATCTGAATATCCAATCTCTCAGCAGTAAAGAGTCTTATTTCCATGTTAGCAGAAGCCCTTAAGTAATTTGGGGCTATGATCTTAACACTACAAGCTTTACCCACTTAAAACTTTGCCAGCTTGGAGCTGCATATTTTCCTCACCAGCTCCTCATTTGCAAAACACAGCAGAGATTCAGGTGAAAGGTGAGGAAGTTTCAACAGCTGCAGAGCCCAGTTAGGAAACTAAGTTTCTTGGGCATAGCTTCCAAGAGAGCAATATTTCTGAGCTTTCTGTCACTGGAAAAAGATGGATTTGTACCAGTGGGGATGAGCAGGTTCTAGCAAGCAGGTATGATAATGGAAACCACTGGACCTGGCATGGGAGAGGGTGAAGCCTCTCTGAACCCTAAAGATTGACTATTTCCTAGCAACATCTCTGACTGTAACTAGAGCACACGACTATCATAAAGCTGACTATCATAAAGCTTTTCGTCATCTATTTGCTGGTTATGCTATGTGAACAAGAAAGTCTGATAAAAATTACTTGGTATTTAATTTACACCATGAAGAAGAAGAATCTAAATCTCATAAAGTGCTTCACACTACATCAAACTCACAAACTTGAGCAGACAAAAGAAGAGGTGTACTGCCCTGTCATCCAGATGAGAGCCTTATCTATAGTTAAGGCTGAGAAAACCCAACGCCTCCTCCATAATGCTTTCTAATAACAGAGGGGTGAGGTGAGTCATTGCTGAATTTTTCTCAGAGGTCTTGGATCAAGATATTGAAATAAGCTCAGAATGGCTCTTAAAAAGCAGAAGGCTTCAGGCTTCCCTTCATGCCTACTGACATTACTTAGAGGGTAAATGGCTTCCTGTGGTGCTATGATTTAGGAGATCACTGGGGAATATGGACCTCTTCTTTCAGATGCCATTAGAAATTTACCTCCAGATTTAATCATAGTTTGCTAGACCTAAAGCACTATAGAGGAACTCACACTAGCTCTGTGAGGTGAACTGACTATACTTTGTTTAGACTTACGAATGTGTGAGAATTTTTAAAAAACTAAAATTCCAAGCTGTATCAGGAAGTGGTTTTTGCATCTAATCCTCTATCAGTTATGGTTTCTTTCAGGCTGGGGAGAAACATCATGGCAACAACAACAAAGAAATAAAATGGTTGTAAACTGAGCTACTTAAGTATGGAAATCTCTCTGCTTAAGAACATTCAAGTTAGAATTATTGATTAGAACAAATTTAAATACTAGAGCAAAAGTATGCCCCCAACAGACTATACTGCAAGTGGCTCCTTAATGCCACCTTTGCTTTGCAAACAAAAGGTTTTATGATGCACCTTGAGAGGGAGGCACTTCTATTAGTTGTACATGTTGTGAATCAGGGCTTGGCCTTGCCTTCTCAGCCCATCTGGGTAAAGGAGAAAGAGGTCCTCCCGTATGGGTAAATAAGGCCTCCCAGGTTCCAAGAGGGGAGTGTGCACTGGACTTCAGCCCCTCACACCTATCATGTCAACCCCCCCAGGTATAACCTAATTACTAGCACTGAATATGAAAAAATGTACAAGGCAAGTCTCCCTCCAGCCACCCTGGTTTTTAGGTAGCAAGATTCTGTCAATCTCCCTTGAAAGCAGAGACTAGTTTCTATTTTTCACAATTGTTTGGTAAAATGAACCCAACAGCACCAATGTAGAAAAATGTGGAATACACCAAGGGATTTGACAGCCCGAAATAATTAGGAGACCTATTAGAAGAGAGAAGTCCGGTGGTTTCCCTTTGTGACAAACCAGTTCTTCTTGATTTAAGGGTGGGACTGGTTCTAACTTCCTCACAGGGACACCCACAGAGCTGAGATCTGTAAGCCTGGTTCTCTAGGGGCATGAGGAGCCCTGAGTGTGCAACTGGCAAGCCTTGTAAGTAGAGAAGCCAGGTTTTAAGATCTAGAGATCAGACTTAAGGATCCTTGTCACCATATTTAGGCTTAAGGATTCCTGTGGAAGCAAAAAGCTCCTGAGGAAAGGGCAGGCTGGTGACTTCCCAGGGGGTGGCTGAGCATCCAAACAGCTTCGAAAATCATCCTCAGAGTTGGCCGGGAGGATAACAATTCTTAATTATAAATTATGGATTGTGATTTAGGAAAACAGAGTCAGTGAAAGTAAAGTCGTGCCAGGTGGACAGACACTTTCATTCTCTTGTTGACCTCAAAATTGAGACTTGCCCCACAAGGATCCACATACCTGTAAATTACGTAGCAACAACTTGCTAGTGAGCTCAAAGCCACCGCAGCTATTAACAAGTAACACACAAGCCAAAAAAAGACAAAAAAAATTGGGGAGGGGTGACAACGAGGAGAAGATAAGAAATTTACACACACACAGCCATCCACATGAGAAACGTTCAAACTCAATAAAGAAAGAAGTGAGATGTTACTCTTTGTCCATCAAACTGGAGAATCTGTTTAAAGACAATATTCCATACTGCCCAACGTGAGAAGGGAGAGGCATTCTGAAAAACTACTGAGGAAATTATAAATTGGTACATCTTTCCAAAAATCAAATTAGCAAGGTTTTATTTAACACATATTTGTCAAGTCCCAACAATCTGTTTGTAACTTAGAATGTATATTCTCTAACACCTAGTGATCCCCAAGAAAATGTCAAAGATTCTTATTAAAAGATGTCTACAATAATATTTAAAAGTAAAAATTAAAGAGATATACTAAAAATAAATTGTACACTTTGATGGAAATTATCTTTGAATGATGAGTAGTAAATGAGAAAATTATGATATATTCTGTGAAAAGAGTACAAATTTTTAATACAGAAATATTTCTAATTATACACCAATGTTAATAGTCTGGGTACTAGGATTTAGGGTAATTATATGTGCTATCTATAATTTTCTAGAATGAGCATTTATTAATTTTAGATATAGGGAAAAAAAAAACCTGAGCAATGAAAGAGGAATTAGCTAAAGAGCAGACATATTTAGAATCTCAAAAACATGTAACTAGCCGGGCATGGTGGCACATGCCTGTAATCCCAGAGGGTCAGGAGGCTGAGACAGGAGGTTGTGAGTTCAAAGTCAGTCTCGGCAAAAGCGAGGCACTAAGCAACTCATTGAGACCCCATCTCTAAATAAAATACAAAATAGGGCTGGGGATGTGGCTCAGTGGTTGAGTGCCCCTGAGTTCCATCCCCATATCCTTCCCCTCAAAAAACAAACAAAAAAAAAAAAACATGTAACTGAACAAGAAAATGTGATAATAAAATTATAAATACACAGTTTAGTGGAGATTTACAAATCCTTAAAAGTTCTAGGACCTAAAATAATACTGAAGGAGCATGTAAAAGAGAATCAGAAAACATTTAGAACAGGAGATCCATCAGAGATCCCCCTGTTTAATCTTATGTAGTTGTGGGAAGTAAGAATTAGTTGTGAGATGGCTTGATCTGACATTGCAAGATAGACTGAAAGCTAGGACCTTCAGCTTCCAATCTATGCTGTTATAAAGGACTGTAAATAAGTTTCATCTAAATTGCAAGTAGCAGTCAAGTGGTCATAGCTGTCTGATTGTACTGAGCTGAAAAGACCACACAGAGGGAGACACGCATTGAGGTGAGTGATGTCATCAACAGGGAACGCACCTGCGAAAAACTCCACAATATTGGCTTTTCCAAACCAGTGTTTCTCACTATAAAATAACAAGTATCTATTTCTAGGGGGAACATTTGATATAAATAAGGAGTAACTAAAACTATATCTTCTAAGCCGGTGGCATACGCCTATAATCCCAGCAGCCTGGGAGCCTGCAGCAGGAGGATCGTGAGTTCAAAGCTAGCCTCAGCAACTTAGTGAAGTCCAAAGGAACTTAGCCAGATCCTGTCTCTAAATTAAAAAAAAGGGGTATGGGGGCGTGGCTCAGTGGTTAAGTGTCCCTGGGTTCAATCCTCAGAACAACAACAACAAAAAAGACCCTATAGTCCAATGCACCAAGAATGAAGAAAAAGAAAAGTACAAATTTTTCAACCAAAAGGGAGCCACTGTAGGTTTATAAAGGTGCGCATCATGCCACAATGAAATATTAATGCTCTCTCCCCATTAGGAAGCTGGGAGGAAGTGTAAAAAAGTTGAAAGAGCAAACTCATGCCCTTCCTCTGGAAAGCTATAAATAGAAATAAACTTCAAAGTTTTTAGGGAACTTGCATTCAAAGGCCTTGATGCTTAAATGGCCAAAAGCCAATCAAGCCTTGAACAAACTTCAAAAGGGTCAACATCACGGGAAAGTCAGGAATGAATGAGTTCTACTGAGAACTGTTAACTGGGGCCTGGGGGTGGGGGTGGGGTACCAGAAAATACCTCTAAAAAGAAATCCCACCTATGAAAATCCTAACTAAAACACCAGCAAATCAACTCCCTGCTCATATTATATCAGGACCAAACACGTTTTATCTCAGGAGGGCAAGGATGGTTCACAATGTGATATGATACCTTTAAAGATTAAAAGAGAAAGTCATGTGATCATCTCAAAAGGTCCCTCCCCCAAATAGTGTTTCATCAAGCACAGCACACATTAAAGAGAATAAGAATTACTTTACTTAATAAAGGATATTTGCAAGAAATTTAGCAAGTCTCAAGTTTAATTGCAAAACATGATAACTATTCCAAATAACATCAGAAAAAGAAAGAGCATATCTACTATCCCTTCTACTATTCAATATTATTCTAGAAATGACAGGTAGGGCGGGAAGAGGGAAAAACTAAAAAGCGTTATGAGTTAAAAAATTTAAAAAACTCCTTAAAGACACAGAAGACGACACAAGTAAAGAGTATATCAGTGGATGAGGAGAAAAATATTGGTTTTGGAAAAACTTCTGCAACATATAAATCCATAAAATCCAACACATTTATAATAAAAATGGCAACAGAGTTTTTAAAATAAAATTAAGTGCAGAAATTGAGATGTTAATTTTCTGCAATTTGGTAAATGATACAACTGTCTCCTTAAATCAATGAAGGCAAGAATGGTTTATTCTATAAATGGTGTTGTACCAACTAGCTATTTGAAAAATGATAAAGTTAATCCCTACGTAACAACTGTTTACAAAGGTGAAGTTCAGGTGGATTAAAGAAGTAAACATTAAAAACAAAACTTGAGGGCTGGAGTTGTGGCTCAGTGGTAAAGCACTTGCCTGGCATGTGTGAGGCGTTGGGTTCAATCCTCAGCATCACATATAAATAAGTAAGTAAGTAAATAATAAATAAACAAATAAATAAGCAAGCAAGCACATAAATACATAGTATATAAAATAAAAGATCCATTGACAACTAAAAAAATTTCAAAAAATTTTGAAATTCATCAAAATATGAGAAAAGTAAATTTATATATATATATATATATATATATATATATATATATATTTAAAAGCATAGAAAAAGAAAGGTAGTCTTGAGAAAGACACAATGTGCAAAAACTCTTAAGGGAAAGAATAACATATTTTTAAAAGAGCACCTGAAGTTCTTTGTATACTCTAGATATTAGGGCTCTATCTGAAGTGTGAGGAGTAAAGATTTGTTCCCAGGATGTAGGCTCCCTATTTACCTCTCTTATTGTTTCTTTTGCTGAGAAAAAACTTTTTAGTTTGAGTAAGTCCCATTTGTTGATTCTAGTTATTAACTTTTGTGCTATGGGTGTCCTATTGAGGAATTTGGAGCCCGACCCCACAGTATGTAGATCGTAGCCAACTTTTTCTTCTATCAGATGGCGTGTCTCTGATTTGATATCAAGCTCCTTGATCCATTTTGAATTAACTTTTGTGCATGGCGAGAGAAAGGGATTCAGTTTCATTTTGTTGCATATGGATTTCCAGTTTTCCCAGCACCATTTGTTGAAGATGCTATCCTTCCTCCATTGCATGCTTTTAGCCCCTTTATCAAATATAAGATAGTTGTAGTTTTGTGGATTGGTTTCTGTGTCCTCTATTCTGTACCATTGGTCCACCCGCCTGTTTTGGTACCAGTACCATGCTGTTTTTGTTACTATTGCTCTGTAGTATAGTTTGAAGTCTGGTATCACTATACCGCCTGATTCACACTTCCTGCTTAGCATTGTTTTTGCTATTCTGGGTCTTTTATTTGATAACAAATAACCCAATCAACAAATGGGCCAAGGACCTGAACAGACACTTCTCAGAGGAGGACATACAATCAATCAACAAGTACATGAAAAAATGCTCACCATCTCTAGCAGTCAGAGAAATGCAAATCAAAACCACCCTAAGACACCATCTCACTCCAGTAAGATTGGCAGCCATTATGAAGTCAAACAACAACAAGTGCTGGCGAGGATGTGGGGAAAAGGGTACACTTGTACGTTGCTGGTGGGACTGCAAATTGGTGCAGCCAAAAGCAGTATGGAGATTTCTTGGAAAGCTGGGAATGGAACCACCATTTGACCCAGCTATTCCCCTTCTAGGTCTATTCCCTAAAGACCTAAAAAGAGCATGCTACAGGGACACTGCTACATCGATGTTCATAGCAGCACAATTCACAATAGCAAGACTGTGGAACCAACCTAGATGCCCTTCAATAGACGAATGGATAAAAAAATGTGGCATTTATACACAATAGAGTATTACTCTGCATTAAAAAATGACAAAATCATAGAATTTGCAGGGAAATGGATGGCACTAATGCCATCCCTAAAAAACAAATGCCAAATGTCTTCTTTGATATAAGGAGAGTAACTAAGAACAGAGTAGGGACGAAGAGCATGAGAAGATTAACATTAAACTGGGATGAGAGGTGGGAGGGAAAGGGAGAGAGAAGGGAAATTGCATGGAAATGGAAGGAGACCCTCAGGGTTATACAAAATTTCATACAAGAGGAAGTGAGGGGAAAGGGGAAAATAGTACAAGGGGGAGAAATGAATGACAGTAGAGGGGGTAGAGAGAGAAGAGGGGAGGGGAGGGGAGGGGATGGGGGATAGTAGAGGATAGGAAAGGCAGCAGAACACAACAGACACTAGTATGGCAATATGTAAATCAATGGATGTGCAACTGATGTGATTCTGCAATTTGTATACGGGGTAAAAATGGGAGTTCATAACCCACTTGAATCAAAGTGTGAAATAGGATATATCTAGAACTATGTAATGTTTTGAACAACCAACAATAAAAAAATTTAAAAAAATAAAATAAAATAATGTGACAGGAAGGAAAAAAAAAGAGCACCTGAAGAAATATTAAAACATGTAAGATAAAAGCCATAATTAAGGGTTGCAGCTGCAGCTCAGCCCTAGTGTGCTTGCCTAGCATGCATAAGGCCCTGGTTTTGATTCCCAACACTGAAAAAACAAAAGCATAATTAAATTTATATGAATAAGAAGTGACAGAAAGAATATATTTGAAACACATAACAGAAGAGTATTAATATCCAGAACATACAAAGAAGTACAAGTCAATAAAAGATAAACAACCTAACAGACAAAGGCATAAAGGATCTAAACCAGCAATTCAATGTAAAAAGAGGCTCACAAATAATTAGAAACATGAAAATTAAAACAATTTTTTCACCTATCCAAGTGAAAAAAATAAGATTGGTAAGTTTATATCAATTTTTCATACAGAGTAGATAAGAATGAAAATTAAAGTTTTTATAGGCAGCTATTCAACATTTAGCAAAATTTTAAAGGTGCAAAGATTTTAACCTATTAAAGCCATTTCTTGGTATTAACGCTAGTGAAGCAGCTCAAATATACACACAGGGCATTCATTACAATATGATTTATAATAGTGAAAATGGGGGAAAAAAGAAAACAAAACAAGGTAGTTAAATAAAGTAGGATATATCTATCTACCATGATATTCATATTTTGGAATACCATGCAGTAATGATAATGTAAAGGAATTTATTAGATTCTATGTATTAACATGAATGGCTTTGTAACTCAGTTTACAGTACATAAACGAATAAAGTTGTACAATAGGGATTATATCATTTTAAAAAGACAGAGAGAAAGAAAAATGAATGAGGAAAGAAATGAAGATAAGACCTTGCATAAGAGAAAAAATGACTAAAAAGAACAAAATATTGTATATTTTCTACTGGCACATATGCGTGCAGAGGCACAGGAGAAAGACCTACACACAGGAACTGATTACATTACTTTTGCAACAGAGAGCAATACACTTGGGCAGGAGAGTCAGGAACTCTGCTTTCCTGGAGAGGCAGCTCTGAGTAGTGTTATGAACAAAGGCTCTGGAGGTAGACTACCTGGTTCAGAGGGTTAGTCAGTCTGTGCCTCAGCCTTTTTATCTAGGGGGTAATAACAGTACCAATCCTTGGAGTTGGTGTGATCCATAAATAAATCCCTATACATCCAGCATGCGTCTGGCATACAGTAAACGCAACATCAATATTAGCTGCTAGAGTGAGCTATACAAAAATTACTAATATATGACTGCCGATCTACAAAAATGGCAATTTTATATGGTTCAATCTAACATTATTTACATTATTTTGATCTTTTAAAATTCAAATGATATGCCTTTTTTAAGGACTGCAGAGAGGGGAAATTGAGGAGAAGATCACTAGAGTGAAGAGAGTCTGGAGGGAGTCCTCATTGTGTAGACAAATTGAATATTTTCAATATCTGTGTCTAGAAAGATCTTGTCTTTGGGGAAGAAAGCCAATATTTAGAGTAACTTTGCCAAGTAAAACTTGAGATATGTTTTCAAAATCTACTTACACATATTTCCATATAAATCCATGATACCAAATCTCTACACAAATGACTAAATTCTGTGTAATGGAAAGAACTTTATTAAATTCAGAATTTCCAAGAAATAATACATCAATTAGCATAAAATAAATAATTAAACTTATTCGGGCAAAGTAGTTTACACTAAATAAAAAGCAGGTCTTAAATATGTTATGATTGTAACACCCTTACAATGTTTAGAACATACAATTTAGAACGAATTATAATATTTGAAATCAAATTAAGCAAATCTTTATATTTAAAAAGTGCTCGCCGGGCCTTAGTTTTAGTGCTCAAGTGCTCTTATTATCAATTTTTAAATGTGCTCTATAGAGAAAAAGTAAAGTGCGACACCTCAGCTGAAGTCCGTTTAGGAATAGAAAAACATATACATATATAAAAACAAAGCTCAAGCATTAAATAAACAACTTGAGGAGAGAGGAGATTCTATAAATAGTTTGACATTATTATACAATCTTCTCTGCATATCTCGTAATGGAGATATTGCTATGGGTGATTGAAGAAATAAGCAACTTTGACATTTCTGGATGTAACTTGAGGAGATTATTTCATCATAAAGGATTGGTATAGAATATCCTAACCAACAACTCAATATCAAAACTCTCCTTGCAACTCTAAAACAGTGCAGAATGACATTTAAAATAATCCATTTATCACCATCCAATACAAGCTGCTTGTTCACAAAATGTCAGTGACAAGGCTGGAGCATTCCCATTCCTAGGCAGAGAGTGCCTGTGACAAGGAATCTTTAATATAGCATCAACTTCATTTCCTTATATGCTATTGCTTTACCTTGGACTTCAGCTCACCGAGTTTTTGCAATTTATATGAGCAGCGATACAAATGAAATGCCTTTTCTTTTTCCCACGCACAATAGAAAGATTCTCTTCTAAAGATAATGAAAAGTCTGCATGATATTTGTAGGCAAGTAATTTACTCATGGTGAATCCTTGATTTTATTTTTTAAAGCCATCTTTTGTAAAAGCCCAGTATTTTAATTCCAAATAATAATTCCAAAAATTCAAATAATTCTTTATAATGACAACAAAGGTAATAGTGACTTGCATTTATATGTTATTAATTCAAAGTGGTTTTATACAAGGTTTATTGTAAGCTCTTCACCTGACAAACCCCTACATCCCTAGGGATGTAGTTTGGTGGTAGAGTACCCCCAGGTTTAATCCCTAGTACTAAAATAAAAAAAGAAAAGAAAAGAAATTCCTGACTCAGTATAAATCCCTTTGTATCACAAACAGCAAAACTAAACCCCGGGTAGAAGACAAGCCAGAAGAAGAATCCAGGCTTCCACATCTCTAGTCTATAATGTCATCCTCAAAAGTAAGCTCTGTATAGGAAGAGACAAAGGATGTCAACAGGCTACCTGTTGCCTTAGGGTTAACCCAAAGGAAAATGTCAAGATATCATCATTGCAGGCTTTAAAGAGGTAACCAGGATGGGTGACCAATTAAGGCTATTACTTCACTCTCAATGACTCAGATTTGGAAATGGCAATTAAGTAGTAATTGGGAATAAGTTTAGACAGAGACCTTTCTGGGAGTGTAACTGTGACCTAGATTTGATGAAACTTATTCCCAGCAGTGGAGATGGGGGTGCTCCATCCCACCAAAGGGAGAGCATCTGGGGTCAGCCTCCTGCTGAGCAGTCCTGCCACTGTTAAACTCTGAAATGGCGGGGGCCCAGCAGCAAAAATAACCTGACTCTCTGTGCCAGGCCACCTGCTTCTAGTCTATGCCTGATGATCCTCGTTGGGAGGCTAAGTGCCATATGGGATCTTGAACCCCTGTTTTTTTTTTTTATTATAATGTATGAAGTTAAGCATTTCTGCATGAAACTGATTTGATGCTTTATTTTCTTCATTAACTACCTCGGTTAATTAAGTTCCCACCTGAGGGTGAGATAGGAAAACAAAAGGGGAATAGGTATATTTTCTTTTCTGTATATTAAGAGATCACAGTATCCTCAGAGCCAAAGTAAGCACTGCCTTAAACTGTTTAAAGTGGCCTTAGAGTGGCCAGCAGACATTGGTCTATCAACTGTGCTACTCTCTGTGCACACCCAAGAGCACAACTCCTCCTCCCTAAAAGTGTATGGTTTCTTCCAAAGAAAACTGGCTGAGAGTGACAGAAGAGCCTGAAATGCAAAGTTGACTTCAAGTTCAGTCTACACAGCCTTGGGGACCCATGTAGGCTTTTTTCACTATGATTTGCAGCCAATAAGGAAATGATACAGCTGAATGTAACCCATGAAATTAACCTGGGTTAGTCTCTACGTTCTATGAAATCAGAAGCTAAAGACCAGAGACATAAGCTAGTTAATAACTACAACTTATTACATGTCCTGAGTTGTAACAGTTAAAGTAACTTAATGTACACATGACACCATTTTAGTTTCATGCCATCACAACGAGTTATAGAGAAGCAATTCCATTTTGCAGATGGGGAGACTGAGATCTACAGATATGAAAAACTCACCCGAGTTCAGAGAGAGGAAGTGTGATACTGGATAAGTGTTTCATCTTTCTGAGCCAGAGTTCCCTCACCTAAATGGGGAAAATAATACTGACTACCTCATAGGATTGTTAAGAATCAAGAATATATAGCTGGGAATTGTGACACACACCTATAATCCCAGCAACTTGGGAGGCTGAAACAGGAGGATCTTGAGGTCAAAGCCAGCCTCAGCAAAAGCAAGATGCTAAGCCACTCAGTGAGACCCTGTCTCTAAATAAAATACAAAATTGGAGCTGTGGATGTGGCTCAGTGGTCAAATACCCTGAGTTCAATCCCCAGTACTCCCCCAAAAAAGAATATATGAAGAATGCTAACAGGTATTTCAGCACTGGCTAAGTATTTGTTGCTTTTGTTAAGCTATTACTAAATAAAGGGCAGAACCAGTAATAGAACCCCCTGTCTCCAAATTATTGGCTCAGTTCCCTTTCCATAGACGGCGCTACAAGGAACTCAGATTACATATCATTTGTAGTTAGAATATACACCATGCAGAGTGATGAAGGAGGGAAGAGTGGAGGCAAGAGATGAAATCCATCCAAGACATGAAGATTAGCTGTTACCAAAAGAAAAAAAAATATATATATATATATGGCATCAGGCAATCATCATCCACATTTGTGACTGCATTTCATAGAACAGTGTGCATGGGATTTTATTAGATGGCTCTGCCAAAAACATACTGGCAGATACAGATCTGAGCTTGTGGTTCACCAGAACACAAAGGCCCCTCTTCAGGAGGGGGATCCTGCTTGGGCTGGCTCAACTCCAAGTAAATGCACAGTTAAAAGTAGCAGCTGCAGCGGTGCTGAGATGGGGGGGGGCCCTGTCTGCCAAGGAGGCTCTTCCCAAATTACTTATCAGTTGTTAACAGAGAGAACTTTAAACATACACGCGCGCACGCGCACACACACACACACAGAGTGAACAAAACCTCAACAAAATTTAGTCTTAGAAAAAATACAGATGTTATAAGAACAATACAAATTAGTCAACAGATTTATGGGGAAATGTCAAAAAATTGCAAACTTAAACATTAATAGAGTCCAGTTGTCACATATCATTTTGGGGGTTGATCTCTAAGACAGAATAATGCTGGCAAGGATGTACTGAAAATTCATATACTCATTCTTGGCTGATTGCAGTGTAAATTGGTGCAACACTTTTGGAAAGCAATTTGGCAATATATGCTGAAAACCATAAAAACAGTCATACCTTCTGACTTAGTAATCCTCCTTTCAGATTCTAGGAAACGAATCCAAAATAAGGAAAAAAGCAGTATGAGCAAATATGTAATTGCAACATTACTTTGAACTGTGTCAAATCAAAAGCACTTGAATGTCCATAAATAAAATGACTTTGCATATGATGATACATCCCCTTTATGGAATATCCTATAGTCATTATAAATTCCATAAGGAAACTGCCTATAATGGTAAGTGAAAAATCACAGGCTCCTTTGATTACAACTATTTCAAAACATGCATATAAAACGCAGATGCAGTACACAAAGACTCAAAGGGTAATATCCAAAATATTAATAGTTGTTTGGGACTGAGTTTCTTTTTACTTTTTCTTGATGTCTCTACATTTTCAGTTTAGTATTTGAAATAGTCCCACTTAGGTAATGTTACTGCATTATGTATATCAGTGTGCACAAACTAACAGCTCCTAACAGACGTCTCACTATAGATGAGTCTCACCTGGCCTGCACTGTTTTAAAACAGTGAATTATCTGCCAACATTGAAAAGTCACAAAGTTTCACATTCACAGCATTTACTGAAAAATCTAAGGGGCCTTGCAATCCTGGGCCCATATCCCCACATGGTAATAACTAGAATTAGGAAGTGACCACCTGACCCTCTCCCATGGCCTAAGTGCCTGCATATTTGACCCATGGCTGCTACCACTCCTGTGGTCTTCTCACCTAAGCCTGTCTCTCTCTTTTAGGTCACCTGCAATTCCTAGACAATGGAGAACAGGACCTAATTTGCATGCCCTTTTAAGCTCAAATCACTGCAAATTAAGCTTGATCTTTAGTTCAGATGTTAGGTCACCAGAAAATCACAGGCCAATCAATCCAGTACTCTCCTCCCCATGCCACTGGCAATTCTGGGGTCTTTCCTGGCAACAAAAGGAGAGGTGGGACCACCCAGTCTCCCCTCTCCTGAACAGTTCCTCAGTCCATGGTCTCTGCTGGTGCAATCTTGAGCCTCTCCCAGAAGCTGGTCCCTGGCAAGATCGGGGTCATCCTCCTGCTCCAGGCTTCACAAAATTACAGAGGTGAAAATGCCTTTAGATGACAATTCACAGCCACATTGCCCCAGCTGCTCTGCCACAGTGTGGGTCTAAGTCATTTTCTGGATTTCCTGAGACAGAGAGTGAGGGGGCTAAGGAAGCAGCCTTCTCTCTCCCTGTGCCTCTTCCAGCTGCCGTCTGGCAGAACCTGGCTCTGTTTGCTGTAGGCAAATGTTTGCATTTGTCTCTTCCCAGGGGCAGAAGGTATAGAAACAGAGTCTGTGCAGCAAAAAAGTGGGGAGGTGGCCCTGGAGGATACAGGTGCTGTCATATGTCATATGTACCGCATAAAGATGCAGCATGGGGGCGCTGCCTTCAGACTTGCTGTTTGTGACTCTCCACCAAAAAAGTCACAACTTATCATCACTGATATATGTTAGGTTCATTTACATAAGCCCCCCCCCCCCCCGCCATATCCTGATAAATTAAGAGAAAACAAGCAAACAAACAGTGTCTTTCCTAGTCTGCAACAAAATGCAAACCCTTTCCTAGTCGGCATGCCTGATCTAGTGATTGCAGAGGGGCAGGACAGACACTGGACCTAGGACCTTTACTAAACACCAGGACACAGGGTACAGTGTCCTTACCTGCTTCCTAAGGCTCAGGAAAATGTTCTTTGGCCAAGAGAGAAGATTTATTTCAGATAAAGGACAAATGCTGTCCTTTAATTAACAACATCTATCTCTGGGACAAGCACATCAGGTATACAATACAGAAGATTCTTTTAATATAAAGGACAGATGGCAACTTCACCCCTGGGACTTCCAAGGCTGCCCCAGAAAAACACACAATTTTAAAAGGCTTTGAGAATCCTCTAAGGAGAGCCAGTCAGGAGACAAGAATGCTTCATTGCCCCATTTACAAAGTAAACCAGAAAGTGTCTCCGAATGGTTCAGAAACACTTGAAGGGGAGCCAGGCCCATCTGAGAAACTGAAAATAAAAACTTTTGCCTCCTGGTCTAGTAGTGAGTTGTGCAAGTGTCCTCTCCTCTCAGCCTGCGTGGCACTAGATGAAAAGGAGTTTTAAAGTGAAGTGTGAACACACTGGGCTTTGTGATCACACCACGACACAGCGCAGAACAACCGCTGCTTATAATGAAAACATTATGAGCCAGGACATCTCCACCAGAGGAGCACTCGGCTTGCTGGCCGGAGGAGGATGGGACGCATCCCCAGCTTGGGTGGAAGTCTCCTTTTATGGTTCTCATTAATCCGACTCAACACACACATGTGTTGGTACAAGATTCCTAGCGCATGTGTTATACCTGCCTAACTGGGTGCTAACATTATAAACCACACATCAACACTTCTTGCCCGAGTGTTAATGTCTATTAATGTCCTGCTGGGGAAAAGGCTCTGAGAGCCAGCCCAGAGCCACAATTCGACACTGGCTGCCTCAAGTTTTAGTCTTGGCCTGCTGATTAGGGATGTTGTATTTCATTAACAGAAATTAGAAATTCTGGAGGAGGGGGCTTGGGGGTGTTGTGCTTGGTTTTATGTTGCTGAGATTATCTTCATACGGGGAGCTAAAAAAGCCATATAAAACTGAAGGAATTTAGGGTGGAAGAATTAACCATGTGGATTTGGCTCCTGATACCCCAGATACCAAATTAGGCTTTTCTTCTGTTGCACTGTGGTGCTTTACAACACACTGATCTGGGAGGAAAGGGCTTGCCAATGCCACGGTGAAATGCCTCGTCTGCACGTTTTCTATAGGGCCTGTGAAGTCGTGTACGTTATCCTCCAACTGAACTTCCCAAGTTCCCAAGTGCACACACAACGTGCCTATCTATGCAATATGTATACACACGTCACTGAGAGAGCAGAATAAAGGACACGTGGTGGATTTTTTTTTCTCATATGAAGAATGCTAATGCTATGTGAGCACACACATATGCACACATATATATGAAAGCCATCTAATGAAATGATAATTTCATAAATTTGGAGGCATTTCCTCAAGTTTGCTTGGTACTGCATGAAGTGCATATTTAACCCACACAACTCCATTCCTGCAGATTTAAAAAAAAAAAAAAAAGACACACACACAAGCACAACCGTCAAAACCGGATTTGCCCTTCTCTAAATTAATCCAATTATTCAAATGTCAGTTATATCTGTCACAGCCTGGCTCCTTGGGCCGAACCAAACTGTTAAAAATTAAAACTGTTTTACTTCGTTTAGTCTTTCTGCCTTTTTAGTGTAAAATCCACAGTCTCGACAAAAAGTTGTGGGATTTGACACCCAGCGCTACACAACCCTATTGCTGTCATCCATGCATAATTCACTTTGGAAATATGCGCTTGCTTTAAAATATTACTAAAATATACATGTAACATATGCTAATTTCACTGCGTTGGCTTGTAAACTCTAGCTACTAGGTTATATGTAAACTTCGCCAAGTGCATACACTGTACATAAAGGGATTATAAATGAAAGGAAATATCTCTGTCCCTAGCTCTCTGTCTCCAGCCTTGGCCAAACTGACAGCCCCAAATCCCAGCACCATCTAACATGCCCTTCCCGTGGAGAAGACAGCCTGTTCTCAGAGTCTTAATTACATCCCAGCTGACTGCCCAGCGTTGCCAAAATCAGGCAACAAACGCTGGCCCTTCACTCACAATATGGTCTGCTAAACAGATTCCTGGTCGCACAGAAAGAAACTTTCGCAACGTGGGGGAAATAAAGGGACAAGCAGGAGATCAAGGGAGAGCACAAATAGTAACCTAGGGGATGGGAGAGAGGGAAACAATTCATCCCCACCATGCAAAAAAGAAAGAAAAAAAACTTCCCTTCCCAGAATCCTTAGGCACCGTGGAGCAGCAGAATTTTCACAAAGCTGTCCTTATTACAATGAAATCAAAGCCATACTCATCCAGCCAAGTACTGCTGCTCCTCAAGATGGGACGCTGATACTAAGACTCAGTAGATTAATGATCGTTAAGTCAGACTCAACCACCCCACATGGATCAGGCCATTATAATTACAGAAGAACAGCATGCAACATTCTACCACTGCAAATGGTATCATATGTTTTCCTGGCTGGCTATTTGGGAAGGGTTTAGCTTATTTGACATGGCAGAAGGTACTAGAGTCTTACACTTATGTGGGATATATCCTACACAATCCACATAAAATTAAATTTCTTTCTTTTTGTGATTGCATCATGTGTAAACGATGGCAAACACGGTCGCCAAACTTAGAGGCTATTCTTGGCTTGGGACAACTCTAAATATAGGCTAATGGCAAATACGAAATTTACTTTAGGGAGCTTTGGAAGGCAGCTGTTCTCCAGAACAACAGAAACCAAGATCACCAACCAAAGATCTTGAGAGAGTGCGCGCAGAGAAAAATCCACCCTGTGTATTAAAATGCTGTAAACTGAGAAAGCAGTGGTTACCAAAATGAGCCCCAAACAGAAATGACAAAGGTAGCTGCTTGGAATTTTACTCATTGATTTTAGCATTTGAAATTGTGTTTCCAGGGGTGCCATTTATTTAACACAGTGGAAACACTGCCCCCTGGCATCCTGTCATAATTAAGCTGCTTTTCACAGGGGCAATTCTGCATAGAATACTCTGATATGAAGAACGCTATGGATTTAGTTATTTTAATAACGATAGAGGATTCTCCTGAACAAGGCAGGAATAGGTAGACAGAAAAAGTGACTCACAAATGATTAACTCAATTTGCAAAGCACTGAAACCTACATCCTCATTAGATCTCAAAAGTGCTCTGTACGGACTGGGGCTGTAGCTCGGCAGCACAGCACTTGCCTAGTATGCATAAGGCACTGGGTTCGATCCTCAGCACCACATAAAAAGAAACAAATAAAATAAAGGCATTGTGTCCATCTACAACTACAAATTTTTTTTAAAAAAGTGCTCTATAAAATAAGGTTAATATCATTTTTATTTTTCACAAGAAGAATCTGAAGGTCAGGAAAGATAAATGGTTCACCTAAGATAACAGGGGTTTTGACTGCAAAACTCATACTTACCCACTGCCCTAGAAAACAGGTGAGAGAGAGAATAAAGAGAACTCAATATTTCACAGGTACTATGTTGGGTAAATCAAGAAAATACAAGAACCTGTGGTCACAGTAAGACAAGGGAGGTGGTAAGCAGGCACCCAGGTAATGAGCAAGGATGTTGAGATTTGAGAATGCAGTTATTTTGAAATCCTCACCCTCTCCTCAATACAGATGCCTTTGGTAAGGATCCCAGTGATGCCTTAAGTGGAGTTTTAAAAAGAAAAACTAACTACCCAAACATGCTATCTAGTTACATAGTATACTGCTACCACTAGTTCCACCACTAATTTCCTGTGCAAAAGAAGTTGATGCCACTAATCCGTATTACATGGTGACAACATGATGAGATGTTTTACAAAAGACAGTCTTTAGTTAAAGGGATGGAATAACAAGAAAACATATAATTGTTAGGATAAATGATTCCAGGACTTACAAATTAGTGTTTCAAGTTGTTATTTCTTTTTAGTTTTTCCTGTTAGAAAATGCTTTGTGGGAAAAAAAGTTTCATTACAATATCATCTGAGTTTATCTCAGCTTAGCTGGAAAATCAAAATCTAATACTTCGTGTGCAGCTGTAAAATGAAATCTTCATACTATTTTATTCTTTGAGCAGATAGAAAGCTATAAGACAAGAAAACAAAGGATTCAGTATGCCGAGTAACAGCCAATTCAATGATTCATTATTTTCTATGGACCTTCAATAATAAAGATTTGGAATCCTGTTTCCATGATGGAAGCAGAAACATTCAAATTGCATCTTGCGAGTTGATACCAAACATCCTTTGGGAATAAATGCACTGCAATTTGAAGTCTGGGATGGTAACCAAGATATTAAATGGAAAGAACATGGACATACTTAACATGTGCTTAAACAAGATATTTTTAAGAAAAACAACCCAAAAAACCCAAAACCTTTAAAAAAACCAAGCCAATGAACAGAATTTCAAGTTATGCTGTGAGTACATCTCTCTCACCAGCAATCTACATAAACAGCTAAAAAAAAGGGAGGAGAATAAAACATTTGTTGTGTTCTAGTTCTCTCAAACATAAGCCTTCCGTGGCCTAGGACAGGGGTTGGTAAACTGTGACGCGTGGTCCAAATCCTGCCACCTGTGTTAGGTCCTTTATTGGAACACATGCACACACTTATTCACATATGTCTGTGGCTGTTTTGGCACAGAAATAGTGAAGAACAGTTGCGACAGACTATATGGCCCACCAGGCCTAAAATATTTACTATTTGGCCTTTTGAAGAAAAGGTTTGAAGGTCCCTGATCAGCACAAAGATCTACTGTCATCCAGATGGCAAGGTGGATGGCTACTCAACTGACGCTGAATTACTCACACTTATGAAAATGGGTTTAAAGTTTACGTTTTATGTTTTATTATACTGCAACTTTTACTTATGTTATTTCTTGTGTGTTTCATATCCTGGCAGAGAGCAAAAGCCCTGGGCTGAGTTGGTATGATTATGAGGAGTAACAAAGACGAAGCTGAAGCGGCTGCTTGAAGTTCTTGCTGAAAGTTCTACTATTTTCCAGCGTAAGAGCTATTCATTTCACAGAGTCCTAGCCATACCAAATAGATGACATGGCTTTAAAAGCAACAGACACAGGTTCAATTCCATGTTTCAAATTTTCTTAATCAATGGTCGGTGAGAATTAGCCCTCAGCTCCCAGTTCCCTCGCTGGTGGAGGGAGGATATTCCTGCCCAGTGAATGAGTGAATGAGAAAATGTTATCACGAATGCGAGGCACTTAACGTGAGGCCTGCAGCTCTTTAACTTGAGCACATGAAAGAAAAAGGGAATTGTTTCAGGATTTGCAGGATAAACCTTCAGGAGTCCTTCTTCTTTACGCCCTTCTCAAAGCTCATCCAAACATTTACCATCTTAAGATTCTTTTTACTGTAGTGACCTGTCTATATATAGCTGTTTAAATTCCTAGTACTGGGGAGAAGAGACTGTTTTCCTTTCAATTTGCTTTTTGAGATTCCACATTTTCTCTGCTGCCCTCGTCTCAGGAATCTTCCAAATTCTGACTCTTATTTTAAATATGTTGTAAAAATAATCAGCTCTCAAAAGGGCTCTAACATAGGCTTATCTGCTGAGGCCTTCCCTATGTTCTCCACTGAAATACAAAACAGGTCCAGCTATCTAGGAACCCAAACAACTCCATATCTACAGAACAGTAAGTCCAGGTAAGACTTGGAAAAGTGGACTACCCCTGCTTGAGAGATCCGGAGACAGGAAAATGAGGAATTAGTTCTGGGTCTGAAAAGCACACATGCAGTTATTATATTGCAACTTTTACTTATGTTATTATGATGCATTAAGATCCTCAAATACCAAATACAAGAATAAATGTGCATCAGAAGACCCCTGGGAACAAGTCCATGTTTGCCTGTGAATATATTGTTTAAAAATACCTGAAACCATTGTACATTTGGTAATTTCAGGAAATACAACAAAGATTAGTCTTAGTTTTAATGAAAAATGCCATTTTTTTTTCCTATTGGATTTGTGAGTGAGAAAATAAATCTACTAGGATTTTAAGACATATTCTTTACTTGATACTCTATCCATAGTCTACATATCTCATATATAAATGAAAGACTAATACTCCTTTCATTTTCTCAGTGGGAAAAGAAAATATACATTTCTCGTGCTGTAAATTATAGTAATTCAATTTCAGCAGATTTGAGTTTTCAAAACAGCTTATTTAAACAAAGCTTAAGAATATCAGAAATAACACCAACCACCATACATTCAGTGGAGGACCACAGCAGTCTAATCCCAGGCATCAGTATGAAAGGATGGATATTTACATCAGGAGAGAAAGCACCTGCGTAAGTGTTTTGGATGGTGTTTTATGGGCTTCCACCGCAGTCTTGTATTAGAGGAACAATGAACTTGAACTAGTCTGTAGGATGAGGAAGCACACACAATTGAAAAGCCCTAGGTCTACCCTCTTTTTACTCTGAGGCTCCAGCTTCTCACATTTGCCTCTAATCAAATATGGGCTAGCACCCGCCTATTGCTTCTGTGTGAGGAAGTACCAAAAACTTGGGATTCTGGAACTGTGAGTGTGCTCCTGGAATTGACAAAGTCCTGTTCTGTCTGCCAGGTGCAGTCTTCAGGGAGAAAATAAAGTAACATTATGATTGTGGCCACTGTCTCCCCAAAGCATTAACTTGAAGGCCTACAAAATGCTTTCCCCATTAGCCAGACCAGAATTCTCATTCTGAGGCCTATCTGGAGCCTCCATCTTGAATGTCATAAAGGACATGGTCTCCTGTGTCATCCCCAACAGGAACAGAGGCCTCAGAGACTGCACCAAAGTCTAAATATGGTTTACATGTCACTATAAAACAGTCTAAAGTGACCTGTTCTTACTCTGCAAAGAGAAAGTGGTTAATAGGGACTAGATCACAGTGAATGCAGTAGTGGGACCGGAGACTCAGACATGAGACCTTCTGCTTATTCTGATGACTTCTCAGTCAGGTGGTTATACCCGAGGTGTTTAAGGACTTCCCATCAGGGCTGAGGATTCCAAAAGTCCCCTATGGGAAGACACTTCACACTGTCCATTCGCCTAAGCACACACAGTGCAAGAGACTCACAGCTCCGAGTATGTGTCATGGACCAAGCAGATGAGTGCTACCCACGTTCAACGCTGGTCATTGTAACCAAATTCCCCAGGGTGCCTCCCAACATATGCTGACTGAATCAGAAGCAGAAGTGGACTCCAAGACAGATTTCAGGTAAAGCTGATAAATGCTCCGCCAGGCCTCAAACCGGAATGTCTCTGATAATAATGAAACCCAAGTCAGCGCATCTGGCTAGCGAAATCCGTCTTCCCAGCCTTGAACAGAAGCTGGAATCTACCTTGGAAGAATGCATAATAGAACTCCCGTGAATCAGCTCAAAGAATTTAATACCTGTTGCAATTTTCTCCAATTTACTATATGAAATAATAACACAGGCAGCAATTACCATAGAGAAAAACTTCAGGTGCAACAGCATTAGTTCAACAGCTGGGATCGAGTGTCAGCCCAGAATAACAAATTTCATTCATTTTATCTGCAGCACTGGAGACATGCTGCTACTAGCTTTAATAGTCAGGAATGTCTGTTGGCTAAATGACTCTGCAGAGCTAGTCAAGTGAGGGCGGCCTGCGACAGTTTAATTGGGCTGCTCGCTATAACTCTATCTGGGGGCTATGAGCAGTGGACTATAAACAAGCATAAAGCCGCACTCAGTGCCGAGCAGAACAGCCTGCAGGAGGGCAGGATGAGAGGGAGCGCTTCTGATGGCAGGGGCTCTCATTTACACTGGCGTCAGGTTGGCTACAGGTGAACAGGAGCAATGTAACTGCGGCCGCACAAGAAAGGCGGGGTTAAGAGAGCAATCGTTTATCTTGTATTGATTTCTGGACACTGTCCTAGATCCATTCTGAGATAGAATGACAGTTTTCAGTCTTGTGCTTGCAAGAGACAAAAAAAATGACCAAGCACCAGCCTGACTGTTTTCTGATCATATTACCTTCAGAAACACACCACCCATAGATTTCTTTTTTTTTTTTTTTCCTTTCCTGGACAGGGAAATCCAAACAAGTTTATCACTGAAAAAGAAGGTTAGGGGCTGGTTAATCAGCCATTTGTCTTTGCTGCTCTGGATCTGGGAGTCAAGGGGTCAAAAGCAAGCACAATTGGGCCCTTTGGTTTTATCTCAGGTAACCTCCCATCTCTGGTAATTGAACCCATTCCTTGCGGTCAGAGTTCCTGTCACTCATATTCAATGTCTGTCATTACTGAGAAATGCTTCATGTCATATTACACTGACAGAAGCACTACAGCAAAGCTCGCAAGATTCCCCCAGCACCAGAGGTAAGACAATGGGAGCCTCTCTCAGACCAGTGATGTTTAACATTTTATGTGCTGACACTGTGTCTGTAAGCACAATATAATGAAAGTCTGGTAAATGGGAGATAAAAATTCATACTTTCCCTCCTTCAGGGGCTGCCAGGCAATATCAGAAATAAAACAAGTTGGCAGCTCCAATGATACCCGTGCACCGGTGCCACGGCAGGCACTTTCCGAGGGCGGCGTGTGGATTTCTACACAGGCACGCTCACAGACGTGCATGCACCTTTCCATTTGCTTTTGATGTGGCTGTGCACCAAACACTTTTCCCCTGGCTGGGCGTGACTCACTGTTTCAGAGGCGCTAACCTCAGCAATCCAATTCTTCTCTGAACATATTCTGAGACTCTCAAACTGTGCATGGCAGAAAAGTGGTGGCCTGGTAGCATCTTCAATAAAGGATGACTCCGCCATTCTGTTTGGAAGTCCCCAGAGATGACTTCTGAGGAACAGTCTGCTCCTGACAGGTGCTTGGAAGCTCAAAATCAGTCTGGAGCACCAAGGATTCTTCATTTTCAAGACTGCTTGACCCACTTTTCCAGTCTTATCACCCTTCCCTTCTTGCTTGCCAAACCAGGATATACAGAAGCCTCCATGTTTTTCATTCCCTATCACATCTTGCATCTTTGTGCCCCTGGGCCTTTGCACAGATCCACTCCATTTAGGACACCTTTCCTCAGCAACCTGCTCCTTCAGGGCCTGGCTCAGGAACTAGCTTCTCTATAAGTGTGCTCCTGGTTCCCTTCAACTGCATGTTGGTTTCTACATTGAAGAGCTTAGGCTCTGACATCACGTAGGGGTAGTTTGAATCCTCAGGCTGCTATTTAGGCAAGTTTTAAAACTACTCCAGTTCCTTACATAGTAAAGGAAGGTTAACAGTCTACTCATGTGGTGGTTGTGCAGGTTAAACAAGATGGCCCGCGGTCACAGCCACAGTGGGGACATGATTACAACAGTGTCCGGCACAGAGAAAGCCCCAGATAAATGGCAGGCAGAATGACAATAACAAATAATATTAGTGTTGTCGCTGGTACTGGTGTTCTCAAAGCGTGGTTTCTGTCAGTAATGGGATATTTCACTTTTCCTTGTGACAGGTTTCTATTGTTTCTTCTCACTTGCCACAGAGCTGTGGGCCAGACCATCTCCCAGAAATGCGAGAAACTCACAAGTCCCACCCAGAAATAGCCTGCCACCTGTGTTCCACAAGGTGATTCAGATGCTAAAATCAGAGGAGCCCTGGAATAGAGCATGGGCTCCAGAACCAGACCTCTTGCTTTGGAATCTCAGGACTTCTGACTCCAAGCTTTGGGTCCCTGGGAGGTTATTTAATATCTTTTTTAAATTTTTGTCTTTTCTGCCTCAGGGTTCCCTTCTTAAAATTAGGAACAATAAAAATACCTGCAGTTGTTAACAGCGAATTCACAAAAATACTTAAAAACAGCCTGATATGGAAAAGCACTCAATAAATAAGGACTAGTTAGTACTATTATTATTTAGGATTAAATGTGTGTAATACACAAAATGCACTTGAAAACGTCAGTAGGGGCTTAATGAGAACTTTAACTATTAGAAGTGCTCATCTGACTTTAAGCCTCCTGAGGGCAGAGACGTGTCTCATTCATTCTTGAAATTTCCCAGGGCTGAGCCCAGGCTCTGCGTTAAGCAGGCACTGAGTGAGGCTACTGCTTGGAGTCCAGAGGCCTAGGAGTCAGGCTGGGCCTTTACTTGGGGCTGGTGTTCTGTTGGCTGAAAGGCAGAGAAACAAGGAAATTCACTTGGGCTTTAGCAGCTTTCGGGGCCACCAGCCTGTGGGCCAATTGTCTTTTACACAGATCCCTCCTCCCGGGCACCCAGGCCCCTTTCACTCAAGGTCACACCCCCTAAGCCCAGTAACTGTGGATTTAAAAATCATTTTGACTTGATATTTTACAGGGAACATGGCAGGCTTAGTGAGTTTAATCTCTCTCTCTCTCTTTTATACACCGAGGGTGGGACACCTTTGAACCTATCTGACAAAGCTTTAAAAAGCTTCCGTTTAGAAACTGACTGCAGCCTGCAGCAGAATGTAAAGGCTGGCCTCGAGCTCTGCGCCAGGGAGGGGCAACCCAACAAAGAGCCACCATCCCTCAGGACTCCTCTGGCACCTGCCAAACAGCATTCACCTGTTTGTTTCCTCCATACCCTGTCTCAGAGAAAATCAAATTTGAGGAAAAAAAGCAGCTATGGAGCCAGGAGCTGGTCCTCTCTGAGTGGTCTGCTTCACTCATCTCAAAATAGCCAGGAATACCTTGCACCAAGGATACTAAAAAGCTGATTCTGAAGCCAAGAAATGAACCCACCTGCTTGGGAAGAGTTCCCATTTTAGACAAATGCCCAGACCATAATAAATAGAAAATGGTAGCTATTATTTTATTAGATGAAACGACACTATGACATTCACTATAAATAAGAATCACAGAGCTAGTCAATATATAGCTGGGCATGGTGGCTCTTGCCCGTAATCTCAGTGACTCAGGAGGCTGAGGCGGGAGGTTTTGAAGCTACAGACCAGCCTCAGCAACTTGGTGAGGCTTTCGCAAGATAAAAAAGATGGGATGAAGCCCAGTGGTCAAGTACCCCTGAGCTCAATCCCCAGAACCAAAAAAAGGTAAAAACTATAAATATTATAGTTTTTATTATTAAATCCAATCAGGGTCTGCTACTTATGCAATAGAAGATGGAACTTCCATCCCAAAGATATACATATTCATAGTTAGCCACCATGAACAATCAATAGAAGGTAGGCTGTAAACAGCTAAACAGGCATTGCTGCTATCCTGGTAGCAAAAAGAATATACAGGTCTTTAAAAACTTTGCATTAGAATCTAAAGAATAAATAAAAACATTCCATGGGTGACCATTTTTACTGTCATGCCTCAGGATACCAGGTTACTAGTAATTTGATATTTTTTTCCTCCTATTTCCAATAGTAAAAGTTTAGAGGACAAGAGAACTAAATAAGCTATCTTTGATTCAAGGTAGCAACATCAGGTAAGTACAGAAAGTAGGGAGACTATTACAGTGGTATGAAAATAGTTCATGTTTCTTTCCAAAGACATGATGATCATTGATCAAATTGGACATAATAATATGCCAAATACAATCCCAGCAACAGGGTCACAGACGCTGTCCCACTACTTCACCAGAGCAGACCCTGGATGGAGTCTGAGAAACTGACTAGATCCCCCACACTGCCCAATGGTCACCGTTTTCTGGAGCCCCACAATGAACCATGAAGGATTTCAGATAGGTCAGTTTCAGATCTCAAAGCGCCACGCTCTGAAGAATAAAAATGAATGATATTTAGCAAGCCAAGTGGGGAAAGCATGTTACAAAGATATTTCTACTGCTGAAATATTACATTGCCAAATGTTCCTGTCAAATTGTGGTTTAATTACCTTGGCCCCTGTGCCTCTTATAATCACCTGTCATTAGCAACAATGCATGCATCTGTTTACACGTCTGTCAGAAATGGCAGCCCAGCTGAAGCCAGGGGATACGGAAACTCTGACTGGGATATGCCCTCAGTTGAGGAAAAGGTCATCTTCAAGTTGCCCTCTCTATGCCCAGGGTCATACCTCAAAAAGATAACCTAAGCAAAGGATCTCTCAAGCAAACATCTAAATATTAGAGAAACAAGTTTTTAGCAGGATTGTCTCCATGGTTAAGGGCGGATATCGGTGTTTCGTGGCTGTATTATCCTGCTTTTGTAGCATTTCTGCTGGTCTCCAGGAAATACCATGGTCATGACATGTTCTACACTGCAGTGACTCCAGGGTCTCTTAAGGGTCCTCAACCCTACAAGGTCACACCTGGCACCTGCTTCTTCTACTAACTGTCCTCTCCTCCTCCAGGGTCCAGGTCTGCTTTAACTTACCACTTACTACCTAACTCTATTCCAGAGGATTTTCTCCCAAAGACTGCAGTCAGAAATGGCCACATCTCTCTAAAGTCTTTCTTCCTTATACTGCTAAAAACAAATATGTAGATCCTGTTGGTTTTGATATTTCGAAAAGAAAATGAAAAAAAGAAAGAAAGAAAGAAAGAAAAACACCACAGGGATATTCAAAACCCTTTAAAATCTTTAGTTTGTGGTCAGTGACTTAGGTTTTGGGTTTCTTCCAAGATGGGTTTGAGTTCAAGTTTTATCAAAAACTATCTTCCTTTAAACTTGCTTTGAACTCAGTTGTACCATCTATAAGATGGGGGTAATAACATTCACTTTTATATAATTATAAGGAATAATCATAATGCCTATGAAGTGTAACAACAGTAAGTGCTCAGCAGCTTCTGAGCTCCATCTGGATTCCTTCTTTCTCTCCATAAAAAACTTCCCCAACTTAATGACTTCTTCTTTCAAAGAGTGCATTTTTTATTTCTAGCTGATGCCATTTAATTTGTCACTTTTCTCATAATTAGTTATCTGTCTTCCAACAATGAAACTACAAGCTTGATTGGAAGGACTGTTTTCCACAACACCTAACATAGCACAAGTCACAGAGGGGAACTTCCCAAATACTCTGTAAGTGGAACTTGGATTCATTTTTAATCTTAGTCAGCAAATACTAAGATGAATTAAGCCCTTCCCCCAACCTCCTTCCTCTCAGGGCCACCTCGCTTCCCTTCAGTCACTGGGCTTATCACACCCACTGGGTCCTCTTCCCTCAGCTCCAACAGGGCTTCCTCAGAGGTCCAATCTGAGGTTGCCCTAAAAAGCTCCATGCCCAGTTGCCCGCCTGTTCCTTTTCTCTGACATTATCTTCCTTGTTTCTTTGTTGACCTGTTTTTAGTGTGTCTCCTGCCCCTAGAGTATAAACTTCACCAGCACAGGAAGCAGACTGGTTTCTGCTCAACTGGTACCGTGAGCCTGGTACGTCATTGAGTGTTGAATAAGCATCTGTGGAGTAAACAGTACTTTGCTTTCTTCTTAACCATCCATCTGCATGTGTCTGCACAGCTGGATGCAAACTAAGGAGCCACAGGAGCAATGCTAGACTCAAGTAGCCCTAGAGCTTGAAGAGATGCTTTGTAGCAGACAACACCCTGGAATTAGCCAAGCACGGACAGGAACATGGGAATCTTTCTTGCTAGTCTGATTAGAGAAGGTGACAACTTGATGAAATGAAGTTTCTGCTCTACAAGGAGGCCTACCTAGGACTCAGAGGTAAATCGAGTCTTCACAAAGCACCACTATGACCATCTCGTCTCTTTTACTCTAAACCATGCCTTTCCTCTTGTTCCTGTTCATCTAAGTTTTCTCAGGTCCCCCAGACCCCTCTCCTCAGCCTCCACCTTCTCCTTGGGCCCACTGACATAGTATGTCTTAATTGACCAGCATGCTCACCACACCCCTTTGGGTTCAGCTGCCTGGGAGTTCTATTGTGAAGGCTAATTGGAGGCCCAGGTGTCAGTCCTGGCCCATTCTGACCAATCCACCCTTTCTCCACCCTGTATCCACACCCAGGTCCTTTCTTGAGCATAGCTGCTCTTAGGAATTCTGCACCATATTTTCAGGTCAGCCACTTCCCTTTGACCACCTTTTCTCTTTGACTTTTAACCTTCATTGATCAATATGTTCAATGCTAGTGACATCATTAAACCAGCTTTAGGACTAGTCAAGGTGCATCATCTTACCTTAATGGACAAAGTATCAGTACTGGTTGAGTTCTAGGAAGATTCACAGCCCTGTGCATACTTTTGAGGTAGGTTTAAGGATTAAAAAAAGAAAAAAATCAAGTCTCTTTTTAAATGAGAGACCTGCCCACAGACTGCCACGTTTTTGGCGAATCCATTAAAAGATGATTTCTTTGCCCCACAAAGAAACCAGAGATCATTGTATTTCTCTTGGTGACGATCTTAACAATTCTATTTAGTGACTCTTTACTCTTCAGATTGGTAAAGTAGGTCCAATTTTCCTCCATGGTTTTATATTTCAAAATGGATACAGGTGAGAAAACCATGCACTTCCTTCACGTACACCAACAATCCATCAACACTGACTCCTTGCCCAGCATGAGAGCCAGATACTGGGCACTGCGCTTTCTGTAGGAACCCTGCCTCCATCATAAAGTCCGAAGCTATAGGTAAAGAAGAAAAAGTGCAATTGTTTTACAGATGTGCATTGGGGGCAGCTCTAAAGGGTCTTTTACTAGTTCAATATGGTAAAAGAAATCAGCCATGGCTGGCACCACCACACATTGTTTCAGAAAAAAATGCACTGTAGAGAATTGACACTGTACCTATAATTTTAAAAGATTTGCTCATTTAAAGTAACCGACAGCATTTTCTGCGACATAATGGAGAAATTCACAGGATGCTGGGCCCCTCATGGCTTCTGTGGCTATAAAAGCCCCTTCATGCTGGATTTTTTATATTTGGTAAATTAATAGTTTACTGTTCCAAGATTCCTACGTGTTTATATTATTACTTTTCTAACATAAAAGTCTGCAGTTGTTATGGAAACATATGGTAACATTTGCTGCTAAATTTTAAATGCATTTTCTACCCCTGTTACACACCTGAAATGAAGCCAAAAACTCTCTTTGCTTTACATTAGAGTGAAATTCAAACTGGTCTGGGTGACTATAAATGGTTACTGTTTGTCTTGGCTCCTACCTGTATCAGATTTAGACTGAGGAATCTTAGGGAAGAAATTACACGGGATAAAATGGATATTTCTAAATTACAAGGCCTGCAATTCCAGTGGCTCCAAATATCAGCTTTCTGTTTCATCTCAGCCTGCCAGAAAGAAAATGGTGGGGACGGACAATAAAAGACACTCAACATTTACTCTCCAGAGCCAAATGCTTCTTGTTTTGATTATACTGGAGAGGGAGGTTGCAGATCCTGATCAGTTAAGTCTTGTTAGCAAATTAAATGGTTGTAGACTACAATGGCGCAAGATAGGAGTTTTAGCCCCTGGCTTCAAGTTGAAATGACAAAAGTATAAATTCTTTTGACTCATTTTGTTCTGCAATTTTCCTCTTTGAGTATCTCACAGTTCTTGAGTAATTGTTCATAATGACTCTGGGGCCATGGAGAAGGTGACTTGGAAATGTTCATTGAATAGTGTATTTAAGTACCCCAATTACCTATTTCTTCAGACCCAACTACCTCACCCAAGTCAGGTTTCCTTGTGCGATGTAACTAGTCATAAATACTAATCTAAGGAAACGACACACTTTGGCTCAGAAAAATATCAGATGTGAAAGACAGTATGAGGATTTTTGCCTGCTGGAGCATTTTCCTGGGTCTTTACATCACAGTAAATCAAAAGTCACAGAAGAACTTCTCTGTGTGCATTAGGTCTTGCTCTGGGACCTAGGAGACCTAAATTTCCAAGTGCATTTTTAGTCCTGTGGGCTATGTTCTTCTATTCATTTCAGTACATTTATTAACAGTCATGATTAATTCTCTCATATTAATTTTGTCTTTTCTTTGGGAGAATATCACCATGCTATTATGTAGAGAGTTGCACTTTTTAAGTTTCCCACCAGATTAGACATTGCTGGCATTTATTTGACATGAGTAGGGAAAAGAATTAGGATACCAAAGTGTGGAAATACAGGAAGTTGCTAATTTTTTTTTTCAACACAGACCCTTGTATAGTGAGAAAGATGCTACTTATCCCCTAATAATACACATTCAGAGGGTGTGATGGCAGTAACTCAAAAAATAAGGGCTTTTTTTCTCTCTCACTGAAATAAAAAGTTTTAAGTTCTAAGGCATCTGTTCTAGAATACATGCAGGAAGCTAACTAAGGAAGCCAAGGACTCAGAATATAACCACAGCAGGGCCCAGTCAGCAGTTTAGGTTAGAGCCTCACAAAACATGGATGATTACAGCATTATTAGACACAGTGCAACATGTTTCCATGTTTCTCCTTTACTTTTTAGGGAACAGACAGCAGATATTATTTCTTAATCCATCAGGATTCCGAAAAATGATGTGCTTAAAAAGAAACTAGAGCCAGGCACAGTGGTGCATATCTGTGATCCCAGCAGCTCAGGAGGCTGAGGCAAGAGGACTGCAAGTTCAAAGCCAGTCTCAGCAACTTAGCAAGAGCCTCAGCAACTTAGTGATACCTTGTCTCTAAATAAAATATACAAAAGGGCTGGGGAAGTGGCTTAGTGGTTAAGATCCAGGGTTCATTCTCCAGTACACACACACACACACACACACACACACACACACACACACAAAGACATTAGATCCTGGCTTGTTACCTGAGTAATCCTGGGCAAACTTTTCAGAATCTTAGTTACCTTAACTGTAAAATGGCAACAAAAACAATATATTACTAGGTTTGATAGGGGGAGAAAATGAGGAAATATGGATAAAACACTGAACATAGTATTTGGCTTACAGTAAAGCCAGCTGCTTTATGTTGTAATGATCATGATCATCTTCTTCATCATCGCTAGCAAAATTTTGACTGAGGCACATGTTTCTGGATCCCTCCAGTTTGTAAGGCCAGCATTTCCTAAATTTTGATTATGTAATCTACCATCAGGACTTTCAGTCATATCAACCACCTACATTATAACATTTTTAGCACTGTTTTTTAAAGCAACTTTAAAAGAAACCACTTAAAGACTGATTTTAGTCTTATCTTCAATATTTTTTGAGAATCTTGGATCCAATATGCTGATAATGCTTTCCTAATCTAAAGTAAAATATGTTTGGTAGGAGAAAATAAGTTTGAGATCTACTGCATAGTGGGGTGGCCATAGTTAATAATAATATGCTGAATATTTCAAAACTGCTAAGAGTCAATTTCAAATATTTCACAACACAAAAAGCAAAGTATCTAACTTTTAAAATGAAAAGTATTCATTGGTGTATTACAAAATCATCTTATGGGTCAATCGTAGCATGTACACTACATTCAGGACACTGTGCTAGGCCTTGGCACTGGACTGAGAGTTTCAGGAGAGCCTACCTATGCATGAATTGGGAGACAGTTTAGATTCCACAGAAACCTACTGCCACCCTCATCCATGTGGATAAGGGCCTTGTCAAAGAACCAAACTTGGATGACTGTCATTAACTTAACTTTGCTTAGCACAGATTCAGGTCTGAACCCTGTCTCACACCCAGGATTGAAAATATTTCCTTCTTGGCAAGGCCCTAAGCAACTTAGCAAGACCCTGACTTAAAATAAAACTTAAAAAGGCCTGGAGATGTGGCTCAATAGTTAATTGCCCCTGGATTCAATCCTTGGTACCAAACAAACAAAAAATAGTTCCCTGTTAGTAGTCTTTAGTAAGGTGAGCACTGTATTGGTGGGTAGCTTGGAGACAGGGCAAGGCCTTTGTGAAAGAAAAAAATACCACTCTATCCAACATTCTCATCCAATCTCTGCAGACGGGTTTAAATGTATTTTGACCCCTGTGTTAACCCATTTTCATGTGATATATTTGGCATAAGAAAAGATTAATCACTTATGAAAAACAAGCTAACATCCCTACAGCAAATATATTATCACGATATAGAACAGGACATAAAGGTTTGCACTTGCATCATTAGCCTGGCTATAATAAATGAGACACTCTATGTGATGTATAATATGGTAAGGAAAACGCAGCTGTTTGCTTCTGTCGCAGAGTGCCTAGGTGCACTGCACCTGAGTCTGCAAATACTTAATAAGCCCTCAACAATAAAGCTGTATCGCTCAGAACAGCAATGGCTGAAAACCATTATCCATGGATAATTAACTATGTCAGGACATTGAGGTCCTAACATGAGGTCCTCATAATTCCCCACTAAGGGAAAGACAGTAAAACATTATTATAATATATTACTAATATTTAATAAGAAGACTGTTCTATTTGTGGATTATTAATGCAAGCCGTAAGTTACCATACCACATGAATTATTATTAGTTCTTCTGGGCACTTGAAGGGCAAAGTGGCCCTTTGAGTTTAAGAACAGTAAAGAAATACTTCCATTTGGGATTAAAATTTTAAAAATGTATTTGCAATATGTTCTGTTTATTTTCCCTCTGATCCCATGAACATATCTTATGGCGGACATCGATCACTGGAAAAGCCATCACTAAAATCACCAGTTCTTAGGAAGCCCAAAGCTATATACTTGTAAAACATTCCTAGGGTCCACACTGGATCTTTTGAAAAGTCCATCATTTTGCCTTCTCCAAATATCTTGGTCATTTTGAGACTCTCCCCTATAACACAAAGTATTTAAATTTCTCGGTTAACAAGGCTTTTGACACTTGAAGACAAAAGCTCCACTCCATTTATTAAGACGACTTCCTACTGTGTGGGGCTGTTTTTTTTTTACCTCATAATTAAAATAGCACCTGAACAGGACCATCTGTGAGCATGGATTAAGTTTTTTACAAAATGTGAGTATCTTTTCATTTTTTTTCCCCTTGCCACATGCCTCTAAAATCTCATACATACTTTGTGTGACATAAAAGAAAAACATATTTAAATAAACTTTTATTCCAAAATAAAAAGAGACAGAGAAGGAGCACAAGAGCGAGTGGGGGAGTAGTCAGGGTAAACATTTTGCTCTTCACCGTAACCTTCCATCATGCATTAATAAATAAATGTACAGCTCTATGATTTGCTCAAAGAATGAACAAACTGTCAGTCTTTGCTTCCTGCTTCTAGGATTCTGTCAGTTTATGGCCACCGGGAGACACAGTTTGCCACTTAATTTTCTTCTCCCTTCTTTTTCAAATACACACGTTTTGGAGAAGATATTATTCATCCAAAAGGCTGCCAAGACGACGGGTTAGGATGGATTTCGATATACAAACTATTTCACAAGCTAGTCTTGTTTAACCAAAATACCAAAATAAAGTCTCTTTGGGATTTTTTTTTTTTTTTTTTGCACAAACTGCAAATCCATAAATGCAGGGATTATAAACATCAATACAGACATTTCTTCCAGGGGGTTTGCTGACCTTATGCTAGCTCTGCCACAGAAATTCATTTTTCTTTCGAAATGTTGGCTTACTTTAATGAAATGGTTCCTTTGGTATAGTTGGGGCTGTGATGTCAACCTGGCTCCATTCTAATAACTCTATGAAATATTTACAATGAAATTTAACCATGCACACGGAACAGCTGACTTTAGTGGCAGCCAAGGTTTAGGCTTAGCCTGTTCTCTTTATTAAAGGAAAGCAGTCTTTTTACGTTTCCCTCTTCTCCAGAAGATCAAACCCACATGGATTTAACAACTTCCCGAACCACTCTTCTATGTGGCTATCCATCTGGAGCAGTGAGACTAAGATTTGGACCCCATGACATCTTTGTGCCAGTTTTACTCATGCCCTGAAAGAACTTCTGGCTTTCCAAGAAGGAGCTGGGGACCAGGTAGAAATTCCAGGGTTTCATGGGAGACATGGTAGTTCACTGGCAAAGAAGCCCCAGCCCACTCTTTCTGAAAATCAAACACTTCATTGGGTCCAAAATGGCTAGTGGATTTGCAGACACCCTCTCTACAGTAACAATGAGCACCACATATACCTCATTCACTTTCAAAACCTCATATACTTTCTCCGGAAAAGGAGAGAGAAAACACAGCCACATGCAGGCCAAGAATAATAACAACACTGATGAACATGCACGTATCTCCTCCAGGCCAGAACACAGCAGAACGAAGTGACAAGCCACAGAGACAGTGCCCAGACCGGGTCCTGGTCTCCTGGCCAGCGCCACTGCCTCTGTCCTTGAGGAGTGTGAGAAGGTTGAAAAGTTCCACCCACATCATCCAGCCTCCAGGCATTCTGATCAGCCTGAGCAATAGTTACAATATTTGATTTTGTTGCTAACACCTAAATAACTGGGAGACTTCACAAGCATGCACACAGTCTGAATTTTCCATTTCTCTTAAAAATGTGGAAGGCCTGGTAACATGGACCTGGCCTCCTGGCGAGGGGAATGGCAGCCGCCCACTTCAGACTGGATGTTCACCTACCTCCCACCTCTGTGGCTTCATTCATTTCCGTTACTGCCAGCCCTGTGGCCATTTGAGTTTGCGACTTTTAGTCTGAATTCATACTTTTCATTAGCCAACATGAATATCCAACTCCATGCAGTCATCAGCAAGAGCTCAGAGGAACACTTCCTTTGGAAAGACCAGTGCCTCTTTGGGTACAATTCCACCATTCCATGTGTCCTGCTCACCCCTCAAGACCAGGTTTCTTTCTGTTATTTACACAGCCCAGGTGGAGCAGTTTTAGGCACAAAAGTTGGTAGCTATACAAATACAACCAAAGTGCTCCAAAACACACAGGGAAATTCCCCAGCTTGGGGGATGGCTTTTTACTCTATGATGCAGAGTCTTCGACCTGCCACCCACGCTCACACTGTTTGTGTGTGCTTCGCTTAAACTCACACTTGGGTTTATGCACACTTGCTTCACACACCATCTCTGACTTTTCTGCCTCAGCCAGTTTCCAATGCTGCTAGAAGATGCTGGGCTCAGTACAGCTCCCAATTCTCAGAGGCCCCCTCAAAGCTTTTAAGGCTGGCATAACATGCAGAATTTCAAATGAAGAACCAACAGCAGAAAGATCATTTACAGTAACTATACAAACAAGCTAAATGAAAGACTTGTGTTCCGTCATTAAAAATAATAATGCTAAAGCCCCGAGGGCTGAAATGTAAAGCTTTTACTTCGTGTGAGGAAACAGAAAAGGAGTGTGTTTATTATTCCAATAAGATAACCTGCTAATTTATTTAGGAGGCAATTTTAGAGTACATTCGTTCACAGCGAAATCTCACTTTATCAGATTATATGAAAAATAACAACCACAAATAAAATGCTCATTCAAGCCAAGGGCTTTTGCAAGAGAGAAATCAACAACGGGGGAGAGGCCAGGAAAGGGTTGCTGGAAGGTTCTGCCACTGAGAGAGTGCACCTCTCACTCGCCTGGTCTCCTGAACCAAGCCCAGAGTTAGTTATAGAGTTATCTCTCTCGTACTTTGCAGATGATGCCTAACATCATGACAACAGAGAAGAGGAAAGGTCTCTGGACCTGCCTACCTACAACAAGTTTCTGTAAAGTAATGAATACAGACAGCTTGGGGACCGTCCACCTGCGCAGCCTGCCTCTTCTTGCCTGCAAAGTGAAACCACCAGGGATTGGCAGAAGGTACGGCTCTGACAGGGCCAGGACAGCCTTTCTCCTCGGTGACAGCCTGGGCCTACCCTCTTAAACTTGACCCACCATAATTCCTTCACAATGCAGCAGCGAGGCAGCTGACAGTAGCAGCTGTACCTCCTAAACGAGATGGATGGAATTTTCATAACTAGTTCCCCAAGTTACATTTTACCTTCAAGATAATTTATGAGCTGCTCCGGAGCCTTGAAGAGACAATATGCTTGCCATAAAATTAACTGTAACAGTCTTGTAGGTTATAATTAACACTGGGAGGGTAGCACCAACTGGATGAAACACATGGCATAATTGATGGTGAAACTAGAAATGAAGCAAGCTAACAATATCATTACTGTGCACACTGCCTTAGCAAAACCTGTGCCTCCCCAGGGTTAATTACAATCACCTTGCAGGGCCATATTCTGGTGGAGAAGAGGCCAGAGCTGGGCAGAGAGGTGGAGTTTTGCTGGCAAGATCACAGGGCACCTGGATGGATACAGAGGCTGTCGAGAGTCTGGAAAAAGAAACAAGTCATACCAAGAACCATCAGTGCATCTGGCAGTGTGGATGGTTCCTGGAGTTTAGACCAAGCCCGAGAGAAGCCATCCATGTAGACATAACTTCCTTTTCTCAGTAAATAGCACCTGTTTCATTGAGGGAAAAGATATGGGTAAAAAGAAGAGAAGAACAACTTCTAAAAAGGCCCTTTCAAGATTTATAGTATTTAGAATTTCTCAGAACTGAAGCATTTCAAGTGAGCACTGGCATAGCTTAGTGACAAATTAAGATGATCGATGAAACCTGAAGGTTTATTAAATTCAAAAGTAACATTCAGAGCACCCTGTCCACTGGAGACTATGGAGAGAAAGCAAATCAAAACGGTTGTGTCAATCGCTCCCATCTTGGTCACAAACTGTAAGTTGTCCCTCGGTTGCCTGGACACTAAATAACCTGACCAATGCTCAAGAAACCGAGAATATTCTAAATACACTGGAACTACTCAGATAATTTTAATGAACAATTTAAAGTTGACTGACCTATATTTTTGTGTTCTGATTTGTTTATTTGGGTTTTTTGTTGTTGTTGTTTTTGTCCTGGGACAAGTTATTAGAAAATTCTGATGAATGATACAACAGTGTCCCCTACAGGCCAACAGAGCTGTTCTTTCCCCCTGCCCCCCATTACTCCATCAACTGAAAACCAGAGCTAAACTTTTATCTATAACCCGGAATATACATTACAGAGTAAATTTGTAAAATACACTGGGGACACCCCTGAGATAGGATAAAATTGCTATTCTTCACGTGCAGTAAATTGTTTTCTAGATATAAACATAGTGTACAGCTGGTATTAACCCATGATGGAGTAGATAAATTGCTACCCTTTCACCTTAAGGGCACCTACTCAAATCAGCCTTGACTAACACAGCCCAAAGATTACTTGACTTGGAGGATTTACAGATTCTTGGAGGCTAAACTTTGATGTTCTCTTCTTCGCTCCTACTCTCCCACTTTCTAAAAGATTGTAACCAATATAAAAGAAATGATATAGCTATAAAGGTAATAACTTCCCTTTAAAAGATTTATGGGAGGGAGATTTATAAAGCATGAGCTGGAAACTCCTTCCTTATACAGAGAGAGGCACCCACAACTAAAAGGTGTGAAACATATTTAGGTACCAGAGGAAATAAACATGTACAGATATACACAGGCTCCTCCGCACTCTAGGAGGAACCTGGAAGATCTGTACTGTGAGGCTGGAGTCCCAGCAGTTACTGAACCTAAGAGAGGTGGACAAAGCTTCGTTACTGCCCTCACAGCAGCTGCACAGCATATGTGGTCTGAGCTGGGCCTTCTTGGCTTAAATTCCATCTCCACTCCATTGCCGGGGGCACAGGACTGTGCGTGTCTATGCCTCCATCTCCCCGTCACAGAAAGCACTTAAAACTGCCTGGCCCGCCTACCTTCAGATGCTCTCTGGGCTCTAATTTAGGGAGCCACACCTTGTCAGAGCTAGTAGATGCCTCTGTCTTCAGACTAAACCCACCTTTTATTTTTTTACTTTTTTGTTTTGAGACAGGGTCTTGCTAAGCTGCCTACATTGGCCTCAAATTTGTGATCTTCCCACCTCAGACTCCTGGGTGGCTGGGATTACAGGTGTGTGCCCACCTAAGCCTCTGCTTTTCTGGATAGTTGCTGAGGTCCAAGGTGTCTGTGGTGTGCCCAGATTCCTACAGCCAGCTGGTGATAGGATACGACTTTGAGTCCAGTTCAGGACAATCCTATCTAGAGTTCCTTCCTACCAGTACTGGGCCTCTACCTTGGGGCTGGGATTTATATGCCGGCACTCTCTCAAAGGATAGGAAGGCTGGGTTTATTCTTGACTTTTCTGTTGTATATCAAGATGATGATAATACGTGATTTAACTGAACACTTAGTATGTTTCAGGTACTCGCTTTAGGTGTTTTACATGAAATTGCTTAATCAACCCTATGAAATAGGTTCTATTATTACCATCCCCTAGGCAAACTACAAATGAGAAAATTGAGGCTTAGAGGAGTTAAGTAGTTACAATCTGTAATTGAAACTTGCCTGGAGTTATAAAAGTGGATCCAAGATTCAAACCCAGGCAATCTGATTCAGAGTCCATGCAACCAACCACTATGCCATGTTAATGGAATTTACTCTGGAAGAAAACTTTCCCCCATCAACATTGAGATTTAAAAAGCATGAGTTGGAAATTACTACTTTATGGAGAGAGATGTACCCAAATAAAAAGTGTGAAACATGTTTGGGTACCAGAGAACGTGGTGCCACAAAATGCCCACATCCCCCTGGAGAGAAGGTAGCACAAAATTTATCCCCAAACCCATAATCATATATAGATTCTCTTGCTTCTCACTCACTCTTGGAGACAAAGAGCTACCTACCCACTTGTAGCCAACACAATGGAGCCACTGTGGCTGGCATCCAATGAGTCACAAAACAACACTGAAGGAGAACTTGCCTCCTCCTTCCCTGGACCTGGGTTTCTATGGAACCATGACTCAATCTCTTCCATAGTGTTTGTTATTCTATATTGTATAATACATTTCCCAAGTCAAGTATTACTCAGCTCTATAGCCTCAGGGCCAAAGACAATGTCTTGTACCAAGTACGTACTCAATAAATATTAGCTGAACCAACACACAACTGGCAGATTACTCACAGCAAGCACCACTCCATTTATGAAGTGCCCTGGTGTATTATCACACCAGGCCCCAGCACCCACGAGCCTTCTCCAGTTCTCTCTTAAGAGCGATCTACCAGTGTAACATGGTTTGAATTTAAGTCCTCCCTAAAATGACACATGTCTTGGAAAAGTAACTGGGAACCAGGTGCACATAATCAGAAAAATTAATGTTAGGTGTATCCCAAGTGATCGCTTCAGGACAAAGATCAGAAAGGAAACTTTTCTGTTTTTATCCCAACCAAATGACTTTATTTTGGTCCTGCAGAGTGTTGTTAATATGCAGGGTCCCCTGAGGGAAGCAGCCCTTGCTTGGTGTCCCAGTAGAATACAAGCTCCAGGAGAGAAGAATTTTCATTGGTTTTGTTCACTGCTATAGTTCCAGAACCACTTAACAAATGTTTGTTGAATAAACAAATGCATGAATCAATGTTTCCTCAAAACATTTCAGAAGCACTGCGCAGAAGAGCCAGCAACTGATCACAGTCAGAAACCCGCCAGAAGCACAGCTCGCACTGAAGCCCACGTGTTGATTTTATAAATAAGATGCACAGAAGTCAATTGGCTTTTGTCCTCCATAAAACTGTTCAAATGATGACAGTAACAATGGTAATAACATTAACAACACTGGCCTCCTTAAGATAAGTTGCTGTATCTTGGGAAAGAGGGAACCCTATCTCTAGACTCATTTAATCCTTGCTCTAAATTTATACAATGTTTCAATTCCTACACATTTATGAGGAGGTTTTATGGAGTTATCGGGTTTTATAGAGTAATCTGGTTCAGAGACACAAAGGACATTCTTCTGCTAAGGGCAGCAGAAAGCAGAGATTGTAATTATTAAAGGAGAAGCGACAGCGGCATTAAAAAGAAAGACATCGATGGCAATTAGCAGGCCAGAGCTTCTCGGCTTCTCCCTCGAATCTCTTCCGTTTGTTCCCAGTGCTAATGTTGCAAACAAATTCAGCTAGCTGCAAGGGACAGCGACTAACTACAGATGCCACGCTAAGTCTGCCAGGAAAAACAGCCACTCTTTCAAGCAGGAAAGATAGCAGCTGACGTGGTCAGGTGACACACAGTCACAGGTGGTCTCAGCAGATAAATGCATCAGCCTCGTCATCCCAGAACCCATCCTCAGGGCTAGTGGCTCCATTTTTTGTGACCATAAGTCCTTAGGGCAGAAAACAAGCTCTGGCCCAAATGCCAAGTCACTAAGGCTAATGTTCATGGCTGCACTGATATCACATGAGCAGGAAGCCGGGAAAAAGCCGCTGCCTGGAGCACGGGAAATGCAGACTTGAGGCCACATGGCCCTCCCCACCTACCCCTGTTTTTCTTCTTCTCCCCTTCCAGAAAGGGCAGGGAACCAGGAATGACCACAGGGATGAGACCATGTCTGTTTGTTCTGGTTGCAACCTACACCCAGGGCAGTCTCGTCCTCAAGTGTCCCTGAATCAGCCTGTACACAAAGCATCCTTCCTCCCTCTGGCTGCGACAAGAACCTGGGTGCTGGCTTGGGGCTTAACCACTAAAGGACGGCATATTGGTGATCTCTCCTCCTTCCAACTTCAAGGTTCCACCCCTGGAAAGTTAGATAAATGATCAGTACTTATTTCCAATATCAGCGATCTATACTTCATCCAATTTCAAGGTTAGGGAAAAAATAAAAAGCATCTTTTTCATAATTAAGAAAAATACAGAATATAGATAATTTATTATTATTATTATTTTATTATTATTATTATTGGCACAGGGGATTGAACTCAGGGGCACTTGACCACTGAGCCACATCTCCAGCCCTATTTTGTATTTTATTTGGAGACAGGGTCTCACTGAGTTGCTTAGCCTCTCACCATTGCTGAAGCTGGTTTTGAACTCAAGATCCTCCTGCCTCAGCCTCCCAAGCTGTTGGAATTACAGGCGTTATATGAGAATGGGTTGAAGTTAATTAATTCTGCCAGGTGTTCAATCAGCCTGAGTGCCATGCACTCTTCTAGATGCCAGGATACGCAGTGAACAAGGTGGCAAGGTCCCTCGGCCGTATAGGACATTATTCAAATGGAGGAGACAGCATAATGTCACGAAATCTGGGATGCAGACTTTACAGTCAGTGAAAGAACAGACAAATGTCCTGCCCTCATGAAGCTTATATTCTGGGAGGAGGGACAAAAATGTAATCACAGAATCCAGTACGTATATAATGTCAGGTCTCCTTTTCATAAACTTCTAATAAAATATCGGTTCCCTTAAAGCATAGCCCATTGCTAAGTCACCTCTCAGTTTCCCACAGTGCTTCACACACAAAAGAAAGAGAGAGTGTGTGCTGGCTGCTGTGTTCTTGTCAACTGCCCTACCCCCGCCTTGAACCTTAGTTCACAGTTGAAATTGTCGTATTCTTCCTGATACTCCCCACGGCATCTAGCACAACTACTTGCACATGATAAGCAATCACAAAATAAGTCAATGCTAAACTGAACTGCACCGATTGGCCAGTTGTGGGTATAATCAGGACTGCAAGAGGCCAAACGATAAACCAGTTACCAGGGGGAAAAACCTGAATGGGGCCAGTCTTAGAACCCAACCTGCTCCGTGTAAGTAACTTATGTACCCAGCGCCTGAAGCCGACTAGTTTAGAAAAGAAAAGCCTATTCCGTACAAGTTCTAGATTCTAAATAACCAGATTTTGGAGTCTTAGCAAAAATGTCCAGAGTGACCCCTCATGGTGATGGTTGGGGTCATTGAGAATAGGAAGCTGGTACACAAGATGTTGTTTGACTTGTCCAGTGGGAAGAAATAATTAGTTGGAAGGTTTTTGTGCTGATGAAGCCCCAAATGAGAAAGATATATCTATTAAGCCATCTCGGTCTTTGGGGAATCACTTTTAACTTGGAAGTAAGTAGTTCCAAAAGCTTTTCTAAGCAACTGTCATAAATATTTTAAAATTGTTTAAACCATTTTAAGGCTGCTTGAACCTATACAAAGTTGTCTACTATGGGAATACAGTTAAGTCCTGGTGAAGCCTAAAAGCTGGGGAGCTATAAATGGACAATTTCTACTTAGGTCACATTCCTTTCCAGAGTACAATGTTCTAAGATACTGTAATGAAAGAAATGTAAGAGAATACTAGAAGAAATAAGTAAATCTCTAGAGACAAATAATCTGGGCTTCATGAAAAAGCATAAGGGGCCAGATCTACTCATGGCCATGGCGAAATGGGTGTTGCCAGAAATTAATGAAGTTAGCCGCAAGTTAATGACAGCTCTGTCTGAAAGCCTGCCCCTTAAACAAGTCAAACATCTGTACAGGTTCCTTAGCTCTTTACCACTAATAAGAGGGGTAAGAAAGTAGGCCATGTTTAAATATATCCTACTAAAAAACTAATGGTCTTCAATGAGAACATGAAAGGATGCTCTATATGGTTAGTCATTAAGGGAAATGGAAATCAAAACTATGATGAGGTACCACTAGGATGTCCATAATAATAAGAAAAATGAAAATAGCAGGTGTGCATGAGGACATGGGAAAACAGGAACCAGGAACCTTTGTGCATGTTGGTGGGGATGTGCCACCAACAGTAGCCAATGTGTAGCCAATGTGGCAAACAGTCTGGCAGTTCCTCAAAAGGTAGAAGCAGAGTTACCACCTGACGTAGCAGTTCCACTCCTAGACAGATACTTGCTATGGTTTAGGTGTGGCTTGTCCCTCAAGGGTTCATGTGTTGGAAGTTTGATGCCCAGTGTGGTGATACTGTGAGATGGTGGGACCTTTAAGAGGTGGAGCTTAATGGGAGGCTGTTGGGTCCCTGGGGGTGCTGCCTCAGGAAGGATTAAGGTGGTTCTCATGGAATCCTGAGTTAGTTCTCTCTCAAGACTTATTATAAAAGAGTAAGCCTGACCCTTACTGCCTTTCAGTTTCCTGTCTTGATATGTGATCCCTCCCTCTTGTGTGTGCTCCCCATCCTGGAAAGCTATTTACCATGAAGCCTTCACGAAAGCCAATCTGATGCAGCACCATGCCCTTGAACTTCCAGATCTGTGAGCTAAATAAAATTCTCTTGTTTATAAAGTATCCAACCTCTGGTATTTCATTATAATAATAGAAAACAGACTAATATGATACCCAAGAGAACTGAAAACTTGTCATTCAAAAATCTGTACATGAATATTCGTAAGAGCATTATTTATAATAGCTCTAAAGTGGAAACAACCCAAATATCCATCAACTGATGACTGGAGAAATCAAATGTGGTAACATTCATAAAACAGAATATTATTCAGCAGTAAAAAGGAATAAAATATTTACATGCTATGACATGTATGAATCCTGGCTCATTATGCTAAGTGAAAAATGTCAGATACAAAAGGCCACATTGTATATGATTCTATTTATTAAAAAATGATCAGAATAGGCAAATCTATAGAGACAGAAAGTATATTAATGTTTGCCAAGAACTATGCGGATTAGGGAATATTGAGAGTAGGTGTTCACAGATATGGGGTTTCATTTTAGGGTAATTTAAATACTCTGAAATTAGATAGTGGTAATGGTTGCACAATCTTGTACAGACACTGAAAAAAGCAATCATACACTTTAATATAATACATTTTATATGAAATTTTATGGTACATGAATTACATCTCAATTTTTTATATATCCGTAATGGCCTGATCTTTGACTTATTTTTTTCTTTTTTTGTATCTGTACCTTTCTGTAGCAAAATTTTAGAGGCACTCCTTTATAGTTAAAAAGCACAGTTACTTCTCAGAGTGCTCCCCATCTCTCTGCATTACCCTTCACCCAATTTTCTATTCACTGCAAACACCCACACACATATACCAAAGCAAAACCTAGGATGAAAAATGTTAACTTCGGGTAACATTTAGAAGCATTTTCATTTCTATATTTAATATAATTAGTCTGGAGCGGGGGCTTATATTATGTAGACAATATACCTCAGTGTCAAGGGTTTTCAATACCACAATGATCCGAGCCTGCTGAGAATCCCCAATTAAATACTTTCCTGAAAGGCTGTGAGCAACTCACAGTCTGTTGTGGTGACGATGGCTCCATCAGTTTCCTTTCCGCGGCCTTCACCACCTCTTTCTAGCAACTTGGGACATTCTCGTGCCCAGATAATCCTTAAACTGGCTGCTCGGCACTCTATAGCATGCACAGCATTCATGAAGTATTTTGTATACAGAATATACAAAAAATACTTACTGAATAAAACCATCCTCATTTCAGAAAGTAGAGTCATGGCTTGTGCCAAGTGTCTCTGCAGGAAAGCAGAGTTTCCTGGTCTGCAGCGTCACTGATCTGAAACCAGGACACACCATGCTCATGGGAAACTGGGGGGAGTTTAAAGGAGATTGCCATTATCAATTGACAGTAAGTAGACATACAGCTTTTAGTGACCTAGCCACTGTTGGCACTAATTATCATCACTGTGATGTTCCTCTGAAAGAGGAATCAAGAAAGGAACAAACAATCTACTCAATGAACATTATGCACTTTCTTCTTGTTTTTACAGAAAAAACTGCCAACTCAGAGTAGGAATAAAACAGTGTCCTCCAGCCAGACCTAGATCCAATATTGAAACACGCACAACAGTCAGACAAAGATATGGGCCCAGATTTTTTTTTTTTTTTTTTTTTTTTTGTAAAGCATTCTCTCTAACTTGATTAACCTACACCATTGAAACTGAGCAAGCGGGCAGAAATGGAACGCCTGATTCTCATTCTGACATGTTCAAGGCAAAGGAGGCCCTTTTTTTCCCCCCTGAAGCTGACCACGAATAATTATTTCATGATAAACAATGGCCTCCAAATTTCCAGCAGTCTAGGCAAGAGGTTGGGGATGGGTATAAAATAAACAAAGGCACTGATTTTTATATTTTATTTAGAAAAACAACTCGGGCATGGACACTGAACTGTACCTTTTCTTTGGTGCACCTTTCAAATGATAATTCCTTCCACTGTCACCATTAAATCTTAATCCATTCCAGCTCCTTGCATGGGTCATTGAGTCTATATGTAGTGCTGTTATTTTAAAATGTTTCCCCTTGGTAGGGAAAGAGGGGGAGAAAAGATGTTGAGAGCCAGATGGGCCTCTTCACAGTTCATTTATCAAACCTAATACGCTGGGCTCCACCCTCCTCTGACTCACTATTGCGGTTAAACTTCCATATAATTTGGTAATCATTTTCATTATCAGAGAGTGACCCCAAAGCAGCCTATCCTGGGATACCCAGTCGTTGCAGCTGCTCTTTTTCTGCCTCCGTCTACAGTAGACCCTAAGAACCTCAGAGTTTATTAGCTGCAGACTGACCTTTGGGCTGTGGAGGTCAAGAAGGGGTCAGATCAGAGGGCTTGCCCAGTTCTTTAAAAGCTATAACAAGCTGTCCATCAGGCAGAGTGGACTGTATAAACAAAGACAAATCTTCAGAAATTCTGTACCACTTCTGTTAACACTTACCCTGCATTCACACAGCGTCTCCTGATGTTCTTTGGATCATTCAACTCTGGGGAAGTGAATAGACAGCCCTAATAAGCCTATTTGGAGAGGGCTGTTTATGGGATTACCGAGTTTGGGGAAGGAAACCCACAGCACTCAGATGTGCCTCTAGAATCGCAGGGTTGTGTGACACTGTGACAAACTCGGTTACCCCGAGTCATGCAGAATTGACACTTTCCTCAAGAAGCTCAATTACAGGCAACATATGCTTTCGGTTTAAAAGACTGCAGCGAGTCTCAAACAATGGCTGGGCTCCTGGCCTGAGAAAGATACAAATATTTGGGGACCGAGTTACAAGTTGCCTTGAAAATATTCTGCCTGATCTGGTGATCATAAATGAACCTGCCGCCGAGAAGGTTTATTACAATAGACTTACGCTCAAGTTATTGCCAGCTGCAGAGTCTCGGCTGACCTAAATTTCTTGAAACTGTACAGTTCATAATGCATTCTCCAATGTGCAATATAAGATAATTAGAGTCATCTGTATGTAACTTTCAGAGGAAAAAATTTCTATTATCTAATCTAACTGATCCCCTGATAGCTTTGATGAAAGTAAAATGCTGTAACCTATTGCCTGGCCTTTGGTGAGTGCTAATTATTTTCTGTCAAGGCACATTTTTCCTCATGTAATTCCAAAGTACACAATAGGCCAATCTCTGAAACCCAGGCGGCTGGGTAGGCCCTGCCGTGGATGTTTTATAACTTTCACCACACGCTGGATGGCTACTCCAGGCAATGCCTCACTCCAGACGGCCAGGGGACGCTTTGATGAGGGGAAGAGAGGGATATGGTGACTGTCTGTTTACACAGATCATATGGATGAGTCTTTGAGATAGGGCACCAGGATGGGAAACATCACATGGGGGTGAAGAAGAGCTGGGGGAAGACTGCGGTTATTCAATACTCTGAGGACACTTGGCCTTCGGCACACTGGAGACATCACCCTCTTGAAATTGTCTTTCAGGTGTTTGGTTTTAAGGGTGTCTGCAGAGTGTCAGCGGCTAAGCTCTCTCCCTCCTCCGCCCCTGCCACAAAGGACTTAAGAATTTTTGTTTCAGATGCTAGACTACATCAACTTCAACACTGGCTCCAGCTCCTGATTAAATTGTTAGCAGTAAGGGCCAGAAATGCTGAAAACAGACTCCTTTTCAAACAGGCCATTTTGGCCATGTTGTCTGAGGATTTGGTGTGTTAGGAAATTATTGTTAACAAACCAAATGCACTCAACACAGGACGGCCATGCTCAACATCTGCTCTTTCTGGACTGCGCTGTCTTTGGGAGAAAGGGTGTGGGAAAGAGATTACAGGGGAATTCTTTCTTCCTCCTTTTCCTATTTAATAAGAATCACCAGGAGGAAGATCGGATACATCGAACAGGAGGATGCCTCTTTCATGTCGCCATGCTGATGCCCTATTACTGAACAAAACGCAAGGACCTGAACGAATATAACACTTAGATAGTCCTACAAAAAGAGTCTAAAATTATGGAAAGTTAAATTGGAATTATTCAGACATTATTATAGTTGAAACTGCTTGTCATTTGCTGTAGCCACACAAGAAAAAGGGGGAATATTATTATGAGTTTTTAAATTATTATTTGCATGCAAGTCTGAATCTAGAGATAATACACATATTTGAAAAAAAAAAAGTAGCTTTCTGATATCCAATCCGAATCAATAGTTCATACTGTCTCCTTTCTTGGAAAATGCTCATCTCTTCAGCCTTGTTCAGACAAATCTATTTTTATGATAATTATTACTAGTGAAGCTATCAATTATTATAAACGCTGTTATATGAAGTCACTTGGAGAATATGACGGCCATCAATAAATGTTCTTGACTTGAGGCACACAGAATTTTTATGTATCAAATAAGATTCTGAGACAAAATACAGTACAATCTTTCCAATTCCTCTCCCTCTTGCTTACAAATGGATGATGATTCTTTAATTTTTACAAACCATGGATGTAAAGGAGAGCTCTCACACTTGGAGGTACTAGTTCCAACCTTCCATGTATCAATTATCTTTTCAAAACGGAGCAGGGTAACATGCTATTCATGATGCAAGCACACTAATTCTGTAAAAAAGTGATGATTCGTAGAAACTTTCCACCAGTAACAGCTTTCTAACCACAGGCAACTCCATGTAGAAAGAAAGTAGGTTGGAGCAAAAAGTAATTCCTATCTTGGTCGATTCTAAAAATGGGGTAGAAAAAATAGACTACTTTCGAATAATCTGCTCTGCATCCAGTGACAGAAGAGCACTATGTGGATTTCCCAGACATCTGCCTGACTGAATAGCAATGCAGGCCTTCTAGACTGCTGAGTAAAGAAGAGCTTTTCAGCTTCGGGTACTTACATTACATTATGCTCAAGATGCAAACATGTATGCTAAACGTTACCCAGGGAGAAATCACATGCACATACAGACGGTGTCATGGATCATTACAATTAATGTAGGTTAGCCTAGGCAGGAGAACTAACTTTAGCTGCAAACGTCTTAAACTTGCTTATTTTTCACGGCCTCTCAAATGAGAGGGACGAGACCAGTGGTAAGGAAAGGCTTAGCCAAATATAGCTCTTGTTTGTCAGGGACAACAAATCCCATTTCATGACAAAACTAACCTGGCATGCCACTCCCTCCTCAGGTTCTGGCGTGTGGTGAGCGGGGCAAGGATGGCCGTCAGGATCTCATTCCTTTGTTCAACGGGGAGCCCCTCTCTTTTAACTTCCCGAAGCACAGCATTTGTCTAGAAGAAAAGATCAAAAAAAAAGAGAAAGAAAAAGTGAAAAATTAATAATAAAAAAAAGCCCATAAGCAAATAAGGACAGTAAATCAATGGCTTTTTTATTACAGTTCCCCTGCTAACAAATCAATACGGTAAATGATGGCCAAAAATGGCCGGCATATATTTTGTATTTAATCAATGTACATGGCACATAGGTAAACTCCAAAGCTCCATTGCCTTAAGTAACACATCAAGACACTATGCCTTCTCACTCTAATTTTCTCAGCAACCAACGATTTTTTTTTCCCTGGGAATTGCCTACCATGAGCTATTATTAGAAATGATTTTCACGTACACTTCGCTGTGAGTTGTTTGTTTTGCCTTTTTTTTAAAAAAAAAAGAGCAGTCTCTGACTTTCACACTCTGATTCCTGCCGCCCAGCTGAGGCTTTCTGCACTGCCTCGTATTTGAATCATTACTTTCAATTTCTACCCATGCCAATGATTTTGGGGGGTAGGGGTGGGAGGAGGGGTTCCATTCATTTTCTTTGCTTGCTGCAAATTCAGATCTTGCAAAGAAAGAAACAAGCACAAAAATCACAAAGACTAGTATATCTCAACACACATCTTTAGATTTTTCTATATATTATTTTTAATTTAAAGTCAGTGTGGCTTCTTTGGAGATTTTACAACCAAGGCAATGGCTAAAAGGAATGGAACTGTCACTTTCTGGGCTCTGGGCCCTTAATACCATATACTCCTTATCTAATTGACGCAGTGTAGCTGATGACTTTCTTGCACTCATAATTGATTCTTACCGTAACATGAAAAACGACTCCTCTATGGTGTCTTACAATGTGTATCTAATATCTTCATGACCACCTAGAGAGTGGTGTGGTGAATATTTGTTGTTTCTGTTCCCTACATCCATACCTGGTCCCCTGGCAACAGCACCCAGATTACCTCTTGGGAGAGTCTTTTCCCTTGGTGTTTGTAGTCTTGGATTCTCTTATCTTGGATTTTAGACCCATGAGAAGAATGACAAAGACAGAGGAACAATTGGCGGCTATTCATCTATTTCTTTAGTTGCTGTCCCCCCATGGTCCTTGAGGTACCCCTGGTTTCTTGAACCTTCTAAGTCCAGATCATTCTCTTTCCTTTGTTAGGTTGAGTTTTCAATATCATTTAATAAAGTCTCATTTAGTTTCAATTTACCAGAAATTGATTTTATTGCTTAGAATGAAACCCTAAATGACACAAACAGATAAGGTAGGAAATGGTATCTTCATGGTGACGGATCCAAGATTAACCTGACTAGCACCAGCTGGGAAAAAGATGCTGACCTCTGCCTCTTGGTCCAGTATTGCATTGACTAGACTGTGCAGATGGACCCAGCTAGACATGCATTCAGCTCCCCCCACAGCAACGGTGTCAGGCTCCAGCCAGAGAGAAATGCTCCCCTTCTCCAGGCAATTCCAATACCTGAAACTCTGAATCCAAGGGCTGCAAATTCAGAAACCCACTAGGGCCAAGCAGATAACATGAATGGGCTCAGCAAAGGTTACCCAGAGAGAGCACGTGATCTGTCCATAATGGCAGCCACTCTACAGTGCCTGCCAACTCCCCCATTCAGAAAAGCTGGCTTAGGAGTGCCAGGTTCATGAAGTTTCAAAATAAATAAGAAATTAATGGGGGTAGGGGTTAAATACAAAAACTCCTGATCTTGTAAATGCTATAAACTGATGTCTAAAAAAATGTTTTTAAATACCACGTGGCGTCAAACAAGATACACCAATGGGCTGGACAGAGCGTAGGCAATTGCCAATTTGTGACCTCTGATCTAAAGCTGTCTAATTTCACAGGGCTCTGGTTATCAATGAGGATTCTAACCACAGCACTTCTCCTTGCCTGTGACACCTTATTTCACGCAGTTAAAGTTGGAAGGAGCATCAAAAAGCCATACAGTGCATTGCTATATCTTGCATACATGTTATTTTACCAAAATATAAAAAATGTATAAAATAGAATTCCCATACACATCCAGATGGCTCCAAAACCTTGATGGGAATGGAATGAGTTTCCTCTCTGCATCTATTAGAGTGTTTTTTAAGGTCATTAAGCACTTCCATGCCTTTCACGTCACTTAAATTTTATCCACGGACCCTGAACAGCCCCCCATGAGGAAGGGGAGGAAGGATTTAAGAAAGTGAAGTTTCACAGGGCAGAGGACATGGTCTGTGCAGTTCACCACTGTATTTCTATTCTCTTTCTAACAAATTTTAATGAGCATTTGTCAAATCTATACATAAAGAAGGAACCTGAAAAATAAGTATTGCAAAAACAAAGAACCAGGGAAGGCCTTCTAAGAAATCCCTATTACATAAATAATAAATTCATAAAATAGATAAATTAAAAGAGAGTTGGGTGCTTTACCAAGGGGCTCTTCATCTCGCTAAAGGATCTGTGTCAAGGTCTTTTTAAAAACACAGATCTCCTAGTTCAGAGTTTCCCATTCTAGCACGCCCTCATGATTCTTGCCAGACATTTGCACAAGCTAAATAATTTCTAATGTTTGTCTTTAAAATGACCTAATTTTGTATTCATTAGTACATTACAGTTATATATAATAATAGGACTCATGTGACATGATCATGAATGCATAGAACACAGCTGGCTCATTCTCAATCACCAAGACTTCTCCTTCCCCTCTCCTCTTTCCTCCCTGCTGATCCCCTTTATCTACTACTGGTCTTCCTTCTATTGATTTATCATTGTTTAAATTGGTGCCTTATAGTTATACATAAAAGTGGAATTCATTGTGATGTACTCATATATGCCTATGGCCTAATTTGGTCAATTTCATTCTGCAGTTGCTCCCCTTACCCACCCTTCCACCCCTTGACCCCCTTCCTCAATTCCACACAGTGGACCCATTTTTAAAACATAAAATAAATTCACTCAAAAGAAAAATGGAAAAAAACAGGGGTGCTTGTCATAAATAAGAAAACAATCATAAAAATAAGTATATTAAAAAAAAACCAAGCCATATGTTTATCTTATTCTAGATATTACCACTTGCTAAAGGCTCTCAGACTGCAGCAGGCCCCTCCTTTGTAAAAGAAGATATTGACAAGGGCTGGAGAATATGAAAGATGTATCGGATTTAAATGAAGACTGCCCTCATATGCATGGATGCATGGAAACGAGGCCGGGAGGGATTCACTTTCTCACCATGTGTCCTTACTACACGCAGAGTCCCCAAGTGTCAAGTGGCATCACCTGGGTAGTACCTGTGGTCCACATCCCACACTCTAGATGCAATGCCCTATGCAGTGGTTCCTAACCACCTTGTAGATAAATGTAGTACCCTGCTAGTGCAGTCTTACATGGAACTCCAATGCACACAGAAAGTGAAACTGTAGCAGTTCTCCTTGTTTCTGCTATGGAGGCCCTCCAGCCCTCTCTTTCTCTTGGGGCATCTCCTCAAAACCTCAAAGCATTGTGAAACACAATTTGCCAAGCCCAATTCAAAAAGTATTTGATTTTTTAGAAGTTTATACATGGCTGGTGGGAATGCACATTATTGTGATCCTGAAAGCCGTCTGATAGCTACTTATAAAATTAAACATACACTTAACATCAGACCCAGAAATTCCATTTTTACGAATTTATCTAAAAAAAAAATTATGTTCACACAAAAACATGCATACAAATGTTTACAGAAGCTTTGTTCATAATCACCAAAAGCTGGAAGCAACATAAATGTTCTTCAAGTGTCAATGGGTAAAATACACTGTGGTACATCCAAAAAATGGAATACTACTCAGCCCCCCCCAAAAAGTTAAGAGTAACTGATACACGCCACCACTTGGATAAATCTTAAAGGCACTATGCTAGAAAAAAGGTTAAATGTTGCATGACATTCTAGGAAAGGCAATACTACAGGGACAGAGGACATATTTTACATCCTAATTGTAGTGGGGTTAAATGAGTGTGTACATATGTTAAAACTTGTGGAACTGTATGCCGAGAGAGAGGGAGAGAGAGAGAGAGAGAGAGAGAAAGAGAGAGAGAGAGAAAGGGGCCAGTTTTATTGTGCAAAAATTTTATAAAATTCAATTAAAAATTTCATTTCTACTACATTTTTAACAAGAAAGAATGCAGAGAACAAGTTTACAAGTAAACACATCTAATGAATAAGCAGTAAAAATACAGAGAAATATGGATGATAAAAATAAATTCCATTACAAAAATTTAGTTTCAACATTAGAATACAAAAAGTGAATTTAGATTCATCATTCAGACCCTAAAATGCAGTATGTCACAAAATTTAGGGTGAAAAGAAGTCAATGCACAAAAGGAAATTCTAGAATGTCAAAAGAGCATTCTTTTGACATGGCAATTAATGGTGATATTTTTCTCTTCATACTGTGTCAGCTCCTCAAGGGTCGACTTTCCCCAGGGAAATGTTAATAGGCCATTTTCCCCATTAGTAGTAACACAGAACTGTCTTCAGATAAGCACCAATTTTCGAACAGTCCCCTAATACCAGTCTCCCCTCAAAATAGAAGAACAAGCCACAAATAGGGAACATGCCAGGGAGGAGAAATTTCATTTCAATAATGATTCTTTTTCAATAGAAATTATGGAAATGTTGCCAGATCATAAAAGGCTAGGCATATCCCTAAGAGTGCTGGGTGTTCAAATCTCACTTGTTTCCTTGCCGAAGCTCATCTCCACATCTGCAAACAGACAGGAAGAGCAGGTTGTGGTGGGGATGAGCTGCCAGGTGCATACGCCACTCTGCTCACTATTGCTTAGTTTCCTCTTAAACGTAGCTAATCTACCTTGCGTGAGGTTGCTTAACAGAAGAATTCCTGAAAGTACTTATTACTTTAAGTGAAAAACATAAAGCAGACATCAGCAACTATTAACAATCACAGCCCAAAAAAACTTCCACCTGCACCAAGAACCAGAGGCAGAATCTTTTGCATATCCCAGAAGTGGCACATCACCTTGAGGATGGGTTTTATTCTTGGAATAGGAATCAGTCCTGATTTTATCTGACCTCTCTTCATTAATGGACATCTCTCTCTGCTAGGCCACGGCCCAACACGGAGCCTGTCCTTTTTAGTCTCCTAGGTGGGGTCCTTCTTCTGCGACTCTCAACTGTTGTTATGCCAAGGTTATAACCTTCCTTCTCCTCTCATCTCCTCTGCTTGCTCTCTATGAGGGTGATCTCTCACCCATGGCTTTAAGGGTCCCTGTAAACTAATGACATCCACGCTTCTACCCTCCAGCAGACCTTGCCACTGAGCTCTGGCTCCCTACTGCCACTTACACTGGCTGCCCCTGCTTAAATAGGCCGTTGCAGACATGACACCTCAGCCTTAACTTGCCCACACTGGACTGGTTACCTTTGCTCCCCAGACTCTTCCCTCTCTATCTACCCAGTCCTTTGCCTGGTTTCCCAGAGTGGTAACTGGCACCATTATTCATGTGACAACCCAACTAGAACCGCAGGAATCATTCAAGTCACCTCTCCTTCCCTCCCTCAATAAGCCCCTAGATCGTACCACTCTCTCCTCTACATGACTCAAACTTCATGCCTCACTGAAGCATGCAATGGCCTCCCAACTCGTTTCTCACCCCTTTCGTGAATTTCCTTGCTTCAGGTGTAACCTTTTAGAAGTCCAAGTCTGAACATGCTACCTTCCTTCCACTAATTCTGTCTTACCGACAGCCATGCTTCTAAGCTGTCTTCATGAAGCCCTGGTCTTCCAAGGAGTACCTTAGGGTTACCAAGGACACAATGCAGGTGGTTTGACCTCCAAAACCCCACTTAAACCAGAACATGGGGAGTGGGGCTGTGGCTCAGTGGCAGAGCACTTGCCTAACACATGTCAGGCACTGGGTTTGATCCTCAGTGCCACAAAAAAAAATGTATAAAATAAAGGTACTGTGTCCAACTTAAAAAAAAAAAAACACACTCAAAGCACCTCTGTTTTTATATGCTTCAATTATTGGCATTTAAGAGATATGAAAGAATAATTTGGTTTTGTTGTTGTTTGTTTTTTATAGAAAGCTCAAATTCTTTAGCCTGGCATAACACAAACAAAAAAAATCAAAAAGTCTTGATACAAGTCCTGCTTACTTCTCAAATTTTATCTCCTGCCAAGAGTTATTCTTCTATTCCATAAAACACACGGCTGTTCTATACTCTACATTTATCACACCCTTGTTTAATCTACAGTTCCTACTCATTCTTCAAAAAAACATTTCCCTTGTAAAGTCTACAGTGAGCCTAATCCATGTACCAAATTAAGTAGAGCTGATCACGTGTTTTCTGCGCCTCCAAGCATCTCATACACCACCTGGCGCTCCACTGCACTAAGGTACTCATCCAGATGTCTGCTCCTCTGGACTGTGAGCCCTCCTAGAACGGACGGGGTCCATGACCATTCCAAGGCACCTAGTATGGCCACATGCCATCAAAGTAGACTCCTGATGATGTTTGTGAATAAATGAAGACAAATGACATACCAGGGCAGGAATGGGGAATAAGGCAAAGGATCAAGCAAAGAATACTATTCAAGTCAAAAATATTAACTGAAATAAGCCTTGATTTGATTCAAAGTATTCCTGAAGGTAATTATAGGAAAGATGTTGTAAAAACCATTTTTATGCAAAAAAGGGGAAAGAATCAAGAAAAATAAACATGCACCTTTACTAGAAAACTACTTAAGCCAATAATCATTTGGAGAGATATTTCTAAAAAATATAGTTTTGCTATACTATGATCATATTTAATATCTTCCTAATAAGCCAAAGAAAGAAGTCTACCTTTCTCCATTTCAAATAGAGAAAACTATTTTGGGCTCTGGCAACACACAGCATACTAAGGACCCTTGAGAATTCCCCAGGGTCTTTAGTTTCTCTTGGCTCAAAATTTGATGCACAACACCAAAGCAAAAAAATCTACAACCAGAGAGTCAGAGAGACAGAAATATTGAGGTAAAGAAAAACCAAAACTCTAAGGTCCACTAAACTTTAGGCTTAAGTTTCACATTTTTCTTAAAAAAAAAAAAAATTCTCCCAATTCTGAATTTAAACAGAGCAATCCAGCTAATTGTTGCTGGATATATTGGTACATTCAGTAACTTTCAGGGTTCCCCAGTTCTACAACATCATGCAGAAGTTTTTCACAGAGGGTTTTTAGAGAGGAATCACTCTGAGATCTCAAAGGAGAACTGCACGTGCACTCTTTACTTATAATTCTATTTACGTCTTTAATTCTTTGGGGTCCTCTCTGACATGGAGTAACAGCTTCTGTTAGGCCTTTAACTCCCAAACTCAGGTTTAATCTTTCTTACACATCACAGAACTTGGAGCAAATGCACAGAAACAGAATGACATTTCACAAACATGGCTAGTAGTTCCTCTGTTTAGTTTATTAAAACAAACAGACAAATAAACAAAAAAAAGAATTTTCTGCTACCATTTTTGCAATTTCAGAAGGCCTATCGATGCCAGGACCCCAGAAGTGCATAACTTTCTCACCTTCTATCTTCACCTTCACCACCAGCAAGGAAGTAATACTGTCATTATGGGAAAAAGGCCACTCCTGACACCCTTCATATACATAGCTGTCTCATGTTAAGGTTGTATTTCCCCTCTGCGCACACAAATTACAAAGATATGCTCTGACTGATAATGAGGGCTAGGGTTCAACTTGTGAAGAAACTTGGTTTAAGATGTTATCAGCTGGGAAAGCTATTTCCTCACATCAATGCTGCCACAGGCTGTCAAAACCCAACCAGGGCTCCCCTCTTCAAAAGTCCAGGAGCACTTTATTTTTTTCTTCTTTCCTTTCCCCCTCCCCCTTTTTTTCTTTCCTTTTCTTTTTCTTTTTTTTTTTTTTAAGAAGAAAGGCACAGAACCCACTGAGATAGCCTTAGTCCCATCAAAGAAAGGTCGATCTCAGGTCTTCCTTCATTTACTGATTGTCAGTTTAAGATGGCTCTTTTGTGAGGCCTCTGTGGCTCAATGCTGAGTGATGCCTTCACATTTTCTAAACTGGACTGGGCACCACCAAAGATTTCCAGCATGCTTGGATCCATGGCCTGCAGAACAAATAAACATCCCTTGCAACTCTTTTGCCTACGTTATCTCCCTCTCCAGGAGCAGGAGGTTTTGGGGGTGCCAATGTTTACACAGTGTTAAAACTTTCTTTCCCCTGTTTCCTGATTTTGAGAAAACACATCCTGGATGACCTCGGTGAAGAGATAACACCAAGTCACCGCTGGGTGCCTGTCTACTGGACTACTTGAGGCTGCTGTCCTCTACCCCCCTCCCTCCCCCACCCCTGGAGCCTGCTCCCAAGGAAAGCGATAAGTGGGCTGCCTTGAAAGGGAGGCTCAAAAGCAGACCTCTCCGAGAGGCTGCCGACAAAGGAGCCTTTTATTCCCACCTAAGACACACTTGGTTCTGCTCATCTCAAAGACCCACTTTAGTGAATGAATGTCTCAGCAGAGTTCACCAGATGGGGGTCCTCCAAAACATACCAGTAAGGCATATTCAGCATTTTTCCATCATGGACTAGTGCACTAGGAGAGTTAGCTGAGAGTAATCGAGAATGTCTGAGGGAAAAGAATTCAGGAGGAAAAAAATGTGTCTTTGATTAGTTTACTCATTTGTAGAGGAATGTAAGTAAATAACAGCAACTAGCTTCTAAAACTGTTGTGAAGATTAAATGAGATAATCCACATAAAGCACACAGCCCAATGATGGGCATATACGAAATACTTGATAAATGTTAGAAATTACTATTACTACCTAAAAAATTGGGAATATCACCAAAATAAAGATATTGATTGTTTAAAAAAACCTTAAACACTGCATCCATGACTTTTGAATGATAACTTAATTCTGATTTTTTTTTTTTGGTACGTGGTTTCTACCATGTTTTTCCTCCTACTAGTAGAGAAATCCCTGCACCTCATCCTGTATCTCTGCGAGCCAGGGAGCCACAGCAGCCTGCCAGGCACTGCAGGCAGTCTTGGGGACAGCGGTGTGGATGACCACTGGAATGTTCAGGCTGCTGGAGGGAAAGATGGTCTGCCTCCACACATTTAGCCCGGAACACCAGGGCAGTGTACACAGCCAGACCTCGGAGCTTCAACTGGCAACATTGGTGTTTCCGATGAAGGTGAAAAAATAGTCCACGTGTTTGTCAAGGAAAAGAAAAATAATAGTAAAGGAAGAAAGAAAAGGGGGGAAAAGGGTGAAGAAGGGGGAGAAAATGTGTTGTTTATAGAAGCCAGCTGCTTGGGCCATGGCGCCAGCAGCCCCTCATCCTGCTATTTTACACTGCAACCCCACTGCCCTCACTGGCACAGGTACAACGAAATGTTGACTTCAATGCTTCAGAGAGCACTCGACTGATTTTGTACATGATTAATTGCCAAAGACATGGCTGGCCATATGGAACAGAGAAAGCATCAAGTAATTCATACTTCTGTATGTGATCGCTTGGCCCCTGTTGTTTTAATGTACAGGAAAGAGCTAGTATAGCACAGCCCTGGTGTCTTGCCCCTGACAGCCCATTAAGAAATCTCAGAGCACCTAGTCGAAGTTATGCTGTTGGCTTTTCAATAGCAGCCTAATAAAACAGAAGCAAAGCTTTCCAACTAGTCTTAAATCTTTCACATACAGTACATTAACTACTGTGGCTGAAACAACGGGCTTCTTATGATAGGAAATGGGGCTTGATTTCTAGTCTCTGCATATTTACTGAGGACTCCCCCACAAACTTTTTTTTTTAACCTTTCTGGAGTTTACAAAATCATTGTTCTTTTTTTCCCCTCTGTTTTCCAAATAGCCTAATAGATTCGTTGGTTTCAGTCGAGTTGACTCTCCATCACTGTTACGTGCAGTCTATAGAATAAAGTTGATTTGTGGAGAGGGAAAGACACCGCATCATTATTCTTACCCAGGAATCATGCTAGCTTTTAAAGCATTAGCTTCCTTTAAAAACACAAGAGAACTTCCACAATGGGGGGAAGTCTCACAAATATACTTTTGTAACCCTTACTGCTTTCCCATAACTCTGGGAAATGAATCCCCTGGATGTGGGAAAGAATATAGTTATTTTCCAGTTGTTGTGCTGTTGGCTGGTGACACTTACAGGCAAGGTAAGAAGGTGTCACCTTCAGTGTAGTTCTACCCCGACTTGCAGTTCCTTAGCTTTACCTGCTCCTCAAATCCTTGCGGCTTCTAGTGACTTCTATATATACACATTTCTTCAATGTCTTCCTTTCAAGAATTTCAAATGACAGCATTAAAAATTATGACACCCTCAGAGGCTTCCTTTGTCAGCTCTGACACGTGTTGATGGGGATGACTTTGTTGCTACTTTCCATTACAAAATATTTATACAGTATCTTTTGTCTGTGGATTTGGAGGTGTTGCAATTATTCTCCCAGCAGAAGACTCCATATATGGGAAATTCCACTTGGCTGCGTGTTCATCAGCAGGACTGTAATTGCCTCCTCTGCTGAAATGAGCTAACAATCCATTCAGAGCTTCAGGCCAATGGGAAATTCTCTGCCTCCCTACTGCCTCTCCCTCTTTGGAATATGCTGGTGCTTTCCAGAATGAGCCACTCCACTAATATAAACAGTATCAGGAAACAGAAAGCATGAGCGAGGCTCTTGGGGAAAAAAGAAAGACAACAGCACTGAAACTGACTCAATAATAGGTCAGTGAAGACCCAACCCAAGACCTCTGCAAAGACAAGCAAAGTGTTCTCTTGGCTATATTCTATGAAACTGTTTTTGTTTAATTATGGTATGCTCTATAAAGTATGATGATAATATAATTCCCATTTTGCAGATATGCGTCAGCGGCAGAAGTGGTAGCATGCTAATTCTGTAAATCTCTAGTTTACTGTTACTGTGACAGTAGCTCTAATGGACAATACATAATAATTTAAATTAGATATATGTATACTTGGTAAAAAGTCATATATAAAGGTATCATTCTAAAATATCACCAATGGAAATAAACCCAGCAGAGCTGTAAAACCTTCAATAAAAAATACATTAAAAGTTTCAATCTTCAGCCGTGGTACATAGCAATACTATCTGGATCTAGAATTCTGCTGGACATACCTACATATTTCATATAATGAACTAGAATGACAGATGACTTTGCTCCAGCTGTTTTAAGCACCCCTTGTCTTATCTTTGCCTTTTCATTTTATAAATAAAAACAAGAACTCTCCCAACCCAACCAACACATACACACACACACATACACACACACGCACGCACATGCACACGCACACTTAATTTCCAGAACCACATCTCAGAATCTGCACTCATCTGTTCACTGGCTTAACTGTTAATTGAAGATGAAGCAATGGCTAACTACACCAAGCACTAAATAATTGGGCCACTGATGATGTTTGGCCTAAGAGTAGCTTAGCACCTTCCAATCCTTGGGCAAGTGAAAAGTTATCCAAGATCTCCATCAGATCAGCTCCCTCCTTCCCCCAAACATCAGTAGCACAAAGACTGAAGTGGTCTGCCGTGCACACTGGATTATATGAAGTGTAAAACATTGGGGGAGAGGGGGTGGAGGGAGGCCTTTGAAAGGGAACGGGAAAAAGAAATCACACTTGCAAGAGGATCCAGCTGACAGCTCAGTCCCTAACAAGTGAGACAAGTGAATATGTTGGGAAACATTGTGAATGCAGGAAGAGCCGGGCCTTTTGTCTGCAGCCCTACAGTGTGTCTTTAACCCAACTGCTGCCTGCATCACTGAACATATGTTTTCTACACAAGAACTGAAGCAGAAAGACTCTTTGTTATAATTCACTCCTTTGTATATATCTGCCCCCCTTCTACTCTCTGCTTCTTTCAGTAACATCCAAACCAAAGCCCAAGTAGAAATTTTAACAGCTCAGGAGAGTAAAGCCAGAAGGCCCAGCAGAGACCTTACTATTGCACCCAGGCTTAGAGAACTGGATCTAAGTTGCAATAAGAACATGAGCTACATTTCCTTAATGCTTCCGGTCTTCCAAGCCAACAAGCATTCCCTTAACATCGTCCCATTTAATCCAGGCAACATCATGTAAGAGACATCTTGATTTTGAAATGAGGAAAGTGAGGCACAGAAAATAAATTCCTCCCCGAAGCTACAAGGCAAGAGTTTGGTTTTCGAGATATGCACTTGGAAGTACCTATGGAATTTGCAACAGACAGGGGTTTGGAGCTTGAGAGAAATGTATTCCTAGAAATTAAAGATTTGGGGGAATATTACATGTGCACATGGGATTCTGCACTTTTAACATCAATTCATCTGAGCTGGAATCTAGACTGTACAGAATGTAAACATAAGCAAAGCTGATGAGTGGGTTTCTCAGCTCTTGGCTGTAATGAAGAAAAGGTTGTGTTTGGTGAGTCAGGAGTCCCCCTTATCTTTGAGGATAAGGTTCTGGATGGCCAACTGACTTAGTGGCCAAGTTGGCCCTGGATCAGTTACTTATTCTCCCCGGACCTCAGTTTCTTCATCTGTAAAATGAGGATATTTATAGTACCTCCTTCAGAGGGTTGACAGGATTCATTTTTCACACAGAAGATCCTTAGAGAAGGACCTGACACATGATAACTAGCCAATATGTGTGGGCTGCTTATTTCCCCTAGAACTCTGCTACTGAGATGTAGAATAAACCTAGAGTGCTGGCCACTTTGAGCCACATTAGAGCTTCTAAAATCAGTCTTCACTTTTATACTGGCAAAGCCGTTCTTTATTTCTCCCTCTTTTCCTGTTCAACATTAACAGTGCATCTCTAACAGATAAGCTGATATCTCTTACCCTGAATGCTTTCTGGATAATGATGGTAATAATGATATAGCAGCTAACATTACTGAGCACATTATACACACCAGGTGCCCCTCACATGGCCATGATCATTAGATCCTAATAATAACTCTATGAGATGAAATTCTTATTTAATTCCATTTTGTGGATTTAAAAAAAAATGGGACTCAGAAAGGTTAAGTAATTTGCCAAATTTTATTTCATTAATAAGCAATAGAGCCACATCTAACTCAGGCATCAGATTCCTATGCCTGAAACTAATATGTATGTAAACTTACACTTTGCAAAGTGTTTTTGTGATCATTATCTCATTTGATCCTCATAAAAACTATGAGTGAAGTAAAGCAAGTACTATTAGCCACATTTTTACGGATAAGGAAATCGAGGACTAGCTAATTTAAATAACTCAATGAATATCAAAGTTAGTAAAGGAGTTGAGGTAAGACTAGAAATCAGGTGTCATGAGTCCCGACCTAGCACACTTTGTACTGAGCACATGTACTCAAGGCAAATTTCCACATAATAAATTAATGCTACTTGAGTCTCTGCTATTTTGTGGACATCTACAAGGTCACAATAACTGGTCATTAGGAGTTCACAATCTAGGTAGGGAAATAAATTACATACACAGGATGAAGAATGACACATAAAATAAATGTTCAATTCTATTAAGCTCTCACAATTGATTTTGATTCCTGGGTGTGGTGGTGCATGCCTGGAATCCCAGTGACTCAGGAGGCTGAGGCAGGAGGATCACAAGTTCAAGGCCAACATTAGCAAGACCCTATCTCAAAATAAAAAAAACAACAACAAGAACTGAGGATGTAGCTCTGTGGTAAAGAACCCATGGTTTCAATCCCCAATAACAAAAAAAAAAAAAAACATTATTTCCATTTTGAGACAATGAAAACTAAAATGTATGCCTCTAAGAATAAATGTCACCATGTAAACCCACCCACCCTTAATTATGCTATTTTTTCCTTAAGATTCTGGAAATCAAAGTTATGTCTCACTATAATGAAGTGGTTCATGCTATTGACAATGTGACATTAAAACTCTAAATGAAGTGGCAACCTGGTAAGGAAAGATGATCCAGAGAAGACCACACGGGTAGAGCCATAGCACTAGTCCTTGGACAACATCCACTTATGACTAAGGCAATCCCTGACTGAAGACCACTGAAGGCAGGGTCACTAAGTGACCATGAGTCCCATTTTTTTTTACCAGGAGAAGGATGGACAGGGATGGGGACACACACACAAACACACGTACACCCATTTGTATAATTTTATGGTATGGTTCTCAAGTAGGAATTCAGAAACCTGAAATTATCAATTTATGTGCCTATCATTAAAGCATTAATAGTAGTTACAAAAATAAAAACACATCATAGTAGCTACAGAAACAATTATAACAATGACTATTGATTATTTGACATTTACCATGTGCCGAGCCCCACCCTAATCACTTTTATGCAATCCTAATTTAAATTATCATAACAATTCAGTGAAAAAGGTTATATACTATTCCAATTTATAGATAAGAATAGAATGTCAAGGTACAAAGATATTATGTCACTTGCCTCAGATCACACAGTTGGTGAGGAGTGAGTGGGGTTAAGATTCAAACCCAGGGGGCTGGGGTTGTGGCTCAGAGGTAGAGCGTTCGCCTGGCATGAGACACTGGGTTTGATCCTTAATACCAGATAAAATAAAGATATTGTGTCCATTCTTAACTAAAAAATAAAATAATAATAATAATAATAATAATAATAATAATAATAAAAGATTCAAACCAGGCAGGCTGGTAGCAGAGTTCACTTTCTTACCCACTAAACCATGTACTGACTTATAAAATAGGAAGCTCTTTCTGTGAAGTAGGCAAACAGCATCTCATTTAATCCTTCCAACAACCTGACTAGGTGGATTGGAGCCTCAGGAAACTCATTTCACAAGTGAAGAAACTAAGGCTCTGAGTGTTCAGTAAGTGACCCAGGACCTCAGTTGCCAGTGTCAGAACTGGGATAATTTGCAAAACTGACTAATCTCTTGATAATGGTCTAGTAACTAACCTGGGTGCAGAAAGACTGTGCTAATAGAAGGAGTGACTCCCTCCCTGACTGGACACACAGACAGAGGCAAAGATCTGAGATCGCAGAGACCAGCATCATTTTTTAAATGGAAAAAGACACAAATCGATTATTGAGCCTCAGATTTACTAAGCTATATTTCTGCAAAGAACAACTTCAGATTCTTTGTAGCAATGTCCCAAGTCAAGGCTGAAAAGGATAAAACAACTTAGGATTTCTTTTACCCTTTCTCACATTTTTGAGTATCATACATTCAAAGAGCACGAGTGTCAGATGGGAACGCTGCTAGTATTCTCTAGAAGGTTACGAAGTCCTCAAGTTTGGCAGATGCCGTTCTGTATATATATTTAGTGCCTCGGACAGCAAGTGGTCACTGGACTGACATGGTTTAAGCAACAGAAACAGAAGCTTCTTTCTGGTTAGGAAAGAATATCTGGTGTTTGCAGGAGCAATTAGTGTGAAAACATGATTTAGGGAACAGCTGTCAACATATTAGAATTTGTGTCTGAAGTTTTTAGGAAGATTTTCAACTCCCAAGTTCTCATGAATTTATAAAAGAAAACTATCATGACACTGCATTCATTTTCTTCAATCATCCCAACTGTGATGTGGAATAAAAGAAACAATTATGGATAGCTCAATGAGAACACAGAAGGACTTGGCACTTGAATGGGATATTTGGTACCCTTCATCAAGAGCAGCAATAGGAATTTGTCTGGTAGCCTGCCTTTGCCCTTTAGCTCATCTTTTACTGCCTCCCATTTAGGGTGTTCTGAGGTCTAGAGTTATAAATTACATTCCATTCATTTTTAGGGGGAAAACAATTATTCTAATTTCAATTATTAATCCCTTTCAAAAGCTATCTCCCCGGCAAAGCACCTTGATAGAAATAGGCATGGGCTGTGTGGGATTTAACCTGCACTTTAGACAGCTAATGTGGTTACTGCAAGTGGCTTTGAGAGCCCCCAAGGACAACAAAAGCCACATTTCTGCCTTGAATAATAACAGTCTCAAATCTGCAAACTCCTACCCCTGTTGGCACAAATTCCTACTTAACTCTAACTTGCCACAGTTTTATGCTTTGATGAGCAGATATTATTGGCTCATCTCAGAGAGATAATTGCCTCTCCTGCCTTGTTTGGTGGTTATACATTCCATACCCAAAGATTAAACCAGTAGAAAACCAGCGACGGGCACAGCCCTGTCACGCTAAAATTGTCTCCATGAGACTGAGCAGGGACACTTTAACTTCGGGGTTTGGACAATGGGTATTCTGAAAGGATTAGAAAAATGGGCAACAACTGAGCCTCCTCCTCCCTCCTGTGTTCGAGTCTACCACCTGCTGCGGTATTTTTGTTTCAGTAACAAAGAAGCCTTCATGTTTGAGGCTCATATTTAATGTTTGCTGAACGGGCCCCTTGAGTTTTGGTTAACTCTTCAGGAGGAGAAAAAGAAATATTTCTTGCCTGACAAACAAACCAATCCACCAACCTGCTTTGCTGATTTGCCCCCACAAATCAATACATGTGTCTCTATGGACATATGCGCATCTGCCTGTCTACCTCTATGCACCACCCCAGAGGCGGGAGCATACTCTATTTATATTTAATAAAGTATTATGGGTCAATAAGGGCTGCATAACATTTGTGATTTCATGGTTCACTACAGTAACAGGTGCTGTGGTAAACAGGAATGTGAAGTGTTAAAAGGGAAGGGGGGAGATCACTTCAGAGACATTAAGCAGCTTTCAACATTGACAGCAGAAAGGGGAAATTTTTAAGCAATTTGGTCGGGTCAGTAAAATGTAACACAGGTCAAAGGAACAAAATGGCACCCAAAATTCTGCCTATTGATAAAGAAGCATACTGTTTTGTGGTTGGGTGCACAAGGCAAAGGCTAAACAACTGTTGTATGGGACCAAAAAATATGCTCTCTTTGTGGCTCTTTTACAATAAGTTACTTCAGCCTGGTGAACGCGGGGGGCCCCCATTCTCCCTGCATACGTGGCTGGGGTATACATTAATGAAAACAAAAGGGTCCATTTTCATTGTAACCATGCAGAAGGGTTAAGCATTTGACCTTCAAGTATGGTGTGCTTGTGCTCAGTGGAAAGGTTCTTGACAATATAAACAAGAATTACTGCTGTTAGAGAAAGGGGACACAATTAAAAACAATCTCAGATGCTTGTTGTACAGCTGTTCAAGTTTCAGCTCTGTCTGACCTCTAAGGATGCTACATGTTTAACGGAGACGATTTAAGATATTTTAGTGAGTCCCTTAACCATTCACCATTGCCATCCTTCCTCTTGGGAACACCTATCCTTAAACACAAAGCGCTTTTCCAGTAATGAGATTTTACGCCGTGGGGTTTGCCCTTAAAGCTGTTTGCCTTCCCAATCTGTCCTCCACTCGCTATCTGACCACCCTGAGAAGCAGCCAAAGGGGACAGTGTAAGAGGGACTTGGCAGGAGGCAGGGATGTTTGACTTGAGAGACCACAGTTCCATTAAAAAAAAAATTTTTTTTCCTAAAAATCAAAATGTGATTGCATTTTCCAAGAAGGATATTAATGCAGGAAAGTTTACTGTGTTAAATGATCATTTATATGGAAAGTCGTTTTCTTTATTTGCACAAAAATACTGTCATTTATTTTCAACCTAACAAAAGGGAAAGCCATGAGACAGCCCAAACACAGAAACAGACAAAAACAAACCCTAAAAAAGAAAAAAAAAATTATCTTTTCTTCTGAGATATCACAGAAGACAGTTTAAAAAGAGACAGAAATTCTAAGGTAAAAGATGGAGTCTTTTGTGCAAGCTGAGGGAAGCCACTGTCTTCCTGTCATTTGATCCTCCTAGAGTCAGCAAAAGGCTCTGAAACCCTTCCATGAATAAGAGGGTCCCTGGGAAGTGACCATAGGACAGCATTGTCTTCCACGGGGCAGGAGAGCGCTGGAAGGCTGAGGGGCTTCAGCCGGGGCCTACACCAGCTTTCTATGAGCCAACCACGGCAGCCCACTCCACATGCCAGGAGGTGAGGCTTCCTACTTCCCAGGAAGAGAGGAAGTCATGCCGAGGTGAGACACAGGCAAGAGACAAGCCAAATCTCGTAAAGAACAGGGCGCAGGGAAAGTTTTGCTTGTCAAACACACTTTAATCTCTAAAGTCACTGGGCTTTGATGTTGCCCCAAACAAAAAAAAACCTACATGGTTTGCAAGATTTACAGCATTTCTAGTGGGAACAGTTTCATGCTCCAGGGTTTTTCCTTCGGAGATTAAGGTTTATTTTATCCCTGATGTTCAATGTGTCTGACTGTAAGAGACTCAGCAGAGACAAGGACATTTCCCTGCCCTCTGACTCATCAAATACACCAAACTTGTATTCATCAAATCAAGTTCGTTTTTCAGGGAACAAAGCTTGCTGGAGATGATCCAAACTCTGGAGTAATCACTGTCATTCTGACAAGACAGGAGTGTTTCTTTTGTAAAGAGTCAGCTCCTAGGGGAGATAACAAAAATTGACTAAAAATGGCTGCACTAATCTCTATATTATAAAAGACCACACAATTCATTGCTTCAGATGAAAGAGGAGAAGCAGAAGAGACGTGGGAAGAAAGAAAACAAATCACCACCTTTACCCATACACCCAAAACAACCTACCCCAAATTGTAGCACTCAAATAATTAGAAGGCACAGGGAACAGAAGCAGTTTAAAAGGGCCGTGTGGGCAACTTTCTCTGAAAAGAGATCTCAGTTTTTCCACTGACACTCCTTTCTCAAAGCTGCATCCTCTTTTGACCATGAGGTGAGGCCTGACCTATAAGGATAATGTACTAAGCTAAGAAGCTGGTGGGAAATTTCACCTGGATCATGGATCATAATTAATTCCAACACTACTTGAGAAAATGGCAGTTGGGATCACAGAATGAATCTTTGCCTCTATGCAGAGACACCCGTTCCTCATCTGAGCACCACTGAGGACCAAAGGGAACCCGAACCCGGGAAGGGATTGTGTCCAGCCTCTCAACACCCCATCAATAAAAGGTTCTACCCTTAAGGCTGCTGCATTTAGAGCAGTCTGTTGAGGATGATTCTTTTGCCATGGAAAACAGGGATCATTCATTTTTTGCCAAAACAAAAGGCAAAACAAGAAAGGATTCCTCTACATCTGGCTCTCACTGTGCAGGCTTCATAAAAAAGTCTATTTACCCACCTCCAGGAATGGAAAACAAAAACAAAGCCTTGGGTGTCTTATTCATAATGATGCTAATGGAAGACACTCCTTTTTCACTCAAGAATGTCAGTGTCTCTCTGAAGTACTAACACAGGAAACCACAAACACATCAGGGAGGGGAAGAGTGGTGTCTGACACCAGCATGTGATTAGCAGAGGCTAAAGCACGACCCAGGTATCCTGGCTTCTGACTGTGCAGCCTTAGGACACACATAACTGGAAGTGAGGTTTTACTCTAAATCGCAACAATTTGATCCTTCTCCTAGCTGTCCCCCAGCTACACTGTAATAATACCCAACCATTTTCCTCTGCTTTTGCACCCTAGATACACACTTGTGAAAAAAAAAAATGAAGGCATGTTTGTCCCTTTGGGGGTCAGTTTCTTCCTTGCAATTTGCAACAAAACACACCTTGGATTTTAAAGAGAGCTATCCTGTAGTTATGATATTGATTTTTCATTTTGCTCCACAAATACTACCACAACTTTATAACTGATATACAGCATTAACAGTTTCCTTGGCCTTGGAGACCAAATTAATCACAAAATCAACAATCTGTTTTTATGCCACACAGTTCAATGTTAGTTTTCAACATAAATTGCAAAGCCACAGCCAGGAGCCCAGACAATTTTGGAGATGCATTGCTAAATTGCCTCCCATTTGTGATTTAATACAACAATGGTTTTGCAAATTAAAATGTTTAAGGCTTTAGGTCAGCCTTTGTTTGGTCAGTTGGTAGGCAAGGGAAATTTCCACAAGGTGATTTCTGGAGGAACTTAGAATAAGGCTAGCTGAAGCACCCTATCTGTCTATAATGTGTACCTCATGATGACCTATAAACGTCGCTGGCAGATGGAACTGCTCTGAGAAGCTTCCCCTCACATCAGATCACAAAAAATATGTCTACATGCTCACCCATCTTTCCCCACCTTGTCCTTCTGGCCTAATCTTTCAACCCAAACCCTTCCCATGCTGAATGCAACAGTAGGCTCCTCCTTGACTTCTCTGCAGCATTTGGCATTAGTAATCTCCCTGATTCTCTCCTCCTCCTGGTTTTCTTCCAATCTCTCTACCTGACATCTCAGGGCATTTCACTGGCTGCCCCAAACTTGTCCTTTACCCTAGATCATCCTGTGCTCAGCCTTGTGGTTCCTTACCCCACCCATTTTCTCACTCCAATCACTTCAGCTACCGTCTCTGTGTAGATGGCTGCCAGGCGTAAGGTGCCTTCGTCATGAGTTAACATGTGAGGGAGCATGCTTGGCTTGACAGGCACATAAGGAACGTCCGCGTCAGACGTGTCTCAAACCCCCAATCTACACTTGGCTCTGAGGTCTCCACCAAGTTCAAGAGTAGGATTTTTCTTTTATGCTCTCCTTGATCCTCAATCTCATATGCCCTTGAACTTCCTCCTCACCTATGTTCCTCAGCTTGGTAAATGGAATCAGCATTCCGCTAACAATGAGGAGTAAAAAAGAATAGTGTAAAACTGCCTGTGACTCTTCCTTATCTACCATCTCTGTCATCTAATTGATGGTGAAGTTTTATGCATCTGCTTAAAAGCAAAACAGTGCACCACAGTGGCGTGTGTCTGTAATCCTGGAGGCTCAGGAGGCTGAGGCAGGGGGATTGCAAGTTTGAGGCAAGCCTCAGCAACTTAGTAGACCATCTCAAAGTTTAAAAGGGAGCGGGGGGCTTGGGATTTAGCTCAGCAGTAGAGCAATCAGAATTCAATCCCCAGTATCACAAAATAACCAAAAACAAAACAAAACTCTGAATTCATTTCTTCTCTTTGTTCTCTCTATTACTGTCCTCATTATTTCACAATGAAAATTTTGCCCCGGGTCTTCCTGCTGCAGATTCTCTTCCCTAGCTACCCTCTATTCTGTAACTGGTTGTAAATGCCCAGAATGGACATGAATGGACCCCTTTCCTATCTTTGAATCCAACTCACACCACTGTCTCCAAGAGAAAGGCCCAATTTCTAAGCATGTCATTGAAATGCTCTTCAGCAGTTGCCCCCATTACTCCCAACTCCACTTATTCCCTTGTGACTGGGCACCTGCCTCTTCCTTTCCAACCGCCCCCACCAACCCCCAGCGAGGTCCTGCAGCACCATCACAAGGCACTGTGTCCTGTTTAGCAAACACGCCCCACTATATTACAGAGCCCTGCCCCTGCACCCACTATTTGCACTGACTCAATGGGCCCCCAAATCTCTGCCTGTTAAAATTCAATTTACCCTTCAAGGCCCAACTGAAAGGCACTCACTACCTCTTCCAGGAAGTCCTCCCCACTTTCTCAATCTGACATGTACTCTCTGGGACTCTCACGTAACATTCTGTTTCTCCCTCTCATTTGACATCCCATGCCATGTGCCATTTATGGGATATCTGTTTCCTTGGCGTGTATGTGAGCTCCATGGGGGTAGTGACTTTGTGTTCTATAATGCTTAACACATAAAATCTTTTTTAAAAAAAATCTAATAATTGTTTTTTGGATAAACTAAAATACTACCTGAATTTTGGATCCTTCTAGATGTCAGCTGAATATGAATTATACTTCAACATTACTGACTCAGTTAGAAGAAGAGAATGATTAGGGAATGGCAACCCAGGCAGCATCCAGGGCTACTGGTAGAAGGAGGAGGGATACAGGACTCTCAGGGACGGGGCTAAGGTATCTTAATTTCAGCCCATACTCAAAACAAATGGACATGCTCCTGGGGCTCAAACGTTTCCACATTTCTTCTTCAAGTTCAAGACATGTTTATAAACACAGAGGGCCATAATAAACCTCACACGAGAGACAAAACTCAACTTTAGAAAGTGTTTACATTCTAATCAGCACAACAAATCACTTCTCACCAAGAAAGCCAACTCAGTTCAGCATGAAGATTCCTGTACTTAGGCCAAGGGGACCAACCTACTCTAGGCCAGAAGACCTGCTGGTCCCTTCAAGCTAGCGGGTCAGTCTGGGCATCAATACAAAAGGAAGAAGAAGCAAATGGCATCTAAATGATACTTCTGAAACCAGGATTCTGCATGGCTTCCAGGTTAGACAGGCACAGGGTAATGTTAAGGAAGACGGCTACACACCATCCTGTTTGATGGAAAAGACTGATGACCAAGATTCTTGGAATACAGGCTGCATTTTCCTGTTTCTCCCACTATGCCAGCTATTCCTTCCCCAGAAGCATCCACTCTTCCCTCCTCCATCTCTGCCTATGAAAATTCTTCTCATTCTAAGAATCAACTCAGAAGTCCCCACTGACTATGAAGCCTACTGGAATTCTACAGCTCCAACCCTCTTCCAAGCTCACATGGTTCTGTTTATACCTTCATTTCTAACATTGTCTTCTAACCTCTGTAAGAACTATGAATACACGTTTTCCTTCCTGAGTCCCCAGAGAATTAAGGAAAGGTAGCAGAAACTTAAGTTGTGTTGGCTTAAAGTGAGAAGGCCTTCCTGTTCATTGCTAATTGGTTCACATGTTCATCCATTCAATCATACCTAACGCGGAGAGATGTTGGGTTGCTGTTGAATGGTAGTTCTCAACTTCTGAGACTATTTAAATGTCCTGCAGCTTGACAAAACATTAAAATCATCTGGGAGCCATGGTTTAGACGAGTTGAATCAGTATCTTTGGAGGCAACACCTAAATGATGAGTTTTTTGGGTTTGTTTTTTGGTTTGGTTTTTTTTTTTTTTTTTTAAGATTTTTTTTCAGTGATTCAAATATAGAGCCAAGATCAAGAGGTATAGCTGAACTCAAATGCCTAAAGATGCCACTTGTGTCTTTAAAAAGTCGTACAGGGGTCTCTAACATATAGCCTAACACTGAATACCTCTAATGCAGAGGAATTACATTCCAGAGAAGATTGAAAAGATGATTTCTACAGTTGAGTATTTTTAAATAAGGGAGTTTGACAAGTGGATTAAACCAAGAAGAAGGTCTGGGCTTAGTGGTTGGTTCATGCCTGTAATCTCAGTGATTTGGGAGGCTGAGGCAGGATGATTCCAAGTTAGAGACCAGCCTCTAAAACTGAGGAAGACCCTTTCTTGGAATAAAAAGGCTGAATCTGTAGTACAGTGGTATAGCATCCCAGGGTTCAATCCGCAGTGCCCCTGGGCAAAAATAAAAAAAAGAACCACAAGAAGAAGGGACTGATGGACAGCAGTCCATTCAACAAATATCACATTCACACTCAAAGCACCACAAAGATAAAAAGGCCCACCAGACCAAGCCTGCACCCAGACACTACTTGTTCTTCTTGGTTCTTATTCAATCGTTGTGCTATTACTTTGTATCAGGAACAGAGAACACAGTGAAACACAAGACAACCTTCCTGCCCTCAGGTTGCTTCTAGCCTAGTGTGGGAAGGCAGAACTCATGTAAGACATCATTTCTGATGGATTATTATCACTCTTTTTCCGGGGAAAAAAAACAAATCAGGATAAAAAGATAGGAATGACTTCTGAACAGAAACCTGAATAGAAAACATAGTTTGTATGCATCCATACCCATAAGTTGAGAGTCTAAGGGAGGAATAGGAACTCAGGTGAAAAGGAAGGGGCATCAGATAAATCGACGGAAGAATGAAAGAAGAGGTCAGGCTTAAAACAACAGAGCCCAAAACACGCCAAGCAATGTGCCAAGCACTACCTGCATTACCTCAGGCAACTCGCACAACAATCTCCTTACAGATGAGGAACCCGTAGACTCCCCACGTGACTGTCAGCTAAATGTTGCAGTTTGACCCACTTGAGAGCTGAATCTTTTAACTCAAGACTAGTGAAGTTGACCACTTCAAGGGTCTTGGGGGCTCACACTGAAATGACTTGATGACTGAATCCATGGTCTCATAGCAACCACAGAACCTGAGTAGCAACACAGCAAGAGATGTGGTCCTGAAAGGGCTCCCCACATTGGAGCCTATGATCTGGTTTATTGAAGGCTCAAAGGAAAACACTCCACCCTTGCTGAGGTCTTTTATCATCCTTGCCTTTACTAGAAAACATAATTCCAATCATATTCCAATCACCTCTACTCTCCCAGTGTCTTCTCAAAATGACCTCTTACCGAGGAACAGTGCATCAGGGTAGAGGCTTCAATCTGCACTCTCTAGCCAGGAAAAGGCCCAGAACAGGGAGTGAGTCAGTGTTTCAATGACCCTAATGAAGACTGACAGATGGAGGAAGAACGACGGTGAACAGGAGAGGCCAAGGAGCCTCATCATATCAGAACGCGACAACTGAAGCTCAGACCTGAACAGACTCCAGCAGGAACATAACTTTAAACAGAAAATCAGGCAGCATGCCATGTTTCCAGGGGCAGGGAGCCCTCCCTTCCCTTTCCACTGATGAAAATAGTCACAGCACAAAGCCCACAGACTCTGCAGGGAAAGGGGCCACCTACATCCTGTATGGAACTCAATCCCACCACATAATGCCATCAGCGGGCGTCACGCTAACTGCACTCATCACCTGGACTCATCCAGCTGACCTGGCACACAATTCCACGGTGGGAGAGCAGCCTTCCCACCTTCACCAGTCAGGGCTGTAAGAGTGGTCCGTGCAAGAACCTCTGGATCTATCCAGATTCTCGGGTCACAGCGACAGAATGACACTTTGGCTGACACCAGTATCCTGAGTAGAACAGCAGTGGCCTCTGCCTAACTAACTGCAAACCCCAGCTCTGTCACTCACTAGTTCTAGGAACTGGGAATCAGTTAACGACTCTGAGCCTCAGTTTCTTCATCTCCAAATAGGAACGAACAGAGAGAATACAAGTGCACAAGGCACAGCGAGTTTCACCAAGCACATTTGCAAAGAAGTCAAAAGGTCTGGTAATATGCTGTAGTGGTGAGGATATGGGAAAACAGGCACTATATCGCCATGTCATACAAACTCTAAACACACACACACACACACACACACACACACACACACTCACACTCAACTAGAAACTCTAGGGAGGGAAATATGACCATCTCTCTCAAAGTAAAAAATACATATACCTTATGATCCAATAATTCAACTCCTAAGTATTGCTACAGATCTCAAGTGTAAAAATTTTTAATTATATCTTATAATAGTCATTACATCATTTATAAAACTTGAAAATTTATTATACTTTATTTGAAATTTTTGGTTATATATTAGGATATACATTACATAATTTGTAAGACAGGAAACTTGAGGGCGTAGGAGTCTGATTAAATGAATTATGAGACCATACAATGAAAAGATATGTAGTAATTTAAACAATATACAAATATAGGGACATTGCAAGATATATTATTCAGATGATCAAATACATACATGCTTATTACTATATTGAATATCTCTGGAAAGGTATAGGAAAAAACTGGGAATAGTGCTAGCATCTGAGGAAGGAAAATGGATGTCCAGAGGACAGAGGGGAAGAAAGCCACTTTTCACTGTGAATGTTTTTATACCTCTTGAACTTTGCACCACGTGCCTATGTAAGTAGTCTTGTGTTCATCTGAAAGACCTTGCTCAGGTCGCAGGCTCAGGGAGTAGCCATGCTAAGACAATGCTCCTCCGCTGCCTCCAGAGAAGAAAACAGATCTACAAGGAGGAATGGATGCCGAGAGAGTAAAACCACGTTCCTACCTCAACAGCCTAATTTTGATATGCTAGAATCAAACATGGAGTAAAAAAAAAAAAAAAAAACGTTCCAGGAAAAAACTTCCCCTTGTCATATTTTGCTACAGGTAAGAGTAGGTAAACACATCAGAAAAGGCACAGCCTGAGACAGGCAGGGACTGGGGGGAATCCTGACCTGGGAACAGGGAATCTGGGTTCCATGGCCACCATTATCTGGCTCTGGACCCTCAGAGAAGTGAGATAAGTCTCTACTCCCTTCTGAGCTCTTCTTTCCAAAAAGGAAGAGGAGACAATGACCATCTCTCTGGCCCTTCCAACACTGACATGCCATGATTCCATGAAAGTGTGCTTCAGTCTGTCAGTGCCTACCATTTGGGCCCTACCAGGGCAATACCACTACCCTGCACCCCCCCCCCAAAAAAAAAAAGCACCAAATAAACATTCCTGGCCTTGGAAGAAATTAAACAATGATTATATGACCACATCTCTGTTACCTATTTCTCTGGCAATATGAGAAACAGATATCTTATTTATTTATTTTTGGTATCTGAGATTGAACCCAGGAGTGCTGAACCACTGAGCCCCATCCCCAGGCCCTTTTTTTGTATTATTTAGAGACAGGATCTCACTAAGTTCCTCAGGACCTCCCTAAGTTGTTGAGGCTGGCTTTGAACTCTCAATCCTCCTACCTCAGCCTCCAGAGCCACTGGGACTACAGGCATACACCATCACGCCCAGCAAAGAAGAAGCCACTCTAAAATGCACGAAGCCCATTTGTTTTCTAAGGAAAGTGCCATTATAGGATGACTGTCATAAACCTGTCTGGGGAAATGACACAATGCCCCCATAATATCATTTCTCTATCTCACTACTATACAAGGAGAATGGGGTCCTCTAAAGTAACCCCAAGTCCTTAGATTTCTAGACAGAATCAAAGTAAAGGAAATCTTTCAAAAATCCAAATCTAAAGAAAAAACAGGGTTATTATTCACTCAAGAATTAACACCTTGTACCTCAGAAGTAATAAAACCAGTCACTGGAAATCACAGCATCACAGGGAGGGTGAAAGTGAGGGTCTGGCAGAATCTACAAATAAAAGTAGAAGAACTCAAACACGCACCACCATCTACATTCTCAGCATTTACTCAGTCTTTTAATTGGTGTGACTGACACATGGAAGTTCAATGGCAAATAAAGGACAACACAGTGCACAACCACCAATGTGACGCTCTTGGCCAAAGAATGAGGAGATATGCGTGGGAAAGAAACCACTCTATTTCAGCAGTGGAAATAAAATCACCACACCTGCTGTCTGGAACCAAATTAAACAACTCATTAATAACACTTCAGCTGTATTTCAAAATAGTGCTATGCAAGTACTGAGTCCTCAAGACTATCACCTGGATAAGACGCAGGGGACATGTCATTTCCTCCAAACCACAATTCCAATAGTGAAGGTAAAAGGAAATACAGCTAGCGTCTCTACACAAGGAAGAGAATTTCTGAAGTGGTTCATACACGAGAAGACCTGCCTCTCAAGGCCCCAAATTATTAGTCTGGTATCAAATTTATGAGGAAAAAAAATCTCGGTAGAAAAAATACCTAAGCTCATTTGTAATTCCCATTCTGAAAATGTAATGTATTCTCATTTGCTATCCTCAGGATGCAGATAGGTCTTGAAATTAGGACAAATAATAGGATTTGACTTGGTTCCCGAGTAAAACCTTTGCAAATGCAAGATAATAAAAAAATAGCCTTCATTTTATTTTTATTTGTACATGTGTAGAATTCTGCTTCCAAGACTTTGATAGGAAAGCAGTCATTAAGGGGTAAAAGTCCTATCCCTTGCAAAGAAATGCAGAAAAGAAGAAGCAAAGAAAATGGTCCTTCCCAATCTTCCTCATCTCTCACTACCGGACTCACACAAACCAAACTCCATGCAGTCTAATCAAGTTTGTGAGCTGATCTTGTGTTTGCCCACTACAGTGTCTCTGCTTCTGCCACCTTGAAATCTCTTCCACCCATCTCCACCTATCAAAATTCCTCATATCCCCAAAGGCCTCTGTCAGAATCTCCTTTTCTCTTTTGATTTTTCTTCCTCTGAATTACTTACCGCCTTGTGCCTTATCAGCCTGGAAGATGTAAGTCCCGGCTCTTTGTATAACTTCACACTTATCTGCACCACGTGGAATAGGTGTACGATTAAATGACTTGGATGAAGAGAGAACATTTCTCTTCAGATGTCACTTAATTCAAATAGATTTCAAACATAATTATTGTCCAATTTTCAAGTTCTCTTTCAGGAAAATATCTGAGGAGCAGAGAGTAATAAAAACTAAAATGTAAAAAGGGAGAGATGCTGAATTCTCAGATTTGAAAGATGGAAACTAAGGGTCTTAACATATTGGCCTGTTTATGAGAATCTGCTCTTCAATATCCAGGTTTTTCAGATCAATCAACAAAAAGATCAAGTTTCTTCAAGCTCATATTAGCACCCCCAAATGTAATCAAGGCTATTCCAACCTAGACAGAAAGCAACACTGCTTAATTAACATAACTAAGAGCCAGATTCTTTCTCCCATTAAAGGAAAAATAATTAAAAAGACAGATCCTAAGAACCCCAGCAGGCCACCCCGTGCTACTTTTGCTTGGCTATGTGGACACCACATGCAGACTTCGCCTCGAGCTGAAAGGAAAACAGAGCACCCCAACAGCCAGCCAGGCGACCTCAGCATCAGCTGCAAACACAACTGATTTTTCTCCTTCTTCCTCAACAAAGTGTTGGGGGTGGGGTCAGCCTCCAGTGGAATTCACATCAAAATCTTTTATAAGGCTTCGATCCCCCCACTTCACTAAGAGCCAAGTCTGCTTCCCACACTCAGATAGCAACAGTAGTTCTCCTGCTTATAAAATTACGGACCAACTTTTTCCTTTGTTCTAGCAAAAGACTTCCTGTGAGAAAGCAGTAATCCTTTAAAGCTTTCCAGTCCAAAGGTCCCTCCTGGTTTGGATTCCCCCATCCCCAACCCCCAGAGGAGACACTGCATCACATCACAAGGCATTTCTTGGTTCCAAGCTGCACTGGGGCTCAAGGGCTCCTGGTGAGGAAAGAAAACTGGTCATTTGAACCACCTTTCCTGGGATCTGTCTGAAGTGTAGACAAGCAGCGAAGATGAATATTAATATGCCTTCCATCATCAAAAGCTATTGCATACCCAAAGGATGATAAATATTTTAATCAGTTTGCAGCCTGTCTAGCGGAAGTCAGTTTACTCCTTGGGGACTTCCCGAGTTCTGTGCCCAAAACCTGTCCAGTACCTGCCACTTTCTCTATATAATTTTGTAAATTAAGAACAAAAAAGTTCAGGCTTGATTAGAGACATCATTTAATTTTGAGTCAATTTACCTCGATTACTTTTTTAAGAGTAGGGAAATCTAAAATATGAAGGAGGCCAACCAATGAGACAAGGTGTCATGCCTCCACGTTTGAGCCACATGGTTACTCTGGGAAACTAATAACTTCCTTACTCCTCTCATTTAAAAAAAAAAAAAATCTCCCATGTTTATATAAGTTGTTCGCCACTGACTCAATCTGCTTAGGTAGAAATGCCAAAGGCATAAAACAGGACATGCCTCTGTGCCCTCCATATTATTATTTTTGTAAAAGAAGTTGAAGATGTTTGGTGGTATCGTAGTGAGGCCTATGTTTATTTAAAAATAAAATTACCACAAAAATATTCCTGTTGCGCAGGAGGTAATATTTTAGGAAAATGTACACAAGAATTATTAGAGGCCACAGTGACCAACAGGGGTGGGAGGTAAAAGCAGGACCTGAGCACAAACCCGCATCAAATCTTCCTTTAACAAACATGTTCTGAGCAACTACAGTGTCCCAGTCACGAAATCATAGTGACTAAAGCAAACAATGTCCCTCCTGCCCTCACGGATGGCACCAGGTTCAGACGGACAAGAAACAAACGCATGTCCAATGGCAGGCAGAGAGAGTGGTGTGGGCAAGAAGGCGGAGCTCCCCAGGACAGGGAGCCTGGCCAGAGAACTCTCCTCTAAGAAGGGACATGGACAAAGATACCTGAATGAAGCAAGAGAATGAGTCAAGCAAATAAGAGAAGAATATTCCAGAAAGAAGCAAAAGCAAATGCAAACATACTGGCCTAGATACTTTCTAAGCCCAGTGAGGTGGCCTGTGGAGGAGGGGAGGAAATAATGGAGAGGAGTGCGTGGACGGACCCTGCAGGACACTGGCCATTGCGAGGAAGGGGGATATCTGAATATGGTGGTAGGTTTAGACCACAGGAGTGAAATGAGCCGCCATGTATTTTAAAGGATCTGACTGCGGGTGGGGAGCAGGCGGAGTCAGACCATGAGTATATTTTGAAAATAAAACTGACTGGATTGACTGATAAACCAAGAGGATTCTGAGGGTCAGCAGGGCAACTGGATGGTTCAATTTGTTTTTCTTTTTTTAAAAAATTACTGTATTATAGTTACACACAATGCATTTTGGCATATTCGTAAATGCACATAACATAATTTGCTCCATTTCAGTCCCCAGTATTATCCCATTAACCTTCCCTCTCCCTGATCCCCTTCTTCTACTCTAATGGTCCTCCTTCTATTAATTTTATTTTTTAATTGGCACATTTGGGCTATACACAAAGGTTGAACTCAGCGTGATCTATTCCTACACACGTATAACCTAGTTTGATCCACTTCACCCTTCTTTCCCACTCCCCTTTCCCACTCAAATCCCTCCCCCCTCGACCCTCTTCCTCTAGCACACAAACTAAACTTGAAATGATACAGAGAAGATTAGTATGGTTCAAGGTAATGAACTATGAGAAACTGGGGGAAAGAGCAGGAGATTACAGGGAATTAAGAGTTTGATTTTAGACATGCTAAACTTGAGATACCTATTACTGGATGGCTGAATAGAGCCCATCATTCCTATCTAATATTCAGGTGTCCCAGGATTTGAGACTTCAGAACCAAGAAAATATTAATTTATTATATGCATTGGCATAGCTCACCATTCCCATCCTTTAAAAAAATTCACTGTTAAATGCATGAAAAGTTTATGACATTTATAAAATCTCCTAGTCCCCCAACATCTGTTAAACAACATCTGATACATAATTCTGGGTACTTCATAATTTCCCATTTAAATTAATAATATTTAAGTGATAGGGTTATACATTATCAAGCTACAACCAGCTCCAAGTCTTTAAAACCAAAGCAGGTATGCCCAAAACACTGGAGCTTGATTCTGATATAAACCTAATATTCCAGATTTTTATTTGAAGGCAATCTTATCAATTGAAAACAAGCAGGAAATTACCTGAGATTTTTATACACATCAAGGAAATGTTACAAGTGAGACTGTCATGGGTGGTTAAAGATGGGCTGAGATTGTGTAGGGAAAATGCGAAGAAAGTAAATCATAACTTACTTATTAGGAAGAGATAGAATTAAAAATATCTACAAACGGGGTATACTGGTGCACACCTGTAATCCCAGCTACTCTGGAGGCTGAGGCAAGAAGATCACAAGCCTGAGGCCAGCCTAGACAATTCAGTGAAACCCTGTCACAAAATTTTTAAAAAGGGCCGGGACCTAGCTCAGTGGTAGAGCATTTGCTGAGCGTCTGCAAGACCCTGGAATCAATCCCCAGCACCACAGGGAAAAAAAAAAAAAAGGACCTGAGAGACTTTCAAGAATATAGAAAAAAGCAACATACCATTATTTCCTTTGATTGAAAATAAAGGGTAATTATTTTACAGAAGTCAATGAGGAGAGAGCAGGATGATGGTTATGTTACCCTTAATGTACGGAAGAGCCAACTTAATGTGTTCCCAGAGCTCTTTGGTATGCCTGTTTTTTGGCACTTGAAGCACATTTCTCCATAGAGACATTTTTTGCAAAATATGGAAAAATTCCCAGCCCCACCTCCCAAAGTATTTAACCCACAGTGGACAGAAATATACCAAGAATAACAGTGTGATCCAAAGTGTCTTTAGTTCCTGAACTGAACCCCAGTTACAGAGGCAGGAAAATGAGGAGACGGAAGGGAGGCAATCCTAATGGAGACTCAAAAGTAAGGAAGCCTCCCACATTGAGGACGATTCCTACTTCCTCCTAACATCACCGCTGGTGACACCTTGCACATGTCATTTATACTGTAGCAATCTTCTCATGTGATCATCATCATAATATTCTTCATAAAGGAATAGTTTCAGGGACCATTCATTTGCCAACTCGGGGGAAAGAGAGCCTAAAATCTGGATAATACTTCAAATAAATGGCACAGCGTCCATTGGAAATCTTGCTTCCCTTTCAAAACTGCAGGTCTGCTGGGTTTTTTTTAACATTACTTCATTCTTCTGGACTGAGATTTTCTAGGATATTGCAAATGTATTGCAGACTACGGCTACATTTAATCACCCCTCCTACCCGCTCTTAAAAACAACAACAAAAAAAGCTAGAGAAAAGAAAAGAAGGCGTATTTTCATTTTCTGCTGTATCCTTCACAGGAAAAATGGAAGTTTCTGACACCCCAATCTGGCACCAGAGTTCTTGAATTCACATCTAAATGCTAGGATGGCCTGTTTGTCAAAGCAACCCAAAATAAATTCCAGCAGCCAAGGCCGCAAGAGCACCCAGGGGAAAGTAGGAGGCTCTGCACACCTTTTACATCAATTTGAATTTTAGAGTAGTTTTAAAACAAGAGAATTCACCTATTTCTTTTTAATATGTAGAACACATAAAATGAACAGGGGTGTGTGTGTGTGCCCGTGTGTATTTAATGAAGATTGGCACAATTTAACTAAACCCTAGGAAATCAAGGCTGAAATCGAAATTGTGTTTGTGGATTCGCTTTTTCTTTCCAAATACTAACAAGAGTTAAAAGGGATAGCAAGGTTTTCACTTGGCGTTGCCTAACCCCTGTCACTCTGTCTCATCATCTTCAGCGATTTTAGTCTTGTTCCTGTTGTGTGCAGTACAGAGGCAGCAGAAAGATCCTCTTAACATTCCTGGGATGTCCCCGGCACATCCTAATACTGGGTACCAATAAAGCGCAACTCACACAGCTCTTGTAAGGGTTAAAAACAGAAAGTCCTACCCACTGGTTTGCTCTGATGTTCTTGGAGATATTGTCACCGGATGTATCCTCAGTAGAATTCTATTCAACACCTCTGTCTTTAAGTACAAAGCTGTAGGCTGTAGCAGCTTTAAGAAACATAAGTATCCCTTTTTTCTGCTGCACAGTATCTGTGTGTGAAATTCTCTAAAGGGGTTTAAGTATTTACCCTGAACACTATCAGACAGTTTCTAAAATTTTCCTTATCCAGTTGCAAAAACACTTCAAAGAGAATCATAAACACAGTCCTTTGTGCTTTCCATACACATACTGTTTTTGAGGCTTATGCCTGAATTCTTTTGGAATTGTAATTCCCCCCTCACAAAAAGACAGAATGCACAACATGTTTAAAAATTCACTATTAAATCTGTAGCAACTAAGGAAGGAAAATGGAAAAATCTGAAATTCAGAAGGCAATCAAAGAAGTTTAGCAAAACTTTCTAAAAATTAATTGCTTAATTATATGCTGAAATCTATCCCCAAGATATTTTACTTTTAATACAACAATATAGGGTTGGGGAATTGGAGTGGGTGGGTGAGTAGGGAGAATGGAAAGAACCAACCTCCAGTGAACACAAAATGCAAGCCAAAGATTTCAAGCTATTATGGCTGAAAGTGACTTTTCTTTTTTTTCAAATTTCCAAATCTAAACATAAAGTTCCCAAAACATAGTGTTCCAGAATTTGAATTATTGGGTGCTTGTAACTGTTTAACCTGCCTCCAATCTGAACAATATCTTGAGCCACTCAGAATTGTCCCCATCAGAAAATGGAGAAGGGAATTTAAATCTTAGTTTTAAACCACCAGTCATCTCACACCAGAGCGTAAATTATCATAATATGTTCTGTTTCTAAATCAGAAATGCTAACCCTGAAATATGGAAGATAGGATTATGTTAGCACATGTAACTTAGTATATTAATGGGAAGGAAAAATATACACATATATAACATAGAAACATAATATATTATATAAACTGATTCTACCATTCACATGAACCAACAGTTAATACTTATATTTTATCACTTTTTTCCTCATACTTCCCAAAATCTTTAATCTAGAAGAAGGTTTAAAATAAATTTAGCTAACTGAACTATTATTACGCAATAGTAAATAGCAATAAGCTCAGTATATTTTTCAGTATGTGAAAAAGCAGCCTTGTTCCAATATTCAGTTATAAGAATCTAATCTAAATCGCTGCTTCATTAACTGTTCCCCAAACCAGCTCCATCACTTCCTACAACAGTATAACCTACACTGAGGCCATCCACATCCGTTTGGCAAAAGAAGGCTCCCCAAGATGATTTACACAGGCTAAAATGACAAGGAAAGAGGCAGGACTCATCTTGAAATTAAAGTATTATAAATACCTTGTCAGGGACAACCTTTACATTCTTAAGTACATTTCTCTCTTAAAACTTTAACAACAAGAAACTGGTTACATTATTAAATAAAACACCTACTCATTTTCCACATCTCTCTGCTCTCCTGTGCCAAATTTTAACATAAATGGGTGGAATTAAATGTAGCCTATAGCTTACCTAACATAATTATATGTTGTGTTTTACACAGTTTCAAAACGGATACATTAAAATAATCCAGTCTTGGCTCCTGCCCACTGAAGTCAATAAAGGTTATTAAGGCCAACCGCCATAGAAATGTGCCACAATTCCAACACAAGGAACTGTCAGGACAGGAAATGGGATTCGAAACAATTCAAAATGATCAGGATCTACTTTCTCTTCAAAAAGGAAAAGCAATGAAAAAACGCATGAAGAAATTTCTCTCCAGGATATAAATCATCTGTACTTTTGAAAATGTTTACTCTGGAAACTATTCTAGAATATTTCCACTGGATTAAAGCAAATAGGTTTTATTTTGGTTTTTCTTTTTCTTTTTTTTTTTTTTTTTTTAAGGTCAAAAGGAAATGAATAAATGTCATCAATTTAGAGGATTTCACACCTAGCATTCTTTTCAGTGTCACTGTGAATTTGATAGTGTTAAAACATTTTTATAGGTAAAATAAATGTCAGTTTTGCAAAGAGCGATACCAGACCCTGAGAGACAAATGGCCTATCCATTGAATCTCTGGCCACAGCAAGACTTCCTCACCTCACAGGAGATTTCAGCTTTTCATATGCCTCTTTACCCAGAAAGCAAAGCTTATACAGTTTCTTTCAAATGGTAACTCTCTCTTATCCTGAAGAGACTCCTCATAATACAATAATCTTGGGTGGGAGGTAGTAGGGTGGTTCAAAAATAAAATAAAATACAAATATTTGAATAGCATGACAGTGTTCTAACACTTCTTGAATAGGGCACAAAGATGGGGGAAAAGGCTAGGCTGAATTCCTGGGTTGTAAGGAAGGGTTACGTAGCGTTGGGCTTAATGGCTCATAAATTCATGAGGTAATATTCAGGGAAAGTGATATTTTATCAGAATGTCATTCAAATGTAAGGTTTAACATTTACATCACAAGAGCATGCACAGGGTAAAACTATCCTACGGGAGAGAAATGGCATGAATAAACAGTGCGATAAAAATGGTGCTTGCTGGGACAGGGAATGGGAAGTAGAGGCCAGGGGAGTGTTAGAGACAGCTGACTAAACTTTTTGAAATATGTGACTGGTTATGACATGTGAAGCAATTACCATTAATGGAAGAAAAGCTATTTCAAAGCTCATTTTCCATTCTTCTCTATCCTTCCTGAGACTACACCTCCCAACCACAAAGCAGGGGGGGTGGGGAAAGAATACAAAGACAGAGAGAAATTACAACATAAGTCTCTTCCCTGATACAAGGGCTGTCAAAGGTTGCTTTACTCATAAGCAAAAGGGGAAAAGTAAAGCACACATTGCCTGAGGTTTTTTATTTTATTTTCTCGCCAAAAGAGATCGATGTTATGTTGCAGAACAGACAAAATGCATTGATTAAAGAAATTTTTCCGCAACACACACATGGATTTTACAATTCAAAAAAAAGCATAAAGATAACAAAGAATCATTTGTCTAAAATGATAATAATTTTGAGTAGTATATTCCCTGGAAGCAAAGTTGGTACATTCAGAAATGCCGTTTAGATTAAGTCTAATTCTATAGGATCCAAATGTGCACCAAACACTGCACTTTTTATGTTAAATTGCTGTTGAATTTGTTAACCCACAACTGATTTCCTGTGTTATGGAATCTTGGAGATTACAGCTAACTTGAAGCAACAGGGATAATTCTTGACAGTTAATGGTACATTTGTATGCATTTTCCTGAAAGGCTAGCATCTTGGGGCCTCAAAATGGCAGCTCAACATTGCCCCCTACTGTTTGCAACTTAAAAAAAAAGGAGCTGGGCTGATACAGAGTAGGAATCTAACCAGCTAGGGCCAGTTCCACCCCGTACAACAAGTACCAGATGGCAGTGCACTAAAAGAGCCACAGAGCCCTAGACCTTTCCAATGATTATTCTCTTCTGTCTCTTCCAATAGCAAAAATAAATTATTATGAATTTGTTAAAAGTCATTTTGAAAGGCTTGAAGCAGTGCTTAAATTTAATTTAGAAGGACTATCCCTTTTATCTTGGCCCAAACCTTCACTCTGCTGATAATGATCACCCTGAGGCTTGCAGAGAAGAGGCACCAGGCCATGGATTTCCTACAGCACACTTAGGAATGCCACACCAACCGAAAGGAAACTAGCTCTGGAAAATTCCCAGGGTTGCTATTTCTTTTGGTATTTTTTACATGAGAGCTGTAAAATAAATAGAAGATAGTTTCTCTAATATGTCACCACCACCACCAAATACATACGTGTGTGTGTGTGTGTGTGTATCTCCTCTGTATGTATATATATATTTTTACACACACATGTATCTTTTAAATGAATTTATAGAGAACATCTCTCGTATGATCAAAGATCAAAGATTTTTAAAAACAAAAATAAGCTATAAAGTTACTTTTTTACAAAATCAATGAGTTCCTTTGTTATTTTCTCATTCTTAACATTTACAAATTACAACTTCAAAGTCAAGCTGATGTCTTAGAATTAAGGTTTAGCAGGTAAAGATATTTTTTTTATTTTTATTTTTTTATTTTAGTTGTAGACAGACACACAACCTTTATTTATTTATTTGTTTGTTTGTTTATTTATTTATCTATTTATCTATCAATCAGACCCAGTGTCTCACTTGTGCTAGGTAAGCCCTCTCCACCGAGTTACAACTCCAACCCAGGTAAAGATATTTTAAATTCATATGTAAATAGATGAAATCCAAGTTACACATTGGGAGTTTTAAAAAGGAAATTCCCTGGAACTGAAGTTGCATACATCCCGTAAAGAGAGCACATCCTCTAGCCAGGCTTCATTTAGAAACAGAACTAACTATGGAAATGTAGGTAAGGACCTTTCATCACCTCCAACTCAGTATTACAATGCTCAGTTTTGCACTGATTCAGGTCTTTGGAGAAATAATTTTTTGTGATATTGTTAATACACTAAAAGAATAATTACAACATCCCTTCCCCTTCCATAAAAAGGGCATGGTTTAAAGACTTGAGGTCCTAATTCTGACCCAATCTTTAATACTGGGGCCTTCATGGCTGAGATTTAACATTTTCATTATTATAAAATAGGGATTTGGATAGATTCTGTTAATTGTTCTTATCACAATACTAACAAATAAGAAGGTGGGAGGAAACTTAGCGGTGATGGATAAGTTTATAGCATGGATTATGACAACAGTTTCATGGGTATACATTTATCTCCAAACTTATCAGGCTGTATACATTGAATATGTACAGACTTTTTAATGTCAATAATACATCAATAAAGCAGTTAAGAACATAAAATAGGGATCAGCAATGGCTACCATTTCTGCAGATTAGTTTGTTGTTTTCGGCACATTTCAAATTTCGTGCAATGGTACTCTCTCCAGAATTTAGCAGGCTTTTATCACTTTTCCACTACATTTCGAATTCAACTATTTGGAGCAGAACAGTGAAGACAGTGAAGGACAAGGACCTCAGAGTCAGCCTTCTTCAGTTCAAATCCCAGCTCACCCACCTATTAACTGCAGGGCCTTGAGAAAGTTACATAAGACTTTAGTCTCCTCACTCGTAAAAGTGGGAAAAAATAATACCTACCTTATGGGGTTGTCATATAAGTTAAATAAACTACAAAGAAAGTGCGTAGATAGTGTCTGATATTTAGCAAGCATCATCTAGGTGTCTGCTATTATTACGACTATTTCAAGGAAGACTTAATTAAGGGGCTTCAACTTGCCTTCCTGATATTTCTTACTCTCCCCCTGGTGTTCCTTGCTCAGTTCTTCATTTGTGATCTTGTTTCTACAGTTCCAAGAGCCCAATGTTCCTTCCCAGTGCCCTATCCCATTCCTCTCCTCCCCATCCAAGGTTCCCAAAAGTCACATCTGCAGTTGCAAAACAGTCCTAGCTCCCGTGGCCTGAATTTAACACTCCCTTGTCTGGACTGCAATTTTAGTTTTTTAAACTGTTTATAGAATTTCATTTTGGCTAATGTAACCCCTGATGCCACTCATGTCTCTCTCCTTGTTAAATGCCTGGATCACAGTGGTGAGGAGCACCAGCTCTGGCGCCAGCCTGCCTGGGCTTCAGTCTTGCTCTGCCACTTACCCAGGGACCTTGAGAGGCAATTTTCTGAGCCTCGGTTTTCACAGCTATAAAGTAAGGCTCATAACAGAATTTGACACCACCTAGCGTTGGAAAAATTTTAAAAGTTGGTGCATGGAGAACCCTTAGAATAGTGCCTGGTGTCTTAAAAATGCAAATGAACTTTAGATATGATTGTCATCACTGGTTCCCAGCACACCCCTGGCACAGAGCCTTCGATGCAGAATATACCCTAGGTCTGTTTATTAACTGAGCTGAGGTTGTATGAACAAAATCCTAGCTGGTCCCATCATCTTACCAAGAATAATCTAAGTCAATAATTTGGAATGATTAAATATGCACTTGCCTATGCAAATTAGAGAGCTCGGGATATGAACACACAGAATTCAAGAAAACGCGGCCCCAGACCTCAGCTACTTACCACACTCTCCATCTTCTTCCACAGTCCCTCCAGCTTTGACATGGGTTCACACCACCAGTCAGTGCACTTTCTATATCGACTGCCTTGAAACCAGAACTGTCTCAGCCACTCAAACTCGACCTGGGGACCAGAAAGAGAAGGTGGCAGTTACGAATGTCCTTGTGATGGACAGACAAGGGCAGTGACTTCCTCACTCAATTTTCCTCTGGTCACTTAATAGCCATATGGTGAGAAAAGCACAGCCTAGCCATTCCCAATATAACTTGGTTATCTCCAGAGTGTTTGTCCAAAGCCAAGAAAAGAGCAGTTTAAAGTTGAAGTCCTCGAAGGAAGACAGCCCTGCTCAGGCCAGGGAGGGGTTTTCAATCACACTTATAGTCAGATACTTAGTATCTGACTAATAAATAATTGATCTTAGTAGCTGACTAATACTAATAAGTGTATTAGTCAGATACTTAGAGTGAGGAAACTAAATCAATCAACAACAAATACTGAGATCATAAAGTATAAGCAAACTGCACTATGTACAGGAAAGACATAATCAAAACAAAATGTTCTCTTTTAAAAAAAATATTTTTTAGTTGTCAATGGACTTTTAAAATATTCTCATTAAAACATGTTTATAAAGACAAGGGCACATACTAACAGTATCAATTGTAAGTTTCTTAGATTTAAATAAAGAGCTTTCTTATGGGCTAGTAGAAATTGGTGATAATCTCAGCCCAGATAACCAAACAATGTAAAATTAACTATGGAGGGATACAAAAAACCTACAAAGCTATTCAAATTGTCACTTGTCAACTCAGTAAGGACTAATGGCAACAGGGAAAAATTGGCAAAGATACCAATAATTTATTTCCCTTCTTATGAACTCACTACAGTGAACTTTTCTTGTTTGCTACCCTTAGCATTCTTCCGACTAATCTAGCAGAAACTTGGTATTCTCTTGGTAATCCATCACCATCCATTCCCACATTCCATGTGACCTAGGTAGAGCTCTGGTACCAACACTAGGGGCAGAAGTGACAACCCAAGTATAAGACAATCAGCCTATCCCATTTCTCTAGACACAAAACTGGATTTAGGAAGAACAGTAACATGTTCTGATGACCAGAAAGGGTCACAAGATTGTCAGAGGATACAGGAAGAAGACTCTATAATAGTCATCCTGCCCTCAAAAGAAGAGTGGAGTCAACACAGAAGGAGACAGCTACAAGATGAAAAGTTAAAAACCAGGTCCTGATGACCCCAACTGACTCTTGATCAAGCCATTCCTGAAGATGTAAGCCAATTCAGGTTCACCATTCTTTCCCTTGCAACTGAAATAACCCCAACATACACAGATGAGAAGCTGAGTAACGTTTCAGAAGCTTAACCAATCATTTCCTATCTATGTTCCAAGTCTCCTAGTACCCATCTTCATCTTAAAAATCAAATTGTACCATCAAAGTATAACACCATTTAGTCTAAAAACTTTTTACCTCTACCCTCTAAAGAAATGTGCAGCAATCACAGTTCTGTGCTGGATCCTCTGGTTTTGCTATGGCGATTGTATTCCATGCACAGGTGCCCAGCCATTACAATTGTCACCTGTTACCACAAAGAATTTTTTTGTTTGTTTATCCACATTGAACTTTCATGAAGCAAACAAAAGCAATTTGTAAAGGTTGGACAATGGTAAAAATGGCTCACAGTAAGTAACCTGAGAACACCCAGGAATATGAAAAGGTTTTAGTTTACATTAACTAAATGTTTGTTTGATATGTAGAACTGATTTCAGTTAAAGCTGTTTAAACAAAACAAAACAAAAAAGGAATGTAGACAATATTAAGACAACAGTTGCTACACCTAATCTGTGGCATTGAAAGACAGTGGTTAACAGAAGTGAACTTGAGTGCTTTGAAAGGAGAACGAGTATAAACATAGTTTAACTTCAGCGAAGATAACTTCAGCGAAGATACAAGCTTAACAATATTTATTACAAGGGGAAAAATGAGCTCTTTTCAAAGAGTTTCACATGAAATTTGTTCACACTATCAGAACAGCCTGTCAGCAATGCATCAAACCCCGTGTTGCCGAGAGCTGACAAGACCTTCCAGCCTTTGGGCTGGTTATTTCCACCGAAGAGGGCAAAATACACAAACCCTGGCAACCACGGTATCCCAGGAAATCCAACACATTATCACATATAATCAGGTCATTTAGCCTATCAGGGTTCACTAGAACCTGGATTTCAATAAATCAAAATTCAGAAGCAAGGAGAAGGGCCTATCTGGCCACTCTGTCACTAGACAGGAAAGCAAAGAAAAAGACCTGTCCCTTTGACTGGATAGTGCCTTCATCTTCCTCTCATCTACCTCCCTGTTTTTGGGGGCAGATCCCGTCATGGTTAAGAATGAGAGCTCTGGAGTCAGTTCAAAACTGGGCTCCACTACAGATGACCTATGCCATCCGCAGAGGAGGGATAATTACATAAGAACCGCACAGGTTTGTGGTGAGGACTAGCTGGGTTAATAAGGAACTGTCTACTGAGTGCCAGGTCCTTGCTGGAAGCAAAGAATACAAACTCAACAAGAGCACAAGCCCTAGAACCGATCGCTGGCAAGTGTCTCATAATCTGATGAGATTTTCTGAGCAGGAGAAGTTTCCACATTGATGTCAACTCTGATCCGCCCCTTCCCCTGGTGCCAATGAAAGAATTCAACACTGGGGACCTACTCCCAACAGAGCTTTACTCACGATTTGAAGGGCTGCCTACGAGATACAATCTTTGTGGACACCGAATCCATTGGCATGAATTTTATTCCACACCATGACCTGACTTTTTCACTTCAATGTTGTGGGCAAAAAAAATTTTTACAGGATTTTAATTGAATGCCACTCTTACCAGTTCCCCCACTGCCAAGAGGAGTAATTGCTTTTTTTATTCCTTCTTAAAATCATGTAAAGAAGCAAAAAATATTTCCAGTTGATTCAGAGTTTGAGTTAAGAAAATGGTGGGAGTATGGATTAGGGCCAGGGTTGCTGCCTCGCATGGATGAGGCCCTGGGTTTGATCCCAGTTGCCCCCTAAACTTGGGGATAGAAAGGCGAGCTGCAGGGTGGACTTTACACAAAACTAGAAACACAGGACTTAGAATTCAGTGGAAGCCTTATTACTTTGGACTAAGAAAAAAAAAATCAAAACTAACCATAGTGACTGACTCATGAAAGTTTCTAACCATGACAGGGCCAGGGTCTTCTCCCTCCTCCTGAGTACAGTCCCCCCAAGGAGGCCTGCAGCTAACAGAGCAGAAACAAGAGACAAGTTGTCAGGAGGGCAAACACTGACTGGGGGCCCAGAAACACTCCGTGGTGATAGGGGTCCCTGAAGACAAGAACAAGAGGAGACAACTTTCCAGGTGCAGTCTTCTTTATGCTTAGAAACCAAACTCCCTGATTTCTGACATGCACTTAATGAAGGGTCCCTATTATCTAATCTTTTGAGCACTTACAATATGAGGAACTTAAAGCCCGCAGGCATCAGGAAGAAGATCAACGGTCGGGAGACCATGCAGAATCTTGGAGGGGCTTCTAGGTCTCCAGAGAAAAATGAAAACATGTTCACAGTAGATTAAGGTTCACAGCTGTGACCCAGAAAACCATCTCTGTAACCCTCTTACCTGTACCTGCCTTCTCCACGGACTAGTCAAAAAAGAGATCGACCAAGAAAAGCTTTTCTCCCAGAAATACCCAGAGAAACAAACAGGATCTATCACCTGCCTGAACCTCTGTCACCAGGTACTTGGGGAATAAAGCTTGTAAGACTCTAAAATCCTAGTTCTAGGATGCTAGCTGTAACACCAAACAGTTGAAATAATCTCCCGCACTCCTACAGGTGAGCAAATACCACCGGCTTTTCTTCTACCACCTTTGTACAGACTATTGATCATAGCTGCCTCATGAGATACGTGAACATGCCCCTTAGAGCTGATATCTCGCTGTAACAACCGAAATAAGCTATTTCACTGAGGAAGAAACGAGGCCAGGGAGATATGCTAAGGTGCAATCTACAAAGAGGTACCCTATTCAGACCCTAGCACCACAGCTATAAGGAAGACGCAGGTCTGATCAGAAGGACAGAAGAGCCAAACAAACCCACCAAACAGGATGTCTCCCAGGAGAAACTTACTAAAGAGACTGATTCCACATTTTACTGTTTTTAAGAACGAGAACAAACAATTTAATAACACAGAGGGAGATTATGCTTATACATGAACATGAATCTTTCCCAAGCATCTTAAAGTAGAAAAAAAAAAATCTAAAAGGTACTCAGTTCCTGGGCCTAAACTTCCCAAATTGCTAAGTTAGAAACCATCCTAGACAAGGAAAACAAGCCACTCTTAAAGCCAGACAGCCTGAAAGCACATAGCATTTAAAATCATGGGTTTCTCACCCTATTATTAGTACGGCAAAGGTTTGTGGCTTTGAAGAAAGAAGAAAGCAAATAAGAAGAAACTGAGTAACTATTATGGACATTGGCACTTTTGTTTAACATCAGAACACAGTACAGAGAAGACGTGGGGGTACTCGATCCCAGGCCAACCTGTATGGCAAAAGAATACTATCTGCCAAAGCATCCTGACATATGGAATTGATTCTTAAGGAAGGAGTTGACCTTGAAGAATTGAAGATGGAGGGTGGGGGTGGCAAACGCTGGCACACGTGATACTGAGACTCAAGATTTCTCTCCATTTAATCCCAGGCTGGTCTCAAGGAACTAAGATTGCTGCTACATCTGTGCCCCCCCTCCCTGACATATACAATGTCAAAAACAGCCCGTCACTTTCTGAAGCAGATGGATTCAGATGACTATATTCTACTGTGAGATAAACAGTGTGATTTTGTAGATTTTCTTTGCCCACAGATGATAACAAAACATCACAGTCAGAGAAGATGGGAAAGGAGAGCAAAACAGAACAGCCTATATGCCCGTTAAAGATAGCACCCGATCTGCTAATCTGACTCCCAAAATTGTGAGATCTTTACAGAAGGAAATAACTGAATTTCCAGATGAGAATTTTTACACAATGGAAAAAGACATAATTTGGCTCCCAGATATAATTCAGTGAGGTCACGAGCCCAATAAATGTTTATCTTTTCAGCAATTCTAGCTATCAGCAATGTCTCCAGCCAGGATTGATGGTAGGGAAAGTAGGACCCTTATTAGGCACAATTAAGAAAAGAAAGTCAGCTTTCCATTGCAAGGGGTTACTATTCCCCTCGAAGGAAGAACTTTTTCGCCTTTGGTTCTGGAAAGTTTGATAGTGTTTCACAAAATTTTTAAGATATTAAAAAGATATATGTCAGTGTGGGTGCAGACACTGTTTATCTTCTGTTCCAATCCCTTCAATGACTCCTAACTTTCCTCCAGTGAAAAGAAAAGCCCCATCCTAGGGTCCTCCGAGGACCTTGACAATCTGCTCTTCCTCAGTCTCTTGACACTCTACCTGTGACCTCATCTCCTTCTGGAAGCCTCATTGCCTGCACTCACACTCTCTCACTACTCCACGAACACCAAGCTCTGCCTCACCCATGGCCTTTGCAGTGGAGGTTCTCTCTGGAATGCTCTTCACCAGGGTGATCATTTGGATCTGGGATGTCCCCCAGAGGCTCATGTGTTGAAAGAATTGGTCCCCAGTTGGTGGTGCTACTGGTAGGTGGTGGAAACAGGAGTCAGGTCTAGTTGGAGGAGGCTTGTCACCGGGGGTATACCCTGGAGGGTTATGTCTTATCCCAACCCCTTTATTTATCTTTCTCTCTCTGCTTCCTGGCTGCCATTAGGTGAGTAGTTTTCTTTGACCACACCCTGCCATGATGTTCTGCTTTGCTTTAGGCCCAAAGCAATGGAGCCAGGCGACAATGGACTGAAACCATGATATAAAATAAACCTTTCCTGCTTTAAGTTGTTTTTCTCGGTATTTTGTTACAGCAAAGGAAAACTGATTAACACATCTAGATATCTTCATAGCTTACTCCCTCACCTTCTTAAGTAGCTACTCAAAGGACATTCTATTTTAACAGGGATGCCCCTTAGTTCTCTCAGTCCCCTTTAACTTGCTCTGTTGATTGGTTTGTTTCAGTAGCACTTAGCAACTTCTAACATCATTTACCAATGTATTGTTTATTGTTCATGGTGATTGCCCTATACTGGTATCTTTTTTCTTTACCAGTACATCCCAGAAGAATGTCCGGCATATGCTCAGTCAGTATTTATTGAATGGATGAATGAAAACACTTATATTACCAATTCTCTCCAATCCTGATTATATTAGAGAAAATCTCAGATTGACAATAGTCTTCAATAATTCTTTACCACTTGTTAATTCTTTTGACAGTTTTTTAAAAAATATTTATTTTGTAATTGTAGGTGGACATGTGTCTTTATTTTGCTTTATATGGTGCTGAGGATTGAACCCAGTACCTCACACATGTTAGGCGAGCGCTCTACGTCAGAGCTACAACCCCAAACCATTGACAGTTTTTTTTAAAGGCATAATTTACCCATCATAAAATTCACTTAATTGAAGGGTGGAATTAAATAATTTTTTAAAAATTTAAGAAATCATGAAACCATTGCCACTTATCTCCTTTCTTTCCTGAAGAAAGGAGACCTTAGCCTCAGAGTCTTCTCCAGGCAAGGGTACTTACTAGAATATAATATCATCACTCTTTTTTCATTGGATCTTCTTACTCTGCTACTTTTTTGACTAGTCATGCTGGGTTTCCACTAAAGTAGCAATATAAATTTTCCCCTTTTTAAAGAATATAATTTTTGTAACAAATGAGTTGGCTTAAAGAAAACTACTAGTTAACAATATACGTGAGCCAAAGATAAAGTAAAAATTGGAAGAATAGTAAATTTGTGAAACATTAATGAATGCGATCAAGACCTGAGGGTCTCATAGACTGCTGAAATGCACCTAATTTCATAAATAAAAGGAAAAGCACAGTCACTAGTACTTCTGCATGTGTTGTGAGCAAGGCACTGACTGACTGTCCTGTGTTTCAGATACTCACTGCAAGGAGCTTGTACAGTGAAGGGCCTTGGAAGAGAGCAATAGCTTCTCCTCCCATGAGAACAAGGGGAAGGTATGCTTACAGACTTGAAAAGTGAGACACTATCTCCATCTGGAGCTAAGGACAAGCCTGCTGACTACCCACCAGGAAAAAGGCAGGTTCCCTTAGTTCAAGGGTCCTCTCTTATAATGCAGCTCCTCCCAGTAAACATATTATCTGGCCCACATTGCATCACCCTATGGAAATAAGAGGCTTAGAGAATGCTGTGGTCTGAATGCTGCTGTTCCCCTCAAATTCTTATATTGAAATCCTAACTCCCAAGATGATGGTATAAAGAGATGGGCCTTGGGGAGGTTCAGGAGGGCTGAGCCCTCATGAATGGATCTAGTGCACCTACAAAAGATGATCAAGGGGGCTTGTTTGTACCACATGAAGACAGTGAGATGGGACCATCTATGTACCAGGAAATATACCCTCATCAGACACTAAAACTGCCAGTACTTGATCTTGGACTCCCACACTGTGAAGATAAATGCCTGTTGTTTAGAAGCTACCCAGTTTATCGGATTTTGCCCAAAGACTAGGAACTAGCACAAAAATGTTGATAGTCTTGCTACTCCCATTGTTGTCATAACCTGTCCTTCACCTTTGACTTCAGAGACTGCTGTCTCATACAGCATGACACTGTGGCAGATCAACTTGTTAGCTTGCAAAGAGGGTAGAATCTCAGACCCTTCCCAGTTCTTGAAAGTACTCTACTCACCTCATTGTGAATTTCTTCTCCTTGTTTCAAAATGGCAGGCTCAAAGGATTTCAAAGAGACATCGCCATTCTCCAGGTCATCACGGATATTCTGCAGAGCCACCTGGGAGCGCTGTAAAATATAATCCAAGGTTCCCGTGGAGCACTGCCAAGACAGAACCAGCAAGGGAGAGTATGAGAGAAATTCAAGGCTGCCATGCCACTCTTCCTATCACTGTTCACATCTCTTTTCTGTGCATTCGTCTGTCATCCCCAGACTCCTTCACCCAAGAGTTAATACAATGACCTCCTCACTGGACCCATCGCTGCCAGCATGGCCTTGCCCTGGCCACTTGGCTTACAGGTTTTCTTTTAGCATGTGGGTCTTCTATCTCTAACTAAACAGTAAGTATCCTGAGACTAAGGTCTTCTGTATATACATATTTTTTTCTACATATACTATAGCATCTAGAACTGAGTCCTAAATGTGGGAGAAAAGCAACAATTATTGAACAAATAACTACTTAATCAACAAGTCAAGGATATTGATTTTATCTCAAGTGTCATGATTCTAACAATGAGAAAGAAAGGTACCCAGGCTGTAGAACTGATTCAAAAACATGAAATAGAATAGTTATGGCAGGAAAAAAATTGAACTTATAAATAGAAGGCAAAGAAATTTATTTCCCTTTTCTACAAAAAACATATACTAGCAGTTGAGGTCCTTAGCAGTACAGATTCAAATAATGGAGAATATGTGGTTCATGCCCTCAAAGCACATTCAAAGGCAGAACTTAGTACTTGAGTATCAGCAAGGACACTGATAACTAGTTCATCCCTCTCTGAGTATGAGGGTACAAAACAGAGGTCAAATGGACAAACTCCTCTGAATGATCATGTGTCAGAAAACAAGAGGGTACAGATGGAGTATGCGTCCATTTATTTTGATAATGAAAGGATTTCCTACAATGATAAAAAAAAAACAAGCACTATATATATCTATATCTGTTAGACACAATGAGGGAAATGTATCCCTAAAATATTTTTATTTTTGTATTTATAATTTAAACTGAGCCCTTAGAAATAACTTTGAAGGCCAATCTTCTGGTATAAATATTCTCTGCACAGTTGCTGCCATTTTATATAATATGACATCGACAAGCCTGGGAAAATCAAAATTTCAGAGCCAAAAAAACAGACGCTTGACTTAATATACATTTTAATATGACGACCCCAAAGAGCTGAGAGCACAAGGGCGGGCATCTCCATTTTCTACAAAGAAAAAAACAAAGAATAGAGGTGAATTACCAATCACTTTTATCCCACAGGCCTACTGCCACAACATATTTTTAAATGACTTTCTAGAAAGTTATTCTACTTCCACCTTTATTTGCCCAACCTACATAAGAGGTTATTAATTGCACAGCCATTTATCATAGCCAAAGATGGGAAAAGATCTATATTTTCCACCAAAGGGGAACCAGTAAAGGCTGGGATTGTGGTTCAGTGATAGAGCACTTGCCTAGCACGTGTGGGGTACTGGATTCGATCCTCAGAACCACATAAAATAAATAAAATAAAGGTATTATGCCCATCCATAACTACAAAAATTTTTAAAAAGGGGGGGCAATTAAATGCACTATAATATAACCTTATTTGCAGCCAATTTTTTTTTTCCTGATGCAAAGACTTTTATTTGGTATAAAGAATTTATGATCAGAGCTGGGGAGATTTCTTTTCCTTTTTCTTTCTTTTCTTTCTTTTCTTTTTTTGCTACAACTTCATTGAATTATAATTCACATATATAAAATCAGCTATTTAAAACATACAATTCAATATTCTAAAATATATTCACAGAGTTGTATGACCATCACTACAATTAATTTTATTTGTTTTTTCTCTTTCCACATATATTATAATTGTACATAATGATGGGATTTATTGCTATATATTTATAGATGCATACAATATAACAATGTAATTTGGCCAATATCACTTCCTAGCACTTCCCCCCTTCAACCCCCTAGACCCTTTCCTTCACTGATCTCCCTTTGAATGTTACAATTAATTTCAGAATAATTTTATTACATCAAAATGAAGCCCTATGCCCTTAAGTAGTCAATCTCTTCCATTTCCACCAAACTTTCCAGTCTTCGGCAACCACCTGTCAACTTTCCATGCCCATATATATTCCTATTCAGGTCATTTCATATAAGCAAAATCTTGTGACATGTGATCATTATGTCTGGCTTCTTCTATGTAGCATGTTTCCACAGTGCACCCATGTTGCTGTGAGTGTCAGTATTTAATTCCTTTGTACTTCTAAATAATATGCAATTTTATGAATAGGCCACATTTTGTTTATCCATTCATTAAGTGATCAAACTCAGCTGTGTCCACTTTGGCTATTATGAATCAAGCTACTATGAACATTCATTGACAAGTTTTCATTTCTCTTGGGTCTATATCTAAGCATGAAATTGCTGGGTCTTAGGGTCGACTTTGTGTTTAACCTTCTGAAGAAGTACCAGACTGTTTCCCAAAATGGCTGTACCACTGAATTTCCTTCTAATAGTGCACAAGGTTCGTCTTTTTTGTTATTATCCTTTTTACCCTAGCCAGTCTAATGGGGGTAAAGTGGTATCTCATCATGGTTTTGATTTGCATTTCTCCAATGACTAATGATATGAATTTTTCACATATTTTCTGTCCTTTGTATACCTTCTTTGGAACATGCCTATCCAGATTGTTCACCATTTTAAATAGCATTCTTCTTTCTTATTGAGTTCTAAGAATTCTTTATATATTCTAAATATAAGTACCTTATAAGATATATAGTTTTCAAATATTTTCTTTTATTCTGTGGGTAGTCTTCCACTTGCTGGATATACTTTGAAACACAAAAATTTTAAACTTTCATGCAATTCATTTTTTCTATTTTTTCCTGAGCTGCTTATGTGTGTCCTATGTAAAAAAAAAAAAAAAAAAACCTTACCTACATCAAAATAAGAATTATATGTTAATGAATAATTATCATGAGGTTTTGAAACATAACTAAAAGCACAGAATGCTGGATAGGGTAGACTGCCATTTGTGTGTATGTATATGTGTTATATACATAACATATATATTAACACAAAAAGGACAACAAAAATCTGATGATGGTTGCTTTGGGGAAGGGGAGCTAGTTGACTTGAAGAAAAAGAGTCTTTAATTGTATAACTTTCGGCAATTTTTAAATTTTGACCCATTTGAGAACCTACTTACTCAAAAATTAATTATGCATAAAATTTAAGTTTAAAAAGAGATGTTCTGTGTTGAATCCCAAGCACATTCTGACTCAAATAAAAAAAAATTAAATCGAATAAAGGTCAAAAGACAAAGGAAATAATCTATTCATATACAACCAAAAACCAGAATAGGTTTCTTCTCTGAGTAACAAAAATGAATTTCAGAATACCATTTCTTTAGACAATCTACTTTCAGGAAACAGAAGAGAGACCAGTAGGGTAGAGAAAGGGGATTGGGAAGGGAGGACAAGAAGTGGTACTAGGGACTGATCAAATTATGTTATGTGCATGTATAAATATGCCACAATGAAACCTGCTATTTTGTATGACTATTATATGCCAATAAAAACAATAGGAAGAAAAAAGGCAGTTTGAAACCATTAAAAAAAAGTTGACTAACTCTGAGGAATACATCAAATGAATAGCTATCTTTGTATAACATTTGATTTATGGATTCAGTTATTATGCATAGTTGTATTAAATACATTATTAATGAACTATATAAATAATAGATTAATTTAGGAGAAAAATACAATCTGTTTTCTACATATTGTGAATACACAGAAAACAGCAAATGATTTTGTTTGGCACAGAAAAGACATAATGTTAATATGTAAGGAGAGGACATTTGTAGACTCAGTGAGGGTTATAAAATTGTATGGATTTTTTTTTTCTTCTCTTCTATTGAGGGAAACAATAGTGTAACTTCAATACTGGGAAAAAAATCTTTTCCTTCTTCTAATATTAGAAACAATGATTTAAATAAAATAAAAATGTTTAAATAAGAAAAGCAATCCTACTACCTTAACCCATTTTTATTTGTTATTGTGGCTCTTTGTCCATAAACAGTTGAAATCAATGTAGACATATCAATGTATATGTTTTTTCACTGTTTAACACAAGTATTCAAAATTCCCATTTCCAATGTTATCAATTAAGGTGAATTTCAACAATTTAATTACTAAGGATCTGCCCATTTTCACTAGTACTGGTCATGCTGGATAAACCTCTCAATAGATATAATTCTATTGAATTATTTCCAATGTTTGCTTCCCAAAAATGGTATTATGAGATCAAAGAGATTAATATTTCATTTTGTTCCATGCTAATCTTCTCTGTATCATTCCAATTTTATATGTTACTGAAGTGAGCACAAGACATGAATATCCTTATGATGCCTAACACATGTGGTTTACAAAAAGTAAACCATTGAGAAAAGCTACCAGAATATGAAGATACCCCTTTCACTTGTATATTTTTTTACTTTTGATATTAATATTTAGATAGAAATAAAAAGTCATCTAACGCACTGATTTTTAAAAATACTTTTATTTTAAGGTGAATTTTAATGCCTGTTTACAAAGGATCATCTATAATGGAGGTGAACACAATTTCCCCCCTCCTTTGGTATTAGGAATTAAACCCATGAGCATTCTACAACTGAGCTATATCCCCAGTCTTTTTTAATTTTTTGTTGTGAATGGTATCTCACTAATTTTCCCAGGCTGGCCTTCAATTTGTGATCCTCCTGCCTCAGCATCCCAAACTGCTGGGGTTATGGGTGAGCACCACTGTGCTTGGCCACACTTTTTCTTAAAAGACTAAACAATAAACATTTAGACTGGTAGGCCACAAAGTGTGTATTATAGCTACTTAGCTCTGCCACTGTAGCTCCAAAGCAGCCATGAATAATATGTAAACAAATAAATGTGGCTATGTTCCAATAAAACTTTATTTACAAAAGTAGCCCACTGGCCCAAAGGCCATAGTTTTCTGATTGATAATACAATACAGAAAGCAAGATATTCAGATAATTCACATTATATGTGTCTGATTGGTAAAATATCATGTAGCTTGAATAAAACACAAAGAATATAAAAATCATAGATTCAGAGTGATATTCTTCTTTCAACAGAATCACTATAACAGTCCCTTTTTATTTAATTAGTACTCAAAATTTGGTCTAAAAATTAGAAGCTACAAACACAGCCATGATTAATCTGAAAACGCTAAGTCTCAGGACATTTTGAAAGTAACTAATGACATTATGAAATTGGTCCACCTGAACAAAGGCATCAAGGCTGGCTGGGGAGGGGTACTTTTCAAACCAGAGGCCAAAGGCTCTTTGAAGGAGCTTTTCCGTGTGTGTGTATTTACTGCAGAGGGTTGAAGTGAAGAGTTTCTTGTTCTCTCCTAAGATGTACTTCCGCATTTCCATTTGTCAGCTAGACGTCTCCACGTGGCAGATCTGATTCAGCCTGTTCAAAACTGAACCAATGTTCTCCCCTCATGTCTTAGACACCCGCCCCCCCAATCCCTGGGTGTCATTTCAGTAGTTCATTCTTGCTTCCCTCTACCCATTTCAGTCAGTTAGTTGCCAAGTCTCTCTCTAGGCCTCCTCCATGATTCATGGGAATTTTTCTTTTTTACTGCTGCCGCTACCATAGTTTGGATCCTGACAGGTTTAAGTGAAGTCCCCATCATTTGTATCCTTCTAAAGTTATTGCCAATATATCAACAAAAAGTAACCAATAGGCTGCAACTGCCAACCAACATAGACTCAAACACCTAATCTGATATCCAAGACCTTTCACAATCTGGTCTTCTGCAGGAGTCAGCCTCACCTACCACTCCCTTGGGTACCTTAGGATCCACTCTAGATCCACTCTAACTGTAGCCACTCAATATTTCCCCAACACCCTCATCCCATCCTGATCCATCTTGTACCTGGTTGATCCCATTAGCTATACTAAAATCTCCTAAATCCCTTCATCCCTACACGTTCAATGCCTCTGTCCCACTTTTTCACACTTGTCCCATGGTTCCCTGAAAAGTCAAGCCATAAGACCAAGCAGAGGTAACAAGCTTAGGTGGGAGGTCTACTTCTAATCCTTTTATGATTATTCCCCCACTCCCTGGATAGGGTAACTACTAAGGATTTTCCTCATCACTTAACTTTCCATTCTGAACAAGTCTGATCATCTGACTAGCAGCCACTGCCAAGGGATGGCAGAATTAAGCAATAAAGTCTGGGCTTTGAATACATCTGGGGAGTTCAGAAATTCCTTGGCACCACTGTTAGTTTCTCCTAAATTTACATTTGTTTGCCCAAATAGTTAAGGGAAATGTAAATACTCAACCATTTAAACCCAGCCACCGCTATCACATGCACAAGCACATAAATTCACTCCATTTCCTCTGGCCCATCTCTTTCCCTTGACCTTGAAAGATACTACCAACTAAGAAAATCTTGAGCTAGGAACACCTGCCAATGGCATTTACCTTCTCCAAGAAACATAACCCCAAGAACCAAAACATACTTATCCCATGCTGTGAAAACACTTTAAGCCTGCATCCAATATATCCCAAAGCTAAAAAGGCAAGTAAACAGAGACTAAAGTCAAGTTAGATGGAAACAATTTTTCTATCAAATACTCTTCCAAAGCTCTGTGATAAATTGCTCACTCAACCACTTCTGTCACATCCAATTAAGTGTGAATCACATTTTTATTTACACTTACCTCTGCCACTCGGTGGGTGGAACTAAACCGAGGCTGTGAACCAGCCAAAACACAGTGTTGGTGGGTGGCATTGAGATCATCTGCAGGAAAAATACCAAAAATTCTTTTTAAACATGTTTACTAGTCAGTATACACTTTCTGCTATTTAAGTAAAGACAGAGTAAATTGTGAATACATTACTTAAAGAACAAAAGTAAGCAAGGAATTAATACTTACCCTGTATTCTTTAAACTGTTCCTTATAAATAGGACACATATTTAATATATATATATACATATGATATATATATATATATATATATATATATATATATACACATGTGTGATACATGTACATGTATTATATATATATTCATAACATCTAAAATAGGACACAAGAATAGAAAGGGATCCTATTAGCAATTCCAGGACAATAAGTGTAAAACAGGAGTCTCCTCCACAAACATGACAAATGGTCACCCTACTTACATATGGTCTTAAGATGCTCACCTACTCCAAAGGTTACTATTTATGGACAAAGGTTCTTTCTCTGTCACATGACTGATCTACTTCCAGCCATGTCTTTAGAATAAGCCAGAATAATTATTTTCTATTATTTGGAAGTGAACATATGAAATCTGCCTCTTTCTCTCTCTAATCAAAGTATCAATTTTGCCTAATATTTTTCCAGGCAACAAACTAACCAACTCAGCATGTTGCCATGTTTGGTCCTCAGAATAGAATTCAAGCCTATGGGTTCATGACTCAAGAATGGAGTAGGTGGTAAAATAATCAGCTGAAGAACACTCCTTAAAACCACAAGCAGCGGGAGAAAAATCAGTGGCCAAGTTGTTGCATATTCCAGGAACTAATGCAATGCATCAGGCAAAATCTGTAACATCTCTGCTTAGGGCATTACTTCCTCTACTAAAAAAAAGACAGTCGAACACTATGTTCCCCAACAACATATGACCTCCTAAGTCATCAACACAAGCCTCTTAGCAAGATAACAAGAAAGATAAGACTTAGTTTCTAAGAGGCAAAGGCCACCAGGCCCCATATATGTCAGCAAAACCTATCCATATTACCTCTAAAATTGAAGGAAAAGCAAAATGACAACTGCAGGACTTCCATTTCCACATATTATGGAATAACAGCAACAATGTTTACCCTCTGCCTTAAGCAACTAAAAAGAAAGCAAAAATATGAATCAAATGTCTCTGACACTAGAAAACAGGGCAAGACATGATCCCAGGGAGAAAAGAAACAAAGTAGGTCAGACCTACAATTGCCCTGACTTACTGCCTGGAAATAGTTTCAAAGCCAGAGTAGGAAAGTTCTGGAAGTCAGTTGATAGGTCAGAGATCAGAGTTTAAGAAGGCCAAAGCAGTAAAATTTGTTAAGGCAGAATACTAGAATGGAAGAAGCTGAAGAATGAGAGAGAGAGAGAGAGAGAGAGAGAGAGAGAGAGAGAGAGAGAGAGAGAAGGAAACAGAGAGTGCAGAGACCTGCAGGAGGGTTTCCTACTCTTTGGAAAGATCCAACTCATTCAAGTAATTCAATTATTCACTGGGAAAATTCAGCAGCATTTAAAAGGATTCAACAAAATCCAGTGCCCAACAAATACAAGGTGCAATAGCTAGCAACCAAATACAACAGTAATATCTCACAACCACTGAGAAAGCAAGAGGGGTGAGGAGAGAAACAGGAGGTTCTGGACATTAAATTGATGAAATTATGTTAAGTGCAGATTACAGGTATATTACAAAGAATCCCACTATCACATATAATCATTTTGCACCAATAAAATTTTAAAAATTTTTCTTAAACTTATAAAAAACACTCTCAGCATTCTCAACCTTCTCAAACATTGCTGGTTATATTAAAACAGAAGGAAGGCAAATTTCTCTATCCCCACCTGAAACCTCTATTTACCAAAACATATTTGGCATCCTGTTACTGACCAGTAAAAGTTTAAGTTTAGTGGGCTGCAATCCACTTACAAAAAGAAATAGAAATTTTCACTGACTCTAAGATGGCATCAATTGTAGGATAAGTTATTTTTCATGCCATTATTAAAAAAAAAGGGAAAAAGAGCAAAGAAGAAAAAATAAACAAGCTTGTAAGATATAAACATCTTTTTTTACATATGAATATGTCATCTTGTACACATATAATGAAGGTCTTAAAGATCAAACCTCCTGCTGAATGAGATTAAGAGAAATTTAGACACTGCAGGAGAAAAGATCAGTGAACTAGAACACACAAAAACACCAACTATCCAAAATTAAGGAAAACAGAAGAAACTACCAAAAACTAAAAGAACTTCAATGACTGGTAGAATAATATTAAGCATTTAACATAAATTTACAATGTAACATGAGTCCCAAAGGAGAGAGAATGACTAAAAAAGATTTTTTGAAGAGATGATATCCAAAAGAATCCCCAATTTGGTGACAACAACAAGAATTAAGAAGCTCAGAAAACTTAAAGCAAAATTTAAAAAAGACCAAACTAATGTAATATCATAATCAAATTCTGATCAGTGATAAAGAGAAAATGTTAAACAAAAGGTAGAAAAGGGTACATATTATATCTAGAGGCGCAAAGATTAGGATGACTACAGATTTACCATCTGTGGTCATAAAACCGAGGAGACGATCTGATGACACATTAAAAATACTCAAAGAAAACAAATGTCAATCTAGACTTGCATACTTTGGCAATGTATAGAGAAATATTTCTGTAATAACAACTGAGAGAGAGGCTGGGGTTGTGGCTCAGTAGTAGAGTGCTTGCCTCACATGCGCAAGGTCCTGGGTTCGATCTTCAGCACTACATATAAATAAATAAGTTAAATAAAGTTAAAAAGAAAATAACAACTGAGAGAGAACAGAGCTGCTACTGGCATCTCATGGATAAAGGCCAAGAATCAAACCATGCTATAACTCAGGACTGCCTGATAAGAATAGTTCTACATCTTATTAAGCAAACAGCATCTACAGTTAAAAACCTTCCCACAAAGAAAATTTCAGGCCAAGATGACTTCACTATTGAATTTTAACAAGCAGTTAAGAAAAAATCATACCAGATCTACCCTAATTGTTCAAGAAAATAGCAGCAGAAGGAGTATCTCATAAACCATTTTATACAAGAATTACTATCCTGGTCACTCAAAATTAATCATAAACCTAAATGTAAGAGGCCAAATCAAAAAACTTCTAGCATAAAACAAGAGAAAATCTTTTTGATTATTTACAACATAATTCTAAGACAGTCCTTAAAAAAAAAAAAACAATGTTATAATAGTAGAACACAGATCAGTAGGTGAGCAGGTGGAAGGCCCACGTAGGAAATTGACTGCAAAGGGGCATGGGGAACTTTCTGGGCATGTTAGGTATTTTCTATATATGATTGATTTAGTTACATTAATCTGCACATTTTTAGAGACAAATCATATTGAAAAAAAAAAGAATCATATAGTTTAAATTATTAGACATCACTACATATGAATCATCTGCATTCAATGTCAATAAAACAATTTAAATATTACCAGGACTTCCGGGTTTCTAGTCTGACATATAAGGAAATTAAAAGCCATCACTCCAGCCTGACAAGTAAGAAAACCAACTCAAAAATCAAAGCTTTTCTAAGATCCATTAGAGAAGTGAGATCATAAGGCAAACGGCTGCCCCAAAATATGGCAAGAGACAGAGAGTCTGGAAATAGAAAGTCACAACTTCACAGAATAAAAACCAACAAGCAGAAATATCTGTGGGAACCAGTACCAGAGTAGGGAAACCTAAACTATAATCACTGAATTGCTGAGATTCAATGAGGACAAACTAAGTGTTAAAAAATCTAGGGGACCCCGAGATAGAAGGACCCCACGTATTTGTGAGTTTTTTCTCCAGAAGTTCTACCAAGTTCCCACAGTGAATCTGAGAAAGATCTCCTCTTGCTTCCATACCAGGAGAGGAAATTAACCATGCTGAAATACACCAGAACATTCTACTCTTCTTCACAAGGCCTGCAGTCAAGAGAAACTATTTTACCAGAACCTAACTTATTAGGATTTATCAGATCCCAGTTGACCTGAGGGAGGAAAATGCCTAATCCAGCCAACTCTAGCTTTCCATGTGGGAGAATGGAAATACCTACCTTCAGCTCCAATTAGATTTCCACATGGAGGAAGAAAAATGTATAACTTGAGCCTTCACTTGGAATCCTGTCCCAATCAAGAACGGTAAGAAAAATGAGAATTGCTTGTGAAATTTCACAGTTCAGAGTCACTAAAAGACTGAGAAATAATCATAACAGCACATACCATTTCCCTTCCCCACATACCACACCATGATGTTACTAAAGGCCTACTTACAATAATTCCATTTTATCCAGTATATCATGTCTGCCCATAAAGAAAAATGTATAAGGCATTCTTTTTTTTTTTTTATGGTGCTGGGGATTGAACCGAGGGCCTTGTGCATGCAAGGCGAGCATTCTACCAACTGAGCTATATCTCCAGCCCCTAAAAGGGGCTATATCTCCAGCATTCTAAAAGGCAAAAAGCACAGCTTGAATAAATTGAGCAAAATTAAGAACCAGAGTCAGCTATGACAGGAATGTTAGAATTATCAGAACATGAATTTTTAAAACCATGATTAATATGCTAAGGGACCTAAAGGACAAAGTAGACAACATGCAAGAACAGATGGATAATGTAAGCAAGGGGATGGAAATCCAAGAATCAAAAAGAAATTCTAGAGATCAAAAACACTGTAACAGAAATGAAGAATGCCTTTGATGGGCTCATTAGCAAATAGGACATGGCAGAGGAAAGATCTCTGAGCTTGAGGATACGTTAATGGAAACTTCCAAAACTAAAATCAAAAAAAGACGGAAATTTTTTTAAAAAGGAAGAGAATATTCAAGAACAATGGTGCAATTACAAAAAAGTGTAATGTATGAATGTATATACAGTGGGAATAGCAGAAGGAAAATACAGATAGGAACTAAAGAAAATAACAAGCAATAATGACTAATACTTTCCAAAAAATAACATTAGATGCCAAACCACAGATCCAGAAGTTCAGAAAACACCAAGCAAACACCAATAGTAACAATAATAATAATAATGCCATACACCTAGGCATATCATATTCAAACTGAAGAAAATCAAAGATAAAATCTTGACAAAGCCAGAGAGGAAAATAATTTATCCATAAAGAAACAAATTACATCTGACTTCTCTTTAGAAACCACGCACAACACACAGGAAGAATAGAGAGGGAGCTGGGTGCAGCAACACACACCAGTAGCCCCAGCTACTAAGGAGATTGACGCAGAAGAACTGCTGAAAGCCCAGGAGTTGGAGACCAGCCTGGGCAACAAAGCAAGACCCCATCTCAAATGGGACAAAGGCAAACCCCACCACCACCACCAAAAAAGCAGCATAAAGTGAAATACTAAGTGGTTATTAAAACAAAACAAACAAAGCAACCTAGAATTATGCATCCTATAAAATTATCCTTCAAAAGTGAAGAAGAAATAAAGACCCCAGACAAATACAAATTGAGAGGATTGTTGCCAGTAGACTTACTTCCCAGAAATGTTAAAAGAAGTCTGTCAGAAGGAAAATGATACAGGTCAGAAATTGAGGTCCACATAAGGAAAGAGCATTAGAGAAGAAAGATGTAAAAGTAAAATAAAAATTATCTTTTTTATTATTAATTGGTCTAATGGATAACAATTATTTACAATAAAAGAAACATGTATTCAATTATATATGCATAATACATGCCTATGAATGTTTATGTATAAGTGAAATAAATGATAACAGTGATGCAAATGATCAGAGAGAGACATTAGAAATACTTTGTTATTGTAATGTACTTGTACAAACCTTGATGCGGCATAGCATTATTTGAAAGAATTCTTGGATTAGTTGTAAACAAATACTGCAAACTGTAGGGCACTATTTTAAAAATACATATAAAAAGTATTATTAATATGTTAAGAAAAGGAAACCACAATTGGCAGAAAAAGTAGAATATAAAAAAGAAAATGAAAAACCAGGACAATGAATAGAAAACAGTAACAAATACAGCAGAAATTCAACTATGTCAATAATCACTTCACACATCAATGGTCTAAACACAACTATAGCCAATATGCATAGAGAACTTGCTCGGGATCAGGTCCCGTGCTTTCAGGGGAAGCATCTGTATGAAATACCATTACTCACTTGCATGAATGAGGTATTAGGTTTAGTAAGGGGAGGTTACCTGCCCAAGACCGCACTGGTAATAAATGGTTTAGGCATGGTGCTAACTCTGCTAAAAGGCTTTAGAAGAAAAATTAAACATTGTGGTTCCAGTCCTAGCTTCTTTCTAACTCCATGATTTGAACAATGCATATGACCTTCTTGAACTTTATTTCCTTGCTGGTAAAATGACAAACACAATAGTTCCTAATCTGTAGTCAACAATACTTGAGGTGGAGAAGGGGCAAGAAATGGACTTGGACCCCCTTTACATTATTTCCTTGCTGGTAAAATGACAAACACAATAGTTCCTAATCTGTAGTCAACAATACTTGAGGTGGAGAAGGGGCAAGAAATGGACTTGGACCCCCACTTGGCAAGTGATTCATATACCATTGTAGTCTAAATACAGGGTATGTTTTGCTTATATGTGTGTTTCTATTTTAAAATATGTGGATTTGCCTCTGGAATATTAAAATAAACTTTAATATTATTTCTGAATTCTTAAAAATTATCAGTATGGATCAAAAAGCAAGGTCCAACTATATGTTGTCTACAAGCAACCTAACTTAAGTATAAAAACACATATAGATTAAAAGTAAAGGGATGGAGAAACAGACACTAATCTAACACTAATAAAAAGAAAGCTGAAGTGGCTATATTAATTTCAGAGAGAGAAGACATCAGAACAAATATAATGGATAAAGAAGGACATTACATAATGATAAAGAGGTCAATTCTCTCAGAAAACATAACTATCTTTAATGTGTATGCACCTAACAATAGAGCGTCAAAATATGTAAAGCAAAATCTGACAGCAGTGAAAGAAGAAATAGACAAATCAATGGTTACAGTTAAAGACTTAAACATTCCTGTCAGAAAGGTCAAATGCAGCAGGCAGAAAATCATTAAGAACACAGTTGAACTCAACAACACTATCAATCAACCGGATATAACTGACATCTATTTTAGTCTGCTTTTTTACTGCTGTGATTAAAAGACCCAACTGGAACAATTGTAGAGGAAGCAAAGTTTGTTTGGGAATTCATGATTTCAGAGGTCTCAGTCATAGGAGGCCAACTCCATTCTTTGGGGCTCAAGGTGAGACAGAATAACATGGTAGAAGAGTGTGGTAGAGGGAGCAGCTCACATAATGGTCAAGAAGGAGAGAGAGAAAGAAAGCTCCACTCGCCAGGCACAATATATACCCTAAAGCTATGACCCCAATGTCCCACCCCCTCCAGCCACACCCCACATGCCTTCAGTTACCACTCCATCAATCCCATCAGGTGGTTAACTCAGTGATTGGGTTAAAGCCCTCATAACCAAATCATGTCTCCTCTAACCCTTCTTGCATTGTCTCACATGTGAGCTTTTGAGGGACACTTCACATCCAAACCATAACAACATTAGTATACACCTTCATCCAACAACAGCAGAATGTACATTCTATCAAGATCACACAAAACAGTCATCAAGATAGACCATGCTCTGAGCCACAAAACACACATTGCCAAATCTAAAACAATGAAAATCATGTAACATCCAACCTAAGACCACAATGGAATTAATGTAAAACTCAATAAAAAAAGAAATATCTTAAAATATGTGGATATTGAACAATTCTAAATAATGTATGGATCAAAGAAGAAATCTCAAGAAGAGTATAAACAATTGTGAACTAAATGAAAATAAAAATGCAACTTATCAAAATTTGTTAGATACATGCTTAGAGAAAATTTTATAGCATCAAATGTGTATATTAGAAAGGGACAAGATCTAGACTCATTAATCTAAGCTTCCATCTGGGAAACTAGAAAAAGAAGAGCACATTAATCCGAAGTAAGCATGAGAAAAGTCATAAAAATTAAGGCAGACCACTGAAATAAAAACCAGTAAACCAATAGAGATAAATCATTGGAACTAAAAAAATGGTTCACTCACCAGATCAGTAAATCAATAACCTTCTAGCCTGATCAAGAAAAAAAAAATGAGCCAATGAAAGAAATGACATCACTACAGATCCTATAGACATTAAGAGGATAATAATACTCAAGTAGTACAACTACATCTATGCACCAAAAGTTGATAACCTAGGTTAAATGGACCAATTCCTCAAAAAACGCAATTTGCTAAATCTCACATAAGGACAGACAATATAGAGGCTGGGCTGTAGCTAGTGGTAGAGTGTTTGCCTAGTATATGTGAGGCATTGGGTTCTATCCTTAGCAGCACCACATAAAAATAAATAAATAAAGTAAAAGTATCTGTTAAAAAAAAAGAATAGACAATATAGTCATAGCTCTATTAAAAACTGAATCAGTAATTTAAAACCTTCCAAAACAGAAAGCAAAATAGAAGCTAGGCAATGTTCATTGTTGAGTTCTACCAAACATTTAAACATAGCATACAAATTATTTACAATCTCTGTCAAAGATAAAAACACAGAATATACTGAAATTCATTCTCTGAGACCAGCATAATCCTTATACCAAAACCAGACAACATTACAAGAAAACTGAAGTCCAACATCTCTCATGAACACAGATGAAAAATCCTCATCAGAATATGAGAGAATTAATTTCAACAATGAATATAAAGAATTATAAACTATGACCAAGAGGGATTTTTCCTAAGTATGCAAACTGGTTCAACATCTGAAAATCATTCAATGCAAGTCCATCAAATCCACAAGCTATAGAAGAAAAACCACATCATCACACCAGTAGATACAGAAAAATATGACAAAATGCGGAATCCATTCATGATAAAAAAAAACACCTCAGCAAACCATGAATAAAGAAGAATTTCCTCAACATGATAATGAATGCCTAAAAAAAGAAAAAATCCTACAGATAACATCATACATAAAATAAGAAACTAAAGGCAAAATTGGCTCAAGGGAAAGATGGCCCCTCTCATCACTTTTTCTTCTTCTTCTTTTTTTTTTTTGGAGACGGGATTGAATCCAAAGGGGCCTTACCACTGAGTTACATCCCCAGCCCTTTTATTTTTTATTTTGTGACAGGGTCTCTCTAAGTTGCTTAGGGCCTCACTAAGTTGCTGAGGCTGGCTTCGAACTTCCAATATTCTTGCCTCAGCCTCTGGAGCTACTGGGATTATCTGCAGCCAGCTCACCACTTCTTTTCAACATCATACTGGAAGCTCAGCTAATGCAGTAAAAGAACACAAGGAAATAAAAGGTGTATAGAAAACGAAGAAAGAAAGAAAACTGTCATGGTTCACAGGTGACATGACTCTGTATGTGAAAAATCTAAGCGAGAACAATACAACAACAACAAAAAATCTCCTGCAACTAATGAACAATTATAGCAAGGCTGTATGATATAAGGTTATTAGTTAAAAGTCACTTTCTGGGCTGGGGATATAGCTCAGTTGGTAGAGTACTTGCCTGGCATGCACAAGACCCTGGGTTCAATCCCCAGCACCCCCACCCAAAAACAAAAAATCACTTTCCTATACACCAGTAATGAACAAGTGAAATCTGAAATTTAAAACAAAATATCATTTGTATTAGCATTCCCCATATTTAGGTTTAAATCTAAAATTTGTTCAAGGTATCAGGGATTTAGCTTAGTGGCAGAGCACTTACCTCACACCACAAGACCCTGGGTTCAATCCCCTGCATGACACAATAAAATAAGTATAGGATCTATATGAGGAAAGTCGTAAAATTAAGATAAAAGAATTAAAGAAGAACTAAATACAAGTATAGATATTTCATATTTAATATTTAAAAAATCAATATTGTCAAGATATCAGTTCCTCCCAGCTGGTTCTATAAATTCAATTATTATCTCAATCAAACTCCCAGTAAGTTGATGACATTAACAAACTGATTCTGCAAAGTTTTTCATGGAGAAGCAAAAGGCCCAGAACATTGAGGAAGAAGAAGAGAAAGTTGAAGAACTAACATGACGTGACTTGAAGCCTTGCTGTAAAGCTATGTAACTAAGACAGCGTGGTTTTGGTAAAAGAATAGACAAACAGACCAATGGAACAGAACAGGGAGCCTCAAAATGGTCCCTTGTAATATAATCAACTGATTTTTGACAAAGAAGCAAAGGCAATACTATGCAGGAGAGACCGTTTCTTCATCCATACATGCACACAAAAAGAATCTAGACACAAGTGCTACACCCTCCACACTCACACACACACACACACACACACACACACACACACACACCTCAAACTACATCATAAACTTACATGTAAAAATATAAAAACTCCTAAAGATCACACAGGAGAAAATTTGGATGATCATGAATGATCTAGATGATTATGACCAAAGACATGATCTTTGAAAAAAACTTTCTTTTTAACTTCGTTAAAATGAAAACTTTCTGCTCTGCAAAAGACACTGCCAATGTAATAAGACAACCCACAGACTGGGAGAAAGAATTTGCAAGACCTAGTCCAATGAAGGCCTATTATCCAAAATATTTGAGAACCCTTAGGGCTCAGCAATCAGAAAACTAACAACAATTAAAAAATGGGCAAAAGACCTAAATAAACGCCTCATCAAAAGAAGATATACACAGATGAAAAATAAGCACTGAAAAGTCTTCCAACATCATTTATCATTAGGGAACTGCAAATTAAAACAACAATGAGATGCCACTACCTATGGCTTAGAATACCAGAAAGTCTCAAAACACTGACAGTACCAAATGCTGGGATGAGAACTCTCACCCATTACTAGGAAGTGAGAAAACAAAATGCACAGTCACTCCTGAAGACAGTTTGGCACAGTCTCTTACAAAACTACGCTTATTCTCACCATATGATCCACCAACCCAAAGGAGCAAAAAACATATATCCATTCAAAAACCTGCACAAATGTTTATAGCAGCTTTATTACCAGTTGCTAAACGTAGATGAAAGCAAGATGTCCTTCAGTAGGTCAATAGATAAATAAACTGTTAAAGAAGCCAATCTAAAAAGACTGCATTACATTACTTCAAACATATAACATTCTGGAAAAGACGAAACTATAGAGACAATAAAAGATTCAAGGGTTGCCAAGGGATGGGGGAGAGAAGAATGAGTGGGCAAGCACAGAGTATTTTTGAGTATTTTTAGGGTAGATCCATGTCATTATCCCCCTTTCAGAACCCATAGAATATACAATATCAAGAGTAAAACATAATATAAACTATAGACTGAGTGACAGACATGTTGATGTAGCCTCATCAATTGCAATCAGTGTCTCCCTCTGGTGTGGGATGCTGGGAGACTGCACTGCATGGGGCAGGGGTTCAGGGAACTCTGTTCTTTTTGCTCAGTTTTGTGGTAAACCTTAAACTACTATTAAAAAGAAAAACCACTATTTTAAAAAACATATCAACTAAAAAGTGGAAAAATTTTTAAGACTCTTGAGTTGACCATCTTTAGACCAATAACATATAAGTACTTAAGTGTATAAAGTTATTCTTCCATGGTATTCTAACAGTAAAAAAAAAATAGAAATAAAAAAAAATACTTTTCACTTGCTAATTTAAAAATAGGGGAGTGAGGAAAGATATTGGCAAAATTGTATTGTTATGTCATGTGCCAGTAGGAATATGTAGCATCAAATCCTGCCATTATATATACTTACAATGCACCAATAAAAAACACGGAAAAAATAAAAATAGGGTGAGCAATTACTAAGCACCAAGCAATTTTCCAGGCACACTGAACAAAACTAAGTACCTGTTCTCATGGAGGTAAGATGATGAAGGGGAAGATATACAACAAACAAATCCAAATGTAGAATGCTATGAGAAAATGAAGCAGGACAACTTAACAAGAATTAGTACGGGGACTTGGAAGCAGAGCATCACCGCTTTGTACAAAACACTCACTGGTGACATTTAAGCTGACATCTGAATAATGAGAAGCCAGCAATGCCAAGATCTCAAGTGAGAATATTCTAGTTGGGGCAAATGGCTAAGGCCCTGGCCCTGAAGGGGAGATCTGCTTCTTGTACCTGAGGAAGAAGAAGGGCCCAGTGACTGTACCCTGGGCAGCAAGCACAGTCACCGAAGAACAAGGGGAATTTGGAAAGATTACGGAGGTCCCTGTCAGTCCAGTAGGGATTTGGGGCTTTATTCTAAACACTCTGGGAAGCTCTCAGAAAATGTTAAGCAGGGAAATAATGTGACCTCACTGTGAAGAACCTGCTCTGGCAGCTTTACAGAAGGAGAGATGCTATGGTGTGGATATGGTGTGAGTGTCCCCCAAGGTGTCTTGTGTTGAAATCTAATCTACATTGTAAGGTACTAGGAGGCAGAAACCTAATCCCAGTAGGCTGCTTGCGGGGTGCTGGAGATTGAGGAAAGTGATTAGGATTAGACAGGTCATTAATGTAGACTCCCATGATTGAATCCTAGTAACTTTAGATAAAGAGAGAGACCAGACACACATGTACACATACGTGCTGCCTGTCTCATGCTCCATCTAAGGACTCTGCCAAAAAGGAGATCATCACCAGATGCAACCCCTTCACCTTGCACCTCCAGAACCATAAGCAGAAACAAACCTCTCTGCTTTATAAAGTTAGCCTCCCTCAGGTATTTCATTATAGTAACAGAGAGCTAATACTAGAGAAGACTAAAGGCAAACAAGAGTTGACCCAGGAAAACCAGTTAGGAAATTGTTACAGCAGGTCTTGCAGAAGTTGATAATGACTTGCACTAGAATGATGGAGGGATGATGTGCAGTAATCACATTTGGAATGTTTTAGGGAAAGATAAGAGGCCATGTTAACACACTGAATAAATGAAGTAGGAGAAAGAATGTTATCAAGAGCAATTCTTTTAAAATTTATTTTTGGTACCAGGGATTGAACCCAGGGGCATTCAACCATATCCTCAGCCTTTTTTATATTTTATTTTGAGACAGGGTCTCACTAAGTTGCATAGGGCATCACTAAATTCCTGAGGCTGGCTTTGAACTCATAATATTCCTGCCTCAACCTCCCGAGCCACTGGGATTACAGGCATAAACCACCATGCCCAGTTCAAGAGCAATTCTTGGAATTTTCATAGGAAAATGTGTTTGAAGGTGAACAAATTACAAGTTACAAAAAAATACTACAAATTAAAAAAAAAATACTACAAATTAAAAAAAATACTACAAAATGCAATATAAGGTAAGGATGAAAATAGTAGTGATATATTTGGAGCACAAGAAGAAGGCCAAATGATAACTCTCTCTTCCCTTTGGCCTCTCTGAAAACTATGAACATTTCTGATTGATCCTATTTTATCTAAAGGGGGATTCAGAATCAAACCCCATGAAAAGTGGACTTAAAGGGGACTTTCCCAGGCCAGGTTCCCAGAGTTGAACAATTTCTAGGAAATACACAAATGCCAGTCTCATCTATCCAAATTAATGCCTATGACTTCCATGCTATTAATATTAGGATCCACAGACATCATTATGGGGAAAAAAAAATCATCTTAACGAACCTATTTGTTAAGTGCTTTTGTTCCACTGAGTGACAATGAGTATAATACGACGAAGGCCGACTGGCAAACACCACTCAGCAGCAACACTTGGGGGCTGGCACCTTTCTCTAATCCTTGGCAACTCTCTAATCAAACAACTCTTTTGAAATTGTTTCCAACTCTCTCTAATCCTTTATAACTTTTAGGGAAAACCCTGTAATTTTCATTTAAGAGCTTCTAATTTATCTAAAACTCTAAGTCGATGAAAGTGGCTCAAGCTCCGTGGATTATGTATCTCAAAGGATATACAAAAGACATCCCCCGCTTTCAAAGACCATTCCTAATAATTTTTAGAAAGCAAACATTAAAGAATGTACATTTGCCCGAGTTATCTCAGAATATAGCTAAAAACTTCCTGACTTGATCTACAACTGGAATCAGAGTTTGCAGATTACTCAAGAAAACATCCATAAAATAGGGGCTGTCATTCTTTGGTGGCTAAAGGCTGCATGCCCCGGCAGTGGGTAAAGTGCACTCTGGACATTCACTGTAGCATGAAATCTCATCTCATATAGAAAAAACCACACAGGCAAAAGCATAATTTACACTGCAGTTGATGCCTGAGACTTTTCTCGTTTTAACACGGAAAACCGCATCGCCTGAGGTCTCCTCCCCTGCAGACAAATAGAAGAGGTGGTCACCCTAAACTGGCCCCCATGCTGATTTGTCCCAGGGCTCCTTCATCCAAATTTCTTAAAGTAACAATCAGGAGCTTTGCTAAAGGCACTCTTGAGGTAAATAAGTCCAATAGTGAAATCCAATCTTCCCAGCTTCACACGACCACTGAAGCTTTTCATTCTTACTCACCTGTCCATTCTCATCTCTCAATCTTAATATTTATGACCTATTTTTCCTAGACGTGGGGACATCCATGAGTGAGATCATTTTCAGAATTTAATAGCCAAAGAAAGCAGGAGGGGTAGCCCCTGGCAAAATGTCAGTCTAGACACAGGCTGCTAACTGCCCTATTCCCAGAGCCCCCAAAACACATACGATGGAAGATAAAAAGAGATCAAAGCCTCTAGCAGCACAAAATATCAGGGAAAGGTGTTCAATGTGCCAGGAGGGCAGAGAACTGTGCTAGAAAGAGGATAGGTGCGATCTGGTGGGGGAAGGGCCAAAGGCTGACACATGGCTATGTTTTAAAAAGCAACAAGCCTAGTAAATACAATCAGATCCTAAGAGAGGTGTTCACCCTCTAACTCAAATTTCAAAGCAAGAGGGCAAGGGTATTTGGAGGGCAGGGCTCCCCCTGCCCTCCAATAGGGCAGCTTTGTGTGCCCACACCCCATGGTGCTCACAGACTCCAGGATGCTGCGGTTACAAGCCATCACTCTAAGAGACCAGGCGTGGCTGAGGCAAGGAACTGGAGCCAGCAGTTACGCTGGGGTGGCCCAAAGCCCATCCTGGTTCGCTCATACTGCAAGCATCCACACCAAATAAAGACACAGACAAGTTATTAAGCACAGTCCAATTTATCAAATCTCTCATCTGGCTGTGTAAGAATACATTTTCTTCCTTCCTCCTTCAAGGGAAGGATTTTGTCAGGAATCCATACTAATCTCTCCTAGAACCAATCTCAACTATTTGCCTATAAGCCAGTACTAGTCATCTTTGTATGAGGATAAACAGACAAGAACTCACCAGACTTAGACAAAAACACTGCAGTTCAAAGGGATGGAACCACTTGGACTGAAACTGTCTCTTCAGAAACAGGCTCACTCAAACTGACAGGAAACATGGTTTTCAAATTCTCAGTTTTTTAAAAAGATGCTTAACTCAAAAGGACATTGCATTTTTTTAAAAAGGACACAAAACAGACATGAAATGGAAGAGCATGAGAAATACATGAGTTGGTTTCTTTGAATGGAATCATTTCATTTAAAACAATGATAGATAAGGTAAATGGCAGAAGGCATGCTGCCGAAAAGTCAAATTACTCTACTGCATGTGTGAGCTGAAGAAATGACCTGAGAACTTATAAGGAAAATCAAAAATTGGTCACAGGAATAAGACATGACAGAAAATTCCAGAGGCCAAAATACATATAAGAGGAATCTTCAAAAGAAAGCAGAATACAGCCAGGCACAGTAGCGCACACCTGTGATGGGAGGCTGAGGCAGGAGGATTGCAAGTTCAAAGCCAGACTCAGAAATTTAAGCAACCTAGCGAGACCCTATCTCAAAATAAAAATCTTTTAAAAGGATGGGGATGAGGGATATGGAATGGACAAGTCACTCAGTGGTTAAGTGCCCCTGGGCTCAATCTCTGGTACAAAAAAAAGAAAAGAAAAGGAAGAAGGAAAGAAGGAAGAAAGGAAAGAACAATACAAAGATATAAGAACCATCAAGGAAATAATAGAGAATTTTCTAAAGTTGTGAAAGGGCATAACTGTGCTCTACAAAATGGTTGAACAAATACATAAACATATTCTGCTAAAAAATTAAATAGCAAATACTGAAAATGTCCTAGGAGAAACAGAGCTTCACCAAAATGGAAACAAATGGAAGACAGCCTCAGACCACTCCCTACTGCAAAATACCAGAGGCCCTGGGAACAATATCTACAGTCGTAAGTGAGAGCATTGTGCCTAGCTATCCTAGAACCACTCAAGGACACATGAACATAGAAAGTATAGGAAGTCGCTCTCAGTGCAGGGAGTCAAGAGAACATGCCAACACCATTCCCTGCTCCATTAGGCTTCATGAAACTTGTTAGAAACAATCTTGAGCTGACCATAAGAGCAATCAAAATAAGTAAAATCACAGTATAAAAAGGGTAGCAGGAAGCATAAAAGAACTTAAACTATTTCAAATATTCTTCACCATTAAACCATTTTAAATCAAATGGTTACTTAATTTAACACAAGTTTTTAAAACAATACTTAAATATAAAAGAGAGCCACCTAAAATATATATTAAAAATCTAAGTAAGAAATTCAGAATAGTGTATGGAAAAATACCTGGAAAGTAGGCAGAAGGGTGGGATAAAGTACATGTTAAGAAAAATAAAATGGAAAACAGAGAAATGGCTACAGATGATCAATGAATAATAGAAAGAACCCAAGTGATCTACAAAAATGAAAAGGGTTCAATCCCATGACTACATGAATAAATAAAATTTAAAACAGCAGTATGTTAGTTTTACTCGTCAAGTTAGCAAAATATTTTTAAATTGCAATGCCCTGCATTGTCTAGAACATGGTAAAATAAGCTGGTAGAGGAACTGCTGATCACATTTCATCTGCTACAGGTGAATAGAAACTGAAAACAATTTTTCTGAGTAACAGTCTGACAATAGAAGACGTGGAGTTTTTAAAAGACCACACTCCCCTTCCTCACCGCAGTATTCCACTTCTAATTTTTCCTATAGAAATAATACATACAGACAAGGTTGTCCACTGTAGCCGTTTATATGATGATATTCAAACAACTGGCAATGAATTGAATAACAAAATGGAGAGGATCAATTTTTTTTTAATTTAAGGAACTCTTTGAGATTTATAATGTACAAATGATAAATAAAATTTTGTATATTTGTGACTTACAATGGGATGTTGTAATATATGTATACATTGTGAGGATTCCTACAATCAAGCTAATTAACATATCCATCATCTCAGAGTCACCTTTTCTTTGTGTCTGGTGTGAATATTTAAGAACCACAATTTTGTTGGGCATGGAGGCACATGTCCATAATTCCAGCATTTCAGAAGGCTGAGGCAGAAGGATCATAAGTTCAAGGCCAGTCTCAGCAATTTGGCAAAAACCTCAGCAATGTGGGGAGACACTATCTCAAGATAAAAAATCGGGGACTGGGGATGTACCTTAGTGGTAAAATATCCCTGAGTTCAATCCCCAGTACCAAAAAGAGAGGGAAAAAAAAACCAACCATCTTAACAAATTTCATGTATGCAATGTAGTATTATTAACAATAAACAACCACCACCATGCTATTAGATCTCCAGAATTTATTCATTCTGTAAAACTGAACTTTCTACATTTTGACCAATATTTCCTTATTTCTCCCAACCCAACCCCTCATAGCTACATTCTATCCTGTGCTTCCTTACATAATTTTTAAGATTCTACATATAAGTGAGATAATATAGTATCTATCTTTCTGTGCCTGGTTTGTTTCACTTAGTCTGTTTCCAGATTTCTCTAAGTTGTTACGAATGATGATTTCCTTCCTTTTTAAGGTTAATACTTCATTTATACACACACACATACACACACACACACACCACATTTTGTCCATGCACCTGTTGACATTTAGGCTCTCTATCTTGACTGTGTAGAAAATGCTGCCATAAACATAAAAATAAAGATATCTCTTCAAGATACTGATTTCATTTTCTCTGGATACATACCCACAAGTGAAAGTGCTGGATCATATAGAAGTTTTTATCTTTCTGTGGAACCTCCATATCATTTTCCATATTGGCTATCCCAGTTTACATCTCTGCTAAGTGAGAACAAGAGTTCCCTTTTCTCCATATTCTCATCAATACTTGCTATCTATTGTCTTTTTGACAATAGTGATTCTAACTGTATGTCTTCTTTTGAGAAATGTCTGTTTAGGCCCTTGGACTATTTTTTAAATTTTTTTATTTTGTCATTGAGGTGTTCATATAGTTTGGATATGAACACCTCATCAGGAGTACAGTTTGCAAATGTGCTCCCCCATTCCACAGATTGTCTCTTCAGTTTATGGATATCTTCTTTGTTGTGCATAAACTTTTAGGTCAACGCAATCCCAGTTGCCTAATTTTGCCTGTACCATTTCGAAAAAAATTCATTGACCAAATCAATAGCAAGATTTTTCCTTTTGTTGTCTTCTATTAGTTTCACATTGTCAGGTTTTATATATAAGTCTTTAATCAATTTGGAGTTGATTTTTATATATAGCATGAGGTAAGGGTTCAATTTCACTCTTCTGCATAGAAGTATCTAGTTTTCTCAACACCATTTATTATAAAAGAAACTGTCCTTTCCCTATTGTGTATTCTGGGAACCTCTGTCACTCTGTCAAAAATCATTAGGCACATAGGGTGTGTATTTACTTGGGGGTTCTCTATTCTGTTCCCTTGGCCAATACACCTGTTGCTAGGTAATAACCAGCTGATTTGATTATGATAGTTTTGCAGTATGTTTTGAGGTCTTTAGCTTTATTGTGCCTAAGATTTCTTTGGCTACTTGGGGTCTTTTGTGGTTCCACATGAATTTCAGTACCACTTTTTCTATTTCTGTGAAAAATATCATTGCAACCGTGGTAAGAATTTCACTGAATCATAGATCACTTGTGGTAGGAAGGGCATTCTGACAATATCGATTCCCATGAATATGGGCTATTTTCCCGTTTATTTCAGTCTTTCTTCAATTTTGTTCATCAATCTTTTCATTTTCAGCATAAAGATTGTTCACCTCCTTGGTTAAATTTATCCCTAAGTAGTTCCTTTTTGATACTATTGTAAATGGGATTATTTCCTTAGTATCTTTTTTGAAGTTTATTGTTAGTGTGTAAACTGCAAGTGTTTTTTTTTTTTTTTTTATGTTGACCTTCTATCCTGCAACATCATTAACTTTATTAGTTCTGACAAGTTCTTGATGGAATATTTTTAGAATTGTCTGTATCTAATATAATCTGCAAACAGAGACCATTTTAGTATTATCTTTCTAATTTTAGTGCCTTTTATTTCTTTATCTTGCTTAACTGCTCTTTCTAGGACTTCTGTACTGTCAAATAAAAGTGGTAGAAGTGGGTATCTTTGTCTTTTTTGATACTGAGTTTGGAAATTGTGTAGGTTTCTCAGAAATGACCTCTATTACATTGACATATATTCCATCTAAACATAACTTGCTGAATTTTTATCAAAGGATGCTGAACTTTATCACCTGCTTTTTCTGCATCTCTTGCAATCATATGATTTTTGTCTTTTATTCTGTTACTGCGGTGTATAACAATTATGGATGTGCATATGTTGAACCATCTTGCACCAAAAGAGTAAGTCCCAATAAATTATAGTATATAATCCTTTTTTGGTGCTACCATATATAGATGGCTAAAACTTTGTTAAGGATTTTTACATCTATATTCATCATATTTACTAGGTCTAATAATTATCTTACAGTGTCCTTCTTTGGTAAGGTATGAGAGTAAAAATGACCTCGTAACATGAATTTGAAAGTGTTCTTTTTTTCTTCAATGTTTTAGAAGAGTTTGAGAAGAAGTGGCAATAATTTTTCTTTAAATGTTTGATAGCAAAGCTAGTGAAGCAATAAGTACATAGGCTTTTCTTTGGGAGGTTTTTGATTCAATATTGTTACTCATGATTTGCCTATTTAAATTTTTATTTCATCATTTTTCAGTTTTGATAGATTGTATATGTCTTGGAATGTATCCACTTGCTCTAGATCATCAAATTTATTGGCATAAAATTGTTCATTTTTAATCTCATAAGATCCTTTATACCCCCATGGTATAAATGGTGACATTCTGCTTTCATTTATAATTTTTCTTCTCCTTTTTCTTAGTCTAACTAAAGTTTTGCTAGATTTATCTTTCAAACAAATCATAATTTTATTCATATTTCCAATTGTTTTTCTCATTTCAACTATTTTTTCTTCCTTCTCTGTATCTTAGCTTCCTTCTGCTAACTCTGCAATTAGCTTGTTCTACTTTTTCTAGTTCCTTTGGGTATTAAGTTACATTGTTTATGTGAAGGATCTTTCTTTCTCCTTTAATATAGGTATTTATTGTGAAAAACTTTTGAGAAATTCTTTTGCTGCATCCCAAAAGTTGTGGTATGTTGTGTTTCCATTTTCATTTCTCTCAAAAATATCCATTTCCCTTTTCTTTTTTAACAAACTGATTGTTCAGGAGTGAGTTTTAAATTCACATATAATTGTAAATTTTACAGTTTTCCTCTTGTTATTGATTCGTAGATTTATAACAATGTGGGGGGGAATTAAAAAGATGCTGATTGTTTTCAACCTTCTTAAAATTATTAATACTTGTTTTGTGGCCCAATTTATTATTTAATCTGGAGAATGTTCTGTGTGCACTTGAAAAGAATACATACTCTTCTGCTGTTGGGTGGAATGTTCTATATATATATATATCTGTTAGGTCCAGTTGTTCTATTGTGTTCAAGTCTGCTATTGCTTTATTGACTTCCTGTCTGGGTGACCTATCTATTGTTATAAGTTGGGTACTGAACTCACCCACTCTTTATTATATTGCCATCTATTTCTCCCTTCAGTTCCATTAATATTGGCTTTATGCATTTAGGTGTTCAAGTGTTGGGTGAACATACATGTACAATTGTCATATGCTCTTTTATTTTCAATATGGAATGCTTCACAGATTTGCATGTCATTGTTGCACAGGGGCCATGCTAATCTTCTCTGAATCGTTCCAGTTTTAGTAAATGTGCTGCCAAAGTGAGCAATGTCATATGCTCTTGATGAACTGACCTCCTTATCACTATATGATGACATTTTTTAATACACTGTGACAGTGTCTAACTTAAAGTCTATCTTGTCCAATGTAAGTAGAGCCACCTCTGCTCTTCTGGTTACCATTCACAGGGGGCATCTTTTCCTATGCATTCATTTTCAGTACATGTGTGTTCTTACCTAAGGTGAGTCTCTTTCAGGCAGCATATATAGTAGTCCACTCTTATTTGAAGTTTTGCTTTCCATAGTTTCATTTACCTGCTGTCAACCACAGTTCTACAACCACCCAACTATATCATCAAGGCTTGTTGATCCAGGATCATCTGAAGCCTATGATCTTCTTTCTAACATATCATCAGAGGGTCATTAGTAAGCCAAAGCCATGACACAATGCTTACATCCTTCACCTCGCCCTTCAGGTAGGCATTGCATCAGCTCACAAAAATCACAAGGGCAAGCACAGTATATTTTGAAATAAGAAACAACGTTCACAAAACTTTTACTAAAGTGTAATTATAATTATTCTATTTTACTAGTTAATGCTGTTAATATCTTACTAAACCCGATTTATGAATTAAACTCTATCACAAATATGTGTATATAGGGAAAAAACATTATATATTCAGGGTGTAGTACTATTCGTGGTTTCAGGCACTCACTAGGGATCTTGAAACATATTCCCGGAGGATAAAAAGAAACTGATGTAGTTGGATTGTTTTTTTAAAATCCTTTCAGCCACTCTATGATGTTGGGTTGTAGAATATAATCCATTTACGTTTAACTCTTAATAAGGATCTACTATAGACATTTTGTTCATTGTTTTCTGACAGTTTTATACTTCATTTATTCCTTTCTTCCTTTCCTGTTCTCTTCCTTTGTGATGTGACGATGTTCTGTAGTGGTATGCTTTGTTTCCTTGGCCTTTACCCTTGGTATATCCTCTTTGCTTTCTTTGTGATCACTATGAAGCCTACACAAAATATTGTATATCTGCTTAAAGCTCATAATGACTTAACTTTGCAAATAAAAACTGCACTTAAAACATTTCTCTTCCCATTTTAATGTTATTGATGTTGCAATTTACATTTTTATATGTTTTATATCCACTAACAAATTATTGTAACAACTATTCTATGAGAGTTTAAAGTATTTTATGCACAACTAGAGTACTTTGAGCATACTCTTACATTTGCCATGAGTTTTCTACTTTAGTTTTCATGTTATTAGTCCTTATTCCAATGGGAAGAGTTCCTTTAGCAATTCTTCTGGAAAGGTCGAATGCTGATGAACTTCTACAGCTTGTGTTTGTCTAGGAAAGTCTCCTTTATTTTTGAAGGAGCGCCTTGTCAGGTACAGTATTCTTAGTAGATTTTTTTTTCCTTTCGTCACTTGGAACATATCATCTCACTACCTCCTGGTCTATAAATTTTCTGCTGAAAAAATCTACTGACAGTCTGATAGAAGTTCCCCTATATATGACATGTGCTTCTGTCTTCCTGCTTTCAATTTTTTCTCCTTATCCCTGACTTAAAAACCTAGATTACAATATCTTGATGTTATACTTTAGATTTGAAAAGCTTCCCGAAAGTTTCTGTGTCAAATGCAATGCAATAATGTCCAGAAATAAGGCTTTTAGAGAATGATTGGACAGTGAGTGTTCTAACCTCATGGATGGATTAATCAATCTGATGGATTAATGACTTTAATGAATTATGGGTGGTAGCTGCAGGTAGGTGGGGTATGGTTGGACAAAGTGGATCCCTGGAGATATGCCCTTGGGAACTATTTCTTGCCCCTGGCCCCTTCCCACCACTACTTCCTAGCTGTTATGAGGTAAGAAGCTTCCCTGCCACACATTCCCTTCTACCATGAGGTTCTGCCTCACCTTGCACCCCCAGCAAAGCAGTCAGCTGACCATGGACTGAAACCTCTGAGAGAGTAAACCAAAAATGCATCTTTCCTCCTTTAAATTGTTTGTCAGACATTTTCATCAGCAATGAAACCTAACCAATACACTTGGTAAATACATCTTTTATCATTGTCTGAGATTGTTTGGCTTCCTGGACGTGAATATTCATTCCGCTCTTCAAATTTGAGAAGTGTCCTAATTCTTAAAAATCAAGGTTTCTGCTCTTTTTGTCTCTCTACTCCTTCCGGAACTCCCATAATGTATATATTAGTTCACTTGATGATCTCTCATAAGTCTCCTGGGTTTCTTTCACTTGTTTTCTTTGTTCCTTTGACTAATTTCACATGACTTATCTTGAAGCTCACTGATTCTTCTGCTTGGTCAAGTTGGCTGTGAAAGCTCTCTATAGAATTTTTAAGTTTATTTTGTTCTTCAGTGCTAGATTTTCTATTTGTTTATGTATTTTTTAATGGTGTATGTCTCTTTCTTGAAATTTTCAATTTGTTCCTATCATGTTTTCCTATTTTAGTTTAGCTGTCTATCAGTGATTTCTTGAAGCTCACAGTTATATTTGAATATGAGGGGTTCCCAAAAAATCTCCAGTGAATGCAGGAAATCCAGAGGTAAGATGATTAGATCATGAGAGGTGTGACCTAATCAGTCCATCCTAGTTTGAATGAACTGACTGGGTGGTAACTGTAAGTAGGTGGGGCATAGTTGGAGGACGTAGGTGGGTCACTGGAGGCGTGCCTTAGGTGCAAATTCCCTGTGCCTCTCTCCTCTCTTTCTCTGTGTCCACCCTTGCCATAAGCTGAGACAACTTCCTCTGCTGGGCCCTTCCCCCACAATGTGCAGCCTCACCTTGGGCCCAGAGCAATGGAGTCAGCCATGTATGGACTGAGATCTCCAAAACCATAACCCCCAAATAAACTTTTCCTTCTCTTGTTGTTCTAGTCAGGCATTTTGGTGACAGCAATGCAAAATCTAATTAAAATACTCAATGAATTTCAAGATAATAATTATAAATTCTTTGTTAAAGAGTTCATAGATTTGCATTTCTTTAGGGTCAATTACTGACATTTTACTTTGTCATATTGGTAAAATCATATTTCCTTGATTATTTGAGATACTTGTAGCATTGTGTTGATATCTAATAATCTGATAAAGCAGAAATTTCTTCTATTTTTCACCAGTCAGCCTATTTGAAGATTTTGTGTGGGACATCTGACAGGCTCCACATGTGTACTTGTTGTTAGGAGTCCTTGGGTGGGCTGGCCTAGTGCTTCCGTCACTGGCCTAGCTGGGGCCTCAGAGACAAGCCTGGAACCTGGGTCTACTAGGCCTATGTCCTTAGTTTGTGAAATTTGCCTAAAGCTGGGGACTATAGGAGTGGGCTTGAAGCCTGGTATATGCCACTCTGAGACCAGAGGCAGTCCTAGGCCACAGGTCCATTGATCCAGGCCTGCTTCTTGTGTCCACAAGAGACTATGGCTGAAAGGGTTGGCCTGGAACTAGGGTTGATCTAGTGCCTGGGTCCTAGATTCTAGGCTTTGAGGGCTACTTGGTATATGGACCCCCCTGAGGCCGACCTGGACCCTGGGTCAGTAGAAGTGGGCCTAGTTTTGGGGTGAGTGTGGAGCCTAGGTCTGTGGACACCTACCAAGAGACTAGTAGAGGCCAGTCTGGCATCATAGTTCATTGGGACAGACCTACTGTCAGGTCAACAACAAAGTCAAGTATTCCTTTCATTTTCCTTTCCCCCTGAGGAGGCTATCCCTCTCATACCTAAGCTATCTGGGAGAAGAAGGGGTAACAGAGCAATTTAGACTGTCTTTACTGCCCTCTCTAATGCATCTGTTACTTCTGTGCTCCACCCAGTGTTGTAATTTCATCCTTTTAGTTCCTATGAATGTATTCTCATGTATAAACAATTGTTCAAATTGATTTTCTTTGAAAGGATAGGCACAAGAAAGCCTTACCCTGCCATCTTGCTTGAAGGTAAGGGATAATTTTTAAACTACTCTTCTAAATTGATATTTTCAAGGAATATTAAATGATAAGGAAAATGCTATAATATATAAAATCATTGGGAGGTAAACAGATACAAAACATTATGTATATTAATTTTCTAAAAAGAAACATACATAGTTAGCATGGTGGATCGCAAGCTCACAGTCAGCCTCCACAACTTAGCAAAACTGTGTCAAAATTATAAAAAAGAAGGGGCTGGGGATGTAGCTTGATAGGAGAACATCCCAGGTCAATTTCCAGTACAAAAAAAAAGTAAAGAAAAGAAAAAGGAATATATGTTACCAAGTATAAAAAGAAATGCTAAAAAAAAAAATAGACTAATTAGGTTTAAATAGTATTATCTGTTCTTTACATTATCCTATAGTGTGAAAATTCTCTACAATGAACATGAACCGCATTTAATTAATTCCATGGTACACATTTTCTTCATTTTTAAAATCTCTGAAATTCACATACATCTTAAGACTGATGGCAAATTTAGCTAAATAGTATTGCACATATAGTAGTGAAAAAATAAAACAATAAATATTATTATGTTTTAAAGACACACATGGGGCTGAGGTTGTAGCTCAGTGCCTGCCATATGTGAGGAACTGGGTTAGATTCTCAGCACCACATATAAATAAATAAAAGTTTCATTGACAACTAAATAATTTTTTTAAGAAGATACAAATGGAAACGTACAGTGAAGGTATTCTTAGAAAAGAGGTATTCACTAATGGCTATGTACTGCCATTAGTGAAGGCAGTAAAAGTTTTGTTAATCTTGTAAAGGATAGGTACTATCTTTGTAAGATCTTGTAAATCTTCCCCCAAATGTAATTTTCCCTGACAGTAAAACCTTCTTCATAAAAATAAGTATGAGGCTGGAGGTGCAGAGCACTTGCCAAGCATGCATGAGGCCCTGGGTTCGATCCCTAGCACCACACACACACACACGCACACAAAAAAAAAGTATGGGGGAGAATATGAACTCAAGATACCCAGTTTTTTTTCTCTCTCTCTCCCCCTTTCTTTGAAAAATTAACTTTTGTGGAATGCTAGGTTTGTTGTTTTGTTTTAAAAAGAAAAGATTCTTGAGGTTAATAATTCATTTTTGCTTTTTAAATATGCAAAAAATCTTTAATCCAACTTTGGTGAGGGCTACCTCCCCGCTTGACTCTTCCAAACCTCAACTGTTCCCAAGAGACTGAAGAGCACAGATGAATGGGGAATGGAAAGATAAGAAGGGACAGAATTGGGGTTAACAGTTAAATGAATGAAGTAGTTTTCTTCATTTCCCCTTTTATATAGGCAAAGTCATGACTTCTGCCTACTGCTCCAGCGTAACGTGGGGACCAGAACTTCCCAAAGTTAAAGGATGAACACTTACACCTTATTTCTGTTCCTTCATATACCTTCTCACCTTCCTCTTTACTCACTCTTACCTTACATCCAATTTTTTTTATTAGCAATTAAGGAATTAAGGAGGGTGGCTATGGTTTCAGGCTAATACTACAAAAATAAAAAAGGATAACAAACAAACAAACAAACCCCCAAATGTGTTGTTCAGTCCTTTTTCCACTGTATTATAGTGTGTCAAATAATACACAAAGGATATATAATCCAACTAAAATCCTTAATAATTATTTTCCATAGCTCAAGCTTTTAGGAATTATGTTCTGTAGATAAGCAAAGAGACTATATTAAGACTGCTAGCCAATGGGAAGAATTCTGCCCATCCAACCCATGGATAAGATGCAGCCTTATCCCATTACAGTGTGAATCTAAAAAAAAATACAAAAGAACAAAAAGATTTCACAATTCATAATACCATATCCACCCTCAGCAATACAGAAACCAACATTTGGTGTTTTCTTATAGAAGATTTAGAAAAGAATGTACACATCAATCTGGACACTATGTTGGAAAATTCTATGATGTCACAGGATAACTTAGAATATATATAAGAAAATAAAGCACAGGTCACTAAGAAATGGGCTGCCTTGGAAGACTTTTAATTCTAAATATCTAAAAATATCAGGTAAAGGGCCATTTGTGGGGAGAAACTTCAACCTTTCCCAGTCAGGAAATTTTAAGGACAGAATTAATGTTCTCTTTTGTCTATATAGCTAAGATATATTGCCATAAAAATGAAAGAAAATACATTTTTTGGTTTATTCACTCATTAGATGGACACCTGCTTATTAACCACCTACCATATTCAAAGTATCGTGTTAGTTGCTAGAGGGGATATAAAGGTAAAACAATCCTATTTCTTAGGGTTGAATAGAGGTTTCAGAAAACTCTAAGAAAGAGAACCATAAATGGTCCAAGTAAAAATGTAATCATCAAAGGAGCTCAATGAGAAAAAAATCCCAGTATGCTCACTGTGCTAGAGAGGGTTTGAAGAAGCCAGTACTTATCAAGATATTAAAAAACCATGACAAAATATCTGGTGACATAGAAATAGCACTATAGCATGCTGCTTCTATCAGTAAGAATTTAAAAAGCAATTATCAATTCCAGGGGGAGGCCAGAAAGTCATTGTTCAAATTCAAAGCAAGCCAACATGTGGCATAATTCTGAATCTTTAACTCGAACTGACACTTGCAACATTCCCCTTCAACTGACACGGGTTGATCCCTTCAGTAAATTACATCGTCTATTTATGGATCCAGTCACTCTCTCTGGTCTGCAATAAATAACACATGCATTAGCATCATTAGGCAGCAGCTTTCAAAATTCAAAATCAACCTATAGAGAAAGTATACTTGTCCAATCGAAATTACAGATCCATATGAAAAGTTATAAAACTCAACAACATCAAAGTAACAATATCCCTATCTTTCATATTAAAACTCAAGAGGAGTATCTTTAAATTGGTTCTCAAGATAAGCAACTAAGAAGGCACATCTAGAAGTAAATGTTAACTAGTAAATGAAGCTTTGGAAAATTGAGAGATACTGTAATGGAGCTAATTCCATTTTTCTTGATAGACAATCAACCAACAATAGTTAAACATGTTAGCTTAAGTCATAAAGCATAAACACATGTTTAAAAGCGACAGAGGTAATCAAAGAATAAAATGCAAATATAGAAAATGTAGTTACCTCTATGAAAGGAAACTCAGGGGTACATGGCAAGTTTTCTTTCCACTTTCCATTTTAGATCTTCCTTAACTCTTTGAATCAGATCTTCCTAGCACATGTATTATAAGACAATAATAATACTGACATGAAAAACTTTGCAGAGCATACTATTAAGTGAAATAAAAAGTACTATAGTGTTATAGGCAGTAAAGTCCCATTTATGTTTAAAAAAGAGCATCCACAGATATGTATATATATGAACAGTGATCAAAAAGTTTTCAATTCTGGAGCATTTAGAATTTTCAGATGATGGATATTCAACTGGTAAAGTCTATGCAAATACTCCAATATCTGACAACCTCTGAAATCTGAAACCATCTGGTCCCAAGCATTTCAGATGAGGGATATTCAACCTGTAAACTGTGTTAATGCTTACAAAAAGATCAGATGGGAGAGTGAGCTAAAAGAGAACTTCCACATGTTATTCTAAAAAGTTCCACACTGTCTGAATGAGAATATATTGGTATTCTCTATTGTTTGATTTTTTTTCCTCCATTTTTAAGAACTTGAATTCAAACACAAACTTCATCAGGTATGTTACCTTGATCAAGGTATATACCTCTTTAAGCCTCACTTTCTATCTTTAAAAGAGTTTTATTGAGATCTAATTGATATACCATACAATTCACTCACACTGGCTTCTATCACAGTGCCTGGCTCTAACCAAACACACATCCCATTTATTTCAGGTAAATTTCAAAACAAAGATGGTATAAAGATTTGATCTGATCAGAAATGAGCTAAAACCCTAGATATGAAGAAAGTATAAGAAAGAAGTAAATCCTTTCAAGGGCCAGAACACAGAGTCCTATCCTTCGAGCATATTCCATAGGTCCAGGCCCTCCCTGGAGTTCTACGGAATCCCAGAAACCCAGGGAGCAAGTTCAAAAGCACAAGTTTGAAAGCATCAGCATTTGAGCACATATTTTAGAGTGAAAGTTTCAGGAGGAGAGATATATCCTCACCCCTGCGAAAAACTGAATAGCAAGAAGCAAATCTTGCAGTTTCCGGGAAGATAAGAAGAACACCGCAAGTTCATATTGGACAAGCAGCTGAAACTATACTGTCATGTTTCTACTTTTCAAAGTGAAAATAAACATGACAGGTGCTCATTTGCTGTTCAAGCACTTTCCACTTAAATGGCAATTCCTCAAGCTTACTGACTGCAGCCTGAAGTTATAATTTATTACCATTTCTGTGTTATTCCCTTGCCTCGGCAGAAAGCAGAACATAGCACCTACATTTCAAGACCCAGGAGAGGTAATAAAGTATAATTATTTTGAATTTATGATTAAGCCATAAATTATATGCACTTTTTATTTCAGTTGGTCAGTCAGAGGTTGGGGGAGGAAGGCAATGGGGTCAGAGGAAGGCGTAACAAAAGCCTTTTCCTTTGAATAAAATGTCTAAATCAGGGCAGGATTGAGGGACACCTGGAGGATTTACAAAGATACCACAGTCTCCAAGTTAAGTCCCCAGGGAGCCCTGGTTAAGAGACTTTTAACTCCTAGAAGCCTCTGTTCTTCCTGCCCACAGGGCTACAGACTTCAACTAGAGTGCCCATGTTGACTCGAAAAATAGAAGCAGAGCACAGTTTCAGGTTATACCACATCAAACACTCACTGTGCTCTGGGTCTTGCTGCCTCTAAGCCATATGTATTTCATGGAAGGTGAAACTAATCTATACGAAACTACTGACCAGACTGTCTAAGTAGTCAGCCTTACCCCAAATAACTCTTCTTATTAATAACCACAGAACTCTGATTCAACAGTGGCCAGAAGTTAGCGTTTCCTACCACCAAGAGGCAATTGGTGAGATTTCCCTTTCTTGTAGTCCCTTATGTGGCTATGGAACCCTAAGTATGGGGCAATGAGGTGCAAAGCTGACAAAGCTCAGGGCATGAAGCAAGAGAAGAACATGGCATTCAGCACTCTTCTGTCACCTACTGGCCTCATTGGTTCCCCAATACGCCATGGCCCAGGTCCCAATCTTTGTCATGAGTTCCCATGTTCAAATGTAGCTTGCAAAGCAGGGTCCCACATACATTTTTATTTGGATTCACAAAAGAACTCTGGGAAGGAAGTCTCACGAAGCACTCAGTTTACAGTAGAGGCAGAAACTCAGAGATGCTAATATTCCAGTACCAATACACAGCACAGTGCATCTGGAACCGTCACCTGACAGATAATTCTATAGCCTTTTCATTATTCTACTCTAAAGAGTTGGGGAAGTAAAGCAAAACCAAAACAGAAGTGCTCTGCATTGCTTTTTTTTTTTTTTTCTGTTTTCACAGTGGATTTTTTTCTTGGCAACTGAAGCTTTGAAATAGCTGTTTGTCATAGTAACAACAGGTAGATATTAAAACATAAATGGAAGTGAAATTTAGCTGGGTTTAAATAAATAAAAATAAAAAGAATAGAGAGAAAAGTCCTGAGGAGTGACTTGCAAAAAAAAAAAAAGAAAGAAATTATACATAAAGGGGGACCAAAGGGGGTTTGCCCCAAATGTTTACCTACCACTCACCTTTGTCCCGGAACATCCCACCTTCACACCCAGCTCCTGGTTAATGAACTTAATTTGGTTGATGTCCCTTGAACTGTATAATCTGTTCCACAAAAAACAAACTCAGTTTGTCTCCAACCTACTTTTAAGTCCCTGACTCCCTGGTTACATGCAGTCTATGGAAAACATCTGTGGCAAAGTAAATCATCCTACCCTGAGAAAGACCAGAATGTGCCTTTTTTTTTTTTCTTTAAGTGTGTTTTGAAGTACTGGTTGGAAAATTAGTGAAAATTGTAAATCTGTTTGCAAATCTGGTCATGTCCAACTCTGAGATTAGGGCAAAGATTCCAATTTAAAAGTAAAACCGTGACAACCCCAGCTAAGCGTGTCCTCAGGCACTGCCAGCAGGGCCTTCACTCACTTCCACGGGCAGTGGATTTATTACAGGCACCCGACACGTTCCCCATCAGACACCCCTGGAGTATTTACTTGAGACAGCAGGGTTCAGTCTGCACTTCCTCTGCAGACCAATATATTATTATAAATTGAGCTAAACTGTTTCCTTTTCATAAGTGCTATGAAGTTCAGATTTCAGATATCAGCACAGGGCTGAGGGACTTCTTGCTATTTGGATTTCAAAAAGCAAAGAGAAAAGGCAGTGTTTGGACTACAGTTGCTTTTATTTTTGTTTCTTATTTTTTTTTAGCAGAACATGGAGGAAAATTAATTTTAGAAGACAAACATGACGTCTTAATAAGAAAATACATTCTAAATGCAGACATTGGAGTACACTGTGCCTGCCACAGCTCAGGAAGAAACCAACTATTTCACCTGCATCTGAAGGCAAGAGCTGGGAAAGCTGGAGTAGATTTTATATCTTGTATATCACCTCCTATAAACTAACACTAATTTCTTCTGTTTATCACCTAAAGAGACCCAATATATAAAAATGTATATTTCTTAGAACATGCAAATTTTAAAAAATGCAATTATTTAATATTTTCATTATTAATGCAGTTCTTAAACTCTAAGAAAAATATAACTTTAAGAAGAAATGGAAAGAAAGAAACCTACAGAACATCATCATCTTCTCTTCCCTTCCCGAAAAGCCACTAGGTGAGGCAGAGGCATGGTGCTGAGGTGGGTAGAAGGGAGCCAGGGAGCAGGGGTCAGTCCTTGAGTGGGGTGAGAAGGGCATCCATGTGGTGGGAGGATGGTGGCCTGATGTGAAGTGTCAGACCCCAAGTGGGACAAAATGACAAGTTCCAGCATTCGATTTCTTCTTTTGCAATAACAGCTAATAGTTGCTTCTGAACTCCCCAGTGAATGCGGCTGTTATTCATATTACCACTACAATTACAGATGTGCACATGTACTAAAAAAAGACTAAAAAGGAGTATACTAAATCACACATGAAAATTTTGACATTCTTCTTTCATTTTAAATAGTTAAGTGTTTCCTCTCACTGCTTCTTTTTTAATCAGAGGGGTACATGTAAGATGTTAGTAAACATAAAAGCTAAACTTTTACAAGATACTTATTTTTATACAAAGAAACAATTAATGAAGCTATTTTAAAAGGAATCATTATGGTTCTAATCTCCTTAGAGATGCAAATTACTAACATAAACTACTGAACAAAGGGAAATAATATATTTACTTTAACATCCATAAAGAGTCAAGCCAAATATCCAAATTTGTGTAGTACATTAAAAAAAAATGAAACAATAATCTATTTACATTTGGCCATGGGACAGAAACTTCAGAAGAGAAACTTAGTTCCTGAGGACAGACAGGAGAGGAGGAGGAAAAGAGATGACCTTAACATTAAAAATTTTCCAGACCAAGATTTCAGTGTATTGAGTCAGTCAAAATGGTCCCATTTAGAGTACAAAGAGCACTGCAAATGGATGCAGCCTGCAACCATCCTAGTCCCTCTTCTGCTTCTTACTAATGGAGTGACCTTGGGCAAATTACTTAAGAACTGCCACCTTCCTCGGGATGACTGGAGACTGAGATTGCTTTTAAAAACTGATCTGTAAACTGCAATGTAACATGAAAATGGAAAAGCAGAGATTAAAACCAGTGTTCAACCAAAGTAGGAATCACCACCTCGTGAGAAGAATTTAAGAGGTAAAGGGATACAGCATTAAGTACCATTAACTCATGCTGTGTGAAAGAATCTCTACATAATCACCTTCCAATCCTCCTACAGACATTCAGGAAAAAGTCCTAGACTGGTACCAGTACATAATTAACACTTCTCTAACAGTTACTAAACTCCCTTATTAACAAAGACAGAACAGGACTCAGACTTGAGATCTCCAGCAAAGAAAAGCAGCAGGCACTTAATACTGCTTTAGGTTCTCTATTTTTATATTTATGAAATCCTTCTAGTTATGCCAAGTGATATGTGCTTTCCATTTAAAACAGTGATATAAAATTTCCTTCTAAAATCAATTTATTTGGGTGAAAGAAAAAATAGCTTATTTAGAGAGAAATAATGCATTAAAAGAAAAAGTACAAGTAGCAGGTGGATATGGCAAGAACCTGGAAGTTGATGTACAAGGAACTGAAATTTGGAAAATGGTAAAGAGATATTCCAAACCCTGAAAGCAAGGATCAAGATTTATGTATCTCCAATATCTCTCCACAACCTTACCCAGTAGCCAATACCCAACTAACTGGGAGTTGATTCTTATCATAAACACTGGGCTTGAGCCCTGGTTCTTCCTACCTCCAAAGTCAATGTATCAGTAAATTTCTCCAGGCAGAGAGGAGTGAGATAAACTTTGAATAATAAGAAGCTAGAATCAAGGAGAGAATAAAACCCTGAGAAGCTTTGTGAGTAAAAATGGATATCTGCACACTGAGCACTGGAACATAGAGACCCACCAAAAAAAAAGAGCATCCCAAAAATGTCAAGTAAAGCAGCAAAAAACAAAACCCATCGAACCCCATAGGTTCACTTAGCCTAACCCACAGCTGAAATATTATTTGCCAAAGAACTAAATGACAAGTGGAAAGAAAGACCCTGTAGTCCCACTAGATATCCCTGAGAAGAAATTAACTACAACACTAGAAAAAATCTTCTCAGTCCTAAAATCTCAGACAGGGGACTGTTTTTAAAAGTCATAGAAATAAGTTGATTTGGATGACTTACCACCTCTGATGAAGAATCCTGAAAACTGTTTAGCACATTTGAAAACTACAAATATGCTAAACAGTTGAAGTAAAAAGAAGAGCAACTTTTCAAAACTGAGCAGTACTGTTAAAAAAACACACTTGATATATGTTCTCATAGGAAAGTTTCATTATTAATTCAAAATACTAACATTAAAAATTTTACTTCAAAAGACACATTCTAAATATACACCTAATAATCTACACTTAGACTAGAGTGTAAATATAAGTTTGAGTCTAAGATTACCAAGCATAAAATAGCAGTCTCCTTGGTGAAGGGGAATTGCCAAACCAGGTGTCTCTATGTCCCACGAGATCTTAAAACCAACATGCCAAGTATCAGGATCTCTGCCTTCGAAATTAGAATCATCATCACTCTCATCTTCAGAACCTGTTAAAAAGAGGAGAAAATGATCAGGAAAATATATATATATGTTTAATCTAAACTTCTGAGCTTTACAATCATTATCTTAAAATAATTAAATTTTTATAGAATATGGTTATTAATGAAGTACATACATTTTGTTCATATTTTTAAAGAAACATTCTACAATATTTTCAGCATGACATTTGTTTTTCATCAAAAAACTTTAAATAAAATAATGAGGAAATAACCACTGATATTCAGGGAGACAAACTCTTATTTGTTTAATTTAAAGCAAGTAAGTTAGTAAATCTGATAAAGGGATATTTTTTTAGGAATATTTTAATTACCAAAATTAATTCCAGAAAAAGCAGAAGAGCTAAACAAACCATAGAAGGTAGTGGCAAGTGTCAAAGAACTCTCTCTCAGGGAAACACAGGCCAAGACAGTTTCAAAGAATTCACTGCTAAACAATTAAGGAATGGGTAATTTCAATGGCATTTAAATTGTTTAAGAGCACAGGAAAATGAAAGCTTCCAAATTCATTTTGTGGAAATAAAATAATATGTTTCAAAACTCATAAGGAAAACACACACCTACCAAAACTGATCTTACACCCGAAAATCAACGTAAAATTTCCAAATATTAGAAAATAGCATCCAAAGCTAGCAACATATTAAAAGAATAAAATCCCAATACTAAGTAAAACTTACTTTGGGAATAGAATGATAGCTAAATAGCTAAAAACTTAGACTTAAAATTCATCATATTCATAGATGGAAACGAAACAAAACAAATTATGAGTTATCACTCCGGTAACAAAAATAATTGATAAAATACAATAGCCTTTCACGATGAAAATCTCAATAAAATAAGAATAGATGGATATTTTTTGACCATGATAAAATATAGCTCTGTCTCAATCCCAAAGCCAGCACAATACTGTAATAGAGAAACATCAGGAACATTGCCAAAGTACAGAACTAGACCCATCATTATTCTAAAGGAATGGCCAACATGATGGTACCTTCTGAAACTGCCTAACAGAGCAGCCCTATTTAGACAAAATAAGAGATATATGCTGGCAGGGCATGGTGGTTCATGCCTATAATCCCAATGGCTTGGGAGGATGAGGCAGGAATATTACAAGTTCAAGGCCAGACTCAGGAATTTAGTAAGAACCTGCCTCAAATTCAAAAACAAAAGGGGCTGGTAATATAGTTCAGTGGTCAAGCATTCCTGGATTAAATCCCCAGTACCAAAATAAAATAAAATATGCTAGGTACAAAGTCAAATCACATAATTAGTAACTTCAAAAATATAAACAAACACCTCACATATAAAAAACATCTATAGAAATATCGAGTAAGATTCTTATGTTAATGTTACTAAAGAGCAAAAAAGAAGATTTAAACAGATGTAAAGATACACTATATTCTAGGAAAATAAGGCAGAACATTGTGAAAAAGTCAGTTCTCCCTAAATATCTACCTGTTTGTTTGTTTGTTTGTTTGCCAGAGATGGAACCCAGGGCTTCTTGCATACTAAGTTTGCATACTACCACTAAGCCACAACTCCACACCTTTTTGTTTTGTTTTGTTTTTTTAATTTTGAGGGAAGGTCTCACCAAATTGCCCCACCTAACCTCAAACGTGTGATCTTCCTGCCTCAGCCTCTCAAGTAGCTGGGATTATAGATATGGGCCACCACACTGGCTTAAATCTATCTTCATATTAGACTTAATCAAAAGAAAGATCAACAAGATAGTGTTTTAGGTGAGTGGGGTTAGTAACTAGACAAGATGGTTCTATAATACAGTAGTCCCTTCTCTTCCACAGGAGATATACTTCAATGCTCCAGTGTTTACCTAAAACCATGGGTAGTACTAAATCCTGTATATACTGTTTTTTTTCTATATATACATGTCTATGATAAAATATAATTTATAAATTAGTCATAGTAGGAAATTGAAATAATATAATATAATAAAATGTATATGAATGTGCTCTCTTTATATCCCAAAATATCTAATCATATTTTCACCTTTTCACTAAGGAAGCACTTGATGCTTTTTTTTTGACATGTCCAAATTGTCAGTATCACTATTCTTGTGTGTTGGGGTCATTAGTAAGTAAAACAAGTGTCACTTGAATAGAAACACTTCACTATAGGGAAGCTGATGTGACAACAGAGCCAGTAAGTGACTAATGAGCAGGTGTCTTACACAGCTGGACACAGGGATCACTTGCATCCTGGGTTGGACAGAGTGCACAGCATGAGACTGCTTCATGCTATTCAGAGAAAGGGGATGCAAATTGTGAATTATTTCTGGAATCTTCCTTCAGTAGTTTCAGACAACAGTTCACTATAGGTAACTAAAACCACAGAAACTGAACTGCAAGTAAGGAGGGACTACTGTATACATGGAAATATAAACAAGTGAAAATAGCCAACGGATGTTTGTCTTAATATATAGAATTCCTACACATTGACAGGATTAGGTTCAGCAGGAAAATGGACAAATGTTATGAAGACAGAAATTATAAGGGAATCAAAACTAGAGGCTGAAGGTGTAGTTCAGTGGTGCAGCATTTGCCTAGCACATGCAAGACCCCTGGGTTGAACCTAAGCACCACCCCCCCATAGACATACAAGAAAATAAAACAAGCTCATAATACATTTAAAAAGATGTTTCAATTCATTCATATAAAAGAAATGCAAATTAATCCACAAGAGCTATTTTTTACCTATCAAATCAAAAAAGACTTTGTGCCTTTGTTGTTTTTTTTCACACTTTAAAAAATACAGTTAGTAAGAGTGTAGCAAAATGGCACACTCACATTCTGTAGAGGTCAATTTTACAATTCATATGAAAATTACAAAAAAGCACAAAAGCCTTTGTCCCTTATAAAATTCCACTTTTGGGCTAGGGCCATAGCTCAGTGGCAGAGCGCTTGCCTAGCATGCGTGAGGAACTGGGTTTGATCCACAGCACCACATTAAAAAATAAACAAATAAAATAAAGGCATTCCATTCATCTACAACTACCAAAAATTTTTTTAAAAATAATTTCACTTTAAAAAATACACACTAAAATTCCTACTTTCAGAGGTTGTTAAATAATAAATAGTGCTTGCATATTATTTATTATAGCACTGTTTATTTATTGTACTAGTTTATAAGAACAAAAGATGAGAAACAGTTTAAATGTCCATCAAAGGTTTCTGGTTAAATAAATTATGCTATGTCGAGACAATGAAATATTATGTAGCCACTAATAATAGTATGACTAAATGTTGATATGGAATTAATATATTTTTAAGAAAAAAAAACTAAATGACTATAATTTGTATAAAAAACACAGTGCATATATTTCTGGAAGGATACTCAGGAATGATTTTTCTGGGAAACAAGAGCAGAAGACACACATTGAAGAGGTAGAAGGTGAACATTACAATTGTCTATATTCAGTCTTGCAGGAATGGCCCAACCTAAAAACTTTTTTAAGTCCATCAAAAAAGTTGAGCACTTGCTAGATACTAAGCACTGTTCCAAGAACTTGGGACATAGATGACTGAAATAAAGAGCTATGTCCCCATGAAGCCCTCCTTCTACTGGAACTATAAATAAGGGTCAGTGATTACTATTAAGGGGACATTTAAAATTTAAATTCCATCAGACTTGAAACTGCTCTACTAGACTTTGGTCTTCAAGAGAAAGGTCTCTGCTTCTATTTCATCGAAATTTAGAGCCCTAGTGATTGGCACATCGAAGGCATTCAATGAACACTGGTACTAACTGCTTGCTTTAAACAAAATGTTCTTTCAATTCCACCATTCACAGTCCTTACTAAGTTAAGACCGCAGATATGAAAATACTTCAAACTAAAGAACAAAATAAAGCACAACACTGCTGTTAAACTAGTACAAGCCTCAACTCTAAAGTGGTTTAGAGGGAGGTTCAACAAGGGTTAGAATGCTTAGAGCAGAATTCAAAGAGAAGGTGAATCCTGAAAGACAAGAGTGTTTAGATTGGCAGAGGGTATTGTAATAAGTAATGAGAGAAGACAAGATGATGCTAAGTTTTGTGCAGTTAAAATGAATAATAAAGCATGTTTTATTTAGGCTAAGTCATGTACACGTCACATATAAACACCACATAAACAATCCAAAAGTACATGCACCCCAATAGACAGACTCCCTAGATTCTGAACATATTACTCTAGAGTAATGTTTATAAGGGCCAAAAGCACTAAAGGAAAGTAGGGGGAAAGTGGAATTCCCCTTTATGACTATTCATTCACATTACTTTGAGCTAAAGCATGATGAAAAAGTACAGACCAGAAAATCCAAGTTTCATGGGTCCCTGCAAGAGAGGAATGCTGCTGAATGACTTTTAAGGACACATCCTACTGTGGGTATTCTTCAGTTTGAATCTAAAATCTAATGCTGCCATATTAATAGAATCGCATCCTTTTTCATATTTGTTCTTCTTTCTAAGACATTTTTTTTCCTCAAGAACTTTAGTATCTTTTAATTAGATACTTTCTTTAAAAATATCGTCATATAATAAAAAGGTCCAAAGCCATCTCCTATGTTAACTCCAAAAATATTTTTAAAAGAATCCTCTGGGGGCTGGGGTTGTAGCTCAGTGGAATAGCAATGGCCTAGCATGTGTGAGGCACTGGGTTCAATTCTCAGCACCACATATAAATAAATAAAATAAAAGTTCACTGACAACTAAATATATATATATATATATATATATATATATATATATATATATATATATATATTTTTTTTTTTTTTTTTTTTAAAAAGAGGGCTGAGTTGTGACTCAGTGGTAGAGCACTTACCTAACATGTTCGAGGCCCTAGGTTCAATATTCAGCACCACATAAAAATAAATAAATTAAATAAAGGTATTGTGTCCAACTACAACTAAAAAATAAATATTAAAAAAAAAGGATCCTCTGGATTAGAGATGACAAACACCTTACACATTAGGGGACATAGTTGATTTGTTGGTTGTAAGTTTTTTGAGCTCCAGTAGAGAAGGATTTCAAAACTTTCTCCAGGGTTAGGAGGAAAGAGTGGTATGATCAATTACTAGTGTCCATCATGGACACTAAAAGGGTCCATGGCAGTATCTGCACTACACAGTTGCTGTCCATGTCTGATGGCATTCTTCAGGCAGTTCCTTTTTATATATAACACACAGTTACAAATAGTGTTATGCATAGCACTCGAAAATACCAGAATTTGTTAAACTTGAGACTGCAAAGCAGAACAGAACTCACAAAGGTATGTAGCTTTACTTGTTCTGTATTTCCTTAAGAAATCTAAATTGGTGGCAACTGATAAAAGTACTTTGCATAAAAATCCAAATTCCCAGCTCTTCTTGAATTATAAGATCTGGCATTCATGAACCAGCCACAAATGGCTATAGGTGAGAAGAAGCTGCCCCCTTCAGACAAGGCACTCTGTCCTCAATCAGCAAATGCACTTTACTCATCTGTGGTCCCTGCCTGCACCCTACAGAAACATCTGTGAACCTGCTCTGGAGCTGGGACACAGAGCCCACAGGCACACTGGGCCTATGACCTGCTTTTATCAATAAAGTTTAACTGGAACATAGTCTTGCTCACTCTTTTACATACTGTGGCTGTTTTCTCACATGACAGCAAAGGTTGAGTAGCTAAAACATAAACTACAAGACCTACAATACTGAAAATATTTATTATTCACCCCTTTACAGAAAACACTTGCCAATCTCTTCAAGTCTTGATGTTTACAATTAATGTGAAAGCTGAGGCCAAATAATGGTGTAATGTTACTAATAACACCATAAAACATAATAAAAAATTAATGCTAAAATTAGTAGATACCCAGATCAATTTAGCAAAAGAATAGTGATCTGAGAAATCATGTTTTTATTTGTCAGACTCCAAGGCCCAAATAACAATGGATATAGCAAATGACACAAGAAAAACAAATATTTCAATGATAACTTTAAAAATAAATGATTCTTCAAACTACATAGTCAGGGGGTTTTAGGTGGTTTTAACACCACTGAGTATGGATTTTCTAGTCAGTGGCTATCTTTAGAGGCTAACGGGCTGGTTTACTACTTTCCCTCTCATTTTCATCTTGGCACTCTTCTCAATCTGGCACCAATAAAGTCTGAATGACAATCAGAGACAGCAATTGCAATCAGTGTTTCCCGATGTCTCCCATAAATCCAGCACCTTTGAAATGTGCTCATTAAAATGATGTTTTGTTGAGGGTTTTCCCCCCTTGGGCTCCATAGGAAGGAGAGAAGTTGTGGGTCTGATAAATTTTTTATTACGTAAGTATAGTGCTGCTCACTTTCTCAGTGAAATCAACTTGTAATTATCTATAGCAACTGCAACTGATTACTCTTGCCCCATGTTATTTTGGAAACAAGCAGAGGCAATGGGTCCCTGCTTGCCTTTAAGCCTCAGTAAAATTGGAAGGATTTTAAGTGGCTCAGTGTGTTTAGTACATTCCCAGCTCCCATTAACCAAACTGTTAGAGAAGTAAACGATGTGACAAAATACAAAAGAACATGAAGTTTTCAAGTCCAGTTTAAAATATCCAGAACTTCCCAAAGAGAAAATAGTTTAAATCTTTTATGCTAACTAGTTTCTGAGGGAAAAAATGTATTCAATTTAATTAAGGATACATGCCATCCAATATTTGGTTTACATTTATAAAGTTATATGCAACCAGTTATAGAGGAAAACAAAGACAGAAGCCATAGCATGACAGTAGAGGTTACAATGCTAATCAAATAAGATATATTACAAAAAAAGTGTACCATATTTAACAATATGCTTAAGTGAAACTGTATGTCAATACAGTATAATCTCTCTCTTATATAAGTATACATTCATCACAAATTTTGGTCCATTTCTTGACCCTTTCTTGGTCAAGAGCTAAGACTTCTAAGACTCTATTTTACAATTATATTCTCTCTATTTCCTTTTCGGATCTTTTTTTTTTTTTTTTTTTTTTTTTTGTGATGCTAGGGATTGAACCCAGGGCCTTGTGCATACAAGGCAAGCACTCTACCAACTGAGCTACATCCCTAGCCCTCTCTATTTCCTTGATTCCATACCCTGAGGGGTTTACACAGCAATCCTTTCCTATCCATGTTCCAGATCTGGAAGCAAGAGAAACTCAAAAGTTAAAGGTTGCCCAGCTGGTAGACACCATTAGGCTCAGCCTAATGCTGTCTTCTTGGCCAGTACTAATCTGTTACAGTCCATTGTCTGGGATGGGGTCTATTTTAAAAACTGGAGGGAGACAGAAGGTAAAAGAGAAAGATGAAAGGTTGAGAAGACACATTAGAAGAAAAAATGGCATGGTGTGTGTACAAAAACAGAATCAATTATGGATTGCAAGTGGGCCACATGAAGAACATGGATTCATAGGAGAAGATGCTGGAAAAGAGGGAGAGACCAGGACATGGAGGATTTGGGGAACCACAGTAAGGAATCTGGATTTATACAGAAAGCCACAGACACTGGAGACTTTCTCACAGGTCACATCTGCTTTTGAGAATGATCTCTGGGGAAAGCCCAAACTTCATGGGCAGACTTGGTGTGCTTTTTTTCTGGACCAGTTCCCAAAGCAATGGCAAATGGGTTGTGCATAAGCTGGAGAGCACTGAGGAAGCACTTAGAACAACTATATCCCTAAGCTAGAAAGGGTACCCAAGGAGAAGGCTCCCTACCGAAATTCTACAATTTATACAATGCTTTCCTTGATGGACTAAGATCAAAAAGGAGAGAAGCCTGCTGCTGATACGGTATATACTTCTTTCTCAGCTACCCAAGAATGAGTGGTCTGAAGAAATGCAGAGAATTTAGAAAAGTTTGAAGGGGGAAAAAATATCAATCCCAACTCAGACTCTATAACAAGAAGCTGCTTTCAGCTGCCTGGAAACAGGCAATTCAGGACAAATGAAGTCCCTTGACAGAGATAAATTGTAAAATTAATTATAAGTTTTCTGGGATTTTAGGCGAAATATTGAAAACTCTTTATGGAAAAAAAAAATCTAAAGCCCTTCAAAATGATGTCTGGCTCTGTCAGTTTTCAGTTTAAGCATTTGGGATAAAAAAATGTAAGATAAAAATATCCACATATATAGGAGAACCTCATTACATCACGTTTCATGGACTTAGGGGGAAAAGTGAAGTGAGAAAGGAGAGAAAAATTGCTTTGAGGGCCCCTGGCTAAAGCTTCAAAATCACATTAGATGAAGTCAAATATAAAATAAGGAAAAGAAGCAGTGACACTTTTCAAACAATACATTCTCCAAACCAGAGCTCATGAGGTTCCTTGGGCCCCAGGAAGGTGCAAAGGGAATGATGGAGACCTACAGGAAACCTGGACACTATAAATAACACTAAAGACCAGACCACGCTGGGTGAATCAAGATGATAATTATTTATTCATCCACCTTCACACAAAACTTTACCCGGAGTTCAAAGTACATATCCAAGGCCCAGTTTCCCTCAATCCCACTTCTTACAAAAAGGAAGACCATGGCCACAAAACACAAGGGCAGTCATTTGGAAGCCAGGAGCTAAAGAAAAGCCAAAAAATAAAAGGGATGACATTGGAAACTGGTTATATCATTATTGTTAAAACAAGGTCCACCTGAATCCAGTGAAATATCCTAGTATTGAGAAAATTCCTTACCTTTTAAAATTAAGTTTCTTTAGGTCCAGTTGTTTGCTACCAACAGAATCCTAAAACTGAAAGGAGATTACAGTTGCAGAAATCAAGAGTTACTAGCTAGTGTCTACACTGTAGCCCAGTAGTACAAACTCCTCAAGAACAACAAAGACTTTCTGACTTTGGACACCAAACACTCATTTTCTGTTCTATGCGCATATAAAGAGGCATCAAGATGCAAATCATGCCTCAGTGAGCTTCCAATTTAATTCAAATGTGAATAAACATGATCTAGTTTTAGAAATTGGGACAGTATTTATTTTTTATTTATAATTATTTATTTAGTATTTATTAGGGAGAAGTAGACACTAGAAGAAAAGACTTCTGAGATGTGTGTATGTTTTATTTCTTAATAGGAGAGCTAGGTACACAGATATGTTCACTTAGTAGCAATATACCAAGCTGAATATTTATGGCTTATAGGTCAATAATTTTTAAAAACTAAATAGACAGATTAGACGATTTCTCTTACAGAATCTATTGAAATATTCAAAAAGATTGAAAATAAAGGAATAAGTAAGAAAAGAGAAGATTCAACAACCAAATCATATGGATTCCAGGAGGAAGGAAAAATATTTGACAAAGTAACTCAAGAAAATGTTCCACAATTGAAGCACATGTGTTTCCAGATTGAAAAGCCTACAAAATGCCAGCATAATACATGAAAAATATCACTGCAATGTTGTAAAACATTAGGAAAAAAATCCCCAAAAAAACTGATATAAAAGATGAAGAAAAGTCACAATCCTCGATAGGAGTAAGATAAACAATAGTAGTGCCATGTCCTCGAAATTCTGAAGAAAAATTATTTCCCACCAAGATTTCCAAACTCAAATTCTATACATATGTCAAGGTAAAAATAATTCAAAATATACATGACCTCAAAAATTTCCTCCTAAGAACTTTTTCTCAAGAGTGACTGGAGGACATACTCCACCAAAATAAAGAAACACAGAAGGAAAGAGAACGACAGGGAATGCAAGAGTCTGAAGAACCCATAAGAGAGAAGCGAAAAGAAACCTATGGGTTATGAAGAAGAGATATTTAAAAGGGGCTGCTGTCCATCCGGCAGAGAAGGCAATCAGTCATGACCAGACAGATGAGACGATTCTGGAAGACATTTCTCCAAGACAACAAATCAACAAAATATCTAACTGTTCTGAAGCTCTTGAGAGGAGATTCAGATGACTAGTAGAGAGTCTGGGATTTAAGTGGTCCTAAGTACATCAGAAACTAAAAAACAGACAAAAAGCAAGACCAGTATTAACAGAAGAAGAAATTGCAAGTTGGCAAGAAAAGATCAACTGGTCACAAATTATTACAAGCTCAGAACAGCATGTACATGCACATGAAGGCTGAATGCCAATACAATCAAAATTATAAAATATTTGCAATAAGAATAGAAGGAAATCAGAAGAGTGTGCATGCACAGACAGAGAGAGAAAGAAAACTAAGTAAACCCTCACCTTCCATATTAGGAAGCTAACAGACAATGCTCAAAACAATGTAGACACATTATAACCTACCTGAAAAAATAGAGGAGAAAGACCACCTCTAGGGAAATGGAACTGAGGAGAGGGGCATGGATAACTGCTATTTTCTCTTCAAAAAACAGGATTAAAATATGACTTTAAAAAAATTATATAAATGCAAGGCTGGTGCTGTATCTCAGTGGTAGAGCACCCGCCTCTCATGTGTGAGGCACAGGTTCAATCCTGAGCACCACATAAAAATAAATAAAGATATATTTTAAAAAATTCCAACAACTTAAAAAAATTATATAAATGTACTAATTTTTTTTTTTAAAAATGTAGTTGTAGTTTCACCTCAAAGCCCTAGAAAAGGAAGAGCAAAACAACAGCAAATGTAGCAGAAGGCAAGAAATAATCAAAATCAGAGCGGAAATCAACGAAATTGAAACAAAAGAAACTATTGAAAAAATTAACAAAACGAAAAGTTGGTTCTTTGAAAAAATAAATAAGATCGACAGACCTTTAGCCATGCTAACGAAGAGAAGAAGAGAGAGAACTCAAATCACTAACATACGGGATGGAAAAGGCAATATCACAACAGACACTACAGAAATACAGAAGACAATTAGAAATTATTTTGAAAACCTATATTCCAATAAAATAGAAGATAGTGAAGACATCGATAAATTTCTTAAGTCATACGATTTACCCAGACTGAGTCAGGAGGATACTCACAACTTAAACAGACCAATAACAATAGATGAAATAGAAGAAGCAATCAACAGACTTCCAACCAAGAAAAGCCCGGGACCGGATGGGTATACAGCAGAGTTTTACAAAACCTTTAAGGAAGAATTAATGCCAATACTTTTCAAGTTATTTCAGGAAATAGAAAAAGAAGGAGCTCTGCCAAATTCATTCTATGAGGCCAACATCACCCTGATTCCGAAACCAGACAAAGACACCTCAAAGAAAGAAAACTACAGACCAATATCTCTGATGAACCTAGATGCAAAAATTCTCAATAAAATTCTGGCGAATCGGATACAAAGGCACATCAAAAAAATTGTGCACCATGATCAAGTAGGATTCATCCCTGGGATGCAAGGATGGTTCAATATACGGAAATCAATAAATGTTATTCACCACATCAATAGACTTAAAAATAAGAACCATATGATCATCTCAATAGACGCAGAAAAAGCATTCGACAAAGTACAGCATCCCTTTATGTTCAAATCATTAGAAAAACTAGGGATAACAGGAACTTACCTCGACATTGTAAAAGCTATCTATGCTAAGCCACAGGCTAGCATCATTCTCAATGGAGAAAAATTGAAGGCATTCCCCCTAAAATCTGGAACAAGACAGGGATGCCCTCTATCACCACTTCTATTCAATATAGTTCTCGAAACACTGGCCAGAGCAATTAGACAGACGAAAGAAATTAAAGGCATAAAAATAGGAAAGGAAGAACTTAAATTATCACTATTTGCAGATGACATGATTCTATACCTAGAAGACCCAAAAGGGTCTACAAAAAAACTACTAGAACTAATAAATGAATTCAGCAAAGTGGCAGGATATAAAATCAACACGCATAAATCAAAGGCATTTCTGTATATCAGCGACAAAACTTCTGAAACGGAAATGAGGAAAAACACTCCATTCACAATATCCTCAAAAAAAATAAAATACTTGGGAATCAACCTAACAAAAGAGGTGAAAGATTTATATAATGAAAACTACAAAACCCTAAAAAGAGAAGTAGAAGAAGATCTTAGAAGATGGAAAAATATACCCTGTTCATGGATAGGCAGAACTAACATCATCAAAATGGCGATATTACCAAAAGTTCTCTATAGGTTTAATGCAATGCCAATCAAAATCCCAACGGCATTTCTTGTAGAAATGGATAAAGCAATCATGAAATTCATATGGAAGAATAAAAGACCCAGAATAGCAAAAGCAATTCTAAGTAGGAAGTGCGAATCTGGCGGTATAGCGATACCAGACTTAAAACTATATTACAGAGCAATAGTAACAAAAACAGCATGGTACTGGTACCAAAACAGGAGGGTGGACCAATGGTACAGAATAGAGGACACAGAGACTAATCCACAAAGCTACAACTATCTTATATTTGATAAAGGAGCTAAAAGCATGCAATGGAGGGAGGATAGCATCTTCAACAAATGGTGCTGGGAAAACTGGAAATCCATATGCAACAAAATGAAACTGAATCCCCTCCTTTCGCCATGCACAAAAGTTAACTCAAAGTGGATCAAGGAGCTAGATATCAAATCAGAGACTCTGTGTCTGATAGAAGAAAAAGTTGGCTCCGATCTACATATTGTAGGGTCGGGCTCCAAATTCCTTAATAGGACACCCATAGCACAAAAGTTGATAACAAAAATCAACAAATGGGACTTACTTAAACTGAAAAGTTTTCTCTCAGCAAGAGAAACAATAAAAGAGGTAAATAGGGAGCCTACATCATGGGAACAAATTTTTACTCCTCACACTTCAGATAGAGCCCTAATATCCAGAGTATACAAAGAACTCAAAAAATTAAACAATAAGAAAACAAATAACCCAATCAACAAATGGGCCAAAGACCTGAACAGACACTTCTCAGAGGAGGACATACAATCAATCAACAAGTACATGAAAAAATGCTCACCATCTCTAGCAGTCAGAGAAATGCAAATCAAAACCACCCTAAGATACCATCTCACTCCAGTAAGATTGGCAGCCACTATGAAGTCAAACAACAACAAGTGCTGGAGAGGATGTGGGGAAAAGGGTACCCTTGTACATTGCTGGTGGGACTGCAAACTGGTGCGGCCAATCTGGAAATCAGTATGGAGATTCCTGGGAAAGCTGGGAATGGAACCACCATTTGACCCAGCTATTGCCCTTCTTGGACTTTTCCCCGAAGACCTTAAAAGAGCGTACTACAGGGATACTGCTACATCGATGTTCATAGCAGCACAATTCACAATTGCTAGACTGTGGAACCAACCCAGATGCCCTTCAATAGATGAATGGATAAAAAAAATGTGGCATTTATACACCATGGAGTATTACGCAGCACTAAAAAATGACAAAATCATAGAATTTGCAGGGAAATGGATGGCACTAGAGCAGATTATGCTTAGTGAAGCTAGCCAATCCCTAAAAAACAAATACCAAATGTCTTCTTTGATATAATGAGAGCAACTAAGAACAGAGCAGGGAGGAAGAGCAGGAAGAAAAGATTAACATTAAACAGATAGATGAGGTGGGATGGAAAGGGAGAGAAAAGGGAAATTGCATGGTAATGGAGGGAGACCCTCATTGTTATACAAAATTACATATAAGAGGTTGTGAGGGGAATGGGAAAATAAACAAGTAGAGAAATGAATTACAGTAGATGGGGTAGAGGGAGAAGATGGGAGGGGAGGGGAGGGGGGATAGTAGAGGATAGGAAAGGTAGCAGAATACAACAGTTACTAATATGGCATTATGTAAAAATGTGGATGTGTAACGGATGTGACTCTGCAATCTGTATTTGGGGTAAAGTTGGGAGTTCATAACCAACTTGAATCTAATGTATGAAATATGATATGTCAAGAGCTTTATAATGTTTTTAACAACCAATAAAAAAAAAAATAAAAGAAAAAAAAAAAAAAAAAAAAAAAAAAAATGTAGTTGTAGATGGACAGCATGCCTTTATTTTATTTGTTTCATTTTTACATGGTGCTAAGGATCTAACCCAATGCCACTGAGTTACAACCCCAGCCCAAATGTACTAAATTTTAATAAAAACTAAAAATAACTAACATTCATTGAATGCTTACTGCATGCTAAACACTGTGGTTATGTCCTTATCTTTATATGCTATTTACATATAAATACATTACATTTTATGTTAAATACTTGTATATAATCCTAACAATCCTGAGGTGGGCACTGTTCTTATCACTATTTCACACATGAAAAAACATAATCACAAAGAATTTAAGTAACTTGCCTAAGAGCCCACAACTAATTAATATCAATACAAATTATGTCAATCAATAGTACAGAATCCAAATATCCAATTAATGCTATAAATAGTAAAGTCTGCTCCACTCCAATTCGCCTGCTTACCCTTTGCTCATCATACCAAGATATCATTAAAAATCCAGCCATTCACATTCTTGCAAATCACATGTCTGTTAAGGGATACATCTAGAATACCTAAAGAACTTGTAAAGCCCTGATTTGAAAACAGGCAAAGGATGTGAATAGACATTTCTCCAGAGAAGATACAAAAAAGGCCAATAAACATATGAAAGGATACTCGACATCATTAAATATTAGGAAAATGCACTCCAAAACCCCAATGAGATTCTCTTCACACTCAATAGAATGGCTAATAAAAAAAAAAAGAAAGACAGAAAATAAAAAGTGCTGGCTTCGATGGAGAGCAATTAAGAACTCTTGTGCATTATTGGTGGGAATGTAAAATAGTGCTATTGCTGGGGAAAATAGTAGGGCAGTTCCTCAAAAGAGTGAGAGCAGAATTACCATCTGGTCCAGCAATTTCACTTGTGTGTATAGTGTACACTGCAGCGTTATTCACAACAGCTAAAGATGAAAACAACATTGATAGATGAAGGGATAAACAAACAATGGAGTATCAGTTTGCACCTTAATAATAAGTGAAATACTGATACGCTCTATAAAATGGACAAACCCTGAAGACAGTATGTTCAGTGAAATAAAGCCTGACACAAAAGGACAACTGTGGTGTGATTCCATTTATATGAGGAACCTGGAGTAGTCAAACACATAAGGGCAGAAAGTGGAACAGTGTTACCAGGGGATAAGAGAAGGTGGCTGGGGAGTCACGGTTCAATGGCCACAGTTTCAGCACAGGACAATGAAAAAGTTGTGGAGATGGATAATGGTGGACGGAGGCATGACAACGTGAATGCACTTAATGCTACTGAAATCTACACTTAAAAATGATTACAAGTCACACGTATGGGTGTGTATATATATCATAATACAGAAGAGTAAAAAAGGGATGAACTATTGATACAAACAACAACATGGATGAATCTCAAAATGATTATGTTAAATAAAAGGACTCAGACAAAAAACATTATATTATAAACTATATGTAATCCCATTTATAGAAAATTCTAAAAATTGGCAACAAACGTCATTGCTGGTCTTCCTTTCTCACTAGCGTTGAAATTTTGCCACTTTTTTTTTCCAGTGGTTCCTTATCTGACACCACGCACAAGCCTGGTACTTTGTACTAGACGTGACAAGGCCCCGCCTTCTGCCATCCATACCCCTGCCTCTCTGTCTTCATGTCTGGATTCCCCCTTGTCATACTCCATCCTGTTCACACTGCTGCTTCGGAAACACCCCACTCATGTTCTATGGAGTTTCAATTGCATTCCATGTTCCCTCTACTAGACTGCTCTCCCTTCCGTCAAATTTCCACGTGACTCGTTCCTTCTAGTTTTTGCTCAAATGCTACTTTCTGAATGAGGCCCTGCTTGACTCTGTGATGTAAGACTGCAAGCCTGTCCCCCACTCTTGTTGCACAACCTACTTACTTATTTTGTCTCTTCTTGTTAGAATGTAAAGATCAATGAGGGCAGGAATTTCTGTCCGTTGGGTTCACTGTCACACACTCAACTTCTAGAACTACTCTTGGCAAAAGCGATTAATGAATAAATAATTTCACAGGGGGGAAAAGTGATTTGTAGGACAGAGTGAGTTTAACTGAGCAGTATAAATGATGTTAAAAATAACTGGCAAACTACAGCATGATGTAATAAAACCAACCTAGATCAAATGAGTTTTGAGACCTTAAGGATGTTGAGAGATGCAGAAAAACTTAAATATCAACATGTTTTTAAGATTATGAATGCTCCAAAACCCTTAGCTGCAATTATAATCTAGTTTTTTTGTGATCTCAGTGATGCACTAACGAATATAGAGCTACTTGTTTCAAAACAGAGATTCAAGAATTATGGGACTAGATTTCCATCCTTAAGAAAATTCAACTTTTCCCAAATAGAGAAAGGAGAATCATGGGAATCCTAGAGTTCCAAGGAAATTACTGCCAAGTCCCTATTTTTGAGCCTATCCCATACTCAACAAGAAACATTTTATGAGCCTCCTTGGCCTTTCATGGGATATCTGGAGATATAGGAGACACTTGGCACTATTAAAAATCTTAAGGATTGTTTCTTTTATAAAGACAATGTCACTGAAACTATTTCTTTCTGAACAAAGAAACAAAAATGGCAACCAATAGTTACTGTCTAAGTGATGTTTTTGAAGGTGTTCCAGTCAAAGAACAAGGTGCTAGGCCATATTAAACAATGGGTTTTTAATGCCTTTCCTGCTAAAATTCGTTTTTTACAGCTAGGAGTAACAAGCAATTGCCCACAAAGCTGGAATAGGAAAATCAAATACTTTGCCTATTTACATATGGTTCCCTGAAGCCATTCCTGATTAAAAATTGTACCATTTCAATCTTCCTTCTGGAGATATCTATTAACTAGAAATGCATGTGAAAGCCAACGAATTTAGTATATAATTACACATATCCTATACAAATTACTTCTCAATGACCTCTACTCATGAAAATAAACCAAAGAGGGATGATTGGCTCATTATAAATCTACAAGAAGATTTCCTTGGGAAAAGGTATTGAGAGTCAAGACCTGAAAGATCTTAAGCTTCAACTGAATTTAATTTCAGCAGGAAGTAATCACTTCTGAATCTGAACTCCCAATGCATTTTACACAATCCTCTCTAGTGGCAAGCAACACTCTCCAACTGACATCCCTGCTCTTGTCACTAAGTAACTATGTGACCTTGGACAAGCTGATTCCTGACTTCCCGCCAGAGGCTAGAATTAGGTGATTTCAAAAGTCTCTTCCTGATCTACAGCTTCACAACTGCATAATTATAATCACAAGAGCATACCTATATGTATCACCTATTCTCCCAAGGCCAAGAGAGCATCGTACTAACCCTTGGATCCCATACTGGCTGGAACAGCTCACTGAACTTCCCTGAGCAATTGCTCAACAAATATGTTCAAAGACATGAAAACAGTCCAGTCTCTGAAGTTTCCGTTCTCTGTGACCCTCTTAAGCCCTACCAAGCCCCATCCAGGATTTTAACCCAAATGCAAGTCCAACGTTCCCACAGTTCTGGCAGGATTATAAGGAGGCCAGAGAACTAAACATTATCGCTTGTCACTGAGTGTACTTACCCAAACATAGATGGTACAGGCCATCCAGTCCACGAGGCCTCGATGCAATCAAGCGATGGGGTGAACACAAAATGTGTAAAGCTACTGCAAGCTTAACCCAGAGTTTTAAACTTCTAAAACATAGTGTTTTAAACTTTTTTTTAATCAGTAAAAAGAATACATTCTAAAATACCCATAAAAAGTATAGTACTATAATTACATAAACTAGTAATAGTCTTTTATTATCATCATCAACTATTATGTTCATCATATTGTATACGTATTTTGTTCTTCTTCTTCTTTTTGCAATACTAGGAATTGAACCCAAGGGCATTTTAGCACTGAGCTCATCCCCAGCCCTTTCTATTTTTAAATTTTAAGACAAAATCTCACTAAGTTGCCCATACTGGTCTCAAACTTGCAATCCTCCTGCCTCAGCTTCCTGAATAGCTGGGATTACAGACGTGTGCCACCACACCAAGCCTACAGTATGCTGTTCTTTTATCTGAATGACAGTACTATAGGTTTGCTTACACCAGTGTCACCACAAACATTTTAGTAATTCACTGAGCTACAATATTACAAAGTAACTAGGCAACAGGAATTTTTCAGCCCCATTACCATTTTACAGAACCAGCTGGCATAAATATATCATTGATCAAAATATAATTATGCAAAGTATGACTGAACTGTGTTGCTCCTTTGTTCACTGTGTTGTTATAAAAAAAAGATAAAATGAATTTAAACATGTAAAATGCTTATAATAGTGCCTGGCACACAGTAGGTATTCAATAAACAGAAGCTCCCAATGCTGTCGGGAATTAAGGGAACAAAGGAATTAAACAGCTCTTACAGATTCAAATTCTGTAGTTCCCTCTTGTAGATGATAATTGCAAGTATAAACATTTCTCTATTTATATGTGATTTATATTTGTATGCTTTATCAGTCTTTTAACTACTCCAGACCACAGAAACTATTCATTAAAAATTTTAATTCCTTTCTGAAAGAGATTCTAGGTTTCAAAATCTATTTGATCACCCACGCAAGGAGAGTACAATAGAACTATTAAACTGCAGGGCTGAGAATAAATCAGAGCACAAAGACACCCTTGTAGCAGTCCATGCTATCACATGCCACTACTGCAGTTTCGGAGAGCTGCCTTCTTAAGAAAGAAACTAACAAACTCCATTGTTCTAACATCAGAGTTCTTGGACGTGATGGGTCTAAAATCCCTGGCAAGACCTTATTAAAGATCAGAAGATTTCGGTTCTTTCCATTAGGACAGCAATGAATCCCTTCAAGGGATTTTCTTAGGTCAGCATCACCATTTGAGATGCCAAGGATACAGGTGAAATTTCTAAGCGCTGAACTAGTTCCTTGTTTTAGACTGAAAACAAGGTAAAGTTAGAAAAGATATTAATTATCCTGGAGAAATTTTCTGAGACTGAGAAATTGTAAGCAATTTAAGAGTACTATGAGATTTTTTTTCCCTCCATATAATCCCTTTTTTCAAAACAATCATTTTAGTAAATAGCAAACAAGTAACAAAGTCCAATAAGACCCTAGAGTTGTCCTAAAATAACGACCTTGAAAAGTTCCAGGCCACTAAAAGATAGCCTGTGACCTTTGTTTCAAGGTGATGAGCTTTTAGAAAACACAAGAACAAGTTCCCCACAGCAACCTTATGAGGTCTAAAACTGCAGAACTGGGTAGGAGGTTAGAGAGTTTCCTGAAAATAGAGGAAAGGCTGCTTACAAAAGGCACCTCCAACTGCTGCTGGCAAGGAGGGACAGTAGTAAAAATGGTATGAAGCCAAGAACAAGTCCATACTTGACAAAATACGCCCATCAAGATAATGATGTCAACCATAATAAAATATTTTGGCAAGACAAGAAATGTGCACCTGTGAGAACGTGGAAAGATTTGACAGATTTCTGTTGTCCCAGCCCTTTATCAGCAAGTTAATTATAGCAACCGTAGAATCTATGTTGAGTGTTAGAGAAAAGCAGTCAGCTGTATGAATCCAAGATGCTGCTCTCCTGGGCATGGGAAAGACAAAGTGACAGTAGTGCTTACATGTGAAAATGTTCTGCATACAGTAAAACAATGGGCCAGACAGCACAGCTCGGTGAGAAAGAGGCATATTCTGCAGACACACAGACGAGACAAGCCTAAAAGGACATACAACACAAACACATATACATGGATGCACATACAAACACACACACTCGCATGCACATGTATGTATATCTCCAGAGCCTAAGCAACTCTGGTCATATTATAATCAAGGATGATTTTTCCCAGAGCAGACTGTACCTTCACAGCTATAACTGTACACAGCCACCGCTGACCTTTCCACCAGATTTTCATCATGATGCCAGCTCACTGCCATTTTTCCCATGCCAAAATAAGGCTCCTCTTTCAGGTAGGGCATTTTCTGAGGATCCATGAAATTGAGCAGAGTTACATTATATGCTGCTCTGCTCTTAAGATCCACTTCATCTTGTCCATCATAGGATGATCCCATACCGACCCTGGGGAACTCTGCCATACACACTGGCACGGCATCTTCGTTGGCCTTCTCTTTGACAGCAAGTTCTTCCAAAGCCTGGATGGTTTCTATCTGCAGGTAGTCATTGAGCTTGAGGAAGGTCTGGCAGGCGGCAGCGATCTCAGCTTCAGTATAGTTTACATTAGAACCCTTCACTGGCCAGGGGACGGTAAAGAGCCTGGTATTCAGGTACTTATAGGTGCAGCCTGGATTGCCAATGAGGATGCGAGATACCGGAGTGAGCAAATCTTTGCCTTGGATCCTAACCAGGTCCCGAAATAAGCAGCCATGTTTGTGCAGGGTGAGGAAAGCTTCTTGAACCTCCTTATGTAGCTCCTCGGACACACTGCCGGATTCTCGGAGAATCAACTTAGGATATTTCAGCTGCCACTAAGACAAAACCAAAGCAAAAAAGAAACGTGTTTATGGATGGCTATAATTTTATTATTTCCAAAGATACATTACTGTGTAAGCATTAAAATAAATAAACTCCTAGGCACAATTTCTAAATAGGATGCAGATCTCCCTAGCCTAAAAGCAAAGACTAAGACAAATGTCATAAAACGCTCCAGTCACGATTTTTAAGCTCAAACTCAAACTGTTAATATTAATGATTTCTCTCATATATGGAAGCCAGGAAAAAGGAAAAGAAAGGTGGGGGGGGGTCTCATGAGAATCAAAAGGAGACCAACAGAGTAGAAGAAAGGGACCAGGGAGAGGCAGAAGGCAAGAAAAGAGAAAATGCTAGAGAATGATATTGACCAAATTATATTGTTATATTCCGTGTATGTAAAATAGGCAGTGACAAATCTATGTATAATTATAATGCAACAATAAAAAATATGGAAAAAAGCTGGGTACAGTGGTACACACCTGTAATACCAGTGGCTCGGGAGGCTGAGGCAGGAGGATCACAAGTTCAAAGCCAACCTCAGCAACTTAGCAAGGCCCTAAGTAACTCAGTGAGACCCTGTCCCTAAATAAAATACCAAATGGACTGGGGATATTGCTCAGTGGTTGCTGAGTTCAACCCCTGGTATTAAAAAAATGGAAAAAAGATTTCAAGATCATTATTCTAAAAAATATTTTTTAAGTTCAAGTCAAACTATTAATAATTTTCAACATAAATAAAAATAATAATAATTTAGGCTTTGATCTCCCAGGCTCTCTATGTGACCATTTTCCCCCACCCTTAATATCTCTTTGGATCTCCAGAAAAAAACAATTTCATTAATTGTCTATTATCTATTTATTAAGGGAAGAGTGTTACTCTGACTAATTTATATGCATTAACTTATTCCTCACAACTTTATGCATAATATTATCTCCAGTTTACAGGGAAGACTATTGGAGCACAAAGACGTTTTAAAAACTTGCCCAAAGTCACGCAACTAGTAAATACTGGAGCTGGAATTAGAAGCCATGGGGCTCAAGAGACCAGCTGGTTCCAGAGAATGAGTTTCAGCCATTAGACTACACTGTCTCCCAATAAATGACAAACCAGTCTCTCCTCAACACTTCGACTGAATGAAAACTCACTTGTCTTGGGAAGTTAAACACTAAGTTTCAGGAACACAAGAGCCACGACCATTTCATTCATGACCATAAAACTAATGTCAAGAATATACTCAGTAAATGTGAAATGGGTGGATGGATCAATGGATAAAATGGATAGATGGATAAATGGGGTATTCCACTGTAATTCTAGAAAACTGTAATGATTCTGCTTGTGTCACCAGAAGAGAAGGCTATAAAACAACTCCCTTCCCTAATATAAAAATGCATAGGGTTTTTTTGTGCAGGTTGGGAGTGTGTTAGCTTTCCAGTTACCACTTTGACTCCTTAGCACTTGATATATGAACTGGAGTCCAGCCAGAGGTCCCTGGTTCTCTAAAATACAATAGATATTTTTTAACCACAGCACAATATTTTACATTTAAAAAATGTATGAAATTTAATCTGATTTGTTCCTAGCTTTAAGCTAAGACCTAAAGGAAGGACCTAGACATGATCAGCATATTAACCCTGTCCTCCTACCATTGGGGTGTCCATCATTTTTGACATATCTTCCTTTTGTAACTTTATTTACTCATTAGCACTTATATGATAAACAGAGAAAGACCATTTATTCTTCTGTACATTTTGTCATTCAACACATTTACTGATCACCTACCCAACACCAGACAAAAATAAGGTTCCAATTCTCACAGAGCTTTCTACCAAATCAAGTTAATAAATTATGAAAAACAATCCCAAACTGTGTTAAGTATTACGACAGAAAAAAAAAAAAATCAATAGGAAATCTGTCCCAAAGTGGGAAGATCTCTCTAAGGAAATGGAATTGAAGCTGAGTCCTTCAGGAAAAGAAGACACAAGCTACCTGATACACTAAAAGAGTTTTAGGAGGACAGACCCAAAATGCAAAGGCACTGAAGAAGGACCAGTCTGTTCTGGAGACCAAAAGGCCAGTTTTGCCAAGGCACATGAGCCAAAGGCAGAATGACACACAATGAGTATGAAGAGGAAAGCAGGGGCCACAACACAGAGTCCTGGAGGTCACAAAGAGGAATCTGGAATTGATGGAAAGCATATTAGAGGATTTCAGAGGGAAATGAATAAATACACGTAACATCTTATAAAAATCACTCTTAGCTAGGTGCAATGGCACACACCTGTAAACCTTGTAACTTGGGAAGCTGAGGTAGGAGGATCTCAAGATTGAGGCCAGCCTCAGCAACTTACTGAGATACTGTCTCAAAATTAAAAATAAAAAGGGGTGGGGGTGTAGCTCACTGGTAAAGAGACCCTGGGTTCATTTCCCAGAACTCCTCCCCACCCCCCCTCCCCACAAACTCACTCTTAGTTATAATACAGAGCATGATTTGTAAAGAGGCAAATGTGAATGTGGAAAGTTGTATTAGGTGTTATGACAACCATCCAAAAGTAAAGTACTGACAATCTGGATTAAGGTGGCAATTAGATAAATGGACAGATAAAATATATATTTTATAGGTAGAGCAAAAGGGTGTGCTTTTGGATTAGAAGTAGGGATCAAGAAAGGAAAGATGTTAAGGATCACTTCCAGAGTTTTAGATTGAGTAAGTGAATAAACAATACATTTTTGTTGTTGTTGTTGGAAATATGGAAGACTGAAACAGTAGGGACAAGGACAGAGAGAATGAACAGATCCATTCTGGAACTGTAATCTATAAGACACCTGTGAAATCTCTTTAGTGGAAATAGCAAGAGGTAACACCTGGAGGTCAGAAGCAAAGGTGGGGCGAAGTGACTCCTTGTGGGAGCTGTCAGAACACTGCTGGTCTGTCAAGGCCTAGAGATGGCTGAGATCCCCAGCAGAGCGAACATTACTTCCTGAGTTGCAGAACAAGACTCAGCCAAGGAGAACACACAGCAAACCAAAGAGTACAGTAAAGCAGAAGCCAAAAGAGAACATGATATTAAAAAGGACGCAGTAGTCAACTCTGTCAGCTGTGATGAGGTCAAGTGAGATGAGGACAGAGATTATCCACTAGATTCAGCAATATGAAAATCACTGATAACGATGACCAGGGCAATTTCAGCAAAGGAGTAGGGATAGAAGTCAGAATGAAGCAGATTGAAAAGGAGGAAGTGGAGATGACACGTGTGGATTTCTGAGTGGTTTTGCTAAGAAGGGGAATAAAATAACGAAGCTGTTGATAAAGCGGAATGCTTGATCAAAGGGTAATCTTTAATGATGGAAGGCACCAGAGGATACGAGAGCTTGTCAGTGTACTCATGGGAATGACTGAAGAGAAGGAGGCTGATGATACAGAAACAGGGTGAATGACCAAAGGAGCAAAGACCTTGAGTGTCTGGAGCAGCCATCTCCCAAATGGGGTATGCAGGGATTTGTAAGGCAATCCATTAGAGTTGGGAGAGGGGAGGGAATAGTGGAACTAGTTTTGTTGTTGTTTTTTTTTTTTTTTAATCTAACAGGAAAGAAATTAAGCTCTCCTAAAATATGTGTGCATATATATATATATACACATATACATACACCTATATGCATATACATACCCAATTACTATTAGCATCATAAAACAGACTAACTACCAGTGGTATGCAGAAGTCTCTCCATATCTATTCACTAGAACCTACTGTGTATATCTCAACTACTCATTCAGTTAACCATGTTGGTAGCTTAAGACTGGTCACATCGGAGTATTCACACTATAGAATCAAGGTTGGTTTTTACCTACAGTTAGCCAGTTAGTTGGAGATTATCATATAGTTGAAAATTCTTTACTGACCCAGGTATTTGGTAGGAGAAAAGACACATGATGAATGAAACATGTCCAATAAAGAATGACGGTTGTCACTTCCAGCCTGAAGCATTTCATTGCCAGTGCAAGACCTTCTAAAACACTCTCTTTCCCTTTGGCACAGAACTACCTGTTCTGTGGAACTACTTGGATTCCTTACTTCATTGAATGAGTAACTCTCTGCCAAGCAAAAAATGGTATGCAACGTGAATAAGCATGTGAAGTGTGCAAAACCACAGAGATCTGAAGGTCATTTGTTACTACAGCATCATCTAACCTATTCTGTCTGATCCAGAGTACAGGAAACAGAAGGTTTGTGGGAAATTAGAGGAAGTATGAGACAAAAAGTGACTTAGTCAAGTCTGAACTTGGTAAAAGGATTTCCTTAAGTATACACAGCAGGATTGCCCCTTCTTCTCAAAGTGCTTATCTGAGGTGTGTGATCATGAATTTCAAGTGAAAAGAAAAGTCATGTGACATACCACCAGGGGCTACACTGAAACCGTCATGGATCTATTCAGGATTTACAGTTTAGATACTACATTTGTCTCAACTGGAAAACAGACATGATAACATACTTTCTATTTGCACAACCCATGAAGAAAGCAACAGATTCCTATAAGCAGAGACAGAACATTATGGAGCCATGAGCAGTAACTAAATGTTTTTAACAACTGGTTATTTTTCTAAGCAAGTCCCCCAGGCATCAGTATACTCAAAGTACACCTAGCTAGTAGCAATGATTCAGAAGGAAATCTCCCCATACTTTCTTAAAAACTCCAGGGTTCCTTGAATGGACCTTAGTATGGAACACCGAAGAAATGATAACTTGCCCAAACTTGCTTTTCAAGATATTACCTCTGGGACTAGGAAAGAAGAAAATACTAAAAATAATGTTTGCACATTTACACACACACTCACACACACAACTTGCTCTTGTTCAATATACATTGGGATTCAAAACTAAAGAAGATATATTTAACACAGGGAAATTAAAACCCTAACAATCTGGAAAAACCACATAACTAGATGAATATCACATATAAATACCTGGACATTAAACACAACATGATAACAAGAAAAAAAAAACAATAGAAAAGTAAAACCTTTTCCCCCCCTGACCTCTCCTGTCCCTTTCCCCTCTGACCATATCTACTTCTTTTCCTGAAGTCCTCCAGGGTATAACACTTCAGGGCCTCCCCTGCAAGGCAGACTCTTCTTAATCAATATTAATTGAGCAAGATTTCAGATTCAGAACCTAAATATGTTCATATCTTTTCATCCAACTATTCTAAGAATGTATTGTGAAAAAGAGACATGCAACAAGATTGTAAGGATATCATCATGTTATTATTTATGATAATTAGAAACTGAAAACCACCAAAAACTCCAACAGGGAATTAGAGGGGAGAGAATATACATCCAAGTAAAGAAACCCTGAAGTAATAAATTGTAAAATGTTTATATTGTGAGGCTGGGGCTGGGGCTCAGAGGTAGCATGCTTGCCTGGCACGTGTGAAGCACTTGGTTTGATTCTCAGCACCAGGTATAAATAAATAAAATAAAGGTCTGTCGTCAACAACAACAAAAAATTTTAAATGTTTACATACTTTTATAAAACGTAAGTAACAAACTGCGGTCATACAAGAAATTAGCAACAAGATAGACATAAGAATCTCAGTTTCATAAAAGGAAAAATGTGTACATCAATACAGAAGAAAAGATTTAGAGCCAGGCACAGAGCACGGGCCTGCAATTCCAGCAAAGGTGGGAGGCTGAAACAGGAGGATCGAAAGTTCAAGACCAGCCTCAGCAACTTAGTGAGGCCCTTATAAGAACCCGTCTCAAAATAAAAATAAAAAATGAAAAGGGCTGGAGGTGTAGAACAATGATAAAGGGCCTTTGGGTTCAATCAATCCCCAGTACAAAAAAAAAAAAAGGATTTGTAGAAAAATGTGATTAAAAATATACTAGGCCTAATTATAATTTTTTTTCCTTTTGATATTTATATTATCTTCAATTTTTTTAAAAAATACAAAATATTTTTAAACAGAAAAATCAAGAAAAATTCTTAATTTTCATGGCATTTCTTTTATTTGCTAAGAAATTCTTTTTGATGATCATGAATTATTAAAAAGCTTCAACAGAACTTCTGTTTCTATTTGAATCTGATTTGAACTGTTATTCAACACTCTAGGAAACTTTTATTTGACCACAATGAGAGCAACTGATATAATAACTGGCTAATTTTGTCACTATCTCAAAGAAAATGCAAGAGAGAAAACCTCCACCCTAAATGCCCTTTTCTTATTATAACATGATTAAATTAGTACCTGACATGCAAAAGTGCAATGCAGTACTTGTTAAGTTTAAGGAGAACAAGAAGTGACTTTGGATAAGAACTAAACATTAAATAATTTAATACTAGTTCATTCTGTCAGATGTTCACTTTCCACTTTGGACAAGTATATGCAGAACATCAGATATCACATAATAATTTGGAACAGCTGTTGGCAGATTCTCAAATATGTTAGTAGAATTTTTTTTTCATTTAATCCCGTTAGTTTTTCCAGGGAGTACACAGTCATGAAATTACATTAGTAGTTGTCCAGTCATATGGTATATTTCTTGAGATCTATAAATGATTCTGTGGCATAAATGATGATTCCATAGTTTAACAGTAATTGGAAAAGTATGCTAGGTATAAAGTGCCAACATGCCCGGCCCTTATCGATGGCTGAAAGATGTGGAATGCTAGGCTCTCTGGAGATTAGGCTTTAATTTCTGCATATTTTAAATCATTAAAACATAAGTTCTACTTTTCCTTACAGAAAAATAAGTCAGACATGGTGTTAAATGAAGAAGATCTTAGTTTATGGGAGGCTGACTTAAATGAAGCCCATTGGAACTTTACCTTCAGTAGAGGGAAATAAAATTTATAGTCTCTAAGTGACTCGGGGATGCCCTTCAGTTAAAAGGGTTAGGATGCTCTGATTTCAGGGGAGTGTATTTCTACTCTGGCTATTAATATATTTTGCTACTAACACTTTATATTTTGCATGCTCTAGCAACTTGTACACTATTAGTCATAATATTTACTATATAATTCTTGTTGTCAAATGCTGGCAACTTGGCGGCCATCCCAAGACTGAAAGTCTAACCACATCCTTGATGCAGCCTCCAGGTGCACAAGGCTAAGCAATGCCCCAGAGGAGGAACACTTCTAAAGTCACTGCTCAGGCCCAGCCAAACTTGTGAAATAAGCGCTTTGGTACAAAGTGACACAAAGATGGATGCTCATTTTTTCACTCAAGAGTTTGTGTTATTTTGTTTTTTCATTTAACATTTAGCCAATACTTGCTATGTACCAGCCAATGTGAAAAGTATCATTGTGTCATAAATACAATGGTAAGAGAGTTCTTGTTTTATAACATTTCAGAGTTTTACAATATAAACAGAAATAAAAACCAACAGTTAGAGGGATGTGTTACAAAATAAATATGAGCACACTGCTACAAAAGTAGGGGGTAAGTAAGAAAGGAAATCTGGAAAAATCCTCACTTATTCAATAACTCACAAGCACTTATTTGCAAAACACTAGGTGCTTGGAATAGAAAATAAAGCATCTACATGTTCTCTAGGGCTCATATTCTGGTAAGAAGAGCCAGACAATAAATAAATAAGTAAAGAAATAAACAAATAAATAAAATATATAGTATTTTAGATGGTAATAAGTGCTACTGAAAAAAAAAATAAGCTGGGTAAGCAGGATAGGAATTACTTGGGTGAGTGTTGCTATTTTATATAAGGTGGCCAGGGAAGGCCTGCAGAGACCTGGGGGAAGAGTTCCAGGCAGAGGGAACACTGTTCGCCCAGGCCGTGGGGCAGGAGTGTGGTTGGCAGGTTCCAGGAAGGGTAAGAACGCCAAAGCCAGAAGAGGAGACAGAGAGGGAGGCAGGGAGCAGCAGGAAACGAGGCAAGGGAAGCAGTTCAGGGCCTCGCATACGGTGCTTTCTAGGTGAGTGGAGAATCCTGGGCTTTTTAAATTAGTATTATTATGAATGAGATGAGAAGCTATTGATGAGCTTTGAGCAAGAAAGTATAACAAACTGATTTACGTTTTTTTTGTTTGTTTGTTTTTTTTAAAGTTCTGGTTGCTGTATTAAAACAGACAAGATATGGAGGAGAGAAAGAGTTAGGCAGAAACTGTGACAGAAGTAACGGTGGCTTTGGCCTTGGAGTAGGCAACAGAGGTAATGAGAAATGGTCAGATTTTTAGTATGGTCTTAAAGTGGTGAGACCCTGGTGCATCCACAGAATCTTGTTGTTTTGGTTTTGGTACTGAAGATTGAATGCAGGGGTGTTTTATCACTGGAGCCCTTTTTATTTATTTATTTATTTTGAGACAGACTTAAGTTGCTGAAGCTGCCCTGGAACTTGTGGTCCTCCTGCCTCAGCCTCCAGAGTTGCTAGGATTTCAGGCGTATGCCAGAAATGAACATGTATTCTTTAACGAAGGTCTTTAGGGTAAAGTGATCAGGAGACAGATAAGGGGAGGAGGGGAATATGAGTAGACACAAAGGAACAAAAGATGAAGGCAGGGCAGGGTCAGGTGGAGCAAGACACTGTGTGGCAGAAGCTTCAGGGTGGAAGCCATGATGGCAACAGGTGGACATCAGGCCAGAGAGGTGGTGTGGGTCATATCATCAATGCCCTACAGGAGGCAAGAGAGACTCAGAAATGGGTAAAGCTAGGATCTGCGAGTCGGTCATATTTATGGAGGCACCGTTCTGATGGCACTCAGAGGGCAGAAGCAACGCCAGTCAGGACAACAGCAAAACAGTGAAGGAGGAAGATAAATGTAGGCCTGAACTAGGACAGGTCAGCCAGCCTGGAATAAAGGAACAATCTGAGCGATTCTAACAAGGAAGGGGCCAGGGCCTGGGGTTGACTGGGAATGGAAACGTCAGGCAGCCATTGAGGAGAACAAGGTTCCCAATTGGAAGAATGAGATGAGGAGGACCTCACTAGTGGGGCAAATGAGATGGAGGCGCAGTGTGACATGGATCCTTGCTAACATGTGAAGTCACATCCTGTTCCACTTGTGCTCCAAACCCTCGCATGTCTCCTCCTGCCACTCGGAGTAACAGCCGGGTCCTTACCGCAGGCGGCCAGTCACATCACACCAGGCCCGTCGCCATCAGGTCTCATCACCTGGCCTTCCCCCACCTCCCCACCCGCCTCCAGATATGTCAGCCTCCGTGCTTTTCCTCTCACACACCTCAGAGGCTCTGCTGTTCCCTGGCCCAGAACGTCCTACCTTAGTGTCCCCGCAGGTCCTCCCACACCACCAGGAGTAAGACCAAAGAAAGTAGCCATCTTGTCAGTTTCTACAGCTTCATCTCTCTTGTCTGCAACACGCCTGGCACCGCGTGGGGACTAAATGCATTTGTTTCGGTAAGTGATCTGGATCCTGCTGAGTCAGATATACCTGCAGGACTTTCGGGCAGAGCCACCTAGTAAGTAGGCAGGATTGGAGCACTGAAGGTCACAAGGTAGAGCAGGGATGGAGACAGAATTTGGGGTCGTGAGGATGAAGGCAAGCAATCTCAGGAGGATGGACACGGACATGGAGAAAGAGGAAAGCAGTGCACAGCTTCTCACCCAGGCGCCACCCAGCATGGGCTCGAGTCCTGTTCCTGACACTATCGACTTATAAATCTTGAAAAGATTTTTAAACCTTCTTGTGCCTCAGTTTCCTCACCTCCAAAATGAGGTTTCAGTGACACTTGGCTCAGAGCATTCCAGTCATATTCAAATGAGCTAACACATGTCACGTACTCGGAACAGCGCCCGAACAATCGGGCACACGGAAAGCCCACGATAAACGAAGGCACCGAGAGAAGTGTGGAGGAGAGCCACATCTTATCTGGATGGGGACAGCATTCACATAAATGACACACCAGCTCTGTCTCCTGGGTCATCCTTCTTTCCTGTGCTCCGTGGTGAGCCACAGAAGTTTGTCTGCTTTTCTGCTTCAACCTTTTCATTGTTATTATTTCCTTTTGTTTCTGTGCTCTATGGTCACATCAGAGAACACTGCAAGACTTCCTGAAGGTGTGTGGAACTGGAGCATGGTATGCAGGGAAGTTACCGTACAGCAGCAAGAAAATGGGTTCAGAGCCAGACAAATGGAGGTGGAACTCCAGCTCGCACTCAGCTGACTTATCCCTCCTGACGCCTAAAACAGGAACAAGACCCACCCCAAGCTCCTCAAGCTGGGGAAGAGGAGTCCCCAACTACATGTTTATGGAATGAACGAACAAGGCTGTTGTGGGGACTAAATGTGACAGGATTCATTAACATTTAGCACAGTCCCCGGCACACTGTAAGGGTCAATAACATTCCCTGAGTGGGAGCTGCATGGAGTCTTGTTTTCCTGACTGGCAGCTAGACTGGCATTCCTGTGGAAGGCCTATGAAAGGCACCAAGGTCAGGTCTGAACTTTCTGTTATTCGTGTCATTAAAAAGCATTCTGGGTTCATCTTTTAAGAGAATAAGTTTACTTCGACTAAGGTTTTTATGAACGCTCTAAGCCTTGTCTTATTATAAGGTGCATTTAACATGATTAGATATTGGTACGAGGGTTTGTAGTGAGACTTAGAAAAATAACCCAAGAATGAAGAGCTGTTGGCATCTGGGTTTCCATTTATCCTTCAGTATATGGCTGGTTAGATCACAGTGGGCTGATAACCTTTTGTATTTAATTCTTCATGTACTATCTGCACAGTACAAAAGCTGAGATGTCCTAGCAGTTGCTTTACAACAATGCACGTAATTAGGTATCAGAAGGCATCTATCTATGAATATGTTAGTGTTTCAGAACTGATTATATTTTTTGGGTTTGCCTGATTTAAGGGTACTTTTAAAAATTACTTATTTTCCTCACTGCAAAAGAATATATGTTTGCTGCAGATAATTTGGAAAATTACGTAAGCTCAAAAGAGAACATCCTATCACTAAAGGATATAACATTTCTGAGTTATCCTTCAAATATTTACAAACGTCACCTCCTTGGGAAGGTGGGTACATATATAAAAACCAAATTCAAACCACACTAAATTCATTATATAACTGGCTTTAAAAAGTAACTAATACATGCGTTGATTCATTTACTCACTCAAGCAAACTAAGTACTTGCCAGGCTCCAGGCATTGAACTAAGGAAACAGGATGAGCAAAAGAAGAATATTAAAAATCATTACAATCAGATGAGATATGTGCTAATCGAGGTACTGATAAAGTACCACAGAGCAGGTTGAGACAAGTCTGGACTGCAGGAGTGTCAGGGGAGCTGTCTATGGGAGATGACGTGTGAACTCTCACTAACAAGAGCACAGAGATCCAGCAAAGAAGGAGACACTACAGCAAATAATGTAGCAAGAAGTCCCCAAGTTTGAAACTAGTTTGAGGTGCTGTAAAAGTCCAATGTGGATACAAAGGGGTAGGAGTGGGGAGATGAGGCGGGAAACGCAAAAGCCAGGTGATAAACATCCACTGTGGGATCTGAAGCAGGGGGTTAACATGTTCAGATTTACACCTTGGTCAGAAATACTGCAGCGTCAAGAATTGAGACAGGTAAACAGGAACACTAGAGAGACCCATAAGAGGACTGATGAGGTGAGAGATAGTGGAGATTATCAGCAGAGATAAAACACAAAGTTTAGAAATGATAATGAACTAGAAGTCAAGAGACCTGGATTCTAACAGGTAAACTCCTTTCTCCTCTTCCTTTCCTGGTTGCTGAGGGTCTGCTATGTACCAGCAGGAGCTATAGAAGATGATATGGCCCCATTTCTATACCTAAGAGCATATACTCCAACAGGAAAAAACAGGTGAAATTTTAGTATTTAGGTACAGTTTTCTTTTTTTCTTTTGCCAATGCCTACTACTTCTTTGGAACTTGGACTCCTTTGAGGAAACCATCCATCTCTGACTCCTGCAGTCCCTGTGATTTGAATGGGAATATTCCCACACGACCCCACTCTATGTAGACTATGAAATAGGCCAAGCAAACACAATGGCTCTAACCAGGCCAATGAGAACACTCCCTGGAGAATCTAATGGAACCAGGGGAAATAAACTCAGTCACTTCTTCTAAGATTCCAGGTGCTGAAGACCACACAGCCCTTGATCTGCCCTTGATTACATGCTGTCAGGAGAGCGCGTACTCAGCATGCAGTCATACAGAGGAAAGCCAAGCCAAGCAGCAGAAAGACAGTGATCAGGTGACATCACTGTTGAGGGTTTGGACTGATTCGATCCTAGATTTCTAAGTGCCGTCAATAAAGTTCTCTCTTTTTCTCTTTTGCCACAGTGAGTTTGTTTTGGCTTTACAATGGAAAGTGCTGATGAATTCAGGGACAGAAACACATAACTGCTATACCATGGGATAGGAGTTATAACCGAGTTATTTACAAAGTCCAACTAACAGAATAGGACAGTCTCCTTGTAGGTAAGATAAGTTGGGGAAATTTTCAGAAGAGAGGTGATACTTAACTAAACTCTCAAAGAATTAGCCACCCAGCCATAGAATAGAAAGATAGAATAATAGAAAGGTTATTCGATGCAGAAAACACATTATGACCAGAAGCAAGAGGGTGGGAAAGAACATGGAATGTTTGGGGAATTAAAACAGCACATCATGCTAAAGCACTAAGCTCACAGCAGAAAGCAGACTGTGAAAGAATTTACCTGATCTCTAGGTGACAAGCTGTCACTGGGTGACCAAATCAGACCTTCCATTTATTTAACCTCACAAGACTGGTAGACTCACAAATAAAATGGGAAAATCAGAATGCATAACTATGAGTTGATAAAAAAAAAATATCAAAATATCTTACCTGCTGATAGAACTCATCATCTTTGGGGGTCAGATAAGGAAGCCAAGTGTCTTCAAGCTCTTCAAGAAGCCTCAGTTTCTGTTTAAAAATAAATAATAACAATTAATTTAGCCATCTTGAATGTATAAACTTTTAAAAATGGAAATTAGTCAAATGTCAATTATGAAATGTATTAATTAAATTACACACATTGTAGATTACATGTTGTACGAAGAATGAATTTCAAAATGATGATCTTATTCACTCAGATTTCATGACACATTTTGATTCACTCTTCATAAATATTTTTGGCATCAAGGTCTTTTTTTTTTTTTAATCAGTAGAGTCACCTTATGATTCATCCAATACAGTTTCCTAGAACAAATCTTCCTATTTGTATAATCTGCTTGAAACACAGTAGTTGTTAAACCCTTCCATGATACTATTACTGGAAACATCAAACTAAACCACAAGTATCCATTTGCATAACATCAGGGTATCTGGACTAGTCATCTTATAAACACTTATTTAATCATGTCCACTTATAATAATGCCTTTCTAAAGTGATCTTTTATATCTACAATAATTACTAAATCTATGTTAAGCTTCTTTGCTTCCTTTCTTTGTCAATTTTATGCAACACCCTTCTTAAGCACTGTCTGGGGCTGCTTCAATAAACTATGTGTTCCTCAGTCAGGCCTACCTGCACACCTATAATCCCAGAGACCAGGGAGACTGAGGCAGGAGGATCACAAGTTCAAGGCTAACCTCAGAAACTAAACAAAACCCTGTTTCAAGATAAATAAATAAAAAGGGCCGAGATGCAGTTCAATGGTAAAGTACCCCTGGGTTTAATCCCCAGTACCAAAAAGAACAACTATGTCTTTCTCAAACAGAATGTACTGTTCAAACAAAGTAATTAAGAGGGCCCCATTTATAAGGTGCCTTATAAGGAATCAAATAAATATGAAGTGACTTCCTCTGAGGGATTTTCTCAAAGGATACCCACCCTTATATTGAGGCATATACAGAGTTCCGTGGGGGCACATAAGTGGCATATAGGAGTGTATATATGGACACCTATACACATTGGGCATATATACCAAATATTTGTAAAAGAAAAAGAAAACAACAGAAACAACCAGTTTTCAAGTAAAACTGCAAAAAACAACAAAAATGCACCCTCAAGGCTACAGTTAGCCAGAAAAGCATCATTGCAAGGATTAGAAAACAGCCTGTCTTGCTCTGGGCCAATGCAGCCCCACCCAATAGAGTATGGCTTGATAAATCAAACCTCATTTCAGCCCCACTGGCTCCAACAGCCATTGTCCTTATACGGTGTACAACCTGCTCAACCAGACATGATGATACAGAGTATTACCCTCTCCCACCCCAGGAAAGCAACCTTCTCTCCCAAACCCATCATAATCAGAGTAGTCCAAGCAAGCAAGTTCTTTTAGGAAGAACTTGAATTCTTTCTGGACCTTTTCAATCATAATCCAAAGTGAATTACGAGAAAGGGAATAAAAATATAACAAAGAGTCTATGGCCCAGAAACGAAACAGTAATTTCTACTGTTAGGCTTAATTCTGACCTATTTATTTAATTAAAGTCTTTGATAGTAGGTATCTCCTCATCTATAATGGTAATACCAGTTAAATTTTGAAGAGTTTTCCCTTACTCAGGACCTATAATACTAATATGACATAAACCTTAGTCTGGACAATTAGTTCATTGGTTAATTGGTTTATCTACTTTCAGTATTAGCCATTATTGGGGACATAAAAAGACCCAGTGACATTTCCATGCATGTACTTGCACATTTATACATGCCATCACTAATTTAACAAAATCTATACTTCAGTTCTCATGTTCAGCTCAGGAAACTGGCATTTTCCTATAAACCTTTTGCCAGTTCTTATGACTTTATATACACACAAAGCTCTAGAGTATTTATAAATGCCACAAAAATATTTTAGCTTCGAATAATCTAAATGCTCCATCTTACAAAATCATCTTAAAATCTTCACAAGAAACTATCAATAAAGTTGATCTGTACACATGGAGGAGCACAAAGGTACAGGTTCCCAGAAGAAATTACATACCATATCCAAATCAGACCAAACACCAATAGACCTGTCCTATAAGTCAACAGGCATCAATGGGTGCTGTTTGTAATTAAGACTTTGCTAAATTATCATAAAACCACCACTTCTCGGTTCAATTGAGACCCAGACCATCCATAAGGTATAAAACACTGTAACTCAGAAGTCCATATCAAACAGACAAAATTCTACAAGAATTTTCCCACAACAGAACAAGCAGAACATAAATAGTCTTCCTGTACTAGGAATTTTCATATTAACACTGCGAGCATCATGCTATGTATGTGACAAGGGAGAACAGGGGTCAGGAGATCACCCAACTTAAGATCAAACAGATGAAAGCTGCTCTGTACATCAATATTCACTACTTGTGATTTAACAATGAATGGCAAGGTCAATTATAAATAATATTTATGAACTTAAAAAGAAGTTTTGGTTATGTTCACATTGATAAAATCAATCAGAAATAAACATCAAGTTAAACTAGTAGTCCATGAACATCATAATTTTAAATTATGATTGCTTTATAAAATTAAAAATTAGACATTAAGTTTGCTTTCTAAAAAGCACCGTGAGACTAAAAAGCAGGTCCTCTTGAACTCTGCTGCCAAGAGTTTAAAGCAGTACAACATCTACAAGGACAACTGACAACTTTCAAAATTCAAATGCTTTGACCCTTTGACCCAGAATCCTACCTACTTCTGAGTGTTTATCCACAGATATCTTGTAACATGGTTCAGACATGTACAAGGTTACTCATCACATCAAAAAGCTTAGAAACATTAAAAGCCAATGAATTGTGCTGGGTATGGTGGCACATGCCTACAATCCCAGCTATCCAGGAGGCTGAGGCAGGAAGATCACAAGTTCAAGGCCAGTCAGGCTTAGCAAGACAATATTTCAGAATAAAAGGGCTGAGGTTATAGATTAGTATAGAGGGCCCTGCACTCAGTCCCCATTACTTGGCGAGGGGGACCACAGAATTGCACACTTCAGGGGTGAATTTTATGGTATGTGAATTATCTCAATAAGACAAAAAGATTAGAAATAATGCAAATGTTTATCCATGGAGGACAATGCAATAAACTAAGGTCCATCTATATAATGAAATACAATGCAAAAGAAACAAAAATAAAGAAGCTCCCTATTTCTGATAAAAAGCTCTCTGGGAATTACTGAAAAGTGAAAAACTAGATAAAACATCTGCTTGTATTTACCTATAAAAACATAAAGGATACATGATGAAGTATTAAAGTGGTATTTGTTAGGAATAGAGGTAGAAAATGACCAGAAGGGGACCAGGGCAGAGCAAGGCTCTTCAAAATATCCTATATTATTTTGATTCTTGAACAATGTAAACAAATTACCTACTCCACATATTACCTAGGACCAATTCAAACATATTTCCTATGAATTCTTGACATGGAATTCAACACAAAAAAGAAGTAGTTACAATGTGGGGCTCTGTTTAAAGTGCATACTTTCATCCACCTACAATGAAGTGTTTATTTGGGAAACTATCAGACTAGCACACTGGAGAGTGAAGAGAGGAAAAAGCAGCTCTGACAGTTCTCAGTGTCAAATGCCAACTGTGGGTAAACATGCACCGCATGAAAATGCACTCTGGACTGGAGGCAGAGCAGCCCCCACTTGACTGTCAGGTCTGGCTCACTGCAGCTCCTCAGCCTGGCGTCCACAGGAATCCACACGGCTGGGCCCTGCAGCACACCGCTCAGCTCACAGGCTTCTTTGCTGTCACACTTGTGTCAAATACATCAACCTGCTCACAAATGCCACACGGAGAGTCAGAGAGGGCCCAAAGCCTCAGTTCTCCCACCTGGCAGGAGGAGCACACAAAGATCCTTCCATGGAGACTACTGCCCATCTCCACAGCTCTAGCAAGTAAAGGGGACATGAGACCTTCCATAAAATGTGATGCAGCTTAAAAACCACAAAGGTTTGAGGTTGGATGTCAGAAACTACTCGAGGCCTCCACCTATGCTTCACTATGAAAAGCTGAGATGTACTGAACTTGCAGAGCCTGCCAAATAGAAATATGGCCTGAGTCTTACAGTAGTTACATGAAAGGATGAGCTGGATTTTGACTCACCATGCAAGGATGTATCTCTCCTACAAATGAAGTGTATTTTTTGTCTGACAAGTGTCTCTTCAACCTCATCAGACTATGTTGCTAACATCTCTTACGCTTTATCCATTTTTTATTTTCCACATAATAGTTTTTAAACTATTTGTCATATTGTATCAAGTTCAAAAGAATTTAATTTTGCTATCTGAGTCTTCTCAAAATATGATCACAAAGTCTAATGAATATTCGTTGTGGAAATAACAATCTGCACAAATCTTGTACAGATTTCAAGCAAGCGGGAAAACTGACCTAAACTTAATGCAGGGCATAACTGGGCACTTTTCAGGAATTCCCATCTAAATTAACACTAGAAAGACCAGTAAGAGGTACCTAAGCCAAAAAAAAAAAAAAAAAAAAAACCCAAACACACTTTATGTTTATGCATGGTTATGTATAATATCTGTTTTAAGTAAAAAGAAGCTTATCTGTTTTAAATAAAAAGATCTCAACCATTCCAACAAACTTGGCATTCCCTGTCCTGTTCTCAATGAAAATATGGCATGGTAAAAATGAGTAGGATTGGGAGGAAAAGGCAGACATTTGGGTTCAAACACTCTATCATTTCCCACAGGTGGTCCTGCACCTGAATCAACTTCTCTCAACCTCATTGCCTCATCTCTAAAGCTGTTTCCTAGGACTGCTGTGGAAAAAAATAAAAGTAATCGTATCATATTAGAACTGGAGAACATTATTCTAAGTGAAAGAAGCCAATCTAAAGAACAAAAGGCAAATGTTTCCTCTGATATGCGGATGCTAATTCACAATGTGAGCAGGGGAACAGAGGTTATTTCATACTAGACAGAGAGGAGTGAAGGGAAGGGAGGTGGATTGGGGGTAGGAATGATAGTAGAATGAATTGGACATTATTACCCTTATGTGCATCTATGATTATATGACCTATTAACTCTACATTATGCACAACCAGACAAACAAGAAGTTATATTCCATTTTTGTATGATGTGTCAGAATGCATTCTGCTGTCAGATATAACTAATTACCCAAATAAAAAAATAAAAAGTAATAAACATATTAGGGCATTTTGCAAACTATGAAGTATGCAAATGACATTCAAATAAGGGGACATTCCTGTAAAACAAAGCAGGAACTAAGGAGCCAAACTCTAGGTGCAACATCAGCTCTACCAGTAGAGGTACATGACTGGGGACTAGGTCTCTTACCTCCCTGTGAGGTGTAAAGGAACTAAAATATAGAAACTTCTAAGAACAATGCTTCAATACACTTTGGAAACTATTTGCTGTTACTTATTCACGTCAGAAACAAACAGTTGTGATTACTAGTTATTACTGACCTATAAAGGGACCTATGTGCACATTACCTAATTATACTTTAAGCCACAGATTAATCCTACTATCTGTATTTACAGATATTAATTTCCCTGGATAAATTAAAAGAGAAATACATAAGCACTCTTCATATATAAACTTTGGTGAAGATTGATAGATACTTTACATATATATGTATATATGTTCCAGTTTTCTACAATATGGTGATCATCAAAGTTTGATATAACAAAATCATGAAATTTTAGAACACATAAAGAAACTAAGGCCCATCCAGAACTATTTGGTGACTAGCAAGAGAGGACACTGCTGGTCACAAGACAAATCACTACTCACATTCTCATTTCCCTAGCACCGTACAGTCATTCTACACTGCTTCACATCATCCTTACGACAAGAGAAATTATGACTTTCCAAACCCGGTTAATTTTCAACTTAAAAAGAACATATATAACACATTTCCTAAGTTTAATTCAGAAAAATCCTACCTTTAAACTTTTTAAATCAAAGCTTATAACCCACTGCTCTTAAGTCCCCTTAAGTCCTGGCTGCTTTGGTAGTTCTACGATGCTTTCAAGAGAGATCTTTTTAATTATTACTTAGTCTGTCTCCTTCTGTCCCATAACAGGAGCCTGTACTATAGCAGACTACAAATGCAGCCCTGATAGAAAACCTCATGACTCACAAACATCAGGAACAAGACTCGGAAAGATTTCACCTCAGTCATGATGGGAAATGAACTCTAGCGTAAATGCTGCTCTGTTCCTTCCCAAAAAAGTTCAAAAGCAACACCTGAAAGGATCAAACTGTCTCCAAGTAACTTAAATGAGTTACTGAACAAAGCTCAGGGATATTTAAAAGAACAACAAAACATAGCATGGGAATGTTAAAATTCACGTTTGTCATCCAATCAAAAACCACAGGCATGACATGCAATAGAAGACGTACTACACAAGACAACAGGATAAATTGAAACTGACTCCAAAATGGCACAGATGACAGAATTAGTAGACAAGTATGTTAAAACCCTGATGATCACTCTTATTTATAAATTTAAAAGTTATATAAAAACTATAAATCCACAGATTCAAGATATTCCAAGAATCTCAAGCATAGAAGGCATGAAGAGATAACACCAATGTGTATGATATCAAAATAAATTTAAATGAATGAAAAAGAGATAAGTTTTAAAACAGGCAGGAAAAAAAAAAAGGCATACTATTTACACATGAACAAACCATAAGAATAAAACCAAATAATTTGTGGAAAAAATACTGGCCAGAAGATGGTAGAGAAATGCCTTACTATCTTTCAAAAATAAAGGCAAAATAAACACTTTTCCAGACAAACAAAAGCAGAAAGAATTCAACACCAGCAGGCCTTCATGATAAGAAAGGAGAAAGGAAGATCTTCAGACAGAAAGAAAATGCCAGACACAAATCTGAATCTATAGAAAAACAACAACAAAAAGCATTAGAAATAGTAGCTGTTTGGGAAATATAAAAGACTTCACACTTCAAATCTTTATAAAAGATAACTGCTATTTAAAACAAAAAATAATAATGCCATCTGAGGTTTACAATGTATATACAGTAAAATGTGTGAAAATAGTTGTCAAAAAGTGAATCATTGTAAGATTCTTATATGTGAAGTACAATAACAAAACATCCTTGTTTTGTTCCTGATTTAAAAAAAAAAAAAAGGTTTTCAGTTCTTCTTCATTCTATATGATGTTTTAGGTTTAACAATAAAGAGCTGCTATAATGTTGAGGCATGTTCCTCTAGTCCAAATTTCCCCTGGATTTTTATCATAAATAGGTGCTGAATTTTGTCTACGTCTTTTCCTGCAATTAAAATGCTCATATGATTTTCATCCTGACTTCTATTTATACGGTGTATTACATTTATTGGTTTGCATGGGTAGAGCCATCAATGCAATAAAACCAACTCCAGAGTGGTACATGATCTTTGTACTGTATTGTTGAATTTGATTTGCTAATACTTTATTAAGGATTTTTGTATCTATGTTAACTAAGGATACTGGTCTGTAGTCCTCTTTCCTTGATGTGTCCTTATCTGGTTTCAGTGTTAGGATGATATTGGCTTCATAGAATGAGTTTGGAAGTATTCCCTCACTTACTATTTTATGGAATAATTTGAGGAGTACTGACATTAGTTCTTTAAAGGTATGATAGAATTCGACTAAATCTGTCTACTCCTAAGCTTTCCTTTGTTGAAAGGATTTTTTATTATCATTTTAATCTTGTTCCTTGCTTAGGTTTTCTGTGTCCTCACTGTTGAACCTAGACAGTTCGTATTGACTAGAAATTTATTCATTTCTTCTAGATTTTCCAATTTATTGCAATGTGAGTTTTCAAAATAGTCCCTAATGATCCTCTGGAGTTCAGTGATGTCGGTTGTGCTACTTGACTTTGTCAATCTTGTTTATATTTTCAAAAAAACAATTCTGTATTATGTTGATACTGTGTTTATTTTTAATTCTCTATTTCATTAAGTTTGGTTCTGATCTTTACTATGTCTTCCTTCTTCTGGTTTTGGAATTTGTTTTTCTTCTTTTTCTAAGACCTTGAGATACATCATTATATTATTTATTTGGATTCTTCTGATTTCTTTATGTAGGCACTCATAGCTATAAGCTTTAGAACCACCTTTGCTGTGTCCCAGGGAACCTGCTATATTGTATTTCTATTTTCATTTGATTCTAACAATTTTTTAAATTTCTCTCCTGATTTCTTCAATATGCCACTCGCCATTCAATCTCCACATGTTTACATAGTTAGTGAAGTTATTCTTGCTGTTGATTTCTAATTTCATTCTATTATAATCAGATGAGAAAAAGAATTATATCAACTTTTTTGTATTTGTTGAAACTTGCTTTGTGGACTGAAATATGAACCATATTCAAGAAAGTTCCATAAGCAGCTGAAAAGAAAATGGATTTAGATATTGTAGTATAAAATATTCTGTAGTTATGTTACATCCATTTACTTAAGGCTATAACATATTTGCCGATTTTATATCTGGATAAATTTTCTATTGGTGAGAGACGTGTACTGAAACCACTCAGTATTGCTATACTGGGATCTATTTGAGCCTTTATATGGAGTATTATCTGATTTATGTAACCAGGTGCACCAACATTTGGGGAATAAGTGTTTATTACCATTATATCTTCTTTGTGGACTCCTCCCTTTTCCACTATATAGTGACTTCTTCTCTTGTAATTTTGGTTTGATGTCTGTGTCGTCAAACATGAGAGTAACTAATTCCTGCTTGTTTGGGGACTCCATTTGTATGGAATTCATTTTCCATCATTTTACTTTCAGTCTATGGACATCTTTGCCTATTTTATGTTCAGGTAACAGGAAATAGGGTGTTATATTTTAATCTAATCTGTCAGTCTATGTCTTCTAATTAGAGAATTGAGACCATTTACATTTGGTGTTTTGAAAGGTATTTATTTATTCCTGCCATTTTGACTTATTTCTAATACTTTATTTGATCTTAATTCTCAAATGTTTATTCTTCAAATGAGACTTTTTCTTCCCCAAGTTCCCTTGGCAGTTTCCTCCTCCTCCTCCCCCTCCCCCTCCCCCTACCCCTCCTCCTCCTCCTCCTCCTCTTCTTCTTCTTCTTCTATATGCAGGATTCCTTGAGGTATCTTCTGTAATGCAGGCTTAGTAGTCATTGAATTCTTTAGTTTATGCTTTTCTTGAAATGTCTGTATTTCTCCTTTGATAATGAGGAATATCTTTGCTGGCTATATCAATCTTGGTTGGCAGTTATTTTCTTTGAGAGCTTGAAATACATTATTCCAAGCCCTTCTGAACTTTAGGGTTTCTACCAAGAAATCTACTGTTATTCTGTTTGCTTTCCTAATTGGTGATCTGACATTTCTCTTGCAACTTTTAAAATTTTTTATTTGACTTGGGTTTTGGGCATTTTAATTACTACGTGTCATGGAAATTTTCTTTTCTGATCTTGTTTATTTATTTTAAATGCTTCTAGTATCTGAACATTCATGTCCAATCTCATTCCCAAACTTTGGAAATTTTTTTTACTATTCCACTGAGGAGGTTATCAGTGCTATTATACTATATCTCTACTCCTCCTTCAATACCTATAAAGCCTTAAGTTAAGCCCCTTAATTTTATCCAAGAGTTCTTGATTATTCTAAGCAGTTTTATATTTTTTAATACTAAGTAAGTATCCACCTTGGATTCAGTGTCCACCTAGTCTTCCAGTTTTGAAATTCTGTCTTTTGCATGATCAAACCTATTGTAGAGACTTCCAACAGGACTTTTTATTTGACTATTGTCTCTCTTTAAGATTTATAATTGGTTCTTTTTCAGACTCTCTCTCTTTATTGAAATGTTCTTTTATATTTTTCCATTTATTCGTTTCTTAGATCTTCTTTTAATTCAATGATTGTTTCAAAAAATCAACTGTTTAAATTCTTTGTCCAGTATTTCATTCTCTTTAATGTTTGTAGATTGAGTTGTTCAGAAGTTATAAATTTTTGGAGGTGACTTGCCTTATTTACTGATGTTTTCTATGATCCTATATTTGTATATCTGTTGTGATGGATTCCTTTTCCTCTTTTATGTGAGGGTCTTTTTGGTAGCAGTTATCTCTTTACAATAAGCTCTGGGCTGGGATTATTTCTTTATAGCAACACATCCAATTAGAGTAATCAAAGTGCTCTAAGTTCAACAACCAGCACAGGTATAAAGCAGAGAGTAATTTCCAGTAACAGTGGTAATTTAAGAACGAACCATATGTTAACATATATTTTAAAAACTCATTGCTAATAATCTCTATAACTCTACTAACCCATAAGAAATAATACAGAATAGCCTTAAAAATTAAGCATTAGTGAGAGCATACTTAATCCCAAATTATATTGGATGAAGGGAAAGAAAGAAAAGGATAAAGAAAAAGAAACAAGATGAGAGAGAAGAGAAATTAAAGAAAGAAGGAAGAGAGAAAAAGAAGGAGAATGGAGATGAAAAAGAAGAAAAGAGTATCAAGAAAAAAATCCAGTTAACTGAAAGACTACATAAAATTAGTTGGAGCCATTAAAAAAAAAATAGTGAATGAAGACATAATAAAACATTTTGCACCAAACAGCTAATGTGACAATCATAAAGAGATTCAGTTTTCTTCTTGCGGAGATATTTTAAATGAAGACACTTTTTGACATGCTCTAGTAGTTATAAAAACACATGTGGATTTGTCCTTGTGGTTTTCAGCGCTTTGGGTAAGGCAGCAAATGGTAGAGACGTGAGGCAGCCTGGCAGCTGGGGTGCAGGGCAGGAGCCAGCAGCTGGTCTGCAGCAAGGCACAGGGTGGTGGCCATAGGCTGGGCATAGGGTAGTCAGGGGCCACAGTGCAGGTCCATGGCTGAGGCATGGAGCAAGAGTGACTGGCAGCACAGGTGTATGCCACTTCATCCTCCTCCCTGACAGGCACTCAGTGGTGGGTGGAGGTAGAGGAACACACACTCCTCCCTGGGTACTGTACTTGCTTTTACTGGACGTGTCATGTCATGCCCTCTGCTCTGGTCCACATCACTCCCACTGCCAACACTAGGGAAGGGGAAGGGCTCAGCAGCCTTCAGTTTGCAGTGATCCCATTACACAGTTACTCGGCCAGCCTGCTTCAAGCCATTCCCTATATTATTAACTGGTATCTCTAGGTGGGATGAAGTTGTAGAGATTTAATCACCTCCCAAGCTGTAAGCTTACACAAGGTCTCTGTGAAATGGCGGCCTGCCACAGTTCTCTGCCAGCAAATTGAGAAAAGCCCAGTATTTCTTGTTCACCAGGTGGTTTTGCAGCTGCTGTCCCAGTTTAACTTAGTCTGACTTTCTCTTCTACCCATTTCCAAAGTGAGCATGTCAAGCTTAGCTTTCCCTTTTACTCCCTTTGCTACCCTCTCTCCATACCTGCCCTAACTGTAAGGTGTTGATTCCAGGTTAACAAAGTCTGTTTTCTGTTCCAATAACGAGAATTGTCTAGTCCGTCTAATGTCTCTGACTTTCCAATATTGTGAATCAGGGCATTCCCTCTGTTACCCACATCTCTGATCAACTGTTCTCTCAACTGCTTTGATTCCTAACTGTGGAGAAGTTGAGATCTGATCTCTCTCATCTCCACTATCTTGGATTACCAACCCCCACATCCCAAATTTGGAATGATTTTTTGTTCCCATCGTTGATTTTGTTAGCTATCATTCTTACCATTTATTTTCCTCAAGTATCTTGAAGTTACATTTTGAAGGCTAAGTATGAGTGCAAGGATTTCTTTATGCCTTAATCTTGTTTATTTATTTTTATGTGGTGCTGGGGTTTGAACCCAGTGCCTCACACATGCTAGACAAGCACTCTACCACCAAGCCACAACCCCAGCCCAAGTGCAAGGCTTTTTGTCTTTGCTCTTTCTCCCTCCCAACTCTCTCTACATCTGCTCACCTTTCCTTCCATTGTGATTCTACAATCACTTCCACCAGAATCCCCAAACCACTGTCCAGGACAAAGCCTTATGATGGTCACATGGCGCCCTACATCCTCTCTCCATTATTCCATAATCGGCCAAGATGATTCCGTTTCTACCCTTGAAGTTGCATCTACCTTCTTCTGCACCTCAAGATCCACAGCTCCAGGACTATGAAAGCATAGTCCTCCTGGGGGTTGAGGTGGGGAGCTTTCTTTCAATCAACTTTTATGAGAAGTACAACTTCACTCTGGCCCCTAGCTTCACTTTATGAGCCTAGTTCTGGGCCCACCTCAAGTGATAAGCTTTTAGTCCCTATTACCCTACTGGAGCTAAATTCAACTTTTTGTTTCCATATCCAGTGTTAGAGTCTGTAAACAAGTCAAAATAACACCTGGCATTTTGCCAGGGGAATGTTGGAGTTCGTAAACAAGTCTGGATGGTGCCTGGCAAAATGCCAGAGGGAGTGGTTTGAGAAGTAACAAAAGCGAGCCATTAAGTGTGGAGATTCCTTATTGGTTGACTGATGTATCTAGTTTATGCTAATTAGATAAGCTGTGTGGAATGTATAAATACTGCTCCTGTCCTGTAATAAATGGCTTCCACTCCTGCTGTATCAATCTACACAAGTTGTTCGTCACCCCCCGGTTATTTTGCTGCAGGCGGACTGCGGCAATCCAGAGCTTTTCCAGGACCATGGGTTCAATCCAACCTATTATCTCTTTATGTTTACTTCTCTTTGCAGTCCATAACACCATCTTATCTATAAGCCCAACTATGACTTTTTCTTGTCTTATGTTCTTTTATGTATTATATCTAGAATTTACATGACCATCAGTAGACAATATCCTTTTCTTTATTTACTCAAATACCAGTTATTACCAAACTTCTACATCTTTGGCAAGTTAACGCATGAAAAAAACAATTTCCTTCACTATAATTTATATTTCTTTGTTAGTCCTGTTGAATAACTTTTCATGTGTACATGATTGTTCGTGCCTTTTTTCCATTTTTAACTTTGTCTTTCCAATTCTAAATCTAAGAATTTATTGTCAGGTAAAAACAAAGAATCTGGGTTTTATGTAATTTTTTTAGTTTGAATTTTCTTCATTTCTCCTTTTTTTATGAGCACCTTTCTGAAGTAACTACTTAGTCCCTAGGAGAGTTCCCCTTGTTCCCATCAAGCCGTAACACTACATTTCCCAACACTCTTAAGAAGATCTCCCTGAGACAACACCTTGCCCTATAACTCACACTTTTCCAAGGAATCTACAAAGTTAGCTATAGCATTTCTTGATCTTAAAAAGTTCTCTTTTGAGAAAAAATTTTAAATATAAACAAAAACCAAAGAGTCAAAATATACTTTAATTCCTCAGCTAACCTGAATATCAAAATCTATTTGTTAAGAGTCCTATTCTTAATAGAACTCTTGTTAATCTACTTTTAAGACCACTTTGGTCTTAAGTTCTCACCTACAACCATCAATTTTAAGGTTGAAGTCCAAGTTTCAAAAACGAAAGGAAGAGAAAAATTTTCCTGAAGAGAAAAATTTCTATGATGAATAACAACTAAATCAGATTTTATAAATCAGGTTAATGACTGTAGAAAGGAATAGAACTTTGGGGGAAGGTCCATTTATAAACCTGAAGAATATGATATTAATATCAAATCATGAGCAAAAACAAAATAAAATGTTAGATTCTTTCATAAGGGCCAATGACTGAGACAGAGGAAACTTTAATTTCCTGGTTGCAACTCCAAGTAATTCTATCTAAAATAGAGACACACGTACCAAAGACTCTTCCCCGCAACCAGATTCTGTCCACAATTTTGTAAGTGAATACAAGACCAAAGGCAATACCATTCTAAACCATAAAAAAAGAGATAACAGAATTAATGAAACTCTTCATTGCTATTCTACCTACCTTCTAGCTCCAAGAACCTAATATACACCCCTTAGCATTTCCAAGAAGACAAATCCCTCCTCTTGACCACAGTGGTTCAGATGAAAAAGCCAAATTCTCTCAGTCATATTTCAAGGCACTTTGCACCTGGAAATCTTAAAGCTCGGCAGTCTACTCAAAGGTCAGAGGAGAGAGCTCCATGAGATTTCACCCTGTGTCTGGCCCAGTTTAGCATCATTGTGATCAAACTTAGCACTTTCTTGCTAGCAGTCCAACTGTAAATAATCACACTGGAGACCAGCAGGGTTTCTGATTTCTTTGTAATTTTACAAAGTTTTAACCATTAAACCACGATCAAACAACCTGCCATGGGAAAGGAGATACACATGATGTTGCAGTAAAGTCATCAGTAAGCCACCTCAGTGACTGTCCATTTAATAATCCTTTACTCTCCACTGTCCTTTTCAGGCTCTCTGCTGTTTCCAAAGCAAGCGCAACATAATCAGATGGTAAGTACCTCCCCGTGGGTAGCTGCAACCAAATTATACAAGGCATGATATGTTACTTTAACAACACAAAAATCCCTTAGCTGCTGACACAGCCATATCAACTATTAGTTTTGCCTAGCAGTGGTGAAAAGTTAAAGAAAAATACCTGAAAGCATAACTTATTCAATAACTCTTTGAGGTTTATAATACAAAGTAGATATTTCTTTTTGTTTTTATCCATTCCAAGGATTCTGAAAAGTCAGTACATACTCTTCATTATCACTGAGGCATTGCATAAAACTCTACAGTTTCAACAGCATGAATTTAATCTTATTTCAATATGTGCATTTCTCAAGTTCCCTCTTCTAATTATATCACTAATGAAAAATTATCATTGCTGGACTGTCTGATAAAAAGTGAGTAATAATTCTAATAAAGTTACTCTTTTGCAAATACGCCAAGGCTTGCAACCCAACCTAACTATCACGTGTGTAACTTCATTATGCTGTGAAATACAAAATCCAATCTGAGATTGGGGACCAGGCTTTCCACTGTGTTATTTGAAGTCTAACTGCAGATGTGTCCTTTTAAGTAGCCTCCAACCACATGGAAAAGGGTGTAAGAGCATAGCCTAATAATGTGAAGAGCACAGGTTCCTAAACCAAACCTTATCATTCAAAACCTGCCTCTGCCACGTACTCACCTTGAGCAAGCTGCTCAACCTTCATGTGCCTCAACTTCTTTATCTGCATCCCTTCTTATTCTACCAAACTTTGTGATAAGCAATTTAAGATAAATGTCCAGAATTCCTACTGTCTCTTTTTGCCCTGACCCTGCTTCATGATTTGGCTTCTACCTACTACCATTCTACCAAAAAGAAAAAAACAAAAATTCTCCTGAAGGTCAGTGACCAACTCTCTTTGCTAAAACCCAGCATTATCCTCTTGGTCATTAAAGGATGCACTGGACACAGCTAGCTGAATCTCTTTCACAAAGTTCTTTTTTCCCCTGGGTTTCCCTTTTAGTTCTTCAGCCTAGTCTCCCTTCTCTCTCTCTCTCTTTAAATTGTTTCTTCTTCTGCCCTTGATAACAGGTGTTCCCTACCCTCTCCTCTCCTCTCCTGCTACAAAACATTCTTCCTTTAGGCAATCTCATCTTCTCAAAATGAGTTCATTACAGATAACTCTCAAATCCTTCTCTCTGGCCCAAATCTATAGTTCAAACTGTCTCTAGGATATTAAAATATGAAAGTTTCCACTAGCACCTGAGATTCAATAAGACCAAAATCAAAGTCAACATTTTCCTTTTCTGACTTTCTTAAATCTATTTCTCTTGGTTTTAATCTTATGTTAATGTCATCACCAGACTGACTACAAATTTCACAGTTCTATTCCCCTGCTCCTTCTCTATTTCATTCACAGTTTTTAACTGCAGGAGATACTTTTATCTATCCTAAGTCTTAACAAAATTCTTAAGCCTTATTGAAAAAAAAAAAAAAAGCTTGTGAAGATGAGGCAAAAATTATTATCCCCATTTTACAGAAATGAAAACCAAGATTTAGACATAAAATATCAGGTTTAAAAATCACAAATTTAGTAAATATCAGAGTTAAGACTTGAATTCACATGTCTTGCCTACAAAGCCCAGGCTACACATTACTGTCTATACGGAACGCTTACTTGGACCTAAAGGTGAACATTCCAGCCTCTATTGAGAGCCAGGTCTCAAGAAGACGACCTAGTAGCCAAGACTGACATGGCCCCTGCCTTTGTGGGTACACATCATAGAAGTGTACCCACATAATTTAAACCAGCAAATTATAAGCAAACATAGGAAGTTCTATGATGCAGAAAACCAGAATGATACCACAGCACCTAACTTAAAGGCAGGATAGATGGTTCTCTGGGACAACTTTCCAGTAAAAGTTACATCTGACTTGAGAAGTGAAAAATAAGTAGGTGTTAATTGGGAAGGTTACTAACAAAACAAAACCACAACAGAACAGGACAGGACAATTTTTGATGATAATGTGGAAAACCTGAAGCCCTGTATACTATCATTGAGAACATCATGCTAACAGCAGCATTAGTCACCACAATCCAGAGCAAACCAAGTGTCTACCAGTGATGAACAGATAAACAAAATGTAGTACGTACATACACTGGCATGTCATTCAACCTTAAAAAGGAACGATACCTTCTTTTTTAAGATTTCTTTCTAAAAATATTTATTTATTTATTTTTATGTGGTGCTGAGGCTCGAACCCAGTGCCTCACACATGCTAGGCAAGCTCTCTACCACTGAGCCACACCCCAGCCTGGAACAATATTCTTATATATGCTACAATATGGATGGATCTTGAAGAGATAATGTTCAGTGAAATAAGCCAGTCACAAAAGGACAAATATATATATTGTATATATGGTTCCATTTACATGAGGTACCTAGAATAGTTCAATTAAAAGAGACATAATGGTGGTTTCTAGGGGCTTGGGAAAGGAGGAAATGGAAAGATACTGTGTCGTGGGTACCGAGTTTCAGTACAGAATGATAACAAATCCTGGAGATGGATAGTAATGACAGGTGCACGACAATATGAATGTACTTAATGCCACTAAATCACACACTTAAAAATGGCGAAGAGGGTAAATTTTATGTGTATTTTGCACAGTAAAAAAAAAAAAAAAAAGTACTCCCAATACTAGGAACAGCATGTTAAAAGGGTAGAAAGAAAGAGAAAAAGAGAAAAAAAGAAAGAAAATTCAAAGAAATAAAAAGGTTCAGGAAGCTGGGGGGTACAAAAAACAGTCCTGCACAGCTGTCTTGATTTCTAAACTAGATATGATCTTAAGTGTGTGAGGCCATATACTGTTCTCCAAATAGAGTAATCATGTATGATTTTCTGGTATCATGGAATGACAGCAGGAAAAAAGCCTAACAATTGCCTAATCAGAAATGAGAGTCTTCTCTAACTTCAAAGTTAGGAAACTTTCATCAAATTCCAAGAGAATTGTAAAGTTTTTCTAGGTTGAGGGTAGAAAGGAATCTTACTCACATTAAGTCTAAACCACAAAGAGTACTACAGCTCCATGACAGCTTTCTAAAAAGACAAGTAGTACTTGTTGCTTTTGGAAAACAACCTAGTTCATGAGGGGAACTGTGTTCTCTGAATATTTTGCAGATCTGAGCTCATGTTGCAGTTCATTACAGCTCTGCCTGCTAGTTATATTACACACAAGGTTATGCCAATGGTTCCATTTTCAGAGTATCTCTCTCATCCATAAAATTCAATCCAGGCTGAAATTTGGTACAAGAAATCTTCACTTCAGAGAATATGCTTGTATATATGTCAATGGGCATATTCAGACAGGCAATAAGTATAGGTAATAATGAACGATTTTAAGGCATAAAGCTATAGCAAATTTCAAACTCAAAGGAAAAACTATCCCTTTGCAATATATTTCAGCTTTATAAATGTACTGCAGTCTTAAACTAAAATATTTAATTTCCAAAGTAAAATCTGGCATGTGATTAATTTATTCAAATACCTGGTTCTTATTGCTTACACAATATGCTTGAATGAGAAATTACAATGTATTTAAACTTTTATGGACAGCATATACACAAGTAACACAAGTCCAAGTTCTCCCTAACTGCCTCCATCAGACTGAGCAAGCACAATCCAGGTAGAAGTAAAAAAGAGAAGAGGAAATCCCTGTCCCACCTATTTTCCAAGGAGATAGGGTCAGAAAGAAAGTTTGATTATGAAAAAGATTAATTTTGTATCCAAAGCAGATGGCACACAAGTAGAGAGGGAGTAGAGACGGCAAAGATGAAAGAATTTATAAACTTTAGTTACTTAATTAAATTATCATATAACGTCCCAAACTTAGGAACATGTATTTTTCACTCCTATAAGACATCTATTCTTTAAATATTAACAAAATATCACTTGATGAGCAAGAAATATGGCCTATTTTGCTTTTTCTTGTCAATCTTCACACCAGTTAGTAAACAAACTTTACTAAACAAAAGCATTTCTGAATAGCCACAATTATGCTTAAGTGAAGAAAAGAGATTTGATTGGGACAGGAAGATAAGGGGCCAGACCCAGAATAAAGCAATCACAAAGACACAGCACAACGCTTCTCTGGATTTGATTTTTCCATAACCAGCAACTTGAATAACTCTGTGTCCTTGACAGGTCTGAAGCTCCATCCCTAACAATGGAGTCTAGACTCAGTTGCCTTCGCTTTCACATTACCTTTATTGGCTTGATTTCATTCTCATTTCATTTGACTCACCTAGTCTAACGGGCACACACTACACAGCAGAAGATGAAAGATGTCTGTGTGACTAGTTGAATACACCAGACTTGAAGAGGAGATAAAACAGGGAGGAAAAAACATGAAAGGTTAAAAAAACAATTTCATCTGTCAACATAACACTACTAATCTCTCTCTCATTCTTACCAATGTCAGTGCTCTCTCTGTTCGACATTAGGCCTCAAATTTAATCTGCTGCAACCACATAGTCAGCTTAAAAAGAGCAATCAGGTTTATCCTGACAACAATTCTTCTAAAACCCAATACAAAAGAATTTTTTTTAAAAATTTATAAATTCTACTTGGCCAATATAATTTGAACCAAGAGGTACCTTTACACTTAGTGCTTAATGTGAGACACATGTTTAGTTTCCTTATCTGTAAAATGAGTGGTAGTAAGTCACTTTATCTAGAATTCCTTCCAGGTGATTCCATGACTACCCAAATCAAAGTAAGTTAGCAAATACTGGCTGCATTTTCCATTAAGAGGACCCCGTTGTCCTGCTTACTCTTCAAACAACATTATAACCATTTTCACCTGCTTTTCCCCTTTGACTGATAAGGTGAAGGTGCAGAGAGCAAGCTCCCCCAAAATGCCCACACCGTGGCGCCCCTCCCCACCCCTCACCCCCAGCCAAGACGGGCAGGTTGAAACTGAAGGCATGTGCTTTTCACAAGGTGATGTTTCTAAATACCAGTGCTCAAGTCACACTTAGCCTCTCTGCCATCTTACAAAGAGCAGTTAGGTCAGGAATAACAAGCTGAAAGTTAATGGTTTCAGAGTGCTGGCTATTAGCATTTCAGTTTGCTTTTATGTTCTTCCACTCGGGTTCTGACTGTTACCTATTAAAACTTCATAGTAACAGAGACTATCCAAATGGATCACTGAATTCACAGGAGTCAAAAGGAATCTGGAATAATAATTTAGATATTCTAAATTCGTAAATGATGTTTGTGTTTATAAGAAAGTACATTATCTCATAAACTAGATTTGAGATAATCTCTTCTGAATCCTATTTCATTCAAAGCCGGAGCTGAATTTTCTGATTTTTATTTCCATATGCTCTGATCTGCCAAAAGATACACAGTGTGTGTTACCATTCTGTCTTGAATGCACACTGTCAAAAACGTCTGGAACCACAGAACCATAGCAGCGTGCAGCCCTGAGCAGCACACTTAGCCTGCTCCCTACACTCTTTGTATTCCCCATAGTTCAAAAAGAGTAGTTCTCTCATTTAAGGCAAATCATAATCCAACAAACACGTTTAAAGTAGATTCATCATGAAAAAGTGTGTGTGTGTGTGTGTGTGTGTGTGTGTGTCTGCAGCAGATGTACATCAACTTTCTTAGGCTACCCTCTTAGACTCTTGAACAATTTTCTCTACTCCAAAGTACATTCCAAACCCATCCACTTCTCCCTGTCTCCACTGACCCCCTTGGGGCAAGCCAGGTCACTTCTTGCCAACATCACTACAGTAGCTTCCCCTGGTTCTCCAGTTGTCCTCTGCTTGTGATCCATTCTCTGCAGAAAGCTGAGCAACCTCTCTAAAAAGCAGATTGAATCGTATCACTCCTGTGCTCAAAACATTTGACTTTCTTAATGAGTCTTCACTGCACATAGAATAAAGTCCACACCTCTTTTTCATGACTATCATTCCTTCTTAGAGCATGCCTCCCTGCCATTCACCAGCCTCAAGTCGTGGACAGGTCTCCTTTCTGTTTCTCATATCATGCTACCATTCCCCCAGCTCTGCACAACTTTCTCTTCCTCATCTATTCCTTCCCAAACCAGCCCAACCCCAGCCTCCTATCAAAACGGCACCCTCTCCTGTCATCAACTATCACATACCCTGCTTAACTGTCTGTCTGCGTATGTGTGTGTGTGTCTCTCCCAGGAGAATGGAAGCTCCACAAAAGCAGAGACCAAGTGTGGCTTCCTTTCTTCATTTGTTCAATAATTATTTTGTGTCTACTCTGTGCAAGGCATCCTTCTAATTACTAGAATTCTGTTGTGAACCAAGGAGGAAAACAGCCCTCTCACACGCACCCATGCCTGCCCTGCTCCTCACTGAGTCCCTAACAGTGAAGATCCTTAGATTTTACTACTGTGCTTCAATACAACTTTTAAAAATATTTCCATTAAACCAATCAAGTTACTAACCAATCTACTGAGATTGGTCTCACACTAGTAAGTAATAATATAAGATAACATCAAAAGCTTACCTCTAACACAAGTTCAGAGCTGAGTGCTGTCTATGGTTACTTCTTAACTACTTCTATAAGGAGAGCACTTTGCTTCCCAATCTTTTATAAATTCCCCTCTTTTATAAATTCTCATCAATCACCACAACCCCTCCCCACTTCTAGTCCCTCTGCACCTCCACACCCCACCATCTTTTTTTTTTTTTTTTTTTTTTGGTACCAAGGATTGGATCCAGGGGCACTTTAACCACTGAGCCACATCCTCAGCCCTTTTTATTTTTTATTTTGAGACAGGGTCTCGCTGAGTTGCTTAGATTCTCCATAAGTTGCTGAGGCTGGCTTTGAACTCACAATCCTCCGGCCTCAGCTCCCTGAGTCACTGGGATTACAGGTGTGCGCCACCACACTCAAGTCACACTATGCTATCTTGACAGAGGTAAATGAACTGAGTTAACGAACGCTCTGAAAATGGCAGGGTGTATGTGAATATATCTGCAATATGTAAATTCTAGTTCCAAATACAATCTAATCTTTTTCTTTAGTTTTAACATGAGGAACATCATTCATCTATTCGATGACTGGTAATGAAACCTACTTGGCAATGAAACCTACTTGGCAATTACCTGTTAGATTTGTCACACCCAATTTAGCACTTCAGCAATTGTAATAAGTACAGCCCAAATGTGAAATCACTTAAATCTAGTCTTTTTTTGCTGGTAGGATGCCCTGAGTTCCACCCAGAGGAGCCTATCACTGCCAACACCTTGACAGCTCACCTATTTTTGGGTCTGCTGATACATACCTGGCTATCTTTCCTCCAACTCAGGAAGAAAAATCCTGGAAAAGCACAAACCTACCTCTTTTGTTCCTCAAAACAAGAGTTTACTATTGAAAGTCACCATGTAACCAATCCATCCTCAATTTATATGCTGAATCTAATTAAAGAGCTAAGCCACACACATGAAAAGATATAAGGAAGCCAAATAGGAGGATTACTGGTTCAGGTATTAGCAGTTTGATGTTCAGCTTATTTAACCATGATTTCAGGGAGTTTTCTGTATAGGCAGCAAGCATCCTATAGGATTTGGCAGAGCCTCTTAGAACAGAACCATAGATTTGTACATAAAATCTTTAATACAGAACATCAGGTTCAGGTTCTAAGACCCAGTACTCATGTTGAGTACTCACCTATAGAGCAATGCTACCTAGCTAGATTTGGCTGTGCATTGCAACTGCCTACAGAGTTACCATTTTTCAGTACAACTTTCAAAGCCAGTCCAGCCCTGCTGATTCAGAATGTCCAACAGTAGGGTCTGGATGCCTCCCAGGAGAAGTGAGGATCAACCAGGTTTAGAAACCATGGATGTTCAGAACCTAAACCTGAACTCAAATGTCATCAGAGCCAGCTAAATAAACAAAGCAGGTAGATAAAAGCCACAGGAAGTGATGGAGCATGAGTATAAATTAAATTTTAAACACCCAGGCCCAATTTGGTCTACTCCTCCCAATTTTGTTATTTTTTGTATTTAAACTAGAACTCCTGAAAGCTAGGCACCATAGCTCACTCATTTCCATGCCTGGTATAGTGTCTGATGTACAGTAGGTTCAGTCAATGTTTGTTAAATTAATACTGATAATGATGGGGTGAAATCCCAACTCTTCTATCACTATTAGAACTCTCAAGGAAAGTCCTCCCCATTCATCTTCATCCATTCATTCCACCAACACTTACTGCACATTTACTATGCACAGGATTCTAAAGATTGAGCTGAGTATGACAGATTCCTTCCCTTGTGGGATTTCCATTCTGGGAGGATGGAGAAAATAGGAATTGTTATATAGTTATAATAGAATATAACTATAGTTATATAGTTAAAATAGAAAATAGGAAGATTTATTCATAAATAAACAAGCCAATTATAGATAATAATGAGTATCATTCAGCATGAAATTTGCTGCATTTTGTCTCAAAGGCTTTGAAGCCACACAGATGCCAACGAAAGGCAATAGTTTAAAAAGAGCTGAAAAATACTCCCTTGGTTGCAGCAGCCTGGGGTGCTGAGAGTTACACAGCTTGAATTTGCCACTATACCAGTTGAGAGACCTTGGACAAGTCACTTAATCAATCTAGAGAAATGAGATTAAATGATCTCTCTAGCTCTCAGCTTTTATATTCTAAGAATGCATTAGCTAAATTTCATGCATTGTGATGACCGTGCCCAGTCTGGAGTGCCCAAGTTCTCTGAGGGGCCACTCTTCAACAGCTGGCTCTTGATATTTACACATTATTAGGAACTGAAAATATTTTCCAAGCATTTCATGGGTCCACCTCTACAGTTTACAGAAGGCCAAACCACAGGCTCAGATATTTACTTCCAGAGAGCAATGGCCACTGGCACTCCCGGACTAGGTTAGGAAACTGGCACTGTCACAGGTCCTAGGGCAAAGGAAACCAAATATCAGTGATGAAGGAACTCAGAAATTAGTTAAATTTCCCTTACTCAATAAACATTATTAAGAGACAGCAGGAAGCCAAGCACAAGTCTAGGTCCTCAGAAAAGAAAAAAAAAAAATGTACAGGCTACTCCCTTGAGTCCCTTGGTCTGGTATAGATTCTTAAGCTCATTCCAGAGGCTTCCTGAACCCCATGAAAGTAAATGCAAAGTTTGGTACATGGGCATTTTTCTGGGGAGAGCATCTATCACTTTCACGAGAATCTCAAAAGGGTCAGACAAACTCTCTTTCTGACCGCCATACCAGCCCTCATTACTCAAACAAGGCAACTGACATTTAAAGGAGTTAATAAGCAGTATGACAACACGCAGCCCAGAAGTGGCACAACAAAGATTCGGAGGTAGCTCCGTGGAGAGTACTGGCCTAGCCTGCACAAGGCACTGGGTTTGATCCTCAGCAGCACACGCATGCACACACACACACACACACACACAAAGTGGCACAGCAGAAATGTGAACCCTGATCTGCCAGTCTCCAAAGCCTATACTTTTTTCCTTGTGTTATGCTTATTTACACAGCAGGGGAGGGGTCCATTTAAAAGAATGAGTCATGGAAGCCATGGTGGACCAAGGACCATAATCATGTGCTGTCAGTGACAAGGCAGATTCAAGCCTACTATTTTCTCGAGGCTCCAGGAGACAACATTACAATTTTTCAGTGTTGCCTCCATCCACAAGAATAAGTTGATAGAAATACAAGAGCCTAAATTGAGCCTAAACTAATTCTGAACCCAATTCACATGTATCTCCTCAAGCAGCCCAACCCCAAGGTCACTAGCCTGAATATCCCCATGGCAAGAGTCCAGGTAACTTATTCTACCCCTTAAATTTGGTGGGTGTACCTAGATCTCATTCTCCTAACTAACCTGTGGGTCTAATTCTTGGCCTTGACCCCCAATTCTTACAAATGGCTATTCCCATCTCATGAGTCAAGTTGGAATTTACATTAAAAGGCAACCTGAAAATCATGTGCCAAACATGACAAACTCTGAAGTAAAGGAACATCTACTTATGTACTGTGGCATAAGGTAAAAATCATGGCCTTGGAATCAGGAGTCAGCCTAAATCTCAGGACTACTACCATGTAGCTAGAGTAAGTTAGTTCATCTCTCTGAATCCTGACTGTGCAATTTGTAAAATAGAAAATAACACTTCAAATTTCAATAGTCAACAAAGATTTAGTAGTACCTAATATGTACCAAACAGTTTTAAGCTCTAGGCATACATACTCATGTATGGGACAGACAATAGAGGTTATATTCCAGTCAGAAGAGACAGAAAAATAGCCAAATAAATAATCAATAAAATAGAAGTGGACTTTAATAACACTAATTATATTAAAAATCATAATAGTTAGCATTTCTTGGTTATGTATAATGTAATGGAAACCACTGCAAGAGAGTATAAATATTAATTTATTTAATTCTCACAATGAAGAGATATATTATTTCCATTTTATAGAGGAGAAAACTGAAGCCCTGAAAGGGTAAGTAGCTCATCCAAAGGCACATTTGGCCTCACTGATGAGCCTTCGATGACTTTGCTTGCTTGTTTGTTTGTTTTGTTTGTTTCTGGGGGCCATGACTGAAACCCAGACCCCCTAACAGCAGAACCTCACTCTTCACTCTGGCAAGTGATTGAATGAAAACGTAGTGATGCAGCACTGCTGGGGCTTGGCTGTCACGGAAGCACCCCGAGCAGGTGTCGTAGGTAAGACACAGAAGTCAGGCACAGAATAAGAATTTGGGAAAAGAATGTTCCAAGCTATTCCAAGAACAGCTGAACAAAAGTCCTGGGGAAGAACCAGCCTGGTAGTTTCCAGGAACAGGAAGAGGCCAGTGAATGTGGAGCACAGAGAGGGCCAGCAGGTGGGTTCTCAGAAACAGGAGGGGCTTGTTGTTCAGGAAAGAAGGACCCCATCCTGTGTGCACTGCAGAGTCCACAAAGGGCGTAAAGCAGGGAGGTAACAGAAATCGATTTCCATTTTTAAATGATGGATCCAACTGAATGGATTATGGGGGGGGGGGGAGCATGAAAAGTGGAGACAGGGAGACCAAACTGGGAATGCCAAATTCCAGGTTAACAGATAAGGGTGACTCGGCCTATAGTAGGAGTAAAAGAAGTGAAGAAAAGTACCCTGTATCAGAAAGTCACCTAGAGGATGGGAAGAGGGTACATAAATCTCCTGGGAGAGCATCCAAACCAGAGCAGGCATTTACAAACACAAGTCACCTTCCCTACCATTAGAATAAGAGCTCTGGGATACAACCATAAACCCCAAAATGACTAAGCCTCTTTGATGCCTCCGCCCCAATTTCTCCAACGAAGCCCATCACTTTGGGAGTCAATTGGGAGTGCACCGAATTCAAAACACAATAGGGAATTGATCTATTGAAGGAGCTGGACTGTTAAATTAAAACCAATTCGGTGTGCCAAGCTGAAACACAAAGGGATCAGTCTTCTTGAACAATGAAGACCAGTTAAGAAGAGACTCCAGTTACACAATCCCCTCCTCTTCACCGTAAGGCACTTGGCTGGATTTTTTTTTTTAATAGAAAAGACAAACTCTTGAGTAAATGTAATAATTGTTTCAATGAGGTGCCCCTAACCACCCAAGAAGTTAAAAAAAGAAACTGGAAAATTGGGATTCTTCTATTACACGATCAGTTAATTATTGCTTCAAATCTGGGCTCTACCTGCACCAGTGAAGAGATGCAGCTATTTGGAGACCTGACAGCAATTCAAGAAGCAGAAAGGCCCAAATGTAGGTAAACAAATAAGCGAGCAAACAAACAAAACAGCCAAAGGCTTGTCCAGGAGGCCAAAGGACTGAAAGAATTGGCTCATGTTGCCCAAAATAAGTTCTTTTTTTACAGAGGCTTCCTGTAAGTACAACTGTCCCCAACAGGAGGTCCTAAGGCCAGTGTCAGTCACCTCCCCAACAACTCACATCTGCAGCACTTGTCATTCACCATGTTTCTAACAACAACAAACCACAATTAGACTGATGAAGCTAAACATTAATTATCACAGAAGGTTCAAAAACACACAAACTCCCTGTGTTTCTTTAACTCAAAAAGTCAAGCCCTCAAAACTCCCAACCCTTGACTAAGAGCAATCTCAGACCGAGACAGAAATTCCCCCACCCAGATCACCTCGCTCACCCTAAATTCCAGGGTGAAGAGGAAACTAGCCTTGAAGAAGTAACCGCTAAAACTCATTCCCCTCTTTGAACTTTTAACTATTCAAATCTTCCTAATTGGTAAGTGCCGTGGTTTGGCTAAGGCTCCACATGATCAGTACCATTTCATAATAACACTTTTATTTGCTACTTTCACTGTGTTGATATTTCCACTGACAGTTAAAAAGGAATAGTATGTAAAATTGCACATGCCATGGCACACTTCAAGCCAAAGACACAAAACCATACTAGTAGTCACTGTATTCTTTTTATCGTCTTTCAGTTGACAATAATATTATATATTTATGGAATATAAGGTGATGTTATGGTACATGTATGCATTGTGGCATGATTAACTCAAGCAAATATAACATATCACTTCATGTACTGATCTGTGATAAGAGATCTGGAAATATGCTTTTGTGTGTGCGCACATGCAGATTGAACCCAGGGCCCTGAGTATGCTAAGCACGAATTCTACAACTGAGCTACACCCACAATCTCTTAAATACATGATATTATTAATTATAGTCACCAGGCTGTACAGTAGATCTCAAAAACATGATAGCCACTGTCTTATTTCCCAGGCATTTCAGTAAGAGAGAGAGAAAAAAAAAAAAAAGGAGTTAGTTTCATTTAAGTATATACTTGATGAAGCAGTAAAATTCATTTTATTAAATATCTAACTTTAAATACCTATCATTTTACTACTCTGTGTAGCAAAATGGGAAATATACTTAAAGCACTTCTAATAAATATGAAAATAAAATGGTTGTCTCAAAGAAAAGTATTGGTGTGAGCTGCACTGTGGGCTGATGGGCCCCATGGAATACCATTTTTACTTGGAAAAAGAGCTGACTGACATTTTTCTGGTAAAATAGATTTGGGTAAGAAGCAGACATTTTCCCAAAAATTAACAAATTTTCCCCCCTTGTTGCTTCAAGGGAGGAAAAATGACCATATTTTTGCCAGTGACAAAACTCAAATTTTCAAAAAAAATCAGAAATTTTGAAAACTTGAATTTGCCACCCTCAGCTTGGCAGCTCATACTTAAAGATTTCTCTGAGAAGATTAGTGGTGATATTAACAAGTGTGATCCTTTTATAACAAAATACATCAACATGTGGAATATCTGCATAACTTAGTGATCGAATAATTCTCTAAATGACCAACTACGAAGTTATGTATGATTAAGAGACCATTCAAAATACAGAATAAATCAGTAGATTTTAATATAACAGACCAAGAAAAGTTGATTGACATAACTTCAGATTCCACACTGCAACCAACCCTTAAGAAACTATAACTTGTGTCTGAGCACAGTGCTACACACGTGAAATCCCAGCTATTCAGGAGGCTGAGGCAGGAGGATCAAAGTTTGAGGCCAGTCTAGGCAACTTAGCAAGACTCTCTTTCAAAATTAAATTAAGGGCTAGGGATGTAGTTCAGTGGTAGAGCACTTGCCTAGCATGTGTAAGGCCCTAGGTTAAATCCTCAGTACCACAATCAATCGATATCACCTGTCTAAAAAAACCATAGATGAATCTAGGGGACATTAAGTAAATAAACCAGGCACAGAAAAGCAAATACTGCATGATGTCACTTGCATGTGGAAACTTGGAGATGAACTCATCAAAGTACAAAATAGATTGGTAGTTACTAGAAGCTACAGGGATGAAGAGATGAACAGAGAAAGGAGAAAGGTTAGTCAAAGATTATTAAGTTCAGGTAGACAGGAGGACTAGTTCTAGTGATCCACTACACAGCACGAGGACTATAATTACTAATAATTGTTAAAATGTTTAACAATTTAAATGTTCTGACCACAAAGAAATATGAGTGATAGATATGTTAATTAGCTTCATTTAATCTTCCCATAGTGTATTCATGTATCACCATACCACATTGTACCCCGTAAGTATAAACAATGGTCAATTAAAATTTTGAAATTTAAAAAAATAAATTGTCACTTTTCAAGTTTTAGTATAATATCCAAGAAGAATACCCACAATTAATAGCTGAAGAATCAACAACACTCCCCTTTTCAATTTAGTGTCTGTGTGAGACTGGATTTTGTTCACATACTTCAACCATGACAACTGAATACAAAAGTATGTATGAATGCAGCTTCTATTAAGCTGAACTATTAAGCTGAACATTAAAGAGATCTGCAAAACTGTAAAACAATGTCACTTTTTATGCTCATTTTTTGTATTAGAAAATAGTTATTTTTCATTAAAAAAAAGTTAACATGTAACATATTCTTTTTTGCTACTCTTAAGTGATTTAAAGTTTTTAAATTTGTTGTTTTAGTTCCTAATGCAGTAAATATCCATAGATATAAGCTCATATAAACAAAAGGTTTGGGGGGTCCTCATTCATTTTTAGGAGTATAAAAGAATCCTGAAGTCAAAAAGTTTGAAAACCTCTGGTCTAAAATAAATGTATATAATAGCTGCCTTCACACACACACACACACACACACACACACACCCTGTAAAAAACAAAAACCAGAAAGAAGACAAACTGAACTTCTTTGGATTTTATTGTGTAATTTGCTTAAAGCCCATGGGTCTTGCTAATTTGCATGTCTGATTTACTCAGAATCCATTCTTCCTCCTCCTCCCTGGCAAAAAACCACAGACGAATTCCATTGCCATTTCGCAACCTGCACTTAAGCAAACTGCAGTGCAGTGGTGTAGACACGGAGCTCATCCAGCCTGGCAAACAGGGATAAGGAGCTCAACTCCAGGGTTTTCCCTCCCCGGGTCCTTTTCAGATACTAAATCCACAAAACACAGCGTTAGTTTGCTCAGAGCAAATAGTTAATTTGTCCTTTCACTAGAAATCAAAAGGACAAAATCACACAGCTAGAGGACTGCTCCAGCCCCCACTCTGACCCTCCACCACCCCCTTTCTCCCCAGCAAGTGGATGTCTAAGCCCTGAAGAATCAACAAATCAATCAATCTATAACAAATATTTATACTGCCGACATGAAAAAGAGAGGATATACAGTCATAAAATGAAAACTAACAATGCCGGTAATAAAATAAAACTACCTTAGTAAATAGTGCTATAAGGAGCGTGGAACAAAGAAGAAAAAAACTATGTGCCAAATCAAGGGTATAAATAAATGAGAAGACAGTAGAAGATTAAAAGCAGGTAATAAGGCAGCAGAGCTAAAAAGTCAATAATCAAAGTTGGTGATCAAACGTCCGTGATTAGACCTTTTGGCTAAAATTCAGTTTGGGGGAGGGTGGGGGAGATAAGGCTAGAATGATAGATTGTACCCTGATTGTGGAAGGTCCTAAAAGTCAAGCTAAGTAGTCTGGATTCTATCCCGAATGCAATAAGGAGCCACAAAAGGCTTTTGAGAAGGGCAGGAAGATAACGAAAGCATGTTGTTTTGTTTTAATTTGTTGTCCTGTTTTTAAAACATTAATATATTTATAATCCGGTTGAGTTAAAAGAAACCAAGACTGGAGGTCAGAGGGTCAGATAAGGAGACTACTGAAAAAAAACAGGGAGACAGGAGTTGAACCTGAACAAGGAGATGGCAATGGAATTGAAATAGAATCAAGGGAGACAAGGAGGTAGATAGATGTGGATCCTAATGTAGTGCCAAGACAAGGTGACTGGGACAGGGGCAGCCAGACACAAAAATAAGGAAGTCAATGTCATTAACACAGATCTGCAGGGAGCCTACCAAACTAGTCTCTGTGGTAGACAGTGAATGATACTGACTGGGAGGAAGATATGATTTTAAACACGCTGTGGGAGGAAGGTGGATATGAAAGACTGGCAGTAAGCTCCCTTCCAATCTTCTACTACTGTGCCCTCCTATGCTGCAACATGAGACTTGGGAGGCAGAAATAAAATGGAGGCCACCATCTTGGTTTTTGACTGTTTTTCCATAGTCATGGAACGTTGGGTTTTCTGTGACATTATAGGATCTGGCCATTAACTTTGTAGTTCCCAAATTCCAGTTCCTGATTTCTGTCTTACCTGTGTGTGACAGATTTGCAGCTCATCTGGCAAACCAGTCTGTATCATTATTTCAGAAGGCTACCTCTAGAGGCTCAGCCTTGAGCCCACTTCTCTGGGACTGCTGAGGAATTTATAGGAACCTATTTCCCTATCTATTTCCTGCAGCTAAATCCAGACATATAAGATGGGTTTAATTAAAGGCAGAACAACCAAGTGATAACATTTGATACACATTTCAAAGAATGGAACTAGATCTGGAAACAAAGCCAGGCCATAACAAATAGGTACTAACAGATAAATAAGTTTAAGCCCCCAAACTATATTATTCCATTCTTTACAATTTCTTCAATTCATCTGGGAATGAACAAACAGAAATCTTTTAGCTATCTTAAGTAATTACAACATCTTATTTTTTAAATATTTTTAATTGTCATGGATATTTATTTATTTATGTGCAGTGCTGAGGATCAAACCCAGGGTCTCCTCACACAAGCCAAGCAAGGCTCTACCACTGAGCCACAACTCCAGCCCCAACATCTTATATTTATCTGGAGCTGTGAATATAAATATTTTTAAGAGTCCTCATTTCATTTTTACTTGGCATAGAAAACCAAAAAGGGTCAGCATTATAATCTCAGTTTTAAGAAATGAGAGAATGGAAGCCTAGAGTTCAGCAGTTTGCCTAAGGTCATAGAGGGTAACTCACGTGATCCAACTAAAGTATTTCCTGCTTTAAACCTATTTTCTCCCTTTTAGTCTTCTGTCAGTTAATTCTGACTATGTTTCTAAAGTGAGTGTTAAAATTGTTGATGTAGAAATATTAGGAGCCTAAGAGGGCTTGTAAAACCACAAAGAATTAAATGGGGCCTAACTTACAACCATGGAAAAAATTAAAATTCCATGTGTAATTTTCTTCTCCAATTTTAACCTAAAATGTGGTGCTTGTGGCAGGCCCGCTGTTCCTATGACACACTTCCAACACACACAGTTCTGAGCAGCAAGTGTCATCCAATTATTTTGGGCAGCTATTCATTTATTTTTCTATCATTCTGAGTTGGAAAATTAACAGTACTGTGTTTACAAACCTTCACGAGGCCCTTACATAATAGCTCAAAAATGTTTATATTCCACACAACTCGGGTTTGAAGAAGCTCAAAGGCAAGTTAATATAAACCTGCTCTGAACAAATGTGCAGAAAGTAGCCCTGTTAGACAGAGGTTAAGCTTTGACCTTCCCAACTTTTTCCATAGAATGTACAATCCATCACGTACAAAAACACAGCAGAGATGTGAGGTGTTGGTAAGTACCCCTGTTAGTGAGAAATTCTGCTAATTATTACACCAAATAAGCATAGTTAACAGGCCATGGCCACAAGAGGGGCATGTTTCAGGGCATTAAATAGCTGCATAGGGTGGAAAGGAATATATTACACTATGCCCTTTACCAATAAAACAATTTCCCTGACACCTAGAAATCCAGTCAGCTGGAGCCAGATGAAAGTGCTCTCCAACTGGGCTGTGCAGAGGATGATGCTTGAGCGCCACCTACCGACCTGACATTTTAATATGCAGCCTTCAGGGAGACAGAAGTACCTTGAACCTAAGCTTGCAAGTAGGAAAAGGAAATAGAGCTAGAAGAAATCGTGTTTTGAGGGGTTGTGGGTGTAGTTCAGTGGTAGAGTGCGAGCTTAGCACACATGAGGCCCTGGGTTTGATCCTCAGCACCTCAAAAAAAATCACATTTTGAGAGCTCTTCAAACTATATAAGTGCTTTTTAATGCATACATATAAATTTTCTTTCCTTTTCCCCCACCTCAGCCTTCCTAAGTAATTTTGCCCAAACATGAACCCCGAAGTAATCAGTCATTTTTTCAGAAATAAATTTTATTTTGCCAAGAATCTTCTAGTGGAAAGCGCCTTCAAAATTAAATGTTCCCAGGGAGAAAAAGACAGCAGAGGGGTGGTCAGTTCAGACAGAATAGAACTCAGGTTTCAAACCCATAAGAAATATGAAAAGCAGCAAACTTCACACACCATAAATGCAAACAGCTTACATGTAGGAAAATTATCCAATTTATAGCAAGAATTATTTGACAATAAAGGATTAGGGAGCCCAAAAGAATTACTGATTTCTAATGTAGCACTGAAGAGATAGACTGAATATTCCCCACAAATAAAAAGATATCCTTCAAAAAAGCACCAGTGGCACTAAGATCAAGTATTTTTCCTGCTGATTGTTTGGTGAAAAAATCTAGCCTACATTACACAGATACAGTACTGAACAAAGATCACTGCCTCATGGAGCTTACAGTCTAAGGGAAGAAGAAAGGCAAAAAACAAGCAAACCAGATCATGATGAGTGATACAAAGAGAAACAACAGGATAACAGATCAGACAGCAGCAGCAGCAGGCAATGAGATGGGTAATACTATTTTAGGGGTAATGGGAGAAAAGTCTCCTGAGGATGAGATATTTAAGTTGGAACCTAGAAGAAACTAGAGAACCAGCAGATATCTGAAGGAAGATAGTTCTGAGAGGTCAGAACAGCAAGTACAAAAAGGTCCTAAGGAGGTCAGAGTGGAAAGACACAGATCAGGGACACAGCCAGAGTTTTGTTTTTGTATCAGCTGCTTTGAGACATAATTCACATGTCAATTTACCCTTTTAAAGTATACAAGTCACAATGTGTTTTCATAGAATTATTCATCATCACCACTTCTTAGTTTCCGAACATTTTCATTACTCCATAAAGAAACTCTGCCTATGAGCAGTTCCCAGCTCCTGGCAACCACTCGTCTATTTCCTGTCTCTACAGGTTGGCCTAATTCTGCATGAAGAATCATTAATATATGGCCTTGTGTCATTGGCCTCTGTTCGTTCATATTGTAGCATCTATCAGTGCTTAGTTCTTTTTATTGACAAATGATATTCATTTGTATGGACATGGCAATTTTTATCATCCAGTGGTCATTTAATGAACACTGGGTTTTTTCCATTTGTTGACAGTCATGAAAATTTGCTACTGCAAACATTCAGGTACAAGTTTTATATGAACATATTTTCATTTCTCTTGGGTAACTGGGAGTGGAATTGCTGGATTATGTGGTAACTGTTTTTAACATTTGGAGGAAACAAAAGAGAACAGAGGAGAGCCGTGAACTGATATTTTGTTTCTTCAAGATTTACTTTGGTTTTGTGTAGAGAAAGGCAGGGAAAGAAGTAGGGATACTAGATAAGAAGAAATGGCAATGATCCAAGAGAGAAGCTAGTATCTCAGAGAAGAATGACAGAATATATTTTAAAAACAGAGGCAATGAAATCTGCTGATAGATGAGTTGTGGAATAGGAAAGAAACTGGATTTTTGGCATGAGCGGGTTTAAGAATGAAGCTGCCGTGTACAGAGCTAAAGATGACTATAGGAAGAACAATCAAGTATGGTTCCTTCCTCATCCTCTTCCCTCTCTCAAGGTTCCCCACACTCCACTTTCAGAGATTCCTGCAATCCTTGATCACTGGAAGCAACTACCATATTTATTATTAGCCAATCCCATCCAAGAAGTCACTCAGCTCCAACCTGTATCACAGTCCCTTTAGAGTGATTCTGGAATGTTTGTTTTTATAATCAATCAAATTCCAACTGGCAGTACAACTGCTAAGTGTATAAATGAGGGAGCAAAAGAACTAAAAAAAAAAAAATGACTATAATTAACTAAACCTTGACAAGCTCCATAAAAAGTGGTTTTTCAAAACTACTTCTCCCAAACATCCATTCAGAAGTGCCTCATTTCAGAAGAATGGGAGAATTTAGGAAAAGCAAGCCACAGTCCAAGAGGCTGTGAATGACTCAGAAGGAAGACCAAAGCTTAGCACTGATACTCGACAATCAAAAGGACAGGGCACTTGTCTTCTCTGGCATTGGCCTTGATGCCATTTGTCATCTTGGATTTCACAGCTGCAAATATTTTATTAGAAACTAAAAGGAAGAAAAAGAGAGAAACATAAGGAGGAAAATATTTGAGCTCAAAATGCAAAATGTGTTTATTCACTTTCATGACACACCTTTCAAAGCAACCAAAATGTGTTTATAGACACTAAGAATCAACAACAAGACTGTTTCAAGACCTATGTAAGAAAGCCACAATCCTGCTACTTTTGAAGGCCCCATCTGCTATCAAAATAAACATTACACCGCACCCAAATTTCACATAAAAGTTATTCTGTAATTAAAACAAAATCAAACAGATTTTTATCATTTTATGTGTAAATTTATGTGGCCTTGAGAAATTTATTTATGATTGACAATCATTTCCCAGGAATTATCGGGCATACTTGTGAATTCTTGGAAATTACAAAAGCCAACTTACAAATTATTTTCAAATGCAATAACATTTTTTGCATATAAAATGTGATATTATAAAAACTGGTATGATGCTACTTTTTATAACCATTTAATGAAGCAATTATTCATTTCAATTCTGCAATTTTATGTTTGGAGCTTGAAATCTGTAGGTCTTTTCAGGTCTCATACACTCTTAAAAATTCTGTGGCTGAGACTAGTGAGTAGCTGCTGTTTTCGTCCTCTTCCTGCTGAGTTCAGGCCAGTGGAATGTGAATAGAAGTGATGAGTGCCACTTCCAGGTCTGGCCCATAAAAAACTCCTGAACGCCATTCTGCAAGCTCTTTCCCCCTCTGCCTGGCTAGAATGGAGATAACCTAAGGTGACCTTCGAAACCATGTATTAAAGATGGCACAGCCTCCTTAGCTTACATCCCTAAAAGGATACCTCGAGGACAAGACCCCACCACCCTGTTTATCACACTCACTACTATTACTCAAGAAAGAAAGAAATCTGCATTATGTTTAAGCTACTATACAGTACTTTAATATGATTTTTTTTTTACGGTACCTACCCTAATTTATACAAACCCCCAGGGCTAAACACAGTGCCTAAAGTGTCTCACAGATAACTAGCCTGGACTAATAATTTACACCTTCACCTTTTTTATTTGTGCAATTACTAATTACTAATAGATTAGCAGCTGACACTTGCAAAACATTACTATGTACTGAGTTCTGTCCTAAATGCTTTATCTAAATTAACTCAGTGGATCATTAAAACAACTCTAGGTGGTAGTTGCTATAATCATCCCTACTTGACTGATAATGAAACTGAGGTACAGAGAAATTATGTGATCTGCCCAACCTAAGGTTGCTCAAGTTGTAAGTGGCAGAGCCGGTACTCAAACCCAAGTACTGTGGTTCTGGCACCCAAACATTTTATCAGTGTGTAGAGAAGAGAAGTGAAAAGTTCAATTCCAAGCAGCTTTATTTTCTTCTCTCTCTCTCCTACTCACAAGGCAGGATAAATGGATACTACAGGATATGCAATATCACCTACCCATGTGTGTCACTTACATGTTCATTATTAACGAGAACGACAGATAACTCAAGACAGTTCCTTGCTATGAATCCCGACTTCAAAAAAAATCACTGCATATGTGGGGAAATGGGTCCAAAAGCCAGTGGAATTATATACTCTTTTTCATGAAAAAGCAAATGTCTCTGAAAGCAGCTAATAAGTAAAACTGTACTTTTCCAAAGAAGCAAGGATTAACTTCATTGTGGGTTAAATTAGCTGAACATCAGAAAAGGACATCCAAAATAAACAGTCATGTACTGGTGGTAGCCAGGGGTGATGTGACCAAATGCACACTTGAGAAGGAATTCCAAGTGTGGTCATGAACATTTCCCTGATTCAAAATAAACAAAGAAACAAGGCAAGTTTTGACATGGACAAGACATTTGAGATCATAAAAAGCAGCAGCCTCACCAGCAGGCCACAAGTCTAGATTAAATGCATATTTCAGATGACTCATAAACCACCCCTAAAATGACTCTGTGCTCCTGAGCCAAACAGAGGCCATTTCTGTACTTACACAGCTGCCTTTCCATTCCACTGTTCTGCTACATAGAGTTGCCTTGTGTGCATCAACAGGAAAATTCTAACGTACTGAATTCCCTTCATACCATCTTCTACCAGTGTAAAAAAATAAAATAACTAGTTAACCTCCTATAGGAGCCGCAGCCTCATGCCTCAGCATTGTCTCCCTAAGGGTAGAAATGACCTGGAATTGTGATTCTGAGTCAAACCCATTTAGCTATCCTGTGCCAGGCACTGTGCTAGGAATGGTAATATTTGTTATCTCTTTAAACTGCAAAAGATTTAAAACCTGAGCTCTCTTTGACAGCTAACAAGGAAAGGCAGATATGGAAACAGTCAAATTCACATGGCTCCTTTTGAGAGTAACCATGTGATGGATCAAAGGACACCATGAACCTAGACTATTTTAGAAAAGATATAAAATAAGCTATAATATTGCAAGTGTGGAAGGAAATCCAAATGCTGCCAATCTCAATCAGTCACTGAGCATCTACCTAAATGTTACACTGTGTGCCCCAGTCCTTGCGAGGAAGTATGGATGACATAAAAGGGTGTTGCCACTGACATCACATTATAACAGCTAATAACCGTTAATACCACTTGAGCATTTACTATGTGTCAGGCACTCTACTGAGTGCCTCCTCTATACTAATACATATAATCCTTACACCAGCCTTATGGACAATACAGACAGAATTACCAGACATACGAGGAAAATATATAAATATTACTATAATAGAAAGTCAAAACTTTTTATATACAACTGCTACTTTCAGATGATTTCTGGGAACACCTTCCGACTTAAGATAGTGAAACTTATCTCCTGATTGTTATTAAATTGTTCAAGATAGCCTCAGAATAAGATCTGTAAACACCATAAAGCCTGACTTGTATGTTTTAGATGTTGAATATATCAGATCACAATAACCACAGGAAATTACTTCCTTGATGTAACATTCAAATTGAGGAGTCTCTTAGGCTTAATAATGGCATTGTTGAAATAAGTACCTTCCCCTGTTTAAAATTTAAAAAAAAAAAAGAAGAGGAAAGTCAGATTATAGCATTTTAAGAAGTTTCACAGGCGACTCAACATGAAATCTACTACTGATAAGAAAATTATTCTAAACAGCATCAAAATTAGTCTTCACATTTATGAAGCACAAAGGACTTAGGTTCCCATCTTTAAGGTCAGATTAAGGTAACAGACTGGATTGAGCCATCCATCAGGTAAAATAAATGCTCTGGACAGTGCCTAGACTAAACAGGGCCAAGAATTCCTAAGACAAACACCACTTCTAACAGTGGAGGTCAGCACAGAGGCCTGGCCCAGTGGGGAGATGCCCTGTAGCTGCAGGTCTAGAAGGCTACCCTGCAAATTCTCATCAGATGCTTAATCAATATCACGCCTTAGGACCTGAACCGCTACTATAAAATCAATATTACCTTTATTTTAAGTAGCAGGAGGAACAATGAGATTATCTTGTTCCTTACAAGTCTGTCATGGAAAATCTGGCTCATGGTGTATGTCATCTTTTGCTTTTGCCTGGAAGGAATGCATCTGTTGGGCTGGGAGACAGTGTGGCAGAACAACCCAGCCACAGGAAAAGGTGAAGAAATACGCGTTCACTCAGGAAAAGCTGAGGCCTAGAAGCACATCACAAGCTGAAGAACAATTAATTCATCAAGAGAGGAGTTCCAAGGCTTTCATCCACCAGTGACCAGCTGGGGCTCTGGCCCTAACCTCCCATTGCTCCTTCTCTGCAGCCTATTTAACAGCACCAGCCAGGTGACTGTCCAAAAGAGAGCACCTGGATTCACCCCCAGACCTGGTCTTCCTCTGTCTTCTAATCAAGTGAAGAGTCACAATCTAGCCGTTCAAACTGAAAACCTGACGTTATATCCTTTATTCCTCTTTCCTTTCAAATCTCCTTATCCAGTCTCCAAATAAACCCTTTCAACTTTGTCTCCAACACATGTCCTGAATCCTTCCCCTTGAGGCCACCTCTATAATTGTCACTTGTGCCAAGCCATAAGCACATCTTTCTCTTCTCCAGATTTTTTTCTTTTCTCTCTTTTGGTACTAGGATTGAACCCAGGGGCACTTTACTGCTGAGCCACATCCCCAGTTCTTTTTGTTTGTTTGTTTGTTTGTTTTTTATTTTGAGAAAGGGTCTCACTAAGTTGCTGAGGCTGGCCTTGAATTTGCAATCCTCCTGCCTCAGCTCCCAGAGTTGCTGAGATTGCCTAGTTCCAATTTTTCTAATTCTATTCTGGCCCTCTACTACCTCCCACGCAGCAGTCACACTGATCTTTATTAAACACACACTCCATATAAACACTCTACACCTTAAAACCCTCCAATGGTTCCCCACACACACACAACTTAAAATAAAATCTGTACCTTTAGCACAGCTGAGGGGCCCTACAATGATCTAGCCTCATTCCTTCTCCCTTTTATCTCTTCTACTTAAATTCTGACCATTGAACACCTTTGTTTCTCCTACACCAAAAGTTTATCAGCACCTCAGAGCTTTGTTCCTAGAGCTGGAATGAACATCCTTGTCTTCCTTTGGAGCTCACATCAAAGGTCACCTCATACCAAGCTACCTAAGTACTCCCCTCCCCTCAGTCATTAACATACCATACTGTATCACTATGAGACATGGTCTCATTTGTTGCCTTATTGTTTACTGTTTACTGGCTTGCTTCTTCTAAAAGAAAGTTAATCCCCTTGAGGGGAGGGGCTCTGGTCTATTGGTCACCACAGAAATCCCAGAGGATAGTATGGCACTGAAGCATACATAGGCCTTCACTAAAATCTGCAAAATGAATACCTGAATAGCACCTGAAATCTGCTATTGAAACCGATCATGCTAAAAGTTTTAGGAAAATATTATAATCAGAGATAGCACTTGAGGACTAAAAAAAATTAAAAAACCTTTGATTTGCCTTGATTTAATCTTCTCTAATATTTTGTTCTCACAAAGGAGTGAGATAAGAGGTCAAGAAGAAATACATTCAACTTTTCAGAAGCTCTCAACTCCCATTCTGAGAATCAAATAATAACAGTAGAAGTTCAGATAAGGCCTCTCAAATCACCAAGGCTACATCTGCCTCGAGGTCAGTGAATTCAGTCCACCCTCTCTCTGTCCATCCACACCCTCCAGCCCACCAACACACACCCCACTTCTCACCCTCTCACATGACTGTCCACAGGCTTCCAGTGCCCTTCTTCTGGTTCAGTGACCCATTCCCTCCATCAATCAAGAGCTTCTAAAAGTCTCTCACCTCCTAGATAAAGGCTTTTTGGTTTAACTAAAGAGGAAGAGGAAAGGAGCTAATATTTACTGAGTGCCTCCCACATATTGGGTACTGTGCTAAATGCTAGGAACTCTTAACAAATTGGGAAGTAAACTACCATTAGCCCCATTTTCAGATAAGAAAATTGAGTATTAGGACCATGACTTACCAGAAATCAAACAAGTAAGTGGCAGAGATGAGAATGAAATCCACATCCAACTCTAAATACCAATTTTTTTTCCAGGGCATCATTTCAACAACAAAAATAAAGTTAAAATACATACAAATAATAATAATTAATACATACTTATTATTGTTATCTTTAATAAAAATACAAATTGCTTTTGCTATTTCAATTTGATACATCCTTTCACAAATGGCTCTCTATCATTTTTTTACTGATACTGGGTCTTTTTTTTTTTAACTTTATTTTATTTATTTATTTTTATGTGGTGCTGAGGATCAAACCCAGGGCCTCACACGTGCTAGGCAAGCGCTCTACTGCTGAACCACAACCCCGGCCCCTGATACTGGGTCTTTAGGCTACAAACTTTTTTGTATGTAATGTGTTCCTATATTAAAAACAGCAAAGTCACTTAAAGTTTCCCGTACTTGTAATATACTGACAAAATATTATAGTCACAAAGGTCAGTCTCATTAAAGTTTCCAACATTACTGTCCTAACTGGACAAGTGGCAGAAATGTGCCAACGTAGGTCTTTGTAATCACAAAGACAAATAACCTAGTTCAGCAAAATGTATATCAGACACCCAGGATGCTCATGAAGCAGACCAAAGTTCCCAAAGTCAGAAAAGCCAATGCCTATGGTCAACCGAGCTTCTTTAAAACAAGATTTAATTCTTCCACAACCAGAAAGCAAAAACCAGAAACACTACATTAAAAGACCTCTCAAAAATAATCTGTGCATTTTTGAGATAAACCAAGTAAAATTAAATTCAATAAAGAAAAATATTTCTTATCAACCTTTAATCCTCAACAATAACTGTTTTTAATGATATTGCATATCATCATGAAATTTTATAAAGTTCATCAGTATAAGAAAAAAAAATCACAAACACAATACTGAGCAGAAGGGCAAAATGAATTGGTCTGGCCTGTCCTATACTGGAAGGTACTAGAAATTCTCTAAATATATATTAGCTTGGATAAATATCTTCCAAACCTTCCCTAAGTAATCCAGATACTTATGTTATGCTAATTTTCTCTGTGGGTTATAATTAAAGAAATTTGTCATAAGCCAATTTAAAATAGCATTCCATTAAAAAAATAAATACCATATTCTGTTTGAAAGTAAGATCATATTTGACTGTTCACTTCTTTGCTATTCAACTTACTGTTTTTACAGATAACAAAATCATGACTGATTCAATTAAAACTTTAAGCTTGTAGCAGCGAGGAACCATTTCTGATCCTGTCAGTCTCTTTAAGACCAGATGAGAACTTGACTCTCACTAAGGTTGCTGTCGATAAAAGAAGCCTTGCTTTTGTGATAAGATACTGCAAACAAAAAAAATCACCAAATCAATATTCTCCTTTCCCTTCTTTATTTTCCTTTTCCTTTCTTCCTTTCTTTCTCACTTTTTTTCCTTTCTTTCTGTTTTGCTTTTAAGATCATAGAGCAATGAGTTGTATGGCGTCAGATTCAACCCAAAACGATAAAAACCCACACACTCTCCTCCCCACCCTAGCGTGCTCCAGGGGTGTAAATATTTCATGGTATTACCATCATTCACTCGGTGCTTATATTGTCTGATCAAGCCTCTATTTCTGTCTGTTAGATACTCTGGAGGATAGCGTTTTTTCATGTCTGCTGCTCAGTCACATAAAGCCCTTGCTTCTCAAAGGTTCTTCAAAGTTCAATAATTTATTAAACACTGTGCTGGGGTCGGTAAGCACCCACAGAAATGCATAACTACAGAATATGTGGAACTATTAAAGAGTTTCTTTAATAAAAAAGGTGACTTTAGAGAAAATGACAGCATTGTTACTTACACAAGAGAGGCATACTCTGAACAACTGAAGCTATGCTGTGCTAAAAGGCAGGAGCTTAAAATACACAGGCTGCCTGTTTACAGGTAAGTCATTAAGCAAACCCACTGTGAAAGAGGCCTTCTAGAGAAGTCTACAATCACAACTCAGGTCCCCTATTTCACCTTTCTCGGGATAATAACTAGGCAGATCTAAATATAATAGAAAATTGATAATTCCAATAAAATACTTTTGAATCTAAAGACCAATGACAATTTCAAACTTATGAACATTACCCTCAAATCTACATTATTTAAATCTACTACATTTATTCCTTCCTACTGCTCTCTGAGCAATAGGTGGATACGGTATTGAAATAAAATTATACATAACACATATAAAAACAAAGTAATAAGATTCTGAGTGGTATGCTTTGATCAGCAAGTATTCATTGAACTTAGACACAAGAGGAGCCATGGGCAACACATGATTAGACTAAGACATCACTCTATGTTCACATAGGCTACTTAGCCTCATCCACTGACAAAGCAAACATCACATGCTTTGAGTAAGACCCAAAACAGTGCAGAATCCACTGCTAAAATGAGCAGGAGTCTTCAAGGGCCATGGTATTTCCTAGAAGGTCAAAAACAAACCAATTTGAGTGTCAGTAGGCAAAGAAGACTTTGAGAAGGAAGAAATCCCTTTCTACATATTAAATTATTTTCTTAGCTTAATTTGGTTTTCAAATAAACCTTAGGAAACGAAATTGATAATCCAAATTAATGACTAACACAACAAATTAACTCTTATTTGAACATAGTAGATTCAAAACATGACCTTGACTCCTTCCCAAAACCTTACTGAAATGTCTATAAAGAAATTAAAAACAAGGGCTGGGGATGCAGCTAATTGATGGAGTGCTTGCAAGCCTGCACAAGGCCCTGAGTTCAGTCCCCAGTACTGTGAAAAAAGGAAGGAAGAGAGAAATTAAAATAACAATAACAAAAGAGCAAAAAATAAAAACCTTGAAGGATGAAGAGAATTGAGAGAGAAGAAAACAAATAAGAAATGCGATTCTGTATCTGTTAAGATCCAAAGGGAACGGCAACTAGAAGAACAAAGAAAGTTGAAGCCTCCTTGGCAAGTCAGGCATTGGGGGGGAAAGGAGAAGACCAATAAGAAATGAGCTGGGTCCTTCCACTGTCTCAGAAGGCTCAGGAATTACAAACCAGGCAATTCCTAGGAGCAGACAGATGTATTTTGGAAATAGCGCTGAAAACAGGAAAATTCGTTAGAGGTGCAGGAGTTAGGGTTAGACCCCAGGGCCTTTCTCTCAAGCCCAACAGCTAGGTCACCATCAAGTACTTGACCAAGCAAAACATAAGTCAAACTGCCTGGACCAGCTGGCCCAGGAAGGCTCTGGACACCACAATGCCCACCTGGCTGAGGGCAGAAATGAGAGCTGGGTGACAACTCTTAGAACTCTGGGTTCTGAAATTTCATGATGAAGTACTGCAATGGGGTCATTCTTCAGTCTTTCTGCTACACACATCCTGTCAACCTGGATATGCCCTTTTTTTTTTTTTTTCTTTTTCTTTAGGTCAAGGAATTACCTTGCATCATTTCTTTGTTAATTTCTTCTGCACTGATATTTTAACTCTTTATTCTTGAGTTAGATATTGAACTCCCTGGACTGATCCTCCAATTTCATCTTTCTTACTTTCAATTGCATTCTCGCCTCCCACACGCATACGCATTCTGAGAAAACACCTTCAACTTTATTTGCTAATATTTCCAATGAAATTATTTCTGCTATCATATTTTTAATTTTTGAGAGATCTCTCTTGTTCTCTAAATGCTTCCTTTTTTAACATTTTACAATGGAAAACTTCAAACTCACAGAAGCAGAGACAATTGTGTGGTAACTCCCAGGCACACATTACACAGCTTCAACAATTACCAACATTTTACCAACCTTATTTCATCTATTCCTCCTCACCATTTTTTTTCTGAATTATTTCAAAGCAAAAACTCCAGATATCATAATATTTCAACTGTAATTATTTGGTATATGTCTCTAAGACATAAAGATAACTATTTTAAAAAATATGACCATAATACATCATCACAACTGAGGAAATTAAGAGTGTGACTGTTCCTTTTTATTACTATCCTATTCCTGTTCCATGTATGTAATATGTTCTCTCATCTCTCTAAGAATAGTAATTATCATTTGTTTGAGGCATTCTTCAATATCTGATGAGCCCTGCTGATCAAGTCATAATTTCAAGAGAGGTAACACAAAACAGATTGGAAGCTAAATGTTCAGAAGTTTACTTTGGGCCTCACTGTCAGGTAATCTGATGGAAACCTGTTCTTTTCTTTAGATATCACCAAATATTATCCTACTTTAGCTCCCTTTAGGTAGTACATATACTTCTTATTTCACCAGGTCCCACCAGTCCCTAAAGTCACCCCTAAACTGAGACAATTTCAGCTTCCATTAACCATCTCACACTTAAATGATACGCAGGAAAAGTTTTAAGATTCCTATTGTAAAACAAGATGTGACTACATGAAAGAAAAAGACCTTTGTAAAATATACCTTGATTAATTTTATTTTCTGTTATCTTTGGAAAAGGCTGAATAAGCCAATGGAACCATATATAAGGCAAAACACACAGAGCACTCTGACAAAAGACAAATCAAACCTTGTATATTTCATCTTCCTGAAAACAATATCCAAGTACCCTCACCACAACCAGCTTTTCTCAAAGGGTCATATGTCAGATCTCAACTGCCTAAGATGGAAAGGAGACAGAAAGAGGAAAAGATTGAGAAAGCAATTGGGATTTGTCTTTTGCATTCCAACAGGGAAAGGAAATCATCGAAAATGCTTTTCCCCCACCAAAGGGCAGGCAAATCTAATGCTTTCTAGGGTTAGAGATGGATCAAGTTCTGAATTTGTAGACTTATAAAAGCCTCCAAAGCTCTTTTCTTGGATAGTATGCTTGGATATTTCACATGCACATGAACACATTATGAACATATTCATGTATATATGTAGTCATATACATATCAGCGTGGCTCAGCTTAGCAAACACATCATGGAAATTCCTACAAGTTTCCAAAGACAATTTAGATGTGTTCAAATGATTTTTTAAAGCACAAGATAACCTGTCATTAAAAATGTCCAGTGACATCCCAGAAATCTATCATACAACACGGGTATAGTTGAAAATATTTAGGAAGTAGATTTTAAAAGTGTTCTCATCACAAAAATCTGATAAGTGTATGAACTAATATGTATGTTAATTAACTTGATTTTATTCTACAACATGCACATCGTGAAAACATCATGTTGGACACCATAAATCCAATTTTTATTTATCAATTTTAAAAACTAATTGCTTTACTGTTTAGAGATTATATCTTTAAATGGCTGGAAACACAACTTTACTCAGTTTTAGATACAAAAGTTTCCTCCATGACTGCTGGCTATATATCTGCTAGTTAAGAACAACAATGCTACAAAACTTGCCTTCAGATTAACAGCCCTGTCATTTATCCTTTAAATGTTTATCTCCTTTGGTCACAATTTTATTGTAGTTAAACAGCAACTAGTATGTGACCAAAAGCATTCAAATGCTCTGAGTACACAAAGAGCACACTGTTCTTTTTCCAGCTGAATGGACTTTTACTGGTGTGAACAAAAGACAAGATCCTGCTATTCTTCAAATTAAAAGGCAAGAAACAGCAAGGAAAAACACTGCACAGAATACCTCTCCTGGTTCACTTTATAAATGCTAATGAGAACAGTGAACCAAACAGTTGCTTTTCTTTTTCAAAAGTTGCAGAAATCATGAAAAATCATTACACATCTCAGCGTCTCTTTTAAAAGGATTGTGCTAATTAATAATGAGCAATCCACTATGGTTAATTCAATGCATATTGTCTAATACAGGTAGTATTAGAGTCAAGAAGGCCTCATCAAAGGTGGTCAGGCAGCATCATGCAAGGGACCTGCAAGGGCTGAATAGAGACTTGACATTTGGAACCTGAGATTTTAAAAAGCTCCCCAAGGCCTTCAGAAAGCAGATGAGTTGAATCCCTAAGGCCTTCTAATAATCTAAGAAAAGAAGCTATTGCTGCCACCAGCACTGGAAGGTGGCGAGGGCTCCCTGACCTATGAGGGAAGGCCATAGGAGCAGCCCTAGCTATCACCTTCCTCAGGGTCTTTACTTTCTGTTCTGCCTTCTTCCTGATCCTCTCATGTCTCTCATCCTAATATATCTCTTGTGTCTTTAGATCTTAAATAAACTACTGAATTGTCTGTTTTGTGGGTTGTTTTCATTTGTAGGGTCTGAAAGAAGACAAGAGGAATCTATATAAATTCTGATATTAACACTTAGGATGGAAGAAGAAAATCTAAGGGCTTGGGATTTATTTTCTTCTTGAGCAATATAGAGAAATAGTGTATGATCTAGGCACGGGTTTGTCTACAAGTGACTCAAAAATCCAAAATGGCAGTGCCTTAACCAGGCTGGTACAGTGGCTCTCATGAAGTTCTTAGAGACTCAAGCCTCATCCAGCTTGAGCCCCCACTCTAAGGATCAGCCCTCCCTTTCAGGATGCAAACGTACAATTTAAATTCCGTGTAACAGAATAAAAAGGAAGGGCCTAGGAAGAGAAAAGCAAAGGCACACATCAACATTCTCTTAAGGAACTTCCTCAGGGATGTGTCTTCTCCCATATTAGCTGCAGGGTTGGCTGGGAAATTGAATCTGCATTTTGGGTAACTATTACCCTGAGAAGTCCACGACAGAAAGAAGCAAGAAGGGGTGTGGGAGTCCACTTGGAGTCCACCACAAGGAGACTTCCCAGTTTTATAAAACTAGAAAGAGCTGACAATTTCAGTCAGAAAAACCTCTTCAGGAAAAAAGAAACTTCCAAGTGCTCTGAACAAAGAAGCCACTGAAATACATGGTCTTGACAAAGGAGCCCTTGATCTACTCCCTATTATACCTTGAGTACACCTCAATGACCTGCACCAGACAGCTAAATATTCTCATGTTCTTTCTCCCTCAGGAGTGAGTGTCCTATTTCTGTGACTCCCGCAGACCTGAAAGGACTCTCCTCTGGGTCACATCAACTGTCCAAGTTCCTCAGCCCTGCAGCCCAATCACCTCCCATCATTAAGAAAGAGTGGCCTTTCACATCCAAGGGGCAAATCTCACATAAATGACATTTGGCTGATGCCCAAAGGTGACAAGGATGAGAGCAGGATAAATAAAGAAAAATGTAGAAGCCAGTTGGGGCAGCCTTTCATTATAGCCCTTTCAAGAGCTATTAATCTTGGTCATAGTCAGTCAGCTAAAAATAATTACTTCTTCTAACACATGTTGTACACACAAGTAGGAATAGTAACAGGTCAGCCCTTTTACCTAGGAAAGATGTGGCTCTGGCTTGCCTGCAGCCTAAATGGTGTCCACACAAGCACCTCTTCATCCCACGCTGTCTTCTCGGACATCAAAAGGAAGGATCACTAACACCAGTATCATCACACAATCATTAGGCTGGCATCAGAAATATAGTAAAGGAAGTTGGCCCTTTTTAAATTTATTTATTTGGGAGTAGGGGGTGGGGGAGGTACCAGGAGTTGAACTCAGGAGCACTCGACCACTGAACCACATCCCCAGCCCTGTTTTGTATTTTATTTAGAAACAGGGTCTCACTGAGTTTGTTAGTGCCTCTCTTTTTTGCTGAGGTTGGCTTTGCACTGGTGATCCTCATGCCTCAGCCTCCTGAGTCGCTGGGATTACAGGTGCATGCCATCACACCCAGCAAGATATCACTTCTTTTGATTACAATGAAAGTTAAAAAAAAAATTAAATACCCCAGCATTATTTCTTTCCAAAGCATTTCACTGCTGAGGTATTTGGCTAGAACGCTGTTTACCCAGCTGTGGGGCACTCCTTTCCTGAGTCACCACTGAATTTACCCTTCAAGTCAAGGTATCGTGGAGCTTTCAAGTCAGCCGGTGTATGGAAAAAGCTCTGGACCTGAAATTCTGAATTCCAGACTCAGCTGTCATGAAGTCGCCGTGGAATCTGGATGAAGTCGGTGAACTCTCTGGGCCTCAGCTGCCTCAGGTGTACCTGGGAGGTCTGGGTCAAAAATGCTGCATGATACTTCACAGCTTTAAGAGTTCAAGTAAATGGGTCTATATTACCCAATAATTATCAACTACTCCAGCTAACCTTAAAAAAAATCATAATAGTGCCTCAATGAAAAAGGAATTATAAAATCCTGATCTTGAAGGATACACACAAGATACAAAATGAAATGAAGGTGTCAATTACACCAAAGCCAAGTGCTATGTCATGCAAAAAGGATAAACTGCAGAAGGAGCAACCTCTGGTTGCAGGTCAGTGGGGACAGCAAGAAACTAGAGTGGCTTCTAAGAGAAAACACAGTCCACATACCTAGGAAGGCCGTGTCTCCTACAACGGGAAGAAGAGCTTGGAAACCCTGGGGAGAAGGCAGCTGCTTCCATAATCCCACACTTCTAGCTGAGGAAATGGTGGGCTGTTTTTCAAAAAGAGATCTAAATTACCGTAGCAGGCAACCTGGAAATACTGGGAACACTCAACACTCACCTCTCCAGTGAAGGTGCAGGCAGTCAGGGCACTTCAATTACCTAGGAAGAACCCAAACCTAAAGCGGCACCAGCTACAATACAATTATGGGTTCTCCTAGGACCAGGAAAAATCCTAGCAAGTATTTTGTAAATTATACAGAGTACGTGTTTATAAAGCAAGCAACATGAATGCAAAACTTGCAAGAATTTTTCCAATTATACCAGTAACAACAAAAAAAAAAGTGTTATGTTCCTAGAGGAGCAACTATAACTCTTGCAAGATTTTTATGTTTTATGCACCTGTATTGGGCTGAGTCAAATAAATGCCCCCATTGAAAACATACGTGATTTTCTTAAAAAGGAGAAAAAAGTCCTCATTGAAGGATTCTTCTAAAAAGAAAAACTAGGAGCTGAATGTGAATATGTGAATTTTACTTGCACACTCTTTATACCTTGGGGGAAAATGGGTTTGCTTTTATTACAACTATAAACTTCATTTATCATTTCACAGGAGACGTTAAAATGATTGTGGGCAGTTTGATATTGTCCCTTGCAAGCCACAGTCCTGCCCTGCAGATACACTACCACCCCACAGCTGGGTAAGAAGACAGTGTTAAAATTACTGTGGAACCACATAATTGCTGCCCCATTAGTGGTCAGGAAGGGGTGAAAGGGGATGAGTCCTAAAACAAATTATTCCACATGGATTGAAAAGGAGTATACACAAACGGAGGCAAGACTGGTTGCTAAGCTGTAGTGTAGAAATCAACTTTAAAAATAATTTAAGACACCACTTTCCCGAATTGAGATTTCCTCAAAACAAAACTGCATTACATTCAAATCTCCTTTGACCCATCTTACATGAATGTATAGACAGACTACATGTCCTTTATCCCTTGATCTGTGGATGGACTTTTTGGCTATTATAAATAATTCTGCTAAAAAAAAAAAAAATGTGTTAAAAAGGTTAACCCTGCAAAAAGATGGTCCCTCTCCTATTACTTGACCCACTCAAATTTTCCTTCCCAGAGAGGTAGCCACTGTTAAATCTGTCCATATATGCAAGCATTTACACAAATAGTAACACAGTATTCCACACTTGCCTTTGCTTTTTTATTTTGTTTGTTCCACATTTTTATTGGTGCATTATAGATGTACATATGGTGGGGATCTGTTGTTACCTGTTCTTCATGTATACAACATAACAGTATAATTTGGCCAATATCATTCCCCAGTATTTCCCCTTTTCCTTCCTTCCTCTCCCTTGGTCCCTTTCCTCTATTCTACTAATCTCCCTTCAATTTTCATGAGATCCTCCATCTTTATTTTCTTTTTATCTCCTAGCTTCCACATATGAGAAAAAACATATGACCCTTGACCTTCTGAGTCTGGCTTATTTTACTTAACATAACATTCTCTAGTTCCATCCATTTTCCTACAAATGACATAGTTTCATTTTTCTTTACAGCTAAATAAAACTCCACTGTGTATATATAACTCATTTTTTAATCCACTCATCCATTGACGAATACCTCCTCTGGTTCCATAGTTGGGCTCTTAGAGTTGTGCTACTCTAAATATTGGTATGCATGTACCACTGTAACACGATGACTTTAATTCTTCAGGATAAATACCAAGGAGTAGTACAGCTGGGTCTTACAGTGGTTCCATGCCTAGTCTTTTGGAGAGATTCCATACTGATTTCCATAGTTGTTATCTACTTTACAATCCCAGCAACAGTGGAAAAGTGTTCCTTTCTCTCCACATCCTCTCCAGAACTTATTATTGTCTGTATTCTTGATAAATACCATTCTGACTGGTGTGTGATGAAACCTCAGTCTATATTTGCTTTTTAATTTAAATATCTTGAAGATTTGTCCATATTCAATGGCTCCTCCATCCTTCTTAATTTACTTAACTTTCCCACCCCACACACTCTGATATATACTTACATCGTGTAACTATATTTAATTATATTTTATCAGTACAAATAATGCTACAAAGAGTAGTCAGATACATTTGTGTACATGTGCCAGTATATAATTGGTATAAATATATGTAAGTATAATAGGCGACTCAAAGGAGCTCTGACTATAAATCAATTTTCTTTTTATAATATTTAGTTCAAGAAGGTAAAATACTAAACCAGAGATTCAAATTCTGGCTTCTTGTTGAATAAGAGGCTGTATATTCAGCAGCATCAGTGGAAAATGAGCAATCCACTATACAATTACTTTTGTTAATATTTTTTATATAATTCACATAACATAAAATTCACCCATTTTAGTGTACAATTCAAAGTTGTTAGTGTATGCACAGAGTTGTGCAACAATAACCACAAAGTTTAGAGCTCTGCTATCAACCCCCACCCACAAGAATCTCTGCCAGCACTCAGTCCTGATTCCCAACCTTCCCTGTTCCCAGCTGTAGGCCCTCACTCACTAGAAATGACTATTCTAGACATTTTATATAAATGGAATCACACAAAATGTAGTCTTTTGTGTTTGGCTTTCGCTTAGCATAATGTTTTCAGTATTGGTCCATGTTGTAGGATATATGAGTACTTCATTCATCTTTATTGCAGAATAATATTATTTTATAGAGACACACCATATTTTGTTTATCCACTCATCAACTGATGGATGTTTGGGGTTGTTTCTATTTTTTTCAGCCATTATGAATAATTCTGCTGGGTATTTGTGTACAAGTCTTGGTATGGACATATGTTTTCACTTCTCTTGGATATATAAAGCTTTGAGTGAACAAATCAATGAGTGAAAAGACAGAAACATGCATAAGTTACTACAAAAAAAAATGTGTTGCCAGGGGAAGAAAACAAAAATATCAACACTTAATAGATCAGCAAGAAGACTCTGACAATACTTTGATGCCAGAGTACAAGTTCGTATCTTTAAAACCTTCCAAAATATGACACTGATTTAAAAGTGAAAACGGAGATTAAATAAATGCTCATACTTAGAAGGTTTAAACAAATCCAGAACTGTCACCACCCACAAGAAGAGGGGAGGAAAAGTTCTGTTCCTTCAGATCTAGGACCTTTCATGATTTCTTCTTAGTTCTCATCCTCTGAAATATCTTCCCGATCTCCCGCGTTCTATGTGCAATTCAATTAAGTGAACTTTTTTTTACTATTTTTTTAGTTGTAGTTGGACACAATATCTTTATTTTATTTATTGTTATGTGGTGCTGAGGATCCAACCCAGTGCCTCCCACATACATACACACACACACACACACACACACACACACACATATGTATGGTTTTGGGGTTGGTTTTTTTTTTTTTAAGTTGTTGATAGATCTTTATTTTATTTATTTATATGTGGTGCTGAGAATCGGACCCAGTGCCTCACACATGCGGGCAAGTACACTACTACTCAGCCCCAGCCCCAGCCCCTTTCTTTATAATCTTTTAAAATGTAAAAACATTCTTAGCTCAAGGGCTAGCCTCTCAAAAAAGCTGTAAGCACAGAGAAGTATTACAGGCTTAGGATTTTACCAACTAACATGCTGCATGCAAGTTTAAATTAATTAACATTGATTATGATGACCTCAACTCTGTCTCTGCTTACTAATTATTCTTTTCTTCCCATGACTTCATTTACACTGTTATTTCTCCCACAGATTCCTTGGTAATTGATGATATACTTTTTCTTTCCCTTCACCCAACAGAATCTACACTCTGTATTAAAGATAAAAATCATTCGATCACTTCATCAGATACAGAAAAAGTATTTAACAAAATTCAACATCATTTCAGGGTAAAAAGAATAACAAACCAGGTATATAAGGAATGTACCTCAACACAATAAAAGCCATATACAATAAGCCTACAGCTAACATTATACTCAAGGTGAAAAACTGAAAGCCTTGCCTTTAAGATCCAGGCCAAGAAAGGGAGACCCAATCTTGCTGCTTCTATTCCATATAGTACTACAAGCCCTAGTCAAAGCAATTAGGCAAGAGAAAAATAAAATAAAAGCATCCAAGTAGGAAAAGAAGAAATGAAATTGTCACTTTTGCTGATGAAACAATATTAAAAAAAAAATGAAGATTCCACACAAAAAAGTATTAGAACTAATAAACACAGTAAAGTTGTAGGATATGAAAGCAACATATAAAAACCAGTAGCATATCTATAAGAAATAAAAAAACAAGATAACTATCCTAAAAATATAAAATACTAAGAAACAAATTTAACCAAGGAGGTAAAAAATCTGCATAATGAAAACTATAAAACATTAACAAAATAAATTGAAGAAGACACAAATAAATGGATAGATAGCACATGTTCATGGGTTAGAAGAATATTGTTAAAATATGCATAGTGATCCACAGATTCAATGTAATCCCAATAAACTTCCAATGTCATTTTTCATAGAAATAGAAAAAAAATAATCCTAAAATTCATGTGGAAACCCACCCCCTCAAAAAAATAAACCTGAGTAGCCAAGGCAATCATTAGCAAAAGAACAGGGGGCAGCAGCACATACCTCATTTCAAACCATACTAAAAGGTGATAGCAATTAAAACAGCATGGCATAGCATAAAAACACATTCATGAGCCAATGGGATAGAATGGTGAGTTCAGAAAAGAATCCAGGCATGTAGTCAAATGAATTTCAACCAAGGTACCAAGTACATTGGGAAATGGAAAGTCTCTTCAATAAATTATATTGGAAAAACTGGGTCTATATGTACAAACTAATGAAATGGTCCCATATCTCACACCATATGTAAAAATCAATTCAAAAAGTGTTAAGAATTGAACATTAGACCTGAAACTATAAAACTACTGAAAGAAAACACAGGAGGGAAATCACATGACAATGGTCTGGACGATGAATTTTTTTTTAGATTTGACCTCAAAAGTCTAAACAACAAAAGCAAAGAGACAAATGAGGTTACATTAAGACATTAAGATTTTTTTAAAAAGGAAAAAAAAAAAAAACCTTCTGCCTAACAAAGGAAATAATGACTAAGTGAAGAGACAACCTATGTATGGACTGGGAGAAAATATCTGCAAGACATATCTGATAAAGGGTTAATACCCAAAATATATAAGGAACTCAGACAACTTTATAGAAAAAAAAAAAAAAAGTAATACAATTTAAAAATGGACAATGGGCCTGAAAGGTTATTTCTCAGAAGAAGATATACAAATGACCAACAGATAGATGAAAAAATGTTCAACCTCATTAATCATTAGAGAAATGCAAAATAAAACCACAAGGACATATCACTTCAAACCTATCAGAAGGGCTCTTGAAAAAGACAAAAGCCTAGTACCAGAAAAAAGAAATTAACAGAAAGAAAGAAAAGATAACAAGTGTTAGCAAAGTTATGAAGAAAAGGGAACACTTGTTCACTGCTAATGGGAATGTAAGTTAGTACATTCACCATTATAGGGAAGTTCCTCAAAAAACTAAAAATAGAATTACTATTCAATCTCCCAATTTCACTTCTACCCAAAAGATGTGAAATTAGTATTTCAAAGACTCGACTGTACTCCATGTTCACTCTGTCACTGATCAGAATAGTCTAGTTATGGAGTTAACTTAAGTGCCCATCAACAGATGAATAAAAAAAATGTGGTATATATACACAATGGAATACTGTTGAGTCTTGTAAAAGAAAGAATTCTATCATCTGCAACAACATGGAGGGAACTGGAACACATTATGCTAAGTGACATATGCCAAACACAGAAAGATACATGCTGCATGTTCTCGTTTACATGTGGAATCTAACACAATTGAATTCAAAGAAGCAGAGAGTAGAACAGTGATTACTAGGTGGTGTGGGGGGTGTAAAAATGTTGATCAAAGCTTCAATTAGACAAGAGTGTTGTTTCACCTTGAGATATAATGCACAGCATAATGAATATAGCAAATAATAACACACTGTACATTTCAGAATCACTGAGAGTAAATTTCAATCTTCTCACCATAAAAAAATGATAAATATTTGAGGTAATGGATATGTTAATTTGCTTAAATTTTCTACATTATATTCATAAATTATATCATTACTTTGTATCCATAAAAATACATAATTAAAATTTGTCAGTTTAAACTAAAACATATATTTTATATAAAAGGAACTACATTTGCAAAGCTAGCTGAAACTCCACATAGTTACTCATGGGCCCAGTCTAATGGACATGGCAGGATCTAGAACTCATGGCATCAAGGCAAAGCGTGCAGTGGCATATTAGCTCTTAAATGTGTTTTCCAGAAAATGATCCCCATCATTTCCATTTATTGGCCTGAAGGAATCACATGATTCCCAGCTAACTGTAAGGAATCTGAACAGTATCATCTTTCCAATGCGCTCAAACAGAAGAGGAAAACCGGGAGTCGAACAGAAAAGGCTGAAGCAGATACAGGCTGCTAGAAACAACCTCACCAAGGCCAAATGCGCCCACTGAAGTCAGAGTTACATACTGTGCAGTATGATTGCTATGAGTAGAGTAGACCTCAGGCACACGTAAATTCACATTGCTATCCTGAGACTCTCCAGGTCAGTAACACCAAGTCATGCCACCAAGTCCTGACTTCAGTGCAGCACAAATAACAAGGGTCTCCTTCAGTCATACCTGGAATCACATTATAGGGCTGATCTTATATGCAGTTCTAAAATTTTTAGGCTTATCCAAAGCAACATAATCCCTACCCAACAACATCAATGGCAAGTATGCACTGAAATGCATATCTGAAAACATGGTGAGAAAAATAAGTAATAATTTTGAGAAAAAAAAAGACCCTGAGCATCCTCTGCCAGGTCTCTATGCCTCCCCTTATATACTCTCCACTTTCTTTGAGGACATAACACATAAAAATCTATCTTACCTCTGTCCATACACAATGCCATGCTTTGTACTTTGTACTTCATAAGGTGCTCAATAAACATTCCTTTATTTGAATGCAACAATGAAGTAACTGAATCAATGAAATTATAATGGAACTGAATCCTGTTAGAGTTTCTTTCATAGCAACATTCTAGGGCTAAAAAGCTGGGACACACAGAGCTGCATGTTTCCCAGAAGAATTGGAGAAGGTATGTGGAGTGGGTCGCCAAGTTGGGCTTTGGCTCACAATGCCCCAAGGACACTGACAAATAGCCCAATAATAACCCATCTGAGTCTCAGAAGTCACTCCTTAGAGCTGCCCTATAAAAGCCAAAGGGAATTATTCATTAGCAAGTGTGAATAATACTAGATACCACCAGCAGATTGTGTTTGGCTTTGCTGAATTATTCATTAGCATTTGTGAGAAACGTATAATCCAAAGGGTGTTAAACCAATCCAGATTGTTTGGCAATGTTTGTTTTCCTTTAAAAAGACTGAAATAAAAAATCACCTCCAAGCTACAGTTCTCCTACTTAAAACTGGTTATAAATCTGGCTAAACAAGAAGGTGAAGAGAATGAAGTCAAGTAAGAAAGGCATTTCGGGGATCTTATTTAATATTCATCATTTAATGACAGGCAGAAGACTGAGCCAATGTTTGTTTACCTGTCCACATCTTGCCTTTTTTAGATGCTGTATGGTCAAAGACAGTAGGAGCTCTACAATGAGATTCAAACGTGAGGGGGGAAAAAACGCCTTTGAGTCCTGTCACTGAGCAGATGCAAATTTAATTACTGTGCGTTAAGCTTTCCATCTTGTCTGGGTGTCGTTGGAAAGCAACTGTAAACAAGAAGCACTCGGCAATCAGGTGTCAGGGGCTCATTTGATCTGCTACGAAATATGTCACAAATCACTGGCAGGAAGTGAGCCGGGAAGGGGAACAAAGAGGTAGAAGTGACAGTGTTGGAAGCAGATCTTGTGGGTGTGCCTGTTAGCGCTGGGGACTGCTCCCACTGCTAGCTCTGACTTCCCAGGGAAAGTGCTCCCTGCCTGACAACGCTCTCTCATCTCACATTTGTCATACATTTTCCTGTGGTCTGCAGAATTCACCACCACAACTGGGGAGTCAACTGGAGAAACACTAAGCACAATTAAATTATCCATGACTAAAGAAAACCGAGCGTGAACTGATTTATTTTTTTAAGATGATTGGAGAAATCTGGAAATTAATGCGAAATCTAAATTCGGGTGAAAGAGAACATATCAGCCAGCAGTGTCAAAGAAAACCCTAGGCCTAGCTGCCTTCCCATCTTTTTTGTGTGCCTCTAATTGAATAAGAAGAATGTTCCATTCTATGAAGCTCCAGGTCTGAACCCGAGCTGTCAAATGCCCTCAGTCTCTATGATAATGGGTGCTGCATTTGTAGGCAAGTGAAAGGAAGTGATCCCTGAGTGTACACAATTTGTAATTCTGCAAAGAGCCTGTAGCCTTCCTGAAGGGAGCCCACATCCAGAGCACGCTGCTCACTTCTACAAGACAACTGCAGAAAATAGATGTCTGTACTCAACCAAACCCTGGTTCCAGAAGCACTTTCTGCTAAATTACTTCGCAGGCATTTTTAAATCTACTGACTTAAGTCAAATTCTCTCCATCACTATAATGAGATTCCATATGGAGGGGGAAAAAAATCTGAAGGCAACCAAACTCTACTAAACTTGGAGCAAATTAACCCTGCTCTCTTAAGTTTCAATTTCCTCATCTCTAAAATCAGGGGGAAAATGGTAACTATGCAGGATTCCTATGAGGATTATAAGAGATAATACATGTAAATTACAGACAGTGTAATTATATTAAAGAACACGGAAATTAATATTAATAAATGCAATCATTATCTGCCTTAGGAACACAAGTATTCCCGTGACAATAAACTATATTAAAAACTGTGCCTAAAATTCTTGGCAAATGTGTTACAATTATTTTATTATCTAACATATCTAGATGAACACAAAAGTTCTCACCTCCCCCCACCTTCCCACTTTTATAAATGAAAAGGAGAAATCAAAGACTTATCTAAGGTTCCAGAAAATTGATCTATTACCTAAACATTAATCAATCTATGAGCTGGAGAAACAAAAGTGAGAAGCACAGGGTGAAAAAGGCAACTGGAATTAACAGAGTGTGTGTGTCCCGTTTATTTTAGATGTCCTCTTGTTTATCTCCCTTCTATCCACTTAAGTTCCTGCTAAGTGCGGCTCAGGAGAAAGGATAGAACCAAATGGAGACACCTAGTGGCCACGTGAGTTTCCACTCACACTAGAGCCGTGAGGCACATAATGTTAACTTATAATCCAAGAAAAAGTGTTGTGTCTACTAGAGGAGGGAAAGAAACATCAGAATAAAAGAAATGCAATAATTTATGTGCTAAGTGAAGGCTCATTTTAACTCCGATGCATTCTGTCACTGCTTCTACAGACTGGAGAGAGCCTGGTAGTGAAGGACAGGCTTATAAAATCATACACACTAGGGTTCAAATTCAAGTTTTGCCACCCACTCACTGATGGAGCCATAAATACACTCTAGCATCTCCCATATGGTGAAACACGTAGAAAATTATATTTTCAAGGAAAACTAGAGGAATCAGAAGAGACTGCCCAGAACCAGATATGCTGAGCCCAGAGGCATCCACTGTCCGGTGTCCAGTTGCCCACTCCAGGACCTAAGGGGCCAGATCTTAAAACCTAAAACCTATCCAAGGTACATGAGTTGTTTGAGGAATACAATCTATTTAATACTTTTGGCCTTACTTTCCTTTTCTGTAAAATATGACAAATAATACCTACTTCATGGGTTTATTATGAGGATTAAATTATATAATGCCTGGTACATGCTATATACTCAAAAATTATTTGCTTAGGTCTTCTATGCTACTTCTTTCAGTATTAACACAGGGATACTATTCTATCTACAAGCTGATTTCCAAAACTATTCTGTATGAGTTATAAGAAATAACAATAACCTCAGCTACTGTTTAATTGGTTTAATTGAGTACCTAACATAGACCAGGCAAGTGCTGCGCTAACTCACTGAATCCTTTGAAGTCAGGTATAGTAGGCACATTCTGTTGTCCATCTAGTATCTATACTGACCATTTTTCTTGTCAACAAAACCTTGATTTTTACCTGGACAACAACGTGCTCACCCAAAAAGCTTGCTTTCCTAGACTTCAACTAGGGGTAGTCATGTAGCACAGCTCGAGCTGAGGAAATGGAAATGCAAAGTTACTATTGTATCCTCTTTTAATTTAAAAAGGCTGTCTCCCTCGCCATCCTGCCCAGACCCCTTCTTGCCATATCAGTACTTGAGGGTCTATTCACCACCTTCAAATGAAACTGCAGGCTTAGAGATAAAAACGACCTCTAAGCAGTCCTCTAACAAATGCTGTCTCCTGGTATTTATACCCCTATTTAATTCCTCCCCTTCAATGTAGGCTGGACCTAGCAACTCACTCCTAATAAACAGAATACTGTAGAAGACATGGGATATTACTTCCCAGATAAGGTAACAAGACAACTATAATCAATCAATCAATCAGTTATACATCTCTATCTCCACCCGCGACACACACACACACACACACAAACGTACCATAAAAGAAGTTAAGACACAGTCTGTGACTGCCTTGTAGAGGAACTGATGTCTCCAGCCAACAGCCTGCCAACAGCACATGAGTGAGCTTGGACACAGCCTTTCCACCCCAGTCATGCCTTCAAAGAAGTGAATTCCCAGACAACATCTCAAGCAGCCATGTGAGAGACCCATATAACCAACCAGAAATTACTAGCTAAGCCATATCTGGATTCCTGACCCACAGAAACTGTAAGAAATAAATATCTGCTTTAGAAAGTTGATAAGTTTTGTGGTGATTTGTCACACAGCAATGACAGGATTTAAAGAAAGACCTTCTTGGGCACCTTCACCACTACCTAGCTCACGATTCAGGTTATATGAGAAAAACAAACCTTTATTTCATTAAGCAATTAAAATCAATTCTAATTCATACAGCAATTAATATTTTTATTACTGTTCTCAGATAACATCCAGTGGGTTTATGTGATTCAAAAAATAATAAGAACAATATAGTGGCTCTATGTTAACTCACTGGAATAAACAAAAAAATAGAAAGTTATTAATTACAAAAGCATATAGAATGATCCCTTATTTAAAATTGCACACGCACAAGATTCACACACGTGCGCAGAAAAAGTCCTAATGGTTATATAGATCAGGTGTCAGTAAATTTGTTATTTAAGATTCCAGGGAGGGAAAAAAACACGTCAGACTCGGGAGGCCCATACTCAGGAGGCCCATTGCCACAACTACTCAACTCTGCCACATGGGCATAGAAGCAGTCATACGGCATGTAAGTGAATAAGCACGGCTGCGTTTCAACAAAAACTTATTTCTGGAAACTAAATGTTGAATTTCTCACAACTTTCACATGTCACAAATGCTATTCTTCTTTTGACTTTATTCAACCATTTAAATGTAAACACCATTCTTAGCTCACAAATTATATGAAAACAGCAGGCTGCATTTGGCCTATGGGTGATAGTTTGCTGACCTCTTTTTTAGGCCAAGATGTTCATATGAATATGCGGGTCTGGAAAGCAGGATTAAGGTGTACTTTTATTTTCTTCTTTGAATCTTTCAGCATTATCTTAATTTATGATAATGTATATTATAATTAGAATATATTTAAGGCTTTCTTCATTTAGGAGGATTGCGGGGGGAGGGGGGGCATTCTTAAGAGACACTGGAACCCTGAAAAGACAACAGACCTGGATCTCACCAGACCAGCAATAAAAACTGTCACCTAGGCCCTAGATAACATGTTCAGTCCCTCTAAACGATTCTCCAAAGTGGAAAGACTATGCAGCTATTCAAACAAGAAGCATTATGAGATGGAGGAACTGAACGCCCAGAGAGTCTACTCTACAATGAGCGTGGGTCCCCTCAAAAAATAAAACTGACACATTGAGCAGAAAAGCCTGGAAGTATTATATAAAGCACATCTTCATTCTTATGCGCACGTTAGAAGTTTTATGTTTTCAGAAAACATTTTCTTCACTTAGCAGAAACGTATCATGGAGACATAAAGTACTATGGGATTCTAATTTGGTATTTTAAAAATAGTTATAAAATTATTTAATACCATAAAACAGATGTAATGGATGACATCCAGACACAATGTCCAGCTCTTAAAAAAATACAGTGTATACTACCCAGGTAACTACACATGTAATATTCAGCTTTGTAGGCACAATGTCACAAAGCCACTCCAGCTGTCAGCATTCTTGTAGAAAAACAACAGGACAGGGAAAACACAAGTCCTGGTGCCTCTTGTTAACATTTACTGTGTGATCCTAGGGTTAGCGGTGGCACTGCTAAATATTCATGCCAGAATAACAAGGAAGACATATCCTTCTAATTTTGAAAAGACTATACCTGCAGTACAGAGAAAAAGTCAACATAGTTATCTTAATTACTTCAAAACAAGTGACTTCTGGGTTGCCTTATGGTCTTTATATTCTTGTTCCCTCTACTGAGCTCTGGTGGCTCCCTGGGAGAAAAAAAACTACATATTTCTCCCTATTTTTTTATTAAAAGAAATAAATGTTTTATGTGTATACAAATTTTTTTAAAAAATAACAACTATTAGGAGCACTAAGAAATAGGCAAGATCAAAGTAATCACTGGTACACTTCAAAATAATGACTTTTATGTTAAGGTGAATGACAAAAATGATAAAAAAAAAAATACAATCATACTGTTTTAAAAAATATATATGAGTGGGAAATATGATCTCATCCAATATAATCTAAGTGTTCATTTTTTAAAACTTTTAAATTACCTTCGGGTGATTTGTTATGTTGAACTACCCACACCATTCATTCATTCATTTCCATTCAATGTATACAAGGCATCTCATTAAATTTGTTCATCTAAAAAAAATAACAGTAAGAATATCTTCCAAAGCAAAGAATAATAACAATTAAATGAGAGAGGTCGAAAGATGGACAATAAAGAGTGTTGGCAAAAATGTACAGAAACAAACTCTCACACATTGCTACTGAATATGTGACATGGTACGGTCACTTTGGAAAAGAGCCTGGCACTTCATGCAAAAGTTAAACACGGGGTTTCACTAGGAGAAATTTCACCCTGAGGTATATATTCAAAATAAATGAAAATGTATGTGATCCACACAAAGATTTATTTATGAATATACATAACAACAGTATTCATTATAGCCAAAAAGGAGAAATAACACAAACATCCATTAATTAATGAATACATAAAGTGTGGTATATCCATATAATGGGATATTTTTCAGCCATAAAAAGAAATAGTTATATATTCTACAACATAGATAAACCTTGAAAACATACTAAGTGAAAGAAGCCAGTCACAAAGACCACACTTTACCTGATTCCATATACATGAAATGTACATAATAAGCAAACATATGAACACAGAAAGTAAATTAGTAATTGGTTAAGACTAAAGGAAGGTAGGGGGTGGGAGGGAACTGGGAGTCAAGGTTTCTTTTAGAAGGGATGAGAATATTCTAAATTAGATTTTTAGTAAGAATTGTATACTCTGTGAATATACCATATATATTTTGAACTGTATACTCTAAATGGATGAACTGTATGACATATAAATTATATTTCATTAAAGTTGTTAAAAGAATAGTGGTCATCTCCCATTGAGGAGACTGGTGTGAAGGGTTGTTATTTTCCATTATTTTTCTGTACAATGTGATTACTTTTGGCATGTGAATGGTATTAATGTAATGAAAAAATTAATTATTGGAAAAAGCACTTGCAAAACAATACAGATATCACAGAGTACCCATTCTTTCCTCACAAAGTTAATCTAAGGGAACTAGTCAATACATGTTTCCCTACAGGGCACCACACAGGCAAAATAAATTATGGCTCATATTGCTGTTGGGTGACAAGGAGCAAGCTTCCTATATCCACATATGTACGTGAGTGTGTGCGTGTGTATATATATATATACATATATATGTGTACATATAAAGAGACACATATTTACACATAAATCTCCTTCTCAAGAAGAAATCAATAAAATCCATGAGTCATGCAAATGAAAAACATTTCAGGACATCAATCAAGTTCTCCATAAATATCATCATAAGCAAAAATTGCACTATACCCTGTACAAACAGGTACAGGCAGGGTTCTTGCCTTCCAGGGATTCACCACCAAAGAGACACCAAGTACACCAACATAATGATTAAGTACAAAGTGACATCAAACTGAAATGATAAATGGGTACACTGGAAAGGAAGGATTTGCAAAAACATTAAGGCTTGGAATGTTTTTTTTTCATTTTTTTATTTTAATTTGTTATATATGACAGCGGAATGCATTATAATTCATATTACACATATAGCACAAAATTTTTCATATCCCTGGTTGTACCCAAAGTAGAGTCATACCATACATGTCTTCATACCATACATGTACTTTTAAGGTAATGATGTCCATTTTATCCCGCCATCTTTCCTACCCCCATGGTCCCTCCCTTCCTTTCCCTCCCCTTTTCCCCTTTGACCTATCTAGAGTATTCATCTAATCCTCCTATGCCTCCCCACCACATTAAATCCACAGCCTTAAATCAGAGAAAACATCTAGTATTTGTTTTTTTGGGACTGGCTAACTTCTCCAACTCCATCCATTTGCCTGCAAATGCCATGAGTTTATTCTCTTTTAATGCTGAATAATATTCCACTGTGTGTGTGTGTGTGTGTGTGTGTATCACATTTTCTTTATCCATTCATCTACTAAAGGGCATTTAGGTTGGTTCCACAGTTTAGCTATTGTGAATTGTGCTGCTATAAACATTGGTGTCCCTGTAGTATGCTGTTTTTAAGTTCTTTGGGTATAAACCAAGGAGTGGGATAGCTGGGTCAAATGGTGATTCCATTCCAAGTTTTCCAAGGATTCTCCATACTGCTTTCCATATTGGGTGCATCAATTTGCAGTCCCACAGCAAAGTATGAGTGTGCCTTTTTCCCCACATCCACACCAACACTTATGGTTGTTTGTAACAGCTGCCATTCTGACTGGAGTGAGATGAAATCTTAGAGTAGTTTTGATTCCATTTCTCTAATTGCTAGAGATGTTGAACATTTTTTCATGTATTTGTTGATCGATTGTATATCTTCTTCTGAGAAGTGTCTGTTCAGTTCCTTCGCCCATTTATTAATTGGATTATTATTTTTTTGGTGTTAATGTTTTTGAGTTCTTTATACATCCTAGAGATTAGTGCTCTATCTGACGTGTGAGTGGTAAGAACTTGTTCCCAAATTGTAGGCTTTCTATTCACCTCACTGATTATTTCTTTTGCTGAGAAGAAGCTTTTTAGTTTGAATCCATCCCATTTATTGATTCTTGATATTAATTCTTGCACTAAAGGAGTCTCATTAAGGAAGTTGGTGCCTAATCCATTCAGGGCCAAATCTTAAGAAGGAGCTAGACAAATGTCTTCTTTGATATAAGGAGAGTAACTAAGAACAGAGTAGGGTCGAAGAGCATGAGAAGAAGATTAACATTAAACAGGGATGAGAGGTGGGAGGGAAAGGGAGAGAGAAGGGAAATTGCATGGATATGGAAGGAGACCCTCAGAGTTATACAAAAGTACATACAAGAAGAAGTGAGGGGAAAGGGAAAAATAATACAAGGGGGACAAATGAATGTCAGTAGAGGGGGCAGAGAGAGAAGAGGGGAGGGGAGGGGAGGGGGGATAGTAGAGGATAGGAAAGGCAGCAGAACACAACAGACACTAGTATGGCAATATGTAAATCAATGGATGTGTAACTGATGTGATTCTGCAATCTGTATATGGGGTAAAAATGGGAGCTCATAACCCACTTGAATCAAAGTGTGAAATATGATATATCAAGAACTATGTAATGTTTTGAACAGCCAACAATAAAAAATTAAAAAAAAAAAAGAAGGAGCTAGAATTTCCCCCAACATAAACGGGGAGCAAGGAATAATAAGGGTTAAAGGGGAAGTTGGAAGGAATAGCTCTGACAACATAAATAGAACAGTAAACAGATGACACTAAAAAGGGAAGGTAGGAAAGGTCCGATCTGAGAGAAAAGGTTACTTAAATTAGCCTTGTGACACTTGGACTTGATCCCATAGGCAACTAGGCAACGTTTAACTACAACATATACTGAGCCAAAGTCAAACTAGAGTCAAATAATAAGAAACCACTTTATCAGCAAAGTGAAAGATGAAGTGGCAAGAAGAAAGGATGTTGAAGCAAGGGAAAAACGGGCAAGAAAACCAGTTAGTAAACTTGCAATCGTCCTGGAAGGAGGTAGTGTGAGATAACCTAAACTAAAACAGAGGCAGCAGCAATGAGAAGGAAGGGTCTGTTTTTAGAGCCACTGAGAAACTTGGTGACTCACTAAGGACAGAAGGTGAGAGGAAAGAAGGGTGACCCCAAGATTTCCATGGAGAACTCAATGTTGACTGTGGTAAGGGCAGAAATGATTAAATGATGGTCAAGTGCCTCAACAACATAAAGCTAGGAATCTGACCTAATTCCAAGATAGAAGAGTGTAGAACACGGTCAACTTACCTCAGTACAATGTAGAACTGTCTCAGTATAACATATAACACAGATTCAGGAACCAGACAGCAAGTGTTCAAGCCCCGCTCTACCAGCTACTCGCTGGAGAACTTTGAGCAAAGTATTTATCTCTGTCCCCAGTTTCTCCACCTATAAAATGGAGATTAGCACTGGACCTCTGAGACAACTGGTGAGAAGAGTGCCTTACACACTGAGTGCCATACTGGTGCTTGCTATTTCTATCACAGCATCTACACAACAATGTCCTATCTCTGGTTTATAGAATAACAAACCAAAGCTCAGTGAAACCCTATTTCTTACACAGACAAAGGCAAACCATATCTATCTGTCTTCAAAGATGATGCTATTTACACTGCACTATGCTGCCTCCTGAGCTGCTGATTGAATTACCCACTCAATGAAGCACATGAGTGGGTGATCTCAAGACACCAACGTTTCCAGATGAAGAGCAGATTTGCTTTTGCCTTGATTTCCAAGAGTGTCTAAACAAAAACAAAAACAAAAATGGGGGGTGGGGTTCGGTTGCCATTCATCATTTTCTGAGATGAGCTGAGTTGTGCTTCAGGACAGGGTAAGAATATGACCTCCTCCAAGGGGCCTCCCTGACTCCCTGAGTCTGTGCCAGCTGATCTGCACTCAGTGCACAGTAAACTGTGCCTCTCCCATTCTAAGCGTTTGTCCCACTATTTTGAAACTATTTCCTAATCTCTCCGTCCTTCTAGACTATTAGTCCCATGAAATTCAAGGACTGTCCATCTTATTTGCAGCAATATCCCTAGCTTCTAGGGACAATCTAGAACACTATTAATGCTAATGAAATGTGCTGAATGGATGTTTCGAAGTTCCAGTTCTAGTCCTAAATGTATTTGTCTCAAAGGATTATATCTCATGGTATAGAGGCCATGTCCCTTGGTCCCTTGGAATAACAGGTAAAAACCCCCTTTCCAGTCACACACTGAATGTGGCAGAAACAACTGATGACCTGCTCAATAGCTACTCTACTCTTTCTCCTTCCCTGCTAACAAGGGCCAAGTCCCAAGGAATGGATGGTGAGCTGTGTAAGTCAGATGTGGAAATCTCACTTTCTCTGCCAGATACTTCTTTCTCCCTTGCAACTAGGAATGACCAACTAATGCTGACCTGGCCAACAGCACATAATAAAGAGGAGTTTACTAGAGGCCTTGTGGGAAAGACTTTTCTCCTAATATAAACACCCTCTTTCATCCCATCCTCCCTCCCCCACTCCACCCCGGCCTTGAACATCATTACATGAGGACATTATACTTAGCAATGCTGCAGCCATCTCGTGATCACTGAAACTCAAGGGCCCAAAAGCCCATGTGCTTTAGCACAGCAGAAACCCAGACAATACTAACATTTAATTCCCTCATGCAGTTACTGCTCCAGATGAATTTTGTTCTTTCAAACAGCTTATGGTATGGTAGAAATCGTATCTTTACCGTTTAATCCAAGCTAAATGGGAATTCTGTTAACTTGCAGCCAGCATTTTTCAAATTTACATACTGAGCAGAGGCACAAAACATTTTAATATACATCTATTCTAATGTGATGTTGGCCACCCTGAACTGCAGACATTTGGGATCTGCAGTGAAGGGAATGTCATACTTTTTCTGTTCTAGGGGAAGAGAACTGTCATTTTGGAAACATAAAAGAATACCTATGTCGCCAGAGCATGTCTGTTCCTATCAAATTCTATACAAAGGGTTTGTAACAGGCAGAACAGAATAGATGGCACTAAGAATCCAAATAACTTCTTCCTTAAAAAAAGAAGAAGAAGAAGAACAGTGTGAATCTCTTACTCATAAGAAAACTAAATAATAGATCAGAAATCCAGAATCTGAAGTTATGGTATTATCTAGTCTTTTTTTTTTTTTTTTTTTTTTGCCTCTTTCAAATTATGTTAACAAATGTAAAACTTCATGTCTCAAAGAGAAGGAAAAAGGTCTAGCAAAAAACATCACTGCTGGATTTAACCTGATACTAAGCCAAGAAATGCTTTTTAGTATTTTTCCATTATGTATACTTTTTTAACTTCACTGACACAAAATATCTGTATATATATCTGATATATAGTGTGATGTTCTGATTCATGTATAACCCACTTTGAGTTAGGCAATGATCAACTCAGGCTAATCAGCACATCCACCAACTTAAACTTTTATCATTTCTTTATGGTAAGTGCATTTAAATTCTTCTAGTTTGAGATATGTAATGTATTTTTTGTTAATTATATTCACCCTGCTATAGCACAGACACCAAAACACATTCCTTTTATCAAATAATAACATTGTCCCTGTAGACTGACCTCTGCCCTGTTCTCTCCAGTCTCTAGTAACCACTATTCTACTCTCAACCTCTATGTAATCAACTTTTGTACTTTATACTTGTGAATGAGATCATGTGATATGTGTCTTTCTGTGACTAACTTATTTAACATAATGTCTATCTTCCAAGTTCATTTGTGTCTTCACAAATGACAAGATTTCATGTTTTTTATAGCTGAATAGTATTCCACAGGGTATACATACCAATTTTTCTTTATATTCAGCCATTGATGGACAGTTAGGTTAATTTCATATCCTGGCTATCATGAATGGGCATGTGTCTTTTCTACATGTCGATTTCATTTCCTTTGGATATAAACCCAGTAGAGGGATTGCTAGATACTATAGTAGTTCTATTTTCAGCTCTTAGTCCTAATGGCTGGACTAATTTACATTCCCACCAACAGTGTACCATAGTTTCTCTTCCTCCACCACCACACTAGCATTTCATACTTTTTGTCTCTATGGTAACAGCCATTCTGAGGTGAGGTGGTATTTCATTGTGGTTTTGACTGCATTTCCCTAACAATTAATGATGTTCAACATTTTTCATATAGCAGTTGGCCATTTGTGTGTCTTCTTTTGAGAAATATCTGTTAAAATCTTTAGCCCATTTTTTAATTGGGTTATCTTGGGATTTTGTTTGTTTTTGTTACGGAAATGGGTTTCTAACATATTCTGGATATCCACCTCTCGTATGTATACTCTCCCATTCCACAGACTGCTTCTCTGCTCTGTCAATCGTTTCCTTTGCAGTACATAAGCTTTTTACTTTGATGTAGTCCCATTCGTCAATTTGTCTTTGTTGCCTGTGTATTTGGGGGTCACACCTGAAAAATTACTGCCCAGGCCAATGTCTTGAAGTGTTTCCTGTATGTTTTCTTCTAGTAGTTTCATAGTTTCGGGTCTTCATTTAAGTCTTAAACCCATTTTGAGTGGATATTTGCAAGTGGTGAGAAATAAGAATCCAGTTTCATTCTCATACATGTCAATATCTAATATCCAGTTTTCCCAGCACCATTTATTGCCCTGTTCCATTGTGTGTTCTTGGCTCTGTTACGAAACACTGTTTTGCTATTCCATCAGCCTGCGTATCTGTTTTTATGTCAATACCATGCTGTTTTGCATGTTATTTGCAGTATAACTTGAGGTCCAGTAATGTGATGCCTCTAGTTGTTTTGTTTTGTTTTGTTTGGGGGGGGGGGGGGGGCGGTGTTTACCTGGGATTGAACTTAGGGGCACTCGACCACTGAGCCACACTCCCAGCTCTATTTTGTATTTTATTTCGAGACCGGGTCTCACTGAGTTGCTTAGCGCCTCACTTTTGCTGAGGCTGGCTTGGAACTCAGGATCCTCCTGCCTCAGCCTCCCTAGCCACTGAGATTCCAGTTTTATTCTTTTTGCTCACAATTACTTTGGCTAATTAGGGTCTTTTGTGCTTTTGTCTGAATTTCAAATTTTTTTTCCTAATTCTGTGAAGAATGACATTGATATTCTGACAGGAATTGCACTGACTCTTTAGGTCACTTTGGGTAGTATGGATATTTTAAAAATATTAATGCTTCCAATCTATGAACACATGTTGTCTTTCCACTTATTTGTGTTCTCTTTGATTTCTTTCATCAATGTTTTGTAGTTTTCATTGTAGAGATCTTTCACCTCTTTGGTTAAGTTTATTCTGAGGGATTTTTGTTGTTTTTTTGTAGCACTTATAAATGAGATTATTCCCTTGATTTTTTTTTAAAGATAGCCTGCTATTAGCATTCAGAAATGCTACAATTCTGTACACTTTTTAAAAAATGCTTTGTGATGAGTTGATTCAAATGAAGAAATTTCAAAACAGTTTGTAGAATTGGTGTGCTTACATATGTGCATAATTTGAAGAATTGTGTACTTTAGTAGTATTTTGCAGTTTTGCTGTTATTATTGGGTTTTCTAACCTTTTTTTCAAATCAGTTTCCCATTAACATAAAACTTGTATTCTGTCTTAAGTTTCATCTCAAATTTAGAGACCCTAGAGGAACCAGTTATGGTGACTCTCGGGAGGCTGAGGCAGGAGGAGCGCAAGTTTGAGGACAGCCTCAGCAACATAGAAAGGTCCTGTCGCAAAATAAAAAATAAAAAAAGCTGAGAATGTGGCTCATTGGTTAAGTGGTCCTGGGTTCAATCCCTGGTACCAAATTAAAAAAAGAAAAATTAAACCAGCAATTTACGAAAGATAAAAATCCCTACATAATTTTATTTATAATAACTAAAAATGTTGCCATTGTAGACATGAGACAAACTCATGGTTTTGTGAGATGTCTCAATATGTCATGCATAACTTTTCTAATGTTATGTCCATATAATTCATATTTTTAAAATGACAGATTAAACCACACAATTACTATCTCAAGAAAACCTGAAATCAAGCTAGGTGTGGCACTTGCCTATAATCCCAGCTACTCTGGAGGCTGAGTCAGGAAGATTTCAAGTTTAAGACCAGCTGAGGGTCTTAGTAAGACCCTATTTCAAAAGAAAAAATAGAAAGGGCTGGGGATGCAGCTCAGTAGTAATAGAGCACTTTCCTAGCATGCAGAAGGCCCTAGTTCAATCCCCAATAATAAAAAAAAAAAAAAAAAATCCTTAATTATTCCAAATATCAAAACAACTACAAATTTTTCCAAGAGTTCTCAGACTATGGCCTCAAAGCCAAGTAAGTAAATATGTTTAAGTAACTGAGAAGACAAGCCTGCTTCATGGAGGAGTGGCGATTATCTCTCCTTTTCCCTGCTGACATCTCTTCGGAGACCATCAGCTCCGCAGGTAACCCTGCGTTTAGTTCACCTTTAGAAAAGTCAACTAAGCCATGTCAGAAATCTTGACTCTAAACAAATATAGATTAAATAACAAACTGAAAATGGGGGCTCCCTCTAGGGTTTGAGGGCTCAGGGCTCTGCCAACTGACTGTTCCAAGGCTGGAACTGACATCCCTCCATGTCTTCACTCTCTCCTATGAAGTCAAGACTCCTTTTTTTTCCCTTACTCATTCATTTCTTCCCTTGCTACAATGCTCCTTATTCCCCTCTGCCCAGTACATTTCACCAGGAGCCAAAAATGTCAAGCATTTTCATGGGTAAACAGAAATCTGCTGGCCTTACCCCGCCCCCTTCAATGCCTGCTGTTATTATGAGAGGTGACAATGTAATCTGCCTCAGGCTCCTCTCTCTCCATCCATGCCAGGCAGGTCATTCTCCTTTTATCAGAAAGGAGAGTGGGTCATCACATTTTAGTACATGTTGACACCACTGCTAATAAAAGCAAGATAAGAAGTGGCTGCCTTAAGGTGCCTTAACCTCTACTTTGCCTAAAAGATACTTCACAGTTCCCGCACTGGAGGTAGAACTAGAAAGGTCTGAGTTACCCACACGGAACTCAACAAGGTATCAGGAGACTTGTAAAGTGTGGTGACTTAGCAACGTTCATCTAAAGAGGCAACAATGAACTAGGACATCAATTTCTAAACAAACAGAGGCATGAACAAGACAATTCCATTTTGAATCACATGTCTGAAAAGGGAGCAGGAAACTTACAGACCTGCTAATCAATGGTTTTCAAAATTTCAGCTTGGAATTATTAATATGAAGGAAATCTTACCCAAAATATAAATAAAACATATAAACAAAAGTCGAGTTATTCTCAGGCTCCCATCTCCAGCATGAGAGCCCTATGGGTAACCCAGGACACAGCTTAAAAATCACTAAAACACAACCTATACATTTGTTGGGGAGGGTGGTCCTGGGGATTGAACTCAGGGACACTCAACCACTGAGCCATGTCCCCAGGCCTATTTTGTATTTTATTTAGAGACAAGGTCTCACTGAGTTGCTTAGCACCTTGCCGTTGCTGAGGGTGCCTTTGAACAGATCCTCCTGCCTCAGCCTCCAAAGCCACTGGGATTAAAAGCGTGCACCACGGCACCTGGCTACATCTTTTAAGAAGTTTAGAACTTGAAATTTTGTTTTCTTTGTTTTTTTTCTTCCTTCTTCTTCTCTTTGTATTCATGACTGAACTATCCTCTAGATCATCTTTCACACTTAAAATTCCCAATTAGATCTCAAATTCACTCATAGGAAATATAAGAAACACATAATAGAACAAGATCCTCTTTACAACCTTTACAAAAGATTTATACACTTTTTCCAGAAGGTAATTTAGCAATATGCATCAAGAGCCTTAAAAATATTACCATCAGGGAGTGGGGTTGTGGCTCAGTGGTAGAGCACTTGCCTCCCACGAGTGAGGCCCTGGGTTCGATCCTCAGATAAATAAACACATAAATAAACAAATAAAATAAAGGTATAAAAAATATATATTAACAGCAGCTGGGCACAGTGGTGCACATCTGTAATCCTAGCAGGTGTGCTGAGGCTGAAGTAGGAAGATTGCAAATTCAAGACCAGCCTGGGCAATTTAGCAAGACCCTGTCTCAAAATTTAAAAATAAAATAAGGGATAGGGATATAGCTCAGTGATAAAACACCCCTGGGCTCAATTCCCAGTACAAAAAAAAAAGGCAAGAAAGAAAGAAAATTCCTACCCTATCTTTTGACCCAGTTCTTCTACTTCTATGAATTTATTGACAAAAAATAATAACACATATGTAGATATTAAAATGCACTGGTTTAGCAAAGTATTATTAGTGTTAACAAAGTGAACAAAACAAGGTAAATGGTAAACAACAGGGAACTGTTTAAATAAACCATTATGCCCATATGATGGGTCTGCCAGGGTTTGGCATTAAATACTTTAAATATAATTAAAAATACAAAAAAAATCGTAACTCTCTACACTATTGAATCTGAAAATATAAAGACAAATGGTTGGATAAATTACAAAAATTATTCAGGGAACTGGAATACCAAGTTTAATTTAAATACCTTCTTTGCAAAAAGATAAATCAAATGTCAGATTATGAAAAAGGCAACATAAAAGTTTATCTGCGATTGACTCGCTCACAGACTCTCCATCTTCCTGCTAATGGAAAGTTAATCTACAGCAACATAATACTTATATTTCCTAGTGCTTTCATGCTTCATCCTTCTGTCCTTTAACATGATGATAAATTGAGGAAAGCCTAAGGGAAGAAGTCCCACTAACAATAATGATATTGTGACTGAGGTACTCTTCAAAAGGCACACTGTCACATGTGCCTATATTGAAACTCCATGAAAACTGGCTATAATACTTCTGTAGATCAGGCCATAACAGGTGACAATCTACTGAGTGCCCTTTTTGTGCCTGACACTATGCCAGATATTGAAAAGGCAGGAGATGAATAAAAGTCCAGTTCTTGTTTTCAAGATATACAGAGACTACAGAAATAAACAGATCAAGAGATAAAATGAGGTATGAGAAGTGTCACAGCACCGAGAATGAGAGAATCAGAAGAGGTGGCATTCAAACAATGGTTGAAAGAAAGGTTTTCTAGATGCCAATGAGAAGTGGGGAGAAAAATCTAGGAGGAGACTTCCATGTGAAAGTACAGAGATGTGTGAATGTTTGGGGGTGGGGGACACTCTGACAGCAGAAGTATAAGTTATAAAGCTCTGGGGGTGAGACGGTGGAGGGAGAGGGTTAGCCACAGACAACAAATGGGACAAACAACAGGAACCCCATATGGCAAGCCCAGGAGTCTGAATTTTAACATGCAGCTGACTGCAAATCTCTAAAAAATGATGAACAGTAGAATGATGTGGTTACTTTTTTTTTTTTCTTTTATGGTGCTGTGTATGGAACCCAGGGCTTCTCACATGCTAAACACCAATAAGCCACACCCTGAGCCCCAACTTTTTCCATTTTAAAGATGGCACCCTTGATGGAAGGGCTACCACAGACTGAGAGCCAACTGTTTAAATAAACCATTATGCCCATATGATGGGTCTGCCAGGGTTTGGCATTAAATACTCTTCCTTGACCAACTCTTCCTTGACCACCCAAATAACTCTCTCTCTTCTTTATTTTTCTTCACAGTATTTGGAACTATCAAAAAGTCTATATTTATTTATTCACTTGTTTATTTTCTTTCTCTCGCTCCAGAATGAGAGCTCCCTGATGGGGTACTGCTTGTCTAGTTCATAGCTGTATTCCAAAACTTAGACCAGGGCCTGGCACACAGTAGGAGTTCAATAAATATTTGTTCAATGAGTGAATGAATGAATAGAAGAAAGGGAAAGAGGGAGCAGGAAGGCAGGTAGCTACTCAGATTTATAGAATGAGTGCTTGACTAAAGTGTGATGTCATCAGTAAAGATCAGGTACACAGGAGGGGAAAGAAGAATTGAATTACAAAGACTATGTTGAGGTCCGAAGTGATTTTTTCAGTGCAAGCATCACTTTATGACAACTTAACAACTCTTTCCTAGTGTTGCATGTAAAATAAAAAGACAAAAAGCAGATCAGGGAGTGCTACTGAGAGCCTACAGAACTTCAAGAAGTCAAGAACTTTAAACAGTATCTCCTTTCATCATCTCACAAGCGTCCTTTATTTTACATATGAGGAAACAGACTGAGGTTAAGTGACTTACCCAATGGTGACACAGCTGGAAAGGGGCAGAAGCAAAACTGAATCTCATATCACAGTGACTCCTACTCCATCCACTCCATAATGCCAGAAGCAAAGCAAGTTTATCCACCAGAACTTTTTGTACACTCAGCCTGCTCCACTTCAGGATTTAAATTCAAAAGAACAGATGGTAATATACATAGCTCAGGTCATCAGTGTCCCCCAAAGGTGCAGGTGTTGGTGGCTTGGTCCCCAGAGTGGTGATATTAGGAAGTGATGGAAACTTTAAGAGGTAGGGCCTAGTGAGAGGCCTTTAAGTCCTTGGGGACAAGCCTTTTAAAAAATACAAGACCTCAGCCCTTTCCTCTTCTCTCTTTGCTTCTCCAGTAAGAGGTGAGCAGCTGTGCTCCCCAAGCACTCCCACCAGGTGTGCTGCCTCGACACAGGCCCAAACGCAACAGGGTCAGTCAGTCGTGAACTAGGACCTTCAAAAATGAAACAAAATAAGCCTTTTCCTTTTAAGTTGATTATTTCAAATATTTGTTATAATGACAGAAAACTGACTATCAAAGATGGCTCTCGCTATCTTATTTTTCAAAAGCTAAAATCTATATTGCCTAAGGCTGACCTCTGAATTGACCACAGTTAAAACTTCCTGTGCTGAACTTTGCCATGAGAGGGGGGAAAAGTTTTAAATGAATTAACAATCACACATTCCCCCTCCTTATTTATTTTAAGTTTCAATCCTTGCTTCACAATCACATGAATTGACTGCTCCACCCCATTTGCAACATTACATGAAGACTCAGATCAACATTTCATCCTGTAAGCCAAACCCAGGCAGCAGTGAGCTCGCACCTAGTCCCCTAAACCAATACTAAAAGCTGAAAGAAAATGCAAGACAAGTCAGAGAGGTTAAACTGGCAGAGCTGCTCAGACCTAAATTGTGCTATTTGAAACTTAGACCACTTGAGACAACAAACAGTTCACTTTCCTCACTGTGGCAACAGATTCAACCTCTTGGCCCTGTGAAAGTCATCTGAATATATTTAACCAAAAGAAAACTACAGAGAGAGAGAGAGAGAGAAAGGAAAGAAAAGAAGAAAACTTCTGTCTCCTGATTGAAGATATATTCAGCACTCTGATTTTTTATGCACACTTGATCATCCTGTTGACAGGCTTGGAAGTTAAGTAATATGGACTGCTGCACAGAGGTTTCAAACCTTGATGGAAACCAATGGCAGGCTCCTTTTGACAGTCAAATAATGACAAGCACGTTGCAGGCCACTGCCCGTCATTCACCAACATCTCCAACCTGCTCCAACTGCTGCGCAGCAACTAAGTGGAGGGTCAGAGGTTAAGCTCCAAGAAGCCAGCAATGAAGGGCAACTGTCATGCACCACTGCCTATTGTGAAGCAGCAAGGAGTGGCTGTCTCCTCCAGAACATGCAAAACGTTCTCATTCTGTCCAGGCACAGACACATCTGAAGGTCCTAAATGAGACCATTGCCAATTCATGAAGCTCCAAACTGACAGCATGCCATTCAAGCTGTCTCAAATTTGACTTTTTTCCTATTTCAAATCACAAATGCATGCAAAGTATACAGTTAAGCATAACTCTTCAGCCATGGTTTTAAGCATGCTATGCTTTCAGACACATACACATTCTCAGATCCTAAAAAGATAAAGAAAATGCAGAATTAATTTATTCTTCTTTAGGGAGTTTCTAATAAAGTATATAATTCAAAATGGCACAGGAAAAACCCACATATCAGTTTTTTAGAAAAGTTCATAAATGTCTACAAAAGAAAATCATTTTAAAAGGACTCATTTCATAAGATTTTCACAGTATGTAGGGGCACTATGAGAACTAAGAAAATAGCTACATACACATAATTTGATTTAATAAAAATAACATGAAAATAAAGATCTATCAACAACTAAAAAATATTTTAAAAAATAATATGAAAGTACTAAAAGGTACACGTACACAGTAATTCACTGGCATATTTTATAATTATTTAGAATCTATTTATAAAAATTATACTCCACAAATTATTAAGAGTTCAGCACATGAAACACATATATCCTTATATAATTCTAAGTTTGGGTTCCTATTTTTTTAATGTGGTAAAATTATACGATCTCACTCAGATGTGTGTGCATTAACATATAACTTGCAAAGAGATTTCTTCTTTCTCTTTATTTGAGCAAAATGAAATGTCTCATCTTACCTAGAAGCCCTAAGGTTGTCACTAAAAGTGATGATCCAGGATAGAGAATTAAGTTGCACATTTTTTCTCATATCCTTTTCATCAACAACAGGATTTCTAATCACAGTGTCCTAAGTAGTCCTCATCAGAAAAAGCCTTTAGTGGTATGAACTTGAAGATGAACCTTACTTAAGGGTGTTGGTCTACACCAGCTGTAGCACTAGAGTCAACTCTAAACCCTGATCACTAACTACCACCCATCCTTCCCTAAGTGAGCCTGGGGAAAAGAGATAACTCATCATTTACAAGGAGCAAAGCCAAGATATCCCATTACCAAAGCTTGTACAAAGGAAGGTCAACTTCAGAAGAAGGCCAACTAATTGCTCTACTTTCCAGCAACAAGTACATAGCTAGTTTTTTTGTGTTTGTTTTGGTATTGCGTATTGAACCCAGGGGAATTTTACTATTGAGCTACATTCCTAGACCTTTTCATTTGTTATTTTGAGACAGGATCTCACTAAGTTGCTTAGGGTCTCACCAAGTTGCTCGAATTTGCAATCCTAGTGCCTCAGCCTCCTGAAGTTCCTGGGATTACAGACATGTACCACTGCAACCAGCAAGAACATGGCTAGTTTCTAATAACCAACTGCAAATAGCCTAACATAAGTTATTTCTGGTAATGTATAAACATATATCAACTTCCCAAGTCTTAGGCAAAACCAGAAATTACGGTGCATAAATCCAGATCATTACAAGTAGTTTTGATCAAGAAAAATATCCCAAGCCAGAGTACACATTTACTTAACAATTGGGATAGCTGCTTAAATAATGTTATTCAAAATAAAGTAAGTGAGCTCTTGTTTCTTTTCTCTTTTTTTTTTTCTTTCTTTTTAGTAGAGTGCATTTTGATATATTGTACATGCAAAGGAGTATAACTTACTGTAATTAGGATCCCATTCTTGCAGTTGTACATGATGTGGAGTTTCACTAGTTGTATATTCATATATAAACATAGTAAAGTTATGTCCAATTCATTCTACTGTCACTGTGAGCTTTCTACAATACAAGTCACTTGATAAGAATTTCAATATGAAGTGACTTCTTGTTTCAGAGGCTGATGTAGAAAATTCCCTACTAAATATTAAAGTACATATCATATATAATCACAAAGACTAAATTCAGAAATGGGAACTTCTCCCCAAATCTTTGAATTCTAGACTTAGGCTGTGAAGTTCACTCAACAAACTTCTGGGGAATTAATCAATATGTGAATTACCCAATAATCCTTATCAAACTTTCTACCAGGCTGATGGACAAAGGAAAGGAGTGCAGCAGAATGGCATTTCTTAGGAATATCATTTGATTCAAATCCTCAAAAGATGACAATGACAACTAACATGCTCTTCTCTCCCCATTTGTCCACTACTACCCCCCCCCACCCTTCTATATCCCCCAAATGTCCATTTTAACAACCAGAAGGTTCTTTCACTTGAATATATGATTCAACAGAGTCAAGAAAAGTTAATGGATTCAACAACATCAAAAGCAAACATCTTAGTGACCCTGTTTCTGGAGAATAGAAACACCCAAAATGAGATGAGGAAAGGAGAATGTGGCTTCAACATTGATACCCTGGTACTTACTCCAGGTGCTAAGAGCAGCCAAGAGTCCTATCTCACCTAAACCAAGGTTATTCCCCATCCTCTTATCATGTATCATTTTGTGAGAACCTCAGTGATATGGTGACAAAGTCATGTCACTGCTGGGTTTTTTTTTTTTAATCTTTCTCTTGTAAATGAAAGCAAAATCCCATATGATCATAGATTGAATAATGTTAGAGATGTCTGCTAAATACAGACGTCTATATGTACATAGGTCTGTATGGATATAGACGTCTGTATATATATGTCAGTGTATATATATATGTATATGTATGTGTGTATATATAGGGAGCAAGAATAAAGCTACACCAAGACACTGCCCTTCTCTGTGTCTGATTCTGTAAGGCAAGATGCTTCAGTGAGGTGCCTAAGTGCTTTGAACTCATTAGTTTAGAAGCCTGAGAAAACCCAAGCAGGTGCCCTGCTCTCCTCGTCTCAGCTGAACAAAGGCCAGACACATTTATTTTACCATATTCATTGTATACGGCACCATTCAGTGCAAGGAGTACCAGTTGCCTCCGGGTCATGAAATAATACTAAAAACTTTATAATCATTCATTGATTTAGTTTTCAGCATACTATATCATTTGAATCCAATGGGAGCATAAAGAGCTATTTGTGAGGTCAACCACGGTACAGACAGATGCTGACATGCTATTGATGGCAAGGTGGAAAGAAATTGCTAAATACAGCAGATCAATACCTCGTTTCACTGTTACAGCCTTCTGCAGACATAAAATATATATCTTTACAGCTACAAAAATAATAATAATGAAAGTGGGAGATAAATGCTTCCCTCAAGGTAAACTATTTGATTAGCTAAGGGCAAAGGTGACAGCAGCAGTTACACTAAAGTAACTTTATAGTCTTAAATAAAAACAGGAGGAAGAGCAGTAGATGAAATGGTAAAATGAATCGGGACACTAGGTGGTTCAGATATAACTCTTTAAAAAATAGTGAGAGGTAATAGGCTGCCAAAATTGAAGGTTTTCCTGTGGCTACAAATAAAGTTGCCCCAGATCTATTATATCATATGGTTCTACACAAAATACTTTCTAATCAAAATATTTTCTATTGTTGATGGAAAACATACCAAGAGTTAAGGCTAAATAAATGTTCTTTGAAGTAAAACAAAAAGAAAAATTTTAACTTCCAGTCTACATATGCTTCCATTTGACAAAGAAATATTGAGAGCCAACCATATTTTTAGCACCTTGCTGGACACCAAAAATAAATTTATGACATGGTTGCTCGCCAAGGGATCTCATAATCTCTCTAGGGAAAAGAGAATCACATAAAAAAACTAATAGGTATGAGCAATAATAAAATGTCAAATTTAGTATGGCCAAATGACAAAACATATGGTACCAAACACCAGTTAAGTGTACCATACACACATGTATATTGGTACCATACATTTTGACACAGGAAAAAGGTCTATAAGAGATAAAGAGAAAAATCCTGAAAAGTTTCATGAGTGAAAAAAGACTTAGAAAAAAGTCCTCAAGGATTGGTGGATCTTGGTGGATCTAACCCAATATATCAAATTAGCTTTTATTTCTCAGATAAAATGGGGGCAGGGTGTTAGGGATTAAAAACCAGGGCACCTGAAACTTTTTTTGTAAATCTCTGTGGTTTGAGCTAAAAATAACACAACAGAATTTATCATCAATTATTTGATCTATAAAGTCTCCTAGAAATCTTTAAAAGGAGCCTAAGGGGTATCTTTGTTTTTAAAAAGTTATATCCACTTTTCCTGCTGCAATGAAAAGTTGAATGGGGGCAAGAGGTTACTGCACACTCCTGTTCTACCCAAGGTCACAGCGCTAAAATGTCAGTCGCTAAGGTGAAAAACATCACTGAACAACATTCTGAGACAGAATGTTAAATACTTACCCAGAAAAATACTGTCCTCACTTGGACACTGGTTAGCAATTTTAAAACAACCTGTTAATCTAAGACTAATATCAGATAGCATTCATTTTCCCCCAAAGAACATGGGAAATCTCAAATAAGCAAAAAAAACCTTGATACAATATCACCCCTCTATAGCAGCAAATAAAATAAGTAACAGTAAAAATAAAACTCATTGCAAGAGAAGTAATGAAAGTGTAATGCAATGGGAAGGCAAGTAAAAATCATATTTACTTTATACTCCTCCAAATAAAAATAGCAGCTCTAAGAATAACAAAAATGGAATAGAATTCTTATCAACTCTATATTTTTTATCAATTTGTATCAGTTATACTAGTTTATCAGCTTGTAAACTAGTATTCCTTGGGAAGGGAATACCCGGTCGCTAGTTTTATTCTGCAGAGGAAATGAGATTGCATCCAAAGGTTCATGTCCCAAGGTGTGCATTTCACATCTGTGTGTTGAGCCATCTCTGGAGGTTACCTCAAGTAGACTGGAAACAGCAACATGGTCCAGGCAGAGCTCCTGAGTCTTATACTCAAGGATCACCCAGTGTTGCGCATTTGAAAAGTGGGTCTCAGAAAACAATCAACCAATATGGTGTGTCTGCCAACAAAGTTCTGTGCTAGATATTTCAGAGGACAAGATATTAAAAAAAAAAAAAAAAAGAGTTTCTGCTTCTAAGAATTTGTTAATTTCCACATGGAGAGAAGGGATCTAGAGTGATGAATAAGACAAGAATACTAAAATCCTTCTATTTTAATTTGTTTTATTTATTTGTTTTTATACAAATAATAAACATGCTACCCATGCTCTCTACCATTGACCTATGCTCCCAGCCCCTTTAAATCATATTCATATCCATATAATGTTGTTAGTGCTCAAATTCCTTTTATATTCAGTATCATTTTGACAATAACACAAATGAAGCAGGGAGAAGAGTTGACAATCATCCCCAGTTACAGATGAGACACTGCAGAGACGGAGGGACTTATGCCAAGTAATGTCGTGTAAGTGGCACCTGTGATAGTAGAGATGTAGCCCCCTAACTACAGTGAAGTGCTCCTTCCACCACAGCAGGCCCCTACCAGTGGGGTTGTACGTGACCTCCACTCAAGAAACATTTTTTAGTGCCTAATGTGTTCCAGGTTCTGCATGCACTGGGATACGATGTTAAATAAAACAAAGTCTGTGTAACTAAGGCAGGGAGAGATTGATTGGGAAAAAAATCATCACAATACTTTGTGAGGGCTAGGATTATGGCTGCTCAGCGGTAGAGCGCTCACCTAGCACGTGTGAGGCCCTGGATTCAATCCTCTGCACCACATAAAAATAAATAAAATAAAATAAATATATTGTGTCCAACTACAACTAAAATTAAATATTTAAACAAAATACTGAGTGATAAGTGCTATGAAAACATATATACAAATTGTTCCAGCAATCCAAGAGAAATAACTTTTGAGATTTTGAAGTACTTTCCATACAACAACAACAAAATGAATTAAATATTCATCTCAAGAACTTAGCAAAAGAAGCTTAAGAGAGGAAGGACAAAGGAATCAATAAAAATAAAGGCAAAACGATTAGAGCATAAACCAATTCAAGAACTAAAGAAATAAACAAACCGGGGGCTGGGGATATAGCTAAGTTGGAGAAGTGCTTGCCTTGCATGCACAACGCCCTGGGTTCAATCCCCAGCACCACAAAAAAAAAAAAAAAGAAAGAAATAGACACACTACCAACAAATATAATTTATTTTAAAGAATAGATCTAAACACATAAAATAATCAAAAAGGAGAGATTAAAATATGAATGTGAGCCGGGCATGGTGGCGCACACCTGCAATCCCAGCAGCTAGGGAGGCTGAGGCAGGAGGATTGCAAGTTCAAAGCCAGCCTCGGTAAAAGCAAGGCGCTAAGCAAATTAGTGAGACCCTGTCTCTAAATAAAATAGAAAATAGGGCTGGGGATGGGGCTCAGTGGTTGAGTGCCCCTGAGTTCAATCCCTGGTACCAAAAAAAAAAGTGAATGTGAAATTCTTTAATTATAAAACTATACACAATTCTATATTCTATACTAGTGACCAGAGAATATAATTTCAATGCCATGTCAATAAATTTGAAAATTTTCATTTCTGAGAAATTTAATGACCAGCTGGGGTTGTGGATTAGTAGCAGAGCACCTGACTCGCACATGTGAGGCACTGGGTTCGATCCTCAGTACCACATAAAAATAAAACAAACAAAATATATTGTGTCCATGTATAACTAAAAAATATTTTTTAAATAAGGAAATATAATGAGCAAATTTCCTCAAGAAGATTAGAAACTAAACAGGGCTGGTAGTGACCTGCTAATCCCAATAGGTGGAAGAAGAAAAGAAGAAATAATAATGAAAATAATAATAATAATAATAATAGGCAATAACTAGGCACTGGAAAGGACAGTTCAAACTTCTAAGAGACATTTTTTTTTTTTTTTTGGCACTAAGATTGAACCCAGGAATGCCAAAACACTTTCTTTATTTCTTGAGATAGGTTCTCTCTAAGTTACCCAGGGCCTTGCCAAGTTGCTGAGGCTGACTTTATTTTATTTTTTTTTAAAGAGATTGAAAGAGGGAGAGAGAGAGAGAGAGAGAATTTTAATATTTTATATTTTTAATTATCGGCGGACACAACATCTTGGTTTGTACATGGTGCTGAGGACCGAACCCGGGCCGCACGCATGCCAGGCGAGCGCGCTACCGCTTGAGCCACATCCCCAGCCCTTTTTTCTTTTTTTTTAAATATTTATTTTTTAGTTATATGAACACGATATCTTTCTTTTATTTTTATGTTGTGCTGAGGGTCAAACCCAGTGCCTCACACTTGCTAGGTGAGCGCTCTACCTCTGAGCCACAACCTAGCCCTGAGGCTGACTTTAAACTTCCAACCTTCCTGCCTCAGCCCCCCAAGTTGCTGAGATCATAGGCGTGCAACACCATACCCAGTAAGACAAATAATTCTAATGCATTAAAAATGACTCCTCAGCACAGACAGAGGAGAACTCTGCAGTTCATTTTATTACATTAGCATCATACATTACCAAAACTTGACAAAAGAAATCACAAAAAGGAATGTTTCTCAGTATTTTTACCTAATTTACCTTTCTCTATTTTCAGCTCAGTTGCATCAGCCAAAAGAGCTCCGCTGGGCTTTGCTAACTAAACTTTCAACTATGATCACAACATATAAGTTAAACACACCCCATTCACAGATTCTGGTTTTCTCACCCAGGGGCACACCTTCCGCTCCTAAAAGAATTACTGCTGCAGACGTTTATTTTCATAACTCAAATAATAAAAAGTTGAATTCAGCAGCATGTTAATGTAATCAAGAAGGATTTATTCCAAAGAACAATTAATAAAAACTCCCTTAATAAATTATAGTCATAGCAGTAGAAGATTCAATCTTGTAAATAGATGTCAAAACGTTCAATGAAAATTCAACAGCGGTTCCTACAAAAAAAGTAAAAGAATCAAAGATTATAGCCAACAACTATCATCATACCACATTTGTAACAGTAAGAAAAAAAATGTAAAGTACTTAAGAATAACCCCAAAGGTAACAAAACAGTGCCAAATAAAATAAAATTACTTTCTGAGGTTCATAAAAGAAAACCGAACACTGTTGAATGAGAAAAAAATTTACCATAAATTTTCCATTCTTTCCAAACTAAATTACAAATTTAATGCAATAACAACTAAAACACCAAAGGATTGGTGGGGCAGATAGGGGACCTTGAAAAAGTGGTTTTTAAGTTTATCTGAAAAAGAAAAAAAAAAAAAGTTTTCTTGTCAATCCAAAAGAAAAAAGAAACTTTGGAAAACAGAATAATTATCTATTGTACTTGTACTGCCAAATATTAAAAGGTATCATAAAACTTATAATGAAAACAGTTTGTCAAGAATAACAAAAGCCAGGCATGGTGGAATGCCTGTTATCTCAGGAGGCTGAGGCAGGAGGATCGAAAGTTGGAGGCCAGCATGGGAAACTTAGTGAGACTCTATCTCAAAATTTAAAATGGGGTGGGTAGATAACAGAGCTCAGTGGTAAAAAGCACTTTCCTAGCATGTAGGAACCCCTGAGTTCCACTCCCAGTACTGGAAAAGGGGAAGAAAAGAATGAAAAACAAAACAAGAAACAAAATTAAAATCAGATGTGAATATTTGGGCTTTCAAATCAATACTGGAAAAGTCAATACTGTAGCAGAGATAACTGTTTAACCATCAGGGAGGAAAAAGTTAGATATCTATTCCATATCACAAACCAACTAAATTCCAGATGCAGTATAAGAATTACATGAAAAAGAAAATTAAATACAAAGTAATTGCAAGAACAAATAAATGACAATTAATCTAACACTGAGGTGAGAAAAGTATTGATACAAACACACACACACAACACTTTTGAATAACAAAAATTCAATGGGAAAAAGGCAGATAATAAACAAACTGGGAAAAGTACTTCCATCACATGATGAACAAATGGTAATATCTCTAAACTACAAAATGGTCTTACAAATCAGTAAGAAAAGACAAACACATGTTAGCAAAATGAACAAAGCCTACATGAATAAACAAATCCAAAAGAAGTATATCTGGCCAATAAACATGATAGGAAGGAATTCATCCAAACACAATAATTAAGAAGATACAAATTAGTTCTACCATGAGCTCCTACTTCTTGTCTTCCAACTTGGCAAATACATTTGTTTTATGATAATTCCCAGTGTTGGAAAGGATGTAACAAAAAAGCACTTTCATGTGTTGCTTCTTAGACTGGAAATTGGCATCACCTCCTGGTTATCTCTGGAGGATTAGGAGACTTTCTTTTTCCTACTTGATATTTTGTGTTTTTCAGGGTTTTTTAAATGTATTATCATGTAACCAGAAAACTATTTTTTAAGTTAAGAAATGCTTCGCCATTCTATACCAGATATACTGTCATTATACATTTAAAAAGTTGGCTTTCATGAGTCCCAAGTGAAAAATAATTTCATTATTTTACAGTCACATCCATAGTAATGATAGCTAATGCTTACATAAGCCCATCGTTGTTCTAAATGCTTGACATATATTAGATCACTTAATCTTCACAACTATTAGTATCATCATTGTACAGATGAAAACTGAGGCTCAAAGGATTAGGTGACCTGCCCAAGATCACTCAGCTAGAAAATAGCAGAGTTTGGGAAGCCTGGCCCCCAAATCTATGTTCTTTATCATCACAGACTACCATCTCTCCGGAGAAACTACATTCTAAAGCAATATGACTGGTGCATAATATAAATGGCAGAACATAAACAATAAAATAAGCACAAGTCCCTTTAAAATAGTCTCTTTGGGAAACTCTATACATATCCAAAGATGTGGTCACTGATCAAAACATTTTTAGAAATCTTTTCTTTGACTGTCCCCAGGGGATGGTAAACATGTCTCCTAGGAGGAAAGAAGAGATTTCTTCCAGCTAGGAGTCATTCCAAAGCAAGGCTTGAGATGTGATTAAGTGGCAGAATTCTGCTATTGGTAACAAGGCAACAAAAACTGATTTAAAAAATAAATAAAGCTGATTGTACTATGGTGCTCATATTCTGTTAGCTCCTGAGAACAGTGGATTTTAGCATTTGCTATGTACTGCATTCAGTAATTACTTGTTTACGTGCCTGTCTTCCTACTGAACTGAGGTCCTCATGGCAAAGATTATGCTTTATTCATCTGTGAGCCTCCAGCACAAGTCCTGGCACATACACAGTGTTAATTAAGTACTTCTGAATGAACTCTATAGAATGCCACACAAATGCTTTGAGCAATGACAATATATTAAAATAAATAAAAACATTGCCAAATCTTTAAACAAACAAGCCTATGAGGTATGTACAAAGAGATTATAATGGGGAAAAAATGGAAATTTTATGGCACAGTCCCCAAAATTCTAAATATTAAGGAAGACCAAAATCAGTTTTTAACAGGTCTTCTTATTATAATGGCTAGCTGTAGTCATTTCTCACAAAACACAAGGGGGGAGTGGATATGCCTCATTGTCTAAAAGCCATCTACTGAACCAAGGATGCAGAAATAACCATAAAGTTTCTCAGACAACGATGCAAAAACACATCTGCTACACAGAGGACACCAGGATGCATCCTGCCTATGAGTTCAATCGACAAAGCACAACCTGGTGCCTGGAATATAAATCAAAGAACCTTACAGGCCTGGTATTTATTGACATTTGCTACCTGCAAATTCCTAATATGTGCAAGATGGGCCTATTTTTATTTACAGCACAAACCACAGACTGAATGTAAAACAAGATGCTTAATAAATCCAGAGGAACATAAAACACCAGCATAACTCAGACAGCAAGACAGACACTCACTCCTTAATTAAGTGGGTGATGTTCTGCTTAAAACAAAAAGACAACCCTGGGCTATAGCTAAGATTAAGCACTCAGTGTTGCGAGGGAAGCGCCAGCCATTTTCAGGGCAAAGGCTTTAAATCATGAAAAATAAACCATCTAATAGTCTGTATTCAATAGTAAGTAGACGTCAGGACACAGACTGATTTGGATTAACACATTTTCAGTTATAACAAGTAATTTTACAGAGGATTAGTATCTTGATGGTCTGATCAATATGAGGCACCGCTGCTATTACAGATGAAGAGAAAATTGCCCCTCTGGTAATAAAGTGTGCGTGTCTTCGTTCTCCTTCATTTGCTGAGTCCATTACTATAATGGTTCCAGCATTAACAGCTGGGACAATTTAAGCAGCAGGGGTCTGATGAATTTAAAAGCTGGGAACACTGGCCACTCATCCTTTCCTCCCTTTCGGTCTGCATATGTAACTCCTCTGCCTGGCTATGGTTCCAATACAAGGATCATGTTTTATGAGAACAATGACTACTATTTCCCAATTATTGTCTCATTAATAGTGTTACCAGCCAATAATGTGACTAAAACAAAAATTGCTCGCAGCATATTGGCTGCTGAGTGTGCAAAATATTGCACTCTATTTACCTAAATAACAAGATTGACATGACAACAGGCTAGAGTCCACATAAACTGTAATGTTTGCAGTCGTTTGCCTGGTGCCGGTTTCACATTCTTAAGCAAAGGAAAAAAAAAAAAAACAGCAGAACATTCATGCTGACAGGGAAAAAAAAAATTCATCAGTAGAATTTTCCATCTCTGTTTTCAAAAAATGGCAAACTGGAAAACAGTGAGATAATGGACTGCTGTACATAGAAATAGAAAATCCATATTAATGCAGCCCTGAGACTTTAATCATGCCCAATTCAGCAGAGTGAGTTAAGGTTGCAACATCAGCCTGTTTTATATTATTATTGGAGAAATGCTGGCCCTTGAGGCTCAGACTTGAATGATCCAGTCACTAAATGAAGATGCCAAAGGGCAGACTTAAGGCTAAGGCAGAAATCAGAGCTCTGAGTTTTCTGATCACAAACAGTTATGAAAACACTAACGCACTGGCAACAAATCTCCTCCTCAGACCAGATGTAACATAATTTCACCCCTTAAACTGCATCTTCTACTTAAGTTCTACTGGTTATGAAGATCTCAAATGCCCCTTATCTATATGGCAGTTCTTGAACAAAAGGGAAAGCATGGTTACTTTGCAGGCGGATGGTTTCCAAAACTACAGAGTAAATAAATGACCCTCAAAGCCACAGCACAGGTGCTTCCAGCATAAACAAACTACAAGCCTGGTAGTCATTTTGATTTTAGAATCAAAGAATAGAATGGTGATTAGTAGGGGCTGGGAAGAGGGAGAAATGAGAACCTGCTAATCAACCAGCAGAATGTTTCAATTATGCAAAATGAGTAAGAGGCAACACTGTGTCTACAGTTAACAATATTATATGGACACTTAAAAAAAATGTGTTGATAGCAAAGATCTCCTGTTTCTTACCACAATAAAATAAGATGTTTTAAAAGCTGCAAGACGGGAGCACCTATTCAAGATTTAGCTTTCAAATGTGTTAACCTTGCAAACATCATGCCAAGGACAAATGTCTGAAACAAGTTCCTACTGATGAAAATCTTAATCTCCTGAACATACCCAGATCCGGCCCAGTAGTCCCCAAGATTCCTCCAGGCTTACATTTTGAAATCAACCAGTGCAACAATTTTGTAAAACAACTCAGAAACAGTTTATAACAGAAGATGAAATGAAAGAGCTTAGCAGAACTCTAAATTCACCTTCTTTAAACTATGCCTTTTCTTTAAGTTTCCCAAAGTACCAGCTTTACAATAAAGTTCCTTTTTTCTGAGAAGTCAAAAAGTCACATTTTAAATAAAACTTTATTGGGAAATATTCCATAAAAAATAAAATACACAAAGCCTGGTAAACTAGCATTTTCAACTTGAAAATGAAGAAAGAAACCATTGCTGACCATTGCTTACTTCTCAAAATTAATATCTATACCTGTTAAGGAACTTAAAATCCATAAAGTACTTATCACTTTCCATTATTTCTCTCAAGTTCCAGTCCCATCACTCACTATTAACAAAGCCTACTCATTTAGTAAATATTTATAGAATACCTACTATGTGCCCGGCAAAACATTAAGTGCTAAAAATGACAAACTTTAAAAAAAAAAAAAAGGTCCCTAATCTTTTGGAGCATATAATCTAACTGCCAAAACCTGTATCAATAAACTCAACCACAATAAATCTAATCAGCAGTCAGTATTGTCCTCATTGAGGGTCATATGTATCATACATCAGATGCTAGAGGCTTTCAACCACTCAATCTTTCTTCAACAGATACTTATTAGCATCTCCAATGTGAAAGACTCTCTGCCAGGTCCAAAAGAGTGATAAAAGGATGAATTAGACCCAAATGCTATCCTCAGGGAACCTAATGGTTGTTCAAAGTGTCTAGGACTGTTTGAACAGCAAATTCAGTTTTCAAAAGGGACACTAAGATGGTAAAGAAACAGACTTGGAATTAACACAAAGTAACAACTCACTGTTACACAATTCTTGAGCTTATTAAGAATGGTAATTAAAGTGGTCTGGAAACTATGATCAAATAAACTAACCCTTCTTTCATTACAGAGGACAATAAAACCTACAAAATGGTGATTAAAGGTTGACTTACACTGAAGAAGAGATTAAGCAAAAACAAAGATGGATGGAGAAGCGGGGAGGAGTAGAATCTTTCAAGTGAAGTTTCTACCTTTTTTTTTTTTTTCTTTTTAAGTCTCTTGGTCATTGGCCATGGGATTGTGAAATATATTCATCTGGTCTTCATCCCTGTTGCCAGACATACAACTCCTAAACCCTTGTACTCTGAGAGTGACAAGAGTATTCTGTATGCTAATGAACTGACTGGTGCCTGGCAGCCCCTCCCTACTAGTGTCAGAGCTTAGAAAATAACATCCCCAGGACTGGGGTGCAGCTCAGTGGCAGAGTGCTTGCTTAGTGTACCAAAGGACCATCCCAAGCACTGCAGAAAAGATAACAACAACAATAATATTCTAAAGTATTTCACACATTGAGTACTTCAAACCAAAGGATACTGGAAGGTTTAGAAGCTGCCTTAGAACCAAGGTCTGTCTGTTTCTCCCCCCACCCCCGCCATCACCACCCATATCCATCTCTCACCCCTTCTCACCTCAAGTGAGTCAAAAACAGATCCAAGGTATGTCATGGGTCATGATAACTTGCACTCCTTCTCCCCACAGCAAGCCATACGGCCTAAAAATATTACTCTAACCTTCCCTTATCTTTATGTGTATCAACTGGCCAGAAAGACGGTCTCTGACCTACCCACAGATAATAAGGCCCTCATTTCAGAGGTGGTCCTGCTCCACATCTGGGAGGAAGGAATGCTTCACAGAGAGGCCAAGAAGAATCTAACAGGCAGGGCTTGCGGAACATTCCCAGTTCAGCCTATCTCATTAGATCACACTGTTTTATCCAATCACATTTCTATATGGCTCTTCATTTTTCATACATCCTAAGCATCCTGTCAGGTAAAATGGTGATTAAGTAAATTAATAAAGTATAATTAAATAAAACAGGCTTTTCTCTTGTTAACCTGTCTCTTGTTACTGGGGCGTTGGCTGTGACCCTTATGATGGGCAAGAAGAGGTACCACCTCTTTCGGATCTTATGGTAGCTTCAGGATGGTGCTGATCACAGGAAAGACCTCCTGTGACCAGGATTAGAGGGCTGGGACTTTTGGCCTCACCACCCAACCTCAAGGGAAGGGACAGAAGCTGCGAGTTGAGCTGGTTACCAATGGCTAGTGATATAATGAGGCTCACATATGTAACGAAGCTTTCATAAAAACTCCAAAGAACTGGGTTTGGAGAGTTTCTGGAGGGTGGTTACACGTGCAAACAGCAGGCATGGAAGCTCTGCTCGCCTTCCTCCACACTCGCCCCTACGTCTCCTCCATCTGGCTTGCATTCATCTGTAGGCTTGGTAATATCCTTTCTAATCAACAGTAAACATAAGGAAGTTCTGAGTTCTGTGATCCACTCCAGCAAATTAAGGGAACCCAAGGTGGGGATCTTGGGAACCCTAACATATAGCCAGTCAGTCAGGAGCACAGGTAAAACAAGCTGAGGCTGGCCACGGGCATTTGAAGAGGGTGGGCAGCCTTCGACCCATGAGTATGACCCTACCTCCAAGTACACAGGGCCAGAAATGAATGAATTAGAGGACACTCAGTGGATGGCTGCTGCAGAACTGATGGCTTACAGGTGCGTGGGAACACCCTCACACACACTTGGTCACAGAGCATTCTGAGAGTCCAGGAGAAACTCAGTTTGTTTTTTTCATCCTTACACTGTCCTACTACCAAAACTCTCCTCTATTTAGTTTCCTAAAGTACCATCAGATAAATTGTGATATAACGCAGGCCCACCCAGGTAGAGGCAGTGGCCAAAAGAACCTTCTCAGGACCTTACAAAAATGTCAAACCACAAAAAAATTAAATAAGGTAAAAACACCCAGTGGGCACAGATATAAATAACCAACTTTCTTTTATTGAGTTATTATTTTTATACCTCAATAAACCTTATAATTAAAGGTTTATTTTATTAAACGATATTCAGATAACTATCACCAAAGGTAGAAGACTTTTTTAATGATTTTATTTAAAACAGTTTATTCTAGATTTTTTCTTTCACTGGGAAAATTATGTACATTATTTTTAAAAAATTATTAAATGTTCTTATTAAAGATATTTATTATTTTAGTAATAAACTATTTGTTTTTAATATTTTAAAAGATTATCTACCCCAAGTCAGAATAAAAATCATTAAATCTAATTTGAAATTCAACATCCATATCTTTATATTCCATAAAACAGTTTTAATATTTCTAAATATTTTAATATTTCTAAGAAACCTCTAAAGAAGTCCTGGACCTGTCACAGGGGAAGATCTTTAAGCAGATTTTAGGAAAGGATTCTATGACACCCTCCCCCCAGACCACATGAAATAACATCTTTTTTGGGGGGTACCAGGGATTGAACTCAGGGGCACTCGACCACTGAGCCACATCCTCCACCCTATTTTGTATTTTATTTAGAGACAGGATCTCACTGAGTTGCTTAGTGTCTTGCTTTTGCTGAGGCTGGCTTTGAACTTGTGATCCTCCCACCTCAGCCTCCCCAACTGCCGAGATTTCAGGCGTGCACCACCACGCGCAGCCATGAAATACATCTTTCTAAGGAAGGAGCTCCATGACCTCTGGACAGACCATGTTAGATACCACTTGTTACCATGTCCTGCTTTGGTGATGAAGCTCACTACTCTCTGCTGTTAGTACATTATATCTTCCACAGACAGCCAGTTCCATGGGATATATCTGCCATCTTTAATCTTTACCCACATGTCTCCAGTGTTAAGATGAAGAACTTAAGTTCATCTGAACCACAGAACACAGACAATGGCTGAGTAACTATTGTTTCAGCTTTTCAAAGGGTGATACACAGCCAATACCATTTTGTATACTCAGGAGAAAAGTTAATAGAACCCCAGTTGAATCAGTTTGCCTGAACGGTCACCTAACACAAGTTTACAGAATGAGTGTTCTGAATTTAGGATAAATATCTACGAGGGTCCAAAAGGTAGTGGAGGCGATGATGATGATGACAGCAAGTTAAGGGTGATAATAACAGTGTTTATTTTTACTATATGTCAGGAATGTTCTAGTTGCTATTCATATATACAGTTTAATCCCCACTACAACTATCTCACTGAAACTTAATAGATGAAGAAACTGAGGTTCAGAGAAGTTAAGTTGATCGCTGAAGTAGGTGATAGAGTAGAATTCAATTCCAGGAGTTTGCTTCATACTCTGAACTACTACACAGTTGTTCCCCCCTTATTTACAGGGAATACGTTCTAAGACATCACCCCCCCCCCAGAGGATACTTGAAACACAGGATAGTATTAAACCTTACATTTACTATAAATACATACTATGATAAAACTTCAATTCAAAAATTAGGCACAATATCAGATTAACAACGTTAATAAAATATAACTAAACACTGTAATAAAAAGTTTTGTAAACACTGTCTCTTCAAAGCATGAAGACAAATGTCAATATTTTGGGACCATGGTTGATGGTGGGTAGCTGAAGCCACCGAAAGCAAAGCCATGGAAAGCGGGGTACTGCTGTACTGGGGCTGAAGGGACAGAGTGGACTGTGGCAAAATGGAATGCACATCTGCCATTGAAAGGAGTCACTCCCATTAGGCTGTCATAGGGAAACGCGCGTTCAGTGTTACCAGATACTCTAGGCTTCATGAGAGTCAAATACCTTGATTTTTATGTGAAATCCCTCAACATTTAAATATTAGAAAATGATTTTGAAACTTTCAACCACCTTCATCTCAGCCAAATAAAATACTTTTATCACACTAGGATAAATATGTGGGCTATAAATTTATGATCTCTAATGCTACATCATTCCTCAAAACTGTCCATGCCAAAAATGCATACTCTACATCCAATCATTAAAAAAAAAAAAAATCAGACAAATAAGAATACAAGGCCATTCTACAGAACAAATGGCCTGTACTTATCAGGAATTGTAGATAGCTTGAAGGACAAGGAAATGATAAGAAATCGATTTAAATGATATTAAAGGAAACCAGATTAAAGGAGAAGAGATCAAAAAGACATGACATCTAAAGGTATGTATGATTCTGGATTGGTGCCTGGGCCGGGGATGCTTTATAAAAGAGAGTATTATGACAATTAGCAAAATATGAACATGTCCTTTGGATTAAATAACAGTATTACATTAATATAAAAACTTTTCTGAAATTGATAATTGACGTTTATATGTAGTCCTTGCTATTAGGAAACACATGCAGAACTATTTAGTGGTAAAGAGGGCTGATGTCTCCTACTTACTCTGTAGCAGTTCTTAAAAAGAATACTAATAAGGCTGGGTGTAGTTCAGTGGTAGACAGCTTATCTACCATGTTCAAGGCCCTGGGTTCAATCCCCAACACCTCAAAAATGTAAAAACAGTAATAAAGAGTTAACAGTTCATATGTATACATACAGCGAGGGAGAGAGAGAGAGAAAGAGAGAGAAGAAGGGAAGGAGAGGGAGAAGCATGACCAATAAAGCTAACAGAGCAAGGCGTTAACTTGTAAATCCAGACAATAAGTCTATGAAAGGCCTATGTTCTATTTTTGCAGGTGTTCTCTAAGTTTTAAATTATTTCATCTGAAAACAAACAAACAAACAAACAAAAAACACACACAGAAGTCCTCTTGGTTAACCAAATACAGTCAAAAGCCTTATCTACTCTGTTGTGGCCCAGTGGCCAAACTTAATCATAATGGGGCTTCACAACAATCCACAAAAGCAGCCATTCTTGTCTCATTTTCTGCTTGGGGCAACTGAGATACTAGGTGTGAAAATCCTGTTCCAACAGCAAGAAAATAATAGAAAACAGTCTAACTCAGGCCATCAATACTAATCTGGACTATTCTGCTTATTTCTTTTTATAAGAAAAATTCTTTTTAAAAATGCATGCTCTTAGGCTTTAAAACAAATTAAGTAATGTTATCATGGAAAGCTACCTATTTAGTCCAACTTTCTTCAATCACCCTCCAGACTTGAAAACTGCATAAAAGTCTACAGCATAAGCAATCACAAAGAAGAAAATACAATCTACATTATTTCAAAGAGAAAAAGAGTACCAAAAGTAATTACCCATTATGGGAATGACAAAGTTTAATTTAAAAAGCAAACATGACATCTTAGTAACTCTGGAATAAAGCTTTCATAGATATTACACAAAAAGGATGAATCATAAAAAGAAATATTGATAAATCTCCCTTTATTAAAAAACATTAAGTAAACTCAAAGAATGGCAGATAATGTTTGCAAAACTTATACCTTGTCAGGACTTGTATCTAGAAATACAAAGAACTCCCAAAACTTAACAAGAACACAGACAATCTGCCAAAAGAAAATGCACAAAGATTTTGAATAGACACTTTCCAAAGGAAGATAGACATGTGATCAGTAAGTACATGAGAAGATGCTCCACATTATTAGCCATCAGAAATGCAAATCAATGCCACGATGAGATACCACTTCACAATCACTATCATGGCTTCAGTAAAAAGACAGACAATAATAAGTGTTGTCAAGGACAGAGAAATTGTAACTCAAAATTGGTGATGGGAATGTAAAATAGAACACACGCTGGAAAACAGTCTAACGGTTTCTTAAAATGTTAAAACACATTTCTTTACATTATGACTAGCAATTCCACTTCTAGTTCTCTACCTATGAAGAATGAAAATATATGTCCACACATAAACTAGGATGTAATTGTTCATGATAGCATTTTTCATAATAGCCAAAAATTGAAACAACTCAATGTGCATCAACTGATAAACAAATAACCAAAATGTGGTATATTTAGATATATGAATGCCATTTACTGGGTAATTAAAAGGAAGGAAGCATTAATATGTGCCACAATGTGGGTAAAGCTCAAACACATTATTCTGGATAAAAGGAGCCAAACACAAAAGATCACTTGGAATATAATTCCATTTATACAAAAAAGTCCAAAAAAGGCAAATCTAGAGAACAAAGGTGGTTGCCTAGGGATATAAATGAAATCAAAGATTTATATATATTTTATAGCAATTTTTTTCATAATAACCCAAAACTAGAAATAATCCAAATGTCCAGCAAAGGTAAATGAATAAACAATTTTGATACATCCACATAGTAGCCTATTACTCAGCAATGTAAAGGAATAAACTTCTGGTAGACACAATAACATGGATCAATCTCCAAAGTCATTATGCTGAATGAAAAAAGACCCAAGAGAACATCTGTATGCTTCCATTTATATGAGATTCTAGAAAATACAGACTCTTATATAATGACAGAAAAGATGTTACTGGTTGACTAAGGGCCAAAGTAGATGAAGAAATTGGCTGCAAATAGTAAGGGGAAATTTTTAGAAGGGATAGAAATGTTCTTAATTCCAACTGTGCTAGTTTTGCATGTGTATACATCTGTCAAAACTCAAATGGTACATGATAAATGGTTTTTAAATTACTGTGCATAAATTATGCCTCAACAAAGTTAAAAAGTAGGAAAGAGTAGAAAAGAGAATGAGTAATTGGACATATTCTCTTTAAGATTTAAAACAACTTCCTATACTTAAAGAGAACTAATTTTCATGAGCAAACAATTTTTAAATAAAAATAAAAGAATTTTTTAAAGGCAATAGAAAGAAAACTTGCTTTACCAATTCACCATGTTTCCAAGGAGAAAATGGGGAAAAGTTTTGAAGCTGAAGTCAAAAGAACAATTTGTGTTTCCTACATACCCTAGCAACCAAGTTGCCTTAAGCAAGTCACAACTTCTACAAGCCTCAGTTCCCACATCTGTAAAATAGGAATAACACGAATAACTACCTCACAGGCAATGGTTATAGTTTCAACAGAGTAAGGCTTCCTTTGGACTAGGAAGTCTACCTTAGCCAAAATTATAATCCCAGTGTATAGCAATTCATAGATGCTCAATCAGTCTTCACAGAATACAGGAATAACTCTAAAATTCAACCTGAGCTGGGCATAGTAGCACATACCTGTAATCCCTGTGACCTGAGGCAAAAGGATAGCAAGTTCAAATCCAGGCTCAACAATTTATCGAGACCCTAAACAACTTAGTAAGACTCTGTCTCAAAATAAAAAATAAAAAAGGGCTGGGGAATATAACTCAGTGGTTAAGAGCCCCTAGTTTCAATCTCTGGTACCAAAAAAAAAAAAAAATCAACCTGAAAGGTGAGAAAGACATAATGCATCATGCCAATATATAACATTTGTTTCTTTCAACTTTGAAGACTAATACAGAAAGGTCTCCCCCCCTCTTTATGCCATCTTTAGTATATTAACTCTATCATATGGAAACTCAAGTATAGAAACTTCAGGTCTTTTATGAAATGTTACGGTAATTCAGGTCATTATAGACCAGATTTGACGTTTTAAATCCTCAGGTGTACTGCCCTAAGACAGATTCAACTGTAAGAGTAAATTCCATGAAAGCAAGAACTGTACCTGCTTTATTTACCACTGATGCTCACTGCCAATATTTGCCTAACACAGAGTGAGCACCCAATAGCATGTGCAAAGATCCTGTGAGAAGATGAACTACAGGCAAGAGGGACTTTCGAGAAGTGTCTGATAGGCAGAGAGCAAAGAGCTATGCCCAAGGAAGTTGTGGATAAGACCCAGACCATGCAGGATTCTTTTAGATTATGTGAAGTTTTGTTCTTATCCAAAGAGCAACAGAAGAACATGGTAATTTTTAAACAGGTGGTTGGCAGAGTAAGTAATGAGGAAAGGGACATAATTAGATTTGAATCTGGGGGGGAAAAAAACTCTCTACAGTGTGAAGGAATTAATTATTGGGGGAAAGGGAAACAGAGTATTAAGTTAGAGTATACAGTCTAAGAGGAGGCTGTTCCAACAATTCATTAAAGATATAATGGTAATCCGATGCAAGGTAGTGGAGGTGGAAAAAGTAGACAGGTTCCCAATATGTTCACAGAAATCAATAGAACCCAACTGGGGGGCGGGGGGGGGGGGCGGTGATTCTTCTTCTGAGTCTCAATTCTTCGTCTTCGAAACAGGACTGTTGATAAGCCATCTGTATCATACCTATCTTGTAATTTGTTGTGATAAGAATATGAAATAATACAAATGTGCACCAAACACAGGTGCCGGATACACCATAAATGCTGAAAGTAAGTAAGTAAATAAATAGATCTCTATCGCTTTTATAATTGTTGTTGTCATCCCATGGAATAGCAACTACCAGAACCTGTACAACAAAGGTAGTGAATAAGAATGTGGTCAAAGATTCATACCCACAGTGCTGAAGGCACAGGCTGTATCAGCTGTCCACTGAGACAACTGTTCCAAATAAACACATCTGACCGCACGATATTTCATCCAGCTCTTAGTCCTCAGAGACCATGATGGAATGAGAAAGCACAGCTGGTGTGATCACAGTCATCTGAGAGTCCAGGAAACTGAGGCACAAGGGCGGCTACAAATTTAACCACAGAATAGGTGCAGAAATAGAACAAGGGAATGGGTGTCAAGATTCTCATTCCTGAGCCGGTCCAACGGGACTCGGCCTGCATCCTAAGCAACACGAATATACAACACACGCGCGCACACACACGCACACACACGCACACGCAGCCCAAGTCTCCAGGATCCTTGCAGACAAGGCCCTGTCATCCCTTAGTTTAACACCGTGCATCCGCTCATCATCAAAGCAAGCCCTTCCGGTTCCCTGCCTCTAGCTCCCAGGGGAGCAAGAATCCCAGACCTCGGGAAGGCCGACGTACCTTAGCTTCGCGCTCTCGTTCCTCCGCGGTCTGTGTGCGCTTCATGTTGCCACTAAAGCCGCCTTCGCCACCGAGAGCCGCGTAAATCCCTGGCCCTGGGCCCCGCCTCCTGCGTGTAGTTCTCTCGGCGTTCTGCTTCTATCCAGCGCCATGCTCCCTCAGAACCTTGAGAACTACCACTCCCAGGATGCACCGCGCGACGCCCGCGAGCGCCTCGGGCTTCAGAGCAGAATTTCCCCGGTCCGACAGCGGACCCAGGGTAGTCCGCTACGCAGCAAGCAGGAGGCCTGGAGGCCGCGAAGAACTACATTTCCCAGGGGGCAACGGGGCCTGCCATGTTTTTCCCGTGCTCCTCTGGGCCGGCCGCCCGACAAGCTGTCGGCGCCATAGCAACGGTAGCTATCGGCAGCTATCGGCCAGGCGAGAGTGGTGGTGAGTACTCTGGGGCGTGTCGGGGTGGACGAGGCTAGCGGACCCTAACCCTGCAACACCGGCCAGGGTCCTGGGGTATGCTTTGCGGTCTGGAGAAGACCCTGGAGGTCTTGCGTGAAAAGCAGCCCCGCCGAGACACCTCCACATACTCAGGCCTGCATCACAACCCGCCCTTTATCCCCACGCCCAGGAGTGGTCTGAAATTTTGTATCCCAGCCCTAAAGCCTACCTAATGAGAGTTGCGGTCCCTATCCACATCCTTCAAGTGGAAGGTCACGCACACACTTCACTCACTTACCCTGTGTTCAGAATTGTTTGGTGGACCCTAAACACCTTGAGTGAGTGCCCTATTATTACTTTATTTCTTGTTTATTGTCTCACTACTTCTATAACCCGTTTATGCCATAAAGGCAAGGACTTTTTTACCATTTTGGTCTCAGTGGCTGATATTCATTTATGCATTCAGTAAATACAAACTTTAGCGCCCACCATTGGACAAGACACTTCCATACTATGAACCCCAATGCACATCAGAAGATGTTTATACTTAATTAGTGGACACGTAAACTAGTAAACAAATGAAAATATTTTTCAGATAAAGGCTATTGCTATAAAAGAAATAAACCCCGAAGTAATTGGGAAGACGACTACTCTCACATAGGATGGTCAGGGAAAGCTCAACTCCAAAGGAGCCAGCCAATGCAAAGGCTTTGAACAACACTAGGGTATGGTGGGCTTGTGGAAAGTAGAGGACAATGTAAGTGAAGTGGAGTGGAGTCAGCAAGAAGGGAGAGTGGGAGTTGTTGTAAAGGTGTTCCACAACATGCAGGGTTTCTCAACCTCTGCACTATTAACATTTTGGATGGGATTGTCATGGATGCTATGCACTACAAGATGTTTAGCCTCATCCCTGACATCTACACTAGAGTCCAGTACACCTCCCCTTCCCCGTTATGACAGCCCAAAATATCACCAGACAACTACTTCCTAGATTAGTGATGTTAGACAAGTTACCTGATCTATCTCAGCTTCCTCATTTGTAAAGCAGGAGTCATTTGAGTAACAGTATCACAAGGATATAAGTCCTAAAAATGACATTTTCTGTAGCAAAGTTTCCAAAAGAAGTAGTTGATCTCCCAGGCATTCATCCATTACCTGTTTCTGTCCCACAAAACTGCAGTGGTTCTCAACTTTTTGGAGTTACAATGAAAATTATGAATCCACTCCCTAAAGCATATTGCATCCACACATATACATACAAAATTTGCAAAAACATATCTGAGTTTTTGGACCCTGAAAGTTCCATGAACTTCATTCATTCATTCAAACAACTATCCAGTGAATGCCTGCTCTCTGTACTAAGCTCTATGCCAGCCTCTAAGAATAAAGAAGTGAACAAGACAAATAAGCTTGCTACATTAATCTTAACATTATAGAACTTGAAAACCTCTGCCTTAAGGTATCTTCATTAGCAGTTTGCATTTAACTTCTCAGGTACATCAAAAAGAAAATATAAAATCCTTTTTTTTTTCTCTTTTTGCATACTATACATTTTATGGACCATTCACATCCAGATACAAAATAAAGTCGCTGTGGCAAATGTCTGTAAAGAATACGAACTGTAAAAATACTAAAATTAGCTAGATAGGCTATATATGTTGTGATAGCTAATCCCTGCAACCTTTATCTCGAGATAAAGGCAGGATGTAACAAAAGCAATACCAACTGATGAATTTTTGAAACCATTTTCACCAAACTTGAAACTCCCCATTCATCTGTGCATCAAGCAAAAAATTAGTATTCCAGTATCATTGACATCCCAAGCACATGGGCTAAATGCTTTCAATTTATCATCTCACTTATTTTTACAATAACTTTGAGGTATTATTTACTTCATTTTTTAAATAAGGGACACTCAAATAGGTTGCGTGGTTTGACGAGCAGTTAAATAATAGAACAACCATTTGGATTAAGTTCCTGATTCAATATTTTTCCAGGATGCCTGCTTTTTTGTGGAGAAGAAGGGAGCTAGAAAGGAAATATTTCTTATATTTGGAAGTTTGATATTTTTTCACATAGAAGAAAAAAGAGAAAAGGAAGAATGATAATCTTACCTCATTTCCTAAGCAAACTATAGGAAATACACTGTTGAAAGAAACACTGTCTCCATGATTGAATGTAGTATTACTTTTAGAATAGAAGCTTTCATCTTCTTCAAGCAGCACATGTGGGCAATAAGATGTCCATTAAAGTTCTGGTCCCTTATTCGTTTTATTTGGTTCATTCCATTGCATGCTTAATGTAATAACTTGGGAAGAGTTTATTTGAATTTTCGTTTCTCCACAGATAGGCCATGTCTGGTCCAACTGATGAGACTGCAGGAGACCTGCCTGTGAAAGATATAGGTCTAAACCTCTTTGGAGCAGGAGGGTTACAAGGTATGGCCAGCTGTTATTTATTACAGTTATGAACTTTGATCAGTGATTTCTTTACTTTTAATTTAAAGTATTTCTGATATTCATACAAACCAAACCATTTAAGTAACTATATAGCTCTTGATTGGACTAAACAAGATGGAGAGTTTGGAACACATATGGTATTTTACTGCACGCATCAATTATCAACAGCTCATAGCAAATGCAAAATCCCCCTCTGTTCTGATAAAGAATTGTTATAAATCATCTTTTTAAAATTCCACACATCAGTAGAAACTACATAGAGAGTATCATGCCTCCAAACCAAATTGCCTGGTTTAAATCACATTCACCATTAAAACATTTCTTTATGTTTAAGTTTTATACAAGAGGAAATGCCATATTTAAAAATTTTTTGCCTTTCAAGTAGAGTATCTCAAAATGGCTTGTTTATGCAAGTGATAGTGAGTTTTTTATCAAATTAATATACATTAAAGGTTTTTTTTATCCTTTTATCACTTAGTGGTTGCTATAGAGTTAAAGAGAACTTTCAAATTGAGGAAGAAAACACTGCTTTAAAGAACAATTTAAAATAGAAAGCAATGTTTATATTTGTGTGTACAAATAATGTGTCAGCCATACTATCTGGCGACACTACATTTACTATTGAAAAACCTAGGGATTTAAAACATATTCCACTAGGGAATCCTCATGTACCATCTAATCAGAAGAGTGTAAATGACTACCTTTAACTATCTCAGAAAGTTAATGTATTGTTTACTAAAAAAAGATAAATTTGATTATATGTATTTTATTGTTAAAAGTGAATAGTATGTAAATTTTGCTTTAGATCTTTCAGAGAGTATCAGGTATTCAAATACAAATAAATTTTAAGACTACAAAGCTATTTATTGGATTTTCATACTGTTGAAGTTCAGTTCTTATCCTCTATTACCACCATCAGACTTTAATCTCTGTCAGATTTTTCTTTGTTTTTATTGAACAATTATGAAAAATTGATGTATTTCACAAAGATATGGAAAGTACCCAATTTAAACATGTGAAAAGATATATGCATGCTCAAAGTGTGTGAAAGTTCTATCTATTAAAATAGCTTGGAGAGGGGCTGGGATTGCGGCTCAGAGGGAGAGCACTCGCCTCGCATGCGTGAGGCACTGGGTTCGATCCTCAGCCCCACATAAAAATATAGAGATATTGTGTCCACCTATAACTAAAAAAAATAAATATTAAAAAAAAATAGCTTGAAGAGAAATGATCTGTGAAGCTTTCCAATGACAAATTTTTAAATTTTAGGGGTTTTAAGGGGAGGGGTTGGTCTTGTATTACAGTTTGTTTTTTATAGCTTAACACCCGTGACTCAAAAAAAGTTTTAATCATTGTGTTCACCAAATTTTTCTAACTCTTGCTTTTGTAAAAAATATATAAATAAATACTTTCAGATACTCTAACATGTTTGTGCATGCACGCTTGTCACTAGAGATAGAACTCTAGGACTCACGTTTGCTAAACAAATGCTCTACCACTAAATTACTCCTGGAGCGCAGACACTCTTTGACTTTTCTGACTTGATTTTTACAGCATTCAGCATATAAATTGAAAAGCCTATTGAATCTGAGTTCCATCTTATAGTCTGAAAGAATGATTATTTGAATATATTTTTTAATAAATGCTATTTTTGCTCAAATCCCTAATACTATATATAAAGTATTAATCACAAGATTCTTACTCTTCATTATTGTGAACAATTGCTATATAATATTTCTTTAAAAATCTTCATTGTAGATCACAAAGGAAAAATCTGAATTCATCAGAGATTATTTTAATACCAATAGTTATCATTTTTAAAGACTATGTTAAGTAATCCTATAATTAATTACCTTGGCATTTTTGCAGAAACTTCAACAACACGGACAATGAAGTCTCGCCAAGCAATATCACGTGTCAGTCGTGAAGAACTGGAAGACAGATTTTTGCGTTTGCATGATGAGAACATTTTACTTAAACAGCATGCCCGTAAGCAAGAGGATAAAATTAAAAGGTTATGATAAAAAGCTTTTAGCTTTTTTTTCTTGACTCTGTAAAGTTTGGAGGATATGCTTTTTTATAAACTTAATTGAAAACCCCACCTTCAATCTCTTTTGGAACAGGCATGTTGTAAATAAATAGAATTTTTAAAAATGGAAAATCTTACAAACTAGAATAATAAGCCAAAAAGATTGTGTTTATTATGTCTGAACTTGCTATTTGAATGAAGAGAGCAAGCTAATAGCTAAGAGTGCCATGAGTATATCATAGCTATAAATAACTTCTGGTTTAATATTTATAGTTTAATAAGCAAATGGTCAGAGCATTTGTTTTTTAAAATGTCATCATTTTAAAATAAAAGTTTTAAAAAATAATTAACTATTACAACTCCTTAGAATACATGTTCCTTTAAGATTTGTGGGGTTTATTAATGAAAACATCACTTCAGTCTCTAGAACATGTTTAACTTAGCTTAGGTTAGTCTATATTTTCAAGTATTTCCACTGTGTGCTGAAAAAGTATTGTCATTTTTTATTTATGTGCAAAAAGTTTATGCAAGACTGATGTCTTAAGAATAGATATTCTTTAATTCTTTCTTATTCAGAAATACTGTGCCTATCTACTGAATGTATGACATTAAAAATAAAAAAGTACATTCACATTTGTAAGCATGAGCAAGTCTTATTCATATTTATGATCTAGGTTCAAAGAAAAGGTGAGAGAGCCATTGAAGAAAGAAGATAGGGATTAGAATTCATCCTGAAGAAGTGACTCCAGTTCACTTTTTACTCTGTGGCTTTTGTTTTAGCAACCCACTGCCCTGCCTTTTACTTGGAGTTGGTTTTTGAGTAATAATCTCAAAAAGTTCTCAAAGTTTGCCTGAACCCCTTTCTGTCCAGTAACATCCATGTCAGCCAAGCAGAATGAGGCATGTAGTTTGTGACCACTAAATATTTTTTTTTTCTCTTTGTAAGCCTAATTGGGCAGTAAAAAAAAAAAAGAATTCACAATCTTGACTTCGTTAGTAATTTGTCCTACCCAGAAAATAAAAAATAACTTAATAATGAGCCATGTAGTTTCATGGGAAAAGGACTATGCTAAGAGTCAAGTTGTATATGTGTGTTCCATTATCTCTCTGCCACTAGCCTATGGTATGTTCAAGCCATTTAACCTCCTGGGACTTTATTTAACTCAGCTATAAGAGTAGTGATCCCATGAACTCTTTGACCCAAAACTCGAAATTTCTTCTCAGTCTTAGATCCCTGACAATGACTTAAATACATAGATAGAATCATGTTTAAACTTATCCTTAAGATGTAATTAGTATCTCTTTCTTTTGCATAAATATAGATTTTTAAAAACCACCTTTTTAAATAAGTACTCGAACTTTACCAGATTACTTAAGATTCATCAATGTCGTAAAATAATCAAATCACATGAAAAGTATTTCTATTACTGGACACACAAAAAATTATGCTTCCTAATAAAGTTTGCTTGAAGGTCAGCATAAAAAATGGAAAGACACTTTTGATGTGCTTCTCTTGCCTTAAAAATTAAGGTCATTTCTTTGGATATTGAGTGCTTTTTCATGTTAAATCTGATCTCTTCTTTTGACCATAATCTGTATCTCTGTGTAACAATCTGTGTTACAGTAGACTCAAGGATTTAGATTGACATCTCATTTGGATAACTACCTTATTTTTATGGATAGGACATTGGGTGGAGCTCAGAACCCTGAACTGTAATATTAAAGGGCAAGATAGAAGGTGGCTTTGTTAGACTAGAATACCTGGCCAGATTTTCCAATGATATATCATTCTCTGGATTAGGTGGAAAAGGAACTAATCCATTGATTATTTTACTAGGATGTTTGTGGTACTCTTGGATCTTGGTTTTTATTATCCTATATCCCTTATAAAGCATGCTTAATGGATGTGCCTCAAGGGAAAAAAGAAAACAATCTTAACTGATTATGTTATGCATAGCTCTCCCTGATGCCACATGCTGCAGGCCTAGTAACCAGAAGTGTAGATAGACATGTATTACTACCGATTTACAGAGGACTCTGCTTAGGGCAAAAAAAAGGTTGTTCTGTGACATCCCAAAGCTATTAAGGATTTTTTTATTTCACTTTTGTTCTCTTAAGTAAAAGCTTCTGTCCATAACCATGCTAAAATAAAGCAAACCCCATTTAAAGAAAAATGAAGTGTGTTTTTATTTTCAATCTCCTGTCTGGGCCTTTATAAAAATAGATTCACTATAAACTAGAATCAGCTATTGAAGATGTGCGACCAATTTTGTAAAGTCTTGAACTTGTGTGTCTCATCAAAGCCACCTTTTCTTTCTTGTCCTGCCAAGATTTTTCCATTCACTGTCAGGCATGTTTTCCGTACATGTATATTACATCACCCCCATGTGCCCTTTCTGTCTTTTGTTCTGTCTAACCAGTTTTTATCAAAACTTAAAAGAATCAAAGGTATAAACTCCTGAGATGTCAAAGTACAATTTAATTCTAAATTTAAAAGTGGCATTAAAATGATACTTTTTACATCTCACTATTTTCTACCATTAAACTCACGTGTTTCTTGAGGACTAAGCAAGATTTAATGGTGCATTTTGGTTTCTTTTGAAATTTTCATTGAGCTTTATATGTGTGCATCTATGCATTCTAACATTTTTATATTTATAATATATCTTAATCCTATAGAAACTGAAAACAGTATATTACCAAAATGTTGCATAGTCTTAACACACTTTTCAAAAGTTTTAACTTACTGTGGATTGCAGATATAACCCACCATATCCACAATCTGTAACTACACTTAAGTGCATACAGCATTCCTATATAAGGTCATGCGTTAAAAATTGCATTTCAGGAACATATGGAGTAAATATGTGTCCTCTCTTTACTAACCTTAAATGATAAGCCTTAGGAAACTGTTATTTGTCAGTGCTATAAAGCAGATTGTTGCCCAGTGGTTTCAATTATCATCAAAGGATTCTTCACAGGCAGTAATAGTTACATCAAAACCTGAAATTTATTATTCAGGTTCTGCACTGAAGTCTTCACAGTGATTATGTTCCTTTCAACAGAATGCATTTTATGCTGACTTCTCACATTCCTTTTCATCTTTTTATTATTTCCCTAGAATGGCCACCAAGTTAATACGGCTAGTTAATGACAAGAAAAGATATGAGCGGGTTGGTGGCGGCCCCAAGCGGCTGGGACGAGATGTGGAGATGGAAGAAATGATTGAGCAGCTGCAAGAGAAAGTTCATGAGCTTGAAAGACAAAATGAAGTCCTCAAAAACAGACTAATTTCAGCCAAACAGCACCTTCAAATCCAAGGTTACAGGCCATACAATTATGTACAGTCTCGTATTAACACTGGGCGTAGAAAAGCAAACGAAAATGCAGGCTTACAGGAGTGCTCCAGGAAAGGTAAATGGAGACTTTCAGCAAACCCTAAATTTAAGTCCTATAATAGATTTTTTCATACAGACACAAAAAGTTTTATTTCTATATTTTACATGTTTTAAGTATCAAAAGAGATAGAAAATTAGTTTTAAGCTTGCTCTTTGATAAAATCATAATATTGTCATGAAGATCATTTTATTTAAGAGTTGGTTCTTTTTAGTTGATTTTTTATATTAAGAATAGAAATCCGGCTGGGGTTGTGGCTCAGTGGTTGAGCGCTCATCTAGCATATACAAGGCCCTGGATTCGATCCTCAGCACCACATAAAAATAAATAAATAAATAAAGGTATTGTGTCCAACTACAACTAAAAAATAAAATATTAAAAAAAATAGAAATCACATTAACTCAGACAAGTGGGGGAAATCAGCTAGTTTGCTTATATGTGGCCACATTTTTTTGAATGATCACATTAAACTTTTTCATCCAAAACCTTTTATAAAATTTTCAAAAGTGGCCAAGTGTGGTGAGTACACACCTGTAATCCCAGCTACTCAGAAGGCTGAAGCAGAAGGATTCCAAGTTTGAGGTCAGCCTAGCCAGACCCTGCCTAAAAAGAAAAAAATTAAAATTCTAGGGCTGCAGCTCAGTGATAGGGCATCCTGGATTCAGTACCCAGTACCAAGAAGTATTGAAATCTTTCTTGTTTTGTGGAAGCAGTGTGACAGTGGACTATGTGTATAACTAAGAATTTAAAAAGTTGGGTTCTTTCTCCTCCACTTAGCTGATCCCCTTAAAAAATTCTCCTAATCATTATAAACTTGAGTTTTCTTTACATATAAAATAAGAAGTATTGAAGTGGGCTGGGGATATAGCTTAGTGGTAGAGTGCTTGCCTAACATGGATGAGCTGTAGGTTCAATTCCCAATACTTCCCAAAAAATCCCCAAGTGACCTTTATAAAAGTCTTTTCCATCTGTAAAAATAATCACAGGTCAATTGTTTTCTTCATTTTAAAAATGAATAACCTAAAATTTACCCATGTTAAAAGCAATTGAATTGCCATGATAGGACTCAGTATAAATTTAAATATTTCTAATAAAAATTCCCAATTCTCTATCCACAGACAAACCTTATTATAACAGAACTAAAAATAAATAAACTATTTTTTTTTTTTTGGTGGTACTAGGGATTGAATCTAGGGCTTTTCATATGCTAGGCAAGCATTCTACCATTGAATTACATCCTCAGCCCTTAAGTAACTTTTTAAAATTTCATCTACTGGAGAAGGAGATAATTGATTTTTGTTTGGAATATGCTTCACATAAAGATCAAACACCTTCAGGAATTTAAAAATCATGCAAAACTGTACTTTCAATTCATTGAGGAAGGAAAAAAACATATGAACATAAGGGGAGAAAAATTTGTTGTAGCTTTCTCTCCAAACCAAAATGTTAACACTATCTGTTCCATAGATAGAGTTCCTTTGAAGTCAGTAAGGCCATCACACAGGCAGGAGGCAGCTGCAGGATGAAAGGGGCTGGCTGTTCCTAGCTATGTGAGATTGAGGTCAACTTTGAATATAACCAAAGTAAGCATTATGAATTATAAATCAGAAAATACATACTGTCATTAATTACCTTTTTTTATGTGGAAGAGAACAGCTGACCTCCAGCCTCATTTTTCCCATCTATAAAACGGAATGAAAATAATACCAGATTAGATAAGAGGTGAAGCTTTTGTAGGTCTACAATAAATTATTTTAACTTTAAAAAGTCACTTATTCTCTAATTTAGTCAGAATATAAGTGGTCAAGATGATATCTTTGGTCTGCGAGGTCTTTTATACGAAATAAAAATAATGTCTGAAATTTAGTTTTCTTTACATATCAAATAAAAATACTTTTTAGACTAAAATGACAAGCTGATCTAGTATATGAATTATTATTTAAATAGAAGAGATCAATTAATAGAGGGGCTTGGGATGTAGCTCAATGGTGGAGCATTTGCTGGACACTGCCAAAAAACAAAAACATTCATGGAAGTTTGACTACAAAGCTTAAATTTCTCTTTATGATTGTACAGTCTTAATGACCCAGACCTTTTTTTTTACTAAACATAGAGTCCAGAACATGGAAGTTGCACAAAACATTAGTGATGAATACTTTCTTAATCACTATTTTTCTGAGTAAAGCTAGGGCATCATTACCAAAGTTGATACCTCAGCTCTGCCTTTGAGGACTGCCTCTGAGGCTGGGATTAAGGCCAGACTTGTCAGGAATATCTCAACCTTCAGGGACTAGACCAGAACCCAAACACTCTCTAGCCATGGGAAGCCTTTACCCTCAAACTGCTGTACAAATAACTGTCATTTTCTATTTGTGCTTTGGGATAATGGATGAAAAACACTGGCTTGATTGTGGTTGATACTATGCAAACACAATTCTTGTTGTGAACAATGAGTGGAACAAAAATTTGTAAAGTTTATGTGTTTTAAAATATAACTATTAGCAAATCACCATGAAACTGTTAATTTTAAGATATATTTTGAGTATTTTTTTAAACCATGCTGGTAATGTTGAATTTTCCCTTGATTGATGTAGGAAAAGCTTAAAAATTAGCATTATTGCCAAAATAATTTAACTGGCAAATTCCATCATACTAAAATATTTGAATGTGTTAGGCAGAGCCTTTTCTATTCTTTTTTTTTAATTATTTTTTTGAGACATATGGGCCTTTATTTTTTTCATTTATTTATATGGGGTGCTGAGAATTGAACCCAGTGCCTCATACATGCTAGGCAAGCATTCCACCACTGAGCCACAACCCCAGCTCCACCTTTTTTATTCTTTAAGCTAGTACAGCAATAGATATTGAACATATTGGAAAGAGCAAGAAATAGTTTTATTATTCTAATTACAGTTCTAATTTATAACAATATGTATGTACATCAAAACATCATGCAGATGGCAAATACAATTTTATCTATCAATTTAAATAATAAAATAACATTCACTTTTTTTGAAAGTAAACTTTTCTAAAGAAAAGAGTTTTATATCTGGGACTATGCTCAATTTAAAAATCTCTATCATTTGTCATCCTTTACCTTAAACTTTAATAGTTTAATTATTTCATAAATGTAAAGTAATTAATATAACTGATAGTATGTCTCATTTTTAATAATGGGAATATCCTTGTAAAATTGCATATAACTTTTTAAGAAACAGGGTCTCACTCGTGTTGCCCAGGCTGGCCTTGAACTCCCAGTGTCAAATGATCCTCCTGCCTCAGCCCCCCAAGTAGCTGAGCCAGCATATATAACTATTTTTATTAAGTTATAATTTTTAAAATTGTAATTTAAATGCAAGAGGGAAATGTCTTATTTAAAGAAATACTATCAATATAGTCTCAAATCATCTTTCCTAAAATATGAATTTTCTTATTTAGGTAGAATAACAAAGTATAGGCAACATGCTGACTTAGGGTCAACAAATTGGAATGATTTAAAAATTAAAATCATTAACACTAAAAAAGTTAAGTTTTTGAAAACTTTTTCCTTCAAATTTTAGTTTACATTATAAAGACTAGAAATTTTTTTCAGAAATTACTGCAGGAGTTCTAAATCAAATTATTCCTAAGTAATTTGGTTTTCATAGTATTATTTGTTAAATGGGCAACAGTTGCTGCTGTATTTTATTTAATACCTACTGCAGGTGAGATCTAATATTCCCTTTGGCATTGTATTTCTAATTCTCTATACAATGGAGCACATATGTCTTAATACTTAACAAGAGATTTTATTATATTATAAATATCCTTATGATAGCAAATAAAGGAGATTTTAAACTTCCCTTCTATAATCATATTTTATTCCTATATTTTTAGGTATAAGACTCCAAGATGTAGATGTAGCAGAAACTGTACAACCTGTGCTTACAAAATATGGCAATAGTTTACTTGAAGAAGCCAGAGGAGAAATAAGAAATTTGTATGTATTCTTTTTCATGGTTATTTTAGAACTTTGTTTATTGATCATGTCTTATTTTGATCCCTTCCTTTCCTTTATTGTAAACAAAAATGGGGTATGTCTAAATAATTTGCTTCACTAAAATACAGCTAGTTCTGAGGGGTAATAACAGGTATTACATGACATGTTTTCAGTAAAATAAGGGAAATGAATAACTTATCCACTACATCAATGAAAGGGTTTATAAAATAGTCTTCTTTATTCTAATTTTACCCCCAAAGGAATGGCATGGCATCCAATCATTTAGAGTAGTATAAACTTTAGAGGCAACATTTTCATTCCCAGAAAATCACAGGTAACTTTTTTCTTTTTTTTTTTTTTTAGATCCTGAATCAGCCCTTTTTGTGGTTTAAAAAAATAAATAAAAAGGAATTGGGAGGAGTGGCTTAAAAGTCTGAACTTATCAGATACATATGGATTTCAGATATTGTTTCCCTATGATTCTATGGTATTGCATTCTTCTTCATATCATGGTTTCAAAAAAGTTACTTCTGCAACATTTAGGTTTCTTTCCCAGTTAATCAAAGCCTCATGGTTTCAGTGTCTTTGAGTTAACCAAATGAAGATAAGGTTCTAGTTTACCTATAGACTTTCACCTGAATTATCATGAAAGCAAAACAACACTAAATGAGGAAAGAGAACATGACACAAAAAGTAGATAGTTTAGACAGTTGCTTAACAATAATATGGGCTTAAAATGTTTCCTTTTGAATATTTTAAATATCAGTTATAGTAATGATTAGCCTGTGTGAAAATAAAAGATTTGACATAATTTATTACCTGATAATCAGCTGAGAAATCAGAGTTCGTACCAATTTCCTGAGGCTCATTGCACTGGGATACCGTCAGACACAGAAGAAAAAGATAAATGCATGCCAGAGACCACTAAGTTATGTTTGGCAAATTTCCCGCCATCCTCTCTGAAGTGTTAATTTGGGTGATATAGGCAGATGTGTATATATGAAAGAAGAAAGGCACATTAATTATCTGAAGACCGGATTGTAGAGTACACAACAGGTGATCAATAGAATTGAATTAAACCAAAGTCCAATCCATTGCGTTATTATCTTATTAAAAAGCAATATCTTGAATTGTTCCATATGTATTTCCAAATCATCACATTCAATCTGCTACTATTTCACTGTGTGCAGAGGCAATTAAGCTAAACTTTTTAACTTTTGCTTGCTCTTTATTATGAAGAAATATCTTTGCACTTATCTTAAATACTACAAATTTTCCTCAACTACAGATTCTTAGAAGGCTTTTTCTTTCAGAGAAAATGTTATTCAGTCACAAAGAGGCCAGATAGAAGAGTTAGAGCATTTGGCTGAGATCCTGAAAACTCAGTTGAGGAGGAAAGAAAATGAAATTGAGTTATCTCTTCTTCAGCTTCGTGAGCAGCAAGCTACAGATCAAAGGTATGTTAAAATAGAAATACCATTTTGATAAGGTCAGAATTAGTTTAAAATAATTTATCATGTCTGTAAAAGGATACATTTATCTAGATATTTAAAAATCATTTTTTTACTTAACATTATTCCTATAGGCCTACTTTAGACCTACTAACTACTATCAACAACTCTCATGTAAGGGCTATTTTCCCTAACCTGCCCCCTTACAGGTTCTGATTGGTGGAAACTGCCCTCGTCATATGTTCTCTGTTTATTTGCTTCCTTTGCTAAAATCGCAGGAAGTTAATGTCATTTCATTGTAGCTACTGAAAGAAGTAAGGGGTATAAGATTTTATCTGTTGATTTACCTTATATACAAGTCTAGCACATTTAAGATTTTTTTCAACCTTAAAAGGTAGTAAATTCGATAATACGGTTACAGTTGATGATCTCAAAGATGTTACCTCTCCTCAAATCCAAAGTTGGCGTTGATCTGTTGATTATTGTGGAGGATGATGGGACCCATCAGTAGTTGCCCTAAAGGCATTGCCACCACTGCATTTTGGACATTTTATAAAGTATAGTGTTTATGCTTGGACATTGTGCTTTCAACAAGACTTTATCCTTTTACCGCATTCTTTCTTGAATTATCTTTCTCCCTTTATGGCTTTTTTTTTTCCTTTAATTTTTTATTGTTTTGACTAAGCATACCCCAAATCAGAGATTGTAGCATATTGAATCATCTATCACTCGGCTTTAACAATTACTAACATGTTACCCATCTTATTACATAAACCCCTTCACCTTTATTGTCCTCAGTTAATTAGCCTCAGCCAGATATGTCACTCAGATACTTTCGTATGTATCTCTTTCTGATAGGGAATTTTTTAAAACATAATCACCATGCCACTGTCACACCTGACAAAATTAATTGCCATTCTTTCATATAATCTAATAACCAGTTTATATTCAAACATTCCTAAAGATGTCTTTCTACTGTTCATTTGAATTGGAATCCAAATAAGGTCTACACCTTGGATTTAGTTGCTATATCTCTTTTGTATTTCATTAATCTCATTTTTTCTTAAACCAGACAGAGTTCCACTTTTCTTTCCCCCTTTCCAATGTGTCTGATGTTATGCATATGTGGCTGGATTCTTATTTAGAAAAACAAAGAAAGATTTCCTAGTGTTTCGTTTCACATTCAGTGTTTACCCTCTTTTAACAAACTAACCTTACATGGTAGCATATGAAGAAGCTAAGAAAAGAAGCATATCATCAAACTTGTTTAAAAATGTAAAGTGAGCTAAAACATATATCAAAAGCTTTATACTTAAAAGATTTATGGGCTAGGGTTATGGCTCAGCGGTAGAGCGCTCATCTCGAATGTGCGAGGCCCTGGGTTTGATCCTCAGCACCACATAAACATAAATAAATAAAATAAAGATGTTATGTTCAACTACAACTAAAAAAAATTAAATTAAAAAAAAAAGATTTAATTGGGCACAGTGGCACATCCTATAATCTCAGCTCCTTGAGAATCTGAAGCAGAGGGATCCTGCATTCAAGGCCAGCCTCAGAACTTAGTAAGGCCCTGAGCAACTTAGTCAGCCCTTGTCTCAAAATAAAAAATAGAAAAGGGTGGGGATATGACTTAGTGGTAAAGCATCCCTGGGTTAAATCCCCAGAACCAAAAAAAGAAAGAAAAGTTAGAAGAGTAGCATAACCTCTAATATTTATGTGTAAAACTGGATTATATAAGAAAGCCTAATAACTAATAACATTATATACCCTCCTAAATGCACAGCAAAAGAAACATGAATATTTTTGAGAATTATATTTAATTATATTTTGAGAATTATATTTAAATGTAAACATATTTAAATTTTAATTAGACATGTTTACATTATAAGTAAACATGTCTAATTAAAATTTAATTGAACCCTGACTTTAAATCATGACTGTCTAGGTGTGACCCATGTTTCCCTGGGAAGAGGAACTAATTTAGATTCAACCTTCTTGGAAAAACCAAGAAATGGTTCCTTATAAGGTACAGTGCCAGAGAGGACAAGACCCCTTCACTGAATGTAATGATCTTAATGTGATTGCTAACAGCCATAATTCAGACATTATCTAAATACAAAAGTTCACATAAGCCAAGCTCAAGCTTGGGGCCCATCCCTATCTGCTATATTCAACCATTATTGCAAGGTTATCAGGGAGTACCTTCCTTGTTATTTTTCTCATATTCCCAGACAGTCAGATGGACTATGTTAACTGATCCTTTTTCCAGATGGATATGATCATCAGAGCTAGACTTTCAGTGTTAATTGAAAAGGAGATCCAAAAGTCCTTCAATCCTGGGTCAGAGCAGCAGCAGAAAGAGAGTGATAGACAAGGACACATGCTTTTCTACTATAAATATTGGCAGTAAGAGTACCAACATGTACTTATAGAGGAGCTAACCTTAAAAAACAAAAGAAGGGCTTCCTCAGGGGCCTATGTTATCCATATAAACAAAATAAGCAGTCTTTTCTGTGATACCAAGAATTATAAGTGGAAACAAAATTGGTATTACAGGCCAAGGAACTTTTGTTGCAGAGGTCAGGGAAATAAATCAGTTTTTACCCTAACTTACTGAATTTATAAAAGTGAAAATTTACATGTCATTTCCTTAGAAGGAAGAGTATCTATAGTGAGTAGCATATCGTTTCTTGAAATATTTTTGAAACTGAAGAAATAAGTTAAAATAAGAACTTTCAAGGCTATTTTAAAAAAATATGTTTACACACAGCTCAAAATTTTATGTATAACAGCAATTTTTTGAGACTAATGGAAAACTGTTGAAAAAAATTTAGGGAGAGTATAAAACTTGGTATAATTTACTGTAGAGAAAAATCACAAAATGGAAAACATATTTAAACTTCTCTTTCACGGATACATTATTTCAGATTTGAAATTCTAGAAGTCTGATCTGGATGTTGGACCCCTTGTTCTCAAACATGAACCTAACATAGTTGTAATCTTCAGAATGGCAGTGCTTGATATTTATGGCAGAGAGCCTTTTCATAGAATATTACAGAAACTCTTCATAGTATGTGTTTAATAGACCAGTTTGGTTTGGCATCAGCTTGACATAAACTTTTGGTTATCCAAAGCCCTTAATTGCTTTGAAGTAAAAGCCCAGTGCTGCTCCTTTTTATTAAAATCATGTTTTTTCCTGTTGTTGTGGTCTATTTTGGAAGACTGAGTTGTGATTTTTGCATATGTTCTACATAATGCCTCATTAGCAAAAAATCTTGTATCATTTACAAGTAGCCTGAATGTCTGTGTTGTTTTGAACAAAAATCCATATTAAAATTTAAACAATATAAAAATGCACATTTTCTGCTTATTAAAAAAGCTGTCTTAAATTAAATGCAAAGCTGTAACCAATGAACATATGTACATGAACATTAAAATCAGAATGATTTTACCTTTTATTGACTTTTTCAACTCCAAAAATATGTATACTCTTAACAAGTGTGCTAAGTGTTGTTGTTGTTGTTTTTTTTTTAAATAAATGTTAGGGTGTTTACCTTCTTAATTAAAAATCATGTAAGTGCCATAATGTCTCAGTGGAGGAAATTTAACCCATATATACTTCAGACACTCTGACTTGCCCTCTTCTCTTTGGCAGACAGCGGATTGTCAAATCTTAGAATTGAGAGGCCTTTTGCAGCCGCGCGTTATAAGAAACATCTTGGCTTTAAGGGCTGTCTCTTTTTCCCCTGTGCACAGATACAGGATTACCTCCTAGCACTCTAAGTTTCTCCCCAGATTATCATTTTGAAAAGCAGCAAACCTACAGAAAAGTGGAGAAAATAAGAGAGTGAGCATTCACATACCTTGCACCTCTTAGCAATCTGTGAATATGCCACAGCCTGCCTCTACATTATGCAGGCTTGCTCACAAGCCCTTCTTTCTCTCCTCTCGTCTCTCCCTCCCTCCTCCACCCCTTCACTGCACCTCTCTCTCTCTCTCACCCCTTTTTTTCTTCTATTCCTCCCTTCGTCCTCTCCCATTTGATAATTAGGTGCCTATGTTTCTTCATTGTCTGTACACATATCTTCAAGGAACAAGGACATCCTCCTACATTATAGACACTCTAAACATTTAACCATGAATGATACAGTTGCCCCAGTTGTTCCAATAATGCTATTTATTGCTGCACTTTTTTATTAATGGGTTTTGTTTTGTTTTGTTTTGATCTCGGATTCAGTCAGAGGCTATGTGTTGTATTTAATTGTCATGGTATTTAGGTTTCCTTTATTTTAGAATGTTCCCTGCTTTTTTTTCCAGCCCATTGACAGTTGTTTGCAGAATGCCCCTCAATTTGGATTTGCCTGATTGCCCAGCCCCCTAATTTAGAGGGCACATCTGGTTTTCTGATGGTGGGATTTTCTGATGGTGGGATAACTGGGGCCAGGAATAACCATGCAAACATTAGAACACAGGGAGATGATCTATCGTTTTTAAAAATAATATATTCACTAAGCTCTCACTATCATTTTGCATAGTTTATAATTTGTCCAGTGACAATTATTTCACTCATACAATTTCTTTTATTCCTATTTTCTTAAAATTAATATTATCTAAGATTTTTCTAGATAGCACTTGACATATTTTCCCAATACTTTATACAAACCACAGAAATCGTTGCAAGTAATCGTATCTAGTGTATAAACATACACATGACAGTGGAGGGAGAGTTACACTTAAGAGCACCTTAGAAGAAGGAAACAAGTTAAAAGAATGGGAAGAATTTAACCCTTAAAACTAAATTTGAGTGGTGGCTTCATAACTTAAGGACTCTGGCCAAATTTTACTTCTCTGAGCATCAGTTAACTACCCAAACTATAAAATGAATAAATTGAAATGGGTGAATGGTTCCCTACTCTGTAATTAACAGTCGTTATCTCCTTAGGGAACTTGTGCTTTTGAACGATTTTGCCTACTCAGTAATCTGTATTTCTTAATTTAATCATTATTTACATTTGGTATTCATCAAAGACCTATATCAAATCAATTATTCCTTCTGATAATTGTGAAACAGCCTATGTTAGTGCCCAGGATTGGCATGATCGTATCAAAAACTAAAAACAATACAAAACCTTTAGTTCACTTTTGTAATTTAATTGCCAGCAAATCTACACTTCCCATTGGGGTTTATGGAATATTGACTAAAGTCCCAGATTCCCCTTCCTATTACTGTAAAATCTATAGTTAAAAATTCATTAAACGTAATCCTAAACATGGTTCTTTTAAGAAGATGAGCCAGGATTTGGGTTACTCCTGTCCCCAACCAGCCCCATCTTTTTTCATGTGAATGTGATTATATGCATATAGAGAGCTCTACTACTGTGCCTCCATTTCCAGTGGTGGTGAAAATAAGAAAGTTCTGATTTGTACTTTGACCCAACATCACAGGAAGTTGTGATCCAGAGGTAAATAAACATACACAAATTTTTTTCCTCAGTGAAATGTTTTTCCGCCTCCCCCACCCACCATAGTACTAGGAATCGAATCCAGAGATGCTCTGCCACTGAGCTACATCCCTACCCCTTTTTATTTTGAGATAGGGTCTCACTAAGTTGCCCAAGCTGGCCCCACACTTGGGATGCTCCTAATTCAGCTTCCACACACCTTTGCAGCCGGATTTGCCTTAAATCAGAGATCCTTGTTTTCCCCCATGATCTCAAGTAGCAGTTCTGAACAAAACCATTACCTTTCAAAGAGACTTTTCCTTGGCTATTTTAGTGAATCTTATTCATTCCATTTAGTAGCATTCTTTGTAGTTCAATTCAAAAGTGGTACCCTACACAATAATTGTTACCTGTGTATCTCTAATAAGAACTATGAATGGCCTACATTTCTTTCAACAGGAGTCTGATTTGTTTTAAAAAGAAAAAAAAAAAAAAGGAAACTTTTTTTTTCAACCCTAAGGTTGTTTTCAGTTTTATTCCCCAGATTTGGTCAGCCTAAATCAATTACTTAAAAAGATCCTCTGTGGGCTGGGGCTGGGGCTCAGTGGTAGTGCACTTGCCTGGCATATGTGAGGCACTGGGTTCAATTCTTGGTACCACATATAAATAAATAAAATAAAAGTCTATCAACAACTTAAAACTTTTTTTAAAAAAGATCCTCTGCATTCTACCTCATAAAATATTTGACGTAATTAGTTCTCAGAATCTCATAGCCAAGCCTCTGTGTTGTAGAGCTTTCTCTTCTAAATGATGTTAAATGCTATAATATTTTAGTCTCAAAAAAAAAAAAGAAGAAGAAGACCTTTTTTTTAGGTTTCAAAATCCTTACTGTAGCAAAGAATGAAATGTTCATGGGGGTGGAGGAGGGGAGTTGAGTGCCTGGGGAATGAAATATATGAAACTTTCACTGGAACAAAGATTTTTGCTTCTTAAGCTTTCATATTAGACTATACATTACATAGCTCTACTGAAAGTTGTTCCTTCTCCAGTGTATCTGAGGTTTTAAGTTTCTGGATTTATTATGGCACCCAGTAGCAAAGCTGGAGTCAAGTGTTTTTAAGGCTTCCATTAGAAATTCCTTTTTCAGAGTTTATTGCTTGACTGTTTCAAATTATATGAGAGAAACTTGGCACACAGGTTGTTGAGCTGGATTACTTTTTTCAACATAAAATCTAATTTATTTCAGTTTGTTTTTAATCTAGAGATGGGCCAACAACTTTTCTCATAGTTTTCAAAGATTTGATCATAATTCTAAATCATATGTCCATAAAACTGAAAAAGGAAAAGAAACAGCATTTTCCAACTTAATTGTTTCTGTTTTTTTTAAAATCCTTGTTGAAAAATGTGAGAAATTTATTTTTACAAAGCACTTAATTAATATGCTTGGTATCTGTTTGCAAATCATTTCACCATGTGTAATGTAGCATGTACAAATTGGAGCATGACTGTCAGAGTTCATCTGAATGTTTTTACCACGTATTGGTCTCTCTGTTAGAATGTCATCATTTGGGAGATTTGGTGTTCCTGTCATAGTGAGTGGAAAAGAGCAGAAAGATATTATGTGGAGGTCATATAAAATATTTTAATAGAACATTAGACTACATTTTGACATATTCACAAAAGCATGGAATATAACTTGCTCTAATTCAGCCCCCAGCACTTCCCCTCTGCTCTCCTCCCTCTCCTCTCCTTATCTCTCAGCAGTTTATTCACAGTTTTGTTTTGTTTTGTTCTGTTTTGTTTTATTAGCGTCTTGTGTATATACTTGATGTTGGGATTCTCTGGTGCTGTATTCTGGCTCTTGAAATTAGCCCGGCTTCTCTTTAAATGAGACCAACCTGAGGCCTTGCCCCACAGCCTCAAGGTCTATGACTAGTCACTTAGCACTAACTCTCTGGCTCCCTCTTGCCTCCAACATCCTTCTGACACTCCTTTTCATCTTAGTGACATCTGCCCTCTTTGTCAGCCATTTCTACCCTTATCCTTTCCCCATATTTCATCCATGTAAAAATGTTGAGTCAGTGGTCAGGTTTCAGGTGATTTCATTGTATCTTTTCTCCCCCCCGCCTTTTTTCTTTTGCATGGTGATATGGATCAAATCCAGGGCCTCATATGTGCTAGGCAAGTACTCTTCCACTAAGCCACATCCCCAGCCCTTATTGTACCTTCAAGGCCACACCATATTCATCACACTGCTGGTTTTAACTTATATGTACTGTCTCTCTCTGATCCCACACTTTTTAGCTTAACAAGTTACCCTTCTCTTCATCTTGTTATCTTTGAAAAGCATACAGCCTTAACAATAAATATTGCATATAAAGCCCCTCAAACTGAAACTTAAATATAATTATTAAAGACTTGAAAGTTTGCATTGTCCCATAATAATTATACTGTTTTTTTTTAAGTCAAGCTGACTTCAAAATGCCATATTATAATTGTTGTATTCTATGTTTATGTTGCATTTATGTCTACTGTTGAACATTATTAGTATAAAATGTTTTGTTACTTTTCTTGCTAATATTTTGAAAAGTTTAAACCTGAAGGAGTTTAGGGGAGAATTCAAGAAAGCTTTCCCCAATTGAATCACTGAAATTTTCTAGAATATGCTTATTCTTCTTTGTCTGACAAAGAAAATTCAAGATTAAAACCTGTATTTTTATGACTTTTCGGCCTGAATGGATTATTGAGATTTCATTGCTGTTACTAACAGTAAGCAGTAGTCATTTTTCAAACATTTGATTCTTCTTGAAAATATTACTTTAAAACAAAATATCAGAGACCTTGCCTAGCATATGCAAGGCCCTGGATTTAATCCCTAGCACTGAAAAATAAAATAATTTTAAAAATAAATCAGAGACAACAGAAAATATAAAAAACATTTAAAATTATTTCAATCATTTGAAATTATTTCTTTCCTTTCATATCAATAAATGTCACTCACCTTTAAGTGGTCAAACAATAAGTCTAGGGAAAACGGGTAAATTATATTTTATCTTCTAAATATGAAAGAGTATGAATTTTTTTTGTACTTTATTCAAAATGTATTTTTCTCTTCATATTATATTTTTTAGTGAATAAAAGTAACATAGAAGGGAATAACAATGAGCATACTGTTGAATATGTGCTCATAACTGCTAGATAACATGTTTAAGACACATAATTATTTTAACATTGTGTTAAGACTGTACCCTGGGCAAAATCCAGGTTCTTGGACTTGTTTATCTTCTGTGTGAGGACAACTAACTGTCCAATGCCAAAATACAATGAACTTTCAAATATCAAAGAGGAAAATTAAGTATTTCAAGTCCTCAGCTGGTTTACAGATGTGTGAGCTTTGTAGTCCATTTTCTGGTTCCAGTAGGGCATTGTGACAATTTTTCCAATATGTGTACACTAGATAAGTTTTGGAAGTAAAATTGCTTACTTTAGATACTGAAATCATTCTCTGAATTTGAAAAATTATATATTTTTCTTAAAGAATGAAATCTTAAAATCAAGCTTCACAATTTAAGACATGTTTTGAATGTAAAACATTAAATTAAGAAACCTTTTTCTGTCAGGAAAATCATGTCTTTTGAAAAAACAGGTATTCATTTAGATCTATGATTAACCTTTAACAAGATCTTCCTCTTAAATTCTACATTTGCTTTAATCTCAGTAGGAAAAATACAAAATAGTATTGCAGCATATAGGGTTTCTATATACCCTGTGGACATCAAATAATCTCTTACAGCTAAAGGCACATCTGCAACATATTTAAATGCCAGCTTTGGGCATTATTAGTATAAAATGCTAAGTCACTTTTTTTGGAAATATTTTGCAAAGTTTAAACACCAAGAGGAAACTACAATGAATGGTAATCTTATGATACTATTTGCTTTGAGGGAGTGGTAGGAAGACGAATGGCCATATTGCATATTTTTCATTTAGGGAAAGGGAGCATGATAGCCCTACAATAAATGCAAAGTTTGGTGGTAGAACCATTATTGTGCTAAAAGCTAATGTACTTTCATACCGTCTTTCAGGACACTCTAAAATGATTTTAAATCCATATTATCAGTTTTTTAAATATTTTATTTTAGTTGTGGTTGGAAACAGTACCTTTATTTTATTTTTATGTGGTGTGGAGGATTGAACCCAGTGCCCCGCATGTGCTGGGCGAGCGTTCTACCGCTGAGCCACAACCCCAGCCCCAAATATTATCAATTTTCATAAAGGTGCCATTGTCATAAATTTTGAGGATCCCTTCAAACTTAAGAGTTTGTTTATGCAAGTTCAAGAATGATTATTGGTGGCTTTAAAGTAATAAATTTGTCTTTTATTTGTAATAATCTAAAAACTTCAGTAACTGATATGTAAGAGTATAAATATTTTCCAAGTAACATTAATTGAAAATATGTGATTCCATCTTACTTTTTCTCCTATTGACTTGTTTTTTATTTTTATTTTTTTTTTTACTTCTTAAACACAATTTTGAAGGTCAAATATTCGGGACAATGTAGAAATGATTAAGCTTCATAAACAACTAGTGGAGAAAAGCAATGCTCTTTCAGTAATGGAAGGAAAGTTTCTTCAGCTTCAAGAGGTACTGTGAAAATTTACCTTATTATTATGTATAGATGCAAAGTGTTCGAAAAATAGTGTTCAAGTTGCATTTTTTAAAAGTAAAATGGTCATAATAAAAAAGTGATTTTTACAAATCATTCTTTTTTATTCTCAAATGTGTATAATTCCTGTTCATATATTTTTTGTTATTTGTAACTTAATTACTAAATAAATAAATAACTCCCTAGATTATTATAAATATTATGTCATCTTAAAATAGTAAACACATTTGTCATAAATTATCTTATGCCATGAATATTTATTTTTAACTCCATGCAATTTAGGCTCATAGCACTGAAGCTACCATTATATTTGCATATAATTCTAAACATTTATGAAATATATAGACCAGAGATATGAATACATCAGTCACCATGTTCTATTAAATGCTTCTTTGATGTGGGTTTAGTTTGGTTGATCATAAACATTATCAGAAGATAGTTAAGTACCCATAATGTCAGCAATCAGTGTTTTTATTTTAAACCTCAACAGTTCAGTGTGACAGTTCCTAGGATTCTTCATCCCCATTGTTGTTTTAACAGTGAGTATGGCCCCACAGGAATGTGGCATCAGAGAGCTCCTATCTATTGGCACTGCATAATTAGCTTGGGTTCTGGAAATAATGAACTCCAAAACATTCCAGATGAGCAGAATTTATATTAAGCAGTACTTTCTTTGAAGTACTGAAACAAGGAAAGCAGTAAATTGATGCAAAGCATAGGGTCATCTGAAGCCTAAATTCAACTATTGAATTAAATAGATAAATATTTCTCAACCATACTCAGTAGTGTCTTCCATCCCACAGGAACCTCCTGAAATTCCAAGAATAATCACCTTTTATATAAATGTGTGAGTTTATAATAGAGATACTAATTAGAGAGCAGGAATGACAGTGCTGGCTGTCTGCAGATATACAGAAGGGGAAAATGAAAAATACATGTGTTCAAAAGCAGTTTTTAAAGTGGGGAATTGCAAAAGGACTTGAAAATGATTTTATTTTCTCTTATCATTTTGACTGTTTTGATTTCTATTTAACAGTGACCCCAAGTATTTGTTTATATACCAATAATAACAGGTATCTGCTATGATACATGTATCTCTTTTGGGTAATTGATATAGAGGAGATTTGAGTGGTTAAGTACAACTGCTTCAATGTAGAAAGCCCAGAAGTTATTGGTTAAAGATGGTATTGCCTAATGACATCAAGATAATAAACCTGAAGTAGCTCAGTAACCATGTTTCTTTTAAATGAACTAAAAAAAAAAAAAAATCAGCAGTATGAAAAGACTCTTTTTATAAAAGAAGTGACATTTAAGTATACATAACTGAATATAAATCATGTTCATAAATGGAACATTTTTTAAAAAATTAAGAAGAGTTGAACTATTTTACAGAACTGAAAATTTTAATTTAATTTTGTTATAATTAAAAGCTATCTATCCAAGGTTGTTTATGTAGTGTGGTGGCACATCCTTTCCTTTGAATATCAATGGTCAGCATTTTTGACCTCTGTAACTATAATAAAAAGAAAAAACATTTTAATTGCTAAAAGCAATTTACTTATTGGTCACTTGCAACAACTGAAAAACTAGGAGCAAATAAAGGACAGGAACAATTATGTATTATGTGCCTCTATGCTAAGATAACCTTTTATTTTCTTCCTCACGTCACACTTAGGTTAAGAGCATCTTCTATGGGTAAGTAGCTCACATACATTGTTTATGATGTGAAGAATAAATTATATAATGTGAACTTCAAGAGTAAATTCACTTACAGAATTGTAATCAGTTATTTAAAGCATAATCCAAAAATAATGTTTAAAAATTATTCTTTTTGTTTTTTAGAAGCAAAAAACTCTCAGGATCAGCCATGATGCCTTGATGGCAAATGGAGATGAGCTAAATATGCAGCTCAAAGAGCAGCGTTTAAAATGCTGCAGTCTTGAGAAACAATTACATTCCATGACATTTTCTGAAAGAAGAATAGAAGAGGTAAACTTCCAAAGAGTTTAGCCATATGTTGCTTTTAAACTTCTCTGTAGTTGGTTTGAAAATGTAAAATAGAAACATCCCAAAGATTTTTTTTTTTATTTTTAGATTGTAAACAACATGGATGGTGTTTTGAACACAGCAAAATACAATATATGAGTGGCAAATCAGTGTTTAACAATACTTGCAAATGTGCTTAGATCCACTGTTTTCCCAAAGGAGTAAAGATCCTTGAGTAAAATGAAAACACTGCAAATTACCTATGGAACTTAATTTTCTCAACTGTGACATTAGTCATTTGAGATATCAAAACCAAACTATAAAAATATATCTGAGGAGATGATATTATGTTCTACAAAATCAGCAATTCTGTGAAACTAATTTTTATTCTAGAAATTTGTTTGAAAACCTTTTTTTTTTTTTTATTGTTGATACTCTTGTCTCCCAACTAGCACCATCTTTTCCTGTACAGCTTGTTCCTAAGGAGAATGGAAATTAAATAAGATGCTTACGTTCTATTCTAAATTAGGAAGATTCTTTTACTATCTCTTCCTAGCCTCAAAGGAGAATGTTGACAATGGAGATAAATTTTAAGAGTGCTCTGATCCATGGGAAAAAGTAGTGACTACAAAATGCACTTATGAATAAACCTTGAAACACTAGAGGACAGAAATCCTCATTTTAGTGATAAAGATATAATTATTCCAAGGTTATTTCATTATTTTATTTATTTATTCATTTATTCATAAGGTATGCTACTGGCTATTTGTGAATTCTAGGTAACGTGAGAATCTGTGTCTTCAGAGAATATAGTGATTGGTATAATTTGTTTGAACAGTAAACTTAAGTAAAAGTTAATTATTTTACTTTTTATGGGCCAATTGGAAATTAATACAAAATGAATATAATGATGGAATTCATCATGGTGGAAAGTGAAAAATATTCTGTTTCCCAGAACTTAACAGCAAGCTCTTAACACATTCTTTATTGAGTTCTGGAACATGTTGCCATAAAGCAGTGCATACGTTTTCTACTAAATTAAAGCAGGAATATTAATTTCATGTTTATTTAACAACTTGGAAAATACCAATGCTGGATGAAATGCAGACAGTATAAGTGGTAAAGTTAGCAGCTGCAATTTAGAAATCAAGAATGAAACAAGACATCCTCCTATCATATGGTTTTTTTACCCCAGTGTAGGTTTATATGATAATCCCCTAATGTGAATTTTCTTTTCATTTTAGCTGCAGGATAGAATAAATGATTTAGAAAAGGAACGGGAACTTTTAAAAGAAAACTATGATAAACTTTATAACAGGTAAATCGTGATTCCATCTGTTCTTTTATTCCCTTTTATATCAAACACTTCTTGTCAGAATATCTAATATTGATCAACAACAGATAACAGGAAATACATTTACTTCATAAAAGAAAAATAAGCTTTTTAAGGCATTGGTTGTAAGTTTTTTAACCTGAGTAGTAGTGTCATCTATTAAATACAAGCTATAGGCTAACAGACACTGTGCTAAATACTTTACGTTCATTTTTATAAATTCTTGATAACACCTTGGAATGTGCCCAGTTTGCAAACAAGAAACATAAAATGAAATTAAGAAACTCTGAAGGTATTTCATAATCTTAAAAGTATGAAGAAATAGAGTTTGTGTTTGAACACAAGCCATTGGGCTCTCCAGGTTATTAGCTAAGAATGATTGTATTAGGTGAAAATAAAGGTGTTCACTTGAAATTATCTTTGTTCTTTAAAAAGAGAAACACAAGCATCTTAGCTCAAGACAGACTTTAAGGGGCTGCTTCAATGTTTGTTTTTAATTTGCTTCATAATTATGGTGTTTTAGAAATTAATCCCTTCTGGTAATGTTAGAAACAAAATTCTACTCCACAGCTAAGTTTGGCTAAATGATACTGATATCTCTGTGTGTATGTGCAATTTTTTAAATCGTTTCAGTATATGATACTGATAAATGATAAATACAAGTTTACATGAAAGCAGACATCTTTAAATAGATATGTTATAGCTGACATTCATACACTGAAACCTCTGAAAATAGCCATCTGAACTACAAATACATCTTTAAGTATTTAACTGTTTTACATCTTATTAATCAAATTTACATTTTTTTTAAATTATCATACCCAAAGAATGTAGAGATAGGCATTTATTTTGATTTACTTTGAAGTTACCCAGGTTGATGTTAAACATTATTCCAGTGATTTATATCATTTATGTGGTTTACCTATTAGTGCTTACTATCTTTGTACAGTGGCTTAATATATTAAGGGTTATCAACAGTAAGACACCAGTTAAAATAATATTCAGGGCCCTCCAGGAAAGGTAAAGTAGCTAAAAATCTTTACATGGGATTTGCCTTGGCCTTTGGGATCACTTGGTCCCAGGGTTTTATTCTGATCCCTTTTTCATCAACCCTGATTAATTTTACCTAAAAAATTTGTTATGCATCCTGGTTTTTATTTCCATCTCTATAGAATAATATGTATATTTATATTGATGTATTATGTGTTTGAAAATTTCACATGTCAAAATGCAGATTGCACATGGCAGAAAAATAATATCAACCCTGTGTTTTAAAAATGAGGGAAAAAAGACTCCAGAAAAATGAAAAGACTTGTGCAGAGTTACACAGCATTTCTGAGACTCTAGTATGAGATCGAAACCCAGTTCTTTTAACTCTGAACTTTAGGTGAAAATAAAAGTTTTTCCACCCTGTGCTTCTCTATATCTCTGATTTTAATGCCATTGGAAAACATTCATAAAATAAAATAACTGTCAGACACTCAGAAATTTTTATTGATTTATATTTATCTTGAACATTTTGTAGTTTCAAATAATTTAACATGGTCTAAATACAAGCAAATAAGTGCCATTTGGCCATTACTTCTAAATTTTCCACTTCTCCTCAATTTGAGAAGTTACTAAACATACTTTCTTGGAATAAAAAACATCAAACTTAGCTGGGAATAATGCAAAAATGGAATTTTGACAAGGCATATTTTTCTCATATTTACTTAATCACCATGAAATTTTATCTTTCCATATTAGAAGATGATCTAAGAGTGTAAATCTGGCTTTGAAGGTTTTTTCCTTAATGTTTTATGCTTGAGTTACATTTTTTTCCTGTCACACTAAAAACAGACTTCATTATGCTGCTCACACTTGAATTTTATATGAGGTGTATGTAAGTAAATGTTTGTAATGAGTGTCAAAACATTTAATGTCAAAAAAATTAATGTCACTTTAACACAAAACCCAACAAGTACATGTAATAGTAAATAGAACTAGAAAATTCTCTTGATAGTATTTTTTAAAATTAGTTTTCAGAAGCATAGTTGGAAAAACTACAAAAATCAACATTGTCCTTAAGATTCTTTACAGCTCTTTTGTTTCATTGCACTGCTATTCATCATTGCCAACAGCTAATGTTCGTCAAAAACTACATATACTCCTTGTTTGCTTAGTCATAATGATAGCATGTTTTAAAAAGGAAAGTATTTGTTTGTTATTCAAAATTGGCTAGTATTCAGGAGAAAAATATGATTTGCACATTGCATTCTCATCTTCCTTTCTCAAATGAAATTTTGAATGTGTTTATTACTTGACATATGACATAGTAGAGGATCATGTGGTAAGATAAAACCCTCATGTTAGTATTCAGTATGAGTCTGTCTTAATATGCTAAAACATTTTTTATATGAAGCCAAGAAATAAGAACTTTAAGAAATGTTCAATTTAAAAGTTCAGAATAAATTTTTTTGCAATTAAATCTTTCTATTTGGTCCCAAAGAAACTCTATACTATAATATGGTAAAGCTGTGTTTCATTTTTGAAGTTAGTATAGTTTGGGGGCCATGTAACTAATGAATGCAGTGATCCTTCAACTAGAATGTGTACAAATAACCTGGAAAACATGAAAATGTAGTTTTCACCACATTTTCAGAACCTCTACACACACACACACACACACACACACACACACACTCTCACACACACTCTCATGCGCACGTGCGTGCACACACACACACACACACACACAGCTCCCTAACCACCACCATCCAAAATTCCAGCAGACAGTATGAGGTTAGATCCAGAAAAATCTGAAGATGGTTTTAAGGCACTAACTCTTTGGGAGACACTGATCTAATGCCTATTTTTAAAGTGTGTTCATCAGTGTTTAAAAGATGATAGTAACCTTTTTCAGAACAGGGTAAATAAAGTTTTTATGTTGTAATTGTCATCTACTGTTCAGAATTTAAAAGATCACTGCTGATACCCATAGACTTTCTTTGTTCTGTTTCTGTAAAGTGAGCACCTGTCCCCTGCAGTTTTCCTACCTATGGATTTCTTTATGGATGATATAGTTTATTCTTACTCATTTTTCACATTAGGATGCCTTTGAACATTAAAATAAATGGAATTTCTTCTATCAGAAGACAAGACCTGAGAATGGAGAGAAATTTTTTGGCTTTTATTTTGATGCTATCGTGTTTCTGATCAAGAGTGTATATTCACAGTATTCTGAAACCCATGATTGCCAATGGACATGCCAGTGACCACAGGCACCAGGGGCACTCCACTGCAGACTGACATTTTATCGCTTTGTAACATAATGTAACAGTGAAATGGGTACAAATGCTAACTAACATCCTCCCTTAGTTGTCACTATTGGCAATATACAAAAACATTTTCATGAATAAAAGTTTCTCAAAGACTGTACTTATATGCAGATTTAATCATGTATACAGCTCTCACAAAGAAAATGGAGCCAGATGTGGCTCACCATTTATAGTTACACAGATGGCTCCAAGCATAGAGGAGTACAGTAAATTCAAAAGGAATTCCTCATGAAACTCCAGTGGAATGTAATCCTAAATTTAGAGGGAAGATAGCAGTGGACTAAATTCAGATTGACTTATGCTGATTTACGCTAGCATTTTGTGGGTTTGGAAAAACCAGGCTGCTAAATTGTTCTTAATTTAAACACATACAGCTTCTGATGTTTTTGCCAGATTAGCTGTTGGTGATCTTTTTGCTGGTAGTAATGCTATTGGAACACTACTGTTTCTAATTTTTGGCATCTGATATAATGTATAGTTGTGCCTGTTTCATCATGCTAATTTTTCACCAGGTGGTGCATGTTTTTAATAATACAAGACACACACATACACACATACATATAGGTATTACACACCCATACATATAGGTACTAACATTCATGCACATATATGTGTGTTTGGTATATATATAATTTGGCTAGATACAGAAATTATATTTGTTCTTTATTTTAAAATGAACTTGTAAAGGAATATTCTTTATTTAGCACTTAAAGTATATATTTTGTTTGGATCTCATTTGTGTCTATATAATTGTACCTTTGATAAAATTAACTTAAAATATTGTTATTATATCAGATTCATGAATTTTTTTAAGCTTCCATATGTGAGATGAGAGCATAGAAGAAACAGATGTCATATTTAGAGGAACTTCTAAAATTCCATTTGTTTTCAAGGTCATATCATTTTAACTGCAATAAAAAGTATTCAAAATGTGAAATGAATACAAAATTTACTCTTTTGAAAGCTGTGCCTTCCAGAAGAGTATCCCTTTTGGAATAAAACCTCAAGACTTGCTGGGAGTGGCATTAAGGGCAACTTGAAATAATACATTTCTTTTCTATTTACTTCATCATCAGTAGAAAACTAGATTTTTAAATGTTTATTTCATTTACTATGTTTAAAATAAGTAGAAGGGTCAAAGCTGCTGATGATTATTCAGTCATAACAAGCTTCACAGATAATGGCTTTCTGATGAAATGCAAATTGAGATCAATGTTTCCAAAAACCTGGCTATCACCTGGGGAGCTTTATAAAAATATGAGTCCCTGAGTCTTGGGATCTTCATTTTTTAATCTAAGTGTCGGTACAGCTAGTCTAGCACCATTGTTTAGACCAGGATTCAGGAACCACTGCACACCTTCTGTGTGTCATTTAGTTACTTTTTATCTGTTTCTTCCTTCTGATATGCTAGGCCTTGATCATTAGCAGATTGTAATCATAATTAAAGCTGCTATACTTTTATTGAGGAATAATAGTTCTATCTTCAACATTCTTATTAGGACCAGGGCATTGGTTTTCATTCCATTCATGTGTTACAAGTACAGTTTTTAATTCTTAGCCTATTGCTTTTTGTTTTTTAGGACAAAACTACATTATCACTACTTCTTAAGATCAGAATTACTGCCTGTGATTCAGTATGCTATCATTTGGTAGTCAGTATTTTGTTAAGATGTTATTATCCAAGACATTTTAAAAGTTTCACAGAATTAAAGACCAGGTAGAAAGTCCATTTTTCTCTGTATTAAGAGGGTTTGTAAGTGGGAGAGTATGGTTGTGTTCGTTGTCAATTGCTGAGGTTTGGAATTGTGGATTCCTCTGGAGTATGTACAGTATCTGAATTCCTTTACTAGTCCCACAAAAGCTGCACACTGCCAACTTTTCTGACTTTAGAGCTCTAAATTAAGGCCAGTTCCTTTACTCATCCCACAAACTCTTTCATGTTCCCTAACCGCAGCCTGAGAAAGGCGCCTTGGTTTCAACAGCAGCAGACCAGCATATGTTTACTTAATTCCTAAGACATGATGACAGTGGTCTCTGTGCCACTAAAAGCTTTTCTCTTTATTATTTTCGGTTGAAGCTGATTTCCAAGCTTTCCTTGCATGTCACGTGTGTTTTGCAGTGCCTTCAGTGCTGCCCATGAAGAGCAATGGAAGTTAAAGGAACAGCAGTTGAAAGTACAGATTGCTCAGCTCGAGACTGCCTTAAAATCTGATTTAACAGACAAAACTGAAATCCTTGACAGATTAAAAACTGAAAGAGGTACATATAAAATAACTACTGACATACTCATTTCAGACATCTAATGTTTATTCATCCAGTCGATCAATAACTTCTTGTGGTGTCAACTGTTTGCCAGTCAGTCGCCTTGATACGTACTAGAGATGCAGCCTGTATTAACAGCCGTCTACTTTTGTAAATTTATTTGTTTCTCAAAATTTCCCTTACTTAGGCTAGCATATTTGCCCAAGGAATTGTTTTTTCTCAGAATTACTTTTATTCAGGTTTACTTTAATTGTTTAATTTTCCTAAATTCTGAGACCTTCCCCCCTCCTCCTCTCGTAATAAGGATTGAACTCAGGGGCTCTTTACCACTGAACTACGTCTACAGCCCTTTTTATTTTATTTTGTCTTATTTTATTTTTAAGACAGGGTCTGTCTCACTGAATTGCTGAGGCTGACCTCAAACTTGGGATCTTCCTGCCTTAGCCTTCTGAGTTGCTGGGATCACAGGGACCATTCTCTGAGGCCAGCCTGAGCCTTTCTTCAACAGTCAACAAGTATTTATTGAGCACCAGTATATACTAGGTACTCTTCCAAGTTCTGAGGATACAGCAATTAATAAATCATAGTTCTTGCCCTCATGAAACTTAAATTTAAGAGGTAGAAACTGACAATAATTATATGAATTTGTAATATGTCAGTTGGTATCAAATATAATGGGAGGAAAAACAAAATGGTGTAAAATGACAGAGTGGCAGAAGTAGTTGTTTGTTGGTTTTGGTAGGTTGAACAGGAAAATCTCTCTGGTAATGAGACATCTTATTCTGTTCTGTGCCAGTAAATTTAAATACCAGGAAGCTTTATCAAAATCTCTGCCAAAATAATTACCATTAATAGGTTTGATGTTATAAGGTACAAATCTTACCTTTCTTGTCTCATATAAGTAACGTAATTATAATTAAAGAAGACATCTGAATTACACACACACACACACACACACACACAGATAGTACATGCAAATGCACCATTGGGGAACTGAATTATTTGATTCAAGTGATGTAATCTGTTTGCTCATCTACTAGACAAACCAAGTAATGTGATAATAAGGTTGCTTCCTTGGAACTTTTGCAATTCAGTTGCATGAGAATGTTTAAAAGCTTAATATAAACTCAGTAAAAAATATTATATTTGTAGTTAGTACTCTCATTGATTTAGATCACAATGCCATTATCTTATTGAATAAAAGGAACATTATTTTTCACATTTTTATATGTATAAAACTGGGATACATCTTATAAGTGATAGCATTTTAAAATTGTAGTCAGATTTTTTTCATGTTTTAATAAATCTTATAATCAATAGGGTCTGAATTCTAATAAAAAAACAGCAGTCAATATTTATTCACCAAGTGATTAAATCAGTTGATAGATTTCTGTGTGAAATTTTCTGGGAGATTGTGAGTAGAATAAAATGGCAGCATTATCTTCTGACCTGGTGAAGAAAGTTTTGATGTCAAAGATACATGGTTCCTGGTTTTAATGTGCAGTGTCAGATACCTAACAGTGTTTTGTCTTAGCAGTTGCTCAATAAATTCTTGTTCACTGAAGGAAGAGGAAGTGCTCTATATTCCCTCTCACTTTTCCAAAAACAGATAAATTGCTCTTTCTTAAATGAAATAAACCTTTTTTATTTCTATCCTTTGCTGTATTTCCTTAGATATCAAAACTATGTTGTTTTAGACATCTTAATTCATCTTTGGAAAGAAAGTCTTCTAAAGGAAGTAAAATCTCAGTGTTTTTTTTAACCTGTTTATTATTGTTAAATTAATACTGAGAGTTCTTCTTAATTATTAAGTATTATAATTGCAAAGGTATTTTAATTCATTTAGTCCATTCTCATATTCATTCTCTCTCTCTCTCTCTCTCTCTCTCTCTCTCTCTCTCTCTCTCTCTCTAACTGGTTCTTATATCTCTGGGAAATTTTTTTGAATACTGAAAATAACTTAGGCACACTGTGAATTAAAGTCCAGAAAATAAAATCCAAAATATCACCCAATTTCTTAGCCCTCAGGATAATCAGTGCTATATTTGATGTATGTCTTTTCAGAGTTATTTCTATATGTGTATAGTTTTATAATGTGCTTTTGTATATAAGGTAAAATTGTTTCTTGACTATAAATTTAAATCACATTTATAATGACTGTGATAGTTTTCCAGTGTGGATGTACCATAGCTCATTTAACAACCTTCTATTGATGAATATTTAAGTAACTTAATTTTTCAATAAGCAACATTTTCTACACAAATCTTTATACTTTTATCCAATGATTATTTCCTAAAGAAAATTTTTCAGAACTGTTATTTTCCAGTTATTTTTCTTTGACTAGTTCAAATTCACAGGTCTGAGGATTTAAGTTTTTGTTTCTTTGTAAACATATTACGATAAATTATAAGAAAAATGTTGCAGCCTTTAACCATTTTTTTCCAGGGAAACAGTAAATTTTAAAAATGAAATTTTCTATTTAAGAAAATATTTTAATATTGAGAAAGTTTTTTTATTATGTTACAAATTTTGAAGTTGGTTAATTTTACTTTGAGCTCTCCTCACTCCTCACACATTTACCTTTTCATGTAGCAAGTGTTCTTTGCCAGAAGATGTTTCCCTGGCTTCTTGTAGTCATTCATCTAAATGGCAAATTATTTTTAGAGAATACTCACCTCTTTATTCAAGGTACAAATTAGTTTCAGATTGTGCGAATATGCGGGGGAAGGATATGTAAATGCAGTTTGCATTTGGTTAATGCTTAAATTAACTGCATGTGTTTAAGGGCTTGCTTTTGAAAGTTCCTTTCTATCTTTAGCTGAAATGCATAATTCAGCATAATGCATATGGTTATATTGATCACAGCTGAAGATATTAGCACAAAGGAGCTCTGAAAATTGTTTAGTTGAATTGTTCTCTGCACTCTGCTTATTAATGGTGTGCTAGAAGAACATAAGTTTAAAAGAGTGAAATGTTATCTCATTTGAATAAAATGCTGTTTAGCTTAACCTGCTTTTTGTCAAATCATAATGTAAGGAGGTTATTTTTCATCTTGTACAGAGTGCTTTGATTTTTCATATTATAATTCAGCAAGTCTATTTCCTCTTTGAACTGTAGGCGTTTCAGTACTTTTTAAAGATCCAAGAGTTATATCCTCAATAAACAGTTTAAGAAAGGAAAAATATAATGTATAAGTCTACATAAATTCAGTAAAGAAAAGGTTACTGGTACTCAGTAATGTCTCCTACTAAGTTATTTTCCTACTAATAATGCCCAGTTTTAAAAACATCAGTGAATGGAGACATAGTTGTTGAAACAGAAATGAGTAAAGAATGGAAACGTTTAAGTTTATTCATACCCATTAACATATCATTCTTAAGAACTCTGCTCTGAAAATTTAAAAGGATAGAAAAATTGAAGCATAGAAATAATGATCAAAATTCACACTGTGACTAGATTAAGGTGGAACAACCATGTTCTTTATACCATAGCTCATTTTTAGAACCCCTAAGTGTCTTGTTTTGACCATAGAATAAAATTGTATTATCCTCAGTATTTTTGGTTTTACTTTTTACTTCTGACTGTATTTACTTTGGTTTTTTGTTTTTGTTTTTCTTAATCATTCTATCTAGTTGTTGTTTTAACCTAATCAACATATTCTACTCCTTAACCAAAAGAGTTAGTTTATCTCATAAGAACTCTTATTTATTATTAATCCTAATTTTCAGTTGAAATGTCAGGTGTTGGACCTTTATCTTCAAAATTTCCGAGTATCTTTCATATTTGGAAATTCTGCTAGTTTACTGTATAAAAGTAACTTATTCCATAGGATGACCTTTTAACCGTCTATTAATGCGATAAAAGTGCTTATTATATATTTGAGATTAAATTGTCTCTGCAACTCTTTGTATCTTAAGGTTGTAATTTTTTGTAACTTCTGAGACTGCCAGAAAATATTTAAAACATCCAAATTCAGTTTATTACTTTTTAACTGTGTAACTTAACATTTTTACTTATATGTAGTATTTATAGCTTGAGAACACAAAGCCTTATAAAAGGCAGAAACATATTTTTGTAGAAAATGCAGTCAGAATGCAAATGCATTCATGGAAAGAATTCTTGGCAAATGTGTTGATTTCTTTCTTTCTTTTTTTTTTTTTTCTTAAGGAAAGGAAACAAAAATGTACAACCTAAGTTGAGAACTTATGATAAACATAAATCATTGAGAGCAGAATGAAATTAGTGGAGACACTTTGGATGACATGGTTTAGAGTTAGTCCACAGAGAGTCAGCAAAGGAAGATAACTGCCTGGGTGAACTCTAGTGCAGAGTGCACTGAGAAGCACGAAGCTCAAGTCTGCAGTGGATTTGTTGCTAGCTGTTGTGCTTTTTTAAAACAATGCTTAACATATTTAATGCAGAGTAAAAAAAAAATAGTCTTTATGAATTCGCTCTATTCTGTAGCTCTACTTTACAATCTTGCGAATGAGTGCCTCGGCAAAAGTAACTTATATCCATCCCTTAACAATAGCTCTACATCCATGTCCTATTAATTAATAGCATGAACATAGTGAATAAAGAACACATACAAATCATTATTGAGTATCTTGCGCTGGTTGAGAATCTGTTTCTCCTATTGGAACAGATTGGTTAGAAGTATGGTTGATTAAATTATGGATCCAGAGCTTATCAGAAAAATTGTCGTAATACAAAAACTTTATGCTGAGTTGGGGAAAGAAAATTCAAAGGAGGATTAGAAAACTATAGACAAAACTTTTTTTTTTTTTATTTTTGCATGCCTTTCAGGACCCTTAATAAGTAAGTAAAAATTATAGATTTAGAAACATATATTCTTAGGCATTTTAAATAGAACTTGCCTTTGAAGTCCCAGAAGCCACAATTTCCTTATATTAATATTGTGAACTTAAGTTTTTGATAAGCAAGTGAATCATATGGTAGACACATGATAGTGTTCGTTTGTTCCTTATTCCCCTGCTGCCTTTGTTTAGGTGCTAGCTCAATTTTCTCTTTGACCTGAACAATACTAGATCAGGCTTAGGGCTTATCAGGAATTAAATTAATTTAAAATGTGTTCTTAGGCCTAATTCTCACTTACCTTTCTAATTGTGTTGACTTTATTTTTAAGACCAAAATGAAAAACTCATTCAAGAGAATAGAGGACTTCAGTTACAGTGTCTGGAACAAAAGCAACAACTCGATGAACTTAAAAACCACATGAAGTTTTTCAACCAGGTGAACTATTTCTTATTTAGGAAATAAACTCAAAAATCACATGTACATGTTTTAGCACAGAAAAAAATACTATAATTTCAAAGCAAAAGATTATGAACATATGACTTGGTTTTTTAACTCATGGTATCAGGAAGCTTATATTCTATGAGGATATTCTCAATAGTTGGATTGTCTCTGATACTTAGTTTATTAAGTCATGGTAACAGACACCTTATATTCCATTAGAAAAAAAACTGAGTAGTTGGAATTTCTCTTAACTTTCCATTAATATTTCATTGTGAACTTTTACTTAATCTGTTGCAGGAGAGTGATATTAATGCTGATGAACTGAGTGAAGCTCTCCTGCTTATAAAGGTAACTTTCTGAACTACACCCTTGGAGTTTTATGTACATAAAACTATTTCAATATACTGATGACCTTTATCTGTAACCCTTGCATTTGGAAAGTGAATTATTTTTGCATCTTCTGAAACTTACTGCATTTTTCACACACACACAGGACGTGTATCTGCTAAGACTCATGAAAGTGTTCAGATGACATTTAGTTGCAGCAAATGCATATTTCATAATGACATCAAAATTACAATAAAGTAAACATCAAAAACTCGTGTTTAAAGCACTTCCTTTAATTATGCTAAACATTTTATTTTTGCCTGTCTCACAATAAAAAACTAATCAACAATTTTCTGCCCTAAGAGGCCTTGGTTTACACCCTGTTATCTCAAGTAAAATACTGAATTGTAAATATAACAATTTTCTAGTTCTGGGATACACTGATACTCACAAGAAGACACAAAAATACACACTTACTTCCTTTTTAGATCATAGTGTACATTTTAATTAAAGAGAAATAAATAATGATTCTTTTTTATGTCATGAGGTAATAAACTGTTTTTTAATTTTTTAAATTGTTCCAAATATCTATGCAAATATGTTTTAGAACTGCTGTATTCCTAATGGAAAAAACTGAATACATGTTTTCAATGATTGTTTCCTGCTTGATCTACGTTAATTCACACGGTCACATTTTAGAAATTCTTCAGTAATAAACATGTTTTTGTTTTAGGCTCAAAAAGAACAAAAAAATGGAGACCTTTCATTTTTAGAGAAAGTAGACAGTAAAATTAATAAAGATCTGGAACACTCCATGAGAGAGCTGCAAGCAACTCATGCAGAAACAGTGCAAGAACTTGAAAAGACAAGAAACATGCTAATCATGCAGCATAAAATTAACAAAGATTATCAGGTAAGTAGTACACTCTGTACTAAATCAAGAGGGTAGGTTTTCTATGCTGTTCTCCTGATGATTTACTTTTCTTAAACATATGTGTTATCATGTATTCATCTATTATACCCTATTATCTATTGCCACCTCTTATTATATATTACCACATCCCTATAATTTAGTCTTGTGACTAGGTGGTTAGAAATAGTCTAAAAACAGGGGCTGGGTTGTGGCTCAGTGGTAGAGTGCTCACCTAGAATGCATGAGGCACTGGGTTCGATCCTCAGCACCACATAAAAATAAAATAAAAGATTGTGTGTCCACCTAAAACTAAAATATAAAACATTTAAAAAAAAGAAATAGTCTAAAAACAAATAAGTCCCTGGTTTAGGGCAATTAATAGTAGCAGTGGACCACCTTATGTTTGTTTGTTTGTTTGTTTTCTTCTTTTCTTTTATAAACAGGGACTCAATAAGTTGCCCTCCCTAACCTCAAACTTGGGATCCTCCTGCCTCAGCCCTCCAAGTAGCCAGGATTACAGGCAAGCACCACCATGCCAGGCTTTACGTTAGCTTTTAATAAAACAGAAACTCATCTCCATAAAAAGGAATCCAGAGTTTTATTTACTTTACTTCTTATTTGTGAACATTGCCAAGTATAATTTTCTAAACTGTAAGCTATATGAGATCAGGAAACCATAGTTTATAGGACCTGGTATTCCCAGGATCTAGAAAATGCTTGAATCATAGTAACTTTGATAAATGAAAATGGAACTAATTATAGTATTGAAGTTTATGTGCTCTTGTTTTTTAGATGGAAGTTGAGGCAGTGACCCATAAGATGGAAAGTTTGCAGCAAGATTATGAACTTAAAGTGGAACAATATGTTCATCTTCTTGATGTCAGAGCTGCACGCATCCAGAAACTAGAAGGTACCGTATACACAGTAACTAGAGGAATGGATCTTATAATGGCTGAAAATGTCATCCAAATCTTCACTCACAGTATCTTTTTGCTGTATTTTTCCAAATTCATAGCTATAATAATAAGTTACCAGAAAAGCTCTTTCATCTGATTCTTTTCTGCTTAAGAAGTTTTAGTAATTCCCTACTGCTTCATTGTTGCAGGCAAGATTTCAGAGTACTTCATAAAGTACCACAGGCTCAAATTTAACACCATGTTTGTTATTTCCCTTCTAAGCAACTTACACTCCTCACCAAATAGGCTTTCTTCCTCTTAGGTTCCTTCATCTTGCTCAGTTCCAGCATCCTGCTTTTGTTCTTACAGTTTGTTATGTCTAAACCTTCTTTCCACCTTGACCTCAACATAGACCCTTCTGTGCTTCAAAATCAAACTCAGTGCTCCCCCATGTCAGGAACCTGGCTCTGATTACTCCTAACCATCTCTCTACCTAAAATGCCCTTGCAGTGATTTTCAAACTTTAGCAAGTATGAGAATAATCTGAGGAACCCATCTAAATTGTGGCTTATGGAGTCCCACCCCTAGTGATTTGGGGGCCCATGATTCTTTATGGTTAGAAATGACTGCAAGCTATTCAGATGCCGGTGTGAGGCTTCATATGGCTAGCACAGCACTTACCTCCCCAGTTTTCCCCTCAGGTACTCAGAAAATATATGTGTAGGGATTATATAAGTGTTCCTCAGCTGTTAGAGTTTTGCATATTCACTGTAACCACCATATAAGTTCTACACTGATGGGTACTCGACTCTTTCATGTCCACTGCTGTATAATACTTAGTCATCTGTGCCAGCAGTAACTTTACCCTCTTAAACTTATTTATGATCATAGAGGCCTTTTTCTCACAATATATACTTTTTGATATTTATCATATTAAAAATCAAGCGAGAAAATTTTTAAATATTTCTAATTCATGTTAAAATAATAATAAACCTATTGTATGTTAACATTAATTATAGTATTTGTTTTTTCGAACATTTATTTTTAAGTTGTAGTTGGACACAATACCTTTATTTTTATTTATTTTTTTATGTGGTGCTGAGGATCAAATCCAGGGCCTCACACGTGCCAGGCAAGCACTCTGCCACTGAGCCACAACTTCAGCCCTAGTATTTATTTTTAAAAGTTCTGTTTACCCAAAAAAAAAAAAAAAAAAATATATATATATATATATATATATATATATATATATATGAGTAGAGTAGTATTATTTTTAATTTTTAAAAATTTTTAATGTTTTGCAAATCTTTTTAGGATCTGACTTAATAGAAAACAGCTGGATTATTACATCTGTTTCTGCATTTAATCTGTCTTAATAACACATATCATGTAGTCTTTGAGAAACTTCATTATACACATGTAAGACAATAAAATGAAAAAGGCATATAACATCTTGGTAGTAGTATGAAATTAGTTTTGTCCTCATCGACCCCCTAAAACAGTTTTAGAGACCCTCAGAGGTGCCTACACCATACTTTTAAAACTTCTGATCTATGAAGAAGGGCAAAATAAATATCTTTATCTGACTGAACAAGGCTTTCCAAAAGTCGAGGAGCAGTGTGTACCTTTTCTTCCAAGTAGTACTCAATAAAAATTTGCTTAATGGAACTTTCTTGGTTAAAAGGGAGGTCACAGAGTTAAGAATTTTCATTCTTTTCAAAACTTAACAAACTTTTACAAGTATGTTTTATATGTCTCTTAAATTCATTGACTTATTCAGTAAACATGATCAAGTCTCTAATGCATCCTAAGCAAAGTGCTAGCCAGTAAAGAATACAAATAGGAAAAAAATTGAGGCACCACCCTCAAGGGTATTTTTTCTTGGTGCTGAAGATTGAACTGAGGGTCTTGTGAATGCTAAGCACATGTTCTACCACTGAGCTATAACCCCAGACCCAGAGATTTATTTCTCACAGTTGTAAGGCTGGGAAGTTCACCTTGAGGGACCTTCATGTCAAGGGCCATAGCAGAAGGCAGAAGGGCAAAAGAACATGCACAAAGGGAAAGCAAGAAGAGACCAAACTCACTTTTATAGTAAACCCACTCTTATGATATCAAACCCACTCCCATGATTATGACATGAAGCCGTTCATGAAGGTAGAGCCTCTATGGCCTAATTGCGTCTTAAAGATTCTGCCTCTCGACACTGTTGCATAGGGGATTAAGTTTCCAACACATGAACTTGGGGAAACACATTCAAACCATAGCAGGTATTAAGAAAACACTGATGAGAGAATGCCTCTTCCTACCTCAAGGTTCAGGTAAAAGGACTGGAGATGTGGCTTGATGGTAGGGTGCTTTGCCTAGCATGTATGAGGTCCTGTGTTCAATCCCTAGCACACAAAGAAAAATGATTTGGGGAACTCTAAAATAGGTGTGGAGTCTTTAGAAACAATCCACACACATGCACACACACAAAAGACTAGACTTCACCACTAAGTAAAAGTAGTATATTCAGTATTGCATTTTGGAGATTATACTCCTGGTATTAGGAGAATGAGTAAGACATGAAGGAAGGAAACATGTTGAGTTCCATAATAATCTAGATAGTAAATTGAAGGTATTAAATAGATACAGTGGTGATAGAATAGGGACAAATCTGATAAAGATTTAGGAAATAGTGTTGGATAGTAGTGACCCTATAAGATATGGTGAGAGTAACCAAAAAAGGAATCTAGGATGACTCTGGTGTCTAACCTGGGCAACTGGATGAATGTTAACACCAACCTCTTGAGATTCAAAGTAAAAAAAAAACAGCCAGAAAACAGTATGATACCTTCTGTTTTGGATATACTGAATTTGAAGTGCCTTCGGGATTCTATAAGATAGAGGGTGAAGTAAAACATTAGATATATGGGTCGGGAATTTAGGAAAGAAATCTGAGTTAAAAATAGAAATATGGAAGCTTTCAGCATGCTGATTATAACAAAAGTCATAAAAGTAAATGAGATGACCCATGAGAATATGTCGACTAATAAGAGAATTGAAAGCAGAACCCCAGAAAACTAGCAGAGAAAGAAATGGAAGGGCAGGGGAAATAATGACATGGAAGCCAAGATAGAAGTTCACAGAAGGGATAGTTTCATCAGTCTCAATAGAAGCAAAGAAAACAAATAGTACAGGGTCCAGTATCCATTGAGTCTAGCAATTAATTGGTTATTGCTGATATTTTCTGCCGTAGTTTTATGGAAAAGTAAGGCAATGTGGTTTACATGAGTAGTTGGAGACACGCACATACATTATTCTTTATAGAAACTTGAGTGTAACAGTAGGGGAAAATGTAAATAAAAAGATATCTTTTTAAAAATAGCTTTAAAGAAGTATAGTTAATGTACTTTAAAAGATACATTTAAAGTATACACTTTGGTGAGTTTGGGCTTGTGTGTACAACTGTGAAACCATTACTATAATGAAGACAATAAACATACACTTCACCCCGCACAGGAGAAACATGTAACCTATCACTCTAAAGGAAAGGAGCCTGAGAAAAGAGAAATTAAGGAGAGAAGGTAATGGACAAAGAAAAGGTGGAGGAGCAGGTGAAACAAAATAGTGACCTCAGCTGTTCATTCAGAAACCTGCTTTTCTTTTTCCTTTTGCTGGCTTTGGCTATATTACAACTAAAGTTGTAATTTTTAAAAACTTTGTATTATAAGTTGACAAATTATACTTGTGTGTATTTTGAAGTTATAATTTGTTATTGTTTAACAAATGATGTATCAAAACAAGAAAAATGGTATAGTCATAGAATTTAAGATTGAGATTATCCACTAAAAGCACTCAAACGTCCGACTGCTTCAAATACAAGTTTGCATTTTCATATGTCAATATTTTAAAATCTCTAAACTATGTGTCTTCTCTTGTAGCCCAATTAAAGGATATTGCCTATGGCACCAAACAGTACAAATTTAAACCAGAAATCATGCCAGATGACTCTGTCGATGAATTTGATGAAACCATCCACCTAGAACGAGGCGAAAATCTATTTGAAATCCACATCAACAAAGTAATCTTTTCTTCTGAAGTTTTACAGGCATCTGGAGATAAAGAGCCTGTCACTTTCTGTACCTATGCTTTCTATGATTTTGAACTACAGACAACTCCCATAGTTCAAGGCCTTCACCCAGAATATAACTTCACTTCTCAATATCTTGTTCATGTTAACGACTTATTTTTACATTATATTCAGAAGAATACTGTCACACTTGAAGTCCACCAAGCTCACAGCACAGATTATGAAACACTTGCAGCATGTCAATTGAGATTCCATGAAATTCTAGAAAAAAGCGGTCGAATATTTTGCACAGCAAGTTTGGTTGGTAAGTACAGTTTATAGGCTTCAAATGTTTAGATCACTAATTTGAGTTATCTATTGTTATTGTACATTAGTATCTTATACATTAAAGGTGTCTTTTGGATAGGGACAAGGTTCTCTATCTACATTCATAGTATATCTTAAATATTATTGATGACATCAGTAAAATAGCTATTTAGTGTTTAAAAACTTATTACTTCAGATGTTTGTTTATCATATTGATACCCTTGTTTGATTAAACAGTTACAGTACATTCATCAATTTTTTTTTTTTTTGACAACATTGTGTTACCACTTACTAAATACTAAGAATACTGGTCAGTGATAAGTAAGACAGACAAAACTTGTATTCTCAGATAGCTTAGCTAACCTTCTAGCAAGGAAAATAGCCAATAAAACAAATAAATAATTATATTCAGATATGAAAAATAACTTGAGCAAGAAGCTAACAGAGGGATGGAAGATTGCTAGTTTGAGATGAAAGCTTCCTCAAGAGGGTGATGTTGATAAAGACCTGAATGAAGTTCCATGCCAGGATGCAGGGGAAGAATGTTTCAGGCAGGGGAAATTGCAAAACCAGAGATCTGAGAGAGGAACAAACCTGACGTGTTGTAGGGGCAGAAAGGTGGCCTGTAACTGGAGTAAAGGTGAAATTAAATTAAAAAGCCAATCAGAGCACACTTTAGAGCAATATAGGTCATAGGAGTTTAGGGTTGATAAATGGGACTCCAACATTTAAGAAACAGGAAAAGGAAGAGCCTGAAGGACCTAGGAATTAAACCAGAGACCTTGCACCTGATGGAAGAAAAAGTAGGCCCAAATCTCCATCATGTCAGATTAGGCCCCAGATTTCTTAATAAAACTCCTGTAGCGCAAGAATTAAAACCAAGAATCAATAAATGGGGGTGGATTCAAACTAAAAAGCTTCTTCTCAACAAAAGAAACAATAAGGTGAATAGAGAGCCTACAGAATGGGAGCAAATCTTTACCACAAGCACATCAGGTAGAGCACTAATCTCAAGGATATATAAAGCACTCAAAAACCTTAACACCAAAAAAACAAACAACCCAATAGATAAATGGGCCAAGGAACTGAACAGACACTTCTTGGAAGAGGATATACAATCAATCAACAAACATGAAAAAATGTTCAACATCTCTAGCAATTAGAGAAATGCAAATCAAAACTACTCGAAGATTTCATCTCACTCCAGTCAGAATGGCAGCTGTTATGAATACAAACAACAATAAGTGTTGGCAAGGATGTGGGGGAAAAGGCACACTCATACACTGCTGGTGGGACTGCAAATTGTCGCAGCCAATCTGGAAAGCAGTATAGAGATTCCTTGGAAAACTGGGAATGGAACCATCATTTGACCCAACTATCCCACTCCTTGGTTTATACCCAAAGAACTTAAAAAGAGCATACTACAGGGACCCAGCCACATCAATGTTTATAGCAGCACAATTCACAATAGCTAAATTGTGAAACCAACCTAGATGCCCTTCAGTAGATGAATCGATAACGAAACTGTGGTATAGATATACAATGGAATATTACTCAGCATTAAAAGAGAACAAAATCATGGCATTTGCAGGCAAATGGACGGAGTTGGAGAGTATTATGCTAACTGAAGTAAGCCAATCTCCAAAAACCAAATGTTGAATGTTTTCTCTGATATGTGGACGCTGATCCACAATGGAGGTGGAGGGAGCATAGGAGGAATGGAGGAATTTTAGATAGGGCAAAGGGGAAGGGAGGTTAAGGGAGGAGGCATAGGGGTAGGAAAGATGGTGGCATGAGATGGATATCATTACCCTAAGTACATGTATAAGACATGAATGGTGTGAAAATACTTTGTGTACAATCAGTGTCTTGAAAAATTGTGCTCTATATGTGTAATATGAAATGAATAGCATTCTCCCATCATATATAACAAATCAGAATAACTTTTTTTAAAAAGAGCCTGAAAAGGAAACTGAGGGGTGACCAGTAGTATAGGAGGAAAACTGAAAGTATATGGCATCCCAGAAGCCAAGTAGAAAAACCATTTTAAGAAGGAACAGTGTTGATTTTGTGTATGGAAAGGGATTTTATTTTACTGATTGAGTGGTTGATGACATAGATAATATATTTATGACTTAAAAGTCAAAATGATGTAGGTATCTTATCCTCTCCTGTCTCCAGACACCCCTGAACCCCCTCACCAAAGATTTTTTATGCATATGCAACCAAATATGTATGCATTGATATTCTTCTATTACATTTTATAAATAATGTTAGATGTTAAATCATGGTTGAATAAAAGAAATTTATGAGGTAGGAGTAGAGTTTTAATAACATGATGTGTTCAGAGAAGTTTATGTATACAATATTCTCTACTAGACAAATATTGAGTATCTATTATGTGCTAGTCCCTACGGTAGGAGTATATTGGTGAAAACTACATTCCTTGCCCTCAAGAAACTTTCATTGTGGTGTACAGACTATACAGTTGTGAGTAGACAGGCCAGAGCCGTCAGTGCTCTAATGAGGACATACAAAGTCTGTGAAGGAAGTACAGAGCTGTTGAACCTCCACAGAGGATAAGTCTTCACAGAGGAATAACAAGAGTACGCAGGGCAAATATCATACAACTTTTCCCCCAGTACTTGGTACAGTAAAGAAATGGAAAAATGCCAAAGAATTTCCCAAAGTTGAATTAAAATTTGAAATGTCATATTTATAATTTTGAGGTTGCATATTGCAAATGTCAGGCTATATTGAGTACAACTTGTTTAAATAAAAGTACTATAGCATCAAAAAGAATCTGGGGAGTATCTGATTCAATATTTACATTTTTCTTTATATTTCAGAAGGATTGAAATGGTATGATATATCCCAAATCATAATTTGACATACTTTTTAAATAATATTTAACATACAATGAAACCCATACCCCAAAAGTAACTCTTTTCTTCATCTGTTATTTGCCAATCATACATCATTTGTGCAAATCATATCATTGAACTGTATAAAATTTATAGTTTTAATGCATAACACCATTGAAGTATCTTTTACTTATATATATTTCATTTATGTGACTGTTTTAACAGTGGGTTATGTATTGACTTGTAGGAACTAAAGGAGACATCCCAAATTTTGGCACGGTAGAATACTGGTTCCAATTAAGAGTTCCCATGGATCAAGCAATTCGACTTTATCGAGAAAGAGCGAAGGCTTTGGGATATATAACATCAAATTTTAAGGGGCCAGAGCAAATGCAATCGGTAAGCTTTATTGACTTTAGAACCCTTTTATTACATAGAAATTTTATAATATTCTCTTATATATCAGGCTTTAAATTGAAATCATTTTCTTTCACAGCCTTCAAGTGGCTTTTTTCAACTTCTTATTTTGGAATAATCATAGTCTTATAGGAAGTAGCAAAAATAGTACAGTGAGGTCCTGTGTGTGCTTCACCCAGTTTCTCCAAGTTGTAACACCTTACAGAACTATGGCTTAATATCAAAACCAGGAAATTGATATTGGTATAATAGGCTATCTACCTTATTCAGATTTTTATCAGTTGTTACATGCAGGCATTTGTGTATGTGTATGTAAACATGTGTATAGTCATTTTATGCAGTTTTGTCACATGTCACAATTCATATAACAATCACCACAATGAAGATACAGAACATCAATACAAAAGAATTCCCTTGTACTACCAGGACAGTTTGGGGTTATATAATTTCAGTACTGTTACCACACATCAAGTCTTTCATTAACAAGTTCTACTGTTAAGAAAGCAAATAACTATTCTTGGAATATCAATTATTTTCTTTCTTTCAAACTGTTTCCTCAAAAATTGGGTTTCTGAAATGCAAAGTCAAATACAAAATGTATATTTTCTTGCTAAGAACTGGGAGTTTAAATGCAATTCCCCAGGTTAGCATTTCCTAAACCATGTTTCATAGAGTCTTAATGATCATATTCCTAAATGAATTCCATGATCCAGTGAATGTAGAAAGCACAGAATTGAGCAAAGTTAAATAGGATTCTTGACTTAAGATTTCTTGTATATATGAATTTCAACAGGAAACATAAGGTATGCACTCATGTTGCATAACAGAGGAAGGTGTTATAGTAGAAATATTTTGGAAGGTTGACTCAACTCATAAATATCTTACTTTCTTTGTTCTTAGAACTGACCCTTCCCCAATTCATGGGACCTGTCCCCCCAGTGTTCAGGTTTCTATTAAATTATCTCATTTTCTCACACTCCCTATGTAATTGTATAAGTGATTACAGAATATCTGCTTGACCCCAGTTGGGCCAATCAGATTCTGCTTTCTGAAACCAAGAGAAAGCAAGACTCATGATGCTTAAAACATGTAAAATTGGGAGTAATTGGCAGCCATTTTCTACCATTATAGTCAGCAAAGGGGGAAAAAATGGATCCAAGGAGAAAGAACAATTAGCAAGTATTATGAGAAAAATAGAGACCAAAGAGAAAGTAAATTTTAGTAGTATACTAGTCCTACTACCTTCCTAAGGTCCAGCCACATTTCTGCTGTATAGTTCCATGAAATGTCCTTATAACCTTCCTCTGTGTGGTATTTCTGCTCAATGGATTGGTTTCTGTGACTTTCACTTAAAGAACCATTACTAACATAACTTGAGAAAGAATAGCACTTGCTTCCCAGAGATCATCTTTCTGGCTAATATTCTTCATAATACACTTTGGGAAATGCCGAAAGAAATGGGAATTAGAAACAAGGAAACCGGATTATTTGTTTGATTTTTGTATTTTAAAGGTTTTTAGACTCCCAGATTCTGGCTTTCATTTACTGGTGGAATTTTAGCTTTTATGGATGGATTTGAGGATGTCAGTGCAGGGGGTACTTTTAAAAATCATTCCACTCAGCCTTCCATAACTGAGTGCAGACTAGCCTGGGAACACAGAATTGTGATTTCCTTTCTCAGGTTTCTCCACTCCAACCCACCAGATATCTCTACCAAGAAGATTTTGACTCTGACTCTATTTGGCCTTCTCCAATTAAGTCTCCTAGTTAGGGGTCTCATCTATTCAATCCAGACTCAGAAATACAGAGGAGTTCCTCGTGGAAAGGAGAGAATTCTCCAACACTAAACTAAACAAGGACACTGAAACACTAGCATTTTCTTTGTCCTATATATATCAATTATGGAAGATTTACTGTTTAGTGCAGTTATTTTCCAAAATACTTGTGTGGTGGCCCTCTTAGTAGAATTTCCATAAGGAACCATAGAGTAGTTCCCAGCTCTGCCTGATAACTTCTGCTGCTCATCTCTCTTCCAAAATGTCCTCCCAAACCTTGCTTTTTAGCCCTCCCATATTTTTCTTGTTCTTATTGAGGTTGGACTTTGATACACTGGCTAATCTTGGCCTCATATATCTGCTTCTTCAAACCCCAATGGTTCAGGATGAGGGCCAACCCCAAATATAACAGAATTATCACTGTGGACAAGCGATGAATCTCCTCTGGTTAGGGCATTCTTCTTTAGACCTATCACTCACTGTAGTCTCTGGTTATTAAATAGAATTAATAACTCTTTTCTTGGTTGGTTTTGGCTTTAACACCAATTTCTACATACCTTCTCAATCTCCTATGTTTGTTGCTAATAGCACAGGATCATCTGTCCACATATGGTTTTAAATAAGAATCAAAGGTGGGTTTTTTTACCTTAACTGATAAATTAACTTTGAATGAAATTATGCAGCTTCTGTCCATTTACAAAATTATTTTGTTTGGGGGTTGGCAGCTGCTGTTTATCTTTTAATTGTATTATTTCTATAATATAAATATGTATGTTTTTCCAGTTAAGTCAGCAAGTACCTAAAACTGCTCAGCTCAGTTCAACAGATTCCACAGAAGGCAACTTAAATGAACTTGACATTACAATAAGATGTTGCAACAACCTGCAGTCCCGAGCTCGCCACCTGCAGCCACACCCATATGTTGTGTACAAGTTTTTTGATTTTGCAGACCATGATACAGCCATCATTCCCAGTAGCAATGATCCACAGTTTGATGATCATATGTGTTTCCCAGTGCCAATGAATATGGATTTGGATCGATACCTTAAGTCAGAGTCTCTGAGTTTTTATGTGTTTGATGATAGTGATACCCAGGAGAATATTTACATAGGAAAAGTCAATGTGCCTTTGATTTCATTGGCACATGACAGGTGTATCTCAGGTAAGCCTGTGTTCTTGATTCTACAAAATTGTAAAAGCAAACTTAAATTGTACCTCAGTGTTATGGATGTGATTTGTTTATAACTAATTTTCCTAACCTTCTCAGAATCCTTAAACTTTGGGCCATTTTTTTTTTAGTTATTTACTGAGCAATTGCTGTAAGAATTATAATATGCATCATATCATACTCTACTTAAAATTAACACTAACCTAATTCCATTAAAATATAGAAAGACTAATACAATTTCATTCTCACTATGTGTTCATTCTCACATTTCTGCTATTCTTGACATATATATATATAGTATACCTGTATATGTTATAAACCTCTGTAGGTACCATGTAGCAGAAGGAGGAGAGAAGACGCTAAGAGCAGTCCCACAGACTCTTACTGTTTTGAATGTTTTTCAGTAAATGCTGCTCAATTTGTTGCATATTGATTTGCAATAATATAACAACTTCCGGTAAAATATATTTAAAATTGGGCTGGGGCTATAGCTCACTTGGTGGAGTGCCTACCTAGCATGTGTGGGATGCTGGGTTCAATTCTCAACACCACATAAAAATGAAATGAAGGTATTGTGTCCATCTACAATAAAAAATATTTTTAAAATACATATATTTTAAAATTATAACAATTTATAGTAATGTAAAGATTTCTTTACATACATAAACTGTTTGAAATTTTAAAATTTTAATATGTTTTTCATTAGACACAAGTCTCTTACAAGCATTTTCAAGTCAAAATGAAAATCAGTACTTGAAATACAACCAGATATGTCTTAGAAGAAGGCTAGGAATTCTGAATAATCCTGAATTTAATTTCAGGGAATTAAAATAGTTATAAATTAATTTCCCATTGTTAAGTCAGTATTATCTTTGAGGCCTTAATTTCTGTAAGAAGTCAGTTTGAGAAACGAACTTATCATAATTCCTCTTTATTTTATTCTCAATGACATTTGAGTTGTAAGTAAAAAATGCTAAAAAAAATTTTTTTTAAATAGAGGGTGGTTCTTTGTTTCTCTTTAATTCATATGTAAATAAAATTTCACTCTTACTAATTAAAAATATTTTTGTAATTTGACAGGACTATTTGAGTTAATAGATCATCAAAAGAATCCTGCGGGCACTATCCATGTTATATTAAAATGGAAATTTGCTTATCTTCCACCAAGTGGATCGATAACTACTGAAGTTGAAGGAAATTTCATACACAGAGAACCAGAAGTTGTTCAGGCACTACCTTCAACATCCTCTGTTAGCACATCAGTTGCAGTGAGTAGCTATAACTTCAAATTTTCTTTCAAACATAAAATTTGAATACAAACTTAATAGCCAAATACCTCTGCCAAAGAAAAAATTGTTGAAACTTTATCTACTATTCACCATACTCATCCTGACATATTGGTTTATCTTAGGTACCAATACCTAAACCTAGACGTTTAACACCTGTAGAGAAGAAAGTGTCTTTTGTGGATATCATGCCACATAGGGATTCTGTAAGTAGTAAATACTCAAAATATGGATTTGTTTTTTTTCTGTAATAAATATTTGAAATAACAAATAGAGATATACTATGACTTACTTGATTTAAATGGGAACAAGTGAATGAAGTACATCTTTTCCCTTTAAAATGACCGCTTTTTTGTTTGGCACTATATAGAAGTGTTAACCATTCATATTCCTTGATCTAAGCCCCTCTCCTGGCTCCATGTCTCTCTGCAGCTACTGTCCCAGTCCTCTGTTCCCACTTACAAAAAAAGTTGTCTAATTCTGCTTCCTTACCTCGTACTGTTTCTTAAACATACTCTAGGAAAATTAATTTTAACTGTCTTAGTAAGGTCACAGTGACTTTTTTTGCAGGGGGTGGACTTATTCAGTTATGTTTTTATTCTGATGGACTTGGCATTCTAAGTGTCAGTTATTTTCTCTTTTTTTACTTTATTTTTTTTAAATTGGTGTGTTATAATTATATAGTAGTGGGATTCATGTGTCATATTCATTAAAGCTCATAACATAATTTTCTCAATCTCCTTTCTTAGTACCTTCCCTTTACCCCCCCCCCTCCTCCTGACCCCTTTTCTCTACTTATCTTCCTTATGTTATCATTTAATTAGTACTTATCATTATATATATATATATATATATATATATATATATATATATATATATATATATGGATTTATTGTGATATATGTGTGCATGAACATAGCATAATGTGGTAGATTTTGTTTCTCAGTACTTCCCATTCCCTCCCTTCCTCTTAATCCCCTTCCTCTAGTGTATTGGTCTCCCTTCTATTTTAATGAGGTTCCCCACTCCCTTTTTTCTCCTTCCTTTCTCCATTCTCTCCGCCACCCCCCCCCCACCCCACCCCCCGCGCCGCCCCTCTCTCTTCCAGAGATGAGAGGAAACATTTGACCTTTGACTTTCTGATTCTGGCTTATTTCACTTAGCATGATGTTCTCCAGTTTCATCTGTTTGCCAGCAAATGACATAATTTCATTCTTTATAGCTGATTAAAACTTCATCACGTATATACCACATTTTCTTTATCCATTCATCTGTTGACAGGCACATAGGTGGTTTTAAAACTTGGCTATTATAAATTGCACTGCTATAAACAGTGGTATGCATGTATCACTATAGTATGCTGATTTTAGTTCTTTTGGATAAATACCAATGTGTGGAATAAGTGGATCATATGCTGATCCCGTTCATAGTCTTTTTTTTTTTCCATTGTAGATGGACATGGTACCTTTGATTTTTATTTTTACATGGTACTGAGGATCAAACCTAGTGCCTCACACATACTAGGCAAGTGCTCTACCACTGAGCTACAACCCCAGCCCCCCATTCCTGGTCTTTTAATGAATCTCCATACTACATTCCAAAGTAGTCGTTCTAATTTGCAATACCACTAACAATGTAAAAGTGTACCTTTTCCTCTAAAGGCTCACCAGCATTTATTGTTATTTGTATTCTCGATGAATGGCATTCTAACTGAAATGCAATGAAATCTCAGTATAGTTTTGATTTTCATTTCCCTGATTACTATGGATGTTAAAACATTTTTCATATATTTATTGCCCATTTCTATTTCTTCTGAGAAATATCTGTTTAGTTGTTTGTTATTTGATTGGGTTATGTTTTTTCCGTATAAGTTTTTAGAGTTCTTTATGTACTCTGGATATTAATCCCCTATTGGAAGAGTAGATGGCAAAGATTTTCTCCCATTCTATAGGCTCTGTCTTCTTGATCTTGTTTCCTTTGCTGTGCAGAAGCAAATTTGATGTCATCCCACTTTGATTCTTGGTTTTATTTCTTGAACCTAAGAATCGTATTAAGGAAGTTGGTGCCTGCACCAGTATGTTGCAGTTTTGATTCTGTGTTTTCTTCTAACAACAACAGTGTTTCTGGTCTAATTCCTAGGTTTTTGATCCACTTTGAGTTGATTTTTGTTCAGGGAGACAGAGATAGATCTATTTTCATTCTATATCTGTGTATCCAGTTTTCCCAGCACCATTTGTTTAAAAGGCTGTGTTTTCTCCAACTTTTTTTTTTTTTTTGGCATCTTTATCCTTTGACAAAGATGACAGTATCTATGTGAATCTGTCTCTGTCTTCCATTATTTTCCATTAGTCTTTATGTCTGTTTTTATGCCAACACCATGCTGTTTTTGTTATTTTACCTCTGTAGTATAATTTGAGATCAGGTGTTATGGTGCCTTTGGCATTGCTCTTATTGTTGGTATTGCTTTGGCTTATCCTGGGTCTTTTATTGTTCCATATGAATTTTAGGACGTTTTTCTAGTTCTGTGAAGAACGTCATTGTTATTTTGATGGGTATCACATTGAATCTGTAAATAACTTTTGGTAATATGGCTTATTTATTCTTCCAATAACATGATATGTCTTTCCATCTTCTGAGGTCATCCTCATCTTCTTAATGCGCTACTATTTTTTTTTATTGTAGAGGTCTTTTACCTTCCTAGTTAGCTTTATTCCCCAGGTTGTGGTGTTGTAGTTTTTTTGTCTGTTTAAGGCTACTGAGAATTGAATTGTTTCCCTGATTTCTTTCTGAACAGATTCATTATTAGAGTATAGGAAAGCTATAATTTTTATATGATGACATTGTAATCTGCTGCTTTGCTAAGTTTGTCAGTTCAAGAAGTCTTGTGGATTTTTTGAGGTCCTCTAAGTACATGATCATATTGTTAGCAAACAGAGGTAGTTTGATTTCTTCCTTTCCTGTATATCCTTTTAATTTCATTCTCTTGCCTGATTGCTCTGGCTCGAGTTTCAAGAACTATTATTGAATAGGAGTGGTGAGACTGGATATTTTTGTCTCATTCTGTATTCTAGAGGAAATGCTTTCAGTTTTTCTCCATCTAATCTGATGTTGGTTTGAGTTTTATAGTGTTTATGATGTTGAGTTAAGTTCTTCAGTCCCTAGTTTCTTCAGTGTTTTAACATGAATGGGTGCTGGATTTTGTCAAAGGCTTTTTCTGCATCTATTGAGATGTGAGTTTTGTCCTTAATTTTATCCATTTGATGAATTAACATTTATTGATTTGTATATGCTGAAACAACCTTGTTTCCCTGAGATGACTCCAACTTGATCATGGTGTATAATCTTCTTAATGTATTCTTAAATGAAGATTGCTAATATTTTTGTAAAAAATTTTTCCATCTATGTTCTTCAGGGATATTGGTCTAGTGTTCTTTCATTGATGTATCAAAGTGATACTGTATTCACAGCATGAACTTTGGAGTGTTCCCTCCCTCTCTATTTTATGAAATAATTTGAGAAAGATTGGCATTAGCTCTTCTTTAAAGGTCTGATAGAACTCAGATGAGAATCCATCTGATCCCTGACTTTTCTTAGTTGCAAGATTTTTTTGGCTTTTTGTTTGTTTGTTTGTTTGTTTTTTAAAGTTGTAGTTGGCCACAATTTATTTATTTATTTGTGGTGCTGAGGATCAATCCAGGGCTTCACACATGCTAAGTGAGCACTCCACCACTGAGCCATAACCCCAGCCCCGAGATTTTTTTTTTTTTGTTACCTCTTAGTCTTTTTAGGTTTTCTGTATCCTTTTGGTTCAATTTCAGTAGATCTTATATGTCTAGAAATTTTTCAATGCCTTCTAAATTTTTCAAATTATTGGAATATTAGTGTTATGGTTTATATATGAGATGTCCCCTGAAGGCTCATGTGCAAGACTAAGCAAGAATTTTCAGAGATGAAATGATTATGAGAGGTATAACATAATCAGTGGATTAATCCACTGATAGGGATCAACTGGGCAGTAACTATAGGCAAGTAGAGTGTAGCAAGAGGAAGCAGGTCACTGGGGGTATGTCTTTGGGGTTCATATTTTGTCCTTGGTGGATAGAACTATTTTCTCTGTTTCCTGGATGCCCTGTTCTGTGCTTCTATCCTCCACCACATCCTTCTAGCATGATTTTCTGCCTCACCTTGGCCCTAGAGCTGTGAAGTCAGCTGATCATGAACTGAATCTCTGAAACCACGAGCCAAAATAAACTTTTCCTCCTAAGAATTGTTCTTGTCAGATGTTTTCATTACAGCAACAAAAAAATGAATAAAACATAAGTTTTCAAATTAGTCCCTACTGTTTGCTGGATTTCAGCAACATGTATGATGATTATGTCTTTTTTCATCTCTAATTTTATTAAGTTGGGTCTTCTCTCTTTTTGTATTAGTTTTCTGTAAGGGTTTATCAACCTTGTATATATATTCAAAGAACCAGCTCTTTGTTACTTTGATCATTTGTATTATTTAATGTTTATTTCGTTAATTTCAGCTCTAATATTAAGTATTACCTGTCTTCTACTGGTTTTCAGATTGGTTTATTTCTTTTCTAGGACCTTAAGAATGTAATATTAGATGGTTTGTTTTGGGATCTTTTGTTTTTCTCATGTAGACACTTAATGCTATAAACTTTCCTCTTAGAACCACCTTCATACCATCCCAAAGATTTTGGTATATTGTATCAATATTCTCATTTGATTCTAGAAATTTTTTTGTTTCTCTTTTTTTTCTCTTATTCTTTTCTCATTCTAAAGATTATTATTTAATCTTCGTGTGTTTATGTGGTTTCTATAGTATTGCTTGTTGTTGATTTCTAATTTCATTCCAATATGTTAAATGTTAGGCATTATATCACTTTTTTATGTGCTAAAGCGTTGTTTTGTGACTCAAACTATAGTCTGTTTTGGAGAAGATTCCATGAGCTTCTAAGAAAGTAAATTCAGCTCTTGGATGAAATATTTTATAGATATCTTTTAGGTCGATTTGCTCTATGTTATTATTTAAGAAAGAAGTACCTTTATTGATTTTATGTCTAAATTACCTGTCTGTGGGTGAGAATGGTGTTTTGAAATCACCCAGTATTATTATATTGGGGTCTATCTGAGACTTAATGTCAAGAGTGTTTATTTAATAACCCAATAAATAAATGGGGAGATGAATTAAACAGATACTTCTCACACAAAGAAATACAAATGGCCAACAAATATATGAAAAATACGTCCAACACTATTAGCATTTAGGGAAATGCATTCAAACCACACTGATTTAATGCAATTTCTATTAAAATCCCAATAATATTCTTCATAGAAATGGAAAAAGCAATCATGAAATTTATCTGGAAAAATAAGAGGCCCAGAATAGCCAAAGGAGACCTTAGCAAGAATAGTAATGCAGGAGGCATCACAATACCGGATCTTAAATTATACTAAAGCTATAGTAACAAAAGCAGCATGGCATTGGCACCAAAACAGACATGAGGACCAATGGAACAGAATAAAAGACACAGAGACACACAACCACATAAATACAGTTATCCCATCTTAGACAAAGGTACCATAAACATACATTGGAGAAAAGATAACTTCTTCAACAACTGATGCTGGGAAAACTGGAAATCCATATGTAGCCAAATGAAATTGAGCCTCTCTCTCTCTCACCTTGTACAAAACTCAACTCAAAGTAGATCAAGGAGCTAGGCATTAGACTAGAGATCCTGCACTTATTAGAAGAAAAAGTAGGCCCAAGTCTCCATCATGTCACTTTAGGAACTGACTTTCTCAATGAAACTCCTAAAGTACAAGAAGTAAAATTGAGAATCAATAAATGAGATGGTGTCAAACTGAAAAGCTTCTTCACAGCAAAGAAAACAATCAAGAATGTGAACAGAGATCCTATAGAATGGGAGAAAATCTTTGCTACCTGTATTTCAGATAGAGCATTAATCTCCAGGTTATACAAAGAACTCAGAAAACTTAACACCAAAAAAACCCCAAATAACCCAATCAATAAATGGGCAAAGGAACTGAACAAGCACTTCACACAAGAAGAAATACAAATGGTTATAAAATATATAGAAACAATGTTCAACATCTCTAGCAATTAGAGAAATACAAATTAAAACTACATTGACAAGATAGAGGACACAGAGACAACCCTACATAAATATGGTTATATCATACTAGACAAAAATGCCAAAAACATTCACTAGAGAAAAGATAGCCTATTCAACAAATGGTGCTGGCAAAACTAGAAATCCATATGTAGCAAAATGAAATCAAACTTATGTCTCTCACGCTGCACAAAAGTCAACTCAAAGTGGATCAAAGAGCTCAGACTCTAAAACCCAGGAGGGTATGAAATGAGATGATCCAAATTCTGAAAGAAAACAACTGCCAGCCAAGATTATTATATCCAGTAAAATAAACAAAGTAAAAATGAAAACTTTTCAAGATAAGGATAAAAGAAATAATGGTTACTAAGCCAGCACTACAAAAAACACTTAAATACTACCCACAGAAGACCTCAAAAAGCAAACCCCAGAACTCTAAATGGGTGAATCTCACTGGAAGAACAGTTAAACAAATGAAAATTAAGACTGAATTAAATACCACTACCATATACATCCATAAGAATGGGACTCTAACTAGAATAATGAATTCTGCTGTCATGTATAACCAAAAGAACCAATTAAAAAGAGTAAATTAAAAATGTGAAACAAATCAAAATGTCAGGAAATAAAAATCTTTCCATAATAATTCTAAATGTAAATGGTCTCTATTCTCCAATTAAAAGACACAGACTTGCTTAGTGGGTTAAAAAGTCAAAGTACAACTATATACTATGTTTTTGAACTATATGCTATATGAAATAAATCCTTAATGTTCATTGGACTCATTTAATCCTCACAGTAACCCCATGTACTTCATACTAGAATTATTCCTATTTAAAGATGTAGAAAGTAATTTTTTTTTGCTTTTATTTTTTTATTAATTTTTTTTAATTTGTTCTTTTTAGAAATACATGCATTAGAGTATATTTTGACATACATGACTTATTCTAATTAGAACCCCATTCTTGTGGTTGTACGTGATGTAGAGTTATACTGGTCATATATTCATATATAAGAAACTTATATCTAGTTCATTTTACTGTTTTGTGGAAAGTAATATTTAGAGATGCTAAGAAAACTTGCTCATGGTTAAAGTAGTAAAGCTGGTGTTTGAATATAGGTAGCCTGATTCCTAAGTAAATGACCATAAAAATTAAAAAGACATCTAGAGAGAGATGTTTGTTGCAATATTAGTCATAATATCTAAAAATCATGAAATAGTTAAGTCCAACAGTAGTGAAATAGTTCATTAAACCATGATACACTTATCAATATAGGTGTTATTTTAAATTATATTTTCCCAAAGTTTCATAATAGGAGAAAATTGTTATATTAATTTTTAAAATGTTAACAGAATATATTGTGTTTATAACACAAATCACCATATAAATAAAAATTTTAATTACATAAAAATTATAAATAGTTGGGCACAGTGAAACATGTGTGCCTGTAATCCCAGCGTCTTGGAAAGCTGAGCCAGGATTGCAAATTGGAGGCCAATCTGGGCAGTTTGTAGGACCCTGTCTCAAAATAAAAACTGAAAACGGCTGGAGATGTATCTCAGTTATAAATCACCTCTGGGTTTGAATCCCAGTACCACAAAACAAAACAATAATAATAATAATTTAGTTATAAAGTAATAAAAATCTAACACATTATTAAAAATATTACTATTGAGTAGTAGGAATATAGATTTGTATTCATTTATTTCTTTTATATATTATTTATCTTTTACACATTCTTTATTGGGCAAGTTTAATTTTAAAATAGTAAAAATTATAAATTACATTTTAAAAATCAACAAAATTTTGAAATGCTGGAATAATAGTTAACTGTAAGTTGATATTTAGCATAATAAAAAAATAATACTGATTGTAGGAAATATAACTATTTTACTATATATAACTTTCTAAGTTGTACAAGTAATATATAATCATCATAGAAATATTAGAAAATATAAATAAGAAAATAAACAATAAAAATAAAATTAGGCCTGGTGTGGTATCACATGCCTGTAATTCCAGCGGCTCAGGAGGCTCCGGAGAATCACAAGTTCAAAGCCAGCCTAAGCAACTTAGTGAGGCCCTAAGCAACTCATCAAGACCCTGTCTCTAAATAAAATATTTTTAAAAAGACTGGGGATGTGGCTCAGTGGTAAAGTACCCCTGGGTTCAATCCCTGGTACCAAAAAACAAAATTAAATAAAATTACATTTCTACAAACCTACAACTCAATTTTGGTGAATTTTCTTCCATATTTGCAAATGCAAATGTCCAACAGTGCCCTATTGTCAGACATTTGCATTGCTATACTTGTATTAAATCCTATGTACATATACTTTAAAGAATTTCCATTTGGGGATGAAGCTCATTGCTAGAGCACATGTTTAGCATACGTGAGGCCCCGAGTTCAGTCCCCAGCACCACAAAACAAAAACAAAAAGTGTATTCATCAGTTTATTGAAGTACACTAAAGTAATTAAATTTATTGTCACATGGGTGACTATTTTATTTCTTGTTAGTTTTTATTTGTATATATACACACATTCATTTATATGTATATATATATATATTTGTAAAAGTCTTAGAATAATAATATACATTCATTCATGTTTTCACATTAGTGCAAGGAGACTTCGCCTCCTCCTGAAGATATGAAGGAAATTTCACCAGAAGTGGATCATACAGCAAAAATAGAAATTAATACAACAACTATTTCAAATATTCCCAAGGTATGCAATTATATTAAAAATATTTTGAAAGGTTTAATTTGATTCTTGAAGGCTTTGTCTTAGTATTGATGTGGTTTGAGAAATGATAATATTTATCCTATTTTTGTATGAGAATTCCTTGCATTAAAAACATTAAAAATATGACAAGTACAATTATTAATTATGTTAAATTTGACAGCTGCAATTATACTGGTAGTGGCAGACAACAAATAGATTATGTGAATTCAAGTCTTAATAATTTTTTAAATTATTTTTAATTAATTTTTAAAAATCAAAACTAACTATCCATTTTGAGATAAATGCATTTTAGTATATATTAAGGTTTTCATTTATATGCATATTTTTATTTCATTTTTCATTTTCTATGTAATTTTTCATTTTATAATGAGTGTTTCACATATATATTGCATATCTGTATATTTCTCAAATTTACATGCTTTATCATTCAGATGCTTCAGCAAGCATACTATAAGGGTTGGAGTTGTAGCTCAGTGGTAGAGCTTAGTATGTGCGAGGCCCTGGGTTTGATCCTCAGCACCACATAAAAATAAATAAATAAAATAAAGGTAATGTGTCCAACTACAACTAAAAAAACAAATGTAAAGGACTGGGGCTGTAGCTCAGTGGCAAAGCGCTTGCCTAGCATGCATGAGGTACTGGGTTCGATCCTCAGCACCACATAAAAATTAACAAATAAAGGCATTCTGTTCATCTACAACTACAATTTTTTATGTTAAAAAGAAGAATACTATAAAATGTGATCTAAGCAATAATAAATATAGGAGTGTGCTTTTCTTTCAGCAGGTTTCTCAGGAAGGCAATATAGCTAAGGTAAAAGAGAATACTGAGAAAATCCAGCAAGAAAAAGATGATGATGTATCTTTACTCTCTGAGGGTCAACTTGCAGAACAAAGCTTGGCTTCTTCTGAGGATGAAACAGAAATAACAGAAGAATTGGAACCAGAAGGTGACTTTCTTTTCTAAAATCCCATTATTTGCTTTACTCTTTATTTTGTTTCATCTGTTAGCATATGCATCATAAAACATCATCTAATAGCAAGATCTACCTCATCATATCCATTTCTTGACAGAAACTATGGGTTATAGTTCATTAATCTGCTTAGCTATTGTTAGCTATAATTTTGTATCTCTTCTAAGTCAGCGTGGATCTCCATAATAGAATAGAAATGTCATTACTGACCTGTTTATGTTTTAAACAGTTTCATATTCTCTTTGGGGGTCAGTATTATCAGTTGGATTACTCTACCGTCTTGACCTTTTAAAAATCAAAACTAAGAATCCTGACCAGAGATCAACAAATATATGAGAAAATGTTCATCATCTTCAGCAATTAGAGAAATGTAAATCAAAACTACGCTAAGATTTTATCTCGCCTCAGTCTGAATGGCAGTTATCAAGAATATAAACAGCAATAAACGTTGGCAAGGATGTGGGGGGGAGGGTACACTCATATGTTGCTGGTGGGAATGCAAATTGGTGCAACCATTATGGAAAGCAGAATGAAGATTCCTCCTAAAACTTGGAATGGAACCACCATTGACCCATCTATCCCACTTATTGGTTTATACCCAAAGGACTTCAAATCAGCATATTATAGTGATGGAGCCACATCAGTGTTTATAGTAGCCCAATTCCCAATAGCTAAACTATGGATCCAACCTAGGTGCCTTTCAACAGATGAATGGATTTAAAAAATGGATTTAAAAAATTATATATATATATATATATATATATATATATATATATATATATATACACACACACACACACACACACACATACATATATGGTGGAATATTACTCAGCCTTAAAGAAGAATGAAATTATGGCATTTGCTGGTAAGTGGATAGAGTTAGAGAATATCATGCTAAGAAAAATAAGCCAATCCCAAAAAAGTAAAGGCCAAATATTTTCTCTAATATGCAGATGCTAATTTACAATTGGAGGGGGGCCACTAGGGAAGAATAGAGTTACTTTAGATTAGGTAGAGAGGGTTGAAGGGAGGGGAGGGGATATGCGGATAGGAAGGATATAGACTGAATCAGACATTATTACCCTGTGTACATATATAACTATATGATAGGTGGGATTCTACACCATGTATAACCAAAGAATGAGAAATTATACTCCATTATATACGATGAATCAAAGTACATTCTACTGTCATGCATAACTAATTAAAACAAATTTTAATTAATTAAAGTATTTAAAAAAGAATCCTGACCAGTAAAAGACAACTTACTGAATGGTTTCATTTATTTAAAAGCCTAGAAAAGCAAACATAGTGATAGAAAGCAGGTTAGTGCCAGGCGCAGTGATTAATGCCCATAATCCCAGGCAGCTTGGGAGGCTGAGGCAGGAGCATCTCGAGTTCAAAGCCAGCCTCAATAACAGCAAGGCACTAAGCAACTCAGTGAGACCCTGTCTCTAAATAAAATACAAAAGAGGGCTGATGAGGCTGGGTTTGTGGCTCAGCGGTAGAGCACTCGCCTGCACATGCAGGACCCTGGGTTCGATCCTCAGCACCACATAAAAGTAAATAAGTGAAATAAAGGTATCCAACTACAACTAAAAAAGAAATATGGCTAGGAATGTGGCTATGTGGCCAAGTGCCCCTGAGTTCAATCCCCATTACCTCCCCCAACAAAAAAAGAAAGAAGGTTAGTGGGCTGAAGAAGAATGAACCAGAACATGGAGCAGCAGAGAAGAGATTACAGAGGGGTCTGAGGAAACTTTGGGGATTATTGGATATGTTCACTTTCTTAATTGTGGTGATGGTGTCACAAAATTAAACATATCCCATTTCAGGTTTTTCTTTTTAAATGTGTATAGTTTATTATATGTCACTTTTACCTTAGTAAGCAGTCGAAGTTTTAAAACTCTTAAACAGCAAGGATAACATTGATTTTTACACAATATTACTGGTTAGATTTTTAGAAAACATCTGTTATGCTTCTATCTAAATTTTGTTTAATTTTATACTACAACAAACTACATATTTATTTTTATTTCCTTTGTATTTTACCAAAATTTACCTTGGAATTTCTGTTCATTCTTTTTTCTAAAATGTAATGTATGTGTAAACATATTTGCTGCTAAAAAGGATCTAGAAATAATTGTCATATTGTTCTTTTAAGTTTATCATGTGTGCTTGTTTCTATTTCACAAGGTATAAATAAAAATGGTTTAACTTGGGTAAACATATGTACCTTTTTATTTTTTAACAGATGAAGAGGATAGATCAGATTCTGACAGTGATGATTGTATTATTCCAAGTCCTATCTCCAATAATATCAAACAGGTTAGTAGCTTGATGCCAACTAGAGATGTTCTGAAATAAGGCTGCCTTTGTTCATAGTATATCCTTCTTCATGATGAAGATCTTTTATTGTTGTTGTTATTATTGTTGTTGTTGTTCAGGTACTGGGGATTGAACCCAGGGGTACTTAACCATCGAGCCACAATCACCAACCTTGTTTTTTTATTTTTTTATTTGAGACAGGGCCTTGCTGAGGCTGGCTTTGAAATTGGCAATCCTCCTGCCTCAGCCTTCCAAGTTGCTGGGATTACAGGTGTATGCCAGTTCACCTGGCATAAATGAAAATCTTACAGAAAAATATTTCTGGAAAATTATTAATATATCATAATCTTAATAAGTTATCATATAGTACAAATCAGTTTTATTTATGATTTCATTATATGATGGACTACAACATGAAAGCATTTTATTTTTTTACCAAGACACCTAACACCAATAAGCTTAGACAGTTACTTGCTAAAACCAGCTAACCTCCCTGACTCCTTTTCAGGAATATTCTACAAAGATATATTCACTCAGCTCTGAACTTCTGAGAATTCAAAATGTCAGATTGCATTTGAAATTATAACAGGTTGCTTATATGAATTCATAGACTATGCATATCTAAAGATGTCCCCTGATAAACTGTTAAAATTATTTCATTTCTGACAAAAAAATTAAACCATCTCAGAATGTAATTAATTTGGGGCAGGAATTGTTTGTTTTATGGCACATTGCAGAAAAGGAATGTGTAAATTAAAACTTTCTCTCAAAAGAGAATAGTATTTTAAATATATGTAGGAAGTGTATTGTCTACTGGAGTAATTTTTACTGTAGGAGGGAAGTTTTTATAAAGTAAATGTGAGTGAAGTAAAAAGCCCTAGCATTTTCTGTTCATTTACATTAATTTTCCTAAAATGATTAATTTCACTCCTTTTTTTAGAATTTCTACTTTATTGGTAAGAATTATAATATTTCTTTTAACATTTCTTTCAAACAATCTTAACTTAATATCTCTGCAAATCAAAACCATTTATAAGAACATGTTGTCACAGATGCCTCCATGAAAGAAATGTACATTGTTTGTGTATTTGAGAAGTACAGAGCATTTCATCTGTCCAAAATTTGACTATTGTTATTATCATTATTATTTATGATAGTATCATCTAACTAAGAGAAACTTGACATATGCAATCTTCATCATTTAAAACTGATAAATCAAGGAAGGAATTTTACATATGGTTGCCTGAAGACTTTTATCTATAGCACTCAGTGCAATTAAGTTTAATGTTTTTGCTTAATCACATCATAAATTTTTAAATAATTTTATGAAACCAATGAATGAAAATTCTCTACGCTCTCATTAGAACAATTTGATAATAGTGTCAGTGGGAAAATGAGTCCCTTGTACAGGATTTAGCCATAAACAGAACCCATATGAGATGATATATAGGCAGATAGGTAGGTAGGTAAGTAGACAGGTAGATATTGAAGGAGATTTATTGAAAGAATTGGCTCCTTTGATCATGGAGACTAAGAAGTGCCAGATCTGTATTCAGTAAGCAGGTGACTCAGGAGAATTAATATAGTTCCAGATTGAGTCCAAAGGTCTGAGAAACAGGAGAACCTTTGGTATAAATTCTGGTCTGAAAGCCATCAGGAACCAAAAAGAACCAGTGTTTCAGTCCAAGTCTGAAGACAGGAAAAAAAAGACCCTTGTCCCACTCAAGCAGTCATTGCAGGAGGAGTTCCCTCTTAGTCTTTTTATTCTGTTCAGGTCCAACTGATTGGAGGACACCTACCCAGATTAGAGAGGATAGTATGCTTTACTCATTCTACCAATTCAAACCTTAATCTCATCTAGAAAACCCTCCCTAACACCTGGAATACTGTTGGACCCCATGGCCCAATCAGGTTGTCAAATAAAATTAACCACTACACCATTTTACTAGAACCCTCCATTCACCATAAGCCTGCATGTTTGACTCAAACATTGCCTTCTCCTGTATCAATAGTTCTGTGAGTTTGTGCAACTTCATCAGGTTTTTTATGATTTAAGCTCCATGATTTAGCCTTTTGAACATAAAAATATGAGAAATGAGGTACTATGTCAGTCCTGGGTTCTGTGGAGACTCGTACCCAAGGACATGTTATCTTGTCAATTTACAAATGGCACTCAGACCTTTTGTTATAATTGAGTGATTCCCATGAACTTACTGCCTGCAGTTTGTGATTGCTTCTTCCCACAATAAGTAAACACAGTGTTCCATTCCTGCTTTCAGGAAGCGTCTATACTTATTGGTAAGAAGTGCTCATGAAAAGCCAAGTGGTAATTCAACAGTTAAATTACAGCTAAAAAACAGTGTCAGGAGACAGTATCAATGATTTATGTCATAGTCATATACTTGAGCTAAAGAATGCACAGTGAACTTCCAACCCATCCTTCTTATTTGCCAAATGAGTAAACTGAAATCTTGATAGAAAAAGTGACTTGCTCACAATCATTCCACTAATAAAGGATGTTTGTAGGGGGAGAACTCAGAGTGGTTTTTTTAATATATGTCATGAAGGATATGCCCATGAGCTGGCCCACTGGCCTCCTTCCCTTTCTTGTGGGCTGCATGTCTTCTTTTAATTGTTTTAGATTGCATTTCTCTGCCTCACTTATTTGTTACCCAAAGATAGTCACAAGATAAATGTGCATGCCCAGGAAAGAGACCTAATTAGCCCTACCTGGCTTCTGCATTGGCCCCGTCTTTTCAGATGTGTACTGTTCATCCAGTCACACAGTAAGAAAGAGTACCCCGCTATAACTGTGACATCTGAACATGGGAAGAAAATCAGGTGCACTTCTAATACAGGGAAGGATGCACAGTGTGTTTCGCAAGTCAAGAACGTGCTAATAGAGCAGCCCTCCTGTGGAAAGGGACAAGGAAAGGAGGCCTCCATTACAATGCAGCAGGCCAAACATTTTGGATTTTACTTTACAGTAAATACTAGGGCACAGTACAATCATTATTTTAATTTTCTAAACACTTTATTCATCATGTAAAATTAACTTTAAATATATGGGAAATTTTTGTCTAAATTATATCATCTTAGATTAGTGATGCTTAGCTGAAGGCACTTTTTCCCCCAAGAGACATTTGGCAGTATCTGGAGACATTTTTGTTTTTTACATTGGGAGAAACTGCTACTGGCATCCCAAGGGCAGAAGTCAAGGTTGCTGCTAAGCATGCATTGATGTTCAGGACCCACAACAAAGAGTCATCTGTCTCAAAGTATCAGTGGTACATAGGCTGAGAATTCCTGCCCTAGACCTACAATAGAACCATGTATGTGTTGGCAGTGTTGCTAGCCCTTCAGTGAAGTTGTACATTGCTCTTAACTAAGGAAGAACAAAGAACTATGATTCAACAAAGACTTTTTAGCAAACGAAAAACTTCCTCTAAAGTAGTCAAGTAATCCTGGGTTAGGACTGCTCTTTCTGCTTCCAAGATGGTGCCTTATTGCAAGAGAACTCTCTTCAATTTTTGCCCTTTTATGAAGGTGCTAAACCCACTTAGGCACATGGAGCTCTTGTGACTTAATCACCTCCTGAAGGCAATTAGTATTTTTCCTTTGTAGTAAACTAATGTTTTTTTTTTTTTTTCTTGTTAATTCAGGAAAAGTAATTTGTGTTACTTTGCTATAGCCTAATACAGTCTTCACTTCCTGTCCAAAATCTGACTTCCTCTAATGGTTTTAGATGCTATCTCAAAATTGTGAACATCATTTAAAGCAAGCAATTCTTCATGCCTCAGTAACCATTAATCATGTCTTATGTACTTTTAAAAATTCTGTTTTCAATTGAACGTACAGACCAGTCTTACATTAGCAGGTGAAATTTAGTGTTGTTAAATTATATACCAAATAGAATAAAAAGGTATAATCTGTAAGTATGGAAACAAAACTAAAGAAATCATTATAAAAGTGCATGCTATGGCTTAACTGATAATGTCTCCTTCAAAGTTCATGTTGAAATTTTATCCCCAGTGCCACAGTATTAAGAACTGCGGGAAGTCATTCAGTCATGAGGGCTCCATGACCACAAATGGGATTAGCACCCTTTTGAAAGGGCATGAAATTAAAGAGAGTCTCTTGCAATAAGGCACCATTTTGCAAACAGAAAGAGCAGTCCTCACCAGACACCATACCAACCATGGTGTTGGTCTTGAACTCCTCAACCTTCATGACTGTGGGGAATAAATTTTATTATTTATAAATTACCCAGTCTGTATATTCTGTGCAAATGGACTCAGATAGCCAAATACAGCATTTTTATAGATAACAACAATTTTTCTGCAAACCGTTTAATACAAAAAAAGGAACCTTCCGTTAAATATTGAAAAAGTGGTAAAAAGAATAACTGTATACCTTTATTCACATTTTATTAACCATTATACCCATATTCACATTTTGCTACATTTTTATCATTTCTGTTCTCTCATATGAGTATATGTGCATATACTTGTATTTTTGTGTGTGTGTATGTATGTGTGTGGTGCTGGGGATTGAACCCAGGGCCTTGTGCATACAAGGCAAGCACTCTACCAACTGAGCTATATCCTCAGCCCTTATATTTTTATTTTTAAACACATTCTTATGTACATAATTGTTATGAACCATTTGATAATTGCAGAAATCATGCTCCTTTATCTCTAAATACTACAGAACAATAATAAAGATTGTTATATAATTCTGCAGATATAGGGTGGGAAGAACTCTATTTCTCCTGCTAAACCCTCAGAACAATATGCTAACAACATTTCTATGACTAGCTGTTTGTGGGGTTTTCCTCCATACACCAAGGAGATCACCATCTGAGTGACTTTAATCCTGACACCATCTACCTAGAGGAGGAAACTTCAGATCCTACAGGCTAAGACTCAGCCCCACAAGACTGCCCCCCACTTCTGATACCAGTCTCACCTCCACCTTGTTTGGCCTGTGCTTCTGACCAAATGACCATAAATCAGGATTCCCACAACTCTCTTCTTATTTTCAATTAATTTGCTAGAATGGCTCATAGAACTCAAGGAAACCCTTATCTCTTTACTGGCTTATTCTAAAGCATATTACAAAGGACATAGATGAAGAGAGACATAGTGCAATGTATGTGAGAAGGAACCAGAGCTTCCATGCCCTCTGGCTGTGCACCCTCCAGGAACCTCCTCCTACCTCAGAGCTCTCCAGTCCCATTCTTTTTGGGTTTCATGGAGGCTTCATGGTATAGGTATTATGATTATATCATTGGCCATTGATGACCAACTTAGCCTTCAGCCCCTCTCCCCTGTCTTCAAGTTAGGAGAGACAGGGCTAAGAGTCTTCTGGTAACCAGTTCCCAGGCACCAGTCATTTTATTAGTATGCAAAAGACACTCTAATCACTCCAGAGGTTCCAAGGACTTTTTTAAAATATTTTTTTTAGTTGTCAATGGACCTTTATTTTATTTATTTATATTCAGTGCTAAGAATCAAACCCAGTGCTCACACATGCTAGACAAGCACTCAACCACTGAGCTACAACCCCAGCCCTCCAAGGATTTTAAGTATCACATGTCAGGATGCTGGACAAAGACAAAATATTTATTTCACAATAAAACACTAATCTATAGTTCTCATTAAAACTTTGCCAGTTGTTCCTATAGTATCATTTATAGCATTTTATTAATCTGGTCCAAGATCCAATCCAAAGTACATATTGCACTTTCTTTTTATGTCTCTTTGGCCTGCATTAATTTGTAATGGTTCCTCAGCATTTGTTTTGGTCTTTTATAACCCTAACTTTTTTTTTTTTAAGACTACAGTCCATTTATATTGTAGAATATCCTTCAATTTGATTTTGTCTAGTATTTCCTCAAGATCAGATTCTGGTTATACATTTTGTTGGGAATTCTGTAAAAACAGTGCTGTGTCCTTTACAGTGCATCTGCTCAGGGGTAATCAGGTGTCATTTTGTTCAGTTTTGATGTCATTAACTTTAGTTGAAGTATTGTACTGCACATCCTTTTTTAAGCTTAAAAATACTTGTGGTTTATTCGTGTTTTTGTTGTTTCTTCTTTAGGAACTGTGTCAGATAGAAAGCTCAGGACAGTGATACATAACCGTCATGAGAAGAAAGGCATGTTAGAAACCTTTCTATTAGTGTAACAAAATACCTGAAATAAGCAGCTTATAGAGAGAAAGGTTTATTTTGGCTCACAGTTTTAGAGGTTTCAGTCCCTCGTCAGTTGGCCACATTGCTTTGGGACGTGTGACAAGGCAACATGTCATGGCAGCAGTGCAGGGCAAAGGAAACCTGTTCAATTGATTGCCAGAGATGAAAGAAGAGGGGCCAGGATCCCAGTAGCCTCCTCAAATCAGTTCATCATTCATTAGCAGCTACTGTGTATTAGGCAGACATAAACGAAGCAGCCCCTTCCCTTTATAAAGGAATTCACAGTCTGTGGAGGACAAAGTTATAGTCAACCATCCAGATCCACAGATTCTGCTCGTCTATGGGTTCAACCAACCTGAAATCAAAGTTTTTTTGGGGGGAAATGTATCTGTACTGAAGATTTACAAGTTTTTTCTCATCAGTATTCCTTAAATACACTAATAATATTTACATAGCACTTACATTGTGTTAAGTATTATAAGAAATCTAGAGGTTATTTAAAGAATTTGGGAAGACATGTTGTAGGTTATGTGCTAACAGATATACCAAATGCTATACCATTTTTTATTAGGGACTTGAGCATCTGAGGAGGGGGTGATCCTAAAACCAATATCCCAAGGATACAGAGGGGCAGCTGCATAAAGCCTGGTGATCAATGCTGGAATGGAGTGGAGGGGTGCCTAAGTCAGCCTCAGGGGCCTTGATCAAGAATGACTTTCTAGAGTTAGTACAGTTTGAGCCAGTGTTGAAGATGATTAGGAGTTAAGCAGAACTGGGAAAGGATCTATATAGGCCAAAGAAATACAAAGAATGAGAGAACCTGAAGCATGGCTTCTGCTGCGATTCGAGTGGCTTTAGCATGAGCTAAGCCTATTATGGCATTGAGGAGCCCCCAGAAGAATAGGCTGAAAAGGCGGGCACAGTCCAGGGCATTGGGGCCTCTGAATTGGCTTTTGGTTATTGTTATTTGAGATGGGGTCTCACTGTGTTGCCAAGGGTGGCCTCAAACTCCTGAACCCAAGCGGCCCTCCTACCTCGGCTTCCCAAGTAGCTGGAATATACAGGTGTGCACCACTGTGCCTGTCTTCCTCTGAGTAATTTTAAGGAATAGGGAAAAAAGATCACTCATTCATTAAAAACATATTTAATGAGCATATGCTGTGTTGCAAGCCTTGTTCTAAGGACTGGGAATACAGCAGTGTATAAGAGAAATAGGCTTTTGTTCTTATGGAATTTATGCTCTCAAAATGCATTTTAAAAGATACTGTTAATTAATGTAAATAGATTTGAGAATAAACTAGTTTAAAAGTAATAAAGAAACCCTCATCTATAATTAGTCTTTTTGAAATTTTCTCTATTCTATAATGTTCCAGAATTAAAACTAGAAGTAGTGTCCTAGATAAATATCATTTATGCCAATTACCCTATGAATTTGAATTATCTAATACACTGTGTAAGCAATTCAAGATCATTCAGTTTTCTTCATGTTACACAATTTGACAGCTCATAGTTATTATCTTACAAATTTTGATCCTTAAAAGGAATCTAACAGATTTCCCAGGACTTCCACACATTGCTTGGTTCTTTCTCTTTTCTTCATGTCTGTGATCTATAATTAATCATAGATTACTTCATTTTGCTTCATTTCATTTACAACATTTATGAGCTTCACTTTGTCAGTATGAAATGCTTGTCCCCTCCTTTCCTTTCCAAAGTGGTATAATTAGTGTTAGCATCTTTTTTAACAGGCTACATAAAGTTTAGTGGCTGGATTAAATCAAGTCATTAACATAATGTGCTACCCAATTTGCCCCTATCTCTTTTCGTTTCCCGGACATCAAAGTGCCACAGAGCGCAAGTGTAATTGGGCCTTGCTAGCCTGTCAGATTCCGTCAGCCTGATGACTGCTGCTTTTACTAAAAAGCTTCTAGGCATGATAATTAATGGGGGTGGGAGGGCAGAAGTCTGAGAAATGTAAAACTTTGGACATTTCTCTATGAATATTTTATTAATTTGAATAATCAGAAGTTAACAGTATCAATTTGATGTATAATACATTGATTAAAAGCCTTGTTTCAGGTCTTCAAAATAGACATCAAAACTGGGAATTTGCATTTGCCATGGCATTAAAAAAATTAACAAGCCTTCCTTTGCATTATTTCCAATTTCATAATTTAAATAATGTACTCATGTTTCACAACAAAATGTATTGCCATCAACTCACAGATTTCCTAAAATGTGCCCACAGGTGAGAATGGGAAATCACAGGCTGAAAAAGCAATGGACTCTTCTGTGCAGCACATATTTACATCCCGCTCTTTCTGTTACTGCTAATAGCAGTTTTGTAAAAGCTGCCATATTCAATTGCACTAAATTACAGTTGCACCCAGAAACCAGATTCTCTGAACAATAAGGTGGCTTTCCCAGGTGATTGCAGTAATGGTGTTCAGCAAATATATTGTAAAACTTTGAAAGTCAAAATGCAAGAAGCAATTCATGTATGAAAAATAATTAAATCTCTTTGGAATAAAAAATGATATCCTATCAATGGATAATAAATCTCTCCCAGTGTTTTATATGTGGAAACTCAAGCTAGATAGAATGTATGTTTTAAAATATATTTTATGTAGAAACAGAAATGTTGAATGAATCTACTGATAGTAATTTCTTTTTAAATTATTTTTTATTTTGTAACTTTTTTTACAAAAAAAAAATGCTTCTTCATTCTGTAGAAGCATTCTCTTGTTTTAACATACACACAATGTTCCATTTTAAAAGTATTCCACATTTATTTAAATAAGCCCCTTTTGATGGACTCTTAGGTTTCTACCAATTTTTGCTAATGCAGACACTTCTGGTTAAAATGAACATTTTGATGCATAACAACGTGTGAAAATTCCCATTTCCTTCTAACATACTCTTTGCTCTTTGTGCCTCACTGGTGATTTCATTTAAAAAAAAAAAAAAACAGAGGTCTATTTACAGATTACATGCACTTCATATGCACATACAGATGTAACAATTATAAGCAAAAAAAAAATGTCTAAAAAGATATATACCATTGTTAGCAGTGAGTATCTATAAGGCAGGAGTCAGCAAACAATGTTCATGTGCCAAATCCAGCATGTTTTTGTAAATACGTTTGTACTGGAACTCAGCCACACTCATTCATTTAAAATTGTTTATGGCTGCTTTTACTCTATAAGGATAAAGTTGAGTATCTGCAACAGAGACTCTGTAACCTACAATGCCAGAAATATTTGCTCTCTTTCCCTTTACAGGAAAAAAAAAATTGCCAAGTGCCAAGTTAGGAGATGGGATGTGTTAAATAAAATTTTGTAGGAGGCGGCAGATTGGACTGGGCACTTGCAGTAGGCTCAACAGACCAAACCAATATAGAGTTTAATCATAGTAACTGAGCTTTGGTTAGTTTCACAAGGCCTTGTAGCCAATTAACTAATTAAACTATAAACAATTAACTGGTCAAACTAATCAACTGACTAGCTGACTAGACTATAGACAGATTGTTTTCTGTGACTCATCATTGGTTTTCTATAAGCACTACTGATCACATTGCTGACTAGAGTTCTTAGGACCTGTTCTGATTCTGGGAGCTGCACATTTCATGCATAAGTTTTACTTCACTCATATAAACTCTCCTAGATTTCACATCTAAAAAATTTTTCTTTTAACAGATGAAACAAAGCATTCATATTTTACTTTTTATAATTGATATTACTGGGTTATTTTTAATGATGAGTATAGATTGCCTCTAAGAAGGAAATAATTTGTTAGCTATCCTGCAGAAAAATATGTTACCTAAAGGAGAATTTAATTTGAACACTATAGAAGTTTTTCTGTAAATACCTTTAAAGTAGGGTGAATCATTTTTTTTGTTTAGGGCAATATTTCTCAAAGTGTGATTCCCTAAACCAGCATTCTTGATATCACCTGAGAATTTGGGAGAGATGCAAATTCTTGGGCCCTACCCCAGACCTGATAAATCTGAAGTTCGGACGGTAGGGCCCAGAAGTCTGTGTTGAATCAGATGATCCTGGAGTATGCTAAAGTATGAGAACCACAGTGTTAGGGGAGAGGATTACTTCTCACCCTTGGCAGCACATTGGAATCATCTCAGGAGCATCTTTAAATGCCAGGGCCCAGGCTTCACTCAGATCAATTAAACAAGAATTTTATTTATAGCTTCCCTCATGACTAATGTGCAGCCCAAATTGAGAGTCACTGTACTACATCTGTTCTCGACAGTGGCAAAAGTGGAATAGCCTATAATAGCCTATCAAAATCACCTGAAATTGAAGGTGACTTTTTTTTAAATTTTCTTTCCTTCACCTTACTGCCATAGTAAAGCACAAAAACTGATGGAATCATGTCATATGCTTAAGGTGTATTAGGACAGGAAAAATATTACAAACCACTCACAGGGCAGATCCACAATGGCTATAGTTAGGCTCCCTCCCCAAAGATTCCAGCAGGCTCTGTTTATAATATGTAGCCAAGGTCATGAACACCCTGATTCAGCATATGCACTTGTGAGCATGCACCCACTTTTGTAACCTGTTGGCAGTGTGCCTTCTTTGTCTGGCCTGCATATAAAAAAGGCCTCTGGAAATAGCTCAGGGGAACAAAATGGAACTGGCTGGGACAAAATGGAGCTGTAGCTGGAGCTGGAGGCTGCTGCCACCTCTAAATAAAGAATGTCTACTATCCTAGCTGCACCTCACATCTTCCTTCACCTGCCAGAATTCCAACTCTGTTTCCCAGGGTCTGAGCGTCCACCCAACCCCCCTATTTTAGAACATGTGATAACAAGCTTCTATAATTTGCTGATCTTTGTAGACTCAGTATTTACACAGTATATAAGGGACACTATTCTAAAAGTGAACACAATTCTATTCTATTCTAAAAGTAAGACAATATTCTAAAAGTAAACACTCAATTCCAGTACCACTTGATCCCCATCACTGAAGTTTTCAACATTTATATTATGTGCTCAATGTAGTGCATTTTAACAGAACATATTAGAAAAGATAGACTACCCACTGATGAAAACTGGGTTTGCTTTCTTTTGTTAAAAACATATTACACTCATAGAATGAGTTTCTAGGGACATCACCTGTGTATTATAATTTATCTCAAAGAGCTATTGTTGCCGAGCATGGTGGTGCAAGCCAGCAGCTTGGGAGGCTGAGGCATGAGGATCAAGCCTCAGCAACTTAGCAAGGCCCTAAGCAACTCAGTGAGACCCTGTCTCTAAATAAAATACAAAAAGGGTTGGGAATATGGCTCCCTGGTTAAGCACCCCTGAGTTCAATCCCTGGTACTAAAAACAAAAAAAATTCTCAAAGGGCTATTATCACTTTACAAAAACAAAAACTTTTCAAACAAAATTTATGTGAAGCATGGATATGATTCTTAATAAGTGGATGCTTTGAAGCCTAGTATGAAGTCAGGGGACTTAAAAGAGACTCAGATAACTCTGCCCAGGCTCAGCTGGAAAAAGGGAAGTTGTAAGAATCATGATTAATCACTAAGCATTACTGCCCTACTTATGTACGCCTCTGCCAATATACTGGTGAGTTTGATTGTCAGGATCGACTGTTTTGAACTGGTATAGAGCTCACCTCAATTAAAATTTAAACTCTTCAAGGGCATAAACATAGATCATCACCTTCTATTTCCATTTTGTCTCTATTGTTATAAAATATAACAACAAAGCCTCGGCTGGGGTTGTGGCTCACAGTAGAGCACTCGCCTAGCATGTGCAGGGCCCTGGGTTCGATCCTCAGCACCACATAAAAATAAATAAAATAAAGGTATTGTGTCCAACTACAACTAAAAATTAAATATTTTTTTTAAAAAGATAAAGTACCAAGTTCTACATACTATGGCTCCTGGACGTAAACTCTATTTGTATTTATTTACACAAACACATATATATAACATTTTTATGGTGGTTTAAATATCCCCATATAGATTGGTACCACTATTTGGAGACTAATTTGGTGCCTCTTTAAAGTTGACTTTATCATAATCATTAAAGAAGTATTTCTACACAAGAGAATCATGTATGTATAAACATAAAATGATATACAGTGCCACAGTGTTTATAATAGCAAAAAACTATAAACTGCTTAATTGTTCATCACTAAGTAAATAAAAAGAATGTAGATTATAAGCAAGTGGAATTATGTATAGCAGTTAATATGAATGAATTAGATTTGAATTATAAATATGAATAAATCAAAATATATATTGAGTGAAAAATTGCAAAATGATTGATAGAATATAATATTACCAACAAAAGAAATCTAAGAGCAGAAAGTGATATGGTGCTTATGGAGGTACACATAACTTACAGAAAATACAAAAGCAGGTTTAGGAATGATGTAGCCAATATCAGGATAGTGGTTACCTCTAGGGAATGAAGGGAAGGAGAAGGGATTTGGCAGTTGGGGGCTTTACCTATATCTGAAATATTTTATTTCTTCAACAACAACAAAAAGTTTTGAATCAGATTTAGCAAAATGGTTAACATCTGTGCAATATGATGAATGCTTAAATATGCCAAATAATATTCTGTACTTTTCTCATGCTTGAAATGTTTCATAATTTTAAAAAATTAAATGCCTGTTCATTGTAGAAACTTAGAATAAAATTAAGCTCACCTGTAATCTCACCATGGTTATTAGATTTAAATCTTACTGACTAAAAGCCAAGCATGGTGATACATGCCTGGAATCCCAGCTACTTGGGTGGCTGAGGACCACAAGTTCATAGGTCAACCGGGGCAACAAAGTGAGACCCCCATCTCAAAAAAAGTACAAAAAAAAATCTTACTGGCTGAAACAAGTTGCAAAACCTTTGTCATAGGCCATTCTCAGTTACACGATACTGTGTTTAAGTCTTGTCAGGTTGAATTAGTTTTCAGAAACCTAACAATCCAACTTCATTGTGGCTGCTCAGATGGTTGAAACTAAAGGAAGAATTAAGCACAGTACTCTGAAATGAAACATGAAATTTTTAAGCATGCCAATAATAAGCCTAAGTAAACACTATAGAAAAATATGACCCAAAATGTGAATTACCATCAGTCAGGAAGCAATAGTGGAATTGAGCCAAAATCATGAAAGCTATAATTCACTTTTCTCTGTGAGTAATACAGGCTGTCATCACATTTCTGTATCATTCAATCACATAATGTGTAGTGTCCATCTATACAGACAACTAAAAATGAGTTGCATGCAGTTCTCATTTTGTCATTTCTATTACTTCTGTTCACCACAATCAAAATTTATAAATGCTTTTTTACATCCTGTTGTTGACATCTTGTTAACTAGGGAAGCTAATGGGGCAATTGGTGAACAAAACAGTATTGAGAAGAAGCATCTTACCTACTCACAAAGATCCAGACACCCACACACAGAGAGAGGAAACAGAAGAGGAACAGCCTAAAGCCTCTGCTATCTGGCCAACTTGCTGTATGTAACTGAAAGACACTGATACATTGCAGGGGTATGAGCCGTCATGGTGCTCTAGAAATTCTGAACAGATATTGTAAGTCAACTATCTGAAAATGCTTCGCTTTAGTCTTTGTCTTTTGAATCAGTGTAATATTTATTACCCCTTCTAATTCTCCTAATTGAACTTTTTCCCATTTTTTTGTTGTGAAAAATCTCTAACATACTGAAAAGTATAAATAACATCTCAAGACCTGTGCTTGAGAAAGTTTTGTTCAATTAAAAATCTAGAACAGGGGCTGGGGATATGGCTCAAGCGGTAGCGCGCTTGCCTCTCATGCGTGCGGCGCGGGTTCGATCTTCAGCACCACATACAAACAAAGATGTTGTGTCCGCCGAAAACTAAAAAAAATAAATAAATACTAAAAAAAAAAAATCTAGAACAGCACGATTTCTCTACATTTTGCAGTAGTTGACAAGACCCACTTTCCAAAACATAGCAGATATATAATTTTAAATGAGAAAGCACTAAAACTGCAGCTTCACATATTTCTGTCAATATACATAAGATATTCTGAAGATCTAGAAAATAATCAGCCTCCCCTATTTTACTGAACATTTATTGAGAGACTACTACGTGCTAGATGCTGGGGAGGATGTTAAATGCTAGAAGATGAGTAAGATATGGTCCTGCCCCACTGGAGCTCACAGACCATAGAGAGGAGCCAGTATGTAAAGATCCATGCAGTACAATGTGACTTCGAAGTGCAATGAGGGACCAGGGGAGAAAACAACCAACTGTGTGTGGTTCAGGACTTCATATGACTGAATTATGTCTGATGGAAAAGATGATTTCACACAGAATAAACAACAGATACAAAATTCAAGCAATACCAACAACATAGGTTTGAAGGAATGGCTGTATTGTCTGATAATAGGATTTTTAAGCAGAAAAGTGATACCTGATTGATTTTTTAAAGACTTTCTTTTTTTAATTTTTTCATAGTTGTAGATGAACACATGGCTTTATTTGTTTATTTTTTTATGCAGTGCTAAGGATCAATCAGTGCCTCACAGGTAGTAGGCAAATGCTCTGCCACTGAGCTGCAGCCACAGCCCCTGATTGATTTTTAAGGAGAAATTTTTATCATAATGAATGGTTGGGGCTGCAGGTGAGGGATTAGAGATAGGAGTGCCTCACCTCTCTTGGAGCGATGGAGTAGATGCAGTTACTTACCAAGTGTGTACTGCATGCCACACCAGTGACATAATAAGCAGCCTAACAGCCCCTGCCATCACTAAGCTTATAGTCTGATACAACCATTAGCTTGCTTCCAGTTGTCAACAAATAATCTTCTATTCTAATTCCATCTAGTATCTCCTCCCTAATCTTCCAGATTTCTACTTTCTAATAGAAAGCTGCTCTATTGGTTACCTCCCATAAGAACCTAACACAGTTTCTCTGGCAAAAGAAACCACATCTTGTTTTCTTTACATCTTCTAGAGCTGGGATTGTCTGAAATATCATAAGATTTCAACAATTCAATGAATCCTTGAGACATTTAGGAAGAGAACAGAAATGGGTGGCCTATAGGATATAGTGGGTATGAAAAAAAAATGGAAATGGCTTCCAATCTTTTGGTCGTAGGTGACAACAAACAAAAAAACAATATAATCAGATGAGGTAGAAATATCAAAGGATGAGTGGGATGAGGGGAGAGGAGAGAATGAATTCATTTCTGAAATGCTAGGCGCTAGGTGTCTGTGATGCAGTTGATGTACCTCTCAGTCTTCAAATCTTCACATGTGATCCAGTTGAACTTCTGATTTACAGGGGCATGAAGACAACCCGAATTGTTTTATTGTTGAAAAATAAATTGCTTAATACTATTAACCAGAATTTATAATGTTTAAAAAATTATTTTTTCAGAGCTTGCTCCCCTAAATATATACTACTTCAAAGGTATCCCTTTGGGGGCTTTTTGTTCATTTATTTCATTTCTGGGTGTTTTTTTTTTTTTTTTTTTTTCAGTATGAGGGATTGAATCCAGAAGTACTCTACCACTGAGCTACATCCCCAGCCTTTTTTATTTCTTATTTTAAAACAGGGTCTCACTAGTTGCCCAGGCTGACCTCCAATTTGTGATTCTCCTGCCTCAGCCTCCCAAGTAGCTAGGATTACAGACTACATGTACCTCTAGACCTGGCTGGATTTATTTAAAGTAATTCAGATAGCATCATTTGAACAAAGAAATAATAACTTGAACTTCTGCCAGTAATATTGGTCAGAGAATTTAAAAGTCATATGATAGAAATAATGAGAGTAGGGGAATACCCAAAAAAAAATAAAACTAAGCCAGAAAAGAAAATAGCAGTAAGAATTTTTAAAAATATAAAATTTTTATATTTCTTTGAAATATACTGTTTCCTTTTTTATGTTGTGATGGGGATTTTTAGTTTTTTTCTATTTGTTTTTTATTTTTTGTTTCCTCCCACCAACCCCCCTTGGGCTATGATTCAAGTATCTGCTTTTATGTAGAATTATATTTTAAACTTTAAAGAGTTGCATGTAGTCCTATTTGACAGCCTAAATTAGTTCTTACAATAATGCAAGCTTCCATATGGGATTGTATAGTTAATATATTATTAATAAAATAACCACTTAAATAAATTTGATTCCTCTGCTATTTTAAAATTCATTTGTCTCTCCATTTGGTTCTGTAGTAAAAAACTATAAACTGCTATCCTCACAAAGTAGAAATAATGGTATATCTCTTTTTCCTTTTTATAGCTATTTACCTTTAATTCTCTTGTGCAGAAGTATGAATGTTTTATAAGATTTTATAACAATTCTAAGTTTGTCAAATTCCAAGTTATGTAAAAGACTTAATCATGCATTGTGCTACACTTGGACTAGAATTATAAAATATATGTATGTGCAGTTATTTTCAAAACCACAATACATTTTTAGGGAAAAAAATCTTTTAAAATATTTTCTTTACCATATAGTCTTCAGCGAGCAGAGAAGGGCTTTTCTGAAGTGAGATTAGACAATAGAGCCAACTTCATTTTTTATGCACGTGAACGAAGAGGGCTTGAGGTTATTAGTTGAAACCGAGTAACCTTTCCTGGCTTTCATCTCTTTCTTTTCAAATTTGAATATGAAAAGCATATTCAAGTCAAAGACCATCACTTTAATGACATTTGGCAGTCATTTGATTTATTAGGTTTTAGAAAAAATTTTCCTTTAAATATTTCATCATACTATGCTAATCCTAGTAATATTGCCAGCTGCAGCCTTGTACCTGTATTAGTGGAGACAGAATGGTGTGGAATTTTCTCTGTCATCCTAGTAAAATTTCCATGAATCTACTGAATAATAAAATAACCTTATTGAAATATTCAGATTTGAGTTTTTAGTTAAAGTGTCTTAGAATACATAATAAAAGAAAATGTCTTTTGAAAGAAGGGGGTAAAATTACTTCATCAAATATTGAGGGGGTTTGACAGCAATGGAAATTATTCTTTATGAGAATATTTTTACAATAAGATACTTATGCTTTCCAATTTGATTAATTATATGCTCTGAAATATCTCTGTAATCAGTATAGTCAATTTGCACACTGATGTACATTTAACAACTAATTTCCAAAAATTGGTTGTATTAACGGGTCTTATTTGGGGATTTTTCATTGCTATTTGAAGTTATATAATTTATAATGGCATGTCTCTGAATTTACTAAAGAGGAATTTTGACAATACAAAGCCAGATTTTAAATTGTAGAAAACAAATTTCACTGAGGAGTTATTTTGGTGTGAACTAATTTTTAAATTGTTGTCTATTATTTGAAATCATTACTCAAGGAAAAAATTGTAACTCTCATCTAATGTCTGTGACACCGATATCTATTAAATGAGCATTGAAGGAAAAATTAAGCAAATATCATTTTAGTGGTTAATTCTGTGAATGTAAAATAAAAAATAAATTGTTAAGAAAATATGTATTAAATTAGATACAAAAATTTTCTTTTATTTGAAAATATATTACTTATTGAATCAAATATATTGTGGCAGAATATATGAGAATTAGCTGTAGATTCTGCTGTAGCTAATGTAGATTCATATAGCTACATATATTAGCATAATAGTGATAAAGTGTTCAATAGGCTTTGATCTCTGAATAATTGAAACTTTCTCAGGTACTGTAGATTAAATAAAAGCAGTGATAAACATGTATTTTATTACATAGTTTGAAACAAAGCCAACTGATACTTGTCATTCTGAAAGCAATAGGAGATGAAGATCTCATAATCGTCATTCCTGATAGACTACTAGTGGGGTATTTATAGCCACAGATGTAAATCAGGAGACTATCGCCATGGCACTGTTAACTTCAAACCCTGGGGCATTAGAATCTCATTCTCTCTCTCTCTGTCGTGAATAATCTGTCATATGTAACATACAGTAGCATACAGTGCATTCCAGAAAAGAAACCATTGGCCTTTATATTTTATTTTAAATTGATAGTGGAAAAGAATAAATAATTTGTTCGCTAGATTTTGTTTTCTTGTTGATTTTTGGTTTTGCTCTTTAAACAGCCATCAGAGAAAATTCGGATTGAGATCATAGCTTTAAAGCTTAATGATTCTCCAATAACCACAGATGACACTATCCAAAGGCTATTCATTGAGTGCCGATTCTACAGTCTCCCTGCTGAAGAGACGCCTGTGTCGCTTCCAAAACCCAAGAACGGGCAGTGGGTCTACTATAACTATAGCAATGGTATGTATGCTTTATTTGTAATACAGACTCTTAGGTTTCTTATGTTGTCTATGAAGGAAATTAAAGACAAGCAGGAAGTTTAATTCTCTGTTCTTCCCATAAACTCATGGAATTCTTATCAGGATAGATTTAAGAAAAGCTAAATCTACAGCATAAGGATAAGAAAATAAAGTTGAAGTACTACTAAAGAGAAAACCAACAATATTGGAAAATAGTGTGTCTAGCTGTCCCAGGTTTATACTGGGACAATACCAATAGGAAAATACCTCTGAAGTCTGCAGTTGAATGTGATAGAAAAACATGATTTTTCAAAGGAGGAAAGGTACTTGTTTTTTAATCATATCACTCAAATCATTCAGTGTCCTAACTTGTCCACCTTTCTGATCAGTATCATCACAAATGCTTTTATAATACATGACCTGCCCTTCCCAGTGCCTCATGTTCAGGATGTTAGCTGAGGGGAGCAGGGGTTCCTCCAGCGCTGTTTCCTCAGCATCCCACACAGCCATGCATTGCAGCAGGCAGATTTTCTCTCTAGCACTTCAACTCTCAGCCAGTTGACAGGTCAGTCTACCGGGCCCGCACAGATCAACAGGCACTCTGTAACTTCTTAGATCAATCATCATTAAGACGTTTTTTAAGAATACTACAGATCATCAGTGTACAATTAGAGAAATAAAATTAAACATCATACCAAAGCACTGCAACTAAGGAGTCCTAAGTTAAAACGTGTTGTAAAGACAGAGTGTTGCTTTATCTTCAGCAAAACAGGTCATCTCGTGCTACTTAAACACGAATACTTTCTCTCACCAGTCTTAGAAATTGCATTCTAAGAAATATGTGTAATCATGCTGCTGTATCACCCTGTGCTTACCTGGTTTTTTGTTGGTGGTGTGTTTTGTCCAGCATTTTTAGAAATGTGTTCATTGCTTGAGACAGTAATCTTGAGTATTCAAAGATCCGGTCTAGTCCTCCTGCTATCCACAAATCTTACTAATTATGAATTTAGGCAAGATGTTTAAATTTCGTGATACCTCATTTTCTTATCTAAAAAAATGAAGTGTTTTCTGAGCTCAAATTCTATAACTGTATAATAACAGGTGGCTTGAGAAATCACATGGGAAATAAGTAGTGTGGTCAGGACCAGAATCTGCTTCCTCCTTCCTTTCATTCCCTGGATACAAAAGAAACATTTCCAAACATCTTTTCTCAGGCTTCTTAGAGATCCTTAATTGCCAAATATCAGAAAAGTAAACCATATCAAAATATTATTAGGTAAGGAATACTGTTCAGTTATCTATTTTAAAGGAAGACATCCCAAGAAAAGAGAAAATTTATTTGGCTTTTATATTATTATTTGTAAATATCAACAGTAGAATGTTTATTTGGACTGATAACAGAGTTGTTTTTTGGAAATTGATTGTACATTGAGAAACTTGGCCATGTAGCAGAACAGATGTTTCCATTTGTATAAAGAACAATGCAAAAGTCCTTCTTTGGATAAAGCCTGTGGTACATGCTCAAAGTGCCCTGGATTGGGTACACTCTCACATGACTACCTAATCTGAGAGTTTTGTTGTTGTTGTTGTTGTTGTTGTTATTGTTTGGTTGTTTTCAGCTTGTTTCCTTTACTACAAGGTCCCTTACTATCTAATTGATATTTAAAGAGTTGCATATGTTTCTAGTGAATTCACCATTCCTTAGCAAAAAAAAACAATGATCTATTAGAAATTAATTCACCAGAGTATTCACTATACTTTTCTTCAGTTTCTATTATTAATAATGACATTTGACTATGTAGAATTTTTAATATTAATTGGAGAGAATTTTAAGGTTATTTAACTAGGTGAAGGGGGAGAGGAATGTACTCTGCTTAGAAGCAAAATAATACTGCTTTATATTTGTTATACCTGAGAAAATGACATCCTAGGTCATCAGCAAGTTTGAGAAACTAGTATTAACCTTGCTGAAGGTTTTATTTTATTTTCCATTTAAGTATTACACAATGAAAATGTTTATTTTAAGTTATTATATGGTCATTGCTGTCATGAAGATTCAAGGGAAATCTCAGATCTTTGGTTGATAAGCAACTATTTCATCTAATATTGTGATGATTTACCCTTCATTTGTTCCTTGGTGTAGAAGGTCAATATAATGTAGCTTTAAGTCTTCTAAATCTCATTAAATGTTAATGAAAGTAATTTTGTGTCCAAACTGACTTTTTAATTCAAATGGAAAATCGGGAGGACAGTTAGTACATGCTGTGTCCTGTCTGATCTTCATACCAACAAAGAGGTTAGCTGAACCTAGCCATGATTCCACCCTAAGAGATGTAGACTAGTGATCCCCAGGATTATTAATAATCAGACTTAGTCTTTATTGAGAAGTATTAATACCAGTTCCACCTACTCAAAACTATATTTTCATATATATAGATAGATAGATAGATAGATAGATAGATATAGATATGGCTGATATGAACAGTATACATTATATATATATATATATATATATATATATATATATATATATATATATATATATATATCTTCAACATCACATGGTACCCCATAAAGATATATAACTTTTATCAATTAAAACCCATGTATTAAAAAAATCTCTCACTTCTGCTTGGAGAAATCCTTATATTCTCTATCAATGTCATATGCCAGAAGAAATGCAGATGGTTTAATTATAAAAGGTTGATAATTTTGAATCTTAGATAAGTTTTGCATTAAAGTATTCTCATCCCTGTAATCGTTATCATTGCCAAATTCTTCCTCCCATTAGTAACAAAATCTGATGCTCTACATCCTTTTCATCTTCTGAATTAAATTTTAATTGTTCCAAAAGATAGACTGTTCAATCCTCGGAGACTAAGGGCACGTATCTGTATAAGTCTCATAAGAACTCTGGACGATTTCATTAATCTTTTTTCTTCCCACTGTCAGTTCCCTAGAAGGCTTTATTCAGCCCAGACAGCATTCTTCAGACCTACCATTAATCTTTTCTTCCCCAAACTATTTTCTTGCTTTCTCAGCATTCTCTGAGCAAAATTTTCGAGCCCAATAAAATACAAGTGTTTTGTTCTTACTACCAATGTCTAGCAAGTGATTTCAACTTTAGTTTTTCTAGTTTTGAGTAGGTGGAACTGGTATTAGTACTTCTCAATAAAGACTAAGTCTGATTATTAATAATCCTGGGGATCACTAGTCTACATCTCTTAGGGTGGAATCATGGCTAGGTTCAGCTAACCTCTTTGTTGGTATGATGATCAGACAGGACACAGCATGTACTAACTGTCCTCCCGATTTTCCATTTGAATTAAAAAGTCAGTTTGGACACAAAATTACTTTCATTAACATTTAATGAGATTTAGAAGACTTAAAGCTATATTATATTGACCTTCTACACCAAGGAACAAGTGAAGGGTATATGTTGTAATGTATATATCTTTATATAGATATAGATATATACATTGTATAATGTTCAAATCAGAAAAACCTTATGTATCTTCTCCAACATTTATAATTTTCTTGTAGTGAAAACATTCAAAATCCTTTCCTCTAGCTTTTTGGAAATATACAGTATATTATCATTATCTATATTCATTCTACTGTGCAGTAGAACAGCAGAACTTGTTTCTCTTATTTAACTATAATTTAGTACCCACTAATCAACTTTCCACATTCCTAATTCCCTTCTACTGTCTCAAGCCTCTAGTAACCACTATTCTACTCTCAACTTATGTAAAAATTAGCTTTTTTAGATTCTACATGAGTGAAGGCATGCAGAATTTATCTTTTTTGTAACTGGCTTATTCACTTAACTTAATGATTTCCAGTTCCATTCATATTGTCAAAAATGACAAGGTTTTGTCCTTGTATTCCATTGCATAGGAGGGTTATGTTCTTAATGATAGACAATTGAAGATCAACTCAAGTATTTTGACTACTTGTTTGTATCCTTTTTGAGACATATGCTTTCATTAAGTTTATATCAAAATCTAGCAAGTTCTAGCCAGGCACAGTGGCACAGGCCTATAGTCCAAACCAGTCTCAACAAATAGTGAGAACTTCATCAACTTAGCAAGACCCTGTCTTGAAGTAAAATAAAGAAGACTGGGGATGTAGTCAATGGTAGAACAACCCTGGCTGGGTTCAATCCCCAGTAAAAAAAAAAAAAAAGAACTAGCAAGTCCTAAATAAATGTGAAAATGTGATTTTTAATAGAAATGAAAGTTAAGTAGCTTAGCTTTTGGAAAGTTCTTATACTTTTAATAATTACCAGAATCTCCTTTTAAAGGATGTATTTGAAGTCTTAAATTTGTAAAAATTCAGATATTCAGAACAGGAAATGAATTATGGTGAAGCATGGTGCTCATTGGATCACAGGATCATGACCTGATCACAGGTAGCAAAGTGTCCCTGTTTTCCATAGTCTTCAAAACAAGCTATTCAGTATTTTCCCATCCCACTTAAAAATTTGTCAAACGAATGTCAGGCTAAACAGTGCTTCTCAATGTGTGGTGCCTGACCAGCAGCAACAGGAGCTAGGCACTTATTAGAATTGTACACTCGGAGGCTCTACCCCAGGCCTGTTGAAACAGGAACTCTAAGGATACAGTTCAGTAACTGCACTTCAACAAGACCTCCAAGGAATTATGATGCACACTAAAGGTTTGGGCTAAATTAAGAAACTAGTGTATGCTTGTACAAGCAGAAGTGCCTTACTTCTACTTTGGTACCTTTTGGAGAAATAAGCTTACTGTCAAAAAACTAGAATTTTTTTTCAAAAAGAAATTTTTTAAGAAGTTTTCAGTCAAAAGATTGTATTTAACTATCTAGATTAAGTGTTTATAATATCTCCCTTTTATGAAAGAGTGAAAGGAAAAGAAAATGAGGTCACTTCTCTTGATACAGTTATATTGCTCTCTCCCACTCCCACTTTGTGCTTTTAACAAAATGCCCACATCTTAAAAAGCAGGATGAGTTTGGGCTTCATATGGAAGGAGAAATATAGCATGGAGATTAAGAAAGCAGGCTGGGGGACTGACATTGCCAAATTCAAATTCTGACTCTGTCACTTTATAACTTGGGTATCTTGGACAAATTCCTAACCTTCTCTGAGTCTCTTTAATCATCTGTGAAATGTGGGTCAGCATGGTTCCCAGCCCATGTGATTGCAATAAAAGTATATAGTACCTAATACTTAAGTATCAGTCAATAAATTCTAGCTACCATTATTTTTAACTTTAAGAGAATAGAAAATATAGTATACTGTCCACTTGAATGAAGTAGAAGTACAAGGAATCCCCAACTACACCATTTTTATTGTTTGTTTGTTTGTTTAACCAATTTATACAATGAAGTTTTTTTTCCTTAAGAAAAGATTATATAAAGTTTCACCATATGGTTTGGCAATTCCACTTCTGGGAAAATACTAAAACAAATTGAGAGCAAGGACGCAAAGAGATGTTTATTTGTTTTTTTGTTTGAATGTTTGTTTTGATTGTTGTTTGGTGATTTATATTTGACCCTTTTTTATTTTCCACATTTTACATTGGTACATTATAGTTGTACATAATGATGGGATTCGTTGTTGCATAATTGTTTGTGCACACATTGTACAAATATAATTTGACCAATAACACTCCCCAGCACTTCCCCCACCCCCTCCCCGCCTTCCACCTCTTGGTCCCTTCTTTCTACAAATCTCCCTTTCATGTTGGGAGATCCACACCCACCTTTCTTTTTCTCTTTGTTCTCTAGCTTCCTCAAGAGACATGTGACCCTTGACCTTCTGAGGCAAACATATTTGTACACTTATGCTCACAGTTGTACTATTCACAGTACCCAAAAGCTAGAAATAACCCAGATGTCTATTACGAGATGAATACATAAACAAAATGTATGGTATATGCAGACAATGGAAAATCATTCAGTCTTTTTTTGGTGGGGTGTACCAGGGATTGAACTCTGTGGCACTCGACCACTAAGTCATATCCCCAAACCTATTTTATATTTTTTTTAGAGACAGGGTCTCCCAGAGTTGCTTAGCACCTCACTTTTGCTGAGGCTGGCTTTGAACTGGTGATCCTCCTGCCTCAGCCCCCTGGGAATACAGGGGTGTTCCACTGAGCCTGGTTTACTCAGTCTTAAAAAGAAATAAATTTGATATATGCTACAGCATTAATGCCAAGTGAAATAGCCAGATACAAAAGACAAATACTGTATGATTCCAATTAATGAAAATACCAATATTAGTCAAATTAATTAAAAAGGAAAGGAGTGGTTGTTGGTGGCTAGGAGAGAGGGGAATGAGAAATTGTTGTTTAATAGGTACAGAGTTCCCAGTTTGAGATGATAAAAAAATTCTGGAGCTGGATTGTGGTTGGTGATGGTTGCAGCTAGAAGGTAAATGTAACTCATGCTACTGAACTGAGCATTTAAAAATGGTAAAATGGTTAATGTTAAATATATTTTACCACAATTTTTTTTTAAGTTTTAAGCCATTGAAATTCATCAAAAGTGTCTAGGTTTGATTGAAAGACCTTTTATTTATGGTGGATGTTAATACTCAGTCTTTTTTCCCCCCTTTTTAATCACTGTGATTGCCCATGTCTTCAAATGATATAAACTAGTATGACATAAAAGCCTTGTAACTCTGAAGTAAAAAAGGATATCATATACTACTTCTTGAAATAGTGATCAACAGCAAAAACTAACAAACAAAAAATCCCATTTGAAAAAAAAAGTTGCTATTTAGCACTGTCTACCAGCGTCTTGTAAAAATGAAATAATACCTCCCAGCATTAGTGAAACTCGTCTGTTAACAAGACTTTTTGGCCTTGATAAGTAAAACAAAATTCTCTGAACTTTTGTCTTTATTGATTTCTGTTAATCCCAGTGAACTATTAAAAACTATAAAAAATGTGACTATATGATCACATTTACTGATATGATGTCATGCCAAAAGCAATGCGCCAGGAGTCACTGTTTGGCCTTTGTTCTCCAGATTTGGTTACTAACCTGTGTGTCAGTGATTCTCGTTTCTCGTAAACCACTCACCCACCTCTACACAGACGTCTTTATGTCTCCCACTCCACATTCCTACCTTGGTACTGGACACATCTTCAGCCCTCAGTTAGTATTTGCTCAACTGAGCCAATTAAAATAGTTGATATTATCATAATTTGGAATGGAATTGAAATTGTCCGAGGAAACACTTCCAATATGGAATTTGTTTGTTCCTGGCAGAGCCTGAGGAAAACTGGCTTTAGAATTGTCATAGTATCTTTCACCCTATGTGCACTTTTGATCAGGGATAATCTCTAAATTGAGATCTGGTCACAGGGGAGCCTTTACATCCAAAATGGCAGCTGAAAAAGAAATGTCTTCAGAAGCTAAGCACGGCTGAAAGTCTGCCTGGCTGAGAAAAAATAATCGGTGAAAATTGGAGTGTTCACACTCTACAATGCCACTTCCCAAAGTGCAGAGCTTGCCTGCAATGTCAAGTGCTTACCACCTCCTTCCTGGTGTACTTTAGATCAGTGATCTAATCTCCTGTTGCAGCTAAGTGGAACCTGGCCACCTTCCTGTATGCCAGCATGTACCTTAAAAACCAAAGACAACTTGGCACCTTAAAAAGCCTCTTCTCCCCTTCCTCCACTCTTCTCTCCTGTACCCTCCACCCACACACCAGCACACGGCAGCCGTGGGTTTCCTCAGCCTGGTACACTAGATGCCTCTTTTATTGCATGTTGTGGCAGGAGAGGAGGATTAAATTACTGAGGCTGTCAGAAAGGACAAGCACTCTGCCATACATTATCATTATCACTCGCTTCTTGGGTGAAAGAAAATTCAGTAAATCCCTCAAATACAAAGCAATAAAGACCGCTGGCTTTTACTGTCATGACTGCCAGTGCCATTAACAGGCAGTGACAGTGATGTGGCACTCTTAGATGTTGCTTGTATCTTTTCTGACAGTGTGCACATAAACCTGCCAGTGACATGACATTAGATCACATGACTATTCAGACTTGATTCTGGTTTCTGGAGCTGTTTTCTTTTCCCAGGCATACAAGCAAGGTGGCATAACTTGTGTCTTTAAAAACAGGTATTTATAAAAATACAGAATGTCCTAATGTGGCATATTCCTGAGTGACTTCTTCTTGTGCATTTTTTTTCTTTTGATATAGTGATCTACGTGGATGAGGAAAACAACCAAGCAAAGAGAGACATCTTAAAAGCTATACTACAAAACCAAGAAATGCCTAATAGAAGGTATATTTAAGAAGTTTGAATTATCTTATGTTTTATATAGAGTAGATAACTTTAGCATGATGTGGTTTAAAAAAGGGAAGGAGGCAAAGATGAGAAATCAGAACATATGGGTTCTCTGACTCACTCTGTGTGCTTGAGTGGAGTTCATGACTTCTCTGGGTCTCTTATCTCCAGTGGCCCTGCCTATCAGACAGACTGACCAACTGTGGGGATGCCAAGTGCTTTGAAGACCAGAACGCTGTGTAGTGTGTAGAAAGTATAACGTTGCCGTTCAAGTGTAACTGTAAAGGACTCAACAGTTGAAGGAAACACCACAGACTGGGGTTTAAATTTCTGTTCCATCACCTACTTGCTGTCTGACCTTGGACAAATTACTCAGCCTCCTGTGCTTCATTCTCTTCATCTGTAAAATGGAGATGATGATGATGCTGTCTAGGGTTGCTATGAGGACTAGATGAGATGTGTGTAACACGGATAGAACTGCACCTGACACACAGTACGCAGTGAATGTCCACTGCCTTCATTGTTAAGCAGTAGCATTTTGAACAGCTCATCAGCCTTTCAGACTGACTTGAATCTTACTATCTTGTTTAATAATTCATATTATTTTCCAGATGCCTTTTTTTATTTGAATAGGACACTTTGCAATTCTGGTTAGTAGAGTAGATAAATCCTTTTCATAAGGAAAAGACTGATCTTAAGAAGTTAATATTTTCTGTGTGAGCTCTGTCCATGTCAGCCCCTGAGCTACCTTGGCCTGGGTAGACCCTTTATCAGTCCATTATCCTCTTTTCCTTGCCTTTGTGACCCCGAGATTCCATAGCCTCAAAAATGATGCTCATCTGAGAAAGAGAAAGTGAATGTTAAAGACACTATGTTCGGGGCTGGGGTTGTGGCTCAGTGGTAGTGCACTTGCCTGGCATGTGTGAGGCACTGGGTTCGATCCTCAGCACCACATATAAATAAATAAAATAAAGGTCCATTGAATTTAAAAAAAAAAAAACTTAAAACAAAAAAAGACGCTATGTTCTTCAAAAGAGCTTCCAATCTAGTATTTTCTGTTTCAAGAAGGCAGACTGGAATTCTTAGCTCTCGGGATCTAAGAGTACCTTTCTCGTTGGCTTCTTGAAATAGAGGTTCTACTTTTTCCAGGATTCTAATCACTCCAGTTTGACTTGTCTAATTCCCATTTTTCAGCTTCTTTCAATACCCCCCATAAACCCCCAGTCTCCCAGAGGTATCCCAGCAGATCACCAACCTCACTTTGCTCCCCGCCCAGGTCTACAAGGCAGCTAAGCCAACAAGCCCATCCATCACTGATAGGGTTGAGCTCTGTCCCCATGTGCCAATCCTGGACCAGGCTTAGTAGTCTCTTTAGTCCTTTGTCTTCTCTGTGTCCTTATTGTTTCTGGAATGATAGAGCATGTTGTAAGTGACACTACTCCTTGAGGGAAAATGACTTTGTTTCTTCAAACATGTGGGAGGTTTTTAATTATTTTTAAAAGGCAGATACTTTCCTTTCAAACCTGCCTTTGCTCAGAAGACCCACTTGTTTATACCATAATAGGTAAAAAGAAAAAAGTCCATAGTAACTGTGATGACGCCCCCTGCCATCATTGCTTCTCTAAGAAATGTCCAAACACCTCGCCACAGAGACATAAACATTTGTGTTCTTTTTTAGCAAAACTGAGAGAGGTGACACACTTGCCACAACTGTTGAGTGAGCACTTGGAGTGCTGACCTTCGTGGGAGAGGATGGCCTCTACCCTCCTAAGGAAAATAAGAGTGACATTTAGTTTTTCCAGGGCCAAAGCCCATTATTGTTCCAGTGCATGTTCTCAACTTTTCTAAGTACTCAGAGGTCATGTTACTTCACCTTACTTCAAGTAGCTCCAGGTTTATGATGGCTCACTCCCTCCGACTGCAGCCCTGGTCCATACTGGTGGTAACTTACAAAGCCACAGTAAGAGAAGTCTTCCAGTCCTCCTGGACATGTCTAAACTTAGAGACATTGCACAATTGTTTATAGCACCTTTCCACACTGCCCTGCACTATAATTGGAATTTACAAGTGACACCTTGAAAGAGAGGTAACATATGGAGATGGGACTTGAGAATGATTTACTTGAACTTATTGGTTTGACACTGACTCAGTTCTTTTAGTTTTAGTTTTTCTCTGTAGCAGTATTCTATTGAGCAGATCCACCACTGAGGAAGACAGGCTATGATAACAAGTAAACCAATTACATATTGTGACAATTAGTAATGGAGAATTTAAAAAGTTAAATGCTAAGAGAAAATGACAGTGATGGCAAATCCAAAGAGGTGAATTCAAGCTGATTTAGGAAGGGTGAGAGGACCCAGTTACTGCACAAGAGCCCAGGAAGGACCATCCCAGGCCAAGGGGATTCCAGGCAGGAAGTAACGTGCAGTGGGCATCCTAGGACCAGGCAGGACAGTTAGCAAGGCTGTTCTCTGTCGTCCCAGGAGGGAGAGGAGGAGCAGCTGGGGAGCACGATGCGCTCACCTCCACTGGGGACTGCCATCTGCTCCACTTACGTGCACAGCCAGGTCCTCAGCCTGGGAGCCTCTTGGGGACGCAGAACAGGTCTTGCCTCTTTGTTCTGGCAGAGCAGAGGTAAGATGTAAGGTGTCTGTGAGCACACAGTGTGGCCACACTGTTTTTACCTTTAAGATTGTTCCAGTGAACTTTCCTCCTTTTTGAGCTTAACTTTACAGTTTAACAATTTTATTTCTGCTATCTTATTTTGCTCTCTGTATAAAGGCAGAAATGTTTCATTTTTACACTTCTAGCCCTTTCTCTAGAATTGGGAACATTTTCTTTTTTCTCATTTTCTCTCAGATTTCTCTATTTTCTGTTCAACGGAAGTAATAGCCTGCATTTGTAAAGTGGTGTAGATATAATTCTTAAATGTGAGGTTAAAATTTATCGGATATAAAGATACATGAAATAACCAGCCATGGTGGCGCATGCCTGTTATCCCAGAGACTGAGGAGGCTGACCAGCCTCAGCAACTTGGACCTTAAGCAATTTAGCAAGACCCTGACTCAAAAATTAAAAGGATGATGGATGTGGCTATAGTAAAACAACCCTGGGTTAAAATTCTTAATACCAAAAAATAAGGAAATAAAATTTTTGTTAAAGATACTTAAAATACATGAAAACAGCACAACATTCCTGCAATCTTGGTAGCCTCTGTCTCTGCGTAAGTTTGTGTTGTAAAAGGTGTATCAGTTGTCATTTCTAGTTCCTTGCGTTCCAATCACGTTCATTTTAGGACAAATTCTGTGATCTTCAGTCATTTTGTTTAAATGAGTGATATAGCCAATGTATAATTTGGGAATCTGACTAACTTTTTAATTTAAACAAGATTTTCTCATGCCAACTCCTTTCTCTTCCCTACAAATATAGAAGCTAAAGCTGCTCTGCCTAGATTTTAAATAGGAATAATAAATGAACAAACATTTATTCAGTGTTTACTATGTTCCAATCACAGTTTACTCATATCTTCTCCAAGAACCCTACAAAATAGGTATAATTATCCCCATTGCACAACTAAAGAAACTGAAATCAGAGATTAAATAATTTGTCCAAAGTCACACAGTAGAAAAGCAGGAATGTGAACCAAGAATGGGTGCCCTAAACCATGCCATCTTATTAATCCCTCTATTTTATATATTATATAAAATATACATTTTACCCACTTGGAAGGCCTGGGTCTGTACTCTTCATAGTCATTGTGTGAATAAGTGTTAACTTTGATTGTGACTTAGGGATTTCTATTTTCTAATCAAAACATTGCTAGCTAAAAACAGGAACTTCATAAAGGAATGAAAAGCTGAATGTTTATCTTTAGGAAATTGGTTAAAAATATTGTCATGTTTACCTATAAGCATTTGGAAAGGATTTTATTTGTATTTTTCAAGGCATGATTTCTCAGAGACTTGGATTTTTATGTTTCTTGTTTTGTTTCTGATTTGGGATAGATACATTTCGAAAGTTTAAGATGGTAAAGTTTACAAGCATCCGTGGTTTAAGCTATGCTGCCAAGACATATCAAAAGAGTACTTAACTGTAAATTCCTGTCATTTAGTCAATCCAAGTGTGTTTGGCCTCAACACAAGCCACTAATTCAAATCAGTTCCATCAGAACCCTACAATTATGTGTCTAAAAGTAAAATAAAACATGGATTCTATGATGGTAAGTCAAGAGATTGCTAAGTAATACAAACATTTGATATAGCTGTTGGGCAGAGCTACAACATTTATCTAACATGGTTCAGAATGTTGCCCAGGGAGCATGATCCCTACATTTTGTAGAACACACACAATTGGTTAAATTACTTAGTACCAACTCCAGAGGTTGTGCATTGCTAAAGAAAATGGGACATTTTTTTTTTCTGTAGAAAATGCTGATCATGTAACCTCATGGTCTTTATTCACTTCATCCTTTTAGTCTTAAAAGTTAAGATACCAAAACATTATCAGACCCAGGCATAGTGGCACATGCCTGTAAGCAAGGAAGCTGAGGCATAAGGATTGTAAATTATGAAGCCAGCCTCAGCAATTTAGTGAGGCCCTAAGCAAGACCCTGTCTCAAACTTTTTTTTAAAAGGGGTAGGGGTAGGGGGTGGGAATACGTAGTTCAGTGATAAAGCACCCTGGGTTCAATACCCAGTACCAAAATACATACACACATATATATGATTAGACGTTGCAGAATAGACCAAACATCCCGTCTTTCTCTTTGTCTTAGATTCTAGAGATAAATGCCATTTAGTGCTTAGAAAGTGGATTAATGTTCAGTTGAAGGTTAGGTATACTATAACAATTCTAATAGTTAATTTAAGAACTTAACTAACCTGCTGTAACTTTCTTTTATTGAGATCATTGGAAATGTCTGGATTTCATACCTAGTGGCAGTTTTGTTTCTTAGAGACTTCTCACTTGGTGGTGATTTTCTCTGTCCTCTGTTCTCAGTGTTCGTTTCACCGTTGTCACCGACCCCCCAGAGGATGAGCAGGATCTGGAGTGTGAGGACATTGGCGTTGCTCATGTTGACCTCGCTGACATGTTTCAGAAAGGGAGAGACATCATCGAGCAAAATATCGATGGTATGAGTGGAAGTGTTGCTCAGTTTGCACAACCAACAACTGCTAAAGTCCAACTGTTTATTAAAACCTCTGTGCTGGCTACAAGGGAGCTGAGTCACATCAACTGAGTCCTTTGCAACTCCAACTAATGTCCCCCTATATCTCTCCCCTTGCCCTCGCCCTCTGCTTTCCTTTAAACTGATAGAAATTTTAAAATAATTATTACCCAAGGAAGTATTCATTTTTTTAGTATGGGGTGAGAAGGTGAAAAAAGTTGAGTTTCGTTGTTGCTGCTGACATTGTTCATGGAAGTCTCATGTCAGCTATGGCACTTCACCCTTAAGAGTGATTAAGGTAGTCTCTTTCTCGAGTTTTCTCTGTAATTCAATGTTACAGCCCAGTGATTTAGTACCTCTAGCAACCAAGTAGGTTTGCTCACTCATTCCCCACCAGGACTCAACAGAAGTAGGGGCTTCCTGACAAAATCTGCTCTCTCAAGTTGTCATTTCACCAGATATGACACCCAACAGTGCTTCATTCCTACCTTCTCTTCCTATATGACATACTGATAACATGCTGGAAGAATTGTGCTTTATGAATCAGACTTTTACCAAGAGACTAGAGATGTAGCTCACTGGTAGAGTGCTACCAGTGGTTAGAGCCCCAGCAATGCAATTTTTAAAAATAAATAAATAAATAAGTAGTTAACAGACTTTTGACAGTCATAATCAGAGAAGGCCTGAGCTATTTACAATAAATGGAGAAATTCCCAAAAAATAAAAAGTAAAGATTGATTCCAATCTCATTTGTTAAGTTAGAACTGTCTCTGAAAAGATGTCCCTAGCTTATTTACTTCCTGGCTCATGCATTCAGCATACACTTAATTGAGCACCTCTTAAGTGCCATGCATTGGTTCCTACATGGAGCTGCTTGTCCTGGATGTGTGTCAAGTGCTCAAAAGTTAGAATTTATCCAAATAACTAACCAAATTCACCAAATAACCAGATTAGAAGACTGTTCTGGGAAATCCCTCCAAAGTATACATTGCTAACTTTTGGCAGTTGCTCATAACTTTGGCACTGAAGAAAAAGAGGAGAGGAATAAAATATTTATCCCAATCCCATTAAGGATTCACAGGATCAAGGGAGTCAGACAAAAGTGACTAAAACTATCTCTGCTTTATATTCTTGATCTCTATTTTTCCAATCGATTCTGTTTAGCAACCCACCTTCTCTTCCTGTGAGACAAGTGACAAAAATGGACTGACACAGTGATTGTTATGACCACATTTTGGGAACAAGCCAGAAGATTGGGTACTGGGTCAGGTCAGGATCTTAATGCCTTGTCATCTGTCACTTAGAAGTGAGCAGTCCCAAAGGAGAGGTGAAAACTCAGGAGAGTGAGCTGGGACCATTTGTGCCACTGTGCTCCCAGCTGCTCTTTCTCCACCTAAGCCCTCGTGTACCAAGTTTAGCTTGAAGGCCTCCTTACAGATTTTCTTGAAATTAAAATACACGCAGAGCTGAATGCAGTGGACAAGCCTGAGGACCCAGCTATAAGGAGGCTGGGGCAGGAGAATGACTTGAATCCAGGAGTTCAAGGCCAGCCTGGGCAGCATAGCAAAATCCCATCTCTTAAAACAAACACGCGCGTGTGAGCACACACACACATGCACACACACGTCGGGCACAGGAGTACGCGTCTATAATCCCGCTACCTGAGAGGCTAAGGCAGGAGGACCACAAATTCAAAACCAGTCTGGGCAACTTAGTGAGATGTTGTCTCAAAATAAAAAGGGTTGGGATGTAGCTTAATAGAACCCTGTTGGGTTTGATTCCAAATACTGCAGAAACACACATACAAGCAGTTATTAAAGTTCAAGGAATATAAACAGGAAGTACAAAGACTCATAAGTGTTGTGAAACTTACAAAGTCTAGGATTCTGGCCTTGGACTACTAGGTCATTGTCCACAGAGTGTTGAATCAGCATCCTGCAGGGTCAAGCTTGGAGAAGTCCAGTGGCCTACTTTTGGGGCACCACTCAAAGCACTGGCCCCTCTGCTGAGAAAAGCCAGTATACATTCAAAAAGTTCCTGGGCCTTTGGAGCCATTCCATAGACTTAAGATTGCTGGGCCTACCGATTTGACTTTTCCTAAATTCATGTAGAATATACTTTAAATGAAATGTTTTCTTTGGAAAGGTAAATAACCAGTTCAAATCACAATCATGTGACCTCTTTACAGTGGTTTGCATTCTGAAATTTGTTATTATACTGGACATTAAAACAGATTCTACTTTGTCATCATATTTTAGTCCTTTTTAGACCTTTCATTTCTTACTAGCTTAGAAATTTCGATTCTGTGTGGGAATTGTCCAGAAGCTTTTTCACTAGGTAAACTTTAGGGTTAGATCATTAGTTTGAGCTCCACAAACAGTATGTACATGCAAAATATCTAAATTGCACATCTTCAAAGATCAGCTTTATGTTTTAGATTTCTGAGATGCCAGTGAATTTTAGGCTTTTACAAGAGCTCTTTTCATCTTCTCAACTACTGTTTCAGCTACTTCTCTCAAGAAACATCTGATGAATGGCACTAACACTTTTCTGCTCTTTTCTCCCTAGTTTTTGATGCACGAGCAGATGGTGTAGGTATTGGCAAGCTCAAGGTAACAGTTGAAGCTCTCCATGCCCTACAGTCTGTCTACGAGCAATGCAAAGGACTAGGAGTCTTAAAAGGACCTGCTCCAGAGGCATCTCCTACTTCTGAGTAAATGCTCACTTGAAGTTTCTGGATGAGATTGTGTGTAATTACTCTGGTTTGTATAATCTATAATTCATGGGAAGCAGGAGTCCTGGGTTTGAAATGTTCAAGTTTTGTATAGTTTTTCATTTGTTTATTTTGCTATTCCCTCCTTCCCCTGACTGCTGCCCCTCAGGACTTCAGTTCTCCACAATGGGCAGCACCTTCTCAATAATTTATACCTCATGATAGCATGAGAAAGCCTATTTGCATTTTCAACATTTTCTTATGAAGAACTGAAATGCAATTCCCATTTTTATTTTTAATAAGCAAAAACATAAATCTTAGAAAACCTATGAAAGAGAAGATACTTTTATGTTATCCCTAATCGTCCCACTAAATGGAATGCTTATGATTAGCCTCATTAAGAGTTTTATACTGTGAAGATTTTATTAGAAGCAATATATGAAAATTACTTGGATTAATGTGTTAATCTTTCTCTTTAAAATGCTAATATCCATTTTATGCACATTAAAGCTCAGTATGCATTTTCTTTGATGCATGCAGTTTCTATCAATTAAATATAAAGAAGGAGACTTGGCACTAACTTACTAGATTACTGCAAGTTTTTTGTTTTTCTTTCTTAAAAATTATAGTTCTTCCTGTTTGTATTATTTTCATGTATTCGTATTGGTGATAGGGGACCCAGGGATATATGTGTATAAAGAAAAATGATGGATAGATGGATGTGAAATTTACATTTTGAAAACTTAGCTCATGACATAGAAATTATTTAAAGTGTGACTCAAATTCCGATATGCTTAGTTAGACCTGAAAGGAGTATCTTTTTATCATGTTTTAAATTTACATCAAGCTTAGACAATGCTGGGGTGTATCTGGATAACCAGATCCTCAAAAAGCAGCTCAGAAAGTTAATTTTCTAGCTTTTACCCAATCTCACTGAAGGATTTAATTGATATTTTTAATGGAGCTGTGAATCAATGCTGCAAAGGAATTGTCTCTAGAGGTCTAGGATATAATGCATTTCATTTTTTAATTTACTTTTTTATTTGTCATTTTCTTCAAAGGATTTTTATAGGCTGTGGGTTTTCACTGTTTGCAAACAGGCTATGTTCCTTCTTAAGCATATGTAAAGTATTCAGGGAGATAAGTAATTTATTAAAATCTACCTAATTTGCCGTGATATATTAAATCTCTGCTTCAGTGATCACAGACCATTTCATTTAGAGAATTAGGCATTCCCTCTTTGTGTGATTAAAGCTCTGGAAAATGAGTTCTTTGCTCCTATTTGTGAACATTCAAAGCCTGCTAATGGCAAGAAGATGGAATAGATTATGAGACAATTCATTACAGTTCAACAGGAAAAAAAAAGCAGCTATAATGCAAAAATGCAAGTATGAATATCTGCATATAGTTTGAACCATCTGTGCTCTAATGGCTTCAATAATGACTCTCGTCTTTAGGAGGCTTTGAAATGACATCCGTACAATATTAATTTGTTGATGTACATTGCGGGACCAGTAGAGTATGATCTGACCACAGAAATCTATAAATTCTGTCTCTACCATTGAGCCTCCCTATCCTGGGGCCTGCCATCTCCAAGGAGAAGCTTGTTCTCATCAAACTCTGCAAATCTTCCTAACAGCTCATTCCTCTGGAACCTTCTAGAGACCACAAACATCTGCAGACAAAACCTCTCCAATCCTAGTAAACAACCACATGTTTGTTGTCACTTCAGCTGGCTCTGAGCTCATCTTTTTGGCCTCTCTTTCTAGCTTTCTTTGGCTTTATGCAGTTACAGTGTCATTAAGGCCCATAATATTCCCTCCAGTAATTTAAAACAGCCAGATTATACCCTGGGATTAACTGAGTGGTTTTTGAGACATTTATTGTGGTATTCTCCCAGGAGGTTTGTATTATTGTTTTAAAATGTTACATCCCAAACTAAATACCCTTTCTATAGGGAAAAGAACTGGATTGCACTGACTTCTTAGGATCTTCAAGTAAAGAGGGCAAGTTTTTATTAGGAAACTTCTGGGAGCTATTCAGCGGTACAGAATGTATGTCTCAGATAAGATTAGAGAATTAGCCATGTTTCTGTTGTGTTCATGTGTACTAGAATATAATATCAAAGACTTCTCTTCTGGTTTTAAAATACTCAGCTTCAATTCTTGCACACTTTCACAACATTCATTTTCACACACAATGGCTGCTGACACATATCAAAGTGTGTCAGTAGTATTGAGTGCTATCATATATGGAAGTCCCTTGGGATATTTTTGTGTTTGTCTTGTGTTATCCAGAGTTCATTGAAAAGTTCATACCTTTTGGGTTCACAAATGATGGTTTTTTCTCAGTGAGCCAAGCATGATCCATTAAGTGTGACTAGAGTGAGGAGCTGTCATGAGCAGCCTTGCCACACAGACACTCTAGTTCAAGGTGAGGCTTGGATGAACTTAACAGCTTTTAGTGTAACTACGCAGTACACTCAGCACTTTTTTGGGCGGTAATGCTTTTAGTTTGGAAATATAAATAGAGATGTAATGTGGTATGTGGGAGAGTGTATTTTACATGTTTTTTTGCCTACTGTAGTAGAAATGTCAAATTCCCAGCCACTGTCATGAGAAGCAGTTGACAAAAATAAGTCTTATGGTTTACAGTGTGGTTTACGTAGAGAACATTTCTCTTCACTCTCAGTTTCAACATGTTTTCTAAATTATCATGGTTTGTTGCCGTTTAACTTAAATTAGTTTTTTTAAAGAATAAATAGAGAATATGTTTAATCAAATAAAGAAAGGCCACATTGAAATTCTGCTGTTCCTGCCATTCATTTGTTACCACAAAACACAAATAATTTCTATGTGTTATGAAGAAGTGTGGGCTGAGAAGTGCTCATGTGATTGGGGAGGTTCTGCGTGCACCCATGTTCCCACAACAGAACATAAATTATTTTAGTAATCTGACATCAAGAGCTGTGACAATGAAAACCAGTTCTTACACATGTTCTAACAAGAATCTGATTAACATTTTTGTGGATATGGAAAATAACTTTTTTTTTAGTCAAACTGGCACTATTGCTGAATTTAGAATGCTTTCCTTATGTACTAAATAGCAAAATGTGAATCATGTCTGTGAACAAATATGAGAATAAAATGTCATCTTTGTGTAATACAAAACAACTGAGGGAGAGCTTTGGAGATATAAAATTATTGAATGATTGACAATATCAGGATGATAATTCATCCCCAACGATGAAAGTACATTTTTATAAGTCACTCATGCCTGAAGGCCTCCGACTACCTTAACAAAGAAAAACTAAACCCATGATTTATTAGAGATTGGGCAACATGCCTAATTAAATCCATGAATGGGAGCAGACGCAGCTTTATATCCCCTTTGTTCAGAACAAAAATAACTTCCAGGTCAACCAGAAAGCTAAAAAAATATCAAAGCAATAGAAACAAGTTGTTTAAAAACTAAAAATATAGAAGTAGAAAACACCTCCTCATCCTAATCTTTCTTATCTTGCAAGATAGAATTTTCACTTCCATTTCAAAGTGGCACCAGTGGAGTCCACCTTATAGTCTAATCTCCTGCAAAAGTGGGCCCATGTTACAGGTATAGGTGGCTTTGGTCCTTGCCCCTTCGTTTTCTACGTGACATTCACTAATACATTAAGTCGTGTTTCTCCTTAGGCCTTCTCAAGCGAACTCTGGTACTTTTAGACCGCGACCTCTGTTCTGAGGTGAATGCCTCCTGCCTTTCCCCCTTCTCACTCTGTAGAGATTCCTTTTCTCATCCTCTAACAGTGTCACCTCTGTCTTCACTGGACACTATTTTTTTTCTCTGTCTCTTTTTTTTTTTTTTTTTTTAAGTGGTGCTGGGGATTGGAACCCACGGGGGCTTTACCACTGAGCTACATACATCCCTAGCTTTTTTTATTTTTTGACACAGAGTCTCATTAAGTTGTTGGGGATTGAACCCAGGTGTGCTTTACCACTGAGCTGCACCTCCAGGCCTTTTAATTTTTTATTTTGAGGTTTGCACTAAGTTGTTTAGGGCCTTGCTAAGTTGCTGAGGCTGACCTCGAACCTGAGATTCTTCCGCCTCAGCCTCCCAGGTCATGAGCATTACAGGTGTGCACCACCACACTGACCATGTTTTCTTTTTTGAGAACATCAGCAGCTTGGGCTGGGGATATAGCTCGGTTGGTAGAATGCTTGCCTTGCATCCACAAGGCCCTGGGTTCAATCCCCAGCACCACAAAAAAAAAAGAAGAGAAAATCAGCATCTTGATTTTCATATTTCTGTCATCTAAATTCCTCCTTCCATCTGCCTAGCCTCCTGTGCGTATTTTTCAAGTTCATCAAAGCACATTTTTTTCTCTTCCTCTTTCCTATTTCTTCTCTTGGAGCTACAACTATTTATTTAGATACACGTATCTATGAAGGCTCCAGCAGCTTTCTTTGTGTGAAAACTTGCCTGGTTTTTGGTTGTAGGTGTTTGTTGTTTGCTTTTTGAGATGTTGCCCAGGCTGGCCTAACTCAGTACCCCCATTCATGCTCAGCCTCCCGAGTGAGTGGCTGGCACTGCAGAGGCGCCCAGCTCAGGCAGGTTTAATGCCTTCATTTAACATGGCAGGGGCACACTGCATCAATCGTTCTGAACCTGAAGGCTAATTTTAATTAATGCTAAACATGCAGGCTAATTTTTGTATCTTTTCTTCTTGTATCTTTTTACAAGTCATGGAGACAAAACTCAGAAGGCTCTCAGGAATCACCGGCAAGAAGAAGAAGGCTTTTAAAATTTTAAGGAAATATTAAAATCAAGCTTTCTTTGGTACCAATATGTTTTGTTATAGTTACATATTAACTGATAAGTTTTAGGAAAAAACTTAAAGAGACTATGCATACAATCTAGAAGCTGGGAAGTCTTTTCCAAAGAGAAGAAAAACAGGCTGTAAAACACAAAATAGACAAGAAATATTGGGTATGTAAACATGAAGACAATGTGACAGTTTTCTTTCACGACTATTCGAATTCAAGGTAGAAATCAAAGGACATTTTGTACTATTCAGGGGAACAACAAGTCAAAGATATGTGGTTTTTTGTTGTTGTTTTTTTTAAGATATGTGTTCTTAAACATGCACACCTAGTCTCAAAATACATGCATCAACAACTTAAAGAATTGTGGGAAAATATTAAGGCTGCATCAATTTTAATAGTGGGCTTTAACTTGCAGAGAATAAAAGATCAAAAACTTTGAAAAAAAGATTTGGTTAGCAGGATTACTAAATTCAAATGCATATAGAATACCCATGGAACATTCAAAGAGAAATAAGAGAAATCGACTGTGTTCTCAACCACAAAGGAAGTCTCGATTTCCAAAGAACTAAAATCTTAAGATGATATTTCTCCAAGCAAAATGCAATAAAATGAGAAGTCAGTAGCAAAGGGATAGCCAAAACAGCCCTTCCTGAAAGTTAAAAATATGTTAATGTTAGATTGACAAGAAAAATCATATGTATTTATGGATAGATTATTATTATTCTGGGTTCTAATAGGACAAGGAGTTAATCCACTCCTACAACAGAAAATCCTACAAATTTCACTTGATGAAATAAATTAGCCTCAGCTCAGAAGCCCACAGCAGAGGGGAGCAAGGCCAGGGTTGAACCTAAGAGAAGAGACCACCACAGGATCCTAATGGTGGCAGAACATATGTGATACCAGTGAAGATTCCCCAAGGAGAAGGACCGCTGTCAAGAGCTGGTCTCAATTCAGGTGCTGTATTTTGGATATGGAATGTCCCCCAAAGATTCATGTGTTAAAGGCTTGGTCACCAGCTGTGGTGCTGTTGGGAGGTGGAGGAACCCTTAGGAGGTGGCCCTAGTGGAAGGAAGCTTGGTCCATGGGGCTGTGTCCTTGTCCCCAGCTCCAACCTCTTTTTCTCTGCTTTCTGGCCACGGTCAGGTGAAGATCCATGCTTGCCACAAGCTCATGCCACAGTGGTCAGCCTCCCCACAGCCCCAATCTGACAGGGCCACACAACCATGGACTGAACTCTCATCAGAGACTATGAGCCAGAATAAATCTTTTCTCCTTTCAAGTTGTTTATGTCAGTATTTTGTCACAGCAACAGAAAGCTAGAACACCTGGTAAGTCAGAGGATTGGCTACTGGAGAAGTAAAAGGAATCGGCTTGAAGTACCTTGGACCAGACGTGGCAGCTTTGGAAAGGCACTTCTGGAAGAGAACTGGATGTCTTAAAAGGGGAGAGATGTCCCTTGGAGACATGGAAGTGAAATGAAAGACGGAACCAGCTGAAACCTCGGCTCCCAGTGAAACAAGAGAGTATGATTGAATGGTGTCAATATCGTGGTATCAAATCAATAAGAAGCATTTATTAAAGAAACTGCACTTTGCTGTGGCAACAGAAGAGGACACTGTTGAGCTGAGAAACCTGTAAGCCATCCAAGCCCTTCTCTGACCATGCAGTTTTGTCCTGGCTGGTCCAGGAATATCCAAAATAAATAGTCTTAATAGAGAAGGGAATCCTGCATGATCATAAGAAAACAAATGAGGATCAAAACTTTTCAGTTGTCAGCTGTACTTCAGTGGAGCTGGGGAGAAACCAGAAAAAGACCCATTATCCCACTACCCAGAGTCAGCCAGTAACTTCTTACACGCTTGTTTCCTGTTCTTTCTTTTTTCTGTGATTCATAATTTCAAAAATTTTGAAATTAACACAAGTAATACATGAAAATACTATATTTTCATTAAAAATCAGAATAATACACATGGTTAAAATCCCCATGAACCATATCACCCCCTAATCCAGATCCTCTCCCCACCAGTGGAGTTTATCATTTTTATGTATACATATACATGCACCCACAGAATATGTATAAAATTGTCTTGTTTTTTATTTACATAAGTGTCAGACTGCAGACAGCTGTTTATACAACTTACTTTTTTTCACTTTTTTTTTTAAACAGTGGTTTTGAAATGTACCAATCGTTTCCAGTGTCTCGATTACTACAATAAACAAGTCCATGGTGAGAGAGAAAGAAAGAGACCTTTTCAGCAGGATGGAGTTCTGCCCAAGCACTGCTGAATTTGATAGTCCAAACCATCCTTCCAGTTAAGGACAACTAGACAAACTGGAATATATATACATGAACATAAGTACATACATATTTTTATATATTGATATAGAATTTGAAAACACCAGAATGCCTAAGAGCTAACTGGGCTGCAAGAAATTTCAGGGTGCACATTCATAATAAAAATGATGATGGAATTGGGATAGAAGGAACCTACCTCAACATCATAAAGGCTTTTGGTGAAAAACTCAAAGCCAACCTCATAATGAATGGGAAATAACTGAAGTCAATTCCTTTAAAATCTGGGACAATCTCACCACTCCTACTTAATATGGCGATATAAACTCTAGCCAGAGTAATTAGGCAAGAGAAGAAAATAAAAGGGATAAAAAATGGGAAAGGAGAAAGTAAAAATATCACTGTTTACAGATGATATGAACCTACATTTAAAAAATGCAAAAACTCGGGACTGGAGCTGTGGCTCAGTGGTAATATACTTGCCTGGCACGTGTGAGGCACTGGGTTCAATTCTCAGCACTGCATATAAATAAATAAAAGGTTTATCAACAACTAAAAAAATAAAAATAAATAAAAAATGCAAAAACTAACTCCACCAAAAGACTGCTAGAGCTAATAAATTTGGCAAAGCAGCAGGTTACAAAGCATACAAAAATCAATAGCTTTCCTATATACCAACAACAAATCTGCTGAGAAAGAAATCAGGAAAAGAATTTCATTCACAATAATCTCAAAAAAATAAAATAAAATACCTAGGAATAAATCTAACCAAAGAGGTTAAATACCTCTACAATGAAAACTATAGACCATTGAAGAAGACCTCAGAAAGATGGAAAGTCCTCCCATGTTCATGAATAGGCAGAATTAATATTTTTAAATGGTCATACTATCAAAAGCAATATACAAATTCAATGCAATTACCATCAAAATACCAATGACATTCTTCACAAAATTATAAGTTAATTAGAAGAGTAAAAGACCAAGAATAGTCTTGGTCTTTTACTCTAAGCCAAAAAAAAAAAAAAAAAAAAAAAAAAACAATGTAAAGACATCACAATAACTGACTTCAAATTACACTACAGAGCTACAGTAACAAAAACTGCATGGTACTGGCATAAAAAAAGACAAATAGAACCGTGGTACAGAATAGAAGACACAGGGACAAATCCACACATCTACAGTCATCTGATTCTTGACAAAAGTGCCAAAAACTACATTGGAGAAAACACAGCCTCTGACAAATGGTGCTGGGAAAACTGATTATTTATCTGTAGAAGAATGAAAGTAGACATTTATCTCTACCTTACCCCAAAAAATCAACTCAAAATGGATCAAAAACCTAAGAATTACTTAGAAAACTAGGAATGGAACCACCATTTGACCCACTCCTCAGTCTATACCCAAAGGACTTAAAATTAGCATACTATAGTAGTAACACAGCCACATCAATGTGTATAGCAGCTTAATTCACAATAGCTAAAATGTGGAAGCAACCTAGGTGCCCTTCAATAGATGAATGGACAAAGAAACTGCAGTACATATACACAATGGAATATTACTCAGCATTAAAAAATAATGAAACTATGGCATTTGCAGGTAAATGAATGGAGTTGGAAAATATCATGCTAAGCAAAGTAAGCTAATCTCCAAAAAAAGGACTTATGTTCTCTCTGATAAGTGGATGCTGATCCATAATGATGGGGTGGGAGGCATGGAAAAAATGGAGGAACTTTGATGGGGCAAAAGGGAGAGAAAGGTGGGGAGGGGGCAGGGAGGTAGGAAAGATGGTAGAATGAGATGGACATCATTACCCTAGGTACATATATGACTGAACCTATGGTGTGATACTACATCTAGTACAACCAGAGAAATGAAAAGTTGTGCTGCAGTTGTGTACAATGAATCAAAATGCATTCTGCTGTCATATATACCTAATGAGAATAAATTATTTTTTTAATATGCAATAAAGCAGATGCCTGAGGTTCCACACCAAGTGGAACCTTATCTAACCTGCAAAAAGAAAAAAGAAAAAAACAACTAAATATTATACCAAAAACTATGCAACTCCTAGAAGAAAACATAAGGTCAACACTTTAGCATATAGGTACAGATTGCAACTCTCTCTCAGTAGGACCTCTTAAAGCTCATGAAATAATGCCAAGGGTTAATAAATTGGATGGCATCAAAGTAAAAAGCTTTTGCACAGCAAAGGAAATAATTAGGAATCTGAGGCGAGAACCAACAGAATGGGAGAAAATCTTTGCTAGATAATCTTCTGACTGGAGTTAATATCTAGACTATATGAAGAACTCAAAAATCTTAACACCAAAAAAACAAATAAACCAGTTAATAAATGAGCAGATGAATTAAACAGATAATTCTCAAAAATGAAATACAAGTGGTCAACAAATATATGAAAAAAATGTTGAACATCATTAGCATTCAGGGAAATGCAAATCAAAACTACACCGAGACCTCATCTCACACCAGTCAGAATGGCAGTCATCAAGAATACAAACAGGGGGGATCCAACATGGCGGCGAGAGGGGAGGCAGCGCTTTCAGTACCTCCTCAACAACGGGGTCAGAGAGACGCATGGATACGCTTAGATTCGACCTGCTGAGAAACTCCTAGCAAAATTCCACTAAAGAGAGACCGGCCGGGAATCGGTAGGATTTTTGGAGGTGACAGTTTGCGCTAGACGAGTGAATCTCCGCCACACAGCGCAGAGGTCCAGACCCGCCAGCCGCTGCCCGCGCGACTCGGCAACTGTCGGCTGCCTGCACACGGCCCCCGCATCAGGGCGGATAGCCTCCGAGGCGCAGCGCAGCAGGAGCGGTGCAGGGACTCTAGGAAGAGGTCTCTCGCCAAGCCTTCATGAAATAGCGAACCGGGAGCTGAAACCAACCAGAGACAGACCAGTCCCACCCCTCCCTTCGGACACTCCGGCAAGGAGCCTGGGGCCCGCCATAGCAGAGAGGTGACATCACCAGAGTTCCGCCAACAGAATTCCTTCCCAGCGGAATCCACGTTAGCAGGTGTGTGACTCCCACCCCCTCCAGATACAAGCAGCCAGGAAACCTCGGGAATCTCTCCGGGGGCGTGTCTGTAGGGAAGCAGAGGGGATTCCAGATCCCCACCTCCCCTTAACACCAGCAGCGACACCCAAGATCTTAGCCGTCAGTTTCTGGGGGCGTGCCCACCAAAGGGGTCCGGAAAAATTAAACTGTTGGTTCCCTGATCACCCCACCACAGCACTGGGGCTTAGATGAATGACAGAGAGGGTGTTCATCGTTCGGGATATAGGACACGCGGTGGGGCTGCAAGTGTAATCAGATCCTTGGGGAACCGCCTCTGGTGAACAGGACCTGGCTGGCTGGCTGGGAGGAGGAACAGGGGGAGGGGCCGGATAAGTGAAAGGGCTCTGGACTAACAGGATTGAAAGACTCCCAGGAGCCACCGTACAGGGATTTCTGTCAGCACATAGAGGGCAGAAGCTCGGCTCAGAGGGCACAGCTCCGCCTATTGGAACAGAAGAAAATGGGATTCAGCCATAGAACAGGGGATGCCAGCATGGCAGAGATCTGATGTCATCGGAGAGCGGCCGAGGAGAGAACTTCATCGGTGCCAGCGGCGACGGAAACAGTTGGTCCCCTGGTAGGGAGGGTGAGTCACAGATACCCGAGTCTCTCTCGCTTTGTCGTCGAGCCAGAGGGGAGGAGCGGGGCCGCCGCCCACGCCCGCAAGGTAGGCAGACCTGCGACCAACCTGCAGATCAGGCCCAGCGGTTTGCAGGCGTGGTAGGAGGGGCAGGGCAGAGCCACCGCCTGCGCCGGCAAGGTAAGCAGACCTGCGACAGACCGGCGGATCAGGCCCAGCGGCCTGCCAGCGTGGTACACACTTCACCCCAACTGGAGTAGGGGCAGAGCAGAGCCTTCGCCCGCGCCCAGATCAGGCCCAGCGGCCCGCCTGTGTGGTGGTCAAGTGACCCCATTTGGAGTGGGGGCGGAGCGGAACTGACACCCGTGCCCGCAAGGTGGGCAGACCGGCGACCAACCTGCAGATCAGGCCTAGCGGTCCCCGGGCGTGGTAGGAGGGGCAGGGCAGAGCCTTCGCCCCCACCTGCAAGATAGGCAGACCTGCGACAGAACGGGGGATCAGGCCCAGGGGTCCGCGGGCATGGTAGACACCTCATACCAATTGGAGGAGGGGCAGAGCAGAGCCCCCACCCGCACCTGCAAGGGAGACTTTTCAACTATACAAGAGCAATATAAATATATAGGGGGGGAAAAATTTCAAAAACACAACAGTTTCACCAAGAAGAAAGAAACGCAAGCAGTATGAAAAGACAAGGAAAGAAAGGACTACAAGCAATGCAGGTCAACTCAACTTTAGAAGAGGTAACAGCTGCAGCAGATGGAATGTCAGATAAAGAATTCAGGATATATATGCTTCAGATGATCTGGAGTACCAAGGAAGACATTAGACAGCAAAATCAGACAATGAAAGATCACTTCGACAAGGAATTACACAAACAAATCCAGGAAGCAAAGGATCAACTATACAGGGAGATAGAGGTTATAAAAAACAAACAAACAGAAATCCTAGAAATGCAGGAAGCAATAAACCAACTTAAAAACTCAATTGAGAATACTACCAGCAGAGTAGAACACTTAGAAGATAGAACATCAGACAATGAAGACAAAGTATTTCAACTTGAAAAGAACATAGACAGCTCAGCAAGACTGTTAAGAAACCATGAGCAGAACATCCAAGAAATATGGGATAACATTAAGAGACCAAACTTAAGAGTCATTGGGATACAGGAAGGTATAGAACTCCATACCAAAGGAATGAGCAATTTATTCAATGAAATAATACGAGAAAACTTCCCAGACTTGAAGAATGAGACAGAATCCCAAATTCTAGAAGCCTACAGGACGCCGAATGTGCAAAATTATAAGAGATCCACACCTAGACACATTATAATGAAGATGCCCAACATACAGAATAAGGAGAGAATTTTAAAAGCTACAAGAGAAAGGAAGCAGATTACATTTAGGGGCAAGCCAATCAGGATAACACCTGATCTTTCAACACAGACTCTGAAAGCTAGAAGATCCTGGAATAACATATTTCAAACACTGAAAGAAAATGGGTTCCAACCAAGAATTGTGTATCCAACGAAATTAAGCTTCAGGATGGAAGATGAAATTAAAACCTTCCACGACAAACAAAAGTTAAAAGAATATGCAGCTAGAAAACCATCTCTTCAAAACATCCTCAGCAAAACATTACAGGAAGAGGAAATGGAAAATAACAATGAAAACCAACAGTGGGAGGTAGGACAGTAAAGGGGGGGGGAATAATCAAAGAGGAAAACAAACCATGTTTAGTAACATAAATAAACAAATATGGCTGGAACAACAACCCATATCTCAATAATAACCCTAAATGTTAATGGCTTAAACTCACCAATTAAGAGACACAGGCTAGTAGAATGGATCACAAAACAAGACCCAACAATATGCTGCCTACAGGAGACGCATTTGATAGGAAAAGACATACATAGGCTGAAGGTGAAAGGTTGGGAAAAATCATATCACTCATATGGACTTCGGAAACAAGCAGGAGTGTCCATACTCATATCAAATAAAATAGATTTCAAGCCAAAGTTAATCAAAAGGGATAAAGAGGGACACTACATACTGCTTAAGGGAACCATACACCAACAAGACATAACAATCATAAATATATATGCCCCAAACAATGGTGCAGCTATGTTCATCAAACAAACTCTTCTCAAGTTCAAGAGTCTAATAGACCACCATACAATAATCATGGGAGACTTCAACACACCTCTCTCGCCACTGGACAGATCTTCCAAACAAAAGTTGAATAAGGAAACTATAGAACTCAATAACACAATTAATAACCTAGACTTAATTGACATATATAGAATATACCACCCAACATCAAGCAGTTACACTTTTTTCTCAGCAGCACATGGATCCTTCTCAAAAATAGATCATATATTATGTCACAGGGCAACTCTTAGACAATATAAAGGAGTAGAGATAATACCATGCATCCTATCTGATCATAATGGAATGAAACTGAAAATCAACGATAAAAGAAGGAAGGAAAAGGCATACATCACTTGGAGAATGAACAATAGGTTACTGAATGATCAATGGGTTATAGAAGACATCAAGGAGGAAATTAAAAAATTCTTAGAGATTAATGAAAACACAGACACAACATATCAGAATCTATGGGACACATTGAAAGCAGTTCTAAGAGGAAAATTCATTGCTTGGAGTTCATTCCTTAAAAAAAGAAAAAACCAACAAATAAATGGTCTCATACTTCATCTCAAAATCCTAGAAAAAGAAGAGCAAAACAACAGCAAAAGAAGTAGAAGGCAAGAAATAATTAAAATCAGAGCTGAAATTAATGAAATCGAAACAAAAGAAACAATTGAAAAAATTGACAAAACTAAAAGTTGGTTCTTTGAAAAAATAAACAAAATCGACAGACCCTTAGCCATGCTAGCGAAGAGAAGAAGAGAGAGAACTCAAATTACTAGCATACGGGATGAAAAAGGCAATATCACAACAGACACTTCAGAAATACAGAAGATAATCAAAAATTATTTTGAATCCTTATACTCCAATAAATTAGAAGATAGTGAAGGCATAGATAAATTTCTTAAGTCATATGATCTGCCCAGATTGAGTCAGGAGGATATAGACAACCTAAACAGACCAATATCAATCGAGGAAATAGAAGAAACCATCAAAAGACTACCAACTAAGAAAAGCCCAGGACCGGATGGGTATACAGCAGAATTTTACAAAACCTTTAAAGAGGAACTAATACCAATACTTTTCAAGCTACTTCAGGAAATAGAAAAAGAGGGAGAACTTCCAAATTCATTCTACGAGGCCAACATCACCCTGATACCTAAACCAGACAAAGACACTTCAAAGAAAGAAAACATCAGACCAATATCTCTAATGAACCTAGATGCAAAAATCCTCAATAAAATTCTGGCGAATCGGATACAAAAACATATCAAAAAAATTGTGCACCATGATCAAGTAGGATTCATCCCTGGGATGCAAGGCTGGTTCAATATACGGAAATCAATAAATGTTATTCACCACATCAATAGACTTAAAAATAAGAACCATATGATCATCTCGATAGATGCGGAAAAGGCATTCGACAAGGTACAGCATCCCTTTATGTTCAAAGCTGTAGAAAAACTAGGGATAACAGGAACATACCTCAATATTGTAAAGGCAATCTATGCTAAGCCTCAGGCTAGCATCATTCTGAATGGAGAAAAATTGAAGGCATTCCAAAAGGCTCTACAAAGAAACTATTAGAGCTAATAAATGAATTCAGCAAAGTGGCAGGATATAAAATCAACACGCATAAATCAAAGGCATTCCTGTATATCAGCGACAAATCCTCTGAAATGGAAATGAGGACAACCACTCCATTCACAATATCTTCAAAAAAAAATAAAATACTTGGGAATCAACCTAACAAAAGAGGTGAAAGACTTATACAATGAAAACTACAGAACCCTAAAGAGAGAAATAGAAGAAGATCTTAGAAGATGGAAAAATATACCCTGTTCATGGATAGGCAGAACTAACATCATCAAAATGGCGATATTACCAAAAGTTCTCTATAGGTTTAATGCAATGCCAATCAAAATCCCAACGGCATTTCTTGTAGAAATAGAGAAAGCAATCATGAAATTCATATGGAAAAATAAACGACCCAGAATAGCAAAAACAATGCTAAGCAGGAAGTGTGAATCAGGCGGTATAGCGATACCAGACTTCAAACTATACTACAGAGCAATAGTAACAAAAACAGCATGGTACTGGTACCAAAACAGGCGGGTGGACCAATGGTACAGAATAGAGGACACAGAAACCAATCCACAAAACTACAACTATCTTATATTTGATAAAGGGGCTAAAAGCATGCAATGGAGGAAGGATAGCATCTTCAACAAATGGTTCTGGGAAAACTGGAAATCCATATGCAACAAAATGAAACTGAATCCCTTTCTCTCGCCATGCACAAAAGTTAATTCAAAATGGATCAAGGAGCTTGATATCAAATCAGAGACACGCCGTCTGATAGAAGAAAAAGTTGGCTACGATCTACATACTGTGGGGTCAGGCTCCAAATTCCTCAATAGGACACCCATAGCACAAAAGTTAATAACTAGAATCAACAAATGGGACTTACTCAAACTAAAAAGTTTTTTCTCAGCTAAAGAAACAATAAGAGAGGTAAATAGAGAGCCTACATCCTGGGAACAAATCTTTACTCCTCACACTTCAGATAGAGCCCTAATATCCAGAGTATACAAAGAACTCCAAAAATTAGACAATAAGATAACAAACAACCCAGTCAACAAATGGGCCAAGGACCTGAACAGACACTTCTCAGAGGAGGACATACAATCAATCAACAAGTACATGAAAAAATGCTCACCATCTCTAGCAGTCAGAGAAATGCAAATCAAAACCACCCTAAGATACCATCTCACTCCAGTAAGATTGGCAGCCATTATGAAGTCAAACAACAACAAGTGCTGGTGAGGATGTGGGGAAAAGGGTACACTTGTACATTGCTGGTGGGACTGCAAATTGGTGCAGCCAATTTGGAAAGCAGTATGGAGATTTCTTGGAAAGCTGGGAATGGAGCCACCATTTGACCCAGCTGTTCCCCTTCTTGGTCTATTCCCTAAAGACCTAAAAAGAGCATGCTACAGGGACACTGCTACATCGATGTTCATAGCAGCTCAATTCACAATAGCAAGACTGTGGAACCAACCCAGATGCCCTTCAATAGACGAATGGATTAAAAAAATGTGGCATTTATACACAATGGAGTATTACTCTGCATTAAAAAATGACAAAATCATAGAATTTGCAGGGAAATGGATGGCATTAGAGCAGATTATGCTAAGTGAAGCTAGCCAATCCCTAAAAATCAAATGCCAAATGTCTTCTTTGATATAAGGAGAGTAACTAAGAACAGAGTAGGGACAAAGAGCATGAGAAGAAGATTAACATTAAACAGAGATGAGAGGTGGGAGGGAAAGGGAGAGAAAAGGGAAATTGCATGGAAATGGAAGGAGACCCTCAGGGTTATACAAAAGAACATACAAGAGGAAATGAGGGGAAAGGGAAAAATAATACAAGGGGGAGAAATGAAGGTCAGTAGAGGGGGTAGAGAGAGAAGAGGGGAGGGGAGGGGAGGGGAGGGGAGGGGGGATAGTAGAGGATAGGAAAGGTAGCAGAACACGACAGTCACTAGTATGGCAATATGTAAATCAATGGATGTGTAATTGATGTGATTCTGCAATCTGTATATGGGCTAAAAATGGGAGTTCATAACCCACTTGAAGCAAAGTGTGAAAGATGATATATCAAGAACTATGTAATGTTTTGAACAACCAACAATAAAAAAAAAAGAATACAAACAATAAGTGCTGGAGAGGATATAGAGAAAAAGGAACACTTTTACACTGTTGGTGGGATTGTAAACTAGTACAACTAGTGTGGAAACCAGTATGGAGGTTTCTCAAAAGGCTAGGTATGGAACCACCATATGACCCAGTTATACCACGCCTTAATATTCATCCTAAAGAATAAAGTCATTATAGCATAAAGATACATGTATGCCCATGTTTCTAGCAACACAAGTCATAATAGCCAAACTATGGAACCAGCCTAGGTGTCCATCAACAGATGAACAGATAAAGAAAATTTGGAGTTTTATTCAGTCACAAAGAAGAATGAAATTGTGTCATTTGCAGGAAAATGGATGGAACTTGGGACTATTCTATTAACCAAAATAAGTCAGACTGGGAAGGTCAAGGGTTGTATGTTTTCTTTCATATGTGAAAGCTAGAAAGGAAAAAGAAAAGGAAAGTTATGGGGTGGAGTGGGGATCTCATGCAAATCAAAGGGAGATCAGTAGAGGAAAGGGACCAGAGAGTGGGAGGAGGAAAGGGAGAGGGGAAGTGCTGGGGAGTGATATTGGCCAAATTATATTGTTATATCATGTGCATATATGATATGTAATTTAAAAAGCCATCATTATGTACAACTATCATGCACTGATTTTTTAAAATGTGGAAATAGAGGAGAAAAAAAAAAAGAAATTGCATGGTGCAATGTGAAAGAAAGTTCAGAGGATGAGCCAGGCAAGGAGGCTGGTTTTCCCCCAAAGGCATCTGCCAACCCGATGCAAGCATGGATGCAAGGCTCTGGGGTCTTCAAAGGATAAAACTGAAATTCAGGGCCCACCAGAGACCCAAGTAAATCCCCCAGCCTTGGAGTCGGGTCTTTCAAAAGCTAATTTGTCAAATAATAGTGTCTGAGAAATAGAGTACCCAGGCACTGAAGTCCTGTTTTGATTCATCCTAGTCTCTGCATGGATTAAGGTGATCTGAGCTTGCTAGAGCCACCAGCCTAGCCACCTGTCAGAAACTAACACACATCTCTAAAAGAAGATATCCACACCCTCAAATTATTCCTATATTTTTATGTACAATGTTTGATACATATTTCTAAATAAATAGTCAAGAAGACAAGACCACATGACTAAAAACCAAAATAACAGCAGACATTTGAAACACCAGTAATTCAGCTAATGGAGTCATCATCTATGAACTTCCACATAACAAGCTTTGATATGTTCATGGAGGCAAAAGACAATTTGGAGAAATTTCACACAGAATTGTACATCATTTTTTAAAGATCCAATTAGAAATTCTATAAATGAAAATCATAATAGCTGAAATTAAGAACTCATTGGATGAGTCTAATAGTAAATTAGACACAGCTAAAGGGAGATTAAGTGAACTGTAAAAATAAAAAATTCAGAAGACATGTCCATCTTGATGCATGGAAAGAAGAATGAAAAATACTAAAAAGAAGGGGAAAGATAAAAGACACAAGAGCATATGGAAAGTTAAAAAATATATTTATATATAAAATATAAAATATATATATATATATTTAAGGGTCCTGAAGAGGAAAAGAAAAAGGGGAAAAGCAAAACCAGTATCCCAAAAGATGTTAATGGCTAAGAATTTTCCAAAACAGAAGGCACAGATTTAAGAATGACTAAATCCTGTATGCTCAGGATGGATAAACACAAAGAAAAACTGAAAAACAAAGACAAAAAGAAATTCTTTTTGTAATATTTATTTTCTAGCTGTAGTTGGACACAATATCTTTATTTTATTTATTTATTTTTATGTGGTGCTGAGGATCCACCCAGGGCCTCACACGTGCTAGGTGAGTGCTCTACCACTGAGCCACAACCCCAGCCCCAAAAAGAAATTCTTACAAGGAGTTAAAGACAAAAGATATATCCTCAAAAGAGCAACACTAAGTCTAAACTGAAACAGTGCATGGATTAGGAAACGGAAGAAACACATCTGGACCCTACATCACATCCTCCTTCCACACACAAGATAGTTAACAGTCCAGAGAATCTCATGACTAATGGAATCAGGAGCTGGTGGATCAACCCCTTCCATTCCGCTGACAGACAGTTGAGGTGCATTCTATGAAGCTATCCAACTGCAATTGCTTATAGAGGTGATCAAATCGATAATACAACCTTGCATTGGCTTTTCTGTCTCATCCGTTTTACATCTTCCAGTTCCTCATCCTGTCTCGGGGAGCCCAAATAAACTGCCTGCACACCATTGTTTCAAAACCGGCTTTCAGAGAAAGCAGAATATCAAGTTGGTACTCTGAGAGCACTATGCTCACTAATCAGGTGGAAAAAACAAAAAGGATAAACATTATTTATGGTAAGTGGAATTCAGATAATCCTGGCACATGACACAGATTTTTTTTTTTTTTTTAAGTACCAGAGATTGAACTCAGGGACATTAAACCATTGAGCCACATCTCCAGCCCTTTTTATATTTTATTTAGAGACAGGATCTCACTGAGTTGCTTAAGGCTTCGCTAAATTGCCACAGCTGGCTATGAACTCACAAACCTCCTGCCTCAGCCTCCCAAGCCGCTAGGATTATAGGCGTGTGCCATCATACTTGGCATGATAGATTCTTAATGGTGGTGAATTTAGATATGTGCAGAGGAGAAGGGAAATTTTGGTTATCAGCTATTTACTTTTCTAAACTTATACTTCAATTTTTTTTAAATTTAAGAAAAACTTTCCTGGAGATGAAAAATTCCAAAAGAAATAAAAATAGCCATTATGCTAAAGAAAATGTAACACAATATTCCAACCTGAGATAAATAAGAGGAAATGATCCATTACAGATGGGATAAAAACACAGATGAGGAATTTAAAAACTCAAGATGGAAATCGACAAACTGAAACTTAGAAAGTGGGAAATTGGCTTTAGGAAAGAAGTTGAAGAAAAAAAATTAACCTTGAAAAAATTTATAAGTTATGGAAGAGAAAAATATAGCTGAAAGTAGACTCAAGAGATAAAAGGTGCCAAGAAAATGGTATTGAACTACCAAGGAAGAAAGAATCTTAGAAGAGATATAGTAGATAGGTACATGTAAGCAGAATCCATGATGTTAAAGACAAAAACAAAACTAATATAAAAATTCAAGAACGCTTTCTTGAAATAAGAGACTTGAATCTTGAATATTGAAAGAAAAATTGCACCAAAACAGTCAACTCTGAAACATATGCTAGGGAAATTATTAAAAATTTCAGGTAAAGAAAAAAAATCCTCTAGTACTTCAGACAAAAGACCAAGGTATTTAGAAAAAATATATATATAAAGTCAGGTTGGCATTAGGTTTCTCAAAAGCAATTTACAAAGCAAGAGTGTAGTGAAATAGTCTTGTCAAAAAAAACCTTCAAGGATAGCCGGGCATGGTGGCCCACACAGTGACAGTGACTCTGAAGCTGAGACAAAAGGAACACAAGTTTGAAGCCAGCCTCAGCAACTTAGCATGACCGTTTTTTCAAAAAAATTAAAAAGCCTGGGATGTAGCTCAGTGGTAAAGCGCCTCTGGGTTCAATCCCCAGTATCACAAAGAAAAAAAAAAGAAAACATGAACCAAGGATTGTTTTACCCCACTCAGCTGTCCTTAAAACATGAGAGTACAGGAAAACAATTATTATTGCTGTGAGCTTCACACAACATAAAATTAACTAAAGTGAACAATTCAATGGCATTAAATACATCCATGATGTTATGCACCTACCACCTCTAACTCCAAATATTCCAACCTCACCAAATAAAACCCCATACACATTAAACATTTATTCCCTATAACCTCCCCTTTGACCAATTTGATTTCTGTTTCTATGGGCTTATCTATTCTGAATATTTCATACAAATGGAATAATATGATGTATGATCTTTTGTGTCTGGCTTCTTTCACTTAACATAGTGTTTTCAATGTTCATCCATGTCTTAGCATGTATCAGTACTTTATTTGTTTTTATGACAGCATATTATTCCATAATATACTATAATTTTTTTAGCCATTCATCAGTTGATGCACATTTGGTTTGTATCTACCTTTGGGCTATTAATAGTGCTTCTATGAACATTTGTGTATAAGGATGTATTTGAGTACCTGTTTTCAACTCTTTTGGTACATATCTAGAAGTAGAATAGCTGGGTCAAGTGAAATTCTATATTTAATTTTTGAGGAACATCAAACTGTTTTCTATAAGAACTGAACCATTTTACATTACCACCTAAAGGATATGAGAATTCTAATTTCTCTACATCCTTACAACACTTGGTATTTTCTGCTTTTTAATAGCCATTCTCACAAGTTGTGAAGTGGTATCTTTTGTGGTTATTTTTTAAATTCCCTTAATGACTAATGATGTTAAACATCTTTTCATGGGCTTATTTCTAGAAAAAAAACAATTTTAAATGTGAAAAATGGGGAATATTGTATTAATAAGGAATTTTCTAGAAAATAACCTTCGTCTAAGTAAGAGATGAAGGAGCAGGAAGCTGTTAAGGATTGGTGGTGACCATATTGAACTGTAGCTCTTAAGCAAACCAAAGGTGGGGATGGAGGTGGAAGAAAAGATTGTAGCTGTGTGCTCTGACAAAGTAGACATAAAACTTTTGTATATGGTGCTGGGATTGAACCCAGGGCCTCACACATGCTAGGCAAACTCTGTACCACTGAGCTATACCCTTACTGATGTTTATTTTGAGACAGGATCTCACTAAGAACCTGTGACTGGCCTTAAGTTTGTGATCCTCCTTGACTCAGCCTCCCAAGAAGGTGGGATTACAGGAGGTGCCACTATGCCCAGTCACAATTTTTTTTTAAGAGGAAAAGGAAAAAAGAAATGGGAAAATAGAATATATTCATTGATTTTAGCATGAATCATAAGTGAGTCAAAGCAGACAAACCATGTAGTTGAAGAGTATAAAAAAAAACACTGGCATTGTGTATTAGTGAAAGATAAGTACCAAAACAAATCCAGTTATTCTAATCACCAAAAATAGGTTTTAATTGAAAGAAGCAAAGAAAACAGACTACAGAGTTTTAAAAAAATGGTAAACATAATATGAACTGTAACTATATTATAAAATAAAGAATAAAACTAAGATCAAGCCTCTAATTTGAAGTAATAAATGTAAATGGTCTTAACTAACTTTGGAAAAGAAAACAGATCTTCGGATGGGCTTCCAAGGCAAAATTCAACTCTATACTGTAAGAGACACTTCCAAAATATAGAGCAATAAAGTTAAAGAAAGAGCAAAACTATACCAGACAAATGCACATGAAAAAAAGCAGGAATAGTGGACTTGATTATCTGACAAGATAAAATTCATGGGTGGAGACAAAAAGTGCTTAGTGAGATAAAGGACTCTCACACCACTGAAGGCCATAATTCCACAGGGAACATCACAGCAGTGGCCTTCATGGAGCACGGATACAGGAGACAGGAAGAGAACACGTGGAAGTACATTAATCAGAGGAGACTGCAAGATTCACTCAGTTCAAGATAGAACAAATGGGGGAAAAAAATGAGAAGAAAAAAAAATTCCAAGATAGATTCTGTGAATATGAGTTAAACACATCAGCCTTATCAGAGAAAATGTATCTTCTTTTCAAATACACAGAACATCCATGAGTATTCATGATCTGTGAGATCACCAAGAAATTTTTACTAAGTTCTATTAAGAAGAAATAAACAATATTGCCTTATCACAATGCAATAAAACTGGAGATAAATAAGAAGTGAGAGACCATTTCCATCTGAATTTCTAAAAAATCACTAAGCAACTCTTAAGTCAAAAGGGAACTAGAAATAGAAATCACACAATTTCTTTTAAAAATAATGATTATGAGGGCTGGGGTTGTGGCTCCGTGGTAAAGCGCTCGCCCAGCACACGTGAGGCCCTGGGTTCGATCCTCAGCACCACATATAAATAAATAAAATAAAAGTTTAAAAAAATAATAATAATGATTATGAAAATACCACATATCAGAATCTTTGAGGTACAATTACAGCAAAGGTAGAAAGAAAATGCCCAGATGAAATATTAGAATAAAAGTGTGACACTAAATAAGCGAATTATCTATCTGAAAAGTTAAAAAGGAACAAAAAGTAAATCTAATGAAAGTAGAGGGAAGGAAATAACAAAGGTAAAGGGAGAAATTCAGAGTTAAAACCAAATAATAAACATAATGACTAAAAAGGTAGTTCTTTGAAATAATCCTCTGCAAAGATCTAATCGTTATTTAAAAAGAGAGAGAGAGAATGCATACAAATTAATACACGACAATGAGAGATAACCATCGAATCAGGATCGCCTGAAATAGCATGTGTCTCAATTGTACAATTCTCTGCAATTACCTTTGAAAACCTAGATGAAATAGATGACTAGAACACAGTCCACCAAAATTGACCCTAGTAGAGATAGCAAGTTTAAAAGATCAATTTCCATAGACAATGAAGTTATTAACAAACGAAGCTCAAAAAAGCAACAGTATCAGGTGATTACAGAGGAATTCTAAAATGCCTTCAAAGACTAGCTAATTTTAATGTAGTCCAAACTTTCCAGAGCTATAAAAAGAAGGAAAACTTCCATAATCTTTTTCTTTTTTTAATATTTATTTATTTTGGGGGTGTATCTTAAATTCCATATCAATATTTTCTACTTTCAAAAGATCTCAAAAAAAAAGTAAACAAAACCCAGCAGCATTTAAAAAGTTAATAAGCAGCAGGATTTTAGGAAGTCATTTTGACTTAACCATCTGCTTCTTAGGAGCAAATGGTGTTTCAAATAAAAGAAATGCTAGCTACAATATAAAACAGTAGGTCAAACAGGTTTTGGAATAGCAATTTTTACAATAAAATAGCCATATCTACACTTAATGTCAAATAGTTAAGACTACCTCTATGCTACAAGTTCCTGAAACAACTTAGACCAAGTGTTTGATGTTGCTCTATAATCAGTGATTTTTCTACACGTGTTTTCAGATAAATATTCTTATTCATAATCTTCTTTTCTTTTTCTTTCTTTTTTTTTTTTTTTTGGTACCAGGGCTTGAACTCATGGACACTCAACCACTGAGCCACATCCTCAGTCCTATTTAATATTTTATTTAGAGACAGGGTCTCACTGAGTTGCTTAGTGCCTTACTGTTGCTGAGGCTGGCTTTGAACTCTCAATCCTCCTGCCTCAAAATCCTCAAGCCTCTCAAACCGCTGGGATTACAGGCATGTGCCACTGTGCCTGGCTTTTCATAATCTTCTAACAGAGTAACTATATCATTTGATATGTACACCCAATAAACACTGTATACACATATGTAAAGTGTATTTGTGTAAATTAATCTCAGGACATTGAAGCAAAAGTCCTAAGCAAAATAGTAGCAATAGTAGAATTGAACACCACACTGAAAATATAATACATCATGATTAAGAGATACTTATTTCAGGAATGCTGACAGTGTAGCTCAGAAGGTCTAGAAACGGATCCAAACACATACAAAGGTGGAAGAGCCAATGAGTGGGGAGAAACAGATTATTCAATATTGGTATTAGAACCACTGGAAAAGCATCTAGAAAGAAATAGATTGGATCCCTCACTCATAACTGACATCAAAATGAATTTTATAAGGAATTTACATGTAAAGCACTAGGAATTTTTAAAATTATTATTTGCAATATCAAATGGCAATGGCCTAAGTATGTCACAAAACACAGAAGCTATCAAAGAAAATAGTAATACTTTACTACATAAAAAGTGAGTGTCTTCAAGGCAAATATAAAAATCATAAAATCAAATGACAAATGAAAAACTTGGGGAAACATTTGCCAAAAATGGGACAAATGGCTTGTATCCTTAATACATAAAGAGTTCCAAGAAAACAACAATGAGAAAAAGACTGACAGCCCACAGGAAAAAAATGAATAAATGACAAGAAAAATCATTTTTAGAAAAGAAAATTCAAATGATTTAATGAAATGAATATGACATCAATATTATTGAATGAGGTGGTATTGATTGATGATGTTCAACATGGAAACATGCTTAACATGCTTATACATTTAAAAATACAAATCAAAACCACAATAATTTATGATTTTCCACTACTAGACTGATGAGGTCAATAATTTTATAAGGCATGGTATTAGCAGAGCTGTGGGGAAGCAGACTTTCAGGCATCACCAATGGGAGGATTGTTCCCCACAAACACTATGGAGGTCAATTTGGTGATTCTGTTAAAGTTAAAAATATACTTACCTTTAAATTGTAAGAATGTATCCCAAAGATGCACTTGCAAAGGTGAGAAATGATGTATGGACAAGATCATTATTTCAGCATTGTTTGAAAAAGTAAAAATTGGAAATTCTGTACATATCCAATAGGGAACTCTTCAAATAAATTAAGAGATTGAATAACATGCAGCTATTGAAAAGAGTCAACCTTAACTGTGTCAATATGGAATCATCTCCAAGATCATTAGTGTCTGCTTGTTTCAGACTTCAAACAATAGGAATTTATTCTTTCACAATTCTAGATGCTCGGAGTCCTAAAGCAGGGTGTCAGCAGGGCCATGTCCCCTCTGAGTACTCCAGAGAAGCCTGTGCCCAGGCCTCTCTCCCAGTGTCCGGTCAGTGCTGGTAACTCCTTGGCACTCCTTGCCTTGAAGACCCATCACTCCATCTGCCTCTGTCTTCCCAGAACATTCTCCTCTCGGTTTTTGTGTCTCCAAAACACATTTTTAAGTGAAAAAAGGTAGAGAATGGTGTGAGGTATGTGCCATAAATCATGTAAAAATGCTTGTGTGTGTGCCTAAGTATAAATAAAATATCTTTAGAAGCATAGCAAGAAGCCGGTAAGTGGTCGCTTTCCCAGGAAGGGAAACTGGCTGGCTAGGGCAGGAAGCAGAAGAGAACATTTTTACTGTGTCTAAAACTGTATTTTACAACTTATTTGAAATGCATTACACATACCATAAAATTCATCCATTTAAAGACTACAGTTCATTGATTTTTTAAATGTATTCACAGACTTCTTTGACCACCACCAAAATCTAATTTTAGAACATTTCAACACCCCCAAAATAAATCACATATACATTAGCGGTCATTCTCTATGTCCCCTCCCCCAGCCCTACATAACCATAATCTATGGAGTTTCCCAGTCTGCACATTTCACATAAATAGAATCATATGTATGCTAGTGTCTGCCGCCCTTCACTTGGCACATAGCTTTCAAGGTGGATTCATATTGTAGCATCATCAGTATTTCATTTTTGTTGCTTACTAATATTCCATTTTATGAATATACCATAATCTCTCCATCAGTAGATAAGCATTTAGGTTTTTTTTTCACTACTTTTGGGTTATTCTGAATAAAGTTGATATGAATATTTGTGTACACACTTTCGTGCATGAGTAACATATTTTCATTTTCTTGGGCATGAAAATTCTGGGTTACATAGAAAATCTATATTCAACTTTTTGTGGAGCTACCAATTTTCCAAAGTAGCTGAATTCTTTTGCATGTATACATTTTGAATTTTAAGCCATGTACTAGTATTGCCTTTTCAGGGCCATCAGTAAAATATTTTTAAATAATAAATAAGAGCTGTGCCCATGGACTTGGACAGCTTTCCATTTAGATTATGATTTTAAGAAAGATACTATCAAATGAGAGGAATAGTCATGCGACACTTAATGGAGGGATGCATTTTGAGAAATGTCTTGTTAGGTGATTTTATCATTGTGGGACCAATGTAGAGTGTACCCCCACACACTGATGGCTACAACACTGCTAAGGCAAGAGAATCTGTGGGACCATCATCATGTGTAGTTTGTCTTTGACCATGTGACACATGGCTGTATATGCAATGATAACAATGTATTTTTGTTAATTGAAGACCAAAAAAATTCATGAATGTGCATGCATATCATTTTGTATCAGCTATAAAAAGTAAACCACCCTAGCCATGATTTAAACAAATAGGGATTTGCTCTTCTACCATGATTTTTAGCCTAAAGATAGTGTCTAGCATCCATTCAGTCATTCAGCAGGCCCCTGAAGGACCCATTCTTTTTATATTTCAACTCCGCCATCCTTAACATGGTGATTTGTCATTTCATGGCTACAAGATGCCTGCAGCACTAACAGGCCACACACTTGATTTCTATGAATGAGAAGGACAGAGGGCCAAAGACCCTGCTAAATGTGCCAGCAAATGTTTTCTTAAAAACCCCAACTATCTTATGTTCCACTAATATTTGGCCCAAACTGGATCACACGGCTACCTTTGGCTTCAAGGTAGACGAGGGATTATAGGGAAAGCATTATCATTATTGGTTTGAACCAATCTTGACCCATTGCCAACGCTGACCACATTGTGATGCAAATAAAGTCAGGATTCTACCAAGGACAGCGTGTAGGTATAAATGAAAGATCATATGAGCAAGGAGAAATGTACAGAGGGATGAACCCAAGAGTGCCAACAGTGATTTGGAAAGGAAGAGGGAAAAGACGAGTGGGGGAGGGGAGAAGGTAAACTACTGATGCATTAATTGAACTAAGAACCCAGCACTGGAGGCTGAAGCCCAGACACATTCTACCACACAGGCAGGAAGACGGGGACAGAGGCTCGGGTTTGGAGTTTGTAGGTGATTGAGACATGAGTGTGTTCCCAGGCCACATCTCCTATGAGCCCCATCCTAGGGGTGGGGTGGGGGCTGAGGTCCATCTTCAGATGAGCTTGCAGCTTGGTGGCCGGGACACTGGAGCCTCCAGGGAGCTTCCAGGTTGGGGTATGGTCCATCAGTCCTGCACCCTGCCCCATGGGTCCTCATGGGGGTGTCGATCCTACTCAGGAAAGGAGCTCACAAACCCCAAAGTCCTCCGTCAGCAGTCGCTTTCTGTCCCTCTGGATAGGGGACAGATAGGAATGTTGTTGTTATTCCTCAGCCTCCATGAAGGCACAACTGGAAGTGGAATCATCTGCCTGTTTCAAGGCACAGAGGGCACAGAGAAGCTGGAACCACCCTACTGTGCAGCAGGGCCTTTTCCTGGTGACAGTCCACACTCCACGGCCAGCCTGTGCTTCCTATTGACCTTGCCAAGGTCATCCTGCAATTATCCAAAGCCAGGAAGAAGAGCCTCTGGCCTCAGAGAAGCCTGGCCTTGGAATGCGCTGTAGGAGCGAAGGTGTCCCCTTCTGTTGCTTCCCGGCCCTGCGCCTCTCCAGCACGGGTGGCCTCACCAAGCTTCCTTGGAGGTGGATGGCTCAGGCCCTACGGCGCAGTCACAGTGCAAACCAGGAAGCCCAGGATTCTAATAAGTTGTAGGAGGTGGCCTCGGGTAAGCGTAGGAAAGTCAGAAAACCCCCCACCAGAAGCTGCTGGAAGAACCACGTGATCAGAGGGCCGTCGGGTTCCATACAGGTGTTTTCCAGGTAACTAACCTGCTCTGCTGCCAAAGCTGTGGGTGTGCTGCGGGAAGAGGGAAAGGGCTATATAATATTTGTATCTTCTTTTCCTGCATCTTAGACAGCAACTTGAATGAAAGCCAAGCTTTCTTTGATGAGCAAGGGGGAAACGTGTTCAGCAGTGGGCACAGTCTGTGGGAGTGTATAATGGGTGTTCCATGGCTTCTCGGGCTGGGGATAGATCCTCCAAGGTCTCTTGCTCGGCTTTCCCAGTCTGGTCATTGTGTTTCCTCCAAAGCGAAAAAGAGAATCAGGGGCAGGGAATTTAAATCAGTTTTAATAATAGAACCAAAGCAGATGGGGTTCATATTAGGGCCTTGCTCATGTCCCCGCGCCCCCTCCCCCAACACATCTCAAATTCCAGCAGTGGCTTCGGTGGCCAATTCTGCCAAGGCTTCGACTCACTTCACCCTAGGAGCATCTTGCCTCGAGTGCACGCTGTGCCCTTTGCCTTCTACTCTGAAACAGGCGTTCACTTACGTGTGCACACACTACAGCCCGCATTCCATCTTGGAAACACACATTCAGGATCATGTCCAGGAGCCTGAACCACAGAGCAACACACAGATAGACGGCTTAGACTTCCCTGCCACCTGACTGTGATACACAATGCCTCTTCCTCAACTCACAGCTCTGGGCTTGTGGGACAGGAAGTGACTTTCCTGCAACCACAGATCAGAGGAAGAAAGGGGGAAAAATCAGGTTTGGTTTATGGATCAGTCAGCTCTATTTGTTAGTGTGAGCTGGCCATGGGATGCTGCCACACTCCAGCCTCACTAAAGGATGGCCCCAAAGGACAAGTGGTGGGCAGATCTGTGAGCAGCACCCCTCGCCGTTTGATGGAGGAGGAAGTGGCCTGACTCCTAGGTAGTGGAAGTGGCTGATAGATTGGCCAAAAACCCAGAAAAGGCAGGAGAGGAAACAAATAAGCAGATCAAAACCAAAGAGGTCTGGAGAAGAAGCAAGGGAATGCGCAGGAAGGGTAGCCATCTTTGTGTCTGTGTCAGTGCACACCAGAAAGTATCCACCACAGAGAAGGCCCTCAAGAACCCTGTAGAGGTGATGGCGGGTGCTAGCTGATCTCTTTCCTTTGCCCTTGAACGCCAACTCAATAAGATCATGAATAGACTGCCCAGGGTACAGGGATGAGGCCACATGTGGAACACTCTCAGCAGGCTGTTCCTGGTTCTGCTACCTGCTCAGCCTGAAAGAACAGTTCTTGACATGGTACCATCTCTCAAAGCAGGATTCCTTCCAGAAATGCGACTGTCATTGTCATTTCCTCTGCGACATGGTACAAATCTCCATTTTCAAAATGTCTATCGAGTATGCTCATTAGCAGCAGTGGTCTTTGCCTCTGAGGAGGTGAAGGAAGGTGTTCTTCTATGGGACACCTCCCCGCAGAGGGAGCAGCACCTCTCATGACAATACCTGACCTTGGTCAAACAAGACGTTAGGAGCAGCAGATGAAGAAATGGTTATTCCCTGTTAGCCGGCACATGCGGGCTTCTCTGTTTGTACTGCAGACATTGCACTTGAAATCCTTCCAGTGATGCACAGTGTAATTGTAAATATTTATGTTTTCATATTACATGTCCAGGGAAATGATCTTCATGGAGGATCCTTAAATGCCAAGTAAAACACCACCATTGAGCTCAAGCTCATACCAAATGATTGCTTTTATGGCAATTAACATCCCACTTTGGTTCAGTCTTGTTATTGTCATTGTTTTTGTTATTAAAACCAACTGCACAACACCAAAGCCAGGATTCATGAAAGAAATAATAAGCTGGACTTCATTAAAATTAAAGGCTTCTCCTCTGTGAAGGACAGTGTCAAGAGAATAAGAAGACAGGCCACAGATTGGGAGAAAATATTTGCAAGAGAGAAATCTGGTAAAGGACTTATTATCCAAACACACACACACACACACACACACACACAGAGAGAGAGAGAGAGAGAGAGAGAGAGAGAAAATGAGCAACATGATTTTAAAATAAGTAAAAAACAAAAAAAAATCCTAAGCAGACACCTCAGCAAAGAAGATATACAGATGGCGAATAAGCATATGAAAAGATGCTGAACAATCCTCTGCCATGAGGGAATTGCAAATTAAAACAAATCTGAGGTTGGCTGAGGTTATAGCTCCGTGGAAGAGAGCTTGCCTAGCATGCTTGAGGCCCCGGGTTTGATCCCCAGCACCAGTGAACCACAAAAACAATGTTATTTCTACACACCCATCAGAACAGACAAAATGCAAAACCCTGACAACGCCAAATGCTGGTAAGGTGGTAGACTCTGATTCATTGCTGGTGGGAATGCAAAATGGTACAGCCACATTGGAAATCAGTTTGCAGTTTCTTACAAATCTAAACATTCTCTTACCATGTGATCCAGCAATTGCACTCTTAGTATTTACCCAAAGAAATTGAGAACTTACACCCACACACAAAAACTACACAAAGTGTTTATGCAACATTGTATATAACTGTCAATACTTGGGAGCAACCATGATGTCCTTAACTACTACATAGGTGAATGTTTGGATGTTAAGAGGGTCTTTCACATAAGACTTTTGGATGACAGTAGAAAAATATAGCTCAAACTCTATAAAATGAATTTGAGACCACTGAGTCCACAGTGGAGCGCCACTGCTTCTGCTTCTCAGTGAGCAGACAGCCACCATTAGTCCAAATACCCTGGATCTGGACCCTCAACATGGATATGAAAAGACTGGACTAGGTGGGTCCAACACCACCCACACCTTTAAAATGTCATGCCTTTATTACATTTTTCATTTTTTGTTTTCACAGTCAGAAGGTGCTAAGCCTTCAGGGTCACTGTCACATTAGACCCAGGTATTCTAGAGGGGAAATGACTTTGGAAGTCAGGCAACTGCTTAGACAAGATGAACAGGGGGGAAGAGCGGCCTGGAGACTGTGGGCTCAGGCAGGAGACTTCAGCCAGCTCACGTGGCCTTGGCAGCGCTCTGACCTCACAGAAGAGGGCTCCGGAGCAGACGGGAGATCCACTGGAAGATCACCAAGAGCTTCTCTAGGACGGACTCCCCTTCAGGGTGGAAGAATTGAGAGAACACTGCAGGACGGGTGTCCTACAGGAACACAGGGAGCACTGTAGACAGGAGGAAGAGCTCTGTAAGCCAGGAATCCTGAGGCAGCAGGATCACAAGTTCAAAACCAGCCTCAGCAACCTACTGAGACCCTGTCTCAAAACTTAAAAAAATAAATAATAAAAAGGGCTGGGGATGTGGCTCAGTGGTAAAGCACCCCAGGGTTCAATCCCTAGAACCAAAACCTCTGTAAAATAGAAGGTAAAAAAGCTGCAACTATGTATCAAGTTTTATAATTTTTCTTATTTTTTTCAGTTATAAGTGGACACAATATCTTTATTTTATTTTTGTGTCATGCTAAGGATGGAACCCTGTGCCTCACGCATGCCAGGCGAGCGCTGTACCACTGAGCCACAACCCCAGCCCCCAATTTTATAATCTTAAAAAATAAAAAGAGGGCTGGGGTTGTGGCTCAGTGGTAGGGTGCTTGCCTAGCCTGTGTGAGGCACTGGGTTCAATTCTCAGCACCACATATATATAAGTAAATAAAATAAAGGTTCATTAACAACTAATAATAAAATTTTTAAAATAAAATAATAAGATTAAAAGAGGCAATTGCTTCCAGTAATGGCAGAATAATAGCTACAACCTCCTGGAATAAATATCAGAAACTAAAATCTGCAGGCACTTGAGAAACCCCCAAGCAAGCATAAACTAGAGGAAGGGTCTGTATATGTAGGCTCTGTATCTCCAGAGACCCTGGATTAATAACAGTGAAGGCTAAGGCCAAAGGAAAGGACCCAAGGCAAATCTCACCCTCTAATAATTTCTGCCCCATTTTAAAGCAAGTCACACTGCCCCACACGACCCCAGCAAGTGGAGTCGGCAGAGCAGCCATTCGCTTACAGAAGAAAACCAGAACTATTTTGGTGAGTAGCCCTAAAGCTTACCTCACCTTTCATTAACCTCTATCATGGGACCAGCGGACCCATCAAGGAGATGTTTGTACATTATTAATGGCAGGTGTCAAGGTAGTCTGATCTAGTATTGTCTCCCTTCAGCCTCAAGAACGCCCTCTAGTGTTCATCGTTGTCCAGGCCCGCTGGTGACAAATTCTCTTGCATTTTCGTTGTAGAAAATGCTTTCATTTTGCCCTACTCTTGAAGGATATTTTTGCTGGATACAGAATTGTGAGTTGCCTTTCTTCTCTCTCCACATTTTAAAGGTGTGATTCCATTGTCTCACGTCCATCTTTTCTAGTGATAAGGTCATTTGAACCATTGTCCCCCCCCATATGTAATGTGACATTTTGTTTCACCTACTCAAGATTTTCTCTTTGTGGTTGGCTTTCAGCAGTTTGACTATCACATGCCTAGATTTGATTGATATAATTGATTCTGTACTTCTTTTTTTTTTTTTTTTTTTTTTTTTTTTGGTTTCTTCAAGTATTTTTGTCTGGCTTCGTTCTCATCTCTCTTCTCTTCAGAATTCCAATTACATGCCTATTAGATCTTTTCATATTTTCCCACGCATCATTCATTCTCTGTTCATTTTTTAAAATCTTTTCATCTCTGTGTTCCTGAGATTAGACAGTGTCTATTGATGCATGTTTGATTTCACTTACTCTTCTGTTATCTACTCTCAGCTGTGCATTTTTTTTAACGTTTATTTTTTTAGTTGTAAGTGGACACAATATCTCTATATTTTTATGTGGGGCTAAGGATCGAACCCAGTGCCTCACGCATGTGAGGCGAGCTTTCTACTGCTGAGCCACAACCCCAGCCCTCAGCTGTGCATTCTTTAAAAATCTCTGACAATGTTTTCCTCCCATCCAAGTGGTTCATTCAAAACAATTTCTTTCTTGGCATCTTCTTGTTGATGCATATTAATTGTACAGAGCAGTGGGTTTTATTGTGGCGTAATCATACATGCAGGTGACGAAATTTAGTCAGTCTATTCCCCAATACCTGCCCTTACTCTTCTTTTCTCCTCCCCCAGTTCCTTTCCTCTACCCTAAATGGTTTTCCCTCCTACTATTAGCTGTACATTTTTAATTGCAGACACTTTACTTTGGGGTTCTAAAACGTTTTCTTTGTTCATTTTAGGATTTCATCTCTCTGCTGAGATTTCCTGTTAGCTTCTTCATTATGGAAACATTTTCTTTACATTATTCAGCTGCTTTGAAATCCTGTCTGCCAATTCCAACATTGGGTAATTTGGGTATTAGTCTCCACTTGTTACCATCTCTCTTGAGTCCAGAGCATATTTTCCTCTGTCTTTCTGTGTCTAGCAGTTTTGGATACTATCCCTGATTTTATGAATGCTATGTTGTAGCAGATCCTGGATTCATTATATTCCTCTGAAAATTACTGATTTTTTGTATTTGTTTAACGTGCATGTTGCCACTAGGCCTGGCTGATTGTTCTTCTCACACACTGTGTCCTTGTTTTAGAACCTGCCAAGATTGACAGCGACTCTTCCCTGGGCTGGATTCTCGTTTTAATTCTTTTCAATACAAAAACAAAAGTTTCAGGATACAAGAGTCAGGGACCCATCTAGTGAATTTTCTTCCACTCTTCATGTTCTGTCTATGATCATCCAAAGAATTGTTTTCAGCCATCTTCTGGAAGTGGGATTATTTCCAGCTTTCAAACAGCCATCTTTATAGTCTGTATCCACGGGTTCCTCACCAGAGGATTCAACCAGCTATGGATCACAAATATTCAGAAAAAAAAAAAATTGTGTCTGTACTGAATGTGTAGACTTTCCCCCCTTCCATTATTCCCTAAATAACACATTATAACAATTATTAACATTTAATTTACATTGCATTAGGTATTATAAGTAGTCTAAAAATGACCTAAATTTTTTGGCACATGCCTGTAATTCCAGCAACTTGGAAGGCTAAGGCAGGAGGATCATAAGTTTGAGGCCAGCCTCAGCAACCTAGGGAGATCCTGTCTCAAAATATAAGTATAAAGTGCTGGAGATGTAGTTCAGTGGTAGAGCACTCCTGGGTTCAATGCCAGGCACCCCTGGGTTCAATCCCAAAATATATATATAAATAAGTATATGTATATACACACACACACACACACACCAAAGTGCTAGTAGGTCGCTACTTTTTTCCCTTTATCTGTGTTTTCTGATTCTAACATGAATACATGTGAAATAAAAGTTCTTCAAACAAAACAGATTAACAGCCACCATCACAACAAAAGGTAAGAAAGGAACCAGCCCAAAACCTCAGGTACCAAATAAACCGTGTCTGGGGAGAAGGCATCAGGCCACTGTGCTGAGCGGCCTGGCGGGAGCTGACGGCTGGCTCTCAGAGCCTGGGACAATTCTGTAAGAATGCAGGTGGGGACTTTTCCTCCTCTGCTTGCTATTTTACCAAGAGAAGAATGTATGTTCCTGCAACAAGAAGCAGTTGCTCAGTGTGAATTTTTCCAGGTTCAACAATGTTCAAGACAAACATGTTTGGAGCTCTATCAAGCCCAGGGCTGCAGGCAGAGAGATCATCAAAGATGATCGACTTTATCTTGCCCTGCAGCAGTAGGCAGAACTTAACATTCACTTTGATCACCACCAGCAACAATTAAGGTTCCCGAGGCTCCTTCCAGCCCTCTGTGTGAAGTTCAAGTGTTTGAAATCGCAATGCAACACTTACTAGGCAAGACGATCTTTGGAAGGAAACAAGTATTTGAATGCTCCTGGGGGTTTTATGAGTGACTATCAAAGCCACCTGCACTCTAGTCAATAGCAATTAATAAAGCTGTTCCTTCATACAGTACTTTAGGGAAAAATTAAAGGAAAGAAACAAAAACTGGAAATCTAGGCCTGGAATCACTTGGAGAAATGATCAGGCGGGACACAATGGCGTACATCTATGATCCCAGAGACCTGGGAGGCTGATGCAGGAGGATCACAAGTTGAAGTCCAGCCTCAGCTACTTAGTGAGGCCCTAAGCAATTTAGGGAGCCTCTGTCTCAAAAAAACAAAAAGGGCTGGGGATGTGGCTCAAGTGGTTAGCGCCCCTGGGTTTAATCCCCAGTACCAAAAAAAAAAAAAAAGGAAAAGAAAAAGAAATGTCCATTTCCATCACCAGCCAACTGTGTGATCCCAGCTTAATTGCGTTTCCTTCTTAGTCTCGTTTTCCAATCACAATATCATGAAGAAAGTGTAGACATGGCCGAGGTGGTACTGTGCCATTCAACCAGTCGACTTCCAAGATCCCATCCAGCTCCATACTGGGAGAAGTTGGTGTTGACCAAGATACAAAACAAAATCCATTTACACAAGTAACAGGCCCCGTTCAAAGAAATAAATCATTCTTTGTGCTGATGTTTCCCGACCACGCTTTCCCTCAAAGCTTTGTTATTCATTTTTCTCACCGTCAATAAATAAGAGCACTTTGTTACATATGTAACGACTTGGTATTTTTCTTCTTAACTGCTGTATGCTGTTCTGTAAGGGCACATATTCTTTCCACCTGTTCTGACTGTCATTGCTGTTATTAAAGAGGAAAAAAAAAAAACCTTTCCACTCGGGTTATTCAGAGAGTTAACATCTGATTTTACATGGAACTCTTTAAAAGAAAAAGAACAACATGGCCTGGAGCACTTCTAGCACAGGGTGTGGAAGTATTTGATGTCCGGGTGCTTGTTCATAAAAGAATGTTGTTTTGAAATGTGCAGCGAAGTCAAGGAAAGAGATCCAAAGAAAGTTCCCATTGAGACAAAATCAAATCAGCCCACCGCTCCCCAAATACTTCCCTCTTGGACCACTGGGCCCCCTGGCTCTGTGCCCACCATCTGGGACCAGAGTCCCAAGGAGGCCTCAGCCTCACAGCCTACAGTGATGTGTGAACACGAGACTCGCCCCCACTCGGGGGCACTAACGGGCAGGAGGGTTTTGTCAGTGGTGATCCAGAGGCTCTGGAGGTATTAGAGAGGTAAGCAGGTCCTCCCTTCCACCCTCCAAAGGTTTGATAATTGAATCTGCAGAAATGAACCAAAAAACGGGTTAACGGGAGAAAAGCATACACATTTATTAATTGTGTACATGCACAAGAGTCGCATGAAGTATGAAATTCGAAGAAAGGTGCTATGGTTTGGGTACAGTTTCAGTGTGTCTTCCAAGTTTCATGTGTTGGAAGCCTGGTCCCCAGTGTGACATTGTGGGAGCTGGTGACATCTTTAAGAGGTATATTTAGAGGGAAGAGGTTGTTATAAAGAGCAAGCCTGGCTCCCCCAGGCCTCTAACTTCCTGTCTCATGGTGTGATCTCTCCTCTTCCCACGTGCTTCACCATAATGTCATTGACCATGAGGTCCTCACCGGAGCACAGCCGATGCTGGCACCATGCCCTTGAACCGCTAGAACTGTGAGCTAAGTCTTTTTCTTTGTAACATTGTCAGAATCAGGTATTTTATTACAGTAGCAGAAAATTGACTAATACAAAGGGCCCGATGGTTAAAACTTCAATACCGTGTAGTAAAGGAAGAGAGAAGTGGGAACTATAGGGAATTAAAAGGAAAAGTAAATGATTTTTAGAGGAGATAAAGGGACTGAAAGAGTGAACCATTACCTGGAACAAAGTTCACCTGGACTCTGAGAGTGGCGCTTGACTTTCTGTCTCTTCTTGTGTTGGTTAATCTCTGGCTAATGTAGATTCCAGGGAGAGGGTCCATGACAAACACCAATGGCACTCCTTCCTTAGGAACTTCCCTAAGTAAGACAAGGAAAACCTCAGAGGAAGCCCCTCCCTGCACTTCTGGAGAAAAAGAGGATCCCAAGGTGAGGGTAGGGGTGAGGTGGAGTTGTCACAGAGAACTTCAGGCTGCTGCTCCAGTTCTGCACTCAGCATGCCAAAGACTACACTTTGGGGGTCTCCTTTTCTGAGCCCCAATAGTATCCTGCAAGAGTTGGTATCACCCAGGCATCTGCCCTTCCCCATGAACCCCCTGGCACAAGGGTTACTCTGTCCTTCACAGCCAGGACCAGGACTGGGTTGAGGGGAGTAATAGATAACACTAGGGGGTGTGCCCACAAACTCAGCGACCAGCATTAAAAATCAAGGTTAGTGCAGCCAGGTGTGGGGGCACGTGCCTGTCATCCCGGCTTCTGGGAGGTGGGGTAGAGGCAGAAGGATTGCAAGTTTGAGGCCGACCTGGGCAACTTAGCAAAAACCTGTCTAAAAAAAAATCACATAAAAAGGACTGGGAATGAGGCACAGTGGTAGACGTTTCCTGAGTTTCATCCCCAGGACTGCAAGAAAATAAAGCAAAATAATAATAATAATAATAAGCCATCGAAATTTTAAATAAAGGATCTATAACATGGCATTGCTCAGCTCTATTGGAACCTGAGGCAAAGGGAAGAATCGGTGATGCTGAGTTTGTCATCATGCAAAATTTTGACGTTTTGTTCATTATGGATTTTGGCATTCATTTTTTCTCCCAAGGAATTCAAGGTTTAATGAAAGTAGAAATAGATTTTGCTTTGCTAAATTCTACCAGAAAGACCAAATTTTCATTAAAACACATACACATTGAAAGATCCACAGATCCCAAACCCGGAACGAACCACACGAGACACTGGCTGCAAAAAGCAGGAGGCGTTTATTGTCACACAGGCGCCTGCGGGTGCTCAGCGAAACCTCAGCCGGAGCTTCGGTGAACTGGCACACCGGGCTTTGGGATACAGATCTTTTATAGGGTACAAGTGGGTTAGTTCTTAGCTTAGCACAGCAACAGCCCTTCTATTGGTTCCTCTGAATCCAGCAGGGGGGTCACCTAGTGGGTAAACTTGTTTTTCGACTTTTTGTTCTTGGAAAAACCCTAAAGTTACACCTTGCCCTTCTTGGTTCCTGTTTTTAAACTTAGTTCTCAAGTTTAGCTGGTAGGGCTGTCTGAAAGGAACATTTTGTGGTAGGGGGCCTGTTAGGGTTATCTACATAGAACATCTTGTGGTAACTTTGTGCAACACTTGAAATGCTATGGGCAGCTGGTGGGGCTTTGACATGGGGTTTGGGTAAGAAAGCATCCTGCAGCTTCAAGGCATAGGGGCTGGATTTCCTAATGTGGGGCCTGGGTCCTTGAGGTCCTTCAACATGTAAAGGATCAGTGGTGTAAATGAAAGCAAGATGACCGATTCCTAACCTGACATTTTGGGCTTCTCCTAGGTCAGTGTTTCACTGTGATAAGTGAGAGGGGAGTGGGGGACGAAGGGGGAGTCAGTGAATGTATCTGGGCCTGTTGCCTCCTTTGTAAATAAAGTGGTATGCATTCATTTTTAAAAAAAATATTTATTTATTTATTTGTTAGCTGTAGTTGGACACAATACCTTCATTTTATTTATTTATTTTTATGCGGTGCTGAGGATCGAACCCAGGACCCTGCACATGCGAGGCGAACACTCTATCGCCGAGCCACAACCCCAGCCCTCCCATATGCATTCATTTTCATATATTTCTTTATAATATTCCATTAAAAGGTGACTTGATGGGTAAGTTTTTGGCACACCCTGAACTGCTGTGCCCGAGGCACGGGGCCCTTGCTTGCCCTGGCTATGCCACAGGGAGACCTTGCTACGCCCTCTCCATCCCACACAGTGAGCTTCACCTTCTCAGGAGGGTGGGGACATACAGTTAAAAATCTGTCCTCTGTCAGGGCACTACCGCCTTTTCCTGTTCGGTTAATCATCTCCTAACCCACTTTCCTGGCTCTGCCTTGGTCCTCCCGAGGATGTCACCTCCTGGAATTTCACCACTGTATCGAGTGCACACTATTCTTTGTGACCCACACTTACTTAAGGTCTTTGGAGAGAGAGGTGATAATAGTCCAGTGATTACTGTGCTGGCTGGAAACAGCTTTAATATGGAAACTTCAAGTCCTCACTCTTCCTAGATCTCGTCATTCGTTGCCTGCCTCAAACCCTGCGCAGGTTGGAGCAGAAGGATGCAATATCGGGAAGCCCTTTACTTCGCATCTGGTTTTCAAGACCTCAAGCTCCTTCTCAAGGTCTCACCAGATAACTCCAAAACCCCTTCTCTCTCCTCAGATGCTCAGGTGAGCTCTTCTTTGTCCAAACCTCTTCCTCTAGGTCATGTCCCTGGGGCATCGGCATTTCTTGCCAAGGAGGCCCATCAAAGAGGCCTCTCCAAGTCTGGGCGAGACTCTGGGAATTCTGTATGGGATTCTGCTATAAGGCTAGCTGGTTGCAATTGAAACTTTCACCAGAACCTTCTGATCCCTTCCCATCCATTTCTGGGATTGTATCGCCTGCACGGGGGCCTTGGAGTCACCAGTAGTAAAGACCGTGATATTCTCTTTTTCTTTATATTTATTTTTTAGTTATAGGTGGGCACAATATCTTTATTTTATTATTTTATTTTTATGTGGTGCTGAGGATCCAACCCAGTGCCTCACGCATGCTAGGTAAGCTCTCTACCACTGAGCCCCAGCCCCAGCCCAAGACTGTGACATTTTCATCTCTCAGTCCCAAGAGCTGGGCCTGGTATGGAGTAAATCCTGGGTGAGGCGGCTTTAAGCGACCACATCCATCATTACCAGCGGTGGGTCAGTAGTGACCCAGGGGATGTGAAGGAAATAGAAAATCATGAACATAGCCGGGTGCAATGGCGCACCCCTGTAATCCCAGCGGCTCAGGATGCTGAGAACGGAGGATCGCGAGTTCGAAGCCAGCCTCAGCAAAAGTGAAACGCTAAGTAACTCAGTGAGACTTATTTTGTATGTAAATAAATACAAAATAGGGCTGGGGATGTGGCTCAGTTGTTCAGTGGCCCTGAGTTCAATCCCCAGTACCCCCTATCCAAAAAAAAGAAAGAAAATTGTGGACATGCACACGTGTGGCCCATTCTGAGTTCTTTGGTTCCAGAGCCCCAAGGGGCTTTCAGGAAGAACTAGTTCTGCCGACTCCCATCCCCCATATCAAAGCTCCACCCCAGAAGATGCTGAGCTCCTGATTCCACAGCACAGAACCCAAGTTCCTGAGTTTTCCCAGGTGGGGAGAGAAGAGCCTGGGGTGGAGTCCTTGCTGCCCTGCCTGAAGCCTGTGTGTGTTACAGTCTCCCCAAGCCACAGTGTCCTCTGCCAGTCCCTGTGGTTATCACTATGAGGTTAAATGAGATAGGACTAGCTAAGCACCTGGAAGAGTGTGCACGACATACATCCAGTCAATATCGCTCCCTCTTGCAGGAAGGGAAGTGCACCCGACCCCAGGAAGCTCCCCAGGTCACTCCTGGTTGATCTGGGTGTTTTTATTCAGAAGTCTCCTGGAAAAGAGTCCTGTGCCCCCAAGAAGGAGAAACCTCAAGGGCAAATGACCTTTGAAAAGACCTGAGCAAGGGGAGCCAAGGGTGCAGAAACCTCTGTGGAAATGGATCCCTGGAGCCAGAGGCGAACCCAAGCTCCCTGCTGCAAGGATGCAAGGCGCATCCCGGGAGAGATGTGTTGAAGTGACAGTAATGCAGAGAGGCAGGAAGACTGCCTGCTTAAGTGTTTGCATAAAACTTGGGCTTTGGAGCATTTTTTGTTTCCAGGGAAGAAGGCTTGGTGGGTGTACCAGGTCACGGATGCTTTTTCAAAGCATGCCTCGCATCCCATATGCAAGAGCCCCCCAGGGAGGCCGAGGTTCACGCAGAATACTTCACAGTAGGAGGGAGAAGGAGCACTCGTCTGGCCTCGGGGTCACTAAGAACTCTTCCTTGCCAGGGATGATGACTAGCTGAAGCCCAAGGGACCTGCTCTGGCTGTGAGACCCACCCTGCGTTCCATCTCCGGCCCTACCTTCCTGTCCCCCAGCCTTTTCTGGCTTGAAAGATCCTATCACAGTCCAGCACCTCCACATGCGCCCCCAGAGGAGCTGCTGAACCTTGGCCAGGCAGCAGTGTCACCTCCCAGGCAGCAAACAAGACCCCCAAACAAGGCTGACATAAGCTTTCTGAAACGCTCTGGAGCCAGCTGGCCTTACCTACTTCAAGACCAAATGCCAGGAAACTCTGGCTGGGCCTCCAAGTCCCCAGGACCCAGGGATGGAAGACTTGCTGACATGTGACTTCGTCCTGCATTGCTCCGCCTCGTTCCCCCTCTCTGCCTGCGCAGCCCCAGATCTCAGCACAGCAGGCCGAGTCCCCGCAACCCTCCCATGGCCAACGCGGCCTATTCTTCCAACCCAAGTAGCTCATTCCTTAGTGACATCCGTCCTGCAGTGTTTTCAAAATGTGCTTTGCTTTCCTCCCCTCTTCTTCCAGAAGCCTGGGCCATGGGAACTTCTGTAACCCAGATACATCTGGATGACCCCAGGTCCCAGGCTGCCATCTGCATCATGGCCAATCAGTATCTGGTGGAACCAAGAGCCATCGAGCGGAAAGCAAGTCCTGACAGCAGTGTTGGAAAACATCAAGCTTCCGGGTTTATCTGTAGCCCAGTTGGTTAGACACCATTCCTCTGTTCCTGTCCCCCTCAATCTAAGTCCCCAAGCACAAAAGCAGTTTTACTTCTCTTTACACTCCAAAAACCTCTCACTCTCCTTTGCCAACAAGCAGAGTGTACTTCCACCCATCGGGTCTTTTCTCCCACCAGAAGGAGCATTTTTTAGAGCATTTTTTGTTTCCAGGGAAGAAGCAAAAGATTTCCCCAGAAATCTCCAGCAAGCTTCTTCTGCAGAGAATCCTAATTAGACCCCAAATTTTCCAGCCCCCCGACCTGTGGCCCTCCTCCTGTATAAACAACCTCATCTGTCTTTACTTCTGCCCTCCATGAACTTGTCATGTTTTCTGATGATGCAAACACCTCAATTCTGGAATCTCACCGAAGGTCAAACATTTACTCAGACTCGAAAACTCTCTCTGCCGGGGTGATTGACATTTGTCTTTGCAAGGAAAACACAGCCTACTTGGTAGGCAGCACAGAATGGCTTTTCTCCACTCGCTCAAATAGGCAAGAAGGAAGCACCAGAGCACCACACCCCCGCAGCAGTCTTTCCCGCTAGATCCAAGAAAACAAAGAAGTCAGCTTCATAGTTTTACCAGGAGAAACCCTAACCTGAGAGTTTCCCAGGGCCTGGATACTCAGTCTCAGTCCTGTATGTGCTGAGTTTTGACTTGTGCAGAGGTCAGTGCAGGACAAGGACGGAGATGTGCTCCAAGGTCAGAGATGTGCTCCAAGACAGCTGCCTGAAGGCTTCGTGTCTTTGTGGTGATGCCCGCCCCACGCCCCACCGTGAGCCGCCGGTCCTGGGAAATGAGCCTTAAGTGGAGGTGAGTCTTTCCATATGTCTCCCACGAAAATTGTACACTATCGACTAATGCAATCCAGAGTCCCTCCAAAACATCTCTATGGCTTCAAAAAGAAAAGCAAAAAAAAAAAAAAAAAAAAAAAAAAAAACCATATGAGCCCAGTTTAATATCATGGGGTTTCTAATCCAAATGAACAAGGCAGGAGAATAATTCACACCTGATATTAAGTCAAAGAGATCCCAGTGGGCGACAGGTAGAGCCATGAGTCCAATAGACATTTAACAAGCACACTGGATGACAGAGATGACATGCCATACCCCCCAGGAATTCCAGAACTTTCCATTGTTTGATGAGGGCAGAGAAGCTGATGAACTCCCAAGAGATAATTCAAAAAAATGTTCTCAGTACTTACTAAGGAGTTTGGTGTATGAGGTGCAAAAAGTGCTGGGGGAAATATGATCTGCTAGCAATTTTCCTACCCTGGCTGGCACTGCACAGTAAGTAGTTGACCACGTTTCGCTATTCCCTGTCCCCAAATGCAGCCTCTCCCCTACATAGTAGAAATTTCACTGTTAGAGATTCTTTCCTTTGGATTAAACATAAGTATTGGGGATAGGGCTGTGGTTCAGTGGTAGAGCACTCGCCTAGCACGTTCGAGGCCCTGGGTTCGGTCCTCAGCACCACATAAAAAAATAAATAAATAAAATAAAGGTATTGTGTCCAACTAAACTAAAAAATAAATATATTAAAAACATAAGTATTAACATCATGAGTAGAGAATGTATTTCTTCCTAATCCCAAGACTGAGTCATGTTTTATTTCCAGCTGTTTCTGGTGATTTACAGGAGAATATGGGGAATTTAGTTTCAGAATGAGCCAGGTAATTCTTTTCATTTCTAGGTGCAAAGGTGATACATGCTCACTGAATATTTGTGGATGAAATGAGAGTTGTCTTGGGGCAGGTGGGGACACAGCTGGAACAAGACGGGCCGTAGGCCGGACATTGTGAGAGCTGAGTCGTGAGTAGTTCAGCATCCCATGCTCTCTACCTTTGAATATGTTTGGAATTTTCCATGAACAAAAGGAGAAGACTTGGTCACTTTTCCAGCTCGGTCCTTTCTATCTTGGCCAATGAGAAACATGGAAGCCAAGCCAAAAGTACGAGTCCTCCCATCCCAGACAGGAAGTAGATTCCAGAGCTCTATGATTAAGGCAGGAAACCTCCTCCATTTGGGGGACTGAACAAGCTATTTATCCTCACTGCAGAGATCAAAGTGTGAATGCCTGTCCCTCCCACAACCCCCAGGACATGTGTGAACAGCTCCAGTTGGCAGCTGTAGCCACCATTAGCTTGAAATCCATTGAAACAGTAAAGTTTAGTCGAAGAGGGAAAGCAAATTCCAACCCTGGGTTCCAAGTTCCCTTTGCTGGGCGGAAGAGGAACAAAAGAGCTTAAGTAAACCTGAAGCTAAACTCCATGCCCCATCACACCGCCTGGCCTTAAAAATGAAGTGGACAGGGAACTGCTAATCATACTCACAGGATGCTGCTCATGTGCCCCAAATCAGGCCTCCTGACAGATTCCAAACTAAAAATCAAGCATCCAAGGACTCACAAGCTCTACCATGCAAAGCCATCTCAAATGTCCCCTCATCCCCAGAGCTCTAGCTTGGATCTGGAATGTTCTCCCAAAATGCCTATGTGCTAAAGGATTGGTCCCTGGCCTGTGGTACAACCTTTAAGAGGTGGTGGTACCTTTAAGAGGCGGGGCCAAGTGGGAGGAAGTTAGGTCATTGGGGGCGTATCCTTACTGGGATATTGGGACTTTGCTCCTCTCCTCCTGAGCTTGCAGCTGCTGAGTTGAGAAGTCCCACCCATGATGTGCTTCCACCAGGGACGTGCTCTCTCATCATAGGCCCAAACTGATAGAGCCAACAGTCATGGAGGGAAACTCTGAGCCAAAAGAAAGCTTTCTTCCTTATATGTTGCTTTTCTTTTCAGGTATTTTGTCTCAGTGATGGATTCTGACTGACACACCAGTTCCCCACAGTTACACCAATGGATGAGTAGCCTTCCCTCCCCACTTGCAATCCAAAGGGGCCGGCTTTCTTCATCCATTCACTATTCCTAACCAGCCATCCTATGGGACGCTACCATGGCGGACTGGCAGCCCTGGTGGAAGGACAGATGCGGGCTTTCCTACCCATCTACCTTGGCAGTACTTTAATCCAAGTGGTCACAAACAGCGGTCCTCACCAGCTCTAACCACCTGATTATTAGTTTCCTGTCCCTGCTGTAACAACATACTCCACACTGAGCGACTTAAAACAGTCCAGCTTATTATCCCTCAGTGCCAGGGTCAGAAGGCTGGGTGGGCTGTCTGGCTCCTCTGCTCAGGGCCTCCCTGTGCCCAAAGAAGGCACTGGCTGGCCTGGTGCTTATCGGGAGACTCTGGGAACAATCCACTTCTGAGATCGTTCAGGTCATTGGCAGGATTCATTTCCTTGCCATTATAGGAGGAGGGCCCGCTCCCCTGCTGGCTGTGGCTGAGGCTACCCTTGTCACCTTAAGGCCATCTGCAGTCCTTGTCACATTGCCAGGTAGACTGAATTTGGCTCAAGAAGCCCCTTTTGTAGGAGGCTGCAGACTGAGATGAGCTCATTCTGCCCTGGAGCAGCTGAGAGAGAGGAGGAGAAGGCCCCGGATGGAAAAACCTACAGTTTTCCTCTTGGGACAAATCAACCCAGCCTAAGGCGCGAGTGCCTGTTCCCTTTCTCCCTGGCTGTTTGGAAGAGGTTTGGACCTGTCTGATGAAGTCAGCGGCAGGAGTCCCACTCCTGGGTGTTGGTCCCCAGGGGGTCCTCCCCGTCATTCCTTGGGCCTTCCCAGGAGTCTCCCTTGAGCTTGTGTCAGTTGTGGGTCCCTCAGCATCAGAACACAAGGGAGTCGATTTGGAAGGTGGTGGAGGAGAGGGAAAGGAAGCTGACAGTATTTATCAGCAAGTCACCTGGTGGCCACCCAGTGCTCAGCACCTCGGAGAACTCTGGGAAACAGGCGGAACACACTTAGCCCCTGGGAGGAGCTGGGGTATTTTCGCCACCTCCCCTCAGTCTTTCTGCTTGTGCTGCTGTGGCATCCCGTCCCCAGCACTTTGGCCGGCCATGTGCATGGGCACATCCGGCTCTGGCAACCAGAGAAATCCCCCTGGCAAAGACACAGTGCTGGCCACTGAGTGTCAGGCCGGCTGACAAAGAGGAGAGGACAGCCTGAGGGCCGAAGGGCTGGGGCACCCAGGGCCTTGGCCACATCCTTGGCTCAGTGTGTCCCTGAGTCCCTTGGGTTACCGTAGAAGATGGGAAACTCAGAAGGCCAAGGGCTTCTCTACCCAGGCCCATCCTGCAGCAGGGCCTTGTCCCCCTAGCCAAGCTCTGCCTAGGCAGTGAGGCTTAGGGGCTCTCTGCTCCCAGATCTGACAAAGCTGTCTGGGGGCCAGGGGCTTCCCACCCCAGTGCTCTGAGCTTAGGTGTACAGGACAGGGACAGGATGCCTTCTCAGGGACCCACCAGTGTCTACACAGCCATCTTCTTCCACTCTCCTCCTGGGATGTGAAGACACCCTCTTCCGCCATACACAGTCGCTATATCAACTTCCTCATCCCCCGATGGGACATGGGGAGTCACTTTGGCAACTCAGATGTCAGGGAAGAGAGCCCTCTGTCCCTACGGTCTACCCTTCTCTTCCCTTGCAACCACGAGCCCAGCAATAGTTCAGTGAGTGGATGGGAAAGGCTGCAGCTGACAAGGAAATACGAGGTCCCCATCAGTTGGTCACCTTATCATACAGATAGGCACCCGGGAGTCAGACTCCAAGGCAAATAGGGACCATGTCATCATGAAGTCCTTCCATGGAAGACAGACAGAAATTCCCACTGGAGATCTGTCAAGAAGGCTGCAAGGAGGCAGGGGCCTATGACCTGGCCTCAGAGGGGGGGAAAATCTCAGGCAGTGGACACAGGGAGCACGGGTGGCCTGCGTTTCAAGCATGCGGACGGGGGGGGGGGGGGGGGTCCAGACCCTGGAAAGGTCAGCCCAGGTTTGCAGGATGAGAGCCCGGAGGAAGCCATGGGGTGTTTGGAGGTGAGAATGATGTGAGATGTCACTGGGCAGGGGGAAGACACGTAAGATGAGCGTGAAAATGGCCTCCGTGTCAGGACTCTGGCTACAAGGATCTGTGTGTGGAAAGAGAGGAGAGGAAAGGGGGCAGAGATAAGAGAGGCAGAGAGGAGAGGGAGAGAGGAGGAGCAAGAGGGAGAGAGGAGGAGAGAGAAGACAGGAGTTAGAAGAGAAAGAAAATGTAGAGTGAGCCAGGGAGGTTCTGAAGGAGACCCCCATCTGTGGGTCCCCTCATCTCCACTCTGGCCCAGGAGGTCAGGGGAGTCCCAGGGCCCTGGCCTAGCCTGGCTCTTATGAAAAGAAGGCAGGAGAATGGGAACACAAGAGGATGGAGGTCTGACTAGCTAAATGAATTCACCAGGAGGCAGGACTGACAGCCCCAGGATGCCCTCAAGCAGAGAAGTCGTCAGAGAAGACAGAGAGCAGGTGATAATTGCCAGGCGGATGAGAGTCGAAGGCACCCAGGCCAGGCTCTCCTTGGCTTCTCCAAACCCAGTCAGCTTCAGAGAAAACAGAAAGGTCTGAGTTTTCTGGTTGTTCACACTTAGAAACTAAAGCCGGAAAACTTGCAAACATCTGGCTTGAGTAGCTCAGAACCCCCAGTGCTCAGCCCTGATGAGATTTAGTAATGCTATGGCTCCATCTACAGCCCGAGAAGGAGCATGTCACTAGGATTCTCTGTGAGCAGCAGGGTCCAGGCTTGGAGCTAGCTGCACAAAGCTAACTACAATTAATGCTAATTAAGCCTTTTCCTCTATCTGCGCTGTTTATTCAATGCAGACTTGGAACTACCCTGGAAGTTATTTATTTCAGACTATGTCTAAAACAGCAGCTGTTAGGAATATTCTAGAACGCTTTTAGCCAAAATTGGTTTGGAATCTCTATTTTAAACCACTGTTTGTTATGAATTGAGTTAAGTGGGTCTTTTTTTTTTTTCACCACTTTGTTCTTCTACTGTAACAATGAAACACACAAAAGTCCTTAAAATACCAAGATTGCATTTTCTTTTATTCACTCAACAAACATTTAATTAGCACCTACTCTGTGGCTTTTACCGGGTTAAACACAATAAGTCAGGTCTGGATACATCCCATAGTTTATTCATCGGAGTGTTATTATTTTGCTACTTCTTCTTGGCTAGAATATTTCCACATGGGTCAATAAAGTATGGGGAAAGACTAAGACAACCAGTGAATTTAGAGTGTGGGACAACTTAGAAACAGAGTAGACACAGGATCCCTTGACTCATGGCACAGTAGAAGCTAGGAGTCCAGACCCATAATGACAAGTAAGACTTTTGTTCAGTTCTATTATCGTTTCCCTCAGAAGTGTCTTTAGGAGGACGTGCTGGGGAGTGAATTGGCCAGATTATATTGTCATGTTGTGTGCATTCACAATAGTAACAACAAATCTCACCATCATGCACACCTATAATGCACCAATAAAAACATGAAAAGAGAGACAAAAAAAAAAAAGAAGTGTCTTTAGGTTTATACTAAATAAAAAGGCCATGTAAAAGTACTGATGATTAGTGCAGACAACTTGGAAAATAAGTCAAAAAAGGAATAGTCTGTCAGTCAAAATCCTATCAACCAGCCAGGTATGGTGGAGTAGGGCTGTACTCCCAGCAGCCCGGGAGGCTGAGGCAGGAGGATTGCAAGTTCAAAGCCAGCCTTAGCAAAAGCAAGATGCTAAGCAACTCAGTGAGACCCTGTCTCTAAATAAAATAGGGCCAGGGATGTGGGTCAGTGGTCGAGTGCCCCTGAGTTCAATCTTCAGTACTGGGAAAAAATCCCATCAACCAAAGGTGACCATTGTTAACTGTTGTCATTCGTCTTTATAAACATAGCCCTGTATTTTCACTAACCCATCGGAGATGGACATTCTGTCATGCCACTGTATTCTCCTATGTGATTTTGAATGACTACAGAGTATTCTTTCTTATAAACACACCAGAATTTAGGCCACGAGCGGTTATTGATTTTTCACAATTAGAAGCTTTGAACAAATGATGTTCCTTCAGATAAAGAGCTAACCATGAAATTTCTGGATGAAAAGAGTCTGTGCCTTCAAGCCCTCTGAGATGCATCTCAAGTTGTCATCCAGGTTCAATCTCCAAGAATTTTATATCACATCTGAACTAAAAGATCTAACTTCAGGAGCTCTGAGGACTTACTGTCCCAGAAAGCCCTGGCCATGATGGTGAGCGGTCCTCCCGGGGCGCCAAGGGAAGCCCTGCAGAGCGTCACAGCGGAAGGAGGCCAGAGGGATTCAGAAGGGTTTCTCATAAATTCTTTACCTGGCAGGTGATTTAGACCTCAGTGCCTCTGGGAAAACAGGCAGCAAGACATGTTTTTGACCTAGTATTTAGTCAATAGAGCAGCACCAAGAGCTTGGGAGATTAAGAAAGATAGGATCATTGTCCCATCGTGGTCACCAGAACCCCACCATTTCCCATGGGTAATAGCGCCCTGCCTTGTCTTCCTCCACCTCCTATCAATGGATCTTTGTTCCCATGGATACTTTGCCCCAGAGACACCTACAGTTCTCCCTTAGCACCCTTTGGAAACCAGCAACCTCCCCCGCCCAGACACCAAAATCTGAGGATGCTCAAGTCGCTTCCATAAAATGGCATAGTGTTCGCATGAAACTTAAAGTCTGTAGGTGTTCAGTGCAGACGCAATTTCTTTTCCGAATATTTTCAACTCAACCTCGGTTGAAGTCACAGATGGGAAACCCTCAAATATGGAGAACCAGCTGTATTGTTTGTTAGGCCTTTGAAAAAAATCTGGGCTCCTTTCATTTATGAGAGGTGGTCTAAGAACTCGAGATGCTGGCTTAGAGAAGGCTCTGTGATCTTTCTCCTTTGGCATCCCAACGTTTTCCATGTTATTCCTTAGTCACTGGGTTCACAAGGCATAGTGACAAGCAGATCTTACAGCAGTGGGATTGCACAGCAGAAGTCGTTTGGGGTCAATTTTGAAAACGAAGGAGCAGAAATAATTGATGGAAAGGAAAACTGAACTTTGTTTCTTCGATTTTAGCCTGTGCCTACTGAGTATCTTCAGTCATCCAAAAACAAACAACACCACAAAACAACAACCAGGAAGAACCCAGCAGAGAGGCCCAGAAGGTCCAGGCCAACGGTAACTACCTGAGTGAGGCAGAGGAGAGGCCCACAGGTCGTGGTCATGGCTGGAGCTGGGGTGGAGACCAATTCTCACCACTGGGTCCAGTGACCATTCCAAAAAGGCTGATTTTACTGTGAGCATAAACCCTGACCGCTTTAGTTCTTGGAAAGCAAGATGAACCCCAAAAGGGTAGACTAGGGGAACCAGGAGCTGTGTCCTGGAGGCTGGAGTCTTGGGAAGAAACAATTCCAGCCATGCTTCTCCTGAACACTGCCTGCAGGTAAAGACCTCTTACGAGAAGAGAGTAGTTGACCTCGAACCCACAGCTCCTGCCCTGGTGGTAATAGAGAGCAGGCGAGAGTGGCATGACCCAAGGGTCTGCTTTTATTGAATATTTCCATGACGCGGACTCCTTGCAGTTTCCATCCATTGCACAAGTGTGCCCAGAGTACGCAGGAGAATCATGGGGGTTCAGTGATTTTCTGCATTCTCCCCATATTTGTGGGTCGGGGGAAGTGGGTGGGCAGGGGCTAAGTGGCTGCTAACCAGGAGACAGAGCTGTTAACCTGCAGTTAACTCGCAGCGCACTCTCCCCTACTCTTTGTGCCCTCGATTGATGGAACTTCTCACGGGTTCTCTCTCTCTCTCTCTCTCTCTCTCTCTCTCTCTCTCTCTCTCTCTCTCTCTCTCTCTTTCTGGTCCAGGTGGTAAAATCATAGGGAGCGCTTGAGGCAGGAAGTATCTCCTCATTGCGGAAGAACAACTTGAGCAGGGCACACGAAAGAGCAGAGCTCACGAAGACACTGGTAGAAGTAACCTCCATGGTCAGTCGTCTTCTCCCCGTCTCTAGACCGTCTGACCTTTTACTTTACACGGCAATGAAATAAAATATTCGGAGGCTGGCTGACATGTGAGCAGGTCCCAGGTTACATATAGAGCCAAGCACCTTCCCCGACTGTGATTTCTCCAGATGGAAATGAAGGTTAACAATTCTGCCTTGACTCCCACACTCCATACCCTGCTTCTCGGGATGTAGTGACAAGATATCTTGCAGTGTTTTCTAAACTTGTCCTATGCCAAGAATCCCCTGGGAGACTCGTCAAAATACCAACTCCCAGGCCAGGCCCTGGACTCACTGGATCCGCAGGTGCAGGAGGAGCCTGGGGTCTAGAGTCTAGAGAGTTCCCAGCTGGTTCTGATGATTGGGTTTTCTGGCAAGTTGGGAAAACATTGAGTTCATCACCACGAAATCCTTTAATGTTTCAGAAGACATCAGGCTCAGAACACTCAAAGGAGCATCCATTATTCAGATAGAAGCTGATTTCAGAGCACAACACATAATTAGGAGAAAAAAGAGTTGGTTCACCATAAAAATTCAGATAAACAAGAATATGTGTGTGAGAGTGTGTATGTGTGAGTGTGTGTGTGTGTGTGCGCGCATGCATGCATGCACACATACATCCTGGGCAATATCTGGGACATATATTAGAAGTTCAGTTTTGCCCGGCAGCCCTGTCAGATGCTCTTGCACCCCCATTTATTTTACAGTATGGAAAAACTAAAGCAAAGTCTTTTTAAAATTTTTTTATTTCTTGTTGCCCAGACCGGTCTTGAACTCAACTCACCCTGTCTTCCTGCCTCAGCCTCCTAAGTAGCACGTTGGTTCCAGGAGGGTCCATTCTAAACTCTTCTGTATGAGCCTCTCAGCTTGTCACTTCTTTCTTTTTTTTTTTTTTTTAGTTCTTGATATATCATATTTCACACTTTGATTCAAGTGGGTTATGAGCTCCCATTTTTACCCCATATACCGATTGCAGAATCACATCAGTTACACATCCATTGATTTACATATTGCCATACTAGTGTCTGTTGTGTTCTGCTGCCTTTCCTATCCTCTACTATCCCCCCTCCCCTCCCCTCCCCTCCCCTCTTCTCTCTCTGCCCCCTCTACTGTCATTCATTTGTCCCCCTTGTATTATTTTTCCCTTTCCCCTCACTTCCTCTTGTATGTACTTTTGTATAACCCTGAGGGTCTCCTTCCATTTCCATGCAATTTCCCTTCTCTCTCCCTTTCCCTCCCACCTCTCATCCCTGTTTAATGTTAATCTTCTTCTCATGCTCTTCGACCCTACTCTGTTCTTAGTTACTCTCCTTATATCAAAGAAGACATTTGGCATTTGATTTTTAGGGATTGGCTAGCTTCACTTAGCATAATCTGCTCTAATGCCATCCATTTCCCTGCAAATTCTATGATTTTGTCATTTTTTAATGCAGAGTAATACTCCATTGTGTATAAATGCCACATTTTTTTTAATCCATTCGTCTGTGTCACTTCTTTCTTAGTGACCACTTGCCTACCAGCCAGGAAGAAGCCCCACTCTTCATTATTCTGATTAAAAAAGAAAAAAAAACCCTACTGTAACTGCAGTAACTGAAGACAAAGAGATCATTTTTAAAGCTGAAAGAGAGGGGTTTAAAAGATAACTTAGCATCCTGCCATTCAAATCTAATGAGACAATCAAGCACTTATAAGCGTTAATGCCATTCTCTTACCAACAAGTATGTTGATATCAAAATAACTTAAGTGTTTCTAAGCTATGTGCAAACTTCTGAGTGAGGACACCTGACCCCAGGGTGAAGGGCCCTCCCAGCCACCCCAACAGAGATGGATTCAGCTCCCCGGTGGGAAGCGTTCCAACAGTGCCAGTTTCGAAACTCCATTGTCAATTATGAAGCAGACCTTCCCCAAGGTAAGAGGAGGAGGGAAAATGAAGAGAGGAATATGAAAATCCGAAGGACTGCATGGTCTAAGAATGAAATGTTTTCTAAATCAAATTAAGCGACACGGTGGAAATTGAGGAGAAAGTCCTTAAGGTGACTTTTAAGTGGAAATGAAATGTCAGTTAGTAAGTTACAGAGGTGTGGTGATACCAAGTGGCAGGCTTGTGTCTCATTAATTTCAAACATAGGTTTTTATGTGAGGCTATTTGATTATAATTTGATTATCTGACCCTGTAATTAAAGTTTATTGCCAATTTGGAAGCTTACATGTAAAATGAACTGATTTTCTTCAAAGCAATATACAATCTTTTGGACTCATTGACTTCTGGTTTTGCATTTAAATGGAAAAAGTCAGTTATAACGTGACAAACAGGTTGGGGTTTTGATCATTAATCCTGCTAAAGCAATATTCATAAATTCAATTCTGAATCAGTTGGAATACTTTTCTTTTATTAGTTTCTGTGTTATTAAATGAGATTGTTTCTGACTAATATATTTCTGGACTCAAACTGTAGCTCCGAGCTGTTATTCAAATCAAATAACATGCCCCTTACTTGTGCCTCGCACTAATAAATGCCAACTTGTGATACATTTGCAAGAGACTGTCAGCAATATTAAAGGAGGCAATAATGCCACGGAGGTCTCAAAGTGAGCTGATTTTTTAAGGGCTAATATTCACCATTTTTCTTCATACACACACACACACACACACACACAAACCCAGATATTCAAACCTTTTAAATCTTAAAGTTAAAAGCATGCTTTGATTCATAGAAACATCATTCACCAGCACCTGTCAGTGATGAAGACCTTGGAATAAGAAAACTCCTTACTTTAGGATCCTGAGTTCAGATAGAAGCTGATTTCAGAGCACAATACATAATTAGGTGGAAAAAAAGTGTTGGTTCACTTGGGAAAGAGGATGAATCTTTGTATCCCAATATTCAGGTGGCAAGGGAGGCTACATTGCTTTTGAAATTCAAAAAACTATTCAGAGTTCTCCATGGGTTCCCAGAGCAAAGAGGGATCTTGGAGATCAGAAGAGAAAAGTGAGGTCCAAAGAGAAATCAGCTGGTCAGTTATGCCCAAAGTGAGAGCAAATCCCCACGGGCAATGCTCTCAACAATCCCTGTAATTTTTTCCTGATACTTTCCCCACCATCCAGTGGACAAAAAGCTCATAAATAGTCATAGAGCTTCACAGGGGCTGGAATCAGCCGCCCAGCTCCATCCCTCTGCCTGCCGCTAGTCTCCTCAACACCAGGAGCGCCTGGCCTCTGTTAAACCTGCCTTTTCTCCCTGTTTTGAGAAGTAAACGAGACCTGATGCATAAACTACAAAGGGCAGGTGGCCCGTAATAGCTTACCTTCTAAATTTCAAGTGCTTTGAGGTATGATTGGCATATAATAAACTGAATGTTTAAAACATAACATCCTTCCTCAATAACCATAATAACATTGAAGTTTTCATTGCTTTGGGCAAGTTTTTCCCCCGAATGCCTACTATATTTGTGCCTCAGAGATTATTCTCCAGCCTGACAAGATTCTCGGTCTTTCTTCTGCCTTTCTCTTGACTGAGTCCCTGAACATTTCCATCAACTGTTCTCATGATGGAACTGGGTCAGGTGTTGCTAGATTTCCTTCTTATCTCGCAATCATTGTGGGTAAGAATGCTCCTATTTGAACTCTTTCATAAAATCCTAGAGACTAAGTTCTGAGAAACCTTAGAATCCACCCTTGCACACGGCTCCCCTCTTCCCATACCATATACCAAATATTTCCCGCTGTATCCAACCTTCTGGTGAGGGCCCACCCCGTCCTCCACTTGGGTCCCAGGCTCAAGCCCTGAGTCACCGAAAGGGGAAATACTCCCCATTCCTGTGCCCAGCAGAGGCAGGTGCTGCCCCTTGGTAACATCACGAAGCAGGTGCCCCTCCTGAGCATCTCATGCCGAGATCTCGTGGCTGATGCCTCCCAGGTGTCTTCCAAAGCCGGGTTATTATTCCCTGGTTAAAAGTGGGACAGCCCAGGCTGGGAGGGCTGCGTAGGGCCCACCCTTCCTCCGATCTTTGCTCCTCAGGTGGCTTTATCCAGACAACAGCCAGGCACAGAGGCTTCCAGACTTCCCGTGGAAGAGGCGCCAGCAAAGCTGGGGATGGTATGTGTGAAGCAGGGGGTAGCTGAGGCCTTTTTCAGGCTGAGGCCTTTTTCAGCCTGAGTCCATGCTCCCGAGGTCAAGGGGCGGGGGGTGCTGGGTTTTGCCACCACACAGGTCTAGATTCTGCCTTTTCTGCTCAGGTTGCAACTAAAGAGCTGGACCCGGGTGGTCCCAAACCTTGGTGGGACAAGCCCAGGCAGGAGATGGCTGGTCCCCTCTGTCTTGCACAGTGCCTGCTAAGAGACAGGATTCACACTTTGGTAAGTGCCAGGGCTCAGGCCTCAGTGCCGCCTAGTGTGGGAGGGACCTGAGGATTGGGGGGGCCACCTTCCAGGCCAGGTGCCACTGTGGCAGGCTTCAGCCCCACAAAGAGGTCATCCTAGGTGCTATAAGGGAAGGGGCCCGCACAGTGGCCTCTCAGTGCTCTAAGAGAACCGTGGTGGTCAGGCTCAGGGGTCTCAGCCCGGGTCTCAGCCCGGCTCCCAGCCACCACCTCTTCCACACTATCAGCGTGCAGGCTTTCTTTTGACCACGGTGAGAAACAGGCCTTGGGTATGGTGGCCATGACTTTGCTGCCTAGCAAATACGTAGGCCCCACACTCAATATGTGACCACATTAAGGAACACTTCTCACTGATTGTATCGCCCGCCTGTTGTCTAAATATATGCAACTCGTGTACCATAAAGCCCACCACTTCAAAGGGTATAATCTGGTGGTTTGCAGTATATTCAGGAAGCCCCACTAATTCCAGAACATGTCATCACCCCCAAAATACACCGTTCCTTTTGAGTGGAGATCAGAGTCGAGGTAGACAGTGCTTCGGGCGTGGGTGATAAAGAAGCGACCACCTGGGCCAAATGCACACACGTGTGCGTGGGTGCCTATTCATGAGACTGGAGGCCACACTTCAGTCTGCACCATGCCCCACATTGGTGGGCAGTACGAGTTGTTGAAGGAACCAGGGTACAGAAACACTGAGCAGCTGCCCACCATCCTCACAATCCAATCCCAAGTGGCACACACTCTCCCTCTCCAGGGGCTAGCGGGTCTGCCCCTGTGGAGTTTGGAAAGATCACTCCACACCTGCAAAGCCCATTGTAGCTGATTTTTTTTTTTTCCTCTCTTCCTGGGGTGGGTGGGTGGGTGTGTGTGTGTGTGTGTGTGTGTATAATTTTAAAATTATAGCAAAATAACTGAGTGCAGTGTAATCCCAATGGCTCCGGAAGCTGAGGCAGAAGGATGGTGAGTTCAAAGCCAGCCTCAGCAAAAGCAAGACGCTAAGCAACTTGGTGAGACCCTGTCTCTAAACAAAATACAAAATAGGGCGGGGATGTGGCTCAGTGGTGCCCCTGAGTTCAACCTAAGTGATCTACCACTTCAATCATCTTCAAGGGCATCACTCAAGGGCATTAAGTGCATTTACAGTGTGACGCAGCCATGCCCAGATCTGCTTCTGGCATGTTTTCATCCTAGATGGCAGCTCTGTACTCTGGAAGCACTAGCTCCCATTCCCACCTCCCCAGCCCTTGGTAGCTGCTGTGATTTGGATGTGCCTTGTTTCCCCAAGGGCTCCGTCCAGGGTTGGAAGCTTGTTCCCCAGGATGGTAGAGTTGGGAGGTGGTGGGGTCTAATGGGAGGTCCTTATGGTCACCGGGGGCCCTGGCCTTGGACGGGATTGGGGGACCCGCAATCTCTGGCTTCCTGTTTCAAGATGTGATCTCTCACTTCCGCCCAAGCTCCTGCCATTGCCACGCGCCATGAGGTGACGCAATCAAAAGGGGCCCTCGCCCAAGTCCCCAAGTCGGCGCCATGCTGTTTGCACTTTGCCTCCAAAACGGTGAGTTAAATATTTTTTTCTTAAGTGGCCTGCCTTTCATTATCATGCCAAAAAGTAGCCTACTTATAATTTTTTTCTTTTTAAGTCTCGGTGCTTCCTATAAATTGAATCATATAGTATTCTTCAGTTTGGCTTTTGCAGTATATATTGGAATTAAATTTCTTTTTTTTTTGGGGGGGAGGGTACCAGCAATTGAAACCCGGGGGCACTTGGCCACTGAGCCACATCCCCAGCCCTATTTTGTATTTTATTTAGAGACAGGGTCTCACCAAGTTGCTTAGCACCTCACTTTTTGCTGAGGCTGGCTTTGAACTCTTGATCCTTCTGCCTCAGCCTCTGAGCTGCTGGGATTAGAGGCGTGTGCCACCACACCTGGCTGGAATTACAGGACTTTTTATGACTAGATATTGTATTATGAATCATATTTTGTTGACCCTTTCATTTGTTGATGAAACCTTTCCATTTCTTGACTATTGCAAATGTACACACACACACTTGGGTGCTTGTTTTCAGACCTTTTGGGTATGGGTCCAGGAGTGGGCTTGGATGGTCACATGGTAATTTTCTGGTTAGCTTTTTTTGAGCAACCACCATACTTGTTCTCCATGGCAGCTGCGCCATTTGGCAACATCACCAGCAATGCACAGGGGTCTGATTTCTCCATCCTTACCAATGCTACTCCCCCCACACACATTTTACCAGGAATGAAGGTAGTATCTTTGTTATTTGCATTTCTTTTTTTTTTTAATTTTTTATTGTTGGTTGTTCAAAACATTACAAATTTCTTGACATATCATATTCCACACTTTGATTCAAGTGGGTTATGAACTCCCACCTTCCCCCCATACACAGATTGCAGAATCACATCAGTTACACATCCATTGATTTACATATTGCCATACTAGTGTCTGTTGTGCTCCGCTGCCTTTCCCATCCTCCACCCTCCCCCCTCCCCACCTCTCCCCACCTCTCCCCTCCCCTCTCTGTACCCCCTCCACTGTATAACCCTGAGGGTCTCCTTCCATTTCCATGCAATTTCCCTTCTCTCTCCCTTTCCCTCCCACCTCTCATCCCTGTTAAATGTTAATCTTCTTCTCCTGCTCTTCGTCCCTACTCTGATCTTAGTTACTCTCCTTATATCAAAGAAGACATTTGGCATTTGTTTTTTAGGGATTGGCTAGCTTCACTTAGCATAATCTGCTCTAATGCCATCCATTTCCCTGCAAATTCTATGATTTTGTCATTTTTTAATGCAGAGTAATACTCCATTGTGTATAAATGCCACATTTTTTTATCCATTCGTCTATTGAAGGGCATCTAGGTTGGTTGTTATTTGCATTTCTGTAATGACTAATGATGGTGAGTGAGAATGTAGCTTTACCTGTAGCTGACTTCCGTTTTGTATCTTTGAAACTTAAGAGATGGGGGGGGGGGGCAAGAGTATGGAAATAAGGAGTTATCCAGTACAAGGGGGTCCATCTGGTAAACAAGAAAGGACATCCATCTGTGTGTCAAAGGGGACCTTTTTATTGGCAACTTTTCTGATGCAGTGTTCTCTGCTCTAAGAATCACCTGGGGAACTTTTAAGACTATGGCAGACTGTGACAGCCCCAGGCTGCTGATGGGAGCCTTCTAGGTTGGGCCAGCTTCTGTAGGCTGAAGCCCTCCTTGATTCTCATGTGCGACCAGAGCTGGGGGCCCCTGCTCCCCACCATCATCACAATCCACCACCCATGCAGGCACAACTGGTTGACAAAACTTTGTTTGCTTTTGTAAGAGCTTTGAGATCATTCACATCCCATACAGTTCACCCATGTAAAAGCACCATTCAGTGGTTTTCAGTATATTCAGTGTTTTCCAATCGTCACAATCAATTTTGGAGCACTGTCATCTCAGAAGGAAACTCCATCACTCCTCAATCCTATCCTCCTAAACAAAAACAACTGGGACCAAAATGCCACATCCGGCTGCTGATGACAATTACCCTCTTCCATGACCTTGCTGTCCTATGTAGCCTCCCTAAGGCTTGACCTGCTTAGACTGCTAAGCTTTCTGTGAGGAGATGGGAAAGGACCTCTGATCTAAATGCTGACACAGAGAAACCAACCCACCTGGTCTCTGGGAGCTTAGTCAAGGGAAGCAGAGAAACCAACTTCTAAATAGTTATAATGCATGAAAAAAATCCATATTTTTCGAGCACTGGGAGGCACCTCCATGTACAATGGGAAATAGTATTAGGGAGAATGTAGATGTGGCATTAAAATAACACTAAATCGCCAAAGGACAGTTATTCCCTTTTCAATTATCTTTTAAGCCTTTGGATAAAGCAAGGAGAACGTCTCAGTTTGGTGCTAATAGGTCTTTAAGGCCTCTCTTCTATCATACCTCCCTCAAACGAATGCAGACATAAACGCAAATCTCGAACTGCAACAGCATTGAACCAGAAATCGCCAATCTTGTTTTGCTTTCCCTGTATTTATTTTACAGTTGTCTTCTAATTCAGCATCGCCCTGAATTTTTTCTCCATTTACCATCATGAGATAAAGTTTACTTTAAAAATATACACATTTAAATTTGATTTTTTTTTTAAAAAAAGTGAGTTTGTTTGAAAGGAAAGATTAAGTCAACAGTAGAGCAGGTGGCCAGCAGATGTGGTGAGAATCATGCAGGTGGTATCCAAATGACCCTGAGACATGCACGTGGTGGGCTTCAGGGACTGAGGGAACCCCAGCTTGTTGCATAAGCAGCAGCAGCATGTTATTAAATCGCAGAATGAAGGCTAAGAATGTATAGATGGAGAGGAGATCAGATCTGAGCCCCACATCCTGCAAGACGAGGAAATTGAGACTCCAAAATGTCAAGTGTCTGCAGGTGTCAGTAGGGGTTGGTACTGGGCTCCATGTCCGGGTACCAACTGCAGGGTTGCATATCATGTCACAGGTTGCTTCTCTTCTCTGATTGACTCGGTGAGGTAGAACATCTTGCTCCAGTAATGTGAATAATGAGTCCTTTGGATCCTGGGGCTCTGTCTCTGATTTCACCAAGTTCTCAGGGGGAGGACCATTTGTTGAAAAATCACAGAACTTTCTCTCTAGAAATAAGACAGCAACATAGTTGCAACTTCTACAAGTGGCTACCAGGCTACTCCTCAAGCTTTCTTTAAATACATGGTAGGATTTTATACCCCTGCTATGTTTGGGGACAATTTTGCTCTGTGATAATAGGTAACATTAAGCTGTGTGGGGTGGGGGGTGGTGCTGGGAATGGGAACCAAAGCCTTGTGCATGCTAGACACGTGCTCTACCCCTGAGCCATTCCCCAGCCTTAGTCTGGCTTTTGTCACTGGGTATAAAGCATCTGAAGTTCATCCATGCTGTTGCTCAATTCTGCAGTTCTTTTTTCTCCCAGAGTTGTATAACTTAAACAGATGGAGCGAGGTGTTACCTATTCACCAGGGCACGGACATTTGAATTTTTCCTTGTCTTCTGGCAATTCTGAAAAGTCATTACATATTTGACTTCAAGTAAGTAATTTTTAACTTCAAAAGTAATATTTAACTTCAAATTTCTCTTAACATGAGGGCAATATTTCTCATTGTGATTCTGAAGGCCCTGGGTGAGCTGGCTCCTGTCACTGACACACCCATCTCTCCCCTTGGTGCTCCCTGCCTCTTGTCTCTGGGCAAAGGCTAAGTGGCCTCTCCTCTGGACTTGATGTGCCATTCCCTCCAGCCTTTGCTCCGACTCCCCCAAAGCCTACCTGACATCTTGGCCCAAAGATCCCTCCCCATTAGGTACTGGCTGTCCCCTGGTCCACGTAATTCCTCCAGAGCACCCACCCCAAGGCTCAGTTTTGTTTGCTTTTTTGCTTCTTGAGGGGAAGGGCCTTGACTGTCCAGTCAAAATCTGAGCTGGGGTTCTGGTGTCTGGGAAGTATTTGAGTAAACGATATAGGGAAAGTAACTTGGACTCAGCTTGTAAGTTGTGGGTGCCAAGTTCCAAAGTCCTCAGTATACATAGGTGATGAGAAAGTTGTGTTTGAAAGGGTGCCTTGGGAAACAAGCCTGTTCATTCCAAATAACGTTTTGATTACAGCAGGCCATAAAGCAAAGATTGAAAGACACACCTCTCACAGCATGGGATAACCAACAAGTGTTGTCTCCGCTTTTCTTCACAGAAGAACACAGGGAAGTGGCAGGTTCCATTTAAAGTGCATCTGAATGATCTTTTCTCTTGAAGTGTCATAGCCTTATTTTTATGTAGTCTTATTTTTCCTTCAGATAAGCATTCAAAATAGAGAATGATGTTATCATTGGCTATCTTCTGGAATAGATAGGTGTACAAATATATTGGTGGGTGTATCTTTTACTAGCGGTGATGGAATGTGTATAAAGACCAAGAACATCCACCATATCAGACTGAGATACATTTTTAAGTGGTGGGAGTCCCAAAATACCCTTCTGAAACAACAAAAGTGATAACATGATAAAAGATCAACAGCTAGATGCATGGGCACTCACGTGTAATCCCAGCCACTAGGAGGCTGAGGCAGGTGAATCGCAAGTTTGAGGCCAGACCGGACAACTTACTGAGGCCCTTAGTAATTTGGTGAGATCCTGTTTCAAAAAGGAGTGTGGGAGAGGGATGAAGCAGGGGGCTGGCATGCTGGAGATGTTGCTCAGTGATAGAGTGCTTGCCTAGCACATGTGAGGCTCTGAGTTTAATTCCCAGTACTGCCAAAACACCAAAACAAAATACAGACAAACCACTTTGCTTTGTGTGTCAGATTTCTGCCTGAGTAAATTCATAAAAGAATAAACAAGTCCCAAACACTTTTTGTATAATGATATGACATTGTTGGGGTTCTAAATTTAACAAATATCCCTGGAACCATTATATATACTTAGAGCACCCCTGAGTTTGATCCCCAGTGCTACATCACTGAGCTACATCCCTAGCCATTTTTCTTTTTTAAGAAAGACTCAGAAATTTAGCAAGACCCTGGCCTCAAACTTGAGACACTCCTGCCTCAGCCTCCTGAGTCCCTGGGATTATAGCCGTGCACCACCATGGCTGGCTAACAGGGACAGTTTAAAGAAATAAAGCAAGTTTGGCACCTCTCTCGCCCGAGTCCATGCTCAATCATTCCATACAACTTCATCAAGTGCTTCCAAGTGCCCCGGATGCTTTGTTAGAAGTGGGATGCAGGGAGGAAATATACCACCTGCCCTCATGAAGCTCAGCGGCAGGGGAGGGGAGATGGCAAAAAGTAACCCTGGGGACAGCCCTGGCTTTTAGGGGTCATTTGACTTGGCTTTTATCCAGGGTTTCACAGATCTGCTCATTAGGCCTGAGCAACCAGAATGAAGAGTGGTGATTTCTCAGGTGAATCTGCTGGGCTCTGAGTAACACTGGAGGACGTGCCAAGCCTGTCCCCTGACAGAGCAAGGGAAGGCCCAGGAGATGGGGGAGGGCGCCACAAAACCACCTCTCAGAACATGTAGCAGGAGAAGTAGTTTGAAAAAAAAAAAAATACATCAATTACCTTTTTTCTTTGGCCTGAGTGTGAGCCTCTCTAGCTAGCTGGAGGCATTGAGCCTCCTTGGAGCAAGAGATCATAATGTTTACAGAGGAACGAAAGAGAATTATGCTCACTCAGTTCATGACATTCAAAATTGGAATTTTCATGGCCATCCAGAACTCTTAAACTTTTTTTAACGTTTAAAATTTCATTTTAGTTTTCTCCATATACCAAGAGCCAAGCTTGGAAAGCACATTGCTTAGAGATCTCCCAGGGTAGAGAAAACATTCCCATGTCCCTCAGGATAAGTGGTATGTTGCTCTGTGACAGAATATGATGCAGAAGAGTGGCTTTCAAACGTGTCTTTCCATGACCCACAGTAAGACACATCAAGTTTTAGAAAACAATTGTTACTCTTGTTATGGGTGATTACTTTCTCACTTTTATTTGGCCAGGGGACAGGTTGGCACTGCGCATTGAACTCGGGGGCACTCGGCCACTGAGCCACATCCCCAGCCCTATTTTGTATTTTACTTAGAGACAGGGTCTCACTGAGTTGCTTAGGGTTGCTGAGGCTGGCTTTCAACTCTTGATCCTCCTGCCTCAGCCTCCCGAGCCCCTGGGACTATAGGCACACGCCTTCGTGCTGGGCCTTTCTCACTTTTAAAATCCTATTATCAATGGTGGTCATGACCCATTGACTTTTTCTTCTCCCAGGAATGGGTCATGACTCAGTTTGAAAAAGGTAGAGAACAGACCTTCACAGATGTGGGAGGCAGAAGGTAGGCAGGAGAGGCAGTTGGGCATTGTCCTGACCTCCCTGATCCAGGTCTGGAGAGTGAAAGATGTGACAGAAAGGAATGGGGGGAGAGAAAGAGCATTTTCCCCAACTCCCCTCCAGACCCTGGAAAGACAGCCCCTGCCTTTGGGTTAGGCCACCAGTATTTGCAAAGAGAGTGGGAGGCCCACAGCCCTCCCCAGCTGCCTCCATTCCCTGGGGGGTGTAGGTGCAGCCCAGTGCTCCCCTGCAGGAGGGCAAGGAGACCCCACAGCAGGAGATGAGGGGGACCGACGCGGGCCAGAAGGCTGGGGCGAGGGAGCGCTGCGCGTTGCCCACCTGTCAGGGAGGCTGAGCATGTCGGTATCACGGGAGACCAGGTCATGAGTCCACAGCTTGGAGCCAGAAGAGAGGCCAGCAGCCAGGGGGCAAGGAAGGGACACTCTCAGGGAGGCCCAGGCACTGGAGGCCTACGCCGTATCCCTCCCCATCTGCTCCGTTGCCACTGCAAAGAGGAATTAGCTGGGCAAGTGGAAGACGGAGAAATCGGAGCCCAAATTGTTTTCCCAAAGGGGGTAGCAAATTACTGGGATGTTATTAGAATTATGATATCAGGTTGGACTTGATACCAGGTTGGACCGACTCCATCAGTTCTAGGTAAAACATGCTTCTAGCCCCTTAGGAGGCAATGCTGGTGAACCTGGGGACCCAGCCACGTGGTGAAAACCGTCTGGGGGTGGGGAGGTCGGTCGGCATTTGCCCATTTCTGTGGTGTAAATACTCCAGGATGGCCAACTTCAAGCCACCCCTGAAGCTAGGGACTGACTCAGAGGTATGTGGGCTCTGGCCTGAGGGAGCTGACCCTGGCCCACCAGGCTCTGTCCACCCTGACTTAACAGCCCAGACTTTCTGACCAAGGGCCAAATATTCTTTATCACTAAGAATTCCTTTCTCTAGACGCTGGTTTGATTGACTAGGGCAATGACCTTCTACCCCATACAGATGGCACCTCAGTGGGGATAGCAGGCCTCACCTGTCCCCATTTTCTTAAGCTTCTCTTCCAGGAGAATCTTCAGTCCCCAACCACCCACCCAGGCCACTTTTATTTGAAGCAGCCTCCTGACAGAATCAGAGCAAACCACCCCCTGGAGGGAACTCCAGAGGTCAACCTGGCCAGCCCCCTGCCTCCAGGCAGGTCTCCTCCTAAACCATCCTAGACACAGTCTTCCCCCTGCTGGACAGCTTGCTCCGAGCGCCCCAGCAGCCGAGTAAAGTTTTGTGCTGACGCCGCCCGCCCGTCGAGCAGGGACGATGGCAGTGCGCTCCGCCAGCTCATAGGGGAATCATTAGTGAGACGCAGCAGTGTACGAGGGCCCCAAGGCCTGTGGCAATTAATCACCTTTCCTCCCTCGGCAGCACCAGCTGTCTCAGATGCAGCCATCCTCGAGGTAGCCCTTTAATTGTCCCCAGAGAGGGCAGGTGGGTGAGGGGCCACCTGAGCTAACCTCAGCCAGCAATCCTCCCAAATGGAAAAAAAAATTTTTTTTAGAGTATTCAAATATTTCTCACTTACTTTCCAGAGTCTGTTATTGGTATAAAGGTTGAAGCTCAGGCAGCTTAACTGTTATGTGGAATGACCTTTAGTTTTAATATTAATATATTATCGTAAAGTCTGTGTGAATCATGAATGCAATTTTGGTATTCATATCAAATGCCACACGCTGAAGCCACTGCCACTTTTCCCCCCCCGCCTCTCGTCCTCCGGTAGGCTGCAAACGGGGTGAATTAATATGCGTCGTATTCCTCTCCCCTTTATTTACCTAGAGAGGGTGGCCAGGCAACTTTATCAAGAGTAACATTATCAAGAGCTTTTCTGCAAGCTTTTTTATCATATTCACATCCGCGTCTGCTCGACACTTGTCAGTGTCAATCAAATCGCAATAATACGCAGATGATTTGCTCATTTGGTTTAATAAAATCTTTCTGCTTATTTGCGCTGCCTCCATTACACCACATAATTGCTGTGCCGCGGAGGTGAAAGGCAGCCAGTTGCCCGGGGGATAAGAGGAGACGATTGCTATATGAAGGATTTGTTTCTTTGCCTCTGTCTCTCCCCAGTCACTCATATTCCTAAAATTAATATTGTATTTGAATCCAGCCCTGCTATTCTTATGCAGGCTAACATTGTTATTACTTATTATTTGGATGTGAAGTCATTTATTTTTAGTTTTATGTCCAAGCTGTCAAGCTAAATTTCATTGTGAACTGCCACATACAATTTTTAACTGCCATTTAAAACGAGATTCAAACTCTAAATTATGGAGAGAGCTCATTCAAAGGGCCGGTCTGACAGGAAGTGCAGCAAGAAGCCCCGATTTCCCTGGAAATCAAAGGGCTCCCGGTGATTATTTCTGTGGGAAGGAAAGCACACAGCCTCAGTACTTCATAATCACCTTGATGGTGGCCGGACACCCAGGTTGGCACAGCGAGGGGAGGACCGCGCAGGTGGCCGTGGGCTGCACTCGGAGACCATGTAGCACCTGCACTGGAGCTTGGGTGGCTGCTTGGAGACAGTCCCGGGTGGTGGGGTCCCGTGCTGTCACCTACAGCAGCCTTGCACAGGGATGCCAGCCTGCAGGACAGGAGGGACTGTCCGCCTCAGAGCCCTGGGATGGACTGACTTGGAGTCCAGCTCTGGTGTGGTGCTCTCAGAAGGCCACGCTCTCTGCCTGCTGGGGTGTGGCTGGGGAGAAACCACAGTTAACCATAAAGTTGTTAACAGGGATGCTTTGGTGTCACCACAAAGGGAGGGGATGCTCTTCATGGAGCATCAGACTGGCCTTTGAAGGTCGGGCACCACACCTGAGATGTCACTCTGCCAGCTTAGCCAGAGCCTGGTTGTGGGGGTGGCAGTGAACCCAGGGACCACGACTTCCCACCCACAGTTGCTCACAGAGCAACCACTTATTAAGCGCCTGTGGCAATTAACCACCTTTCCTCCTTGGAGGTGCTTCTGTGAATGAGCTCATTAAAAGTCTGTAAAGACTCCGTCTGGGATGAGCTCCTCCCGCTGATGAAAAGTGAAGGTGTGGAGACTTAAGGCGGCTAAGTGCAGGGTCCCTTTGGGGAGCTTCTAACCCAGGCCCTCCCCTGTCCTAGCGTGGATGAGCAGCGGCACCTGGGGTGCTGTGAATTGTCCCCAGGATGACACCAACTTCCAGATGTTTAACTTTATTGGTGTAAAGTATTTTAGGTGTCACCTGCCATACAACCCTCCCATGTAACGCAATTCAGTGGACTTTGTATACTCACAGAATTGTGCAGATGTCACCTACGTCAACTTGAAAGCATTTTCATTACCTCAAAAACTCCCTCATAGGCCGGGGTTGTGGCTCAGTGTAGAGCACTTGCCTAGCATGAGGGAAGCACTGGGTTCGATTCTTAGCAGTGTATATAAATAAGTCAAGGGCCATCAACAACTAAAAATATATATATCAAAAAAACCTCCCTCTTCCCTGTAGCCCTCCCGGAGTACCCTCCCAGCCACAAGCAACCACTGTTTACTATCTGATCCAGTAGATTGCCTTCCCAGGACATTTTGAAGAAACTGATCACGTAACACGTGGTCTTTGGCGACTGGCCTTTTTGACTTGGCAGGAGGTTTTCAAGGTTCTGTCAGAATCTCATTCCTTTCCACAGTCACATGATCATCCCTGTCTCATTCACTCATGGGCATCTGGTCGATTCCACCTTTGCTGTTGTGATCGCACCTCTAGGAACGTCAGCGTCCGGGTTTTTGTTGAACGCCTGTGGTCAGTGCTTTTGGAGATATATATATCCAGAGTGGAGTTGCCAGATTTTTGCTGCCAACTTTTGTTTTGTGGTCCTGGGGCTGGGATCCAGGGCCTCGCACGTGCTAGGCAGGTGCCGTATCACTGAGCTACATCTGCAGCCGCGGCCAACTTTGGATCAAGATTTAAAACTAATTTTTGCCACAATGACTCATGTCAGTTGTCACCTTCCCCTCTCCGAGCTCCGCCAGAATGAATTCCGTTGACGCACATGGTGTCAGCCGTGTATCTTTCTACTACAGATTTTGTATAAAAACCAAGGACAGGATCAACATTGAACACCCCAGATCTGGGTGAATAAGAACCTTCAGTTTCTCTCCTTGCCTGCACCCCCGACAGTCCTCCACCCACTTCTGTCTCTGGTTTGGCTCCCCTCAAATGCACCAGAGCTCACTCGGCTCCTCCTCGCCCATGAGTGCTCATTGATTACTGTCTTTTTTTTTTTTTTTTTTTAATATTTAGTTGTCGAGGGACCTGTGTTTTATTTTTATGTGGTGCTGAGCATCGAACCCAGGGCCTCACACATGCTAGTGCTCTACACTGAACCCCAGCCCTGATTACTGTCTTTTAAGCAGGGAAAAGGCCACTGAAAGCCATGTAACACAGGATGACCCTGAACCCTGTAAACAAGGTTCTTTAGAAGCCCCCCAGAAAACTATGGGAGACGAGATAACATTTTTCTTACCATATCGCAACTACCTTTAGGTTCTGTCGGGACATCTCTGTCCTCTTTAACCCGTCAGGAGGGCTCAGCTTTCTGGTCGAGGTTTATGCAGAGGCCGCAGACAGGTGACCCTGCAGATGTAGTGAATGAAACCCTCGATTTTCAGGATGTTCAGTTTTCTATAGATCTGCCATCCAAAAACAATTACAAATTCCCAGTTTTCCTTGAAAAACCAAAAGCCCCACAAAAGTACCCCACGTCCGTGTTCGGCCCCAGTTGGCTGGCGCCGGGCGGTGTCTGTACCTTGCTCAGCCCCTGTCTGGCCCTCATCCCTTTCTTCTGTGCCCTTTCTGGCCCCGGGCTCTAGAGTGACCTCTGTGCAGCACAGAAGAGGGCAGGTGTGAGGAGGGAGCCGGGTTGAATGTGGCCAGGTGGTTACTGGGGCCTCGGAGGTGTGGTGGGTGGAGCTGGAGCCTGGGAAGCAGCCATGCTGCAGTGTAACCCTGCGGCAGTGACGTGGCCACCCAGAGCGCCAACCAAGAGGATGACTTGTTCATGCCACAAGTATTCACTGAGCACCCACTGTGCAGGTTCCAGATCCAGGGCCCCTGTGAACAAAACAGATGAGCACTCCTGCTTGTCTGGGGAGGACTCTCAAATGGGAGAGACAGATAAATACAAGATAAATACGTCAACACCTGGCTTGCTCAGGAGAGGGGGGCCACGGAAAAGCAGGAGGAAGGGGGGCTGGGTAGAGGTAGACAGAGCGAGGCAGGCTGTGGGGGCAGAGAGTGGCCCGCCTTACTGGGAAGGTGATGTCTGAGTAAAGGTCTGGAGGAAGTGAGGAATGTAGTTGTCTCGAAGAAGTTTCCAGGGAGAACGGCAAGTGCAAAGGCCCTGTGTTTGGTGTGATCTGGGGAGAGCACAGAAGCTACAGTGGCCAGCACTGCACTAAGGAGGAGGGGACTGCATAAGGCCTTCGGGGACATCATAAGGATTGCAACACTGGATTTTACTCGGGACGGGAAACACTGGGAGTTTGAACAGATGGGTGACATGATCTGGGTTAGGTTTTAAACAGGATGGTGTTGGCAGTGTTTACAGAGCAAACACGGAGAGAGCAGTCAGGGGGCCATCACCAATCCAGGTGAGCCGGCAGGGCAGGCCAGGGTGAAGCAAGCTTGGTGCTGAGCAGAGACTGTATCCTGGCTACAGCTGTAGGCGGGGCTGACCCTGAACTACTGAAGGTGGTGGGTGGGGGAGGAGGATGAAGGTCGGGAGCCTGGCCATTGGAAAACGGGAGCTGGGGTTCGGAGGCCGACGGCCTGTGGGCTTTGTGATGGCCGCAACTGAGGGAAGACGCTCACGGGAACCGGGGGTGCAGAAGGGAGGTTATGGCTGGGGACCCAGGTTGGGAGCCACAGGTGCGCAGAGGTCACCAAGCACATGAACGTAGGCAGAAAAGTGGTCCCAGGCTGAGTCCTGAGGTACCCAACATGGAGGCCAGGGACACGTGGAGTGGCTGGCCATTAACCCCCTGCGTTAGAGGGTGTTCCCCAGTGAGTGGGGGAGCCCCCTCTGCAGGGAGGAAAGTTGGGTGGAAAAAGTTGCACTGACTTATTTATATGACTCAACTGTGGAATTTTCTGTGCTTTAACTGCTCTGGTACCAGATCTATAGCCTAAGTTTAAACATTGATTTTAGATAAGAGATTCACTATAAGGTCCAAACTCAAAGGTCCAGGGGTTTCCCTTACCCCTGTCCCTCAGCCACGTGGCTCCGTCCCCAGAGTCAGCCAGGCACCCAGTTGCTTGAATGTTCTAGAGCTGTTCTTGGTGTCGTCACTGGCCTGCTGCCAAGCCACGGGGACGCGTCTGAGGCATGTGCCATGAGGTGTTCCATCACTGCGCAAGACCGACGGTGCGCACCTCCCCAGACGTCGGGGGAATGGGTGAGTCGCTCACCGTGGGCCCCTGTGCAAGCCGGAGGCCTGGCCAACACGGAGCTGACTGAGTGTGTCAGGTGTTTAATAGTAAACGTCTTATACGTAAGTAAGTCGGAGTGCACCCTAACACCATGATCAAATTACAGCATAGTGACTGCATAAACCAGCGTCACCGTCATTGATTATTGCCATCAATATTTATGTTCTGGATGTAATTGTATGTGCTGTGCTTTTTTTTTTTGGTACTGAGGATGGAACTCAAGCCACATCCCCAGCTCTTTTTTATTGTGAAATGGGGACACTGAGTTGCTGAGCTGGCTTTGAAGTCACCGTCCTCCTGCCTCAGCCTCCTGAGCTGATGGGGTTTCAGGTGTGCACCACGCCCAGCATATGTGGTCCATTTTTATAGGACTGGCAGCACCGTGAGCTTGTTTGCACCAGTATCGCCATAAATGCAAGAACATGTTTGCCATAATGTGCCATCGGCTGTGGCGGCACTAGGCCGTGGGCATTCTCTGGCTCCATTATAACTGAATGGACCACCTTTTTGTCTGTGGCTCATCATTGGCTGAGGTGTTGTCTGGCACATGACTGTATATACATGGGTGTGTATGCACACTTCTCCCTTCACCCATTTTTACACAACAGTAGGATATTCCTAGTGTTCATTTCACTTATTTTGAAGATCATTCCATATTAACACTTAAGAACAAGGTTTCCCCCCCCCCCTGTATTTCATTTTCTGATTGGCTGGCTAATAAGAAAATTTCAGCACAATCAGCCCCTCCTCTCACCTGGACACTGACATTGTTTCCAGTCTTTAGCTGTAGTTATTAACCTTGCATACCTGCATGAGTATAAATCTGCTGGATAAATTCCTAGGAGTGGATTTTTAGGTCAAAACAAATGTGCAAGGGCTGGGATTGTGGCTCTGTGGTAGAGCACTCGCCTCGCATGCATGAGGCACTGGGTTCGAGCCTCAGCACCACATAAATGGAAAAGGTATTGTATCCACGTAAAACTAAAAAATGAAAATGCACATTTGGTTTTTTAAAAATATTTATTTTTATTAGGAATCAAAGATGTTCTGAATCCAGCTCCCACAAGTTAAAAGTGCCTGTTTTGACACATTTTCCAACAAATTATTCTGTCTTTTCCATCTGAGAGGTTTAAAAGAAATTTTAGCCTGCGTGTGTTTTACTGTGGGTGAGGTGACCTATCATTCTTGAGAGTTCCCAGAAATGTCACTCGGCAGAGTAGCTCTGTGAGCAGCATGTGCCCCTGGGGGCCCCATGCTCTCTCCTCCTTTGGCCAGGGAGGAAATGGAGAAACTCATTCCCTGAGGGTTTTAGTTCCTAAAAGGAATATTCCCTGAAATTATTTGCTTTAAGAAATGGAAACCAGGGGGCTGGGGATGTGGTTCAAGCGGTAGTGCGCTTGCCTGGCATGCGTGCGGCCCAGGTTCGATCCTCAGCACCACATACAAGCAAAGATGTTGTGTCCGCCGAAAACTAAAAATATATATATATTAAAATTCTCTCTTTAAAAAAAAAAAAAGAAAAGAAAAAGAAATGGAAACCAGGTGTGGTGATGCACACCTGTAATCACAGCTACTCAGGAGGCCGAGGCAGGAGGATTGCAAGTTTGAGGCTAGCCTGAGCAACTTGGTAAGACCCTGTGTCAAAATAAAAAAGGGCTGGGGATGTGGCTCCATGGTAGAGCACCCCTGGGCTCAATCCCCAGTATTGAAGAAAAATGGAGAAGCAATATTTTCTCCAAAAGCGTGACTCGTCAGTGAAAGTATGAGCCTCTGTAATGATCCACTCATTCAGCTCGGCATCTACAGGCTTGTGTTGCTTAAGAGTGGAAATGTGTTCTGATAGAGGCAGCATTAGGCAACTTCACTGTTGTGTGAACGTCATAGCACACTTGCACAGCTCAGATGGCTAGGATGCACTAGGCAGAATTATCCCAGGGGACCCCTGTCCTACATGTGGCCTATTGTGGATCAACCAGGCCCAGTGTCACCCAGGCTCTGAGAGTTACCAAACTGAGGGCTGACATCCCTGTCCTTCGTGTGGTATGTGACTACACTGAGTGGGAGTTTGGCACTGTTGGGCTTTGAGGAAATGACCGTTTAGAACCCCGTGCTTGCTGGGCGTGGTGGCACAAATCAGCAGTCCCACCTTCACAGGAGTCTGAGGTCACAGACTTGCTTGAACCCGGCCATGTGAGTCCAGCCTGAACAACAGAAAGACCCCGTCTCCAAACATCATTCTGGCTGATGGGTGGAGCCGTTTTCTCTTTGGTGCTAGGAATTGAACCCAGGACCTTGCACATGGTAAACACACGCTCTGCCTCTGAGCTAAAGTCCTTCCAGCCCCAGGGTGCCACGCCACTTTCGCTAGCAGGCTGGTCATATTTCCTTCCCCCAGCCTGCCTGTCTTTCCTGCTGGGTTCATTCCACAGCCTGAGGTCTTCACTTTGGTTCAACAATGAACTTGATCATTTTCTGGAGGCTGATTTATTCCAGTGCGGAGAGCTCCAACCCTTGAACTCCTTGTGCCGTTGCATCTGGAGGAGGTCCCAAGTAGAAGATAAATGCCTCTGCTGGTCCATGCTGTTCTGTCCCTCCAGATGCACGCATGGGTACAGGTTCCCTCCCACCACCCTGGAACCTCCCTTCCCCCTTCTTTCACTCCTGCATCCTGCTAATGATCAGCCGGTTGCCTCTGTGCTTGACTGTGGACAGAGGGGCCATCTCTTTCATTTCCATGTTTGATTTAAAGAGGGGGGTGAAGAGTGTAAATAATCTCATGATGTCTCGCCAGCCTTAAAATCCTGAAATTACTTTGGTCTTTGTTGGTCAGCAAATAAATTAATTTTCACTTGAAGAATCATCATTTTTAATGCCTTTCATTCTGGCCTGGCCTCCTGCCACGGTCCAATTACCGAGGTAACCATCACCAGTGAGGGGACGCTGGGAGCCGTAGATCAGAAATTGTTTACCAGAGTTGCAGGCATCGATTTATTCAAGCTATCTGACACAGTTGATCATATTTTATTTTCCCAGATCTTCTCTCTCGAATTGATTTCCCCCCCCCAGAAAGTTTTTAATACAGGTTTATTCACCTGGCTAATCCATTTATCTTCAGTTCCACCTGTGAAGTCAAGAAAATCTCTGGGGTGATCTGAAGGAGGAGAGGCATTCACTGCATGCCCCACCCCTGCCTCCCACCACTTTCCTTTGCACATGCACGTGCACACCCTCCCGTGGAGGGCAGCTGGTTACCTGCGAACTGTCAAAACCTCACTTCATCTTCTTGGATTTTCATTTCTTCTGCAAAATCCAAGAGCTGAGATAACTTGTCTTTAAAATCCTTTCTAACTTGATCTTAAAGCGCTAGAAAGGAGGAGGGATCCAGTCCACTCTCCACATTCCCCGTCCTAGGGGGATGAGGCTTTTCCTGTAAGAGATGGGTCCTTCCCCAGCGCACAGTAGCCCTCATGGTCGCCATCCCTGTGCTGTTTCTTGACTGTGTTTCCCCTTCTTAAAGCCTGGGGTTATCTTTTGCTTTCTCAGAAGGAAAGCCCTTCCTCTGGGGCCCTCCAGCAAGTGGGGACATTGGTAGGTTCTTCCTGTGGTTGCTGAGGCCGTGGGTCAGGTGGAGACACTGGAGAAGGTCCTGAAAAATAAGCCACCTGTGGAGGATGTGGGCAGCTGTGCATGACCTTGTGAGGGGCTTTGCCATCAGCGAACCCGGAGCAGGACTCTTGTTCTCCAAGGCTCCTCTCGGGGTGGCTCTGCGGGGAGCCAGAAGCTAGCAGGCACTGAGAGGATCAGCCCGAGGATCAGCCTGCGGAGGGGCAGCATCAGCAAGTGGCTTCAGGTGGGTCTGTCCCTACTGCCCCCCACTGTCTCTGCAGAGTTAACTCATTTCCCTGGCCCCTCCAAAGAAGTGACCAGCCTGAATTCTGCAGGAATGGCCCACGATGCCTGCTTGTGGGGCTCTGGGAGCCAAAATGAGTGATCTCATCTCCGGGGGGGGGGGGCTGCTTGCTGGATGCTTATCTCTTCCACGGCTGGGTGGGCTTCCTGAACAGGTACTTGTAGAAGGTAGGGACCAGCAGAGGGATTTGTCAGTAGAGGCTCTTCACGTGGTGCCCATGACTCTCCAACCAGGCCCAGTGTCACCCAGGCGCTGATGGTTAACAAACTATTGAGGGCCAACATCCCATGTCCTTCAAGCTCCCCTTTCAGGATGTGTGACCAGCTGTCCCACGCGTAAGCAGAGACAACAGCTGTGACCTATGCAGGCAGAGAGGCGCTCTGGCAGTCAGAAGTGTCCCCAAGGCTCCCCAGAGTTTTTACCAAGGTGCCTCTGTCCTCGTGAACTCCCTGCAACACAGGCTCTGAGAGAATCGCTGATGGAGAGTGTCCCTGGGCTCAGGCAGAGGTGGCAGAACCACAAAGACTGCGGCTCCAGGTGACCTCCTGTGCTTGAGGGGGTTGTTGAGCTCTCCTTTATATAAAGTTGTGTTTTGAACACCGACCATGCACCTCGCCCACAGGTTTGTCTGCAGAGTGCCAATAATAAAATGTCCTTCTGCTGAATAAGGCAGGGAGGTCATGGTGGGGCCACTCAGCCAAACCAAGAGGATTGTGGCGGAGGGAGCTTTTGTTAACTGAAGAGGTGAATTTCTCACCAGTGCAAGACTCACACGTGTAAATGACTAAAATGGGTGTTGTGGTCACCTACTGGTATCACCTTTTGAACCCTCAAGAGGGGCCCAGGCAGGGAAGGACTGGACTAACTGCTTTCTCTGGCATCTATCACTTCCTTTGACTTAGATTGCAAGCTCTTTGAAGTCAAATACCACAAAAAAGGACACATCTTGTAAATCTGTTTCTTTGGTGCCATTGCCCAAACGGCTTGATGGCTAATGATTACCCAGAATCCCTCAGGAATGTATGCTTCTAGCCCAGATGGACAATATTTAGCTGCGAGGTGGCTAACGGACAGTCTGGGGGCCATTTTTTGATGATTTGTTCTTTGTGTTATTTTTGAAGCAACATAACCAGACGGGCATTTGGCCTGGTCACAGCACCGGGAGTTTTAGATTAGCTGGCTCATACTTGGCTGGAATCTCAGTCACTTGACCTTCTGGTCTCCTAGAGCCAGGCACATTGTGCCTGCTGCTTAGAATTCTGTCAAATCTCCATTAGCAAAGACGGCTTGCAGAATTGGAAATGTGGGTCAGGCGTGGTGGTGCAGGCTTGTGATCCCAGCAGCTCAGACGGCTGAGCTAGGAGGATCACAAGTTCAAAGCCAGCCTCAGCAACTTGATGAGACCCTGACTCTAAATTGAATATTAAAAGGGCTAGGATGTGATTCGGTGATTAAGTGCCCCTGGGTTCACTCTCTAGTACTCTCCCCCCAAAAAAGGAATTGGAGACATAGGGGCCCATTTTCAGCCTAAGAGAGATGGTACCATCAAGAGCCTCAACCTTCATTTCATCAGCTCATGTTTTTGAGGCATCTGCGATTGTTGTGTGGCCCGATCCCACCAGAGTGGAGGCCTGGCTAGCACCATCAGATTCCCCCTACTGCGAACTGGGGCTGCCCGAAGAAGGACATGAGGAACTAAGCCTTGCCGGGAAGAGGCAGGTTTACCTGTTACAGGTCAACTGAGAGGGGAGGAGCCACAGGACTCCTGCCCACAAGCTGAGCTCCCTCTTGGGCCCCACCCCCACCACACTTCCCCTCCAGCCTCATGGACTCTGCCGTTCCTGGACCTTTGCCCACTCCTGCCCTGGGCCCTGGGCCCTGTGCCCTTGGATGTGGAGGACCAACCAACTGAGTGGGGTGAGGAGACCAGGCCTAGAGGTCCCTTTCCGTGTGATCTGGCATCGTACTGCTTGCTGGGTGATATTTCCGGTCAGGAAGCAATTATGACACACCCTATCATTAGCCCACGTTTCTGCAAGGGCTGCATGTTGCACAGGTGGCTGGGGCTGAAGGACTGTGGCCCTTCCAGAAGGGGAGAAGAGCAGAGGCTAAGTGGGGCCTCCTGCCACTCCCCTGCTGTGTGATTTGTGGTAGAAAGACCCCAGTGGGCCCCAATATGCATTGTGCAGCTGTGGCTGGGTGACAGTTGCAGGGTTAGGGTTTCCCCTTAGGCTACAGGATGGTTGGGATTTTCCCAGCTGACCCCCAGGGCCGTCACTGGGGTCATCGGCTTTCCTGCTGAAGTCTGCTGATTCCTGGAGACCTGTGAAACCAGGAAGAGGGGTACCTTTGCCCACCCTGTGACTAAAGCAAGGGTTTATCCTGAGAAGTTGAGTCATGCAACTCTTGGGTGATGGCCTAGCTCTTACTCGACTGTGCCATCAGAGGTGCTGCTCCTCCCAGAGACACCTCCACCCCACAATCCCCCTGAGCTCATCCCTGGTCAGAGGTGACGTGCCCCTGTTGGTAGGCCTGTTACTCAAGTGGGCAAATGTGGGGCTGGATCTGTCGATGTGTTTCTGGGCATGCCTAGGGTGGCACCTGGGCTGGGGTGCAGCCATCCCGTCTCCTCCCAGCCCTTCCCCACCCCCTTGGTTCTCCAGACCCAGCCTGTGGAGGACTGAATCCCTCACTCTGTTCTGGGCCGGCTGGAAACGCCCTCATCAGCACTTCATCCCTTTAATGTATGGCTTTGGGCCCTCGTGTGTGCGTAGAGGGTTAAACTCTATCGTCATTTTTAGTTTAGGGAATGAAGATTCTAAGGGGGATTAAAGCCATGGATTTTCTTAGGGGACAGCCCTGAGGAACGGTTTTTGAGATAATCATGGGCACCCTAGACGAAGGCCTGAGTAAAAATATTTCCCTTGAATCCACATCTCACCTCCGTGTACTTGAACCCACATGGGATCCTACCCTCCTTGAGACTGTTTAAGGAAAATAGAAAACCTTTTTAGGAATAACTTTTTTTTCATGAATGTAAACATATACTCAGGATTTTTTTTTTTTTTTTTTAAACAATGTTCTCTATGAGAAATATACTTGGGTAAGTGAATTTGTTGGGCTGCTTGCATTCTTACTGCTGCCCACCAGAGGGCACTCGGCCACTCACCAAGAGGAGCTACAGTCGCCTCTCCTTGGGTTAAACTCGCCAGAGCCTTTCCAGGCTCAGAGAATAGTAGAGAAGCCTTGCCTTAAAGGGGAGGGCCACATAGAGGGTGTCAGAAGAGGCTATCGCCTGTTACTGGGGAAAATGCAAGTTACATTTGTGTGAACTCTTTGGGATGTCCTCCTTCCTGTCACCTTTGAATCACATTCCCAGAGAAAGCAATGGGACACCCGGTTTAAACAATCCTTTACAGACTTTATTTTCTCTTTTGGGGCACGTTAAGAAATGATTTGGAGGAAAAAAAATGTTTTGTATCTTGTCACATCAAAAAAAAAAAAATGGGCTAGGGTTGTGGCTCAGTGGTACAGCGCTTACCTAGCATGTGTGAGGCCCTGGGTTCGATCCTCAGCACCACATAGAAATAAATGTCCATTGACAACTAAAAAAATTGAAAAAAAAAAAAAAAAAAAAAAAAGGTTCTTAAAGAGTTTACTATGTACCAGGGACCTGAGGCCTTGGCTTGACTACAGGTGGGAGCTAGATCTCTGCATTCCCCCAAATTTGCTGTCCTTGAGGTCCTGCTGCTTCTAGTCACTGACATTTACTAATATGGCAACCACAGTTTGCCACCCAGTGTCTTCTGAACCACAGTTTATTTCTTCTATTCTTTTTATTTTAAAACCAATTCAAAAATAATTAGCAGTAAGTATCCAGCAGTGGCCGTGAAAACAAGCCTAATTTGTGGACTCACTGATATTTGTGAGAACAGGTGCTGATTTACAATGTTAGCCTTAGAAAGGGGACATAGAAATGACCCAAAGGACAGCTTCAAAATCCACGAATATGTACAGGACCAGATAGCCAGATAACCTGTGCTAGCATAGTGCGTGTTAATTTTTTTTGAAATTTTTGGTTCAGGCATAGCTGTTAGGATGGAATTCTTCTAAATCAGTAGCTCAAAAGGTCATGATAGACTTTTCACCCATGAAGTATTCCCCACCCAAGGTGCCGAATCTAATCAAGCCTTCAGGCCCTTTAGTTGATGAGAAATAGAGAGATGGAGGATATATTCTATTCAACACCACCACAAGAAAACGGCCAAACCCAGAACGTAGAATATCCTGTTCTGTTCATATCCGTGTCGTGGGGTGGGAGGACAAGGGGATGTTGCAGACTGCAGAGATTAAAGAGATGTAGTAAGTGCAAATGACTGAATCTTGATTGAATCCTGGTTTAGAAAAACAGTAACCGGCTGAGTCTGGTTGGGCTGCTATAACAAAATACTGGGCAGCTTATAATAACTTATTTCTCAGTTTGGACGCTGGGAAGTCTCAGATGAAGGTGCCGGCAGATTTGGTGTCCGGTGAGGGCCCACTTCTGGTTCTGGGCACTTCCTGCTGGGTCCTTACATGGTGGAATAGGGAAGGCAGCTTTCTGGGACCTTGTGGAAGGGCGCTAATCCCATTCATGAGGACTCCTCCCTCGTGACCAGTCACCTCCCAAAGAGCCCACACCTCTGATACCATTACATTGTTTATTAGGTTCTCAACATATGGATTTGGTGGTGGGCAGGGGGGCAAACACTCAGTCTATATATCAATAGTTATAAAAGCTTTTTTTCTCTGCAGTGAATTTTCTTGGGTGAGTATGAGCCTGTAGTTTGGGGGTGGGGTAGGGGTGGGCATGTCCTTGCTCTTAGTAGATACAAACTGAAGTATCTAGAGGTGAAGGTCATGATGACTGCAGCTATTTTGAAATGATTTGGGAGGAAAAATAATGAGTATAAGGCTGTGTGTTGCATTCTTCTGTGGAACTGAAGCTTTCTGTGATGTTGGAATTGGGGATGATGGCTTTAGGTGGGAGACTCTGAAAAGCAGAGATGCTCGCCTTTACCGACGGCAAGAAAGGAAGGTCAATGCCTAGAATGGTAGACCATGGATTATTTGTCGCTGAATGAACATTGCTTTCTCTTTGGTTTTCTGTTTCTGAATCTGCCACTCCAGCTAAAACTGACCAGAGCATTTATCATCTTTCCAAAGACTTTATACCACAGAGTGAGGTGGTTTTCCAGAGATAACGTCAATCAAAGGGAAGATTGCTCTTGTGCTTGTGGTACAATCATCAGCAGGCTGAGAGGGGGTGGTTTTTGTAATGTCGTGCCATGTTCAAGATGCTGTTTGATTATAAAAGGAAATCAATTCTCTTCCCAGCCCTGTATCATAATGTTACATATTGGTTGCTTTTCCTTAAGGATAAATATTCACAGAGGTCCATCGGCTACTCCGACATCATTTTGAAAGGTCCTTGTCTAGACGATTCATCCCTTCACCTCCATCCATCCATCCATCCACCCACCCACTCATTATAAGGCAGGAAGAAAACCTTATGTGACCTAATATAAATATAATATAAAGTTCATTTGTGAGATTATAAGCAAAAATTGTAACAATCAGCAAGGATGTACAAAAGACAGAAACCGCATCTCTCTAAAGCAGTGTTTCCTGAACTTCAATGATTCTGAAAAAAAACCCCGTAATTTCTGCCATGTCTTAGAATCACCAGCTATGGGGCCATTACTTAATATCCTCCCACATTGGTCTCATCCTAATAATTATCCATAAAATTATGGTTTTAATGTGCTAATTATATTTTTTCTGCCATATTAAATGCATATCTAGGTAATTATCTCATGTATAGAATAACATGTGTGATCAGTGATATAAACCTAGGAATCCACCTTTCAGAGAAAGATTAAGGGGCAAATGGGTTGAGCTGAAAACATTGGCTCTGTATATATGTAAAAGGAACACACATTTCAAATTCCTTTGTTTTGGTGGGAGGGAAAGGGAGGGGGCAGGGGGTTAGCAAGGATGGTAGAATGTGATAGACATCATTATCCAAAGTACATGTATGAAGAAACGAGTTGGTGTCAACATACTTTATATATGAGATGTAAAAAAAAAAAAAAAAAAAAAAAAAACTGTGCTGTATATGTGTAATAAGAAATGTAATGCAAAAAAGTTTCGAACCTAAACTGAAAGGTTAAGATTATTAGTGGTAATTCAGTGATCTAAATTGCTTTATACAATTTTTCCAGAGAAGAAAATAATGGGTTCAATGAATATTTTGAGGATTATAACATGATCAGCATATGAGTACTCAGAGATCACATATCTATGAGGTCCTGGTGTACAACGAATTGTTTGACACAAGTGTCAGATAATACTCCGAAAAACTTAGAATAGCAAATGTATTGTGCAGTGATTGAAAGTGGTTTTTTATAGTAAGGTTTAGGTAAATTTTTTTCTTTTGTCTTAAGTGATACTTTTTGAGGCTGCCTCTTTCCCTTTGAATAAGTCATCCTGACTTTCATATTGAGCTGTTTTACCCTATTTTCTGTTGCTATAACACAATACCTTACACAGGGTGATTTATAAAGACTAGAGGTTGTTTTAGTCAGCTTTGCATTGCTGTGACCAAAAATACATGACAAGAACAATTTTACAGGAAGAAAAGTTTATTTGGGACTCTTTTCAGAGGTCTTGGGTTCATAGATGACCGGCTCCATTGCTCTGGGCCCCAGATGAGGCAGAATAATCATGGTGGGAGGGTATGATGAAAGAAAGCAGCTCAGGATCTGACAATCGGGAAGCTGAGAAAGCTCTTGCTCACAGGTGACAAAATACACCTCCCCCAACCATTCCTATCTGCCCACGGTCACCACCCACTCCATCCATTCAAGTGGATCAGCGCACTGATTAGGTGAAGGCTCTCATAACCCAATCATTTCACCTCTAAACTTCCTACCCTTCCAGCCCACTCCAGGGTGACTAATCCAGGCTCAGGGGAACTGCATTAATCAATAAGTCCCTTGATCTAATCCCCCTTAAAGGTCCCTTCACCTCTTAACACTGTTAGACTGGAAGGCACAAGGCACTTTCAGACCACAGCAAGCAGCTTCCCTGGTGTGTGTGTTGGGGGGGGGGGGGGGCGGCGGCTGTGCTCTGCTATCTCAAGTACATACTCGGTCCAGGCAGGGGCTAGGGGCTGGGGAGACAATGGAGGGCCAGATATGGTTCCCCCTCACAAGCTTAAAGGATGGTGTGGGAGATGGACAGCAGTCGAGTCATCCCCCAGAGCAACAGCACATTTCCCTGAAGTTGTGTGTGAGCTGAGCGGGGAGGAGAGAAGGGAACGATTCAAGCAAAGACCCCATCTTGTGGGGCAGGATGGGAAATCTTGACATCTCCAAGGACTGAAGGGATGCTGGAGTGGCTGGAGCCTGGGGCAGTGGGACAGAGTTTGAGGAGTTTGGTCTTTGCCAGTTTTAGAGAAGTTTATTTGGCTCACGGTTTCAGAGGTGGTGTTCCTTAGATGGCTGAGCCCATTGCTGTGAGGAAGGGTGTGGCAGAAGGCGGAGGGTAGGAAAGTGTCACTAGGAGAGAGGGAGGGGAGGAGGGAGGGGGAGACCTCCTCACCACAGACAAAATGTAAACCCCAAAGCCAACCCCCCATGACCCGCCTCCTCCAGCCACACCCCCACCTGCCTACAGTTACCATCCAGTTAATCCCTGTTAGTGGGTTAACTCTGATTAGGTTAAGGCTTTCATAACCTGATCATTTTACCTCTAAACCTCCTTGTATTGTCTCACACGTGAGCTTCTGGGGGATACTTAAAAGCTAATCCATAACAGGTACATAAACCTTTTTTTAAAAAGTAATTTTTTAGGTGTAGATGGACACAACACAATGCCTTCATTTATATGTGGTGCCCAGGTCCCGCCCTTGCTAGGCAAGGGCTCTACCGCTGAGCCACAATCCCAGCCCCAGGTACCTAAACTTTAGTGTCTACAGAAACTCCCCACAGTACCCACCCATACAGAACTCATTTTCTTCCCGTTTCCCACCCTCTCCAACCTGCTTATGGTTCAGCCTTTCTCATCTCACTAGATGGCTTCACTTTTCATCCAATAGCTCAATCCAAACATCCTGGCATCATCCATGATATCCCCTTCTTCATTCCGCTATCCCCACATCTAATCCATGAGCAAGGTCTGTCCTCTTTACCTCTTAAATATCTCTGGAACACGGTCAGTTCTCCATCTCTACCATCTCACTCCTGTAATCATCTCTTGCCAGAACACTCCCGCCCCTCCAATCTGTATTCCAAGAAAGTGATGTTTTCAAAATACAAATTGAATCACATCTGTCCTGTGTCTTATGTCGGGGGTTCCAGAGTAAAAAATCTCGATTAGCTCAAGTCACGACAGACTTGTTCCCTTGGCCTTTGGATGCTTCAGTGGTATGCAGAGACCCAGGGATGCATTTCTGGTCATTGACACATGTGGACATTTCTTCTGGGAGCTTCTGGGAAAGAAATTCTTGAGCTTCAAAGGGGACTCCTGGAAGAAAGGGATACTCTTTATTTTGCTAGACATAGGATGTACCTGAATGGCAGCAGCCATTGCTAACAGTCTGGAAGTGAAATTCCAGAAACACCATGGAAAGCAGCGCTTCAAGCATGGTGCCACCCCGGAGCGTGCCTTACCATGTGAGAGAAATCCCCTAGCTATGTGAGTCAGTGGGAGTTGGGTTTTCTCGTGTGTCCTGACCTTGGTATGTGTCTGAGTCATCCACTGCCAAGAGCGCAGTTGGGTACCTGCATCTGAACTCAGAGGTGAGATCTGAGCTGGAGAAATACGCGAGTTCTCAGTGAAAATGGAAGCTTGGGGAAGGGATGAGATCAGAAGAAATCTTGGGAGTTTGAGAATGGCAAATCTGCAAAGAAGATTGGTTGGAGCTAGGATAAAGAGATGTCAATGGAGGCGTCTTTCCTGTGGAAAAAAAGACTTTCCTCTTGCCTTCCTTTTAAGACCAATATTAAGGGTCTTATAACATTCCTAAGAGTATCCAAACGAGATGAAAGGAAGTGGCTCAGGACTGTTTTTAACTGTAGGAGGAAGTTGGATTTCAGAACCACCCCTTGGGATTAACATCAGGAGTTTGGCTTCCTGCCATTTAATAAGTAATTTACCAGAATCTCAGAGGCAACCAAATTGGAACAAACACGCTGGTCAGAGAATCTCCCTTCTCTTCTAAGATACCAGAGACAAAAAGTGCCACTGGTATCTTGGAAAAGGGGCAGAAAGTTGTTGGGAGTGGTCAGGGGTGTCTGGGATTGGAAGGGCATCCCACAGAGGGGAATCATTTTGAGGAAAGGTTTGAGGGGGTATTACAGAGCTTGGAGCCTTCTGAGAAACTGGGGCACCTCAAAGACCCCTTTTCAAACCCTAATTCTTGCTATCAAGTCAGAAAGATTTTAGAATGTCACTCAGTAACAGGAATGAGTTTTATTGAAGGGATAAGAAAAGGAGACACTCTCAAGGGAGGGACAATGTGCCTCTTCTGTATTCCAGTTTTGAGATACCAGAGAAGTTTCCAGAGAGCTCTGCCCATACTTACCTCTTTTTTGACTGACAACAGGGTGACATCAGACTTTTAAATCCCCACTGTGATGGCAACTCTAGGTCACCTTGGCCCATCTGACTGGTTTTAATTGGATTTTTAACCATACATTCTTATAGATCTTATGGTTAGAAGGAACTATCCTCATCTCCCAGAGTTTAGGATATGGTAACAAAAGTTCTCCTTCAGGGTACCTTGGGCTCCTCTTATCAACATTATATTGGGCTTGCAGTTTTCCTGCAGTGAACAGCTAGTTTATTGAGGAATGCGACATAGCCTGTCCACTTAGGCCAGGCAGGGCTGCAGATAAATTACTTTGTGGAAAAGAAAGCATATGGGGGTCCAGGGCAGCAGAGTGGGCCCATTTGATAGACTTATTCTCTTAACCTTGTGTTCCCACCATTCACATCTGTCTGTCCCAGACATTAAAACGGAAGCATTAAACCAAGGACAGCCTAAAGCACAGAATTGGGCTAGAGGCAGACATAGGAAAGAGGATGGGACTATGATGGGAAGGAAGCCAGACTAGGCTGGGTCTTGAAGCCAGGCGAGGCTTGGATTTTATCAGGGCGTGAAATGACTCCTATGGAAAGCTTTTAAGGTATAAAAGGTCACAAAAGGCAAAGGTGTTTCAGAACAAAGTGCGGGCTGGTGCGCGAGTGGCGGGCGGGAGGACCGGGAGCTACCTGTCCCGGTGGGAGAGGCTCTCAACTTGGGCGTGTGGCGGAATCGCCAGGGGAACTTGGGACAACTGTAGATCCCTGGGTCTCGGGCCCACCCATTCCATTTTGTGCACCAGAGCCGAGCGATGACTGGAGTTGAGCTCCGGTCCGCCCACAGCCATTATCCCCGTCTCCGGTGTAGAAAACGGCGTTTCTCAGCGCTCCTGAAAGTGTCCTTTCCCTCGGCTAACGCAGCCCCTCCCGTTCCAGCCTCTGGGACCCTGGTGGTCCCTACGTGGCAGCCGGGCCTGGCAGCGGCTGAGCACATCGGGAGCAGTGGCGCCCCCGCCTGCACTTAGGGACCAGCCGGTGCCGGGCTGAGAAAACGCCGCAGTCCCAGCCCTTGAATGGCTGCAGCTGCCGGCACAAACCCGTGGGCGGGGTCTCCATGGTGACTGGCGGACGCTGTGGCCAATTGTATCCCGGGACTTGTTTGTTTCCGCCCCCCATCCCCCCAAGGGGCAGACACTTCCTTGACTGACAGTTCGCTCTAGGCCCTGTTACGTAAGGGGAGGGTCAAGTGCTGCCCCACCCGAGCGGAGCCGATTTGATTGGCAGGACGCACTGCTGTTGTCCAGACACCCCCGGAAGAGCGCCCTTGATGGACAGGTATGGGAACCACTAGGCGCCCGGAGGCTGGGCGGAAGAGCTCTGGTCCAGGGGAGGGGGCAGGGGGCGGGGCCCGGCACCGAGGGCAGGGCGGGGCGGGGATAGGGCAGGGGCCGGGCTGGCGCTGCAGCCAGAGATGCTGTCGGGCGGCGACGGCGCTCGGCAGCTGGGGACTCTGCGTTGAAGGCTCTGGGGTAAACCAGTTGGTAGGTATGCAGCGAACGAGAAGTCCGTAAGCCGGGGCCACCAGCCTCTTTGGGCCTGGCACTCGTCTCCCTCTTGAGCATTCTTGATTCCTCAGCGACGGCGGCCGTGATGGGACACGGGGGCGGGGCTGGACTGGGCACCTGTGCGCGTTGCAGGCACCTGCTGCACTGAGGTCTTGGAACCTGCAGTCCATGTTTGGGGGCTGCTGAATGGGCTGGGCTGGGCTGGCCCAGGGAAGGAAGGCGGGCCCAGCCTCTGGACCTGTCTGGGGCCCGCCCTCCCAGGCCAAGGCCTGTGGCTCCAGGCAGCGGGGGATGGGAGGGTGGTCTCTCAGACCTGGAGAGACTCAGCCCCCACTCCAGAGTCTTGAAGACCCCTGACTGGCTTCAAGGTAGCTGCAAGGCCAGGGCACGGCCCCTGACTTGCGTCACCTCAAGACAGGTTTGTCCAGATTCTCTGTGTGCTCTGAAACGGATTTCTGCCCCAGGCAAGGGTGCCCATCCCAGCCAGATGTCGGTCTTGGCCGTGCCCGGCCAGCCTGTCCGGGGCCGGAGCTGTTTTGTCTTTTTCCTGGGCTATGCCCAGTCTCCTCTTAACCTGGAATTCCTAGAGCTCATTTCAGGGTAAGTTAGGAGCAGTGGGTCTAGTTTGGCTCTTCTGTGTAAGGGATCATTCGTATGAGCCAAAGACACTGACTTCTCAGCTGTTAAGATATAAAGGAAACTAATCATGTTTTGTTCTCAGAGCCGAACCAGGAGAAATTCCAAAATTGTTTCCTAACGCCAAGGATATAGCGTGTGCTTTCCTTCCATCTGTGTCATTCCTATTGGAATGTCATATTGTTCCTGTCGTGGATTAGACATCTAATAAATGGTGTCATTTTTGAAAAGCGTGCTGTAGTTTCTCGATTGTGTTGCTGATGGGACCATTGGGTTAAAAAAAAAAAAATCATCACAATGCTAGCCAGCAACAAATACCTTTTGCTTAAAGATGGGAACTGGGGGCAAGTTTCATAGGATTCTTAAAGGCAAAGTTGCAGAATCGTAATGTATTGTTAAGACTTGAATGGGATTTTATAGTGAATTTACCATTCTGGGAGCACTAGATCCCAAGAGATGTGGGTCCCTGTTAAATCGGGTGTATCTAAAGGACAGTGGGAGAAAAATCTGTTTTCATTTGGGCCAAGTAGGACCCCGCCTTCCAATTTTTGATGTCCCAACAATTTTCATGTGTCAGTAACCTTTAAAGGCAGATTTGTGGAGAGCTGTTGCTACTTAATTCATTTTGTCAGTATGTTAGTGGAACAACTAGTATAATTACTGGGTGGCATTAACTCTTGGAAAGCAAAGCACTGGCAGGATATGGTAGACTTGGTACCCACCCATGGATGTCATAGGCTCATCAGGGAGAAAATACATGGCTTGTTACATGATTTGCTTCTTAAGAATCTTAAGAAGAAAATTTTCTTAGGGTCAAAATTTAGCAAAATTTTCCTTTTCACCTTCAGCCTTTTGATTGGTACAAATAGGAATTTAGAGAACTGAGCTCTGTGTTCAACAGTGGAGCCTGGGGGGAATCGCCAGCCCAGAGAAGTTGCTGTCCTTACAGCTGGGTTTGGCTGGTTTTCCTTTGCTGCTGCTTATTTTTAGTAAATGACCCACTGACTCTGTGACCTTTGAGACATGCTTTCCTATCCATAACTTGAAGATTCGAGTGGAAGATTTGTTTGTGAGATATTTTTTTGTGCAGTCTTCCTTGCATTTGTGTGTATTGCCTGGTAATTCCTTAAATGCCTAATTCTGTAGACTTTCCATATTTTTACCGGTTTAAAACGTGCAGTTTCTTGAGTGTGGTCCTGCCTGGATTCAGGTATGCCCCGCCCTCTTTACTGACATAGGTATGTGTGGCCTGCCTTGTTTTTTCTTATCTTTGACTAATAGTTTTGCTGGAAGGAATCATTTTGTCCTTGAGACAGCTCTTTTAAAGACACTCTTAAATCAGCCTACCTGGATGGTCTTTTAACATTTGTTCCCATGACCCTGGGAACAGTGATATAACTTTTGTGTAGGTGGGTACAGTGCATTCTGAATCTGGCTTTCCCATTGGTTAAGCCTAGATATTATGCTAGTAGCAACTGTTGTAGTCCATATTTTCAGAATTTCTGGCACTAAAGCTGAACCATGTCACTGACTACTCTGAATCCTAGCCAGGGACCTTGTCGCAGATTTCTGTAGGCATCTAAAGGTGCAAAAGAAATTGGAACCAGAATAGGAAGGGGTATAGAAGAAAATTATTTCTGAAGCTGCCTGAAGACATTTCCTAGGCTTTCATAACTATATATTATATAACATATTGTATCTCTGGGGTATCAGATTTTGTTTCTGACCATTTCAGAATTTTGTTTCTGACCATTTCAGAATTTTAACTGTTGGCATTAGAATATTTGTGTTTTCCCATATGGTTTTAGGGTAAAGTGAATGCTGAGGACAGAAGAGTTGGATAACACGGACCACTGGACTTCTCTGGAGTACACGTTATGAACCCTTTCTGGAGCATGTCTACAAGCTCCATACGCAAAGTAGGTACAGTCAGTAAGTGCAGTGAGGAAACCCATTTGCCTCTGTCAGAAGAGAGGGCCAGGATGAAGGCTAACGTCATCTAAGCCAAAGTCTCCAGTAACCTTAACAAAATTATCCGGTTTGTCTAGTTTAGGTTTTGTTTATGAGAAGAAATGATTTTGTCCATTAAAGTCAGTTTCTGATGCTGAGATTGCTTGTCAAATAAAAATTGTGGTAATCACAATTCTAAAATTATTTTCAGTTAAGTTTCATCATGGATAAATGTAATCTATGATTGTAGTAATGTCTGTATTAAACTTCAAGAGTCAGAGGTTAAAGCAGCTTTGGAAAATGCCAGTCCAATATGGTCACATGGGACTTTATTTTTTTAAGGACCACTAATTTAATTTTTCTAAATATTTCTTTTGAAAACACATTTTCATTTTAGGAAAGCTTAAAATATGCAAGCAGCAAGAAAAAAACAACCACCCTTAATTCCACCTCTAAGAGAATATTACTTTTTATACAGCCTTTGGTTGTACCTTATGTCAAGGAAGTACCTAGTTTCTAACTCATTTTGTCCTTTTTATTGACTGAGGATGACAGTTTATGCTGATGTCTTTCCACATTTGGAATATCTTCCATTAGGGACAAAATCAAAATTGGACCCAAGCAAATGAGAAAACAGCTTTGTTTCTGCCTTTAGTGATGACATCACGCAGTGGTGGCTGCTCTGTCATCCACACTATTCTGAACTTCTTAGCACTTGCCTTTCTCCATCATTTATATGTCAGAGGGACTTTTCTAGTCGTCTTCAGTTGTGTAATGGCTTTAGTAACTCCTTGTCGTTAGGAGAAACCATTTCTTTAATTTTCCTAAATAAAATTTATTTTAAAAATACATTTTCATCTTGGGGCCACCAAGAGAAACCATTTCTTTCTGTTTCAGTTAATCTGTAAATATGACTGTTGTCCTTCTGTAGTGCAGCTGATGAAAGGGTTTCCTATTCTTTGCTGTTGCTTTAGCCTTGTTCACTCTTAATATGACCTGCTTGCTCAGAGGACTTTCAGATCTCAATCATGGCCTTAGAGTATCCATATAAGAGAGGAATTCTGGCTTTTAGGTCATGGAGCTAATAATACTGTACTTTTTTTTTTTAACGTGTTTTAGTTGTTGATGGACCTTTTCTTTAAATTTTTTTATGTGGTGCTGAGGATCGAACCCAGTGTCTCACACATGCTAGGCAAGCACTCTACTGCTGAGCCCCAGCCCCAGCCCTAATACTATACTCTTGTGATTTAAGAATCATCTTAATATGGGGCTGGGGTTGTGGCTCATCAGTAGAGCACTCACCTAGCATGTGTGAGGCCCTGGGTTCATCGTCAGCACCACATAAAAATAAATAAATAAAATAAAGCTATTGTATCCAACTACAACTAAAAAATGAGTATTTTTTAAAAAATCTTAACAAATGTTCTCCCAACTTCATTTTGAATAGCGATCTGATGGTGAAGAGAAGACATTAACAGGGGATGTGAAAACCAGTCCTCCACGAACTGCACCAAAAAAACAGCTACCTTCTATTCCCAAAAATGCTTTGCCCATCACTAAGCCTACGTCGCCTGCCCCAGCAGCACAGTCGGCAAATGGCACACACGCTTCTTACGGACCTTTCTACCTGGAATACTCTCTTCTTGCAGAATTGTGAGTTCTTAAGAGTCTATTTGGTTCAGTTATGAAAGATCCTTGCAGGTGAAAAATGAAATGTTTTTTGATGGACCGGTAGATTAATCTTATCTTAAAACTCAATCCCATCCCCCTCTTGCTCCATTCTGGAGATCAAGAAGAGGAAGAAACTTAAACTTAGGGCTATGGCTATGGCTCAACCGCAGAACACTCGCCTAGCATGTGTGAGGCGCTGGGTTCGATCCCCAGTACCACATAAAATAAATATATAAAGGTACTGTGTCCGACTACAACTTAAATTTTCCTTCTTTTTTTTTTTTTTTTTTTTAAGTAATGAAGAACCTACAGTGGATCAGGAAATTAGCAACTGAATTTTAGTCTTCCTTTAGGTGAAGTGAGGAATTATCTCTTGAAGAGGTTGGGGTGGGGCGGGGTAGTAGGATGGTGGCAGTCTCGTCCTTGGGTCAGACCCATCTAGAAGATTGTGTTCCACTTTGGTTAACACTTTGTTGGAGGCATCCTGATAGAATGAGGAGATGGTCCTGGTGGGGAAGGGTTGGGAAGACAGATTTCAGGGATCAGCAATTAAACTGGAACTGTTGGCTTTGAGACAACTTAAGTGCTTATTAAAGCTGTCTTCATATACTCAAAAGTCTGTTATTAGAAGGGATTTGACTTATTTTATATGACCCCCAAAGGCAGGGTTTGGCAATTATAGGGAGATAAAGATTTGGGCTCTACTGGGTAAGGATTGACTGGTCACAGAAGTTTGCCCTTGCATAGAGGGGCTCAAATAACCCATAGATTCAGATGGCTTGCTTGTTTATTAAAAGGACAGAAAGTCTGGAGAATTCTTAGTTTCCATCATTTAAAAATTCCTTTGTATATGAAGCTATTTTAAAAAAGCATCCTTAATCTCTCTCTCAATGTACTAATGTTGTCATGGTGAGAGGCCCCAGTGTAACTGGCTGGGTGTGATTCGGTAGCAACAATCCCTTTAGTTTTATAATGGAGGCCTTGTGTTTGAGGCTGGGCAGTGAGTTAGACAAGCTCCTATTGTGGTGATTAAATCTGCTGTGTATTAGAACACAAAATTGCCTTTTCTGGCAAACCATCCCCAGATCTCCTGAGCTGTTGCATGCTGAATTTTAGTGACTTAGAATAGATAAGAACTTAAAAAAATGAATGTGATGGCAACTAGGTAATAAAAGTAATAAGGCCCAATAAACTACTTCTTTATAGAATTCAGGCAGCAGGTAAACATTAAGCCCTAGGTGAACAGTGTTCTTTTCAAGGTCAGATCACAGCATGTAGCTGCAGTTGCAAGCAAGAGGACACAATGGCTGTTGGTGGGTTACTGGGTCCCAGAAAAACTAGCGACACCTCTGTTGATAGACTTGTCTTTCCTTGTTTTCAGCACAGTTTCCCACTCACTGGCAAGGACTGCAGAGTTCAAGTGTCTGCGTTAGGGAGTTAGCTATTTGGGAGTAGAGTACAGCTTGAGAACTCACAATGATGCCCGTCTTCACCAAGTGCCGCAGTCTGTGGCTCTCAACAACCAAGTGACACCGTGGTTCTGGTGATTCAAACTGAAAAGGACAACTAAGTGATGAGTTTGTGGAATCTTAACAATTGCCTAAAATTGAAATTAAAAGCAGTTTAAAATTTCTGGGCTGGGGTTGTGGCTCTTCGGTAGAGCGCCTGCCTAGCATGTGTGAGCCCCTGGGTTCAATTCTCAGCACCACATATAAAAAAAAAATAAAGGTCCATTGCCAACTTAAAAAAAAAATTATATTTCTATCTCGTGTTTTATTCTAATACAACTCATCTGTTAGCATTAGTGGTATAATTTGCTGGAGCCTAAAAGGAAAATATTAATCATGTCTTAATAATAAAAAACAACTTTTGAATGTGTATAAGATCTATCATCTACAATAACAAAAGCAATAATTTTATAGATACTCTCATCTACGTCAAATTTAATGTTTTGAACTTTGACCACGTTGTATTATTCAAAACTACCTATAGGCTGATTTTTTTCCAAGATGATATTTTTGGGAAGCTGATTTCTGGCAGTAAAACCTGATTATTTGTATAACCCTCCCTGGCTCTTTTTTTTTTTTTTTTTTGGCAAAGGGGGCAGTTACTAGAGATTGAACGCGGGGCCCTTGACCACTGAGCCACATCCCCAGACCTCCTGAGCTGCTGGGATTACAAGTGTGCGCCACTGTGCCCAGCTTCCCTGACTTTCTTAATATGGGGCCCTTCATTGGCTTGAGATTCTGTGAGTTGGTTATGAAGCCAGTAAGCCAGCAGTGATCAGAGTTGTCAGGTGAAAGACATGATGACTCGGCTTGTATGGTTTGGGTGTCACCTGCCCCTTAAGGGATGATTCCTAGTCTCAATTTAGGATGGTTTGATCTGTATATGCCATTGGCATCCATACAAGTTAATTGTTATACTGCTTTTGTTTTAGTACCTTGGTTGTGAAGCAGAAGTTGCCAGGCGTCTATGTGCAGCCATCTTACCGCTCTGCGTTAAGTAAGATAAGATTCACTCTTACTTTATAGCATATTTGGTTCCTCTGACACAAAGTTAGGGCTTAACCTTTTTTATTTTTTTCCTGCAGTGTGGTTTGGAGTAATATTCATACGGCATGGGCTTTATCAGGATGGTGTGTTCAAGTTCACAGTTTACATCCCTGATAACTATCCAGATGGTGACTGTCCAGTAAGTAGGAGACAGTGTGGCTTTGTTTGTGGGGCTCCATTCACCAAGGGAGAACTAAAGGGCCTAGGGATTTCTTATTTTGGTTCTCTTCCTGACCGAATGCTTTAATAATTTCAGTTTTCCTGAACATTTGTCTTCCCAGTGGGGTTTTGGTGCTTTGTTGCATCTTTGGTCATGGGGTGCTCGGCCACGAGCTTCATTCTTTCTCTGCTTGGGGTGTTCAAATGAGGCTGGATGTTGTACTGCAGCACTTACACATGGACAGCACTTGTCATGCTGCAGTTGAAGAGAGTGACCTTTTTCCCCACTGAATGGTTACAAGTAGCTCAGTATCTTTCTTGGAGCAGCTTTGTGACTTTTTAAACATGACTGCCCTGTTGCCTTGAAGCTCCTTTGGTGACTATCTTTAAGGATCTGTCTCATAAGTTCCGATGCTTCCATTAAAGGACATGTCTCTCTTTAAACACAGCGCTTGGTGTTTGATATTCCTGTCTTTCACCCGCTAGTTGATCCCACCTCGGGTGAACTGGATGTGAAGAGAGCATTTGCAAAATGGAGGTCAGTAAATCAGCGTTTCTTCTAGAGACATAAGATCATAGGAGCAAGCCTTAGTAATGATACCATGTTTCCTTTTAGGCGAAACCATAATCATATTTGGCAAGTATTAATGTATGCAAGGAGAGTTTTCTACAAGATTGATACAGCAAGCCCCCTAAACCCAGAGGCTGCAGTCTTGTACGTGACTTTTTTGTTTGGTTATTTAAGATAAATTTTAAAATCCAGCTAAGTAGATTAAGTTGATAATTTTTTGATTTAAACTTTTAACACAGGTATGAAAAGGACATTCAGCTTTTTAAAAGTAAAGTGGTTGACAGTGTTAAGGTATGCACTGCTCGTTTGTTTGACCAACCTAAAATAGAAGACCCCTATGCAATTAGGTAAGTGGTACGATATCTAGATGAATGGTTCTTTTTAGTACTGCACTTACATTTTCCAGGTGGCCTTTGAATGGAAAAAAAAAAGAATTTGTATGATCTGTTAGCCTATGGCCTTTGTATCTTGGTGTCAGAACAATTTCCAGTGCTTTGTGGCCTCTTAATGCTTCATATTGTCTGCATGTTGTGCCAATAGCAAAATATGTAGTGACTTCTTTTCCTAAGGACCCTTGTGATATGGTAATTCATTCCCATGTGAAGACTTTTTATTTGGCAGTTTGAGCTGTTCTCTTTAACTGCCATACTCCAACCACCATTCAGGTTTGGTTAAAAAGAGGGAAACTGAGTGGTATGAGCATGGTGGGTTCTTGTAACACTATGATGTTGGATCTTGGAAAAGCAGCTGAAAGAATTTGGAGAACTAAGGAATTGGTGAATTCTTTGGCAACATTTGCACTGCCAGAAAGGCACTGTGGTACAGTTGTTAAGAGCATGGGCTCAACAGATGATGGACTGGCTTTGGTAGTTTTTTCTTTGGTGACCCAGAGCAATTACTCGATTTTGTTGTACCTTGCTTTCTTCTTTTTTTTTTTTTGGACCCGGGGATTGAATTCGGAGGCACTCGACCATTGAGCCACATCCCTAGCTCTATTTTGTATTTTATTTAGAGACAGGGTCTCACTGAGTTGCTTAGCGCCTCACTGTTGCTGAGGCTGGCTTTGAACTTGAGATAATAGTATTTTAGGGATTATGTGAAGCTTAGGTAATCCTTGTGTAAGGAATGGTTAATATGAGAAGATCATTTATATGAAACATCTAAAACATTTTAACAACTGAGGAAAGATTATTCTTTAAAAATATTCCTTAAGGGCTGGAGTTGTAGCTCAGTGGTAGAACACGCTTGCCTAGCACGTGTGAGGCACTGGGTTCAATCCTCAGCGCCACATAAAAATAAATAGGGCTGGGGCTCAATGGTAGCACACTTGTCTGGCATGTGAGGCACTGGGTTTGATCTCAACACTGCATATAAATAAGTAAAATAAAAGTCCTTCAACTAAAAATAAAGTGAAGGTATCATGTCCATCTATAATAAAATATTTTTTTAATTAAGTTTTTAGAATTGGCTTCATTTTTGAAAAATGGAGATTATACACGTTTATAAAGCCACTGATTGTTTTTAATACTTTCTGCCCCTTAAGCTTTTCTCCATGGAATCCTTCTGTACATGATGAAGCCAGAGAGAAGATGCTAACGCAGAAAGTAAGTAGAAACCATCTTTGAGATGGTTAACTTGCTGTTTCTTTTCTAAAACATCTTTACTGGAGAACTTCATTACACACAAATAACTTTTGGGGAAACAAGTCTGTACCATGCTGCACTCTCCTCATCAGTCATCTTTTTTTAATATCTGTTTTTGATTGTGCCTAGAAGAAGCCTGAAGAACAGCACAATAAAAGTGTTCATGTTGCTGGCCTGTCATGGGTAAAGCCTGGCTCAGTACAACCCTTCAGTAAAGAAGAGAAAACAGTAGCAACTTAAGAGATGGTGAATCTGGTGCACTGTGCACTTTCCTGCTGGACTCTGGCCTAGTTAAAGCAGACTAATGGCAAAGGACTGCCTGAAGAGTAAACCGTGTGAACCATAACTGGGTATCAGTGTTTTCTATGTATGTGTAGGTTCTAACAGCAGGTTTGGAAACCTCTCTTTAAGTAATGCATTACTTCTGTCAGAAGTGTCTTAGGGTGGTTATCTAGTTCAGTACTCCAAATTATTGGGGACCTTGAGACTTACGTATTTTTCTGAATATAATGCTAAAGGTAAGTTGCATTCATTTAAACTGAGCAGACAGAAATCAGAACTATTTAATAGTTTTAAATCAGTGGTTTCATTTGTACATGTGTTAGCATATGGAGAGGACAGGTTAAGAGCAGATTCTAGAGCTTGGCACTTTTAAGTGGAAGATTGTTTCAGTCTTCAGCCTGCTGTCTCTGAGGAATGTTTTAGAGAGGAAACCAGAACACTTGATCTTAGTTTTTTTTTTTTTAAACAAATTACTTAACTGTATTTTTATGGCAGGAGGGAGAAAAAGTGTTAAAACGGTTTCTAATGAAGTCAGATATTTAAATGATGATTGACTAATGTGTTTAGTAGATATGAAAATAAACCAATAAATGATTGTTCTTTGTCATTTATATAGGAAACTAAACACCCTTTCTCAATATAACTAAACAAAGATGACTTTATAAATGCTTTATTGAAAAATACACTTATTTTGATATAAAATTACAGTAGCAGTATCTTGAGGTTTTTATAAATATTTTTGCAGAACACTATTCTAGTTGAACAGTGTAAGTTCCATATTTCTTTTAGAGCAATATGAAGTTACCTAGTAACTTTGTTTATACTGATTCAATTTACAATTGAATTTTTTCCCTAATAAGATTATTAATTCAACTTTAAAACTGCTGGAGCAATAGTGATTAATAAAGGTGTATATATAGATAGTTCAATAGCTGTTAAATAATATTTTCTAATTTGTATAAATGGTACTATGTACTAATAAAAACCTAAATTCTCCAACCTATTTTTTAGACTGCCAGGAACATACCCAAACATACTTTTACATGTCTCTTGGATAACTACCTCCTAAAGAGGTCATAATTTTTCATTAATTCTTTCAGTTAAACTTGATTTAAAAATGTTTCCTTAGCCAGCTGATCCCTAAATAACAACAACTGGAGAATTTAAAAAGCATGCCCAAAAGGTGGCTACTAGGGCATATAACAGTTTAAAAAAAGTACAAAAGAGTTAAAGAAAATACTGGCTATTCAGCCTAGAAGTTTTGTACTTAATAAAGTTCACATTGTAGAAAGTGCCATCAGAAATATACAGCAAAATCGGGGTTACAAAATCATGCATTTTACAGGCCTAAAGTGCCGCCACTTATACAGGTTCATTCAGACATTGCACAACTGCACCACACTACTGGGGAAGGGGAGAAGTGCACCACAGGAGACTTATGCTATAGTGACCTGGGGAATCTGAGCCATCTCCTTTGTTTCATAAATGTAGAAATTTCACACTCCTGTTTGAGAACAAAGTACTTAAGTTTTGTTTTGCTTTTCATAAGAACTAGAGCTGACCACAAACAGGTAGGAATGAATTTGAAATACAATTCCTCTGCTGGAACCTGTTAAGAGACCTCTCACATTTGAAAAGAGTAAGTCTAGTTCTCATAAAAATGCCCCTTCCTATTTCTAATAGACTCTAATTAGCTGGATTAAGGAAACGGGCTCCATAATCTAGCATGCATTAAATGATGCTGCAAAACAGTTTGTGAAAGACAGTTTCAATACCAGGGACTAACCTCAGTGGGAACCTCGGTCATTAGCTACATCTTGCAGACGGCGTAATAAGGCAGAATGATTTTCTGGGCAGATTCTTTTTGCAGGTGATTCACTTCCATCTTCCAAAAGAATCCCTCTCTTTTTAGTTGGAGTTTCTCCTGTCCGTATCATACTGTTAATTTCTCTCAGTCTCTATGGTGGGGGAGAAAACATATAAAAACTTGAAAATGCTAGTGCCACACAGCTCTATTTTGACATATTTCTACAAACATGAAGTACTTTTTTTTTTTTTAAACAGCACTTCTCAACCAGGATTTCACAAGAGAAGTAAGCCTGAATTCCCTAAGGCTATTTCATTTTAATGAATTAGTAAGCTGAGTTTGGTGCTAGGTAGGTATGTTATCCTTGGAAGAACTGAGAAGTTACTCAAATTCCTTTGTGTTCTTTTTGGCTCAGAGGAGGAAGCCCAGTGGAGCAAGGGAGTGCTAGAGAGACTCTTAAGTGCCTTTAGCATTTTCTCCAGAGTCCTACAAGCCTTTTCTCAATACTATTTTCTTGGTTTAAAAAAAAAAAATCTATTTCATGTGCTGCTTCATTATCCATGTTTCTTCACAAAAATCATACTAAGCATATTCATGTATGTTTAATTTAGGAAATTTCAAACTAAGCATATTCATGTATGTTTAATTTAGGAAATTTCAAACATAAAGTAGAGAAACCAACATGATGAATCCCCACATGCTCCTTACCCCACTTCAGAAACTCTGGCTGGTCTTATTTGATCTACATCCCATTCACTTCTCATCCTCTACACAAACTGTTATCACTTCATTCTTTACTTTGCAATTATCGACTTGAGATTTTAAATAAAATCACAAGTGTTCTTTATTAGTATATGCACTTTCACAAATCTTAACATCTGAAGAAATTTCTTTTGACCCTTTCTATTCCATCTTCTTTGGCCTCCCTAAAAGAACTCTGGTCTGCATTTGCTTTCTCTGTAGTGTCCCACTAACCTAGATATTCCTTATATTTACTGAATACATTAACCATATAATGCCAGGTTGTACAAAGGTTACTATAAAATATGTAGATATATGGAACACACTAATATAGTATATTGTGATGTTAATTGTATATAAACTAATACTCAGTATTTTGTACATAATTCATTTAAATACAAAACATTTTAAACATAAATTCTTATTCCAAAGGAAACATACACAGACTACACCTAGACTCTCTATCCTTACCCAAGCCCCATGGATGCATACTATGTTTTTTTTACAATAGTTATTGCCATGTCACAATCACTTAGATGCACATCTATTTGTGTCTAAACAAATTGGCATGCTTTATATCCTTTTGTTTTCTAAGAATGCACTCATTCCTAGAAATGTAATATTGTACTGGGGTAATGGGGTTTTAAAATAGTATACTTATATACTATTCAGAATATTTGCACATTCAACACCTTAGATTTTTTCCCATATCAGTATATATGGTCCATCACAACTAACAGCTTTATAGTATTTTGTAGTATGTCGCTATCATAGATTAATCCTCTATTGATGTATTATATACTATTTAATCATCAGAATTGCTTAATGCTGTTAAACAATTATACTACTATAATTAAATATATAATTCTGACTTATTCTTCAATTAACTGTAGTAATCCACTGAAATAGCCCTTATAATTACTAATGATAAGTCTTCATCTTAATTGACCTTGTGTGATACTTGATTCTTTTCTCCTGGAAGTATGTTAGTTTACTACAAATTGGCTGCAGACCCAAATTACTTCTTGCTTTGAAATGTTCTCAGTCATCACCTATTAAGTCATCATGATGACTGTTTCTCCACCTAACAGCTTAATAGTTGCTATCATTTATTGAAGAAACTCCCAATTCTGGGTTAGAATTTCTTTTGGTGATACTACAGATGCAGGATTGAAATAATCAATCTGGATGCTTAATTCCTTTTCACACAAAATACTGGTTCCCCACCTTGGGTTTACATACAGTACAATGCCTTTTAGTATATCTGCATATTTAAACAAATACCTAGTTGTATGAATACCATAACAGAAACCTAAAACATTTCATATCTCCCTGTGGTCCACCTACTTCTAAGCAAGCATTGATGTTTCCTGTCTATAGTTTTGTTTTCTAGAATGTCAGAAATGGAATCATGATAAGTAGCCTGGTACATATCTTGCACTTAGGCATTAATGCATTTGAGATTCATACATATTGTTGAGTGTATCACTTCTTTATTGTAAAGTAGGTCATTTTCTGCTGCACTGCAGGTCTACCCATTAACCAGCTGAAGGACATTTCCATTTTTATACTTTTTGGTTAGGAGTAAAGTCACCATAAACATTCATGTTCATGTATAAACATAAGCTTTCACTTGAGTAAGTACCTAGGAATAAGATTACTGGTTGTGTGGTAAGGGTATGTTCAACATTTAGAAGAAAACTGCTACGCTGAACTCCAGAAGACTACCATTTTGCATTTTCACCGGCAGCATAGAAAAGTTCCAGCTGCTCCACCTCATTGCCAGGACTTGTTCTTGTCATTGTATAAAGTCATTCCAGTAGGCATGTAATGGGAGGGTGTGTTCAAATGTTTGGCCAACTTGTTACCTTAGGTGGTTTATCTTTCCATTTGAGTTTGAGAATTCTTTATATATTGTAAATGTGTCCTTATCAGATTTGGGATTTGTAAATACCTTCTAATTTCCATGATTTGTTTCTTCATTCTTTTAAGTGACTTTTAAGGAGAAGTTCTTAATTTTGATAAAATACAATTATAGTTAATGGATTGTGCTTTGATGTATGTGAGAAATCATTCCACAACACATGTCAGTCAAGATTTTTTTTTCTAGATGTCCTCTTTGGTTTGAGTTTTTATGTGGTGCAGGGTACAGGATTAAGTTTACTATCATAGTATATAGATATCCAGGTTTTTATCACCTTTGTTGAAAATCAGCTGACCACATGTACCTGCTCAACTTCTGCATGTTCCAGTGATCTGTCTATACTTTGAGAAGCACTACACCGTTTCAATTAGTATAGCTTTAGTGTGAGTCTTGAAACTAGATAGTACGACTCCTCCAACTTTTTCAAAATTGTTTTTATTGTATTTCCCTTGCCCTTCCATACATACATTTTAGCATCAGTTTATACAAGTAATTGTGCTAGGATTTGGGGTGAAATGGGGTTTAATTTGTAGATCAACTGGGCGAAAACTGATATTCTGTTTTCCAGATCATGAACATTTCTCTAGTTTGTCAGGCTTTCTTTCAACAAAGGTGTGTAGTTTTATGTCTCAATTTTTAAATGTATTTTTGGCATTTAATTTTTTTTTACTTCTGATTCTTCATTAGTAGTGTATAGAAATCTTTTATTTTTCCATATGGAGTTTTATAACCTCCTAAATTTTTTAATTTCAGAAACCTTCAATTCTTGGTGTTTTTTCTGTACATAATTCAGTCTGTGTGCCTTCTTTATGTTGCCTGATTACACATGGTGTGACCCCAGTTACAATACTGAGTAGAAGTGAGAGTGGACGTCCTTGCCCGATTCCTGATCTTGGGGAAAGGTATTCAGTCTTTCACCACTAAGGATGTTGTTGTCTATAGCTATTTTGGCTTGTGTTCATTATCACCCTCTCTCAGGGTGTTCCCACAGTTTGCCCTTGAATGAATGTTGAAACATTTTGTCATTTGTTTTCCTTCATTTGTATAGAACTGGCATTATTTCTCACATGTTTGGTAGAATAGACCAGTAAAAGCTGTCTGGGCCTACAGTTTTGAGGCTGCTACTTCTTGAGTGAGTTTTATTAGTTTAGGTCCATTTCATCTGTATTGTCAAAATTTTTTTTCTTAATCCTCATTATACCTTAGTGTATACTGGTAATGTGTCATTCTTTTTCCTGATGAATCTACACAGAGATCAGTTTTTGAAATTCTTTTCTTCAAAAAACAAAACTAGCCTTTAAAAGTGCCTTGATTTCTCTGGGTGGGATCTGTTTTCTATTTCAATGATTCCTGATTTCTAGTTTAAACTCGGATCACTAATTTTAACCCCTTCTTTTCTAATAGATATTTTTAGGGCTATAAATTTCTCTTTAATTTGTGGGACACAGCTAACATGGTGCTTAGTTTGGAATCTCATTTTCAATAGTCTATTTTCTAGTTGCTTTGACCCATAGAAATCTGTGATTGAGTTTTCAAAAACTGGATTTTCCAGATATCATTTCTCTGATATCGGATTTGATGCCATCATAACCAGAAAAATTGAAAAAATACATTAAAATGTATTCAGAGCCAGGCACAGTGATGCACGTGTATAATCCCAGTGATGCAGAGGCAGAAGGATCCCATACACACAGTCGGCCTCAGGTCTCAGCAAGGCCCTATTTCAAACATAAAAGGAGCTGGAGATGTGCCCCTGGGTTCAATACTCAGTTCCAAAAGCAAGTAAAACAAATTTTGTTAGGCCTGAGGATGTAGTATGTGTGAGTCCCTAGGATCAATCCCCAGAACTACCAAAAAAAAGTTTGAGATTTGTCCAGAATGTGGTTGTTTTTAAATGTTTCACGTATAGTTGATGCTATGGGAATGTTCTGTAGATGTCAGCTCATCAGCCTTATGTTTATATCCTTATGATATAATCAATTATGTTGAATATTTGTCTTTCTCATGGTACTGGGAATTGAACACAGGTACTCTACCACTTAGCTACATCCCTGTCCTTTCATTTTATTTCAGTGTCTTGCTAAATTGTCCTCCTGCCTCAGCCACCATAGTAGCTGCAGTAACTGATGTGTGCCACCAGACTGAAATTTTTCTTTTCTATTGAGGATTGTATAATCTCACTGATACATCCTGAAATCTACTTAATGTTACCCCTAATTAAAGGAAAGGTAGAGTATCTATTAATAAGCAACATGGTATAGCTTTTTCCATTCTTAAACATCCTTATTGAGATATAGTTCATCCACATAAAGTGTAACAACTTCATGGGTTTTGGTATGTTTCCTAGATTTGTGGACTCTTTGAGGAAGTAGCTTCTATCTAGGTTGATAATTGGAAACTTTTCCCTTCTAGGCAAACACTATTTCTGCCACTATACTTGCACATAAATGGAATCATATAACATGCAAATTTTTCCAGGTCCATCCACGTTGAAGTATGTATGAGTAGTTCACTCCTTTTTATTGCCACATAATATTCTATTGTATGGATAACTTTTTTCATCAGTTACTGGACATTTGCGTTATTATCCTTTTATTTTAAAGGTTATTTGGTCTTTTGAATTATTCTAGTTCATCCCTTTTTTTCTTTTAACCAAATAAACTCCAAACAGATTAGAGTCGATTTTACCTTTTTAATACAGGAGTCTTATTCAGAAGCACTGATATATCTTCATTTATACAAAATTAATTTTCAATAAGTTATATACATTTTTTCTAAGGAATGGGATACTTTTAAGATTCCAAGCCTATAAATCTGAGTCCTTTACCTGTTTCCAACCATGGGCTGGAGTTGCAAGGCACTAGGTTCAATCTTAGCACCAAATAAAGGCACTGAGTCCATATACAACTAAAAAATTAAAAAAAAAACACTCTGCTGCATAGACTTACTGGCCACTGTTCCCTGGCAGTTCTCATCACTTTAGTGAGTGCCTAGGATAAGCCCAAACCCTACTTGGAGCATCCTAAAAGCATTTTAGGGTTTGTAAAGGACATTTATGTCAGTCTCACCTTTGACGGACTGTTGCTGAAGTAGTAAAAAATCTTTTCTCGGGGTGAAAGCATTGATTCATTTTTATGTGGGGAAATGTAGACAGGATGATTTTGAGACAACTGAATTCGGCGAGGGGAGCCTGTTCTGACAAATGGATAGGGAGAGAGTGGAGGTGCATCCATCTGTTAAAAACAAAATCAGTAATTGTAAGAAACTCATTTACTTAAAATACCTGAGTAGAAAGTTTTTAAAAGGTAATAAGCAAGTAGTTTTATAAATGGTAAACGGTGATGTATTAGCAACCATCAGACCCTAAAGAAAGTCAGATGAGCAGCAAACTTAAGTGCTTAGTTTATGCCCATCTCCACTTTAAGCATTTTTAAATCCATTATTGTCATCATCTCATCCTTGCAACAACCTTATAAGCTGAAAACTTCTTTATGCCTCATTTACTTCTATTCCCATTTTATGAGAAAATAAGTGGTAAGATCACCACCACCCTTAAATATTGGATAATTTAAATCCATGTAACTATCTCGTATTTTGCAGGGAATCCAAATACAATCTTATTATCAATGATGTTGGATAGGCAAATGTCTTCTCTTGAAGACTTCCTTAGTTGTACTTGATAGTTGCTTATAAATCTAGCTTGTACACAAACAGGTCAAATATAAATGATTATTCATTCCTCTGTTGTGAAACTTACTATGTTTGCCTGTGAGTACTTCATGGCAAATGTCTTAATTTGTTTTATGTAGATATTGTTGTAGAACTGAATGAGGTCTCCTCTCTCTTCCTCTTCCATGTCACTGTTGGCACCTGTGAGACGAGTTGGTGTAGGAGGGGCACTGCTAGGCTGTGGAACTGGCAAGGTGCTGCTTGACCTCATGACAGGACTGGAGTCTCTACTGGCTACAAAGAGTGTTAAACACAAAGGTTGCTAGTAGTGATCGTTTAAAAAAAGAAAATTCAGTAGCAAAAAGCTGAACAGCTACCTACACTACTTGGTATGAAAAACAAACTTCCCACTAAGAAGCAAATCTCAGAAAATAACTTTACTCCCATGCCATAACTGGAGCACAGGTATAGCAGTCGGTTAGTTTCCTAGGATCTGAATCCTGCACGAAGTGGTGCAAATCAATAACTAGGGATGGCATTTCCATAGCATAGCTCCAAATGAGATGCCAGCAGATTCCTGTCTGAAGCCTTTTCTAATTCCCCTGGAGAAAAATGGTATGCACTTTGTCTCAGAATAATGAAATGAAGAACTGTCACTAAATTTAGAATTTATTTTTCTAGCAGATTCTTTGTCAAAGAATTACTATAGAAAGTGCTTTCTTGTCTCCCAGGCCTAAAAAAATAAGAGCCTACTTTTGTTTGAGGTCATAGAGATCTACTTACTTCTATCTTTGTTTAGTTCTGTAGGAGAATTCTGATGGCTTCTACTTTCACTGCTGCCAGAATTTCTTCTTTTTCTTTTCCCTTTTATCAAAACACTTCTATACACCTTTAAAGAGACAGAATGTCACAGAAACTAGTATTTATTAAATGCCTCCTAAATAGTAGAACCTTGACATGTTACTTAATTCTCACAACAGTGAGTAGGAGTCATCTTTCTCAGGGGATATTAAGAAATGCAGCCATGGTCAGGCACACAGCTATTAAATAACAAATACAGGATTTACATCAGAGCCTGTCTAGCTTCAGATTCCATGTACTTCCTAACATACCACAGAGCATAATAGCACCCAACCATAAAATTCAATTCATCTATAAAGATCCAGCATTCTTGCCTTTGAGAAATGGTATTAAAAGAAAAATGGGTTTTAAATTTTAATTAACACTATCTTGGTTAAATGTACAATAGTGTTTACTCAGATAACTTAATTTCTATCTAGTGGTTCTGTGAATAAAGAAATATTCCATAATGTTGCCCTTGAAAGAAAAGAGGACTTTAAGCTTAATTTTCAGCCTACAGTTACCTGGCTTCTGGCCTGTGGCTGAGTCCTGTAACAACGCATGATATTCTGGAAGGACTTGTCTTCTTTTGTGACCTGGCAAAGAATGAGAGTACTCAGATCAACTTCCAGCATGACAGTGTGAGGAGCTCAGTGAATCTGCTTTCCATAGCAAGTAGTAAAAATTGTATTTAAAAACAGTGATTTAAAGTCTCTGGAAATGGTCCTAAGGGTATATAGCAAATGAAAAAACATCTATTCAAGAAAATCTAAAATTCAATAAGAGGATTCTAGCATGTGAACCAAGATCTGGTGTAGAAAAGTACAGTAACTAAAATTAAAAACTAACTATAGGAGAAAAATAGTAAATTTGAACCAGAAAAGAATTAGTAAAATTGAATAAAGAGATCGTGTGATCTAAAGAACAGATGGCATGGTGTGTACATTTCTGAGACTATGTGTAATGGGAGTACCAAGGAAGAGAGAAGCAGAGTGAAATTTTCCCAAGTGATTTTAAAACATTAATGTACATATCTATGAAGCTCAAGAAACTCCAAGGATCCACAGATCCATGCCTCAATATATCATAGTAAAAATGCAGAAAGCCAAATAGAGAACATTAGTGAGAAAAGCAATTTCTTTTTTTCATTTACAGGTCAAGAGATAATAACATTTAATCTTCCATAAATGAAATATTTCCTCAAAACCAGAATGTGCTTGCTAGCAGCTTAATATTACAGAAAGTTCTTGAAGCTAAAAATAAGTGTGTCTGGACAGTAATCCAAATATATGCCAGTGTTCTTGGCCTTTTTCACAAAGACATTATGTAATTATAAAGACACTAAAAAGGCATATTTTCCTCTTGATTAAAAACAATTATATAAAATATGTATATGATGTATTGTTGGAGCTGTTACAAAGAAAGGAGGTACATAGGAGCAAAGCTGTATTGGATAAAATAAATGATTTCAGAATCCATGAGAACCAATAAGAGAAAGAAATGAAAATAAGGTTAATATAGCAAACTATAAATACATTACTTTTTTTTAAAAGTCATACAAGTATATCAATGCCAAGTAGCTGTTCGATTTGTAATATGTAAACAATACAACCACTAAGGAAACAAAATATGGTGTAAAAATTCATTACTAAAATTAAAATTGAACATTAAAAAAAACTTAATGTAAAACCAGTTATATCAACATTAAAGTGAATGAATTGAATAGTCAAAAGGTGGAGATTGTCAGACTAGAAATGAGATCCAACTGTATCCTGTTTATAGGAGATGTGTTAGATTCAAAAATACAAGCTAGGCATGGTGGAATCCCAGTACTTGGGAGGCAGGAGGATCACAAGTTCAAAGCAGCTGTTGCCTTAGTGAGGCACTAAGCAACTCAGATCCTGTCTCTAAAAAAATAGGGCTGGGGATGTGAATCAGTGGTTGAGTGCCATAGTTCAATCCCCAGTACCCCCACCCCTCAAATAATACAAGCTGGGTGCAGTGACACATGCCTGAAATCCCAGCAATCTCTGGGAGGCTGAAGCAGGATCTCAAGTTCAAGCCAGCCTCAGCAACTTAGCAAGACCCTCAAAAAAAGGCTGGAGGATAGCTCAGTGCTAAAGTGATTCTCCCACAAACACATATATATTTGAAGTAAAGACAGATTTAGCAGACTACAACTACACAAGTATCACACTATAAAAACAAAAAAAAGCTGTTAAAGAGGGATATGGGATATTTCATAATAAAAAGATCAATCCATCAGGAAGTTATACTAGGAAGTAGTAAACAAGCACACACGTTATTAGTGTACTAAGTTACATGAACCAAGGTTAGGGGTGTAGTTCAGTGGTAGAGTGCTTGCCTAGCATATGAAAGGCCCTCAGTTCAATCTCTGGTATCACAAAACAACGAAAACCCAGAAATGAAGGGGAAAACAAATTTAAATCTCCAAATATTGTTGAAATTTTATTTTCAATATGGATAAAAGATGACTGAGGCAGAAGCTCAAAAAAGAAATAGGTCTAGTTGTTTCATAGTGCTAAAGTCTAACGACATTCTGCTCCAAAAGAAATTCTCCAAGAAGGACCATATACAAGGCTATAAAACCTTGATATATTTAAAAGGACTGAAATAATAAAATGTTTTCTTTTTCAGCCAAAGTGAAATGAAACTAGAAGTCAGTAAAGAAATTCAGGAAAAGTGTAGAAATTAACATATTCCTAGACAACAAATGAGTCAAAAAGAAACCAAAAGGGAAATTCAAAAATACTTAGAGATAAATATGCAGTGTATGTTATAACTGTTAATGCCTACATTATAAAAGGATGTTAAGATATTAGAAATATCTTTACAAAGTCCTTGAAAAAAGTCCATCTGAAGATACTATCCTTAGCAATAAGGACAAACTACTATTAAACTAAACCTAGCAACATAAAAATTATCAACGAGACCAAAAAGGACTTAACATTGGCATGCAAGGCTGGTCTAACATAAGAAAATCAGTGGATTAGAGTAAGTAAAACAAAATCAGAAAGAAAAAAAAAAAAAGACAACATCTAACACCTTTTTACGATAAAACAGTCAACAAACTAGGAACATAAAGGGAGCTTCCTCAATCTGATAAAAGGCATCTAAGAAAATAATGAAAGTCAGACTTCATAGTTAAGTATCTAAATTTTTTTTTAACTAAAATTAGGAAAAGACAAGATTTCTGCTTTCAACTTTTGTATTTAACATTGTAGGTTTTAGCCAAGATAGTTGGGAAGGGTAGCTGGGATAAAGGAAATAAAAAGTATCTAATTTGGACAAGAAATCATACATGAAAAAGTCTAAGGAATCAATTAAAATCTATTAGAACTAATAAGTTCAGCTACGTTCCTAGATATTAGACCAATATACAAAAATCAGTTTTTTGTACACACTTGCAGAGAACATACCAAAAATGAAAGTTACATTTACAATAGCATCAAAAAGGATATATAGGAATGAACAGAACAAAAGAGCAAAAGTCATACTTTTCAAAGTGTAATACATTGTTGAAAGACCATTTAAAAAAGATCTAAATAAATGTTAAAAGCATGCCATATTCAAGGATCAAATGACTTAAGATGGCAAAACTCCCTAAACCAAAATACAGATTTGGTGTAACCGATCAAAATCTCAGATGACTGTTAAATTGACAACTTGATTCTAAAATTCACATGGAATTTCAAGAGACTAACACAACCAAAATAATTGAAAATAAAAGTAGGAGGACTTGCATTTCCCAGTAAAACTTATAAAAAAGCAACAGTCATCAGAGTATGGTACTACATAAGGACAGATAGAGATGGATAGAATAGAACTAATTGTGCAGAAATAAGCCTAAATGTCTGTGTGTGTCTGATCAACCACAAAGGTGCCAAGATTATTCAATGGGGAAAAATAGTCATTTTAATAATGGGGTTGGAGTAGCTGGAAAGCCACAAAAGAATGAAGCTGGACTTTTATTTCATAGCATATACAAAAATTACTCAGAAGCAAAAATAAAATGACATTGGTTCTCAAGATTTGACAATGGAGTCTTAGACATGAAAACAAAAAAAATAGGTATCTGAACTTCATCAAAATTAAAAACTTTTGTAAAAGCTTCAAATGACACTATCAAGTAAGTGAAAAGATACACTGGACTGGAAGGGAAGCTTAGTAGCAGAGCCCTTGCCAAGCATGTTTGAGGCACCAGGTTCAATCACCAATCACCCAAAAGAAAAAATAACAGAGAACAGGAGAAAATAAATAATCCAATTTTTAAAATGAGCAAAGGATTTAAATAGGTACTTCTCCAAACAAGATACACAAATGGCCAATGAGCAAATTACAAGCTGTTTATCATCATCAGTCAGGAATTCAAAACCATAAAAAGTCCTTCATACCTACTGGAAAGGCTGGAATCAAAATTCATATGTAAAGGCCAACGGGGCACAATGAAAGATGGTCAACATCATTAAACAAATACAATTCAAAACCACAGTGAGATAACACTCAATACCCCAAACTAAGAATTATATCTATGTAAAATAAGGTGGCAAGGATGTAGAGAAACTAGAACTCTCTTGCATTACTAGGAGCAATGTAAAATGATGATTCCTCAAAATGTTAAACAGAATTACCATATGACCCTGAAATTCCACTTTTATGTATAAACTCTTAAAAAACTGAAAACAGCCAAGTGTGATTACACACACCTGTAATCCCAGTAACTCCAGACTGAGACACGAGGATTGCAAGTTCAAAGCCAGCCTCAGCAACTTAGACATTATCCCAAGATAAAAAAAATTTAAATAAAAATTGAAAATAGGCACTCAAACAAGTACACAAATATTCACAATAGCACTATTTATAATAGCCAAGGGTTGGAAAGAGCCCAAATGTGTATCTATGAATGAATGGATAAATTCTAATGTAACCACACAATGGACGCTATTTCAGCTATAACAAGGAATGGAGTACTGATACAAGGATATACTTTGGAAACATTATCCCAAATGAACGAAGCAATACACAAAAGGTCAACGTTTTGGGTTTTTTTTTTTTTTTAAGTTGTATATGGACTCAGTGCCTTTATTTGGTTTTATGTGGTGCTAGGATTGAAACTCACATTTACGAGGCAAGTATTCTACCACTAAGCCACAACTCCATTGTTATACCATTCCATTGATATGAAATATCAAAAAGCCACTGAATAGTAAATACTAAAAGCCACTAAACTGTTTAAGTTAAAATGGTTAAGTATATGTAATGTGAATTTCAACTCAATAAATTAAAAATATTTTTTAAAAACAAAGATAAAAGGTATTGTGGGGCTGGGCTTATAGCTCAGTGGTAGAATACTTGCCTAGTATGTGTGAGGCACTGGATTCAATCCTTGCCATCATATAAAAATAAATAAAATAAAGGTACTGTGTCCATCTACAACTAAAAACATTAATTTAAATAAAGTATTATTGGCCAGGCATGAGGTCCTAAGTAACTCAGTGAGATCCTATCTCTAAATAAAATAAAAAAAACAGTGCTGGAGATGTAGATCAGTGGTCGAGTGCCCCTGACTTCCATCCCTGGAAAGGATGGGAAAAAAAAAAAAAAAAGTATTGTTATATTATGGGGCTGGGGATATAGCTCAGTTGGTAGAGTGCTTGCCTCATATATGCACAAGGCCCTGGGTTCAATCCCAAGCGATTTAGAAATTAAGGCTCCTCAGACTGCTGGTGGAAAATGGTACAGTACATTAGAAAACAGTCTGACCGCTGAGGCTGTAGCTCAGTGGTAGTGCACTTGTCTGGAATGCGTGAGGCACTGGGTTTGATCCTCAGCACCACATATAAGTAAATGTTTGGAGAAATGACATAACATCTTTGCCCTTGCCTTTTTAGCCTTGAATGGCACTCACCTTTGCCATCACATAAATGGCACACATTAATAACTGGTCCAGATGTCTGTCCATCATAAGTTCTGTACACTGAATTATGGAGAATTCAAAGCAGGTCCAAATTTTTTTCCTCAGTTCATCTGAAATATCTAGTTTAGCACAAAGATCCCGAAGGCGGACACCTGCTAAGTGGTATACCTAATAAATAAATAAGAATATTTAAAATTTTGTTTAACACTTATATATCCCCAGCTCATGTTCTGGTTAAGGTATACATAAAAAATTACCTTTCTAAAGAAAAGCGATAATGAGCTGGTCTTCCTAGGTCTAACATTGCTGCTCGTTAAAGACTGGCCTTGTTTCTGCTGTTGTCCACCGGGGGAAATCTGTTGGATGGCCACTTGACCAGGGACTTGCAAAGTTGTTCCTGTCACCTGTTGAGAGCTCAGACTTCCAGTGAGGGCCTGAGCACTGAGGGGCTGAATGGAGCCAGTCACAGCCTGTGCCTGCCCCCCAACATTGACTTGGACTGGGAAGAATGTTATCCCTCCATTTTCATTGGCAATACCTACACCAGTTTGTTACAACATGGGAAAAAAAGACAAGAAGAAAATGTTGAAAATATGAGGTTCTCTTGGCAGAGGTTTCCTTTTTTTTCTTTCCTCCTAAAGTTCCTCTCCCCATCACTTCTCTATTCCAGACATTACTCCTCTAGCCAAACCTCAAGTAACTTTCCAATAAATGCCAGAGAACTCAATATCCAACTCTTCCTTACCTTGTACAGGAATGGTCACTGTCTGTCCATTGTTGGCCGTGACAGTGGCAGTTGCCATGGTGACTAAAGTCTGTCCAGGAACTGGTGTGACAGAAACAGCCTCCCCAGATACATTCTGTACCGGTACAGCATTGACTAGGGGCTGTGAGGGAATGCGCCCAGGTGTCCCTCCATCAGAGGGGCTGTCATTCTCAGGAAACAGCCGCCTTCTAGTAGTACTGGCTGTTGGGGAGCTGTACCTATCATATAATGAAGTTGGAGATGTCATGCCTAGGTCAAAACAAATCAAATAAACCATTTAACATGAGACAAATCAACTTCCATCGAAGCTCTTGTGTTCAAAATAACTACAGTATTTCAAATAATTAAAAACTTAAAAAGCAAATAAAACTTACAGAAGTCATAGTGTACCTACAGTCAACTAATAAAAAATTTAGGTCAACACTACTGAAAGCAAAATTTTATGAAGAAATGTTTCTGTATTTTTCTCACTGTGCTGCCTTCTCTATTCCACTTTCCACTAAAACTAGGCTTTGTCTTCTACTACAAAGACTCCATGATACAGAGGAAAGTTAAGAAATTACTATTTTTCTATACTTTTTTTTGAGAGAGAGAATTTTTTAATATTTTTTTTTTTTAGTTTTCAGTAGACACAACATCTTTATTTTATTTGTATGTGGTGCTGAGGATCGAACCCAGTGCCCACGTATGCCAGGCAAGCAAGTTACGGCTTGAGCCACATCCCCAGCCCATACTGAAATTCTAACATCCGTGCACAGTGTGCTTTCACTGCAAAGCCATTACTTGATAAGGGGAACATGATGGTAGTATCACATCTGACAGCATTTTCCAGTTGTGTATGAATTTTCACCTTAGTATTTTTCTACATAAACAGAATCACTGAATCTCAATATTATGCTCTTCAGCAAGGTGGACATTCACGGTTTAGATTCAAGTAAGCTTAGAATTGTCCCCCCTCCCCGGCATACTAGGGATTGAACTGAGGTTATGCCTAGCCCTTTTATTTTGAGACAGTCTCAGGTAAGTTGCTGAGGCTGTCTATAAACCTGTGATCCTCCTACCTCTCAACCTCCCAAGTTACTGGAATTATAGGTTATGAGCCACCAAGTCCAGCAATACTTTTCTTTTTTAAAAAAAAAACAGCTGTACTGAGATATGGGTCACATGCCATACATTTCACCCATTTAAGTTGTGTAAACCAATGGGTTATGGTATATTATTAATCTTTCTAAATTGTAGTAATATATGTAACATAAAATTAGCCACTTTAAAAAACCATTCTTAAGTGTACAACTCAGTAGCATTAAGTACATCTACAACATTGTACAATCATTAACACTATTTCCAAAACTTTTCATTACTTCAAAAACACTAATCATTACAGCTTAGTTTATTTTTAAATATTCAAACCAATGTTTATTTCTAAGAAGGAAGCAATCCTTTCCCTCTTCCATGTCCACCTGTAAAAACTGTATATCAGAAGGTTTTTAAATTTACAAATATATGTAGGAAGATCATGAGGGTTTACAGGAGTAAGTGCCGAGAGACTGTGCCTTAACTTTACCTGATGATACAAAAATAAACTTACTAGGTCTGCATTTGGTACAAAACTACAGAATCAGCAAGAATGTGTGAGATATTTTTTTTTAACACTGAGAAAAATGGACAACTGATAAGTTAAAGGAAAATGAAGTTTAATGTCAAATCCCAATCCATAGATTAGGGAAGGAAAGACTATAGAAACATGAGAAAGAATAGGTGTTAAGATTCATAGATATATTCGAGTTGATAATAAGCAGGAAAATGGTTAAGCCACTGTGAATCCTCTTCAAGTTTTCATATTGATCATACATATTTATTGACTGCACTGACTAGAGTGATTCTTGACTTTAAAACTGATCCTCCTAAAATGAGCACAGTGGCACACACCTGTAATCTCAGGAAGCTGAGGCAGGAGAACTGCAAGTTCAAGGCCAGCCTGGGAAACTTAGCAATACTCTGACTCAAAACAAAATTTAAAAAAGGGCTAGGAATGTAGCTTAGTGGGAGAGAATTTGCCTACCATGAGTGAGGCCCTGGGTTCAATCGCCAGTACTGCAAAATACAAACTGATCCTTCTACAGCCAGGACTTATCAAACTGATCTAGAACAAGAATATTTGAATGGCATTCAACCATACACAACTTGCTTAATTTACAAAACTGTTTTTTAAATAGTAGTTGTGGGATTAGGAGTGTGGCTCAGTGGTAGAGCATGTGCTTAGCATGTGCAAGGCCCTCGGTTTAATCCCCAGCACCAAAAGAAAAAGTAGTGTTATCTCCTACATGTAAATTTATTTTTGTGATAAATTTTTTATCTGCTCTTTTTAAGATACACTCGACAGTAGAATGTATTTTGACATATTATACATACACAGTGTTTAATTTATTCTAATTAGGATCCCATTCTTGTGGTTGAACATGTTGTAGAATTACACTGGTCATGTATTCCTATATGAACACAGGAAAGTTATGTCTGCTTCATTCTACTGTATTTCCTATTCCCATCTCTACTCCCTTCCCTTCATTCCCTTTTGTCTAATTCAATGAACTTATATTCTTCCTTCCTCCCCCTTTATTGTGTATTAGCATCTGCATATCAGAGAGAACCTTCAACCTTTGGTTTTTTGGGATTGGCTTATTAAACTTAGCATATGTCGGGCTCCATTTCCATCCATTTACTGGCAAATGCCATAATTTCATTCTTCTTTATGGCTGAGTAATATGCCATTGTGTATATGCCACATTTTCTTTATCTACTCTTCTGTTTAAGGGCATCTTGGTTGGTTACATAGCTTAGTTATTGTGAACTGAGCTGCTATAAACATTCACGTGGCTACATCACTGTAATATGCTGATTTTAAGTCCTTTGGATATATACTGAAGAGTGGTAATAACGAAATCAAATGGTGGTTCCATTCCAAGTTTTCTGAGGAAACTCCATACTGCTTTCCAGAGTAGTTGTACCAATATGCAGTCCCACCAACAATCTATGAGTGTACCTTTTCCCCTGCAACCTCGCCAACATTTATTTTTATTTGTATTCTTTATAATTACTATTCTGACTGGAGATGAAATCTCAGTTTATTTCTCTAATTGCTGGTGATGTTGAACATTTTTTCAGATATTTTTTAATCATTCATATTACTCTTCTGTGAAGTATCTGTTCAGTTCCTTTGCCCATTTATTGATTGGGTTATTTGAGGGTTTTGGTGTTAGGATTTTTTGAGTTCTTTGTACATCTTGGAGATTAATGCTCTGAGGTATAAGGTGCAAAGATTTTCTCCCATTCTATTGGCTCTCTGTTCATGTTCTTGATGGTTTCCTTTGCTGTGAAGAGCTTCTTAGTTTGATACCATCCCATTTATTCTTGATTTTACTTCTTGTGCTTTAGAAGTCTCCTTGAGGAAGTCAGTTCCTAAAATGACACGATGGACAGTTGGGCCTACATTTCTTCTAGTAGGCACAGGGTCTCTGGTCTAAATGCTTAGTTCCTTGAACCACTTTAAGTTGAGTTTTGTGCAGGGTGAGAGATAGGGGTTCAGTTTCATTTGGCTACATATGGATTTCCAGTTTTCCCAGTACCACTTGTTGAAGAGGCTATCTTTCCTCCAATGTATGTTTATGGCACCTTTGTCTAGTATGAGATAACTCTATGTGGGTTTGTCTCTGAGTATTCTATTCTGTTCCATTGGTCTTCATGTCTTTTTGGTGCCAATACCATGTTGTTTTTGTGACTATAACTCTGTAGTGTAATTTATGGTCTGGTATTGTGATGCCCCCTGCTTCACTCTTCTTGCTAGGGATTGCTTTGGCTATTCTGGGCCTCTTATTTTTCCAAATGAATTTCACAGCTGCTTTTTCTAAACCTATGAAGAATGTCATTGAAATTTTCACAGGAATTGCATTAAATCTGTATAGCATTTTTGGTAATATGGCCATTTTGGCAATATTAATTCTGCCTAACCAAGAACCTTGGGAGATCTTTCCATCTTCTAAGGTCTTCAATTTCTCTCTATAGTGTTCTGTAGTTCATATTGAGGATGTCTTTCACCTCTTTTGTTAGATTGGGTCCCAAGTATTTTAGTTTTTTTGAGACTATTGTGACTGGGATAGTTTTCCAAATTTCTCTTTCAGTTGATTCATCATTGGTGTACAGGAACACAATTGATTTATGGGTGTTAATTTTATATCCTCCTACTTTACTGAATTTATTTATGAGTTCTAGAAGTTTTCTGGTGGCATTTTTGGGTTTTCTAAATATAGAATCATGTTGTTGGCAAATAGGGTATATTTAAATTTTGCACCTAGTAGATCTAAGAAGCTGATTAAAATATAAACCAGATGCATAGCAAACCTGCTCTTTTCTGTACTTCTTGGACCAGCACTGCTGTCATCTTAATTCAGGTAGCACAGCTCAACTGATAAAACTGAACATGTTTAGGCCACCGAGTTCTCTTATCTCACTGGTATTTGTACTAATTGGTTCATGCAGCTCTAACCTTAAGAAGACCTCTACTTCTTCTAATCTTAAAAATAAAACCCATTTCCCTTTTTAAAAAAATTATAGACATCACTGGGAATTCTATCACCCAACAAGAATTATTCTTAAAAGTTGGTTTTTCCACTTCTGCCCATTTTTATGCTTTGAGGAAAACATTCACTTTAAAAATAAGGATCACATTAAATATATAGCATCCTATCCTTTTAAAAAGTAACTTGAGGCTTGGGGATAAAACTCGGAAGTAGAGTGCTTGCCTAGCATGTATGAGGCCATGGGTGCTATGCCCAGCACAACAAATAAGAAGATTCTTGTTCTGTCATATATTTTCCTCATTAAATATTCTTTAAAACCATTATTTTTAAGTGATTCATGTGGGACCAAATCACAGATTTTGGTGCAAGGTTCCAAAATATTCCTTCTAACATTTTGAACTTACTTCTTCCGAGCCCTCCTGTATCAGCACGAACTTCACTCACCCTTCTAGGAGTCAAAGGGGAGGCAGTAATACAAATTTCATCTGCTCTTTCCAGGTTCTGAGGTGGCATGACCTATAAATAATTGTTCACACAAAATGGTAATATTTGAAGAAGCAGTTTCATTAGAAATACAGTAGCACTCTAAGAAGTAAACTATCTTGGCTCATTAGTTCTTCCACCTTAATAAAATCAGCTTTTTCCATTTTCATACTAAAACTAAAAAGCCTCCCAAACTGAAAATTGGGTATTAAATATGAATCAACCTTTATTACTGATTTGGAGAGTTAGAATGGCAATTATGCTAATGAACAGAAACTTGATCAGGAATCAAGAAAAACCATTGAATTTTACTGTCACTGAAACCTTGGGACAATTTCAAATTATTCCTGGCTCTTGTTAATATTTACAGAGGTAGATATTAATGCCAACTATCAACTTTTCACCCCCTACATGGAAAATACTAAATTTAAATGCTGTTTGGTGAAAGGGTAATGGAATAGGATAGATATTGATGTACTTTTCTTATAAAAAGCTGTTAGGATACTTTCACAAACCTCTTCACATGTAGGAACTCTGTTTTCATTGTCTCTAATTCTATCCCAGAGTGGGGACTCTGGTTTCCATGCCAAATGATCTAAGATCTGTTCTTCAATCTGATTAAGGTGTTTTACCACCTCTCTACAAAGGCCATCTTCTGCTCTAATGAATACTTCTATTACCTGAAATAAAGAAAAAGGCCTTGGTTCATTTAATAATAATAATGATTACTATGATTTTTCACACAAAAAATTTTTACTAAGCATAAAAGTAAAATGGGCACATCTGTTTAAATATTTTTCAATATTTAGACAAATATCAAAAATTACAAATTTAACAAAAGTTTGATTTTGAAACAGTGGTTCTTCCTTTTACTATCTTGTAAATAATAATGTATATATATAAATTATATAAAATATTTTCTACAGTGATATATTTCAAAATGTGTAAATGAAAAAATATCCTTTGTATATTGAGTATGAAAACATTACTGTTAATATTTTATACTAAGAGCCTGGTATGTGCCTCAGCACAAGACCCTGGGTTCAATCCCCAGCATACACACAAAAGAAAAAAAACCAAAAAAAAAAAAAAAAAATATATCAAAGCCCTTTATACATTTGATATATGACATGATAGAAACTAATTTTGACCATATGCTAAGTTAACATCAAGGAAGACCCTGTTTCAAAATAAAAAAGGGCTGGGGATGTAGCTCAGTGGTAAAGTGTCACTGTGTTCAATCCCTAGTACCAAACAAAAGAAGTAAATAGCTAGAAGATTAATGCCTCTCTGTAATGACAGGAAATTATTTATTAATTTTTGGTACCAGGAATTGAACCCTGGGTTGCTTAACCACTGAGCCACATCGCCAGCCCTTTATATATTTTATTTTGAGACAGAGTCACACCAGTTGCTCAGGGCCTTGCTAAATTGCTGAGTCTGGCCTTGAGCTTGCAACATTCCTGCCTTAGCTTTCCAAGTCCCTGGGATTACAGGCATGTGCCACCACACCCAGCTAGAGAACTTACTTTTTCAAACTATTCTCAATGTTATTTAACTTTCATAACAACAACAAAAAAAGGGCTGCTATACAAGATTAGCTAGTGATGTGCACATTACTTTTTAAAGCCTTGTAAGACTCCTGAAATCACAGTATTCTAAAAATCCTTTATCAGTTGGGTGTGGTGGTACACACCTGTAATCCTAGCTACTCAGGAGACTGAGGTCAGCATGAACCACTTAGTGAGACCCTATCTCAAATAAAATAAAAAGGTCTGGGGAGTTGTATCAGTAATAGAGTGCTTGCCTAGTACATGCAAAGCACTGGTTCAATTGCCAATACCACAAAACAAACAAAAAGTTGTTAAGGACTAACAACAGGAAGTTCATCTCATCCATGATCATTAATATCATAGTTTAAAAAAATACCTTATAATAAATATCATGTGCATATTTGAATATATAACAGATCCCATCACTATATACAACTATAGTGCACCAATTAGAAAAAACATGAAAAGAAAAAAATACCTTATAAAAATGATAAAGTGGTACATCAAATATTTCGGTAATGAATGGAAAGTTCCCAGGAGGCTTATAAGAAAAAGTGACAACCTCAAGGCAGCAAGCTAAGAGTGATCTATGGAATGCATCTTGTTCCAGAACACCCTATAAAACAAAGTTAGAAACATTAGCCTACTCTAAAAGGACATTTCATACTTAAAATAAAAATACCAGATAAGGTCTTGTTTTCTGAGTTAGTGGAAGTATGTGCTTACTTTCTTACAGAACCTTTCTTAACTCTATAAATAAGCTTTCTTTTATCAAAAATATAAAGGAATATATAAGAACTTACAAAAATCTTATATATTATGAAATATGACATCTCTAACCAAAATGCAAATGCACCCTGATGCTTAGAATAATGTAAAAAGATATTACAAAACAGTTTTCACAGTAAGAGGGCACTGTCACAAAAAGACAGCTGGAAGGCAGGCAAGAAGGTGACTGGCTTGATGACCATGTGCCAAAAAACATGTTTATTGTAGGGTGACATAATTAGAGGTGATTTGCTTTGCTTATTAGTTTCTCAAAATGTATATGAATATTTAGTATTTTTGAATTAAAAAGTTACTCAGCCAACAAGAAAAAATACGGATAAATGAGAATTCATCAAAATTTAAAAATTAAGAATAAATGGGGCTGGGGATATAGCTCAGTTGATAGAGTGCTTGCCTCACATGCACAAAGCCCTGGGTTCAATCCCCAACACTACCTAAATAAATAAATAAATAAACAAACTGGAGAGCTAGAATTGTGACTCAGTGGTAAAGCACTTGCCTAGCATATGTGAGGCACTGGGTTCAATTCTCAGCACTGCATATAAATAAAAGGTACACTGACAACTAAAAAAATATTTAAAAAAAAAAAAAAAAAGACTAAATGGAGACTACCAACAGGGTGAAAACAAAACCCACAGAATGGGAGAAAATACTTGCAAATTGGACACCTGGTAAAGGATTAAAATGCAGAATTTAAAAAACGAATCTAGAAAGGATTAACATCTAGAATTAATATCTAGAATTTTAAAAATTGTTAGGGAAATGCAAATCAAAAGCACCATGAGATATTACTTCATATCCATCAAGATAAATATTTTTCAAAAAATGAAAAATAACAAATGTTTTGAGGATGTGAGAAAGCCAAAACCCTGATGTAGGGGTGGTGAGAATGTAAAGAAAGTGGTAGAGCTGCTATGGCAAACAGTATGGCAGTTCCTGAAAAAGTTAAATAATCACCACATGGAGTTAGGGATGTGGCTCAGTAATAGAATGCTTGCACAAAAGCCTGGGTTTGATCCCCAGAACTGTCTTCCCCCACCAACTCTGCCCCCCCACCAAAAAAAAAAAAAAAGAAGGAAAAGAAAAATTACCATGATCTAGCAATTATACTTCTAGGTCTGAAGAACTCAAAAGAACTGTTAGCAGGGACTCAAACAGATGCTTGACAAATACTTTTACACCAATATTAACAGCAGCATTATTCACAGTAGTCAAAAGGTAGAAATGATCCAAATATTCACCATAAAATGAATGGATAAACAAAATGTTTAAACAAAAGGGAAAAATTGTGATATATGCTAGAATGTGGATAAACCCTGAGAAGTGCATTAAGCCAGACTAAGAAGGACAAATATTGTACTTAATTCTATTTAAATGAGATACCTAGCATAGGTAAATAAATTCATAAAAAAAGACAGCCAGAAAACAGACTAAGTAAAGGTTACCAAGGGACAGAGAGAGGGATAAACAGGTGCGTGTGTATATGTATATGTGTGTGTGTATGTGTGTATAAATTGCTGTATGAATTTAAAGGGCTATTTTATGACTTATGACTTTATTTTTTGTAAAGCACATATTGAAGGATATATATAAAACAGCTACAATTTAGAGGCCAATAAATTTATATTCACCAAAGTAACTGATTAAAAAAAAAAATCTTTACTGTGGTAAAATATACTTAACAAAACAGCATTTAACCATCTTGAAGTTTACAATTCAGTGATATTAAGTATGGTAACAGTGTTATGTAACCATAACCACCCTCCACCTCCAGAACTCTTTTCATCTTCCTAAATTGTGTCTATTCTGAGATGCCAATCTTATTCCCTAGAGTCATACATCATTTCTTTTTAATGGCTCTTCCTCCTTCCTCCTTCCTTACCTTCCTCCCTCTTCTGTCCTTTCTTTCCCTCTTCTCTACCCCACCTTATTTTTTTTTTTTTAATTTTTGAGTAGAGAAGAAGGAAACTGTTTTACTCACAGATAAATCCATGTCTCCCAGTCTTTTTTGTTCCTGCTCAATAACAGATTCTAATACTTTATAGTAAAGCATCTCTGCAAAACGAAAATATTTGCTGGCAATTTCTGTAGAAATAATTTTAAAAACACAAAAATCAAATACCAAGAAAATAAACAACATGGAAAATGAAGGCCCATCACACTCTCTCCACCCACAAAATAAAATTTAAATACCAAACCCATACTTCAGATACATGCCTTTTCTATAATTGCTTATTCAATTATCCCTAAAATTCCTTATATTCTTCATGGTAACATTCATATTTTTCTAAAATTGCTAACTGAAATTTGCATATAAAAATTATAATATCACTGCATTAAGAGTCTCACCTTTTTGTTCTGTTTGGGAAAAAAAAAATAGTTCTATGATGCTACAGTTTGGATGTTGAATATCCTCTAAATACCCATGTAATAGACTTGGTCCTAAGAGTGGCTCTATGGGAAAGTGGTGGGACCTTTACCAGATGGGGCCTAATTGGAAGTCCTTAAGTCACTGGAGGCACTGGGATCCCCATCTCTTCTTGTCTCTTTCTTGTTGTTTTCTGGCTTATGATATGAGTTTGCCTCACCACATACTCCCTGACATTGTTATCCAGAATCCCCCCAAGAGGCCCAAAACAATGGAGCTACTTGATCATGGAATGGAACCTCCAAAACAGTGAGATGAATAAACCTTTTCTAAGTTAATACTCTCGGGTGTTTTATTTACAGTAATGAGAAGCTGACAGATGCTAAGAGATATGTAATTGGTTTACTATTCCACATACTTGGTTCCAATTTGACAACAATTCCCAGGCCAGGGTTGGGCATATGTACCAGTTACAGGTTGGTCATCCCTAACGTGGAAATCCAAAATCCAAAATGATCCAAAATCTGAAACTTTTTGAGCACCAGGATGGAGTCATTTGAAAATTCAACCCTGAACTCATGTCACAGGCAAAACACAGATACACTAAAACTACTGCATTAAAGTATTAGGCTATAAGGTATATATAAAACATGAATAAATTTTGTGTTCAGATTTGTGTCCTATTCCCCAGATATTTCAATTTGTACATCTAATACTCAAAAGTCTGAAAAAAAAATCTGAAATGTGAAACACTTCTAGTCCCAAGCATTTCAGAAAAGAGATAGTAAGAACAAGGATAGATAAATGGGTTGACTATGTTGAAGAATCACTATAGTTTGTTTAATTTCCAGTTTACAAATGAAAACTAAAGAATTTACCAATAGCCATCAGGCATGGTGATGCACACCTGTTAATCCCTGTGGCTTTGGATGCTGACACAGGAGGATGGAAAGTTCAAAGCCAGCCTCAGCAATTTAGCAAGGCCCTAAGTAACTCAGTGAGACCCTGTCTCAAAACATAAAAAGGGCTGGGAATGCAGCTCAGTGGTTAAACCACACACATGAAAAAGAATTTACCAATAAAAAAAGAACAAAAAATCTAACATAATATAGATACTAGTCTAAAATTTCTTTCAGAGAGGGACCTAGAAATCACTTGGATAAAAGAAAAAAAAGCCACACTACACCTCTCCATTTAGTCATAAGTCTTTTCATGTTTCTGACTGGATTACCAAGAAAGGACTCCATGTACTTAAATACAATAATAAACCTTACCTTTAGCACAATTACTGAAATCCTCATCTGGCTGGGAATGCTGAGAATATATTTCATACATTTCTTTTAATCTGTTAGCAATAGCCTGGGTTGGATCTCTGGAACATGTCCTAAAAAGTAATAAAAAACTGTCTAATATAAATGTCGTATCAGGTTATGAAAGGATAAAATATTATAACTCTGTAATTTCATTAACATGTAAATGTAAAATCTTTGGACACTATATACTTTCCAAGTTAATGCAGAAGATCCCATGCTTCCTTTACAAAGGTGGCTAGACTACTATTTGGAGTGAAAAAGTACATATGCTATCTTGTGAGGCACTGTACCCTTCACTTTGGTAAACTTAGCAATCTTGGCCCTGGGGCCCAACTAATGCCATGACTGGTCCAAACTCAACTTGCACATCCCCAATAACTGATGACAACCAAAAACTGCCTTCAGTTGATTCCCTAGAGAACATAGGTGCTTTTAAGAACATCTGAAAGAAAACAGGAAGAGGTATGTAACCTATACTGCAGACTCACATAAATCATTACTGACATTCTTTTTTTTTTTTTTTTTTTTTACCAAAATGAGGTTTATGTCATTGATTCTTTTTAATTAGAAAGCAATATAAATTAAATTCAGAAGGATTATACAAATACCACCATATGGGCCTTTGTAACCTCTGTGTGTTTATTTTGATCATAAATATATACATTCACTGTAAAAACATAACAAGCTTGGAAAAAAATTTTTTAAAAAAAACAGTTATAATTCTGTTAGAGATAATTACCAAGTATTGTATATAACCAGAATTTTATTTATGACACACACTTACCTTTTTACAAATGCAAAACCTTTGATTTTACCTAGTATTTACTGGTAATATTTAACCCTACTGAGGGTATTTAAGATTAGAGTTGGGAGGCAGTTAACTTTCTTTGTAGGCTGAGTGTTTTAGAGAGCTTTCAAAAGCAACAGTGGTTTTACTCTTGCTTTATGAACACAGAAAGCTTCATCTTATCTGTTCAAATCTGATCCACCTTTCAGAAATTTGTTCAGGTTCATGAAAGGGTTCATGAAGTTCTATGTCAACTCTCATTGACACTGACCACACAACCTCATTTTCTACAATTGTAAAATAGTTGATAATGAGATTTGGTACCTTATCATACAGGGTTTTGCATTGTTAGTTTACCATTTCCTATATCACATTAGAGAAATATGAGCAAAGATGACCTTCTGCTTATTCATCTTATATTGCTATGTCCTCTGCTGACCAACAAGACTGAGCATACAACTGCTATACAATTATTAAAATGAGGTATAATAGTGAAAAATTGATATAGGAATTGGAAAATGATCAACACCCAATCTTGGAAAGGTAGACAGAGCTCAAACTAACCTGAGAATCTGTTCCAATTTCTCACTCGGTGCATTCCTGAGGCCCGTCAGCATGGTGTGAAGACGACTCAAGCTATGTGTAGCTGTAGAAATGGGAGTCACACAAGGGCTGTTCTCCTTAATGTACCTCACACCAGTGAGTGGTGTGGAGATTCTAAGTGCTTTAGACTGGTGAAAAAAAATTATTAGGTAAGAAAGACTTTGTTACTTCACAAATAGGCATTTAAGTCAATCAGACCTTATCTTTACAATATCAATAAATTTTAGCAACTCATTTATCACCTTCCTAGAACTTAAATATAACACAACTAAGAGCCGCCATTATCCATATAAAGATATGTGACAAGACACCATTTATTTTAGCCAACTATATGTTTGTGTCTTAAAAGTTAAAACTTTAAGCCAGGTGAGGTAGCACATGCCTGTAATCACAGTCACTTAGGAGTCTAGGGCAGGAGATTACAAGTTTGAGGCCCACCTTAGCAACTCATGGAAGCCTTAAGCACCTTAGGAAGACCCTGTGTCAAAATAAAAAAATAAAATAAAAAGGGCTGAGGATATGGCTCAGTGTTAAAGTATCCTGAGTTCAATCCCCAAGTACCAAAGGGAAAAAAAAGTTAAAACTTTAAGGTATATCTTCCTATTATCTCTCCTTAAAAACTTGAGCTCAAAGGAAAGATAAGCATTATGTTTTTAAAAATTAAGAATATTATTCTCATGTCTGAGAAACAGAATTTGACAGCTCATATTCACCATCATGTCTGCAAATCTCAAAAGATGGACAAATGAAAGAAAGCTATGGATTAAATCTGGCCCAAGTAAAATCCATCCAAAGCATCAAATCTCCTTCAGAGAGACGATTAAACATTCTCCATAAAGGCAATCTGAGGAAAAGCAATCTTCATCAATCTTTTTGCCCCTCCACTATCTTTAGTTATTGGACTCTATCAACACTTTTTCTCTCTAGAATAGACAAGTCTTCCCAGAAATGTATTCTTGTATATAATATAAAAAAGATACAACTTAAAGACAAAGAATTTAAGCATAAATACATCTGCAAATAAAGCATCTTTTCTGATTTTTGCATAAACTCTGAAAAATTAAAGTACTTAAAATAGCTTAATACTATCTTTTTATTATTATTATTATGGAACCCAGGGCCTTGTGCATGCAAAGCAAATAGTCCATCACTGAGCTATAACCCCAGTCCTCAGCAGCATTTTTGATATTTAAAAAAGACAAGCCATATTTCCCTAAGTATTAAATGTACTTACTCTAGAGAGTTTTAAAAACACCTAGCACAATTTTCAACTGGCATCAGAACAAGCTGTTCAATTCTCACTTGATACAGAAAAGCTCAGAAATAAATCTATGTGGTTTCTAAACTACCCCATTCAAAATAGTCTCAAAAAATATAAAATACTTGGGAATCAATCTAACAAAAGTAGTAAAAGACCTCTACAGCAAAAACTACAGAACCTAAAGAAGGAAACTGAAGAAGACCTTAGAAGATGGAAATATCTCCCATGCTCTTGAATAGGCAGTGTTGATATTGTCAAAATGGCCATGAATACCAAAACTGTTATATAGAGTTAATGCAATTCCTATTAAAATCCCAATGCCAGGGGCTGGGGTCGTGGCTCAGTGGTAGTGTGCTCGCCTAGCATGCATGAGGCACTGTGTTCGATCCTCAGCACCACATAAATGTAAATTAAAGATATTGTGTCCACCTAAAACTAAAAAATAAATATAAAAAAAAATCCCAATGTCATTCTTCATAGAACTCGAAAAAGCAATCATGAAATTCATTTGTTAAAATAAGAGACCCAGAATAGTCAAAGCAATCCTTAGCAAGAAAAGTGAAGAAGGAGGTATCACAATACCAGACCTAAAACTATACTACAGAGCAGTAGTAACAAAAACAGCATGGTATAGGCACCAAAACAGACATGTAGACCAATGGTACAGAATAGAAGACACAGAGACCAACCCATATAAATACAGTTACCTTATTAGACAAAGACACCAAAAACATACATTGGAGAAAGGATAGCCTCTTCACCAAATGGTGCTGGGAAAATTGGAAATTCATCTGTAGCAAAATAAAATTAAACTTCTCTCTCTCTCTCACCATGCACAAAACTCAACTCAAAGTGGATCAAGGAACTAGAAATTAGACCAGAGACCCTGCACTGAATAGAAGAAAAAGTAGGCCCAAATTTTCAACATGTCAGATTAGGCCCCAACTTCCTTAACAAGTCCTAAAGTGCAAGAAATAAAATCAAGAATTTATTGAATGGGATAGATTCAAACTAAAAAGCTTCTTCTCAGCAAAAAGAGACAATCACTGAGGTGAAGAGACAGCCTACAGTATGGGAGCAAATTTTTACCACACATACATCAGATAGAGCACTAATCTCTAGGATATATAAATAACTCAAAAAACTTACACCGAAAAAAAAAAAAATCAACCCAATCAATAAATGGGCTAAGGGACTGAACAGACACTTCTCAGAAGAAGATATACAAGCAATCAACAAATATATGAAAAAGTGTTCAACATCTTCAGTAATTAAAGAAATGCAAATCAAAACTAAAATTTCATCTCACCCCAGTCAGAATGGCAGTTATCAAGAATACAAGCAATAATAAGTGTTGGAGAGGATGTGGGGGGAAAAGGTACACTCATACATTGCTGGTGGGACTGCAAATTGGTGCAACTACTTTGGAAAGCAGTGTGGAGGTTCCTCAGAGAACTTGGAATGGAATCACCATTTGACCCAGTTATACCACTCCTTGGTCTATATCCAAAGGACTTAATATCAGCATACTATAGTAATATAGCCACACCAATGTTTATAGCTGCTAAATTCACATTAGCTAAACTGTGGAACCAACCTAGATGTCCATCAATAGATGAACGGATAAAGAAACTATGATATATACACACAAGGTATAAAACTCGGCATTAAGAGAATAAAATTATGGCATAATTTGTAGGTAAATGGATGGAGTTGGAGAATATTAAGCTAAGAAAAGTAAGCCAATCTCAAAAAACCAAAGGCTGAATGTTTTCTCTGATTAGTGGATACTGATCTATGATGGTGGTGGGGCATGGGAAGAATGGAGGAACTTTGGATTGGGCAAAGGGGAGGGCTGGAAGGGGTTATGAGGATAGGAAAGATGGTAGAATGAGATGGACATCATTACCCTAGGTACATGTATGATTACATGAATGGTGTGTCTCTACACCATATACAACCAGAGAATTGAAATGTTGGACTCCATTTGTGGTCAATGAATTGAAATGCATTCTGCTGTCATGTACAACTAAGTAGAAGAAATTTAAAAATTTTTTAAAAAAAGAAAGAAATCTATGTGGTTTCTACATTAAATATGTATGCTTTCTATATGTCTCAGATAGCAGTAGAGCTAGCTGGACATGCCAGCACACACCAGTAATCCACCGACTGAGGAGGCTGAGGCAGGAGGATCAGGAGTTCAAAGCCAGCCTCAGCAAAAGTGAGGCCCTACGCAACTTAGCAAGACCTTGTCCCTTGTCTCATTTAAAAAAAAAAAAAAAAAAAAGACCAGTAGAGCTAAGACCCTTATTTTATTTTGTTTAGAGGAAATTCATCCTATTATTATTTTTTTTAAGTTCATAACATGATCTGGGTAGATGAACTGCATTAACTCTCTGCCTTAGCTCTCTTGAAGCCAACTTCTTTACCGTATATGAACCTGTGCCTGAATTGAGGGAGAAAAATACCCGGTGCACGTAAGAAGTCAACAGCAGCCAGCAACATTTAACCACATTACCCACAGGCAGCATTTTCATAGAGGAAATCAGAATATAACAACCAGTTTCCAGCCTATTCTCTTCAAGGTCAACATGGAGCTATTTGGTAGCACTGTTTTAAGTGTTTAACTTACTTAAAGCTCCCTGTGCATTCTAACCAAGAGGAATTTTAACTCAAGTATGATATGAAGTTGATAGTTTAAAAGTACTAGGATGTTGCTGGGCACAATGGTACTCTTCTAGTCCTAGCTACTCAGGGAGTGGAGGCAGGAAGATCTCAAGTTCAAGGCCAGCATGGGCAACTTAGCAAGACCTTGATTTAAACTATAAAATAAAAAAAATCTGGGGATATAGGTGAGTGGTACAGTACCCTGGCTTCAAATACTGTAGTACTGCAAAAAAAAAAAAAAAAACACATACACACTCACACATACACATACATATACTAGGCTGTTCCTTCTCCAAGTGAAGACTTCCAAAATTTGCAATGCAGCTGTCCTTAAAACTCACACTGCTAAGTAATCTCTCTTTATTCCATAACTTTAAAAGCCATCCACATCCTGATAACTCCAGAAAAAATATGTATATACAAATATACATATGCATGTATGTATACATAACCTTAACCTCTGCTGTGAACTCCAGTGATGAATTTCTGAGCTGCCTACTCAATGACTCTACTAGGATGCCTAAGACATAACTCAGATTTAACATGTTGAACTTTAACTCCTGTTTTTTTTTTTTTTTTTGGTAGTGCAAGGTATGGAACCCAGGGTCTTACACATGCTAGGCAAGCTTTGCCTCTGAGCTACATCCCCAGCCTCCCAGCCGTAACCCTAACTTTTGATCCACCCCCAAGATCTGTTCTTCCCTTTCAATAAATGTTAACCATAAATATATTTGGAATGCCTATTATATGTTGAACACTGCAAACAATAAGGTAACATCCCTCATGAAACTTGTGCTCTAGTACAAGGAGATAGATAACAATTCTTTCTATCAACCTACCCACCTATCTACTTATTTACTGCTAGCAATAAATACTGAAATGACATCAATAGCAGAGTACGGGAGAAAGGAAGTCCTGAGGGTTGGAGGACGCTGGTGGTTATTATTTTACATAGTAATCAAGTTATCAGAGATCAGAATGTAGTGAGGAAGTAAGCCACGTGAACATCTGAAGAAACATGTTTTAGGCAAAGGAAACAGCAAGGCCAAAGGCTTTGAGTAGACAGCATGCATGGCATATCTGAAAAATGAAAAAGGAAGTTAATGTGGCATAGTGGAATGGGTGAGGAGGAAAGAAATAGGAGATGAATTCAGAATGATAACAGGGCCAGGTCACTTAAGACCACACAGGCGTTTGTAAGGACGTTAGCTTTTATATCACTCACCCTATTGTCATTTTTCATCTGTCACATCTTAATCCAAAATGTCAATAAATCCTGTGGCATCTCCAAAATGTGACCCAAATACGGCCATCTCTCTCCATCAAAGTATCATCCATGAATTATCACTAGAATAGTGATAATCAACAGCCTCTTAACTGCCTACTTTCACCCTTGCCACTGACCCCACTTCCCCACAAGACCTTTAAAAAGGCCAATCAGATCACATAGCAGGGGTCACTCCTCAAAAACACCTCTTAAAATCTTTCATTTCCATCAGTGCAAAAGAAAAGTTCCTACAAAGGCCTCCAGAGCCTGCATGATCCCAGCTATCCCTTGCTCCTCCCTCCCTTTACTCCTTATCCCTCTTCCCCTCCCTAACTCCATTCCTTATGCACTAATATTCTCACTGTTCAGAAATGACATGGAGTTTCTACTTCAGAGCCTTGCGCCTGCTATTCTCTTAGCTTCACACTTATTTCTGCAGCTATTTCCATGACTTGCTTCCTCACTTATTTAGGTCTCTGCTAATATTACCTCCTCAAACACTTTTTCTTACCTTATCTATAGTACCTCCATCTGCACATCCATTCTCCCCTACCCCCAATACTTTGTATTACTAATCTATTTAATTTTTCTTCATATACTATAATTCAACATATATTTAACTCTTTGGTTATCTGAGGTCCATCTCCCTACTCTAGCTATAAGCTTCTTTAAAACAACATATTCATGGTTATTTTGTTCAGATATATTTTCCAATGTCCAAGATACAATATGGTATATAAAATACCTTTAGAAATAAAAAAGGCAGATAAGTCTCAAATCTGAAGCAACTCACTTAAAGGGAGGGGAAACTCAGTCTATCAGTCTAAGTAATACCACACGATGCTGAAACTCATTTTAATAGAATTTTCTTAAATAATAGAGTTTGTTTCTCCAGTTTCTTTAATGAAGACCCCAATTCAGATTAATTATTAACATTTTATAAATCCCTACTATGTTCATCACATGCATAGGCTGTATACTATTGGCCCATCTTTTCAAAACCAAAAATTATCAGCATGATACTTTTGTTTTAATTTACAATAAATTCTCTTTTGCTTAGACCTAACTAAAACCTTTCAAAGTTGATGTTAACCAAAAGTAAATTAACAAGATAACTTTTAATTGAGAGAAGTAGGATGGAACTATTTTTTTCATTCAGTAAACAAATAAAACACAGAGAACTACAAAAATAAAATAGAACCCTCAGCTTATCTGCACCCGTATTTTGTACTCTCGAGATGACTCCACTCACCTTGTCAAAATGCTGTTGCAAAATGTTTTTCATCTGTACTCTTTCAGCACTCTCTGTTCCTGAACCAGAGTTCAGGCACCTTGAGAGAGTCCCAATTTCCTCTTCAGCATCCTCTCCAAGAAATATTCTTTCATCTAAATTCCCAACAGATAAAACATACTCCTCATAGGCCTTATTGATGGCTTTACTGTATGGAAAAAGAAAAAACAACAAAATGTTCTCTCTCAAAGAACTGCCATTTCAGTTAATGTTTCAGGCCACTTAATTATTTCATTTTTTATTTACTAAAAGTTCTAATAATTTTTGAAAGTTAAATTTCATTTGAGATCATTGTTTATAAAAACTGAAGAGAATAAAACATAAGATTGCTACACTATGTGCATCCACTGCACAGGGAGTGTATCTCACTGATAGTGTTTCATAGTGTATACCCTGTACCAATCTGCCTGGTAGATGCAACTCCTGTTGAAAAGCATAGCTATCTTTCCCAGCTGTTATAGGAACCTCTGAAAACCTCAATATTTCCACATTGTCACTTTTCACCCATAAAGTTGCAAAAGCGTGATGTGACTAATCATTCAAAAAACAATTTTCACTAAATTTAAAAACAGAATTTTTATTGCTTCCTATATTCTCTCATAAAACATTTTAAATTCCCAGAGTACAAAACAATAAAAACATTAAACTTTGAGGTTTCCTAAGTACACAATTTAAAATATTAAAACATTTTAACAGATGTACTCACAAACTCTCTCCAAAGTTCCCAGGTTCCAAAAACCCTGTAAGATTTTCTTCTTTTCCCTTGAGGAGCTATGATGAAAGAAGAGATTTTAAATTATTATATGAGTCAGGCACGGTGGCACACTCCTGTAATTCCAGTGGCTCAGGAGGCTGAGACAGGAGAATCACGAATTTAAAGCCAGCCTCAGCAAAGGTGAGGTGCTGAGTAACTCAGTGAAACCCTGTCTCTAAATAAAATATAAAATAGGGCTGGGGATGTGGCTCAGTGGGTCGAGCACCCCTGAATTCAATCCCTGGTTCCAAAAATAAGTAGGTAGGTAGATAAATCATCATACGAAATCAAGTCTTTCTCTAGAAAATAATTTCTTGTTATTTCTTTTTACTTACAAACCTTTTTCTCATAAAGTTTCCTAATATAGGGCTTCCAGAAATGTTCCTTTATTCCCTTTGCTTCCAAAACAAGACCATCATGTAAGGAACAGAGTTTCTCAATGACACAAGGTGGGTCAGAGGAAGGTTTAAAATCCTTAGTGTGAAAATCTTCACATAGGCCTGTGATGAAAGAAATAATAAAATGAAGATATCAGTACTCAATAAATTAAATTTTAATAAGCCAAAATGCAGAATCTAATCAAGATCTGAATAGCATATGAATGTACAGTTAACAGTGTATATGTTCCGAATTCAACTCTAAAAAAGTATATCACAACTTAAAAGATTTTATTTGATCATCTATTCGGATATGATTAAAAATTAATTTATTGCTCTAAGACCTAAAAAAAAAAAAATACAACTTTGCAAATAAGCTTACATTCAAACAAGAAACACCACTTCAAAAAAAAATTACAGTTCAAGGATTATATACTTAGATTTAATTAGATTATTTATCATATTAATTTAGTTTATTCTTGTTGTAGGCTCAGCACAAGAGCAAAAAAAGAAGTTAAAGAAAAATAAAAGATTAAAAGAAAACAATGGGGGAAGCAACCATTAAAAAAATATAAAAATGAGCTATGGGTATAGTTCTGGGATGGAGCACAGAGGCAGGCCCTGGTTCAATGCCCAGCATGAGGGGTAGGGGGTGAAGGAAAGAAAGGAAAGGAGGGAGGAAGAGGTAAGGAGAGAAAGAAAGAAAAAAGGGAGTTAAGAAAGAATGAGACGGGCTGGGGTTATGGCTCAGTGGTAGAGCAATTGCCTAGCATGTATGAGGCCATGGGTTCAATCCTCAGCATCACATATAAATAAATAAAATAAAGGTATTCTGTCCACCTACAACTAAAAAAAAAAAAAAAACGAAGAATGAGAGAAAGGACAAAAAAGAATGTAGGTTGAGGGACTGGAGTTGTGTGGCTCAGTGGTAGAACGCTCGCCTAGCATGTGTGAAGCCCTGGGTTCTATCCTCAGCACCACATAAAAATGAAATGAAATAAAGATTGTGTCCACTTACAACTAAGTTGAAAAAAAAACAAAGAATGTAGGTTGACTATTCCTTTTCCAAAATGCTTGGAAGTGTTTTAGATTTTGAAATCTTCTGGATTTTAGAAAATCTGCATAGATGTTACCAGACAAGTATCCCTGATCCAAAAAATGTAAAATCTGAAACGCTCCAAAATCTGAATTTACTTTTTATTTTTGTTAGTGCAGGAGATCAAAATCAGGGCCTTGTACATGGTAGGGAAGTTCTGTATCTACCAGCCCTAAATCTGAAACTTTTTGATCATCATGTCTGAACTCTGAAAGTGTCAGATTTCAGATCACTTCAGATTTTGTATTTTCAGATTAGGAATGCTCAACCTATACAAGGAACATCAGGAGCAACTGAAGTAAGTAACTGTACTAATTTTAAAAATCTCTGCTCCTGATAGACAAGGTAAAACTGTATCTGTAACCACTCCAAAATTGACAATAACTCTCTAGAATCCTACTATGGTATTATTCAACTAAAAGTAGCTTATATATTAGTTACATAAATACTTTTTAATATATACTTTACAAATTACAATTTGGATTCTGAACTGCGATTTCATAGAAATTATGTAAATTAAAGCACACTAAATGCATTGTCAAAATAATTAGTGGGTTAGGTACTATGGATTGAACACAGGAGAGCTATATCTCTGAACTATACCCCCCAGCCCTTTTTAAAATTTTATTTTGAGACAGGACCTTACTGAATTACTGAGGCTGGCCTCAAACTTATAATCCTATTAAGTCACTGGAATTATAGGTATGTGCCACTGTGCCTAGCTCATTTTACTTATTTTAGAACCATAACTACTCTTATATAGCAAAAAATTGGAAAGAAGATTCTAACAGTAAATCCTTTTTCACCTCTACAGAGTGTGTGAGGTATAAACCCTTGCCAATGTTGAAAATAATACCAGCTTTAATGTCATCTTTGCTGAGTTTCTTTCTTTTTATAAAACTGTGCAATAAATATATATATTTTAATATTTTTATATGACAAATAAATATATAACATATGATATTTAACATGGGTAATCTTCTGTTACTCTGAATTTCTAAATGCCTTCTCCTTGTTGAGTACATATTTCAGAAACTTCTAAAGTTATCACTTAAAGACTTGAAACTCTGTGATATCTCCAAAATAAAAAATGTCAAGAGAGCTTTGACCCCTGGATATGTCCTGGATAACTATGATGATGGAAGTTTTTTCAAATAGGTCTCTGATGCTGGAAAATCTGTATTATGTATACAACCTCTAAGAGTAATAAACATAATGTAGAAATCTGGGTTGCCCAAGAATCTTTTAAATAAACACTTACCTTTAAAATTAGGATTCACTAGTTCTTTACGATTAGAGCACTGAAGGGCATTTCCATAAACTAAGTCCAAAGCACACAGAAGAAGGTGATAAGAATTGACCAAATCATCACTAATCATGGGGAAATTACCTACAGGATTATAGACAGTTATGGAATTAAGTTAGCATCAACTTTACAATATTTAAAAAAATAATTTATTCCTTTATTTTAATGACACTATACAACATCATACAAAGTTGACTCAAGAATTATATTAAGTGTTTTGGGAAGTTCACATTTTGAGACATTACTCATATATTTTAATAAATTTCCCAGTGTTAAATGCAAACAAAAACCTTACTAAAAATGCCATGCATTCATTCAGTATTCATTAAATAAGTACTTACTAAATACTTAGTAGCTAACTAAATCTTAGTATTATCATTAGATTTTGAAATTTCTGAAAAGAATTATAGGCTGAGCATAGTGGCACTTGGGTGAGGTGGCAAATGACCAGCTTCAGCAATTTAGCAAGGCCCTAAGTAACTTAAGGAGACCCTTTTTGAAAATAAATAATAAAAAGGGCTGGCAATATGGCTCAGTGATAAAGCACTCCTGGATTCAACTCCCAGTACCAAAAAGAAAAAGAAAAAAGGAGAATTTATAAATTACCTCAAACTGTAAGAAACAATTTGACTTGGATATTATTTAGAAATTATGACTCATAATCAATTTCTCATGTACATACTTTAAAACCATCAGAACTCCAATATAACATTTTTAATACTTTTCTACATGATAGAAACTTATAGAAATTAATGCGACAGGGACTCAAAGATATTTAAATTACAGAGTTACTATCCAAGGTAACTGTTGGTGCTTGGTAACAAACACATAAGAAACTTAAACCTAAACTACAGAAGTGTGTCCTTCCAGCAGTGCTGCTTAAGTCTAATACTAAAAGCAAATTATAGAGGCTGTTAAATTGTTTTATTATTCTCATAAATTAAGAAATATTTCTAGTAGTTTGGTTTTTTTTTTTTTAAGCAACTTAAATTCTGTTCCTTTTTTGGTCAAATACTGTCTTTATATGCTTCATATTGATTTTACCTTCTTTTAATATCAGATAAATTCAATGTAAATGCCTAATCTATCTGGAGAACTATTTCCAAACCTCAGCATTTCCATACTTAATACCTACCCAAATGCATGCATGTATACACACTGAGCTTCATTTCAGGTTTTCTCTCCTTTCTCCCAAAGAAAGTTACCACTTACCTCAGCATATCAGGATATATGGTTCTTTTTTCATACAAATGGAAACATTCAACAATTCAACTTAAATGAATTAAAAAGAAAAAAATATTCTGGTGTCATATGGCAAATGATCATTAATGAATTAAATTCTATACTGATATATCCAAATGAACTTTCTTGGCTTTACAGAGTTTTAATATTAGACTTAATTCCTCATATATAAAACAGGAAGTGGCATATACTGGTTTCAAGCTACAAAGCCCATCACACTGACAAGTCTAAACTTGCCACTCACATGTACTTGCCACAGGAAGAAAAAACACTAGTACTGTAATTTATGACAAAAAGCTGAAATGCCCCTGAAGATCGTCTTCTAATTTAAATTCTAGGTCTGTTTCAATGTGACATACTTTCTATTCCATACCCTGACCTTATAAATAAATCTCACCTTGTGAGATACTTTATATTTCAATCAAGAAAGATAACAGCTAGTTGGAAAGCTGTTTAACCCATAGACTTGGCTAATTTATCAAGAATGAGAAGATTTGAGATTTCCTAAAAAAATAGGAAGTGGTACCAATTGGTTTTCTGACCACAAAGCTCTTTGTGTGACGAGCCCAAACTGGCCACTGGTGTGTACTTAACCATTTGAAGTCAACAAAGATAGCAAGCAAAAAGTTACTTAGTTCAGGAATGAGAGAGTCTGGGATACTCATATGCTGCGGAAAAAGTCATCAGGAAAAGTGTCTATAGAGGCCATCATCCTACCAAATAAATCAAGAACCGAAGAAAACTAATTAAGCTGATTTCTGAGTAAAGATTCTCCTGCATCATAAAAGATCATAGTGCGGGTGGGGTGCACACCTGTAATCCCAGCTACTTGGGAGGCTGAGGCAGGAAAATTGTGAGTTCAAGGACAGCCTGGGTAATATAGCCAGACTTTGTCTCAAAAAACAAAAACAAACAAAACACCCTAAACAAAAACAAACAACAATAACAACAACAACAAACCCACAGTGGTGGATTATAAAAGGACAAAGCTTTGGATCAAGCTTTTTTTATGTTATAGACTGAATTAATAAGATTCAAACACTGAGTTATTTGAAGTGACAAAAAATACACCACTTCAGTTGATCAAGTGAGGGCAACAAATATTTTTTAATAGTTTTTATGGTACCAAATACATTTATTCCTAAGTACAAAACAGATAAAACTCCTGAAAATCAGACATACCTTCCCAATACAATCATCTGAAAAGATTACTATCATATATAATATCAGCCCCACAAGCTAAAACTTGTTGCAGCTATTATAAAAATGGTTTATAGACTCCTAACCCTTTATTTCACACCACAGATCATGTCACCTTTATCCTACTACAGAAAGCTGCCAGACTGATGCACAGCATATCGTTCACATTTGACAGAAGACAGACTTCTTTTGTATCAAGCACACAGCTCAAGGAAGTAAGGATATCTGTCACCTAACTAGAGAAGACCAGCTATAGCCAAACAAACCACATCTAGAGACAAATAGCATGACACATCCTTGCTAGAAGCTTTCATATTCAGCATGAAATCAAGAGCCAGGAGGTCTGGGTTCAAATTCTAGCTCTGTTCCTAATACCTAGTCTCTGGGCCTCAGTTGCCTAATTTTAAAGTGAGTAAGTTGAGATACCTGATCTAATAATGAGGATCTCTTCTACAAAATCTCCCCTTATCCATGGTTTCACTGTCTGCAATTTGAGATATTAAGTCAACAGTCTGAAAATATTAAATAGAAAAGTTCCAGAAATAAACACTTTGTAAGTTTTAAATTGTGCACTGTTCTGAATAGTAAAATGAAATCTGTTTTGCTGTTCACTGCTCCACCCAGTGTATCCATGCGGTACACACTATCCATCCACTAGTAGTCTTCTTGGTTATCAGATCCATTGTCACAGTATAGCAGTTTTTCGTTCACCCTCATTTTTCTTAATAATAACCTCAAAGAGCAAAAGTAGTAATGCCAGCAACCTAGATATGCCACAGAGAAGCCCTAAAGTGCTACCTTTAAGTAAAAAAGTGACAGTTCTTGACTTATTAAGGGAAAAAAAAATTGTATGCTGAAGTTGCTAAGATCTAAAGTACAATAGATATTTTGAGAGAGACCACATTCACATAACTCTTATATTCTATAATTGTTTTAATTTATTATGTTATTATTGTTAATCTCTTATGATACCTAATTTACAAATTAGACTTTATGTTGGTATGTATAAAAAAAGAACATGTAGGGAAGGGGCAGGGGGTTAGTAATGATAATGGAATGTGATGGACATCATTATCCAAAGTACATGTATGAAGACATGAATTGGTGTGAAAATACTTTTATATAAAATTGTTTTTCTATATGTGTACTAGGAATTGTGATGCATTCCACTCTAATGTATTTAAAAAAATAAAAGCAATTTAAAAAAAGAACATGAGATACAGAACCATGTGTGGGTTCAAGCATCCACTTAGAGGTCTTAGAATGTATTCTCCACAGATAAAGGGGAATTACCTTATCTGTGAAAATCCTTCCAGTTCTATGATACTTTGTTTTTAACTTTATATTTTATTAGGCTATCTTACAGGCAAAGATATGCCACATAATATAAAAAAAGCTATGTAACTAACCAGTTATATTTTCTTTTTTTTCCTTTAGATATCTAAGAATATTTCCTAAGTAGAAATACAGAAGACTAAACATAATTCAGTGAATGCAGATCTTGAATAAGTGAAATGGGGTGATAAGAAAGGGAGAGAAAATAAACCTAACATAACATTTGGTTAAGTATATTTAGCTGATTAAGATGCAGATAATAACTTGAACTACTCTAGGCTGGTCAGTCCCACTCAGCTGAATGACATGTCAAGAAAAATACAGTTCATAATAGAAAGTGTTTTCAGTTTTAAATTCAGAAGAACAGCTTTGGGTCCAAAAGATGTTGAGTAAGAACAAAATTAAAGGATTCTCCATTTCATAAGAGAAGATTTGGATGGTGTAAAGAATTACAAAAGACCCTTTTTTAAAAAAAAGGTGGTACAAAAAGAATCTGGGATTCAAATCCTTAAGAAAATTTTCAGTGAGGATCTGTTCTTCCTAAGAAATATTACAGGTTGATAAAATTAATACCTGAAAATTTAAATAAGCTACTTAATAGGTAAATAAATATTACTCTTTTCTTACCTTTTGCATATATAAAAAGCACCCAACAAAAATGGAAAATTTCAGACACGGTACAGGGCTGTCGCCTTTGGGGGAGGAAAAAAAGGTCATGAGACAACATAAGAATTAGAAAAAGACATCCCAAATGACTACAAATTAGGTGTGAAACAAAACCCACAGTTAGAGGAGTGATAATATCAGATTCAGCTTCACAGGGAAAATGTGTAAGAAATTCTACCCCCAACCAAACACTGTGAGGAAATAACTGGGAGCCAAGGAAAGAGCTCATCTCAGAAAGAAAAATATCTGAAAAAATGTTTAAAGTTTTGAGGTCAAGATACAGGACTAGGATTGTGGCTCAGTGGCAGAGCGCTTGCCTAGCATATACGAGGCCTTGGGTTCGATCCTCAGTACCACATAATAAAATAAAGTTATTGTGTCCAAATACAACTCAAAAATAAAATAAAATAAAATATTTTAAAAAAAGATACATAGGGTAGAAAATAAAATGAAAAACAGTAATTATCTTTATAACATTATCATAGCTAATGCTGCTTTAAGACTCCTACAGGAGGTCACCTGTCCTCTGCCCCCCCACTCTCATAGCTGAGAATACATCTCTCTAAAAATATTCCCAACTACATCAAATCATAAACAGATCTTGTTAAGGTAAATTCTGGCCTTCCTACAAGCCCTTACACTTCCATTCATTGAGAGTACCTGTTATATTTTGCCAAGTTGTCTGATCAGATCTGCTTTAAATCTGGCTTTCCTACAAAAACCTCTGCCAATGTTTAGACAAGATATCTATGATCTCTACATCCCAAAAGCCTTATTATAACAGGGTGTCAAGAAGAGCAAAATACCCTGAAGATGATCAGGAGATTGGGTTTAGTTTTAGTACCACCATTAGCTGGGTACATTTCTCTCCCTGGGCATTAGTCCTCCATCTGTCAAAAGTTTATTCTACTTGGATATAATACTGTGTACTTAATTCAGCAATTCCATGACAAGAATTAAAAGTCAGTGATCTGCTTTTAAAAGTAGCTTCCCTACCACAGCACATGATAAATTATTTCTAGCTTTGATTGCCCATCAAGATAAAATTCAAAATTTTTAGTTTAATATTCGACCCGCTCTAAATTCTGGATTTGCAACTTAAAAACCCAGAAAAAAATTTGACTAACCTACTTGCTGCCAAATTTCCTCTTGCTTTGCTGCTTCTGTCTATTGTTTTTCCTCCACATAGAAGGCTATGCATTTTCTCCAAATTTACCTGTCAAAATCCTGCCCATCCTTTAAGACCTATTTCTATTTAGTCCATTCCTTACCCGAGTCACTCATCCAGATTTATTTTTGCTTCAGGAATCCTATATTCTACTATCTATTGCATTCTGGTGACTTTTGTAATAAGATGTATCACACAAATGGGAGTCTTTTTATCTGCCTCCTCACCTTGACAAAACTGTAAATGCTCAAAAGACAGAAACTATGGGATTTTGTTTGTGAATATCTGTGTCCTACATAAAATCTAACAAAGTACTTCCTTTAGGTAAGTGTTCAATAAATACTCGATGACAAACTTTCAAATTATAATGTGTGTGAGATGTAGCATACAGTCATAGTGAAGCACAGGGATTCTGCATCAGACTACCTTAGTTTCAACAGTAACTTCACACTCATCAATTGTGTGAACTTGGCCAAATTACCTCCCAGAGGCTTATTTTCCCCATTTGTAACAATAATATCAACCTCATAAGCTTGTCATGAAGATTAACTGAATGATATCTGTTTATGTTTTAGAAGAGTCCCTGCCCCCATAATAAATGCTCAGTAAATGCTGTACATTGTTAGTATTATTGTAAGCAGAAAATGATAATAAAAAGTATAGAGTGCTATAGGACTGGGGGAGGGTAGAGTACCTTAGTAGAGCCTGGGCAAGGTCCTGGGTTCAGTACCCAGCACCAGAAAAAAAAAAAAAAAGTGATATAAAAATTTTTAATAACCAAACAAGGTGGTACAATCCTATATTCCCATTTACTCAGGAGGCTGAGGCAGGAGGATCACAGGTTCAAGGTCAGCCTGGGCAACTTGGTGAGACTCTGACTCAAACAGAAAATAAGGGCTGGGATATAGCTCAATTGGTAGAGTGCTTGTCTTGCATGCACAAAGACATGGGTTCAATCCCCAGCATCACTCTCTCACTCACTCACACACACACGCAAATAGAAAATAAAAGGGCAGGGGATGTAGCTCAGTGGTAGAATGCTCCTGGCTTCAATTGTGGTACCCCAAACACAAAATTTAAATTAATTTTATAGTTTTCTTTTCTTTCTTTTTTTTTTTCTGATACTGGGGATTGGGTCCAGGAGTACTCTACGACAGAGTACTTTTTACTTCTTTATTTTGAGACAGGGTCTCACTAAATTTCCAAGACTAGGCTTGAATGTGTAATCCTCCTGTCTCAGCCTCCAGAGTTTCTGAGATTACAGGCAGGCACCACAGTGCCAGCTATAATTTTCTTAAATAAAAATAGGTAGTATATATATCCTAATAAATATCAAAACAAGTGTAATATAAAATCAGTTTCTAGACACTCCAAAGAAAAAAGATATTCTATATCTTTCTATAAATAATCACACTTGCCTTGCTGAAACACAAAATAAAACTTGTATCCAGGGTTGTGGCACAGCAGTACAGCGCTCGCCTAGCACAGACAAGGCCCTGGGTTTGATCCTCAGCACCACATAAAAATAAAAAAATTAATTTTTAAAAAATTGTATCCAAAGTTTAAAATACTTAATTTGCAAATAGTCAAACTCCCAAACTTCAAACAAACTAGACCAGCTGCTTCCATATCTGTAGTGTCAACTATATAAAACTCTGGTTTCTGGGCTGGAGTTGTTGCTCAGCAGTAGGGTGCTTGCCTAGCATGTGACACATGGGTTCGATCCTCAGCACCACATAAAAGTAAATAAACAAAATAAAGGTGTTGTGCCCATCTACAACTAAAAAACTTTTTTAAAAATTGTGGTTTGTCATATTTTCCAAAGTTTGTACTTATTGTAAACATCCTTCATAGCTTGGGAAAACTTTTCCATAATGAGAAGCAAACATTATTCATTCCAGTCAAACATAACTCCTTTTCCTGCACTTTATCAACACTTTTCTAGTTCTATTTTAAACACAAATTTCCATTTCTATTTTATAGAAAATCTTTTGTCAAATTTGTATCCTCTAATTGCCCTTAGCTATAAGACAAAAAGACAATGAGCCAGAATAAGGTACTGACTTTGCAGAGCTGATCAGAAAGCACAAATTCATAATAGTTTCAGTTTCCTCTAGCCTTCTCAAGTCCAGTTTCTGTACTTTGATTGATAATATCAAAATACATGGAGAAGTCATTTCAGGGGGTTATTTATTACTCAATTTGGCATAAAAATCAAATTACAGAATAGTCTCTATAGTCAATAATAGAAAATATTACAGTCAATATGCAGTGTATACTAAGGACAACTGATTGCTGAATACCCCAAACGTCTGATTTGTGCAGTCTGCATTTTTGGTTGATTAAATGAAAAGGGAAAGTTTATACCAACAAAGACCCCATACATTTTGCAAAATGAAAGAAGCCAAACTCTTCATAACACACAATGAAAAATAAAAATCATTATTAAAAGAAAACTCTTGGGAAAAAAATTCTTTATGAAATCACATTTCTTTTTTAACACTAACAAAATTAACAGAGGTATCAAAACTGTAACACAGAAAGACAAACACTTATTCCCAAGAAATGGATATAAAAACCTACCTCTGTTTTCTTCCTCTCTGTTGACGAGGTTGTTCCTCTTGGGGATATTTAAAAATGTCTTGAAAAATAGGTTCATATTTCTTAAAAATTACAGCAGAAACAGTGAAGTTTCTTTCTAATCTCTCAGTACGTTCTCTGAAATGTGGGGGTAGATTTGCCATGTCTTCCCATTTCTTCATCTTGTTAAAAAATTCAATTAAGCTGATAATAAAGATATGAATGAGGTAATTTCATGACTAACATAAAAAGTGAAGTATATTTATATCAATACAAACAGTTAAAAGTAAACCAAAATTATTGTACTAAATTATATTACATTTAGCTGGGTGTCGTGGAGCATGCCTGTAATCCCAGGAAGGGGGCGGGGGGATGGCTGAAGAAAGAGGAATCTGGGCAATTTAGTGGAGTTAAGCAACTTGGTGAGTCCCTGTCTCAAACAAACAAAAAACAAAAAGAAAAACAGTGGCTGGGGATGTAGCTCAATGGTAAAGTATCCCTGGGTAAATCCCCAATAACACAAAAAAAGAAAATAAAAAATAATATTATATTGTGACAGTAATATAAAGTCACAACTCATGTCTTTGACTAGCTTAATATCATACAGATTGGTTTAGTGCTCTGATCCTTACACCTGAGATTTTTTGTTTGTTTGTTTGTTTTTTGGTACTGGGGATTGATCCCAGGGCCTCATGGATACTAGGCATACACTCTGCCACTGAGTTTTATACCTACACCTTTAAAAATTTTTTTTTCTTAGTTTGAGCCAGGTACAGTGGTGCACACCTGTAATCTCAGCAGCTCAGTAGGTTGAGGCAGGAAGACTGTGAATTCAAAGCCAGCCTCAGCAATTTATCAAGACCCTGTCTCTAAATAAAATATAAAAAAGGGCTGGGGATGTGGCTCAATGGTTAAGTGGCCCTAGGTTAAATCCCTGGTGCCAAAAAAACTCTTTCAATTTAGTTTTAAAACAAGGTCTTGCTAATTGCTTAGGCAGGTCTGAAAGTTGAGATCCTCTTGACTAACTGGGATTACAGGGTTGTGTCATTGTATCTGGCTACCTGAGGTTTGCCTTTTAAATTATGAAATATTTTAAAATATAAAAAAATGAACAAGAGTAACATAACTAGCAAATACTTACCCAACTTCCAGGATTAACAAATATTAACATATTGAATAAATTTTGCCATGCTTACTTCAGATTTCTTTAATAACTAAAAACACTACATAAACAGTCAAAATTCCCATTTGTACTCCTCATTTTAGTCCAATTCCCCTCCTTAGTCCTTCTTCCCGAAAGATAACCACACTGAAGCTAGTCTGATTCCTACCTAAATATGTAGATCCATAAACTTAAGCACTTTTGCATGTGTTTCATATTTTATATGTAAGGAATCATACATTAAGTAGCATTCTGCAACTTGATTTTCAACTCAATGCTTATGAAATTCATTAATGTTGATACAAACAGATTTAATCCATTCATTTAATTGCTAAAAACATTCCTACTCATGAACACACCAAGACTTTTTGCATTCATTCCCTAACCAAGAGAAATTTAGGTTGTTTCTAATGTTTTATAACAAAAATGCTGTAATACCCATGTTTGTTCATGTGTTTAGTAATTTATTTAGGGACCATCCCAAGAAGTAGAGTCAGAGAACATACACCTTTGATTTTACTACCTGTTCCATGTATACACATTAAGACACAAGTCCTGTACATATAGTTATAAGCAAAATACCATATGACTAATATTTTATTTGCCTTTTCAATCTGGAGTGTCTCCTAAAGTTCTTAATATCCTTATTTCGATTTCTCCACATTTTACACAATAACTTGCAAAAGTAAATTCTTCCACACAAGTGCCTAATACATACAATGCAAATATTTTCATTAAATTAATAAAATATAATGAATATTAACTTTGAAGTGGTAAAGGAAAACCATGATTTGGTGTCTAAATTCAGCAATCCACATGCTCAGAGAATAATGGACAGAGAATTCTTTTTATCACTATGAATTATAAGTTTTTTATTAATTATACTTCAAACTAATATAATTACCTCTGCTCTGAACAGCGCAGGATTCTTGTTAAAGATACATAATTTCCTTCAACAGTCCCTTTGCTTACAGTTGGAACAGATTTTCTGCAAGCCACATATAAGGCACATGCTAACCAGTGAAGATCATTTCCCTGTAAAATAAAGTAGATTTTTAGCTAATGAACTATGTATATTTCAATACAAAAATTCTTATGTTTAAATTGAAAGAGTAGTTTATATGCTTATAGGACATTTTATTCTCAAAAAATGGTACTGTCCCACATGCTCTTCATAAAATGTGACACATTCTTCCATGAGTGGTGGGAGGTCAGTGTTTCCTCACCTTGAGCCTGGGCAGAAGTCTATGTCCCCTTAAATTAACTGCCTCAACAAATAACACAGGTTGAAGTGATACCACTTAATCTTCCAGAACATGTGCTTGGGAGTCCTACACCAACATGTGAGAAGTCTGAATACCTTGAGTCACAATGCTGGGGAAAGACCATATGATGTGGTCAGTCATATATGATGCCCAAGGAGCTCTCCAGCTGTGCCAGTCCTTAGCAGCTCAATCCTTAGCTGCTCTGCCAGTGACTCATGAGGCTGAAGCAGGACAAGTTTGTGGCTGCCTAGGCAACTTAAAGAACATAAAAATAAAAAGGGCTGGGGATGTAGCTTAGTAGTAAAGCACCCTGAATTTAATCCCTAGAAACAAAGGGAAACACAGGAATAAAGCACAGAAAATATAAAATCAAAGAGCCAGGCACAGTGGCACATGCCTATAATCCCAGTGACTTTCGAGGCAGAGGCAGGAGGATTGCAAGTTTGAGACAAACTTCTGCAATTTAGTGAGGCCCTAAGGTCTTAGCAAGATCTGACTCAAATAAAACATAAAAAATGGCTGGGAATATGGCTGAGTGGTTAAGTGACCCTGGGTTCAATTTCTGGTACCAAAAAATAAAAAAAATAAATAAAAGGTAAAATTCTATAACCAGTATTCTGTATTAAATATATCACAGAACTTTATTTTTTCATTGTACATTTACCTGAGATTCCCATCCCATGTTACCTTTCAGCATATCTGACTATAAGCTCCACAAGGGCAGGGAATTTTAGTTTTGTTCACTGATTTATTCCTAGCACCTAGAATACTGTGGCAAGTAGTAATGGGTACTAAAGAAATATTTGGTACATGAACAAATATTCATGCATTTATTAGGTGCTCTGGGCCAAGAAGAGATTAAAGTCTCACTGATCAAAAAAAAAATCGAGTAATCAAACATGTTTTCAAAATTAATTTACTAAGCCTGGTGTGGTGACACAGCTGTGGGGAGGTTGAGGCAGAAGGATCTCAAGTTTGAGGCCAGACTGAGCAATTTAGCAAGACCAAGTCTCAAAACAATTTTTTTTGTTGTTTGTTTTTAAAAGGGGCTAGGGATGAAGCTCTTTAGGAGACCCCTTGCTTAGCATTTGCAAGGTCCTGGGATCAAGTCCCAGTACCAAAAATAATAACAATTCACTAACATCTGTTGCTAAGGTAACACTAGATTTAACATGACAATCTTTATGAGTTGCAATACCTAAACTGTATGGTGACAATGCTTGTTCTAAGTTATAGAAATATCTTGAGGGTAAAATTAGAGCTTGTTTGGAGGCATGTATGTCCTTCAAACAAACAAAAAGTCTTCTAGGAAAGCACCCAGAGAAGTAGCCTCTTCAGCCACATCACCTCAATATACTTCAGTAAACTCTTAAGCAGTATGCATGATGAGCCACACGTTATCTTAGTTAACCTTAAAGACAGTTCTGTGGGGTAGGTATAAATTTATCTCTAGTTTACATATAACAAAATTGAGTTTTCCGGTGGTCAAATAATTTGTTCAAAGTCACCTAGATCTGTCATGTTCTAAAGCCATCATTACTGCCTTTTTCTGTAGAAGTAGCAATGGGGCGAGGGAATTAGTGATCACATTGAAATTCTACTAATATTAGTTTTTTTTTTTTTTTAAGCAGTCAACAGAAAGACACATACGCAAAAGCAGCATGTCACAGTTAAATCATACCTTGGTAGCAGGCCTTCGTATTTGGAGCCTATCTGCCCTACTCTTTCCACGAGCTACATGTAAAACTACTCGAGAAAATCGAACGGCCTCACGTTTGAATGCCACACACACAGGCAAACAGCCGACAAACAATCCGGACTTCCGTGTCACTTCCCATTGGCCCATGAAGGGGAGGCGCCTACAGAGTTGACAGCCACTGGCTAGGAGGGCTATTTTTCTCATCTGCAAGCCTCGTCTGAAGAAAGGGACAAAACACGTCCGTATCACGGCGACAACCACCCAGATCCTCAAGGTAGTCGCCGTCCTGATTCCTAGCAACAACTGGGGGCGTCTGTCTAGGTCCGGGCAGGCAGAAAGCCCATTTCATTTGGCCGGGGGAAGAGTTGCCTTAATTGGTTTACACGTCCATAAACACAGCCCGAAACTTAACGACGCCTTGACTCAAATGTCTGCAACACCTGGGCAGAGGTAATCAGGTAGAGCCGAAATTGAAAACAAATGGAGGAGAAGCCTCGAGACCCGAGCACTCCGATCCGGCCCACCGCTGCGCTAACAAGCACGAGTCTCGCCCACTCTTCCCACGGTCTGGACAACGACACCTGTTCGTTCGACCACCTTGGTGGGTGGGGGGTTAGATGATTACACAGACCACCACCACCGCCGCCCTTTTTTTTTTTTTTTGTAATCGTGACCCTAGCGCATCTCAACCTGGTTGTGCAATTTTGGTGACAAAGGTGTACCCTGTCCTAAACACAAGAGCGGCGAGAAAGAGTTCACCTCCTGAGCAGCGAGAGCCCTTTAAACGCCGGTTTGGAGTACTACGGTGCGCAAAGAGGAACACTCGCTCTCCGGGGGCCGCAGACCCGGGCGCCCCGAGACCCGGGTCGGCCGGGGGTCCCTGCCGGGCGCCCGACACCCACTGGGAAGGCAACCCATCCCCGCGGCGGGGCGCGCCGACTAGGCCCAGGAAGCCCCTCGCCTCCTCCCCCGAGCGTACCTCCAGAGTGTAGCTCTCGCTCATGCTCCGGTAGCTGTCCCAGGCCTCGGCCCGCGCCGCCTCATCCATGTTGAGGCGGCTACACAGCTCGTCGAACCGCTGCTGGATCTGAGGGGTTGGCGACCCAGCCGGCTGCGCGGCGTCCTCTGCCTCACCGTCGTCCTCCTCCTCTTCATCAGAGCCTGCAGCAACTGGAGGAGGAGGAGGGGGCGGCGGCGACTGGTCGCCACCGGACGGCATAGCGCACCCCTGGACAGCTGGTCCTCAGGTGAGGTGAGGGCCAGGGCCCGTAGCCATTCAAACAGCAAAGCGCCCGCCCGTCAGTCGCCCGTACCGCGACTGCGTCGCCGCCACCGGCGCTTGACCTCTTGAAGGCACCCGTAGTATTGAGCATGGCCCGCTGGGAAATGTAGTCCAAACCGGAAGCTCACGGGGGCCAAAAACCATGAAGAAAAATCAGCTTGTGTTGTTTTATTGGGGATGAAATACATGCTACTTTTTCGTATATTAAGTATATTCCCATCGTGAGACCATTCAGAAGGCTGTTCTGAAGATAAAAAGTACAAGAAACATTGACAGGAGAAGATTCAGTATCCATATACTTCCTTATCATCTGGATGTCCTTGTCCAAAATGTAACAGGAAGAGCTTATCACCTAAATTCAAACCTCAGCCTTGCTTGTAATTTCTATTTCTTTCCTATGTTTTAGTGTTATGGGAGCCTTTCAAGTAATTATTTGATTTTTTAAAATGCAGTAATTCTCCATCCTCTCCCCAACATGACAAATTTACATTCACTATGACTTATGTGTACTATCCTCAACCACCCAATCGGTCTAACTTTATTTCCTTTTAATTTTTATTATTTTATTTTCTATTTTTACATTCCTAGTGGACTTAAATCACTTTATTTCCAATCTTGTTTTTTCCACTTAAGGTTTTTAAATTGCCAGTCCTCTTTATTATTAGGTATAGTATAAAGCACTTTCATGGAGAACAGCTACAAGGCATTGCTGTTTTGCTATTTTTGTTTAGTATAAACTGAGGGAAAGAAGTACTGGGACAAAAGGGTGGGGTATGGAAGCTATAAAGGCAGGAAGGAGAAGAACAGAAATCTTCAAATAGGGAGGTGGAAATATGAAACATGTTATCTTAGGAACAATTTTGACACAATGAACCTTTAGTAAAATTAGTAGCAGTTTTGGAGTTGGATTTGCACAGACATATAAAATGTATCAGGTCTTCCACCTGGCTGACACATGTTCATTTTCTTTCTTTCTCCCTCTCCCCCTCCACTAGGTTTTGAATTCATCCACCATACCACGGTATACCAGAAGCCTAGGTCACATGAGAAAACCTGTTATCAAAGATAAACCAAGCTGTACATAGTTAAAGCAGGAAAACAGATTTTACTCAGTAGCTGCTGGCAGTAAGGGGAAAGAGCCGAGTTCCACTCCAATTCGTACAAAGATGACCAAGTATTTAAAAGGGAGGAGAAAGGAGTAGAGAGGGGGAGAGAACAGAGCTCAAGTGAAAATTGACAAGGGGCTGGTGGTATTAATGCCATTAGGCCAGCTGGGTCTGCTAGCTGTTAATTATGAAAATCAGGATGCTATCCTCCCCCAGAGACTAGAAGAAGGCCTTAGCCTTCCTGATGATTACAGGGGCTTTCAGGTCCTTAAGAACTCCTGTGTTATAAAAGGTTCACATACACCCCAAAGAGACGGAGGACAAATTCAGTTTTAAGTCCTTTGTAGTAAATATATCAAGAAAGGGAAGCCAGAGACCTAAGTTTAGGTTTTGATTGGAATAAAAAGTAAATTTTCCTAGCATTGCTGAGCTTTCTGCAGCAGATATTTGATGGGGATTGAGAGGGGGCATCTTTCTAGGGATTTAGCCTTAAGATGCTAGAAGCCAGGCCAGAGTTTGGTGGTCTCTAAGTACCAAATTTTGACAGGAGTCTTTATGTGCCAAGAATTCTGCATTTCTCACCAGGTGGCAAGGACTCAAGCAAGCCCCGAGCCTTCAGGCCCAGCTATGTTGAATGGGCCAGTTTGGAAATAGATGCTCTAGGCTTCCAGTCAGGCCATCCCCCTGATACTGTATATACAGCAGAGATGAAACATCCCACTGAGGCCTGTCCAAATTTTGGCAACAAAATTTGTGGGCAAAAAAAAAAAAAACAATTATGTTACCAGAGTCTTGGGTTCCAACAAATTAGGTCCAGCCGCTCACCACAAAAAGACAAATAGAAAAGGTAATGGTAAAAGCAGGAAAGTTGCTCTAATCAATATGTCATATTGTCATCTAGCAGCTCAGCCTTGTCTTCAGGGTGCTGACAAGAGCTTTAGGTTTAAATAGAAGAACTTGGGCAGAAGCTAAGGGGTATGCCCAGTTAAGCAGTCTTGGTCAAACTGTGATCTAATTGATCATTACCTTGATTCTGGTTCTATGAGGTAGCTCCAGAAAAGTCCTTATCACTTGAGGAGGCAATTTCCATTTGATGCTCAGGATGTTTATCTATCTGAGTTGTGATCTTGAAAGGATCCCATGAGGGTTCCTGCTTAGAGAGGGACAGTCTCATCATGGGGTGATCTGCCTGCAAGGCTCTGCAGGCACTACTTTGGTGTGTGGAATAGGAGGTTGAAAAGTCTCTAAAAATATCTTGACTCAGTCTTGAAGGGGGAAAAGAGAGAAAGACAGGTAAATTGGGACTAATAAGCCTGTATTGCCAGTTTTTAGATGAATGCTCCCATTTTAGTCCGCTTTTTTTTGCGGCTGTGACTAAATGACGCGACCAGCACAATTGTAGAGGAGGGAGAGTTATTTATAGGGCTCACAGTTTCAGAGGTCTTCATCCATAGGAGACGGGCTCCATTCCTCAGGGGTCAGGTGAGGCTGAACATCATGGCGGGAGAGTGTGGCAGAAGGACGCAGCTCACATCATGGTGATCAAGAAGCAGAGAGAGAAAGACTCCACTTGCCAGATGCAAACATACCCCATAGCCACGACCCCAGTTAATGAGTTCCTTCAGCCGCACCCCACCTGTCTCCACTTACCACTCAGTCAATTCAATCAGAGATCAATCCACTGATTAGGTTAATGCTATAACCCAGTCACTTCTCCAAACCTTCTTGCATTGTCTTATGTTTGAGATTTTTGGGGATATCTCACATTCAAACCATAACATTCCATGCATAGCCCCCGAAGCTCACATTCATCTAACAATGCAAAATACATTTGGTCCCTTCCCCAGAGTCTCCATAGTCTCAACAGTTCTGAGATTGCTCAAAGTTCAAGTCTAAAGTCTTCTCTGAGGCTCAAGGTAATCTCACCTTGTGAACTCCTGTAAAATTAAAAGTAATTTACAAATATCCTATATTTCAAGGTACAGAGTAAACATTTTCATTTATAAAAATATGGACCTAGAAAGAAGGAATAGGACCAAAGTAAGACCAAAATCCAGCTGGGCAAAGAAGTCCTGTAACTCCATGTCCAGCACATGGCATTGTGATGTTCTCTCCAAAGAGCTTGTGTAGATCCACCCCTGTGGCCTTGTTGGTTGCAGCACAAGTGGCCTTTCTGTGGATTTATCTCTGCTCAACTCCTGAAGCTTTCCTAGGACAATGTTCCACAGTTCTGGCATTTCTTAACCTTGGGTGTCTCCACTGCAGTTTAGGCTTCCACCTCAAATCTCCACACCTTACCTTCTCAGGGAGTGCCCAAAGGGATTCCAACCCTGCTGCACTTTGCCTGGCCTCCCAGGCCTTCCTTTGAAATCTTGGTGGAAGTCTCCATGAAATTCTAACTCCAACATCCTACATTCCTGCAGAATCAGCACCACATGGTTGATGCCAAGGTCCGCTGCCATCTTCAGTAGTAGCCAAGCCTCCAGAGACACTGGCTGCAGCAGCCTCTGAGTGTCTGGGTGGCTGAACATGTTGAAAAAACTTCGTAGGCCCCCTTGTGCAAGAAGAGTACCCCAGGGGCTGGGGTTGTGGCTCAGTAATAGAGCACTCGCCTAGCATGTGCAATGCCCTGGGTTCGATCCTCAGCACCACATAAAATAAAAATAAATAAAATAAAGCTATTATGTCCAACTACAACTAAAAAATAAATATTAAAAAAAGAAGGGTACCCCACTGGTGTCTTCTCAAGAAAATTTCACTTTTACTCCTTTAAACCAGAGATGGGTATGGTCTTGCCAGTTCCTGAGATGCCCTCAAGCCATTATTCTTATTGTCTCTGGACAAAGTCTTTAGCATTTTTTGTGGCAGTAATGTCTTTAACAACTGCAACTTCCTTAGCCCATTTTATTCCAGCCTTTCAAGTTCAAGTTTTTCGAATATTTCTGCTCTGCTTTCTGCTCTTGATTTTCACAATAAATTTGGCTAAATGCTGTCAGCAAGCTTTGTGTAGTGGCAGCCAATGAGGTTTCTCTGAGGTGAAATTATTGCTAATTGAAAAAAAAAAAAAAGCTACCAGCAATACCCATGCCAATTCCTGAATACTATGCTGCCTAGACAGTTCTTCCTCCAGATTAAGAAGTCAATCACTTTTAAAATCAGCCTCACAGAAAGTCTCAGGACATGGGCAAAATGCAGACAACTTCTCAGCCAGAATATAACACAAACAGCCTCTACCCCAAATTCCAAGAGTCCTCCTTTTCTGAACCCTCTTGAACCCTGTCTTCACTGACCATGGTTCTATTGCCATTCAGATCTTCTGAGCTCCCACCAGAGTCAGCCATTAATCTCCACTTACAACAATCTAAAGCATTTCCAGCTTGCACTGCTACATATCTCAAAATTCCTCCCATCAATACAAAATGCTCAAAAAGCTTCTGAATCACGAGGTCAGGTTAATCACAGCAATGACCCCACTCCTGGTACCAATTTCTGTTTTAGTCAGCTTTTTTGCAGCTGTGACTGTTAGAGTCTGTAAACAAGTCAGTATGGCGCCTGGCAAATGTTAGAGTCTGTAAACAAGTCTGGATGGCGCCTGGCATTTTGCCAGAGGGAGTGGTTAATGTTAAAGTGTGTAAACAAGTCTGGATGGCGCCTGGCAAAATGCCAGAGGGAGTGGTTTGTGAAGTAACGCCAGAGAGCCATTAAGTGTGGAGATTCCTTATTGGTTGACTGATGTATCTAGTTGCTAATTAAGATAAGCTGTGCAAAATGTATAAATACCTCTGTTGTCCTACAATAAAGGGCTCCTACTCCTGCTGTATCAACGTACACAAGTTGTTCATTACACCCCCCCACCCCCCCCACCCCCGGTTATTTTGCAGCCAGCTGGCCTTCAACAGTGACTAAATGACTCAACTAGCACAACTGTAGAGGAGGAATAGTTTATTTGAGGGCTCATTGTTTCAGAGGTCTAAGTCCATGGACAGCTGACTCCATTCCTTGGGGCTCAAGGTGAGGCAGGATATCTTGGTGGAAGAGTATGGCAGACAGAAGCAGCTTACATGGTTATCAGGAAGGAAAGAGAGAAGGAGGAGGGGAAAGAGAGAGAGACTCCAAGTGCCAGATACAAATATATACCCCATAGCTATGCCCCCAACCAATGAATCACTTCCTCCAGCCATACCTCGCCTGCTTCTAGTTTCCACTCAGTCAATCCAATCAGAGATCAATCCACTGATTAAGTTAAGACTATAACCCAGTCATTTCTCCTCCAAAACTTGCATTGTCTTACACATGAGCTTTTAAGGGACACTTCACATCCAAACCATAACAGTTCCTTACACGATTAACATTCTGTACAAATACAAGAGTGGGAAGTTATATTCCATGTATATATAATATGTCAAAATACATTCTACTGTCATGTATAACTAAAAAGAACAAATAAAAATTGTTTTAAAAAATGATTAACATGCCAATGTGTAGAGCTGAGCTAGTGTCAAAGTTTAAGGTGATAAAGCAGACATGCAAAATGAAGATATGCAAAATAATGCCAAAACTTATCCTGCTTTTAGTTAGCTATTGGGCATCTGCAGGCTGAATAGTTACTACTTTTAGCAAAGACTGTAAGTCTCTGTTATAATTATTTTAATTTGAAGTCACTGAGTATTAGGGTGGCTGTTATGAAGCAATAAATAATGAGAACACTAAGTGGAGAACATGTATATATTGATTATCATAAAATAAAAATCATTTAATGACTATTTTTCTTGGTAATTTTTTTACACTTCCTCTAATCTCACTAATAGCTTCCATTGTTTTTAACCTTAAAAAGCTAAAATAATAGGGCTGGGGTTGTGGCGCAGTGGTTGAGCACTTGCCTAGCATGTGGGAGGCCCTGGGTTTGATCGTCAGCACCACATTAAAAAAAAAATGGTGATCAGATGATATTGTGTCCAACTAAAAAATAAATATTAAAAAGCTAAAATAATAAATGATATTAACATTTCTTCTAAGAAAAGAGGTAGGTACGTTTAAGTCATAGTCACTTTAATATTTATTTTTAAATTTTAGGTGGACACAATATCTTTATTTTATTTTTATGTGGTGCTGAGGATAGAACGCAGTGCCTCACACATGCCAGGCAAGCACCCTACCACATGAGCCACATCCCAGCCCCCATAGTCACTTCTGATTATGGAGGTTAATTGACCTGGACGTAATTTTTAAGCAAGTTGTTCAAAATTGACTTAGACTCCTAGAGCATATTTACCAAACACTTCTTTCCTGTATCTTATCCTCCTCCTCCTCCCAGAAACTGAAGTGGCTACCTTGTAACACAATCTTGTCTTTCCCTGCTTAACTGTTTCACTGCTGTTTGGGCCACAAAAATGCACCTTACTCTACCTGCAGGTGTCCTCCTTTCTACCTTTTCATCCTCAGTGAAAATTGTTCTTCTACACTTTCCTTTTTTTAAAAAAAAAAAATTTGTTTGTGGTTGTAGATGAACAGAACGTCTTTACCTTATTTGTTTTACTTTATTTATTTATTTTTATGTGGTGCTGAGGATTGAACCCAGTGCCTCACACATGTTAGGCAAGCGCCCTGCTGCTGAGCTACAGCCCCAGCGCACCTTTTTTGTTTTTTGGATGGTCCTGGGATTTGAACCCAGGGGTCCTGCACATGCTAAGCTAGTGCTGTACCACTGGGCTGCATCCCCCTCCCCACCTCTTTGTTCCTTCTTTCCATCAGTCACTTACCATCCTAATTGTCTCGCGGGCATCCCAGTTGAATATTTCTCATGACACTTATTAAGTCCATAATGAATAATTTACATGTTGGACCATCTGCTTCGTGTCTGTTGTCCTTTCTATGTGGTAAGTGCAACATCTGTGCTATTTAGTTCTGTGCTATAACCTCAGTGCCTAAAATGATGCCAGGCATACAGTTGACTCTTCACAAAATCTGTTGAGTGAATGATCATGATAATTGAGATAGATCTTGCTGGAGCCTTGGGTTTTATGGATATAAAGTCCTTTTTCATGTTGTGATCTGATAGCCCAACAGAATGTCAAAGAATATAAATGATAGTCATCTAAGAATGAAACTCTCCTTTACATTATCCCACCTTTAAAAATATGGCTAACCTAGAGAATGGAGATGTAGGTCAGTAGTTAAGTACTCACCCACCATTGATTCTCAGCACTGAAAAAAGAAAAAAATAAAGGGAAGGAGGAGGAGGAGGAGGAGAAGGAGGAGGACTGAGAGATTGAGAAAGGGAAAGAAAGAAGCTTAACTGTGATATTTCCATACAACAAAAGACAGTTGTCTTCAAACCTCTTGGTCACATCTCCCTAAAAGAATTACCTCCTGGCATATATTAAAGTTGACAGATAAATTTTTCATTAAAAGTTTGATTAGAGCTGGGAATGGTGGTACATGCTTGTAATCCTAGAAGCTCAGGAGGCTGAAATAGGAGGATCTCAAGTTCAAAGCCAACCTCAGCAATTTAGCAAGGCCCTAAGCAACTCTGTGAGACCCTGTCTCTAAATAAAATACAAAAAGGGCTGGTGATGTGGTTCAGTGGTTAAGTGTCCCTGAGTTCAATCCCTGGTACCAAAAAAAAAAAAAAAAGTTTGATTAGAACTGGGCACAGTGGTGCACACCTGTAATCTTAGCAACTCAGGAGACAGAGGCAGGAAGATTGCAAATTAAAGGCCATCCTCACCAACTTAGTGAGGCCCTGTTGAGAGTGGGGCTGAATATGTGGCTCAGTGGGTTCAATAAAGCAAGCAAGCAAACAAAAAAGTTTGATTAGGTAAAAAGAATATAATATCCATCCAGAATCATAACTATAAACCTTTAACAACAAAACTATTATTAAACTTTAAACATCCAATGGACTTTAAATACCATAGTAATTTGATACTATCATCCACAATAAAAATATATGAACATCCTGCCAGAACACGCATACAGTATATATTACCAGTAGTAGTCGGTCAGTAGTTGTCTTGGTTATAGCCATTGCTACAGTACTGCAGAACTATATGGGGCTCAGTATTAAGCACAGTTTCAGGCATTCACAAGAAAATCTTGGAAAAATATCCCCTACAGATCAGAGGGGACTGATATGCTATAGACTGAGTGAATTAAACAAGAACTTCCATCCCCACCCCTGCACACACACAATTCTGGAGGCTGGGAAAACCAAGATCAGGATGCTGGCTTGATTTGGTTTCTGGTGAGGTCTCTTGTCTCATCTTCTCACTCAGAATATGTGATTCACTTCATTATTTATTTAAAAAAAATTTTAAATATATTTATTTTTTAATTGTAGTTGGACACAATGCCTTTGTTTTATTTGTTTATTTTTATGTGGTGTTGAGGATCGAACCCAAGGCCTTGCAAGTGGTAGGCAAGCGCTCTACCACTGAGCCACAACCCCAGCCCCACTTCATTATTTATAAATTGAAATTTTATGTCATTCTTTTTTTTCCATTAACTCATTATCTTATTATCCCATAAAGCTTTATTCTTATATTTTGTGCTTGAAACTCCCTTATTAATTTCCCTTCAGCAAAAATGTACAGATTCATTTTTTCAAGTTCCTATTTATTTATAATGTCATGAAGTATAATTTTTTTTTAAATTTAAATATTTTACTTTTTTTTTAGTTGTACACAATACCTTTATTTTGTTTATTTGTTTTTATTTGGTGCTGAGGATTGAACCCAGGGCCTCGCATGTGCTAGGTGAGCACTCTACCACTGAGCCACAACCTCAGCCCCATGAGGTATAATTTACAGGCAAAAAAATTCATCTTTTTAGGGGTATAGTTTTATTTATTTTTACAAATACAGTCATGTAACAACCATCACAATCAAGATGTTGAACATTTTCATCATCCTGAAAGTTTCCTAGTGCTGTGTACTAAACCCCTTCTCTTCAAATATCCCTTAGCAACCACTGATCAGTTTTTCATCCAAATAGTTTTGACTCTTTTATAAAATGTAATGTAGATGTAGATGCGTAGAATAGATATGTAGCCTTTGAGTCAGTCTTCTTTTAACTTCGCATGCTGCCTTTGAGATTGATCCAAGCTGGTGCATGTATCAGTGGATCTGTTCTTTGTTACTGTAAGTAGTATTCCATTATATGACTGTGCCACTGTTTATCCACTTGCCAGTTGAAGACAGTGTGCTTGATTCCGGTTTTGGATGAATGAGTAAGGGCTGCTATAACAGTTCCATATGTTTTTGTGTGAATACAAGCTTTCATAACTCTTTGAGTAAATACCCAGGAGTATACTATGGACTGAATGTTTGTCATTCCCCCTCATCCAGCCATCATTATAATTTATGTGTTGAAGTCCTAGCCCTCAATGTGATTTGATAGTACTTTTAGGAGTACTATCAGAAAAAAAAATTCAGCAGTTTCTTACAAAATTTAGCATACTTGTACCATATAACATAGCAGTACCATTCTGTTTTAGTCTTATAGGGTTTCAAAAACAAAGACACTGTAGGGCCCCAACATGGTTTCTCCTTATACATGGTTTCAGTTACTCAAGCTCAACCACAGTCCAAAAATATTAAAGGGGAAATTCCAGAAATAAGCAAGTCATAAGTTTCATGACACTGTATGTCATCTTGAATAGAATGATGTCTCATACTGTCCTGCCTGTCAGGACATCCATACAGTATATACTACTAGTAGTAGTCGGTCAGTAGTTGTTTTGGTTACATCCATTACTACAGTACTGCAGAGCTCAATGGGGCTCAGTATTAAGCACAGTTTCAGGCATTCATGAGAGAATCTTGGGAAAATATCCCCCATGAACCAGAGGGGACTCATATGTCATAGATTGTGACTTAGTGAGATCTCGCTTTAAATAAAATATAAAAAGGGCTGGGGATGTGGCTCAGTGGTTAAGTGCCCCTGGGTTTAATCCCTGATTTTTTAAAAAAAGGAGCAATGATGAACTTAATGTTGGCAGTAAGTGCAGTGGCAAATCACTCCTCAGGGGACAGAGTTTGAACAATGAAAGAAAAACAATTTTATACCTATCAGGCCTGTAGATTTCTGTAGTTGGAGATTTCTTGAAATATTGGGTGTAAATACCAAATTGTAAACATATGTGCATTTTACTCATATTAAACCTTAAATTTTTGAGGTTAAAAAAAATAGGCCATGAGCCTTGAGTAGAGGTCTGAACATTAATAACTGAGTTTAAGAGCCTTGGTTCTTGGGGTCTGATTATCATTGATGTAGTCCATTTTCTCTTGCTATATCAAAATAGCTGAGTCCAAATAATTTATAAAGAAAGAATAGGAGTTTGTTTGGCTCACAGTGTTAGAGGGTAGGAAGTCCAGGCATGTGGCACAGGCATCTGCTCTGTCTCTGGTGAGGGACTTCTTGCTGCATCACCATGAAGGGAAATGTGGTGGCAACAGAGAAAACGTGCATTTCAGGAATCTGTTCCTCATCTTATAAATCCACTAATGCCATAATGGGGAAACCATATTCAGGACCTCACCTAATCCTACTTACTTCCTTAGGATCCCACCTCCAAATACGGTTAACATATGAATTTGGAGGTTGAGTTTCCAATACATGAACATTAGGGGACACATTCAAAATATGGCATTTGCTGGGTGCATTGGTACACACCTATCATCCAAGTTCTTGGGAGGTCGAAACAGGAAGATTGCAAGTTCAAGGTCAGCCACAGCAATTTAGCAAGACCCAGTCTCAAAATAAAAAATTCAAAGGGCTGGGGATGTGGCTCAGTGGTAAAGTGCCCATGGTTTCAATCCTCAGAAACCAAAAGTGAAAAAAGAAAAATAGCATCCATTCATTCATTTATCCAGTGAGCCTGCCAAGAAGTTCCAGGCCAGGTTGGGCAATTTAGCAAGACTGCCTCAAAATGAAATAGTTTTAAAAAGTGCTGGGGGTATAGCTCAGTGGTAGAGTGCTTGCTTAGAAGGCAAGAGGCCTTGGGTTCAATCCCCAGTAGCATAAAAAAAATTTTTTTCAATTCAATCAATGTATGTTAGTAAGTGTCTGGTGCATTTTGAGTACTTTGCCATACAATATCTTAGTAAATGAGAAAAGCACAGTTCTTGCTCCCATAGAGCTTGTTATTCAATGAGGAAACAGACCTAGAACAAGAATAGGTAAGTATGAATATATTATAAAAGAGAAATCTGGAGAGCATCACAGAAGACCTGAACTGTACATGCATGCTGACAGAGAAAGAGAGCACAGGGGTGGGCTGGAGGTGACTGGGTGTTTGGGGGTAGACTAAGGCTTCTCTTTCTTCTCCTTATTTTCCCTGAGGATAAATCTGAAAGTCTTAGGTAAAGCAAGGGGGGAAAAATTCATTTTAGGTTGAGAAAAAAGCTATGCAAGCCCCTCAATCAGAAAAAGAACAGGTGTTCCAAGGAGTTGAAGAAATGTGAATGTGATATAAGTGCAAAAAAAGAGAGGTGGGGGGAATGACACAATGTATGGATAGAGGTGAAGTCAGAGGCCTGGTGAAGATGTTGGACTTGGTTCTAAAGGTGGTCAGAAGCCACTTATGGTTTTAAGTTAAGGACGCTAGTCACATTCCTCGCTCCCCAGCACTGAGAACAGTGTGTGGCACTGTTAGGTGTTTGGCAGACCAAAACCTAGTCTCTCTTCTGGGCCATGGCTGAATGCTGTGAGACCCAGTGCTCCTGAGGCAAAATCTACCATGCCAGTACGACTGGTTTCCTCAACCTTTTTTCTGTCCAGGTTACCTCAGCCAGAATGAAGTCTCTTTTCCTCACTGTCACCCATCCTTTCACCATTCCCTTGGGGACACCCAGCTCATTTCCCCATATACAACAGGCTTCAAGTATAACTGTTATACTTTCTTGATAGATTGAAATTTTTATCATAAAACATTTATTTCTAGCAACTTTTTGGCTTAATGTATATTTATCTAATATTAGAATAGCCACTCCAGTTTTTAAACATGGTTTGTATGATATACAAAACAGAATAAAAAAAACATTCAGCACATTTTGTTGCCAAGCTCTCACCTCTACTTGTTCCTCCTTATCAGGAAATGGTGGCATTTTTCTTCCAGTTTAAGACCCAAAATTTGAGTCATCTTTGATTCCTTTCTTTTATATCCTACATTCATTCCAACTGTAATTTGTCATCTCAGTCTTCAAACTATTCAAAATATGGCCAGCTTTCACCTTCCTTTCTTATCAATTATCCAATTCCCACCTATCTGGTCTCCCTGCATCTAGTTTCTTGTCAACATACAAGTTGTGGTTAATTTTATGTGTCAACTTGGCTGAGCCATAGATCCCAGATATTTAATCAAACATTAATGTTTCTGTGAGAGTGTTTTAGATTAGGTTTACAAAACCAGAGGAATCTGAGTGAAGAAGATTGCTCTCCAAAATGTGAGTAGGCTTATCCAATCATCTTAAGGCCTGAGTAGAACAAAAGGCTGAGCTGGAGAGGATGTGACAAGATCTTGATTTTTGTTTGGTTGTTTGCACTAGCTATTGTATTAACACAGGAGGAATAACTGTTATGTTCAGTGCTGATGGAAATGTCTCAGAAAAGCCAGGTACAGTGGCACATGCCTATAATTCCAGTGACTCAGGAGGCTGAGGCAGGAGGATCTCACCTTTTGGTATGTTATGTTTTCATTCATCTCATTTTCTAATTTCTCTTGAGATTCTTCTTTGAACCATTATTTAGGAGTATGTTTTTAAATTTCCACATATTCATGAATTTCAAAGCTTAGAACAGGAAGCAGGAATACTTGGAAAACTTTTCCAAATCTGATGCTTGCTTTATAGCCTACCATAATGGCCTATCCTAGAGAATGTGCAATGTGTGCTTTATAAGAATCTTATTTCGCAGTGTTGTGTTCAATAGATAGATCATATAGGTGTAAGTGATTTATAGTGTTGTTCAAATATTGTTTTCTTTGCCTTGTTGCTCTATGCTTTGTGGAAAGTAGGATACTAAAGCCTGCAACTCTTCCTGTTTCATTGTAGATTTCTTTCAATTGAGTTGATTTTTGCCTCAGGTATTTTGCATTTCTGTTGTTAGGTGTCTACATGCTTATAGTTGTTATATGTTCCTTCATGATAGATTGACCCTTTTATTATAAAATGTTTATTTTAGTAACTTTTTTTTTGTACCAGATATTGAACCCAGTGGCACTTAACCACTGAGCAATATCCCCAGCCCTTTTTCATATTTTATTTAGAAACAAAGTCTCACTGAGTTGCTTAGTGCATCAATAAGTTGCTGTGACTGGCTTTGAACTCTCCAACTTCTTGCCTCAGTCTCCTGAACCACTGGGATTACCGTCGTGTGCCACCACCATGTGGCAACTATTTGATTTAAAGTACATTTGATATTTAGTATAGCCACTCCAGACTCCAGTATTTATTTATTTATATTTTTGGTACTGGGGACTGAACCCAGAGGTGCTCAACCAATGAGCTACATCCCCAGCCCTTTCTTTCTTTAGATTATGATAAATAGCAGCATGTAAATCAGTGGAGATATTGTATAGTAAATAATGGTAGGGCACTATTTGAAAAAATTTAAAATTATAATTTCTATTTTACAGTAGATGTTGCCAAAATAAATTTCAATCAACAAAGACATTAAATACTTTTAAAGAATAAAATATGTATATAACTTGAGGGTGAAAAGATTTTCCTATGGACAAAATATAAAGAATACAAACCAGGGCTGGGTGCTGTGGCACATGCCTGTAATCCCAGTGATTTAGCAGGCTGAGGCAGGAGGACTGAAAGTTTGAGGTCAGCCTCAGCAACTTTGTGAGATCCTGTCTCAAAATAAAAAATAGAAAGGGCTGGGGATATAGCTTAGTGGTAAAGTGCCCCTGGATTCAATCTCCAGTACCAAAAAACAATAAAACAAAACAAACCAGAAAAGATTGTAGATATATCCACATAAAAGATATCCACATAAAATTTAAAACTCACACACTAAAGCTGTGTGGTCAGGAGTACCTATTGTTTCAGCACTTAGGAGGCCAAGACAGAAAAACCAGTTGAGTCTAGGAGTTCCAGCCAGGACAACAAAGTGAGAATCTCCCTTTCTGCATCCCTGACAAAAGAAAAAACCAAACCAAACCAAAAACCTTGCACATTAAAAGACAGAGGTTGGGAGTATGTAGCTCAGTGGTATAGTGTATGCTTAGTATGTGCAAGGACCTGGGTTCAATCCCTAGCAACAAAATAACAACAAAAATAGGCAAACTGGGAAAAATATTTACCACATGTAACAATGCATGGTAGAAGAAATCCATGACAGAAGAAATGCAACTGGCTTATGGAAAGATATGAAAAGTTACTTTAAAGTTACTAATAATTAAAGAAACAAACTTAAAATTTCTTTTTACCATTGATAAAGACTTTTTTTTAAAGAGAGAGAGAGAGAGAGAGAGAGAGAGAGAGAGAGAGAGAGAGAGAGAATTTTTTAATATTTATTTTTTAGTTTTTGGCGGACACAACATCTTTGTTTGTATGTGGTGCTGAGGATCCAACCCGGGCCGCACGCATGCCAGTCGAGTGCGCTACTGCTTGAGCCACATCCCCAACCCTGATAAAGAATTTTTAAAAAATTATAATGTTTGCTGTTGGAGTAGAAAATGGTAAAATCTTACAATCTTAACTCAGTTGTACAGTCTTGAGATATGAACATATTTCATGCCTTGGTATCTAAATGAAGAGAGTAGGTTACGAAAATGGTATGCATATAGCTTCTTTTTTTTTTTCCTTTGTGGTACTGGGGATTGAACTCAGGGGTACTCAACCACTGAGCCACATCCCCAGCCCTACTGTATTTTATTTAGAGAAAGGTCTCACTGAGTTGCCTAGCACCTTGCTTTTTGCTGAGTCTGGCTTTGAATTTGCGATTTTCTTGTCTTAGCCTTCCAAGCCACTGGGATTACAGGTGTGTGCCACCGCGCCCAGCAACTTCATTCTTATTAAAATAATAGCTAATATATAAACAAAAAAAAATTATCTATTTATATCATTTTAACTAAGAAAAAGAATACTATTTTAAAAATTAAAATTATTTATGCCTATTGTTTGGCAAAGAATATTAAAAAAAATTCACAGTATTAGTAAGGGCAAAATGTATGCTGCTGATGATAGTAAAAATTACTACTAATACCTTTACCATAAACTTGGCAGCATAGCAAAATCCATGAAAATAGAGGAAGTAGTGGTGCATGCCTATAATCCCAGAGGCTCAGGAGGCTGAGGCAGGAGGATTGCAAGTTCAAAGTCAACCTTAGCAATTTAGCACGACCCTGTCTCAAAATTTAAAAAAATATAAAGGGTTGGGGTTGTGGCTCCATGGTTAATCGGCCCTAGGTTCAATCCCTGGAATTAGGAAAAAAATAAAGAGGAAGTATTTTCAGTTCAAGGAATTAACCTAATAGGGATGAATATTAAAAAAAAAAAAAAAAAAAAAAAAAAAAAAGCACATTTAAATCCAGTGTTCATTTTTGAGTACATAAATAAATGTTATCTGTAGGAACCAGTAGCATGTATTAAAACTCACATTGCAGCTGGGTGAGGTAGTGCACTAATCCTAGCTACTTGAGAGTTCTGTGCTTTTCTGAATTTTTGTGCTTTTTCTGAGGCAGGAGGATCACAAGTTCAAGGCTGGCCTCAGCAACTTAGTGAGACACTGTCTCAAAATAAAAAATAAGAAATAATAATACTAGTAAAAAAATTAAAAGTTTCTCTTGGAGTCTTTCTGGAATTTCTAAAGATCCAAGGGTAGAAAACTTAAGTTCTAAAAAAGAAGGTTTCACTTTTTCTTGCAAACATCAGTATCACTGGGCCAACAATTAAATCAAAATGAAAAACTGGAAACATTTATGATGCTGTTGGGGATATAGTTATAGCAAATTTCTGTCTCTTAAAAATTCCTCTAAAGTATAACTTCCTTTCATAATATGATTGCTTTCATAACTGGAATAAGATAAATCATATCAAACTCAGTTAAAAAAGTACTGTCATGTACAGAGACTGACATCATGGGTAGTCAAAGAATATGTTTAATAAAAAATAATTAAACTTCCATTTGCTCTATAGAACATCATAGAAAGTAATTTAATAAATTACAAATGACTTTTTAAGACGTTTGCTCAACTACAGAAAGCAAATTCAGACTACACAAAACACAACTGGTAAATATTGCAAATGTCCAAAAGAAAACTTGGACTAAGACTTGAATCATGAAACCTGAAACAAGGGCTATAAATACAAGGCAATACCAGCTATACTTCTTTAGTAACTACCAACACATACTTGGATATCCTTTCAACTGCAACTTTAGTATTATGTAATTCTACTGATTTTTTCCTTATAACCCTTAACTTAACACAATCATATTTGCATGTGTTTTTTTTCCTTAGCTGATAGCTGGACAACCCCCCCCCCCCAATCAATATTACATAGAAATGTCCTGAAACCCAAGAGAATGTTAAAGTTAACATTAGCTTTAATGCTGTGAAAACTGTAATTGCCTTATTACATACAAAGAGAATCACTAAGATGTTAATCAAATTCATTTGACCATAATTAGGAAAATACTTTATCTCATAGATTTGATATAAATTAGGTTTTAGTTGACAAGATCTAGGGATTTGTTCCTTTTTTTAATCTGGGGAAAGAAAGGAATAAAGATCATGTGGGTAGAACTAGAGGAGGGAAGGGAAATATGGATGGTGTTGAAATACTCCACTGGCAAACTAAGTTAATTGTGTTTGAAAAACTTTGGCTATCTCAAAGGTGTATTCTAGTTAAACAAAAGTGCAATACTGCAAAGGGAAGATACTAAATATGTAATATAGCATTTCCATGATGAAGAGTTACTACCCACTTCTCCTGGATGGGCATAAGAGTGACTATTGCTAAGACATTGCATAAAGGACTATCAATTCAAAGAACTATTTTGGGAAAATACAAAAATCAATATAATCCCAATGGAACTTATATAATTTTGTAAATACATATAACACTGTCTCTCTAATAAGGGGTTAGTTATTTTACATACAGAAACATAATTTACTGGTAAAGGTCTTGGAAAACCTAACACAATTGCTTACTTCATGACAAAACAACAGTTCTATCAAAATAGTAAGTTTTTTTTTTTTTTTCTGTAGGAGAGAACTGGGGTACTCCCCTTCCCTTTATTTATACCCTTACAAACTTTATTACTGACTTATTTGGGTACCAGAAAAATGCAAACATTTCTCTCTCCTTAGGATGTAAATATTTTTGTGTTCAATTCAGTTCTAATTGTTTTCAATGTATATGAAGGTGAACCTGGACCTCTACCTTGTCTGAATAATAGCAGCTTTAGTAGGAGAAATTGAATCACAAATTAAATATCAAACAAATTTTACATGGTAAAGGATTCTAAGAAATTGAACAAAAGCCTTGGGCTTCATTTTTGTGGTTCATAGGTATAACTTGTACATCTTTTTGAGATTATTCAAAGTGCGCTTGCAAAATGGGCAGCTCAGTATATTTAATATAAACTGATAACCCAACACTGATTCTGGGCAATATTTAGTCTGCTTACACCTACAAACTCAAAATGAACTTAGGCTATCTGCATTATTACTTTACCACTATTATCTGCTATTTTGGAATATTTCCATGACATAAAACACAAAAAGAAATCTACACAAATAAAGCAAACAAACATTTTCTTTTACATGAAGTATGCTGTGTTGAAAGTTCTTTTCAGTGGCATTTCATGAGTCTGCTTTTTCTGAACCCTGGAAACAGACATTACTCATCTGAGACATAATTATTTCTAATAGGAGGCCAAACTTTGAAAAGTTAAATCTATATCTATAGGGTGCCAAAATCACATGACACAGGATTATTTTATGACTTATTTTACTGATTTCCAAGTTAAGCTCAGCAAAAAGCAAGTCATATTCCTTGTCAGATTAACATGATATATAGGATGTGTTTAAAAAACCCCTGAAAACAAGTACAGAATTAGAAACGAATGTAAACTTCCTAAACTAACTCAGCTGAGGTAACAGGTAGCCAGTTAAATTGGCTGATTGGGAAACTTATTTCTTCTTTAAACATACTTGTACCTGAATTGGAAACATCAGCAGTGCATCACAACACTAGAGCATTTTCATGTAATTAAAGCAATGGATGGTGATGTAGATTCTACAGCTTTCATGACATTCATTAGCTGCCCAAATTATTGCTGAGTTTTGATCTGTAAATTATAGGTGTCAAGGAGGCTGTAAAACTATATTCAAATTAAATCAGTAATATGCATAAAGTATTCTGTGTTCACTGCAAATATATTAAATATACAACTCTTATTGAGCATAATTTTCATAAAATTAACCCCCAACAAAATTATAATGCCTTTTGTTGTAATTTTATACGTTTATGTATTTGATAGTACATACGAGTTCAGAAACTTATGAATCTTAAGAAATATTACATGCAAAACGTCTCTGAAAGCAGTTTGCACTTCTAAACAAATAACTGAAATGTTCGGTCAGTAAGTTATTGATGCACTCAACACTGGGATATTTACAATTAAAATTAAAGAAAAAACTCAAAATTAGTTCATAATTTAAGTGCAGAGTCTGGGAATCAGTCTTCATTACTAGAATCTGAATCCTCGGATGATGATGATGTACTATCAGATCCAGATGAAGCATCAGCTTTCTCTGAACCATCATCTGTGCTGTTTTCATTGAGAGGACTTGGTTCAGTTCCCCGTTTGTCTTCCTGATCTTTAACTCTGGAATCTTCTTCCTTTACTTCTACAGACTTAGATGAGCCTAAGTCACTGTTTTTGCTTTTCTGTACATCAAAAGTATTGGACTGGGACAAAGTTGGAATATGAAGATTAAGGCCTGGAGTGAGAAGCATCCCTGGATAAAGTATATTAGATAGTAATAGTGGGTTAAGAGCTAACGGGTTGGCAGCTGCAGCTGTATTTAATGCAGCAGTTGAGGAAGTTGAAGGAGAACTTGACACAGAGTTTTCTCCACCATTGTCTGAACTTTGGCTCTCTGTCCTTTCTTTTTTTCCTTCTTGCTCCTTAGAGTCATTTCCCTTTTTCTCTTCTGCCCCAGAATCTGCAGGCTTTGTAAGGAGTCCTCCCATGCCCAACAGATTTGGTAATCCCGCCATTCCTGATAGCAGCATGGGGAACATAGCAGCCATGTTTTTAGCTTCTCCTCCAGAAGAAAGGCCAGCAGGCATTCCCATTAGCCCTGCAGTTACTTGCAGTGATTGCAAGTTCTGTAGATTTTGTTGTAAGGCCTGAAGAGTTGTGAGATCCACACCTGGAAGTAATCCATTCGTTAACAAAGGATTGCCTGAAACATTGGTGGCATTTGCAGCTGTTGCTGCTGTGGCCTTTGCAATTCCACTTTTAGGGCGTCTCCCTCGCCTGCTTACTTCCTCTCTCACCACTGGACCAGTGAGAATACGTTCATACATACTTTCTGGAAGAAACCCCTGGAGGAAATATGTATTCATTAATAATTCAATAACAATTTGTTAATAATAGCTATATGAAAATCAATAGCAATTAGCCTCTATAAGTAGCCTATTAAAATAATGATTTATACTTATTCTGTATTGACATGAAAAAATCAATTATAGAAGAGATAATCTATTTTTTTTCTATTATAAATTATGGATTGAAACAGCTCTTTCACTTCTGAGTTTATCATAGAAAAAGAGAACAGAAAGATGCCTTTAGTTTCTTCCCTACTGTAAGGCATGAAGTTTGTAGAACAGAAAACAATTTGATCCAAAGAAACTTTTTCACAGATACTTTCATAACCCTTACATATTTCCCATTACCACTTGTTTTAGAAGACCAAAGGAGTGGCCCCCTTGTAATCTAAAAGAACAATAAGGATAAGGGAAGTAAGTTAAAGTGAGATGTATCATATAAATTTCATTGACAGTTACTTTATAATACGGAAGATAAGAATGAAGCTGAAAAAGGTAGTCAAGAGGAGGAAAGATCACTTGGACCAAGACAGCAGTAGAACCTGTACATTGGGAATCATCAAATGCAGAACAATGGAGAATCTATGTTGCTTTCACATAAATTCTTCCGTGATTTTCTGGGACACACAAGTCTTAGAAGTTTTAGTTTAGAACTACTGTACCAGCACTGTCTAACAGAAATATAATGCAAGCCATATATGTAATTTAAAATTTTCTAGTTGACACACTACTAATGGCAAAATTGAAATTTGTGATATTAACTTTAAGATAGTCTATTTAAAACATAACCAAAATATTATCACTTCCATATGTAATCTGTAAAACTTAAGGTATTTTACATTCTTTTTTTCTGAATGAAGTTTTCAAAACCAAAACCAGCAGGCGTGGTGGCGCCTGAGGCAGGAGGCTAGCAAGTTCAAAGCCAGCCCCAGCAACTAAGATATTTAGCAAGACCCTGTTTCATAATAAAAAATAAAAAGGGCTGGGAGTAGCTCAGAGGTTAGGTACCCTTCGGTTCAATTCCTGGTACCAAACAGAACAAAACAAAACAAAACACCAGCCAAATTTCAAGTGCTCAACAATAGCCACATAAGCATAGTGGATACCATCTGCAACAGTGTAGCTCTAAATAGTAGGGTTTAAGGAAAAACTAATGGGACTAATTTTTTTTTCCTTTTGTGATAATGGGGATTAACCTAGGGGTGGTTTACCAATGAGCCTTTTTTATTTTTATTTTTTATGTGAGACAGGGTCTCGCTAAGATTTCGAGACTAGCCTTGACCTTGCCATCCTCCATCTTATCCCAAGTAGCTGGAATCACAGGTATACACCACTGTGTAAGACAGGAATATTCATTAATTTTGTTTTGAATTGATAAACTTATTCATTCATTTGGTCCTGGGTACTGAATGCAGGACCTTGAACATACCAGGCAAACATTCTATTTCTGGAGTTATATCCATAGCTAGACCAATTTATTGTTTTCTTTTTACATTAGGATTCACTACAGAATCATGACAATAAATACAAAGAAAAAATATCATTAATAACATCACATTCAGAGATAACTACTGCTAACATTTCAGGATGCATTTCTCATTACCTTTTGCACTTAACGACACATTCTACAATTCTCCCCAGCTCCCCTTCTAAGATAAAAAATAAAAATCTAATTGTACTTAGATTTATAGGCTTCCCTTTTCAATTGGACACCTATAGACCTGTAGAAATAATAACTATTATTTCATTGCCATTTACCAAATGGTTCGGAAGCTTTACTACTCCAAGATGTTAACTATTATCACATTTAATATACTGTGAATGATTTCTCTCGTCATCAGATGTTCTTCTAAGATACAATTTTTTAAATAAGTTGCATAGTTTTCCAATATTTGGATGGACCACAAGTTTATTCCCAATTCTTTAAAAACTATTATACCATGATGAATATTTTATTTGTGTATTTGTGTGTGTGTGTATATGTGTAATGTGGATTGAACCCAAGGGCACTCTACCGCTGAGCTACATCCGCATCCCTTTTTATTTTTAGGCTTTCAATAAGTTGCCTCAAACATGCAATACTCCTGTCTCAGACTACTGAGTCCCTGGGATTATGGGTTTGTACTACTCTATCTGGCAAGTATCATTATATATATTTCTTTGCCCATGTATCCGACTATTATTTTAATAAAATTGTTCAAACAGTGCTTAAAATAAAAACAAACCATTATATATTGGTTCTGGATTCTTTTCTTTTAAAAAATAATTTTGTAATAGTGGGGACTAAACCCAGGACTTCACACCTGCTAGGTAAGCACTCTATACCACTGAGCCTTTTTATAGTTTTAAAATTTTGAGAGAGGGTCTTGTTAAGCTGCACAGGCTGGCTGCAAACTTGTGATTCTTCTGCCTCTACTTCCCCATTAGCTGGAATTAAAGATATGTATCATTGTACCCAGCTTGGTTCTGCATTCTAACAGTAAATATCTGGGAAATTTGCAACATGTTGTGAAAAATAACAAATATGAACTAATATTAGGAGGCTGAGGCAGAAAGATCACAACTTTAAGGTGACACTGGGCAACTTGGCAACACTGGCTCAAAATAAAAAATAAAAAGGGCTGGGGGGCTGGGGTTGTAGCTCAGTGGTAAGAGCGCTTGGCTAATACACGTGAGTCACTGGGTTCGATCCTCAGAACCATATAAAAATAAATAAAATAAAGGTATTGTGCTCATTTACAACTAAAATATTAAAAAGAAAAGGACTAGGGATGTAGTTCAGTGGTATGACACCCCTGCATTTAATCCCCAGTACTCAAAAAAAAAAATTATCATCACATGTTTTTTGATTTTTTAAATATATATATATATATATTTTTTTTAAGATGTTGATGGATCTTTATTTATTTATTTATATTGGTGGTGAGAATTGAACCCAGTGCCTCGCATATGCTAGGCAAGTGCTCTACCACTGAGCCATAGCCCCAACCCCTCATTACATGTTTATAGAATATTTTATTAATTCTTAATTGAAAGTCTAAGATATCATTAAATGGCTGGGTGTAGTGGTGCATGCATGTAAACCCAGCGACTTAAAAGGCCGAGACAGGAGGCTTGCAAGTTCAAGGCCAGTCTCTCAGCAACTTAGTGAGACTTGGGATGTGGCTCAGTGGCACAGAGCTCCTGGGTTCAAGCCCCATTACCTAAACAAACAAACACTGTGTGTGTACACTTTTAATTATATAATTAAATATATTATATGACTATATAATTAACATAATAACAATTAAATGGCATCTAACTCATTAGAGGAGTTAGCATTTGTGAAATACTCACAGATTGCTTAACAACATCTCCCCATTCAGGAGCTACTCCATATTCTGAATTTTCTTTCAGGAATCTACATAAGTCTTTCAAAGGGGGAGCAAATGCACCTCCAACCTGTAAATGAAAAACAGATTATTAGATACTTAGCACATTATTGAATATAAAACTATTTCTTTTATATTATTTTCATTTGGTACTGTACAGAGTTTATTTCTTTGAAATATATATATATTTTTAGCCATCTTCAACAATCTTTATATTTAAAAGGACTACAACAAACCATATGGATTATTGATATACTATATAAATGTGTGATCATGTAAATTTTAAATGTTTTAAGTGGAATAACTAGAATAGGAAAATGAAGAACTATCATTTACTGTGCTGGTTGGGTAGTACCACCTGGATAAGATTATAGCCGCTAGTCAGACTTAACAGTTATAGGAACTTGAACAAATCAGTAAATCTCTTGAGCCTCAGTTTCCTCATTTGAGAAATGAGGATAACAATAAGACTTCCCTTATGGCTCTCCTCTGACCCCAGTACTGAGGAGTTAACCAAGAGGAATTCAATCACTGAGCTACATCTCTAGCCTTTTTTATTTTCAGTTTTGAAGCAGAGTTTTGCCAAGTTGCTGAGGGCCTCACTAAGTCTATGAGGCTGGCATTGAACTTTAATCCTCCTGCCTCAGCCTCCTGAGTCACTGGGATTATAGGCATGCACCACCACACCTGGACTTCATTCAAGTGTATTAGAATACTATCCAGCATATAATAAAAATTATTATTATATGACAATATTATGCTAAGGACTTTATATATATTTTAGTTCTTACAACTTCCTTTTGGCAAAGTATTATTTATATTTTCCTAATGAAGGAAAAGTTATATAATTTGTCTAAAGCCAGGTAGTAATGTTAATGATAGAATTCAAACTGAGATCTCAAAAACCTATACTCTTATTTACTTATGATATAAATTAACACTAAGAGCATGAAATGATATATATCTTTTGTGAAAAGTCATAAGCAAATTTGAAAAGATAAAAAACAATACATATAATAATTAGCCTAACATTGAGACCAAGTATTTTTTTAAATATTTATTTTTTAGTTTTAGGTGGACACAATATCTTTATTTTATTTTTATGTGTTTTTGAGAATTGAATCCAGGTGAGTACGCTACCACTTGAGCCATATCCCCAGCCCTGAGACCAAGTATTTTGAGACTTAAATTAATATTATATTTGGGGGCTTGAGATGTGGCTCAGTGGTATAGCATTTGTCTGGCATGCATGAATCCCTAAGTTTGATCCCTAGCACTACAAAAAAAAAAAATACATAAAAATTACATTTGGATAAATGATTTGAACCTACCAATTTAATGTCCCTTTGTATTCTACAGATACTTCTTAATTCCTTTTCCATACCCTTTTCAGTTAATATATACTATATCTCTTTTTTTGTGGTTCTGGGGATGAAACTCGGGGCCTTGTGCATGATAGGCAAGTGCTTTTCCACTGAGTAACATCCCTAACACATGTGTACATACTATGCCTTGATAGGATATAGACAGGATTTAATGTAGTCAGCTATATTACCTATAAGTGTCCTTATCTAGCATCCTTATATTCTTAGTCTGTGCAATTTATTTTGCATTTTTTTTTCATTAATGTTCATTAAGCCTCAATTTAAATTGGAAGTCCTCTTGGGGATTTAGTAAAAAGATTCTTTTCCTCAGTAATTTATCAAGCAAAGCCTATACCTCACAGGCTCAAGACAATAAAGAACTTTACAAATTAAGGAAAATGAACAGGAGCCACATGAAGCTACAACAATTAAAAATAAAATTTAAATGTTTATTACTAAACCTACAAGTAACACTTGTTTCATCTTAAAATTGGCTAAGACACAAGAAGAAAAAAAAGTTAAGACAAATTCAATTATAGCAAAGATTTGTCACAAATATATGCAAGTGCACGATTAAATGCTACTAAATATTCACCTTATTCTTTCTCTAACACATCTATGTTATTACTGTAAAATACTAACAAAAGCTGAATGAACTCCAAAACTGGAGAAAAACTGGCATTAATTTTAAAGAGTTGGTGTATAGAACAATACTAGAAAGTTGGTGTTCTTACTCTTAGACCATGCTTTCTTTCTTAGTTTATCACTTACTTATCAGAATAAAAAGTATGTCAAAGCTACATTTATAAAAGGGTGTCAGAAATCTTGTATCATTTACTTTATAAAGTAAAGACACAACTGTCCATGTGTCTCTTCCTTAGATCAGATTTTTTCAACCTTTGCACTATAGACATTTTGGATTGGTATTGTGGGGTTGTCCTAAGTCCCACAGAAAGATTAGCAGCATCTGGGTTAACTGACTTCTACTCAACTAGACTCAAGTAGCACCCTCTCTCCTGCTCACCACTCTGCTCATTCATGGTTATAAAAAATGTCTGCAGCTGGATGAAGTGGTATACACCTATAATCCCAGTGGCTCAGGAGGCTGAAGCAGGAGGATTGCAAAGCCAGACTCAGCAACTTAGCGAGGCCCTATGCAACTCAGAAACACCCTGTCTGTAAATAAAATATAAAAAAGGGTTGGAGATCTGGGGATCTGGGAATGTGGCTCAGTGGTTAAGAGCCTCTGGGTTCAATCCCTAGTAAAGCCTCCAGATTCTGCCAAATGTGCCATGAAGGAGCAAAATTGCCTCGTGAGGTGAACCAATGCCTTAGGTGTAGTGTCCTTGTGTAGGGAACAGCCACATGCAACGGCACTGCTTAGATACAGATATGTTGAGCAGCTTGCTTATTTAATTTAATAGCTCAGTCATTGATATAGAACTTAAATTTAAGTTATATAAAATTATTATCCCCCACAAATCTGCTAAATTAAATCCATTTCCAGGTTTTGTTACAAAATAATGCATAATGAATTGGTGTTCTAAGAGAAGTCCTACATATTTAAATCAATGTTAAAGATTAACCACAAATACATAAATACCTTTCTGGCATTTCTTCTGTTAATCAGCTGAACGCGTTCTTCTCCAGTCAGAGTATTAACATCAAGTTTATTGGGGTTTCTGCAACGATGCCTTTTTTGTTTGGGTCTTCCCTCATGAAGCTGCACTCTCTAAAACAGATAAAGAAACATCTTTAAAATGTGTACTTCTGCAAAACTATTCAAAATATTGCAATTGAACTGATTCAGATTTAATCCTATGATGTGGAAGCATCTATCTTTTAGTTATTCACACTTTAAAGCAGGGGCCTTCTATTGGCTCTTGAAATGAGCAGGATTTTGTTAGTTTTTTCCTTACATGCCCTCAAAAACTACAGAACACCTGGACAATGATACATGAAGGGGTTACCAATGATGCTGGAGTGGTTTCCTCTAAATTGTAGTTATTTACTTTTTCATCTGTTAAATTTTCTCCTTCCTGACATGTTCTGGGAGAAATGCTCCAGACTTTCGCAGTGCTCTGACAATTTATAATCTCTGCTAGTAACTTTCATTTTTCTTCATCTCACTAATTATTTTCCTCATGTCATGTAATTCTCACAATATTAAAAGGTATTCTTATCTTACAAAAGGGATAGTAAGGCTCAGAGAGGTTGTCTTCCTCAAGGGGATACAACTAGTAAGTGGAAGAGACAGATTATGAACGCATATTCACAGGCCTGGAAGTATAGCTCAGTGGTAGAACATGCCTACCATGGGAGTTTCGATCCTTAGCACTGCAAAACAAAACAAAGCAAAAAACCATATCCAATAATATTAAATCTCTTTTCATCAAATCATGCTACTTATCTCTACAACTGTTGACAAAAGCAGGCCTTGATGTTTGTAGTTATTTCTAACCAATCATAACATTCCAAGAAACAAATGATCAAATTCTTCAGTCCCACCACAGCCTAGATACTATTCAACTCACATTTTTTATTCATTTACTATCACTGCACTCACTCTTCCACATATGCTGAAATATCAGACTAGTCACTGATTTATGAGTATGTCTTACAGTCACATCCCCTTGTAACTCTCTTTATAACTTCTAAAATGCCTACACGTTCCTCTTGTGTTAACCTGGTCAATGCCTTCTTGTTCATTTTTTTATGTATCAGATAACAGTTTGATTTCTTATCTTTTGCCAGTCAGTACTGTACTCAATTGTTCCTGTATCTGTACCCATGGACAGAACCATAATTATTTAGTTATATCTTCTATTCTATTTTTTTTTTTTTTTTTGTACTGGATGTTTAACCCAGGGGCAATTTACCTCTGAGCTACACACTCAGCCATTTTTGTTCTTTATTTTTTGACAAGGTCCCAACAATTGCTTAGGACCTTGCTAAATGGCTGAAGGTGGCCATGAATTTATGATCATCCTGTCTCAGTCTTCCAAGCTGCTGAGATTTCAGGCTTGTACTACCATGCTCGGCATATCTTCTATTCTTTAGTGGAACAAATGCTGCCTTTGTGTCTGGGGTGTATGTGTAGGGGGAGGAGTAACTGGAAATTGAATCCAGAGATGCTCTACCATGAAGCTGCATCCCTGACCTGTTTTAATTTTATTTTGAGACACGGTCATGCTAAGTTGCCAAGGCTGGGCTTGAACTTCCTGCCTCAGCCTCCTAAGCAGCTGAGATTATGGATGTATACCTCCATACCCTGATATAAATGCTACCTTTTAAAAACATGTTTTTAAATCTTAATTAAAAAGTTACATAAAACATTATGATAAAAACTTTATTTGCAATGAAAATGATAAGTGGATACAAAATTGAGAATATTAACAAAAACTCTTACAGTGATTAAGATAAAGGTATGGAAATCCTTCATAGACTAGAGTATAAGTACCACAAGAACAAGAAAAACTTCATGTTGTTCACTCTTATATTTTCAATCACTAAAATTGTAATTGGCACATAATAATCACTCAATAAAAATTTGTTGGCTGAATACATTAATTTTTTTCTTTCTCTCCCTCTCACTCCTTCATCTCTTCTCTTCCTACTTCCACCTCTCTCTCTCTTCCTCTTCCTCTGTGCCTCTCTGACTATACTGGGAATTGAACCATTGAATCCAGAGCACTTTACCAGCCCTTTTTTTTTTATTTTGAGGCAGAGTCTTGCCAAAGTTGCTGACCCTGGCCTTGAGCTTGTGGTTTTCTTGCTTTAGTCTCTGAGGTGCTGGAATTGAGGTATACTCATAGTCTTGCAATGCTTTTTTTAACATGTTATGAAATTACAGCATTAAAATGATGATTCTCATTGTTTTCTGAATTACAATATCCACTTTGAAATTGCTCAATTTGCCAGGTGTGGTGGCATACGCCTGTAATCCCAGCAGCTTGGGAGGGCCTAAGCAACTTTGGCCAACAGGGTCTCACTGAGTTGCTTAGCACCTCGATAAATTGCCGAGTCTGGCTTTGAACTCAAGATCCTCCTATCTCAGCCTCCCAAGTTGGGATAGCAAAAAGCTTCATTTCAGTTATCCATTTGATCTTCATAAGGGAGGCAAATAGAAAAGGACTGTTGAGCTCACAATATATAGGATAAAACTACATATTTTTACCTTATAAAGTACACAGAAATCTTACAAATACTGACACAAAATTTGGTATGTTACTGTCTGATAATAAAATTCCAGAAAATAAATATTTCTGAGTAAGAAAGCCCATAAGATAGATAAATAGTATTTCAGAGGTTAAGAAGAATGCAAACTAAATATAAGATTCTCATCTTTAATTAACATAAACTTGTGCATCTGCAGAGACACAGACGTCATACTCTTATGGTCTAAAGTAGAGCTTAAGAGCAGAAGTTTTGGGCTTAGGATGTAGCTCAGTGGTAGACAACTTGCCTAGCATGTGCAATTTTGGACTTTATTTGCTGTGTGGCCTTGGACTTTTTACTTAAAATTCCAGTGGTTCAATTTCTTTATAAAATTGTCACAATAATACCATTCTAATACAGTGGTGAGAAATAATAGATATTAGGAGTTAAATATAATGTCAGACAGAGTTAAATTTTTACTATGACCAATATTAGAAAATAAATTCTTTGAGAAAGTGTCAGAAGTTTTATACCTTTCAATTTCTATTGGTTCTAACATGCTACTCATATCAGAAGTGATTTTTATTATTAAATACCTGTTGAATAGAGAATGGAAAGTGGAGAATGACACTATAAATATATATTTCTTTAGTTGTTGATGGACCTTTATTTAATTTATTTTATTTTATATGCGGTGCTGAAAAATCAAAAACCCAGTGCCTCACACATACTAGGCAAGTGCTTTAGCACTGAGCTAGAACCCCAGCCCCTAGTTTTCCTAAATCTTAAGCAGAGCAAATATCTAGCACAAGTGGATGAAAAATTATGCTTCATCATTAAGGGTTTGACAAATCACAGAAATAATATATACCAAGATCTTAAAATATATCACCTACAGGAATAAAAGCTCCTAAGTCTTCCACATAACCTGGGTGCTCCTTAAGCCATTTTTCTAAATCCTTTCTCTTCGGTGCATCATCTCCTGCAAGTCTTGTCCCATCTTTAAGATTAATAACTGGAACTGGACTTTCTGTATCAGGAATTCCTTGAGGTTGAGTATATGATAGTGTTGGATTTATCCCTGTGGAAATCTGTGAGGTGGTTAAACCTAAAGTAACCTGCAGAAAAACACCAAATGTAAATTTATTTCCATGCTTCAATGAAGTAGTTCTTTCTTTTTTTGGTTCTTTTTAGTTATACATGATAGTAGAATCCAATTTGATATTATTATACAAGCACAGAATATATTTTATTCTAGTTAGGATCCCATACTTGTGAATGTATATGATAGTAGGATTCACTGTGATGTTTTCACATATGGACATGGGAGTTGTTCTTTATTGAAGGGAAAAAAGTTCTTGCATTAAATTCTGCTAAATTTTAATCTTAAGATTTTCATGAATCTTATCCAATGTCAGATTCTACTAATAATACAAAATCTGAAAATGCATAGTACACTTCTAATTTTTTATTAACATTATATTTGTAAAATCACATAAGTACAATGTGTATATTTATGGGTTAGAATTTTGAACTCAAGTATCAGTAATTTTTAGTTACTTTACTTACATGATTAGGTGGTTTATTTCTGTTAAAAAAGAGGATGTCAACACCTTCTACATTCTTCCTCCTTCCACGCCTTTTTTTGACTACAGGCTGGTTGTCTAATATCACTCCATTGGCACCAATTGTTGATTGAATGGAAGTTCCTAATTAAACACACAATTAAATCAAATTAAACACCAAAATAGAGATAAAATTTTACTTCTTAAACAAAGTAAAAGTAATCAGTTTTCTAAATTTATATGGAAGTTTAATTCTTATTTTATATATCATAAATCAAGCAATTCTTGAAATAAAACATCACTACTGCCTCTACACCCTAGGGCTGGGGATATAGCTCAGTTGGAGTGCTTGCCTCACATGACAAGGCCCTGGGTTCAATGCCCAGCACTACAAAAAAAAATCACCCCTCCAAGTTTTAAACTTGGAGGTGTCTAACAGGCTTCTTTGAATTTTTGACTTGTCTTCTCTTTTTGAGTTGGAAGCGTGCCTTTCTCCTGTTCAAGACAAACCCTCTCAAACCCATTAATTCCTACAGTTTCTAAAAGCTTATTTTTAAAATTACTCATTTCTATTTTCTTCAGATTCTCCTTCTCAACTCAAAAATATGGCCAATACAAACATAAAATTAACTTCTTCAAGTCTTTGTAACTCCAAAACTTTTTAACTGAACTATATTGTGCTGCTTCTTAATAAAGGCACTAATTTATTTCTCAATTTCCCATTGTTAATTCCTGCTCCAACCTACTTAAGACATTTTCTTTAGGATCATCAGTAAAGTTTTAGTTATCAAATTAAAGTTGACCTTCCTCATTTTAGTAAGCACTTAATAGTTATATTTGTAAGAGGTATGAAATAGTTCCATTCATTTACTTTTTAAATAAATACCTAATAAGTAGCCATGCATTAGTGAAAAATGTATTTTCAATCATTAAGGAGAATTTTTTGAGAAGTTCTATGTTTTTGTGAAAAAGTGTAGCCCTTTGTCTAGCTCTGTAACCTTATAAAAAGTTCCTTAAGGGGCAGGGGCGGTGGCTCAGCGGTAGCGCACTGGCCTGGCATGTGTGAAGCACTGGGTTCGATTCTCAGTACCACGTATAAATATATAACATAAAGGTCTATCAACAACTTAAAAAAAAAAAACTTCCTTAATTCATATGGTAAGGAATAACTAATTACAATTAAAAATAATTTATATATGTGAAAGTACTAAAATGGGACAAAACACTATGGAAAAAAGGATTTTATTATATCCGTAATAAAATTTATCAAATTATATTAACATAATATTATAAATGATTTCAAATATTTTTACTATAGTATATATTTAGCTTTAAAAACAATAATCTTCCTACTACTTTTAAAAATGCCATTATATTTCATAAGAACATCTCATGGCTTTCTATCCTAATACTTTTAAACTTTCTAAAACTTCTCATTTTAACTTCTACCAATCCCTATTAATTTTGTGACTTAGGTGTTTTGCTTTGAATTTGTGATCCCCATTCCTCAGCCTCCCACATAGCTGTGACTATAGGTAGGTTTGGTGGCTTATGTGTTTGTTTTTGAATTCACAATATAATTCAATATTGAATGAACTACTTTGCATCAATCCTATTTCTACACGAGCAACTCTGAACCACTGCCCTAGAGCTTAATCACTGATAATTTTTGAAACACAGATTCACATTTCATAAGCAGGCTGTAATCTTTTCTGTCTTTTGGCACCAAGGAATGAACCCAGGGCCACTTAACCACTGAACCATATCCCAATCCCTTTTTAAAATTTTGAGATAGAGTCCAAGTTGCTTAAGGTTTCTCTAAATTCCTGAGGCTGACTTTGAAGTTGTGATCCTCCTGCCTAAAGCTCCCTTGCCACTGGGATTACAGATGTATGCTACCATGCCCAGCATAAATGCCCTTGTTTTAAAATGTATTACCTAATATTTAATGTACAAGTGTAGTCTACCAAGCAATGAAAGGGAGTGAATTACTTTTTTCTCCTTTTCCTTTAGTGCTACCTGTGTACTACATAAAAGTACCTACTGTAATTATCAATAAAAAACATCTGTACACACCAAAGCATTCATTTATAAAAATATTCTATATGGCCAAATCTTTGTTTTAATTACATATTAACACGACTTATTTCTGATGAGGATTTTAATAAATATTTTCAATGCATTTTAAGCTAGAATTTAAAAATGAAAATTTAACTTTATAAAGTCTTTGTTGTCTTTACTTTAGATCTAACAATAACAATATTTAAAAAGCCTCTTTCTATTGAATACCTACTATGAGCCAGATATTGGAGTGCATTTTACAAATGCTATTGCTATCTTAAATCATCAAAAACAGAATGAAAACACAGAAGTATTATTAAGTCTGTTTTATAAATGAGATCAGAAGCATTACGTCATTTGCTCAATGTCACAAGAGTTAATAAAAGACAGAATTCAACCACAGGTTGCTTAGCTCTGTCATCATTTATCTGCTACTCCACATAGTTTCTGGAATGAGTACTTTAGTTTTGTCTTCTTGTTGTAACCTGTGCTATTTTACTTTCTTTCATGAATTAAGTTATATTTCACTTGGTGTGTTTATTTAGGCTTTCAAATAAAATTCAAAAGGTAATCACAAGAATAAAAAATGTACAGCCTTTTGAAAATTAAAAATTTCAATAAAAGCATTTGCTAAGCATCCAATTATAGACTCTGGGAGTACCTAATTTTAACATCTATGTAGTATCTAATTGTACGCCATGCTCTTTAGTAGCCACGTTATTAATGTAATCTACTCAACAGTGCAACCTCTTTCGTATTCCTGTTAATCATTTCACAAATAAGAACAGGCTCAAAAATGTTAAAGCTTTCCAAAAAGTCATGTCAAAAAGACAGATTCCAGATTTTCATATATACAATATATATGAATATATATATACAAATATATATATATACACAATATATATATACAAATATATATATATATACAAATATATATATATATATACAAATATATATATATATATATATATACAAATATATATATATATATATATATATACAAATATATATATACAAATATATATATACAAATATATATATACAAAGACAGATGAGGGCTGGGGCTGTAACTCAGTGGTGAAGCGCTTGCCTTTCAAGTGTGAGGCACTGGGTTTGATCCTCAGAACATAAAAATAAATAAAGAGGGGCTGGGGTTGTGGCTCATCGGTAGACCACTTGCCTAGCACATGCGAAGCACTGGATTCAATTCTCAGCACTACATAAAAATAAATAAGTAAAATAAAGGTATTATGTCCAACTACAAATAAAAAATAAATTAAAAAAGAAAATAAATAAAGAGGTTGTGTCCATTTATAGCTAAAAAAAGGATGATATAATACTTAATAATAATTCTATATAGTGTCAACCTATTGTATAGTTGCAAAAGCAATGCTCCTATTGATACTATTAAAAACTTTAAAGAATTACTTATAGGTGAAGCCTATATAATATTCAACAGTAATATCAATAAAATGTACAGATGATAGAGTCAATCTGTACATTTATAGTGGAGTCATCAAGATAAGGGTTGTGATATTATTAAAGTCCATTTAGGTTAGACAAAAGCACACTTTTATCATCCCATCCATTCCCATTTTCTAGTGAAAAAGAAACGCCTTAATAATAGAACTCTAATTGTATAAAAACGGATGCTTGACAAAGCTAAACTAATTTAAAATTAAAAAGTGATAGTATCAGCAACTGGGAATAGCAATAAATTCAACATAACATTTATAAAAAAGCCTTGTTTTCCTAAAATGTAGGAACTCCATACACCATGCAAATACTGTAGTTCTGGAATGCTTCCAAGTATTCTGTAACACTGAAATAGAGTTCTTAGCCTTATATAATGAAGGTATAAAGAAATTCAACTCATTTCTTTGCTATAACTGAAATTAGAATTTTGGGAGATTAGTATGTGAGACTCAGTTGATCTGCAATGTCATTCTCAATTCTCAAAAACTTTACAAAGGACACAGGCAAAGCACAATTAGGTCAGGATAGAAACAATGTCTTTAGTACCTATAGAGCACAGGGCACCTAGTACCACTTACATACTCAGTAAATACTTATTGTTTCTATTTACCAAAATTTTAGAAGAAATATTACAGACATAAAGACAAGGTTCACTCTATACTGCTTATAAAGGCAGTATCTTTGAAAAGAACTGACAGGAGGTAAATTTACTTTCAAATAAAAAAGAAGTTTCTGACAATTAGAGCTGCCTAACAGTCAAAACAGTTTAAAATAGTAATAATCTTAGTCCTACAAGAATTGCATGAGGATAAAACTTCTGGGGATTAGTCATAACTCATTCCTGTATACTACAGTTATCTGGATTATTACTATTTTTGAAACTTTTAAACTTTCTAAAATTTCTCATTTTAATTTCTACCAATCACTATTAACTTTGTGACTTAGATGTTTTGCTTTTAATTTATGATCCCCATGCCTCAGCCTCCCAAGTAGCTGTGACTACAGGTAGGTTTGATGGTTTAGGTGTTGGTTTTTGAATTCACAATATACTTCAATATTGAAATGCTATTTAAACTTTATGTGTATGAAGTAATTTTACAAAAATGATGTCTTCAGCTGGACATGATGTGGCACATGCCTGTAATCCCAGCAGCTCTGAAGGCTAAGGCAGGAGGAGTTCCAAACCAGTCTTTAGCAACTTACTGAAGCCTTAAGCAATGTAGTGAGACCCTGTCTCAAAAAAATAAAAAGGGCTGGGGATGTGGCTAAGTGGTTATGCATTCCTGGTACAAAAAGAGAGTCTTCACCAAAATATTCAAGCCTGCAAACTAAACTGACCTCTGTGATTTAAAATGTCATATTAAAAGCTCTATATTTATTAAAATTCAAGCTATAGTTATTACGTTATAGACTTAACACTGGTTCAGACATTAAAGGAAAAAAATGAATTTTTACTATGAGAATCATAAAAGAATTCTGAAATGGTAGGAAATATTTCATAATAAGAAAAATATTATATGCATTTCACCTGATACAGGCATAGATTTTGGAAAATTGACGAGGCTTGTCTCTGACGCACTTTGAAGTTCCCGAAGTCGAGTCAGGTACTGCTGCTGCCCCAGAGCACCATCTTCACTATCAAATGGTCTTTTTTGGGCAAGCCCTTGCTTCTGAAATGTCAACTTCAAACCACCTTCCTGTTTAAAAAGACACCATTATTAAAACAGAAAATGTTAACAAAAATCTTATTGTAGGATAGTAAAAGAAAATTTTTACTTAGAAAAAGTAAAATAGTGGGCTGGGGTTATGGCTTGGTGGTAGAACACTTGCCTAGCACGTGGGAGGCACTGGGTTCAATCCTCAGCACCACATAAAAATAAATAAAATAAAGGTATTGTGTCCAACTACAACTAGAAAATAAATATTTAAAAAAAAGTGAAGTAAAACCCTGAAACATAAGTGAAGTTCCCATCTTCTTTATAAATCAATTGAATAAAAAATATCTACAATGAATCATTTCTATCTTAAGTGAAAAAAATTCATGTACCATATACTTTTCAAAGCAAAACAGTACTAGTACATTTTCAGCTTTAATCATACATCTCTAGGTACATTATTCATAATAACACACAGATGATGTTACCTATATTTTAGATACCTAGTAATCAACCAAGATTCAAAAATTCTATTAAAATAAACAGTATAATAACAGGACATGCTAAATGTTTAAAAGAGGAAGTACAGTTATATATTAAAAAAAAAAAATCAAAACAGAAATTGTCACACTGTTTAAGAAAGCATCTTGATCAGCAGAACAATTTTCAGAAGTATAAGGAGAGAAACATATTTAATGATGATCCCTCTAGTATTCAAGTTTAATAACCTGGATATCAAAAAAGAAAATGCAAATACCAGAAGACAAGTATGTGAAGAAAGGAAGAGTTAAGAGCAGGCAGCCATTTGCAGGAAAAGCATGCTGCACACCGCAATCGCAATCAGGCCCTAGGGCAATAAAAATACACATACGTCTTTGATTTTCACTGTAAACTCCTTTTCTCGTACATGCTTCTTCACCTTTGACATCTGTGTTGACTGATCATGTTCTTCTTTGACACCAGCACCTGGGGGAGTGGGAACACTGGGCTCGCTATATTCTGCAGCTGCTCCGGGGCTGTCCAGTAGTTTTGTGGTATAGAAAGAAGCCACTGTGTTAGCATCATAACTTCTTCTAGCAGAAGGCCACTTCCCTTTCAGAACTGTTTGACAAATACTGTCCAGCCGGTTGATCATCACACGATCCTAGAAAAGTGTGCAACATCAAAGGATAGTTTTAATAATTAGGCCAAGGGCAGGGGCTGGGGCTCAGTGGTAGAGCTTGCCTAGCATGTGTGAAGCTCTAGGTTCAATCCTCAGCACCACATAAATAAACTAAATAAATGAAGGTACTGTGTCCACCTACAACTAAAAATAATAATAATAATAATTTTAAAATAATAAAGGACAAACTTTTGGAGATCCAACTCATTCCCTAAAGTTGAGGATTTCTGTACTAGTCTTGTAACATAATAGATAGAGTTCCCCCATTTTTAATCCAGTCTTAGCTGCTTTTTACCACTGATACTTCATGTACTTAAATGAACTTTCTTTTAAAGGTCAGAATTGGCTGTAATGAATTTCTTTAAAGCATCTCAGTTGAAAGCATGTATTAACTTGAATATAAGGATTCATTATCTTTTACTCTAAACATGTTTGGGGTACCAGGGATTGAAACCAGTGATGCTTAATCACTGAGCCACATCCCCAAACTTTTTTTTTTTTTAAACTTGCTAAGTTTCTTAGGGCCTCACACCAAGTTACTGAGGCTGGTTTTGAACTTGCAATCCTCCAGCCTCAGCCTCCCAAGCCACTGGGATTACAGGTGTGTGCCACCATGCCAAGCTACTCTAAACATTTTAAAGTTATGTTGAGAAGCATACACATTAAAGTAGAACTAATGTAATGGATGGATATGACATATATATTGATGCTAATGCCAAAATGTCATTCCACATTTTACAATTACTTATTTTTTCACATAATAAGAAAATACCAATATAGAAAATACTATATAGCAACATAGAAAACTGCTAAAACATCAATAAATCATTCCTTTACCTTTGGCCAATATGAAGCTGCCAGCATGTATCCACCCTGTAAGAAGTAAGCAGATTCTGGTGTCCCATTGTTTATTTGGAAACTATCCTGGGTCTCATCCTGGGTAGTGCTCAGTGATGCAACACTTTCTTCATCATAGGCTTTCATGTGAGGGGTACTTTCTGCTAAGAATAATTATAATCATTTAAAAATGACTGCACAAGACAATTTTATATGCACTTATTTTTATTTTTTTGCAATGCTGGGGATCAAACTCAGGGTTTTATGCATGCTAGCAAGTGTTCTACAACTGAGCTACATTCCCAATCTCTTCATATATGCTTTCACAAATCTAATATTCAGAGATATTTGAAAATGAAAAAGTAAAAATAAATGGTAGAAAAAAATGGTTTTTATAAAAAAGGAAAAATTCACCTAGATTACAGTAAAGTAACCATTACTTTTAGACTGACTTCTGATTGGAAGACTTTATCTGGATTGAGAGAAATACAAATACTTGATGGGTGTACCATAATTGTTATTCTTTGTGGTAACCCTGAATGTTATGCCTAAGGAGTAGTTATAAGAGATTCTGGTTCCTGTAGGGTAGGAGGCTCTTTAAGTTAGAGTGGATCTAGCACATGCTTAGTGTTGACTCATTTTCCTGAGCCTGAAAGATACTTGCAAAGATACTTGCAGAGGAGAACCACTTAACACTACCCTGAAGACAAGCTGTAGGTCTTATCTTATATCCTTCTGAGTAGACAGGTGTCAAGTATGAGCCATTATACTCTTATTTGCCTATTTAAGATTCCTGGTAATTGTTATGCAACATTAACTTTTGTTTGCTAACTGATCAACTTGTTCCAGGGGAAAACGTACTACCAAATGTAAGGCAATTTACTGTGTAAAACTTCTAATTTTTTCAGACTAATCTGTTTTGCAATGTCTTGCATACTGATTAGGGAACATATACCAGTAGTTCTAGTTTCGTTTTCAACACAATGAATTTCTAGGAAAAGCTGTATGCATAAAATTTGAGCTAAGAATTTTAAGCATGCTTAAGTTATCTAAATCAAATTTTCATTTTCCCTTGAAAAGTTCTCTTAAAAATAGTGAAATTACTTTATGCATATACCTCGCTTTTGGACTTCCTCTTCTTCACTGTCACTTTCTTCTGATGAAGATGAAGAGGATGAGGAGGAGGAAGAGGAGGAGGAAGATGAAGATGATGCTGACGAACATGATGAGGATGAAGAAGAACTAGAGCCTGATCGAGAATGGGAACAAGAAGAGGAGGAAGACGAAGAAGATGATGATCTGGAAGAACAGGATGATCTCTCAGAATCAGAATCAGAATCAGAACTAGATTCTGATCCTCTTTTGTGGACTCTCTGTTTCTTAGAAGCTGGGTTTGGAGTTAGGGGTTCTGTTCTGGCTGCAACCATGCGTCTGTCTGTTTCAACTTTTCCACCAGATTTCTGGTCTCCAGTAGCCTGTGATAAAACACCATTCTTTGGACTTACAGGCTCAGACTTTATTAGTGTCCTGGTTTCCACAGAAGACATAGATTCTTCTTCAGAAGACTGAGGCTCTTCTTTAAGGGTTTCACTTTTAACTTTCATATCCTCTAGAATAATACCTTTAGCATCTAGAAGCCTAGGTAAAGAGGTAAGAGGAGAAGTGGAAAGTGCTACTTGGTATTGCTGTAAAAGTGGGGTAGACGTCCTTGAATGAGTCATCTTACTTTGACTGTAGTTCCTTTGAGCTGCCATAAATGAGAGCTCAGGATCACGAAGAATATGATAATCTGTTCGGCTGACCCCATGTTTAGCAGCGCCAATAAGCAAATCTCTATCATGAGGGCCACATTCCCACCAGACTGGCAAGTCTGGATTTGGATGGCAAAGCTTCAAGCGTTCAAACAACTGTGGATGTCGAAGGGCCTGCTCCCGTACTTTCCTTAGAAGTTCAATGCGATACAAAGTCCTAGAAGCCCGTTCTTCTGTGATTGGTTGGATAAAAATATTTGGATCTACCAATTCTGCATTGAAACAAAGACAAAAATTTTAACTTCAAAAATACTTTATTAGAGACTTAAAAGAAATAACATAATGTCTAAAACACATCTCTACTCAGTATCATTGTACAATTTCCAAAATTTCTTTTTAATATTTTTACATAAGAAAATAAATTTTAAAAATAATTAATAAAAAATATGAAAGATTAGTCAGGTGTGATGGAACATGCCTGTAATTCCAGTGACTTGGGAGGCTGAGGCAGGAGGATCACAAGTTTGAGGACAGCCTTAAGAATTTAGTGAGGCCCTAAGCAAATTAGCAAGATCTTGTCTCAAGAAAGAAAAAAAGGAAGGAAGGAAAAGGAAAGGAGACTGGGGATGTGGCTCAGTGGTAAAGCACCCCTGGGTTCAATCCCTAGTAAAATAAATAAATAGGGCTGGGGATGTAGCTCAGTTGGTAGAGTGCTTGCCTCATATGTACAGGGACCTGGGTTCAATCACCAGTATCTAAATAAATCAATAAAAAAACACAAAGTACAGATCTTCTAAAATAACTAAAAAGTAAGACTATTTTTGAAGTATGCTAATTAACTAGAAATTTACTTTTAAGAAATTCCCTATAAACTGATCAAGAGGAAAAACATTTGTTTAAACTCACTTAAAATACAAAATAGAGGAGATGGGATTGTGGCTCAGCAATAGAGTGCTCGCCTAGCATGGGCGGGACCCGGGTTTGATTCTCAGCACCACATTAAAAAAAATAAAGGCATTGTGTCCATCTCTCTCTCTCTCCTTTAAAAAAAAAAACACAAAAATAGAGGACTGGGGTTGTGGTTCAGCGGTAGAGTGCTCACCTAGTGTGTGTGAGGCACCGTGCTCCTCAGTACCATATATAAATAAATAAAAATAAGGTATGTGTCCAACTTAAAAAAAAAAAATGGCATCTTAAACTGCACAAGTAACTTAGGGCATCACAGTGAACTCATAGGAGAACCAAGGAATTTTTCAAATTGAGAGAAACACAAGCATATCTGCCAAATACCATACAAACTACCAGCTGGAGGTAGTTCACTTTCAACATTAGATTATGATCCATTACTTTTGAAGAGGTCATATATTTGTGAATCTAGGTTACTAGTATTTAGCAAGCACTTAAAAATATTGCAGGGACCAACCTAGGGAGCTCCTAATGGCCAAATTTGGAATAATTTCAGCTAAAAAATTGGATTATAACCTATAGAATAAAATAAAATTTCATGAATTCATATTGATAGGAATGAGTAATTGATTAAATAGAGAAGGAGAAGAAACAGTTCTTCCTTGAAGCAGAATTCTATAAAAAAACTGTTACAGATAAGATTTAGTATCTGACAGATACTAAAATCAATGGGTGACAATTTGAGGAGAAATTGAATTTTTGAGACTCCTCAAGATATTTGTTAACTATAGGGGCAAAAATATAGTGGAAAAACACATCATAAACTATCTAAACAATTAAAATCAACATCATCAGTAATAAGAGACTGACATCTTGAACTACATGAAACTACATTGTGAGAAAGACAAATAATTTCTGTTACTCCAGCTTAAAATACACTATCTCAATCCAATCATGTGAAAACACAAGACAAACCCAAATCAAAGGATATATGGCAAAATAATTATTCAATGTTTTTCAAGGTACCAAGATAAAAATTACTAACAACCTGTTACAAACTATAGGAGGTTAAGGAAAAAGAACAACCAATTACAATGTGGAATCCTGAAACAAAAATGTACACTAGTGAAAAAACTGGTAAAATTCAATCAACAATAGTCAGCCTCCTACATTCATGGATTCTGCATCCATGGACTCAACTAACATTGGATGGAAAATAAAAAACTTGTGTCTGTACTAAACATGTATGGACTTTTCTGCCCTAAACAATACAACTATTTGCATAGTATTTATATTGTATTAGGTATTAAAAGGAATCTAGACATGATTCAAACTCTAGGAGAATATATATAGGTTATATGTAAATACTGCCCAATTTATTTAAGGACTTGAGCATCCTTGGGTTTTAATATTCTCTGATGTCCTAGAACCAATCCCATGTGTATAATGGAGTTACGCTAACATTAATTTCCTGGTCTGATGATTATAATTAGTTAGGTTAAGATTTTAACATTGGGAGAGGCAGGGTGAGAAATATATGCAAACTTGTTGTTTATTTATTTATTTATTTTTGCAACTTGTCTGTAAGTCTAAACGTAATTCAAAACAAAAGCAACACTGTATTAAAAAAAAATCAAGGAAATATTGGTACCGACTACAATCACAATTTGAGAATTTATATAGTACCCCAAAGGTACATAAATCCTATTAGGAGATAATTGTGGACATTTAAGAAATAAATATAAATACTTAATTTTTTTTTCAGTATTTGCTATTTGTTTTCAAATAATTACTAGATCACTAGGACATAACAGACCTGAAAGTATAATGAAACCTACTTTTAACAGACCTGAAAGTATAATGAAACCTACTTGCAGCAGCTAGTATTTGGGTAATCAAGTGATTAGCTACTGGATAGACTGACAAAAACATTTGTAAGAAAATAAATTAAGAGGCTGGAGTTGTGGCTCAATGGTACAGCACTTGCCTGGCATGTGTGAGGCCCTGGGTTCAATCCTTAGCACCACATATAAACAAACAAACAAACAAACAAACAAATAAACAAATAAAAATAAAAGATCCATTTAAATAAAAGAAAATTAAAATAAGAAACATGTGAGCCACTGGGTTAAATCCTGAGTATCACACCATAAATAAACAAACAAACAAATAAATAAATAAAATGAATATGTGTCCATCTACAACTAAAAATATTTGTGTATACCCACATGTATACACATATAGTTTGTGTGTGCACATAAACACACATACGAAAACCTACATAGAATTTATGTCTTTTATAAAAACACACATGCACACACACACACACACACACACACATGAATGATATGGCTCACACAAGGGACAAGAGAGGTCAAACTACAAAATAAATTTTGTGTGTGCATCTATACTTTTGCAATACTGGGGATCAAATCCAAGGCCTTGCCCATGTTAGTGGTCTACCACTGAGTCATACTTTCAGCCCCACCACTTAAATAATAGTCAATAAAAAAAAATGGAGACAGGGTTGGGGTTGTGGCTCAGGGATAGAGCACTTGCTAGCACATGCAAAGCCCTGGGTTCCTTCCTCAGCACTAAAAAAAAAAATCAATCAATTAAAAAAAAGGTAATGTGAAAAAAAAAAAGAGAGAAAACTGCTCATACTGAGCATTATTGACAAGAACTGCTACAGGATGAGAATGAGTTATTTCTCTGGGCTTTGAAGACGCTAAAATTCATTCCAGAATAGTTCCTTAACTAAGCTTAATTCATTATCTTTTTTTTTTTTTTAAGATAGCCCTAAGTGGAGATCATATACAAAAATTCTTTAAAATGTCTCACAAGACAGGGCTTCATTTCTTGAAAAATTATTCAGATAAATAATTCCTTTAGCAAAGTTTCTAAAATATGGACTAAAGACATAGGTTAGTTCTGTTTAGCAAAATCTATCCTTTACCTTCCACTCATTCCTAATCATAAATCTGTGGTCAAATGTGAAATATCTTAAAATTAAGTATTTTTTTATTCTCTTTAGAGACAAATTTTAATAGTATGATTAAGAAATGGAGGATCTTTAAGCATAGGTTATTTAAAATTCTGAAATATTTCTGAATTTTAGTGATTTTGCTTCTTTAACCAAAACAAGGGGGAAAATTTATACATACCTTCTTTGGAAGGAAGACGACAAACCCTCCGACACATGGACATGAATGCATACAAATATTTCTCCAAACTTTCATCAGTTTTCTTATGTAACCTAGCCATAGCTCTAAATTTTGTCCAATCAAATTGGCCTCGATCAGGGTCAAAAACAACTCCAAATGTAGATACAACTCGATAAAAGTCAGCTTCTTCTCTTCTGGTCCATCTATTTTGATTCAGATTAAAGTAAAAACCACATTGGTCAATATACATTATTACTGAAATGTAATGGCTATCACACAAACTTCAAACATTTCTAGTACTTAACACTTTATTTTTGTTACTGAGGATTGAACCCAGGGGAATTCAATCACTGAACCACATCGCTGGGCCTTTTTATATTTTATTTTGAGACAGGGTCTTGCTAAATTCCTTAGGGCCTTGCCAAGTTGCTGAGGCAGGCTTTGAACTGGTGATCCTTCTGCCTCAGCCTTCCAAACTGCTGGGATTACAGGCACTCACCACAATACCCAGCAGTACCTAACACTTTAAAACACACTTTTTATGGCAGGGAGGGGCTTACGGGGGAACGAATCCAGGATCATTCCACCTCTGAGCTACTTACACAGTCCTTTAAAAAAAAAAAAATTGAGGCAGGGTGTTGCTAAGTTGCCAAGGTTGGCCTTAAACTTATGATCCTCCTGCCTCAACTTCTTAAATTCCTGGGATTATAGGCATGTACCACCATGCCCAGCTATTTTCAACCATGTTTATAGTGTAAGGTAGTATTTATTATTGTATGAGTTAAATAAATAAGGAATTTTAGGAGGGGACAAGTAATGAAAGGATCAGTTCAGACATGAACAATTAAGAAAAACACCACTGAGTAGGTGGCATTTCACAAGGTAATATGGGACAAGAATAAGATGGGGAGCGGTGTTAGTAAGATAGTATGGAAAAAGCAAAGTATAAAGTACATTATTTTGTTGGGATGATGAGGATATGGCTCATACACGCGACAAAGCAAGAGAAAGCGGGGTCAAATAATGAAATGCTTTAAATGCCTGGCTTAATAACCTCTTTTTAGGTAACATAACCTAAAAAGGGTAATGTTATCATCATAAATCACAGATCTCCAAACTTTAGTACCTCCATTTATAAAAACTTTTCCTTGCTTAACTCACTGAGTTGTTAGTGAAAAAAAGCATATGACAAAGAACTTAGAAATATATTAATGAGCCATTTTTTATCATAGTTATACATTAATGACAATGTAAAAATAAAAACATCAAGTCTAGGAAGCCAATCAACTCATATGAACCTTAGACCTGAGTGATAAGAACAGGGATGGAATAGGAATGGAGTGGGGGCAGTGGTAAGCACCTGTAATCATAGACTCAGGAGGCTAAGGCAGGAGGAACACAAGTTCAAGGCCAGCCTTAGCAACTTAGCAAGGCTCTAAACAAGTTAGTGAGAACCTATCTCAAAATAAAAAATAAAGGGGCTGGGATTGTGGCTCAGTGGTAGAGTGCTTGCCTGGCACATGCGAGACCCTGGGTTTGATCTTCAGCACCACATAAAAATGAATAAAATAAAGGTATTGTGTCCAACTACATCTAAAAAATAAATATTTAAAAAAATGAAAAATAAAAAGGGCTGGGGATGTGGCTTAGTGACTAAGTGACTCTGAGTTCAATCATTAGTACAAATAAAAACAACAACAACAAAAAATTGGGGTACTAAGTTAAGACTAGGTAATACATTCTGGTAAAAGGAATTATATTGAGAAAAGATAGAAATGAATTGAAGCCTAACTGAAAAGAACTTTGAATTTAGGCTTAAAAATATAAGATTTCATATCTATTTTAAACAAGGAGCCACTGAACACCAAGATAAAACTATTTATTATTTTAGGTAGACTAATATGGATCCAACAAACCGAGGGAAAATGTGTACAATATATTAATGATGGCCATAAATTGTTTGTTTGCATTGAGACATGGAATCTATTTCCTTTCCCTTACATCTGGGCTGGCCCTGTGACATTTTTGACCAAGACAAAGTGGCAGAAGTGACATTATATAATTGTTGAGACTGGGTCTTAAGAAATCAGCAGCAACTGGCTTTGCTACTTTCTTGTTTGAAATGATTTGTCTTACAATTAGGGTTCCCAGCTGGCAACTAGCACCAACTGCCAGCTATGTGAGTGAGTGAGGTCAATCTTCCATCTATTTCAGAACCCCAGCCTATGCTTGCATACAAAATAGATGAAACACTTGGTTAACTCAAACAATCAAAAGAAATAAATGAATACTATTTCAACATGTTTTAGGATAGTCTGTTATACATTGGATAACTTGAATAATATATTTACAAAGGTAATATTTAAAACTTAAGCTAGGATAGCTAAAATCTTAGGTTTCATACAGTGATTTATGTTCCAGAGAATATCCTATAAACCAGGTTTAACAAGGAGGCTAGTGTACTGATTAACATTGCTATTCTTTTCCATGCACTCTTTTTCTAAATAAGTTGGAAACTTTTGGAATAAGAGAAGTTTGCCTGTCTTCTTTACAAGGTCTCTTGCATTTTCTTTTCATTAACACCAGTAGTTTCTAAGGACACATTCTTGTATGAATTAGAGGTGAACTTGCTTTCCATACATTCTTACATTCTGTAATTGTCTTAATATAAAATAAGAAAACAGAATTTTATTTCACACAATTTTAACTTCTGTTGTATTGATAGTTTTATTCTTGGGTTTGCTCTGCATCTCCTTTTAAAAAATAACTCAATGTTCCTAAAATGAAAAGAGTGATTAAATATGAAGTATGGCTAATAACTATAAGATGCAATAATCTTTATTAGTTTTATCATAATTCTTCATATATAAGTGAGTATATTGCAAAAAAACTTTACTTTGATCAGTTAGCAAGATAATCACATCCTAACAGGCTTCAGAATAAACAAATATATTTCGATACTATATTAAATACTTAGGGGCTAGGGGCATAGTTCAATGACAGAGCACTCTAATCTAGAATGTATGACTTCTTGCATATATCCCCTTAAAAAAAATTAGTGCTATTATCTTACCTCTGTTGTCTTTCTATCTTGGCTGCCATTTTAGGATTAAGAGTGGCTTCATCATAAAGAGGATGCATTACACTGGCAGGCACTGAGAAGGTTGGCTGTATCTGCTGGATTTGTCTGTTTTTATTAGTACGCTGATATGCAGTGATGAGTCGTCTCAACCGTGTGGTTAAAGCTGACTGAGTAGGCCAATAAATTTTATCACCCTCCATCAGTTGACCATCTATATTTAAATTCATATTAAATTAATCTCAATTTAATTAGAAACAAAACATTTTTAGTTATTGGGAGGAATATACACCTTAGAAATTCATTATGATAATGTTGTAGCTTTTAAGATTTTCTTTACGTAATAAATATAGGATCTAATACTTTGCTTACAGGTATAATATTACAATAATGCCATAATTAATGTTTACCTGTTCACATTAAGCAACCCCACTTTCTTAGCTGAACTATAGGAGGCAGAGGCATGGATTTCCAGGGAGGGATAAGCGTATTCCAGCAACAATTTGTTTCTTTCTTAATATTGGAAGGAAGTAGAAGCTTTGGATCATGCTCAGAAAAGCTTTGTAGAAACTTTTATACATAACTGGGAATGTGATGGTCATCATTATCCAAAGTATGTGTATAAAGACAAGAATTGGTATGAATATACTTTGTATACAATGAGAGACATGAAAAATTGTGCTCTATATGTGTAATATGAATTTAATGCATTCTGCTGTCATATAATTAAAAAATTAATTAAAAAACAATAAAAAAGGATGGTTCCTCATGTACATATGGAAAGCATAAGAAATTGAATGTATTGCTACATTAACACTTGATGATGTGTTGATAAAGTCTCCCATATAAGTTTATTAATAATCAAGCCATAGAATCACCAGTATCAATGCTACAGAAACCCAGTGACCCACTGAGTAAAGATGTGCAACAACAAAAAACATTGTTAAATTAAAAAATCAATGAATGTGGGGCTGGGGATGTGGCTCAAGTGGTAGTGCGCTCGCCTGGCATGCGGCCCGGGTTCGATCCTCAGCACCACATACAAACAAAGATGTTGTGTCCACCGAAAAATAAATAAATAAATATTAAAAAAAAAAAATCAATGAATGTATCTTATGATTACAAATATATTCAATAAAGAATTTACATACATAGCAACATTATAAAACTGGGATTGTTTATTGATCTCATAGTGTCATGAGAATGTGAAATTACAAAAATACAAAATAAAGAAGTAAATGCAACTTACCTCCATCTGCTATAACAAGATCTCCGGGTGAGGAAACATCATCCTTTAAAACAGAAAAAAATTGCCACAGGTAATTGGGTTAAGAGAATCAATCTTCTTTGTAATAGAGAATGTTTTTTGTAATAGAATAAATAATTAATTTAGCAAAAATAAAACTTGTAATACCTTATTCCCAATTCTCAGCCTGACACTCTAGACCAGTCACTGTTTGCTTAAGACTATTTACTTTTCTATTATTACTTTTAAAACAGTATTTTTCTCCTCTATTTTTCCAATTATGTCATAGGATTTATTGCTAATTTTTTTTCTCTGTGTACCAACTCTCAAAAAGTTTATTCATTTCCATATTTGACAACCTACAAATCCTTTCTTTTTTAGCCTTGAATAGTTTACTTGTACTGTAGTTCCAATTTTTGTCCATCATCAGAGCGTCTTCAATTAGGCAGCCTAACAATATATTATACTTAGTACTCTGGCAATCTATTTCAATGTCTATTAATTTCTATTATCATTTTAGAAAAGTCAGAAGTTAGAATTATCATAATTTCTGTGTAGAATGGCTCTTTGTTTCATTTCAGATTATGGCATCTCTTCTTCTTAATTAATTTGGTACCAGGGATTGAACCCAGTGGTGCTTAAGCATCAAGCCACCTCCCCAGCCATTTTTTTACATTTTATTTCAAGACAGGGCCTTGCTAAGCTTAGAGCCACATTAAGATGCTGAGGCTGGCTTTGAACTTGTGATCCTCCTGCTTCAGCCTCCAAAACTGCTAGGATTACAGGTGTGTGCCACTGCAACTGGCTGATCATGGCTTTAAAAAATTTTTTTTGAATTATTTATTATTTTTATGTGACTGGCCACATAGAGTCCTACACACCTCTCCAGTACCACTCACCTGGAGAAGTTGCCCTGGATGCCAGCTACTGTTTTCTCTCCCTTCCCAAACAGATCCAACTTGGACTGTAGCTGCACTGCCTCATAACAAGGAGATTCTGATGGTTTCTTTCTTTTTTCTTTTTGGTACTAAGGATTGAATGCAGAGGTACTTTACCACTACATGCCCAAACCTTTTTATTTTTTATTTTAAGGAAGGGTCTCACTAAGTTGGTTAGGGCCTTGCTAAATTGCTGAGGTTAGCCTTGAACTTGGGATCCTCCTGCCTCAAGCCTCCCAAGCTGCTGGGATTATAGGTATGCACCACTAAGCCCGGCTTGATGCTGGTGTTTTAAAACTTCTTTTGTTTGTCTTATTTGTAGAAACTCTAGGATGTTTTTATAGAGTGAATTTAGTTTCATTTATCTTGCAAAGACTCATTTTATTTCTTAAATCTGGGATTCATATCTTTCAAGAGCTGGAAATTTTTCAGATAATATACTTTCCATTGTGCTGGTTATTAATTAATCATCTCTCTTCTCAATATTTATTGCCTCTCTAAACTGTTTAAATATGTTTTCCTCTACTAGCCAGTATGATGTTAAGCTTTGTCAACAGAAGGAAGTAGAGAAATCACATAGGAGAAAAAGATTTTTCCTTTCTAGTTCTGGTGAGCTCAGCTCTCACCATATAAGATGCTTCCTGAGTGCCCACTTCCTGTAATTTGAGCAGTTTATTTAGCATCTACTGGCCCTAATTTTTTTCCCCCCAGCTACCTCTGACTTGGGCAGACTTACAACAAAGTATCCATACAACTTCCTTGGCAACCCTAGAGGGCAGATTTCCAGCAAGTGGGAACCAGTACAGCAGCATAACAACTTTTTTTTGCCATTCAGTGAGCCACAGTAATGTCCTCCCAACAAAGTCTAGGCCGAGGCTCTGGGTAGACGGGGCTCTACCTTGGATGCTCTACTTTAGTCCTAAGAGAGGAAGATGCTCCTTCAATTCATGATTCCTAAATTTCCTAGAATTCTCTTTTTAAAAATATTTTTTTTAGTTGTAGATGGACACAATACCTTTATTTATTTATATGTGGTGCTGAGGATTGAACCCAGTGCCTCATACGTGTGAGCAAGTGCTCTTTCACTGAGCCACAATCCTAGACCTCTTAGAGTTCTCTGTAACTTTCAGTATTATTCTTTCATTATTGCAATCACAAAATAATAAATAATTATTTACATTAAACTGTTTGAATTACTATGTGGTTTCTCTCTACTCCAGAATGAGCCATTGCACACCACTTTCAGAATTTCCTTAAATCTGTTTTACAAAGCATTTCTTCTCTCATGAGGTATATCTAATTTGTTTGTCTAACAAAATGCTTAACCTAGTCAGTGAGTTTTAAATGGAAATGACTACATTTCTCATTGTTACATGTATATACAATAATTTTTCACATATTCCTGTCTATTTCTTCACATATTCCTTGTCTATTTCTTGGGTCTGACTATGTTGCCTAGGCTGGCCTCAAACTTCCAGGGTAATCATTTCTCCTATGCAGCTGGAATTACAGGTATATGACACTGTACCTGGCTTTCCTAGTCTTTTAAAATCATCTTGTCTTTTATTTAGTTCCTGGTTCTTTCTTTATGGTGTTTAATCATTTAAAATTTTGCTTATTTTCTATTTCAATGGATGCATTATCAGAAATTCTCAAGACTCTAGAGGCTACAGTTGTGGCTCAGTGTAGTGATTTACTTAGCATGTGTGGAGCACTGGGTTTCATCCTCAGCACCACATAAAAAAATTTAAAAATTGGCTGGGGACGTGGCTCAAGCGGTAGCGCGCTCGCCTGGCATGCGTGCGGCCCGGGTTCAATCTTCAGCATCACATACAAAAAACAAAGATGTTGTATCCGCCGAAAACTGAAAAAATGAATATTAAAAATTCTCTCTCTCTAAAAAAAAAAAAAAAACCAAAACCAATAAATGATTGATATTTTAAAAAAATTAAAAATTAACAAATAAGATCAAGATTTAAAAAAAAGTTATTGCCTATAATCCCAGTGGCTCAGGTAGGAGGATTGTAAGTTCAAAGCCAGCCTCAGCAAAAGTGAGGCACTAAGCAACTCAGTGAGACCCTGTCTCTAAATAAAACAAAAAATAGGGCTGGGGATGTGGCTTAGCGGATGAGTGCCCCTGAGTTCATTACCCGGTAGACCCCCACCCCGGAAAAATTAAAAAAAAAAAAAAAAACAGTTGAAAAAATTCTCAGAACTCTAAACTTGTTCTTTGTAATATGTTAACATCTTTTATGGCAAACTTTTTTTTTTTTTTTTTTTTAGCAGGAAACAGTTTTATTTGGCTGCAGCCAGATCCAGAGGGTACAGCCTTTGCTGTAATCATCAATCCCCTGAACCCTGAGTTCAGGGAGTTTCAGAGATTTATACCCATCATGTAAGGGGAGGGGCTAAGAAGTTCTCAGTCTGCAGAAGTTCACATAAAAGCAGCTTTTTCTTTCACTGTTCTGGTCATTATGGCAAACTTTTCCTCATGTATTTTTTAAATGTTGGCTTCATCTTCAGGAATCATGTAATCTGCATTAAAGAAGTTGTTGCTTATGGAGTTGTTTTTCCTGCCCCTGCCCTGGCTCCTATATTGGGGATCAAAACTAGGGTCTGACACTTGCTAAACAAATGCTCTACTGCTGAGCAATACACCCAGCATTTTTCAAACAGGATGTTGCTAATTTATCCAGGTTGGCCTTAAATTTATGACCCTCCTGTTCCTCAACCTCCTGAGTAGCTAAGATTACAGGCATGTGTCACTGTACCTAGCTATGGACCTCCTGTTTATTTACATTCTTTTCTCGAGGGTTCCTGGATTAAGCAGATGAAGTAAAAGAACCAAACCATAAACCCATAAGAAGGTAGTCTTATGGTTATAAATTATTAATGGATATAATATTTTTTTTCCTACCCAGAACCCATGTTGAAATAAATTTCCCTGTTCTTATCTTGTGCTGTTTGTCCAAAAAATACTGGTCTTTGAGAGTCCAGACTTCATACAGTATTTTAGTTCACATTATAAATACACGCTGACATGAACCTTCTCTCTCATTCTCATATTTAATGTTCTTAGTAACCATGAGGAACATGATAAACTGAAGTAACATCTAGTCTTTTACCATACTCTCATAAATATTATAGAAATCCTCATCTTCTTCAACATCCTTTTCCCCATTCATGGATTATTTTCCTCCAATTCTTTTTCCTTTTGAAATTCTATGAATAGAACACTTATTAACTATGCTGTAGAGCTGCTTATAATTCCTCTAGGATCTATCCTCTATTTCAAATCACCTTATGTAGATATAGTTTCTCTTACTGTATGCCTTTAGCATTTAATTATTACTTTGTTTGGGAATTTTGGCCCTGGACACTGTTTATCCTAGCTCGAAGATGTGTAACATGTGGGCAAAATCCATAACAGCCACATGTCCAAATCAGCTTTTGTTTTGTCTAGGAGAGGAGATCAAACAAATTCAAAATAATTATTTGTGATGTTTGACAACTGAAGTTGATCACTTGCTTAGCTAATCTTCTGAGAAACAGAAGAATCATATATACAGAAAACATACAAAGGAAAAACTTGAAAGAAAAGCATAGAAGAGAAACCAAGGAATACCTAAAATGCAGAATTTTAAAATATGATCCAAAGCATACCTCTATATCATCTTTAAAGATGGCTGGGGCAGGCTTGTATTCTGGATCTTCCACATCCCTGTTAAAATTACAACAAATGCTATAATTATTTTAACAAATATGATTTCTATTTACAGAACAAACAAATGAAATTTCACTGGAAGAATCTGTTAGCTTAAGAATCGAAATGAAATCTGTTTTCTAGCTAAAGTAGGGCAAGCCATATCATAAATGCTACTATATGGCAAGTAAGAAAAGAGCTAGTTCCAATTTATTCTTATTCCCAATTCAATATTAAATGTATTCTGTTATTAACCTTGAAATGTCTCCTATTTTTCTCTTTTGGGGAGAATTGAAAGATGATGTAAGGCCTTATAACAGGGATAGTGAACAATTATCATCTTTCTCTGCAACTATTATATTCTTGCCATTCTTTTCCCCTCTTTTGTCCCTAGAATTTTATGGACTAGTGGCCATGATACACTACTAGAGTGAAAAACATAAAAAGACTCATCAAAGAAACAGGTATTGTAAGGAGAGATGGTGCAACCTGTCATCCCAGAGATTCAGGAGGCTGAGGCAAGAAGTTTTTGCAAGTTCAAGGCCAGCCCAAGCAACTTACCTAGACCCTCTCTTGAAATAAAACATAAAAAGAACTGGAGATATGCTTCTGTGTACAGCTCTCCTGAATTTAATCCCCAGTACCAAGTGGTTGGGGGGACAATTGTATGAGCTGGGGTACAGCTTAGTGATCAAGCATGTGTTTAGCATGCATAACATCCTGGGTTCAATCCTAGGCACCAAAACCAAAACAGGTCATGCAATCTGTTCCTTATCCTACTTTGTATGGTCAAGTACTAAAGTATTAATAGCTCTTTGAGATTTTGAACTTAAATTAATTATCTTATTTCTACATCATTTAAAGATAAACCTGACTGAGTTGAACAGAAGACATACACGGAGAATTCATGACTCTGAAATGAACATACCCATCCATAAAATCATTGGCTCTCTGTTCAGCAGCAACTGCTTTATCATCAGGTTTTCCCACTCTTTCCAAGAAGCATAATGCTGGGTCTGCTCGGATAGTGTTATATTTTTCATATCCTGAAAGTGTCACCAATTACAAAGGAAAAAAGATTAAAAGAAGGAAGACATATAAATATATGCATTCTCACATTTTTGGTGGGTGATATTCCTGAACTAAAGGGATCATATATTAAAATGAGAAAAATTGAGTCATATTTTCTAGAAATTATCACAAATATTACATGATCTGATAATAATTATCTGTAAAATTTAGATGAAATTCTGTTAAGAAAAACAGAATAAACTGATCATACACACACATATTTCATAAATTAATTTTTCTTGAGAGAGGAAATGTGAAAAATGTACATCCGAGAGAGAAAGGTCATGAATACCACCCTGTAATGAGGAAATGTAGTAACTGATGGACCTAGTTTGATAGTATTATCTTTCTAATACAGAATATATTTAAAAAGTGTTACAAGAATAAAGCTATAAGGGGAAATCAATAAACTGAGAATATTTGAATAACATTATACATAGAAAAGGTTCCCCCTACCTTAACGCTTACTTACCATGTTTAAAAACCCCTATAAGGAGAGACTTATCAGCGTCAAAGTCCCACCACTCAGCAGGAACTTCTGAATGGTCTGGTTCTGGTACCCAAACATCAATATCACTTAAAAAAAATCATGATAAAGCACAATGAATTACTTTTTATGGTATCGGGGAATGAACCCAGAGTATACTAGCACTGAACTGCATTTCCAGACCTGTTTATTTTTTATTTTGAGACAGGCTCTAAGTTTCTAAGGCTAGACTGATATAGGTGTTCCAGTGCATCTGACAGATATAATTATTACAAACAAGAAAAAAAAAAAAAAGAAGGCAAATATTTACATATTTGAAAGCAATGTGATTTTTAAGAGAGAGATTAAGTTTCAATAAGGTTTATTAAGGAATCATATTCTTTCAACTTACAACTTGCCAAAAATTATCTGGTTGAAATGTCATTTTGCATATAATAGCCCTGAAAGTGTAAATGAATTGTTTTACACTGCAAAACAAATTGTTTCTTCTAAACCACTTTTTGCTAAGAAAATAAAAAAAAATGGTTTAACTAAAATACATAAATATGCTTATACAAATAATTCTACGCTATGAGAATATAGTACCAAAAATTATAATAATAAATTCAGAATATTTTGGCAACTTGGCTGTTTTTTAGAGTAAGAAAGAAGTATAATACTGGCAAATTTTGCAAATGCAACTTTCTTCTCCTGTGCCTAACATTTGAAAATTATTATTTTCTCAGAGACCTTTCCTAAGTAACAAATATAATATCTCTAAAACAGAAGTCATACGTACAAAACAGCTGAAATGTTCAATTCTTTACCCTAGTAATTGAAATCATTGTCTCCTTTAGCCTAGCATATATTTGTGTTTGACAATTATTAGCAAATAAGTATCATCAATTCTTATCTATATTTACATTTTCTTTTATTATATTCAATATTCAAAGGGGTAAAAAATCAAATGGAATAAATTACTACATAAAATCATAATTATTGATTATAATTATCATAATTATTATATTTGATATACATGAATTATCAGTTTTAGAGAATTAGAGATACAATAAAATACAATAAAGTATACTGAGTAGAATTTCATATGTCTTGTTAGTATACTTTCATGAATTGACTAAATAAGACCTATAGATTTAAAGAAATGAAGAATTTCCTATTCAAAATAGATTCTATGACAAAAGTTCATTTTGTAGATTGGCTGTTGTTGGGAACACAAAATAAATTTTCATATAAAAATAAACTGATAAATAGTGTACATGTTCCTAGATTAAAGAATATGATATGTCACCATTAAAATACTTGAAACAAAAGACAATGACAATGAAAAAGACAAGTTTTATAAGTAATAATAATTCACTTTTTATTTTTCATAACTATTTTCCCAGAAAAGTTTTTAAACCAAAAATTTGAGAAAGGGGTAAAGACACCTTTCTCTCTATTTTTTTTTTTGTTTGTTTGTTTGTTTTAGACTGGGGACTGAACCCAGGGGTCTTACCACTGATCCATATGCACAGCCCCTTTTTAAAAAAATATTTTATTTAAAGACAGGTGTTTCTTAGGGCCTTGCTAAATTGCTAAGGCTAGCTTTAAACATGCAATCCTCCTGGCTTAGCCTCCCAAGACATTGGGATTATAGTTATGCTGAGATTATAGGCGTGTGCCACCGGCTTTCCTTTAAATTCTTAAAGGAATGTGTCAGCACTTTAAGTGATCACTTTATTGTTCCTATGTTTGCATTAAGATAAGATTGAAATTTTGTTAGCTTAGTGCAAAAAAATAAAAAGGAAGAATGACTCTCCTTTTCTTGTAATATGGTAAAAATTTTAAAAAAGGGCATGATGAGATATCTGGTTAAAGGAGATAATTAGCTCAGAATACAGTAATTCCCAGGTCAAAAGTTTTCCTAAATTGTGAAAACAAAGTCAGTCAGTGCTACCCAGTATTAGGATTTTGTAAATTGTTAGCAAAAAGGACATGAACTAGATGCACACCTCTTGTTGATTTCTGTTCTTAAGGATTCAGCTCATATATTTTAACCTGCATAAGGACTTCTTAAACTTCCCCAGGCTAAATCATTCATTTGAAATATGTTTAAACAGCACTCACTATGCCAACAATGGCAATAATGAATGACACCAGATGCCCTTTGTAGAGTAGTACCTGCAATACTATGTGATGACTTGATGACCATGACATGATAATCTGAGTACATGCCTAATTCAGATTTGAGAAATCATGAATGGCTGAGCTGATGTCAGGTGAATGAGAGGGAGAATCAAAGAATGGGAGAATGTTTCCATAAAAACAAGAGGCAAGAGGAATCAAACATGGCATATTTGAAAAATGCGGATCTGAAGTTCAAAAGAGAGATGTGGGCTGAACAAATAGAGAGTTGGAAGACATAAGCAAGGAGATCGAAAAATGAAGCCACAGACAACACCTAAGATCAGTAACAAGAATAGAGGGCCTAAGGGAAGACTCTCTGACATTTTAAAGACAATAGAATCAAGCCTGAAAATCAGCAAGCAGAAAGCTAAACAGTACAGGAGAATGGTACCACAGAAGCATTTTAAAAACCACAAAGTGTTCTACACAGGTAAAGTAAGGTAAACAATATGACGTATACATAATATTTAGCAGCAAGAATGTTGGTTAATATCTTGAAGTGTGTGGCAAAGTTAGGAGGTAGAAGTGCTGCATTGTGGAGTGCACAAAGCATGGGAGGGAAGAAAAAGGAGACACCAAATAATAAATATTCTTCCTAAAACAAGTTTAGCTTCGAAATCAACAAACGTGTGGGGCTGGGGTTGTGGCTCAGCGATAGAGTGCTCGCCTAGCACGTGCAAGGCCCTGGGTTCGATCCTTAGCACCACATAAAAGTAAATAAATAAAATAAAGGTATTGTGTTCAACTACAACTAAAAAATAAATAAATTAAAAAAAAAAAAAGAAATCAACACGCGCAATAATGGAGACACTGGGTCAAAGTGTTAAGTGTGTGTGTGTATGTACCGGGTACATTTATATATGGAATATAAGATACAATGAGAGACCAAAGAGCACTAGATTAATGAAAGAAAAGGAAAAAAAAAGAAAAAGAAAGGGATAATCCAGAGAGCAGACCCTGGGAAATCACGAAATCAGACCCATTCAGGCCAAGGGAATCAGTCAATTCATCACCACATATTTAAGTATTACTTAATACGTCCCAGATTCTAAGGCTTGAAATAAGACAGATAATGCACTTACCTTTAAAGCAGGTTAAATTGAAAAGAAGGGAGAAAAATGATATTAAAAAATAAGCACAATTTTTGAATAGCAAAGGTATTATGAATCAGATAAAACAAAGTTAACTAGTGATAACTGGTGGGCTACTGTAGCTGAGGTGGGCAAGGCAGGCTTACCAGAGAAGGAAATCCTAGAGATTTGAATAATTTGAAGGAGCAATTCTATGGAAGATCTGGGGCAAGGGTAGTAGGACCAGGAGAGAAGCATAGAATAAACTTTGATATTAGAGGAACAGAAAGACCAGCGTACCTGGACTATACTGGGTGAAGGGCAAAGTGAAGGAAAAGGTCAACGGGAATTTGGCTTTTATTCTGAGAAACAAGAAGCATCTGGAGGGTATGACTTGATTATTGCTTTGAAAAGATTTCTCTGGCTACTGTTTGAAGGATAAGGTATAGAGAGGAGAAAATAAATGCAAAGACAATCAATTGAACGTATGCCAGAATGATTCAGGAAACAGAGTTAAGGGAGGGGAGAGACAAATGTTTCAGAATAGAATGATTACCAAAGGAGTAAAATTCTTACAAGATAAAAACAGATAAGTTATAAGCCACAAGGTTTACCTAAAGAGAGGGACCATTTCTACAGTATCCTAAAGGAAGAATAAGTGGAAATATATGCAAGAAGAACTAAAGGTAGCTCTTGTCTTACTGTTTGCTACATGAAATATATACCAACCTCACTATTGGAGGTTGCTGGTGGTAGGGTGGAAGGAAGGGTTGAGAAAAGAGGTGCGAGATGATCCTCATAAGAAGTTGGAAAGCGAATTTACTAGCCACAGTGGTTAAACAGCATGTGCTTAATCTTGTTTGATGTGAGTACATCTCACATGACTTGAGGATTTTTTTCAACAATGTTTATCTGCTTAGAGAATGTGAGAAGTAAAAAAAATATTTGGGTTTCACTGGAGCTGAGGTTAGCAGAGATGTAAAACAGAGAGAAAGGCAGGCAAAGGGAATTAAGGAACTTAGTTTAGGCATAGACACCTGAACTATAAAATCTAGGTTGAATAATGAGAAAAGAGTGGGCATAAAAATACTAACACCTAATAATAATAAGAAAAGTGACATTGTGATGAGGTTAATGAATTATGAGAAGTATCCAGGTTAAGGAGTTGGAAGGACGGATTGAGGGACAGAATTCATATTTAAGAAGCAGTGCTATTAATGGTGATGACAAGATGAAGTACATGATTATGTGAATATATGCCTAAAGCAAAGAGAAAAAAGATGCTGGTTTAGAAAAAGAAACTGAGACTGCCAGGTGTAGTGCTGGAAGGCTGAGACAGAAAGATCAGAAGTTCAAGGCCAATATGAGCAAAATAAGGAAACCCTGTCTCAGAGAGCTAAGGAAATTTCTGTTTGAAAGCTTTCCTACCTTTTTTCTAAAACAAAGGAGGGATATCAGTTGCCAAGAATAAACAGTTGAGTAGGAGGTTAATGTGTGAAGGTTCAAACTCTAGCAAAACACACACACACACACACACACACACACACACAGATATTTCTGAAGAGATGAATGAATCAGTCAATATATTTCTGTCTGCCTTAATGGCATCTGGGTTACAAATCATTCTTAACATTATCACCACCACCATATTGTTATGATTACAACTTTTAGTGACAAGCCAATGATAAGAATAGCAGAAAAATGGCAATGAATTGGCAAGGGTTAATTCCCAAGGTAGGGGATTTTCCTATTTGTGAATTTCCCTGAATTAAGGAGCCACTTAACTAAGACAATATGATGTTTGCCTCATCGTGTTAGTGGAAAATGAATATACACATTATTTACTTTACCTTGCATCTACTCCATCAAATACTTTCTGACACTCATTACCAATGACTTCTTGCTTTAGATAATATAGCATTCTTACACGAAGCAAAACTCTGAAAACAAGAGAAAATAAAAAGGAACAAAGATTATTCACTTAAAAAAATTCATCTAAGGGGTTAAAGTTAGGAAGGAATTTGTACATAAATTTTCTTTTGGTGAGGTGGGATGTTCTGGGGATCAAACCTGGGAGTGCTTTAGCACTCAGATCACCAATCCTTTTTCCCTTTATTTTTAAATTTTGAGACAGAATCTCACTAAGTTGCTAAGGATGGCCTTGAACTTGAAGTTCTCCTGTTTCAGCATCACAAGCTGCTAAGATTACAAGCATATGTCACCATGCCTGGCTGAATATGTATATTTAAAAAAAATTTTTAATTTGTTTTAATTAGTTACACATGACAGTAGAAAGCATTTATGCACTTTGATTTATCATACATTGATGGGATATAATTTCTCACTTTTCTGAGTGTACATGTTGCAGAATCATATTGGTAATGTAGTCTGTCTCTCTCTCTCTCTCTCTCTCTCTCTCTCTCTCTCTCTCTCACACACACACACACACACTATATATATATATACAGTACTAATGTCTATTTCATTCTACTATCTTTCCTATCCTCACATCCCCTCCCCTACCTTCCCATCACTTCCTTCTATCTAATCTAAGGTAAGCTGTTCTTCCCTAGGGCTCCCCACCTTATTGTGAATTAGCATTTGCACATGAGGGAAAACATTTGACCTTCAGTTTTGTGGGATTGGCTTATTTCTCTTAGCGTGATATTCTCCAACTTCAACAACTTACTGGCAAATTCCATAATTTTACTCTTCTTTAAAGCTGAATAATATTCCATTGAGTATATATACCACATTTTCTTTACCCATTCATCTGTTGAAGGATACCTAGGTTTCTTCCATAGTCTAGCTACTGTGAATTGAGCTGATATAAACATGTGTCACCATGCCTGGCTAAATATATATACATTTATAACAAAATGAGTAAATGAACCTCATTACTATCAATATATGAAAGATTTCTCCAAAATCTCCACGTTATTATTATTTTCCCAGTAAAAGATAATGAGTTCATCTGAAGGCCAGTTCTATTTATCTGTTGGTGAAAACAGTGACACAAAGGTATCCTGATTGCCAAAGGATACATGATTAAATTACTAGCAGAATTAGCCTAAGACAATGCTATCTCTATATAACATGCTTTATCATTGTTGATAACTTAAGAAAAGTAAACTTTTAAGAAATGGTATTAAAATACCCTACTACCTACTTATTACAGTGGTGTTTTATATGTTTTTTGTAGCCTTCATCTTGAAGTAGCTGCTCAGGATTATATTTTCGAAGCCATTCTGCTTTTTGTATATCAAATGAACTTGTCTGAGTCTTCACTTTTTTCCCTTTTCGACCCCTGGGTACAGGAGCTGATAGGCCTGTTAAAATGAGAAGTCCATGTGAAATCAGGAGAAATTTGTATGAAGACCTATAATATGAAAGATTTTTTTCTAAGGACTGTGGTTGTGGCTCAGTAGCAGAGTGCTTGCTTAGCACGCGTGAGGCACTGGGTTCGTTAACAATATTAACCCAGTCACAAGTCAGGATGATGGTTTTAAACATATTAAAACAATTCCCACCCCCCAATTATCTAATAATTCTGTATGTCTAATTAGAATGATCATTATAATTTCCGTTTTGTTCCCAAACAGGTTGATTTTTTTTCTGCATGTGAAAAGGACAAGATCAAACTTATCCCTCTATTTTACTTTTGCTGCCTAGTTACTAAAAGATAGGATTGGCCTCTTGTCTTTCAAAAATTGATTTTACTAATAACATGGATTAGGTTGGCCATTGGGGGTTCCTGTTCAAGATAGCTAAATTCATCATTTCTTGAGATTTTGTTGTACTGTATTTTAAAAAAAGTATCCTTCCTCCTCCTCCTCCTCATCATCATCATTACATAGTTCATATTTGTTTCTGAAGTCCCAACATAGACTTTTCTTATCTAATTCACTCACTCCCTCTTCCCAGAGATCATCAGTACCTTGAATTTGTTTTCTTGTTCCATGCCTGTTTATATAATTATTATATATGGATGAAAAAATGTTTAGCATAAAAGTATTTAAGTATTTAATATTAAGGGCACTAAATTTCAGTAGTTAGTATTAAGGTTTATATTATACATGTAATCCTACAATAAATCTCTATTTTAAAAGCTTATAGAATGAGATCTTAGCAAATCTTTTTTAAATCCCTATTTTCAGCTTCTTGCTTGGTGTCTAATAACATCTCTTTGAAGCATAAAAACAGATATTTTTCCCCATCTGACAATTTTTATATTTTCACAGGGAGAGATATATATATAGTGTGATTACATATATTTATTTTTACCACTTCATTGTTTTCATTCCCTCCTTTCTGTGTTGTTGCAGAACGATAAATAACTTTATATTTCAATCCCTTATATTCTCACTGGTTTGGAAACTGAACAGTGCATAAACATATATACAAAATTTTCCTGATAAAATCTGTAGATATTCTAGATTTATAAATCTTCCCATTATTTTCTCAATTCCACCATTCAGTTCTTCAATTCCTGTAATTTACAGGAGATTTGTTTGTGCTCTCATTGTTTTTGTTAGCATTTTGTTCCTTCAAAACCACTGTATGGTATCTGAAATATCTTCACTAAAATTAATTATAGTTCAAAAATAAACTTTTCCCTTTCCTCCAAGTTCATTCTAATGGTTTAGTTTTAGCCTCTATCTTTCATGTGAGAGACTATCTCAGATGTCTGATAATCTTTCATTATGTTGGCTTTTATTTAAGAATGACAGATTAAAAAGCTAATATGTAGTTTTAAAGTACTGAGCCTGTTGAATGTGAGATCACAGAAGAGCAAATGACTGGAGTTTTGCCCTTAGATAATGGTCTAGCAAAGTTCAAATAAGGTGGTGATTTTCATACTGGAGTACTGTATTACCAGTATCCAAATATTCACTCAATGCTTATTTACTAGCACCACATATTAACTACCAGTTCAACCCAAAGATCCTTATATTTTACTCTACCTAACGAATAAACTTCAATTTTCATCCTGCTATATGGAGTTGAAGAGGTTATCTGGAGATCTGTCTCTTTTTAAACAGCTTTTAATTACAATCCCTGTCTTATCACATAACACTTCTAGAGGTGTCATATGCCCAAAATTCTTGAGACTTTTAAGAAATCTGTGAAGAAAAACAGTTTTTCCCCCCCCTTTTCCACAGCTAAGATTAAGCTCTCTTTGGTTGGTTAAGTCAGGTATCACTAATCTATTTGCTTTCAACTTCTAAAACTTTGTTGATACTTTGTCCCTCATCCTCCTCTTTTCTCAGGGTTTATGCTTATTTTAAAATAATGTGGAACATAAGCATATACAAAAGTAGATGGAATATTATGATGAATCCCCATGTGTTAACATCCAACTTTAATAATTATCAAAAATCCATGGCTATTTCATCTCTATTCTGTATACTACCCAAATTCCCATACTATTTGAAGTAAATCTAAGATATTAACCATTTCACTCATAAACATATTAATTAATGTCTCCTTAAAAAATGTCTATGGAAGGGCTGGTATTATGGCTCAGCGGCAGAACACATGCCTTGTATATATGAGGCATTGGGTTTGATCCTCAGCGCCACATAAAAATAAACAAACAAACAAACAAATAAATAAATAAAGGTACTGTGTCCATCTACAACTAAAAAAAATATTTTTAAAAAAGTCTACATAGGGGGCTGGGATTGTGGCTCAGCGGTAGAGCGCTCGCCTGGCATGGGTGGGACCGGGGTTCTATCCTCAGCACCACATAAAAAATAAAAGGCATTGTGTTGTGTCCATCTACACCAAAATAAATAAATAAATAAATAAAACTCAGTTAAAAAAAGTCTACATAATATAATAATTCCTTAATATTCAATATTTAAATGTCCAGTAATCTAATAAAGATAATACATTTTTTTTCTCTTGCTTATCTTAATCAGAATCCAAATAAAGTCTCTAAAATCCAATCTCTCTTTTAAATATTTTCTTTAGTTGTAGATGGACACAATACCTTTATTTAATTAATTTATTTTTTATGTGGTGTTGAGGTTAGAACCCAGTGCCTCACACATGTTAGGCAAGTGCTGTATCTCTGAGCTACAACCTGAGCCTGACTCCAATCTCTTTTAGGTTATAGCAGGGTTTCACTTCAGTATTATTATTCATGTTTTGGGCTAGACGGTTGTTCATTGTGAGAAACTGTTTACCTCTAACCTCTACCACACTAGATGCAAGTAACATGCTTAAGTTGAGATTAGCTGTGGTGGAAGTGGGACTAGACTGAGTCATAAGATCATCTCTGGTTGAGAAGCACTAAAGCCTTGTTAGTTTCTTCCTAATTTTATTTATTTATTTAATTTTTTTTGCTCTGGGGATTAAACTGAGGGGTATGTTACCACTGAGTTACATCTCCATTGTTTTGAGACAGGGTTTTGCTAAGTTGCCCAGTTCACAGTGGCCTTGAAATTTTGATGCACCAGCCTGGGCCTCCTGAGTAGTTGGGATAGCAGGCATGCACCACAGTGCCTAGCTTTCTTTCCTATTTTATAAATGGAGTTTCAAAGAACAGTGAAATCTGTGTGTTTCCTCCATCCTTACTCAGAAGTCAGTGCTTCATATTAACTACATGTCTCTTATTAAGATGGGCTAATATAAACCATCCCATATAAAATATGTGCTTGCTTTTGTCCTCCATCTCAAGATTTGGTATATTTACTTAACAATATTTATCACAATCTACAATTATTTAGCTAATTTATCTACATTCTAACTATTTCTGTCTCCCTGGCTATAATGTAAGGTTTATGAGCTCAGGAGTCTTGTCTAATCTTACATCTTTTTATTTTTTCCAGCACTTTGCACAAGAAACATACAATAGGTGATCAATTAATTTTTTTTTTATTAAACAGGACAAGATGGCATCACAAATTTAAGGCACAATAATTTTTTTTTTTAAATAGAAAAGAACATTCTGTTAGCAAGCCTATGGACAAAAAAGTACTTGCATATTCCTCTGATATGGGTGTAAACTGGTTTAATCACATTGGAAAGCAAACTAAAGTATTTATGAAAATTTAAAATGAATATCAATGCTTTTCAAAGTTTAATATGCATACAAATGGCTGAGGATCCCACTAAAAAGAAGATTCTGATTCAGTAAATCTAAGGCACTAAGACTTTGCAATTCTAAGATCTCAGGAGATAAGATGTTTTTGATCTAGAGACCACATTTAAAGTACTAAAGATATATGTTTGCTATACCTCAATAATTCTATTTTTTGATATCTGCTTTACTGAAAGATTTATTCATATGCATAAGAAGGACTAAACAAAGCGGTTCACTGAAACTTATTTTTTAATTTTCTAAGAGTGGAAACCTATATATCCATCATTAAAGGAAACGCAAAACAAATTAAGAAATATACATACTATGGAATACTAAACAGAAAATAAAAACTGAGATGGATCAACATGAACACAAATGGAAAGACCTCTATATAAGTCAACAACTTGTAAACTGATACATATATGACAACAATAAGTAAAATCCAAATATCTAACAAACTAATAACACTGGCATTTTCTGAAGTTGGAACTTTAAGGGTGAAGATGAAAGTTCCTTAATACTACCTGAACGATGTAACATTTTATAGTAGAATATGTTAAGCGTTAATTATTTAACAAAAAAAAAAAAAGAAAACAAAAGAATGTTTTTACCTAGATGATTTTGTAACTCTCGTGTCTGCCCATCTTCAGTTGGAGTAATAAGATCCCATATGAAACCTTTAATTTTCTCATCTCCTCGGTAGTGAACAAGGCAATATGCCAAGAGAGCTCGGCAAATTATTTCTACATCGTGCTCATTTAACTGCCTTTTAAAACGTCCATGAGACAGAATCTCTCTCCATCGGCCCCACCTAGTTATAAAAGGTATATTTACATTGATATTAAGTAAAGTTCTAGAAAGAAACAACTTACAGATGAAGAGCAAGAGAAAAAAATAACACACACACAACAAAAACCAACAACACAACAAACAAAACAACTCTCTCATTAACAGACTTTGCTAATGATGTTGTCCTCCATGTATGAACAAAGAGGAATAGTGTAGTAATTTCTATTATATTTACTCAATAATGAAATATAACATTATCTACTTTGTATTACTAAATACACAAATTGGAAAACAAGGAGTTTGATGTGATAAATTTATAATTTAAACACTTAACCTATCTCCTCATTCTCCAATTGAATATTTGTTAAATACAGAAATCCTGGATATTTAAAAAATAGATCTTATTGATTTTAAAAGATAAAAATTACTGGAAAACAGTAATTTTCTCTAACCTTATATGACTGCTTAAAAAAACATTAAAAATAATATTTTACCCATAAACTAGCAAGTTTTTCTCTACTCTGAAGCATTCAGTTCTTCCATAGCCATTGGAACGATCACAGGGTCTCCGTAGTTTGGGTTTTTCATCTCCTTCACTTTCAGCTTCAGATAATTCAGCCAATTCATCTTTTGTGGCACTAAAGGGTCTTGTTTGTTTCCTAATTCTTGGAGTGTCAATAACCAAGCTGTTCTGTAAAATTTAACAGCTATTACTTGAAGTTATTTTTAATACTTTTGCTTGTAATAATGTTTTAGATTTTCACCTTCTAAATTGTACAAACAATAATTTTAGAAAGCAAAAAAAAAAAAAAAAAATTACTAATAAGTTCTGCCACTCTACCAAATCAAATTAAAAATATTTACATTCCTCTAAAATTTTTACCACATATGTACAATTTTGTAAATTACAGTCAAAGGCTTAACATAATTTGGTATTCTGCTTTATTATTAATATAAAAATCATTGCACTTCTACAATAATCATAAAATAAATTTAGCCTAAATTTATGCCTCCTAATTTGTTTTACCTAATTAATTCACAATTTGATTTAGACTTTTGATTTTTAACATAAATAATACTAAAGTAAATATTTGTGATCTAAATTTAGCCTAGAAATAAATCTGAAAGAAGGAAAATACATAACAATTGAAACACTGGTCAAAAGTTATAAATATTTTGTAGATTTAGAAATATGTTTTAGTAATCTCTAAGAGTTATACTAATATTAAAAGGCATATATGTATCATCTTCCCTATAGTCAATTTAGTTTAATTCATTCAAAATACATCTTCTACTTTTATTAAAAAACTTCTCTAAGTTAGGGAAACCATACTCTTGAGAGTCAGATAAATGTGTTTAAAAAAAAAAATGCTGTTCAGAATGAACTGTACAAGAGCGTCTAAAGAAAGTCAGAGAAAACATCACAAAATAGTGATACCAGACTTTGCCAGGCAGGGAGGAAACAGCATTACAAGAGGAGGAAAGAACAAGGGGCCAGAAAAGGAATCACATATTTAGGCTAAGTCTGAATCATAGAGCAGAAGAGAATATAACTCATTTATGATTTTTAATAGTGATTTGCAGAGTTCACTGCTTCTTTAGCATGTGAAAATGCCTCAGACTATAATATTTTTTCAAATTTACTTGCTTCACAAAATTATATATATTTCAAAAACACATTAAGTATTAATGATTGTAAATGGCAGTGATGTTATTCATAACTGTTAAGCTTTACATGTTAAAAAACTACCTAAAAAAGATTCCATGTGGGCTGGGATTGTGGCTCAGCGGTAGAGCACTCGCTTCGCACGTGCCAGTCCCTGGGTTCGATCCTCAGCACCACATAAAAAAATAAACAAGTGAAATAAAGGTGTTGTGTCCAACTACAACTAAAAAATAATTTAAAAAAAAGATTCCATGTATCAATGCTTACTATGAAATTAATCATGAGGATGTTATTTTGAAAGTAAGTAAGGATTAGAAACATTAATTCCTATAAAATTATTGGACAGGTGTCTTAGAAGGTAGGCAGTTAATGCTATAATTATCGTTTCCATTAATTTTATTTTAGCTTTCTGGCTCTGTCTTCCTAGAGAAATCATAAAAGAAAGAGTTTATAAATGCCACTTCTTGACTGCTTTTTTTACTGGATCATTAATGGGTTGACACCAACAAAACAAAAAGGAGAAAAGTAATTTATGAATTTAAGAGATATAAAAAGGATTAAATTAAAGCAATGTCTAACTCCTTCTCCTACTTCATTTCAATTTATGTGTGCAGAGATTTTTATTAGTTACCTTTACAACTGAATACCTTTAAGATACTATTATGTTATTGCCAAAGTATCTCAAAACAAAATTACGTTTAGAGGGAAATACTTACTCTGCCACTGATGGCATCAATATCTATTTCTGCTTTTTTAGCCCATTTTTGCCAGAAATTGGGATCATCTAAGGAAATATCTGTCCGGTTTCCAGATGCCACAAAACTTGCCTGAAATATATAATGGCAATTTTTTCAAGTCATTATGAAGTTGAAAGGGAAAATCTATAAAAGTACACTTAAACTATTATCTCCTCACATTTACTGTGGATAGAATTTGAATTCAGTATACACACTCAGACTCAAAGAAATGTTTCAAATCCAGTGGTCTGAAATATAACACAGCATTTGTTTAAAGCAAAGGCTTGATGCCAACACAGGTTAGAGTTTATGAGCAGAGTTAAATAAGTTACTACTGTTGGTTAACTCTTAATCTTTGTAAGCAAGGAAACTGCATAGGACAGATATACATAAACATTAAGAAATTAAGGTACAAAAAGAGTTAGAAAAATCTACCTACACAATATAGTTCATTTTCTGGTACCATACTTTATATCCATCACGTTTTCAAATATGTATTATCTCCTGAAAAAAAATGCAACATAATATATGGAAAATAAAAATGAATTGTTGGCTATCTTTATTTTTAAAATTCTTTTCCAGTGGCTGCAGATGTAGGTTGGTGGTAGAATGCTTTCAAACCACGTTCAAGGTCCTGGGTTTTACTACTAGCACCATTAAAAAAAAAAAAAAAGAAAGAAAGAAAAGAGAAAAAAGATACTTTCCTTACTATAAATATACTGTATAAATGTTGTAAATATTTAAGAAAATACAGAACAAAAGAAAATAAATATTTTACTTGGAAGAAACGTTAGTACATTTCAACTCTATAGTTTGTGGATTAATAACCATTATTTATAATTTAAGCTATTGAAAACAAAAATGCCATGTTAAAAAAAATCATCAAACAGTTTTATAAAAAAATAAAGAAGAAATAGATACATGATGCTTTAAGCAAGAAAAGGGACGGAAAAAGTCATGCCAAATCTTATACAAATAAATAGAAGAATATTTTTAAAAAATATTTATTTTTTAGTTGTATTTGAACACAATACCTTTATTTTATTTATTTTTTTATGTGGTACCGAAGATCAAACCCAGGCCCTTGCACAGGCTAGGTGAACTTTCTACTGCTGAGACACTACCCGGGTCCCAATAGAAGAATATTTTACATTAAAAAGATTTTTAAAGGTGAACCTAAGAGGTAAATTAAAATACTGCCTAATTACTGGAATGTAATTGAGGATGTTAAATCTTCATTTTAAAAAAACATTTTGATAGAATTTTAAAATGTTGAAAAACCATGCATTAAAAGAGAATAAAACTTAAAAACAAGCCAATTACAACACTCAAGATAACTGAAGGTTGAACACAAGATAATAAACATCAAGGAATTATATCTAATTTTATTTTTAAATGTTATCATATTGTGGTTATGTTTTTAAAAAGTCTATCTTTAGTAATACTATGGAAACATGTATAAAGTGATGATATGAGAGCTGAGCTGAGATTTGCATCAAAATAATATGAAAGATGGGTGGGTAGTAATGAAACAGTTTAGTATGAGTTGATAATGTTTAAGGTGGATGATAAGTACACATCTTTCATCATGATATTCTGTCTGTATTTGTAGTTTAAAACTTTATAAAATGATTACAAAATGAATAGGAACAAAATTGAAATATTAAATGCCTCTGTTTGAAGTTTGAATCTTAAAGATTCGATTCTAGTCATTGCTTACCAAGTAATAAGTACATTCATTCATTCCACCTAGCTTTCCTCTGAAATTGGGCTTTTAAGGTGTTTGTATAAAGTGTTAAATATTATAAGTGTTTAAAAATGTCTTTTCCTGGCATATTTATGATATTTATATGAAATTGAAGTGACAGTAATAAATGCTTTAATGAAATGAATTTAAATTCCTTTTTTCTTTTTTTGCTTCCTCTAACCTACAGAGTAAATATTATAAAACTTTTCTAAAAATTATATATATATATATTTTTACTTGTTTGAAATGATGAATGTGGTAGATTGAATTATGGCTCCTGAAGATATATTGTCCTAATCCCTAGAATGTTGTATTGTCTTATATGGTAAAAGTGAGTTGGCAGTTATAATGTAGCATCTTGAAATGGGATATTAGCTTATCCATGTGGCTGCTAAATGTCATTACAAGTGCCCTTACAAGAAGGAGGCAGAGGAAGATTTGTCTATAAAAAGAGGAAAAGGATATGACACAACAGAAGCAGAGATTGGAGTACTGTGGCCACAAGCCAAGGAATGCAGACATTCTTAGGAACTGGAAGAGATAAGAGATTCTCCCCTGGAGCCTCCAGAATGAACCAGCCTTGCTGACTCTTGATTTTAACCCTGGCAGACTGATGTTGGACTTCTGACATCCAGAACTATAAGAGAATAAATGTGTATTGTTTTAAGCCACTAAATTTGCAGGAAATTTTTACAGTGGCAATAGGAGATAATACAACGAGACACCTATTAATAATAAGCCACATATTAAAAACTCATATCCAACCTGAAATAACAAAGGCTAACTAGCTTGATGAAACCAAAAGAAGAAAGCCATCATTATCTGTATAAAAGTAAGAACAGATTGAGTATCCCATAAGCAAAATGCCTGGGATTACTTCTATTCAGATTTCAGATTTTACACATTCATTTATGCAACATTTGCTTAGACTTTACTGGTTGAGTATTTCTAATCCAACAATCTCAAACTAGAAATGTTCCAAATCCAAAACTCTTTAGGTATTGTGTTGATACTCAATTTTGGAGCACTTTGGATTTTGGATATTCAGAGTACAGATGCTTAACTTATTTAAGATAACATTTCATCAAACTGGCATATGAATAAGTACAATGGACAGATATCTAATTAAGTGCTAGTAAGTCCTAAATTATACGGGACTTCACTTTGTTGTCTCAGAAACAAATTTCTTGCCAAGCTTCATGGAGCACAGCAGTACTCCCAGCTACTTGTGAGGCTGAGGCAGGAGAAGTCCAAGTTCCAGGCCATCCTGGGTAACTTTGTGAGACTTTGTCTCAAAATAATCTTTTAAAAATATATATACATATATTTTAGTTGTCAACAGATGTTATTTGTTTTATTAATTTATTTATATGCAGTGCAGAGGATCAAACCCAGGGCCTCACACATGCCTGGCAAGTGCTCTACCACTAAGCCACAATTCCAACTCCCTCAAAATAAAATTTAAGAAAAGGGTTGGGGATGTACTTCAGTGGTAGAGTGCTTGTCTAGCTTCTGCAAGGCCCTGGGTTCAATTCCCAGTACTGGGGGGGAGGGGGGGAAGACAGAAAGAAAAAAAATGAATTTCATACAACCAAGGACATATGATATTTTCAAATCTTCACTGATACAAATTTAACAATTTTTAGGAACTGTGAAAAGTTCACTGAACAGAGTTCACAGGGCTTTATTTTGAATTCTAGTTCACTGATACATGTACCTTGAGACTGACCCCAGGTCCTAGTAGTGGGGGTAAACTGACGGCAATCTACCACTGATTATCCCATCCCTTTTTAATTTTTTATTTGAGACAGGGTCTTGTTAAGTTGCCAAAGCTAGCTTCAATCTTGTGATTCTCCTGCCTCAAATTCCCCAGCAGCTGGGATTATAGGAATAAACGTTTGTACCCAGCTTGCCCCTTGAGATTGAAATCAATCTAGTAAATGCCTATGTTTTATATATATTGAGAACACTCAACATGCCATAAATACCAAAAGACATTGGATGAAAACAGATTTTTAAACACTGTAGTAGATAATCATTTTTATTCTGATACCACATAACTGTTGAAAATTAAAACAATTTGCCAAGAAGAAACTAATTTTGTAATTAAATAGCTTTGGTTACATTCATAACAAATTTTATTTTTCAAACAAAAATTTTCTAAAGTTCCTAAATAATTCAAGATGATATTATGAACTGACATATAACCTAATTTCAAGATAACTTATATGATTCTCAAGGATTATGACAATGGAATAATGGCTATGGAAATGAAAAGCCCATGTGGAAGATGTGATGCAGTACTGGTTCATGCAATTCAAACTTTTTTTCCATACCAAATTTTAAAAACTCACACTACAGCAGCCTGGGATTGCAGCTCAGTGTTAGAGTACTGGTCTAGTATGTACAAGATAACAACAACAAAAAATCAGATAACAATAAACTACTCTATTTCTAGGACAAACCTGATGTCCTTATGAAAACCTCTCAGAACAAGGTTTAGATGATAGCTACTTATACATGAAGTTACGAATAATGAGTTCTATTTGATGGTTATGTACCAAGCATAAATATTCTTATTTTTGAAATGGGGACTTCCTATGTTGCTCAGGCTGGCCTTGAACTTGGATCTTTTGCCACAGACTTATCTAGAGTAGCTGGGATTACAGGCATGCAAAACCGTATCTGGCTTGATCTAAGTATTCTTAAAAGCAGTGAGCATGGGCTGGGGATGTGGCTCAAGCGGTAGCGCGCTCGCCTGGCATGCGTGCGGCCCGGTTCGATCCTCAGCACCACATACAAACAAAGATGTTGTGTCTGCTGAAAACTTAAAAAAAAAAAAAAAAAAAGAATATTAAAAAGTTCTCTCTCTCTAAAAAAAAAAAGCAGTGTGCTCTATTTATGTAGCTCCTTTTCAAATTCTATTTGATAATGCAAATAAGTGAATACCTTATTTGTCCAAACCTTTAAAAAAAAAAAACTATATATAGCAAAAGTCTTTGAAAATTCTAGGAAAAAGTATAAAATACTACCAACAAGGAAGTACCACATTCCATTCTGCCAAATGTCCACTATTTATTACCATTCCCATATATCTAATGGCACTGGCCTAATTATTTAGGAAATAAACAAATTATAAAGCAATTCTCTGGGCTCTTGTCAGCTATTTTGTGAGCTTTTTCTCAAAATCTAACAGTTACTTACTTTCTGAGCTGAGACTTTAACACAGTTAAGTGTTTCTTATTCTCAGAGTATATCTGATTATGAGTAGTGTATATCTGAATTATCTAAGTAGTACTTTCACAGTATTTTATAGTAGAGAAGGCTAAGTATGATGATTATGATCTCTTTAAACTCCAGAAAGACTCAGAGGTTAAGTTAATTGTCCAAGGTCACTCAGTTTATAAGTCAGAATTGAAACACTGTTATTTTGACTTCCATGATTATTATCATTAACATTTTAAATGAGGAAGCCTAGACTTATATGTGGTCATTATATGCTTTTTTGTACACCTTCATTACAAAAAAAATTAAGGAAAAATCTCTCTATGCTTAGCTTAATCAATAAATATGACAATTAAAACTAATAATACCTTTGGTATTAACTGGATTTCACTGAATTTTACACATAAGAAAAAAAATCTGTATAACCAGGACCGGTGTTACATGCCTACAATCTTAGCTATTTGGGAGGCTAGGGCAGGAGGATCCAAATTCCAGGTTAGGGTGGAAAACTTGGCTGAGACCGACCCATCTTAAAATAAGAAAATAAAAATAAGGTCTGGGAATGTAGCTCAGTGGTAGAATGCCCTGCCCTGGATTCAATCCCCTGACCCATGACGCAAAGGAATAAAAGTAAACAAGATTTTCCATGAAAGATATTAAAGCTCGCCATTATGACCACTTTTATTTAAAACCTTATACTGAATCATTATTTCTTTTGGTTCTATGATACTACTATCTACTTGTACTACTATTTATTTTCTATTAATTATTAACTTCCCCAATTTTTTACCTGTATCACAACCAATTCTCCTGGATGCCCTATAAATGTTGCAAGCAAAAGCTCCAATATTTTATTTTCCCCATATGAACTTCTTTCTGCATTCTTCATGTTTTATAACAATATGACCCTACTAGCTACAAGTTAGAATTGTCAAGTCATTTTGATAACCTGTTCTACAAATTTCTAGTTGGTCATCAACTCCTACTGGATCTCTACTCTCCTAGCTCACACATCATTATTTGCCAAACACATTTCTTTAAGATCTCCCTGCCTCTAGACTTTCCCCTTTCCAACTTGTTTTCCACATTGCTGCTAGAGTTAAATTTTGAAACTTGATTGCATGTGACTATTTTCTGGTTAAGGAGCTTTTTAAAAAAAGCTGAACTGCCTTCCAAATGACACATAAATTTCTTTACAAATTGGATCCAACTTCCCGAACTTCTTCAACTCCATCTAATTCATTCCATGCCATATTCTGAAACCTTCTCTGTACATTAGCAATGTATAATTCAGTTATGAGGATTTCCCTCTCTTTTACAAACACAATGTAATTCACAATTTTGTCAAGCTTCAACTAAGGCTTTCCTTACTCTCTGCTCTCCTATTGAACACAATGAAACAATTTCTTATTTTATTTTTTCCAGCAACTATAGTCCTTTCATTTTTAGTATAGTATTTTGGAGGGCACCTGACATAAGATTTCATTGGCCTATGAATGAATGCAAGCAATTTTTATTTGAAGAATGATATCATTACTTTTAGTGAAGCACATAAAAGGCTACTATAACAAAGGGATTCCCCATAAAGACAAATATTTCTGGGTGGGAAGCAAAATGGGGATGAGAATGGGGATGGGGACGAAGGAAAACGTAGAAAAGAAGATGAAAGAAGAAAATTTGTATGAATCAGTACAGATGATAAAAAGTACTGTGATAAAAAAAAAACACTTCAGATGAATGGAAAACATAGGTTTAACATGTCTTTGTTGAAAAGAAAAGAAACAAGGAAAGAATAAAACATAAAATATGTAAAGAATATTAGTAAACTGAAATTTTTTTCCTACAAATTGAACATATAGTTATTAATTCTTCTTTTAAAGAAAGAAACTTCATTTTATTCTCCCAAAATTAGATTTTAGTATTTAAAAGGAAATAGGAATTCTTTCCTCTCCTTTAGGTTCTTTTAATTATTAAGGTTAATATAAGCTGATTTAACCTCCTACATTATTACTTATATTTTGCTATCACTGGTATATTTTTTAGTTTCTAAAGTTTTTTGATTTCAAATGTCCTATTCTGAATAATATGCAAAAGTAGTTGCAAGTATTTCAATTTGGCTCCAAAGAGTTCGTGTGAAATTTTATGTAAGATCAGAAAAACTGAAGGAAAGGAATATATTGTTTATAACTTTGAGATAACTCACTATATTTACAGATTTTGAATAAGAGACATTAAAATTTTTCAGTAAGAGACACAAACATCATTGCTTATGTTTAAAAAATATAGTACTCACTGTTACCTTGGCAAATGTTGACCCACGTCCTTCTGATTCAATTGTAATCGTTTTTGTACGACGCAGTAAAATCTGATCTATATCCTCTTCACAGAATTTAGAGCCTTCATCTTCTTCTTCCATAATGGCACCATAAGCACCTCTTCGAAGCAGGTCTTCTATTTCCTTTTTGGAAAGCTGTTGAATCTAAAAGGAAAAGAATTCTGGTAATAACTGTATTTTTAAAGTTATAGAATGCAAAAGTATCCCTAAAGAATGTCAAAATTGTGAGAAGATATATTTAACTTGCATTTGGGTTGGGATGCAAATGAGAGAGAATTCATGGAAAGAATATATGTAAGTTATTGACTCTTAAAGCTTTAACTATTTTAAAATAATAATTACCTCCGATTTCAAAAGGGTGCAATTAAATCAAAGTTTAAGGGACAAGTAAACTCTCAAGGTTCTTTTTAGTACTGATTTTTTTTATTTTCATTTTTTGGTACTGGAAATAGAACTCAGGGGCACATAACTAACTGAGACATATCCTCAGTCCTTTTTTGTATTTTATTTAGAGACAAGATCTCACTGAGTGGGGCTTAGCACATCACCTTTGCTGAGGCTGGCTTTGAACTCACAATCCCCCTGCCTCAGCCTCCCAAGCCAATGGTACTAATATTTTATATTAGACAAAATTCTTTTTAAAAGAATATTTTAGTTGAAAATAGATCTTTACTTAATTTATTTATTTATACGCAGTGCTGAGAATCGAACTGAGAGCCTCACACATGCTAGGCAAGCATTCTACCACTGAGCCACAACCCATTACTTATAGCAAGATGAAGATAAAGCTAGAAGTTTGAAATTTAAAAATTTTTGAAAAACTTCACATAAGTAACACAGAAAATTTCACAAATTCTAGTTTGCTATGCCATCATACAAACATCCTAAAAAGGGATGAGATTCTTTTTTTTTTTTTTTTTGTACCAAGATTGAACGCAGGGGTACTTAATTACTGAGTCATATCCCCAGCCTTTTTAATTTTTTATATTTTGAAACATGATCTCATTAAGTTGATGAGGGCCTCATTAAATTGCTGGAGGCTGGCTTTGAATTTGTGATCCTCCTGCCTCAGCCTCCCAAGCTGCTGAGATTATGGGCATTCACCACTGCACCCTGCAGAAATCAGAACATTTTTATCTTGAAGACAGATTCTTAGAATTCATAAGCTTTGAAGCTATATAGACAGACCAAAAAGGACTTCAAAGTATTAACTAAACATTGCTCTATTCTGGAAGCCTGTTAGTGGTCCTTGTGGACCAAAACTGATAGATACACTACTTGAGGTAAAACTAAATACAAACAAAATTAACACAAAATCTTGAAGTGAAAAATATATATACATACACCACCAACATTACTTTCTCTTCCACTCATGCTCTGTAACACAGCTTTATCTAGGCCCAATTTCAGACTGGCTCGGTCAAACATCTCTCTCTCATATGAATTACGAGTAACTAATCTGTAGACTTTAACTGCTTTGTTCTGACCAATTCTGTGGCAACGAGCTTGGGCCTATAAAAAAATGAAAAGTTACAGATTCAATTTTCTTCACAAAACACATTTAACAGCCTACCAAATATATGGAATATAAAAATAGAAGATAATTTTTAGAGACATTAGCTACTAAACTAACTTTTTTCTAGAAATAAACACAACTTTATAGAATGAAAAATAATCCCACAATCATCATTAAGTTAATATTTAAGATTATACTACAAAGAATATAAATCCATGGGGAATTACTGTGTTTTCATTGGGGTATAGTTAAGCACCCCTAATTTGGAAAAATAAAATGCTCCAAAATCTGGTACTTTTTGACAATCAATCAAATGACACAGGGGAAAATTTCACACCTGACCTAATAGACATGTCAATCAAAAATTCAGGCACACTAAATTACTCTATAAGATTATCCTCAAGGTATCTTTGGAACATTAATGAATTTTGTGTTTAGACTTAGGGACTCAAGATATCTCATTAGAAATATGCAAATATTCCAAAATCCAAAAATATCTAAAACCGAAAACACTCTGGTCTCAAGCATTTTCAATAAGAAATACTCAATCTGTAATTCTAGAAATGAACACAAAACATACAAATGGAAATTTTCATTGTTGGCAACTCAAACTTTAAGGCCTTCAAATCTAACCCTAAATATTTCTAATTTTTTTCTACTATGTAATTATCAATCTTTTCTAAATATTTATGTTTAAGCTGGATAACTCTGGAGATCTAAATTTTATTTTATGGAAGAACTGATTAATATATTCACATTAGAAAAAGTGAAGATATCAAAGGTTATATAGGAGCTTCATATTTTATCTTGAATTACTACTAAATTTAAAAGTTTTCATGATAAGTCTAGACTCCAAAAGTTCTACAGAATCTATATAGTCTCTCTTAAATATTAATCACATTCCAATTATACTCAGATTAAATGACAAACTGTGGTTTGAACATTTATAAGTATTAATATCTATGTCTTTTTTGACAACAATATTCTGTCCATATCCAGTTTGTACCATTTGGAACTCAGAATTATAAATGGGCAACTTTATTCTAGTACTATGTAAAGTATATAAAATATCAAAACTTTCTATTAGTTTACAAAGACTAGATCTATAATAGTGGAAAATGAGAAAAAACAAGTGAGAGGTAGAAATTGAGGAAGTTGGTACAGATTTTCCAGTTCCTCCTCAGGTTCGATGATATGACATTATTATTTTAACTTTACTATCACAGGAATTGAAGGCAGTTTTAACTATAAATAAATTGTAAAGGCAAATAATCATGATTTGAATTCAATTTAGGGATTGGCCAATACAGCCTGTAGAACACATCTGGCCTGGCCACTAAGAATGGCTTTTGCGTATTTTAAGGCATGTGAAAAAAACAAAGAATGTGAGACAGAGATCTTACATGGTCCATAAACCCGAAAATATTTATTAATTGGCCTTCTGCAGGAAGAATGTGCCCTAGTTTAATCTGTATTAATGTTGGATAACCACATGATATCTTGAACTGAATTATATAGTTACATAAATGAGCAATGTAAACCTTACATTCTATTGAGCCAGTTATGTCAATAACTATCATATTTGATTTTATATACAAAGTCACAACATAAATTGCAATATAATTAAGACTATCCTGAACAATAAGGAATTTCTCTTATCATTTGTTCTCATCTCATATTCCTCCTAAATGCTTGCTTACCCTCTGCAAATTTTAAGCCATTTTGACGACTCTAGATAATGTTCTTGTTACGAGTCATAACATATGTATACCTTCATTTTCTACAGTCTTTTATAAAAAGGAACATTATTCTATTTCTCAATTTTATACATACTTTATGATGAATAGATGATATAAAGACAAATACTTATTTTTATTGAACTAAAATCCTGAAATTTTAATTTTCCAAAATTTTGCAAATTTTCCAAAATTCTATGTTACTTTATTACAAGTAAGATATCTATTTAAGGTCTCTCAAATTTATATAACTTCTGTATTTTTGGCAGTACTAGGGATTGAACCCAGGGACGTGTATATGCTAGACAAGTGATCCACCACTAAAGTATATCCCTGACCCTATATTTTAGAGAATTGAAAATACTGTATTCAACTCAGCATACTTTTTTATAAGTTGGTGAGACAAAAAAATCATGAAATAAAAATTAAAATAATTTCACTTATTTTATGTGGCAGATATTTCTTAGGAAAACATACAATATTAGTCTGTTGGATAAAAACAAAAGATGTGGACTGCTAAAAATACAATTATATGAATTTTTAAATTATTATGCTTCTTGTTAGCCAAGGAATTTATTACCTGAAGGTCATTTTGAGGGTTCCAATCAGAATCAAAAATTATACATGTATCAGCTGCAGTTAAATTGATGCCCAACCCACCAGCTCGGGTACACAGAAGAAAAACAAATCGATCTGAATCAGGTTTACTAAATCGATCTATAGCAGCTTGTCGAAGATTCCCTCTGACTCTTCCATCGATTCGCTCATATAAATATCTATCAAATGAAATGGACTAAATTTAGATAGATGAATATAATGAAAAGGACGACACATTCTATTAAAGATAAAGTCAGTTTTCTTGCAAAATTATGTTTAATTATACATTAAAAAGATCATCCCAATTAGTTTCTATGGCTTTATAATTCTTGCTGAGAAGCACATGTTAAGGAGGAAACAAAAACTAATATAAAGATTCAAATGTCTGCATTCCTGAATATGCACATAAAATAGCATTACAATAAATACCATTTTGAAAAGTTATAATAACAAAAGACAGTTCATGAAAACTACATTACTGTTCACATCACCATAAATTGCTTTTTTACAGGTAATGACAGTTCACCCAACTATCCAATATACCTAGGACTTTGTATTTTTGGTCAAAATTCTATGTTTCTTTATCAACTGATATACTTACTTATACACTATATAATCTATTCAGGGTGAACTGGAATGTTGTAGGAGTTTTTACAGTCATTACTCTAAAGCAGTGATCTTTTAACTTCTTTTATCCTTCCCCATTTAACATACAAAACTCAAAAAACTGCAATACATTAATAAGAACAAAATACATAAAAATTTAAGAGCTATGAAATCAATGGGCATATGTGTGACTTTTGCCACTCTTCTCTAGTATGAGACAGTTCTTTCCCTATACAATTTCCTAGAGTTTTAGCAGCAGCTCCACTATTACCTCTAATACCTGCAAATTGGGGTGTGACTTCTAATAACGTTACTTATGATGATAATGAAACATAGGGCTGTCGATTAAATTCATCATAATGCAAATTTATATGTACAAATTTATCTCTGTACAAAGTTCACTGTGTAAGAAAATCAACAAAATATAAGAATAGTTGGTTTTAGGAATATTGTAATTTAATGTTCTTATAATTACATGGTCTAAAATTGAGAGCAATATATATTTTGGAATAAGGCTACAGAAATGAAAACTGACAAAAATAGAACTAAAAGGTGGAGATATAGCTAAGCTGTAAAGTGCAGTGCATGCTTACTATGCAAAGAGGTCCAGGGTTGGATGCCCAGCACAAGAAAAAAAAAAAAAAAAAAAAAAGAAAGGAAGGAAGGAAGGAAGGAAACTGGAAACGAAAGATAAAATTAACAATAAACTATGAACTACATGATCTCTGATAATATAAACCAGTGTTGATCTTTACTAATATATAAAGGTCAAAATTGCTTGAGAGAGATTTAAACTCTATTGCTATAATATCTGATTCCTTTTTATAATAAACGTTGTTTTCAAATTAAATCTCTAATATTCTGATAAAATATTCAATAAATATTCCATTTATCTAAACACAAAGCCATAGCTAAGACTATTTTATAGTCATAAATGCAAAAAGCAAAACAATAAACCCTACATTAAAAAAATAAGAAATTAGATTAAAGCTCCAATTTTATAGAGCATATGATAAAACTCAAAGCAATAAGCTTCTATTTACTAATAATAAAATAGATCCAAATGCCTCTTGAAATACCTTTTCCAATGAAAATGATTGTCTTAAATACATTTATAAATGGACTTAATATTATATTTTTAAATGAACTTACATATCCATTAAAAGTGTCAGCACCATAAGGTTTATAATACAATAAATATATTATTCCTAGGTCCTTTCACAAGACTTAATAACATATACTTAGCATAATACAAAGTATAATTAAATGTATTACAGTATGTCTTACCTTTTATGTATAAGATAGTCCTCCAGAATATCAAGGCAGCGTACCATCTGAGAGAATATGAGCACTTTATGACCTCCTGCTTTCATTTTGGGAAGCAATTTATCAATAAGGACCAATTTACCAGCTGACTGAATCATTGCTTGAAGATGAAAATCAGTAGCAGCTGGATTATATGTATCTCTAAATTCTCCAAGTATTTTCTCCTCAGCACCTGTCAAAGAAATATGAAAAGACAGCAACAATGCACAAATGCAGGCAATTCCCAATTGCTTTTATTTTAACTCACATTTAGTGTTCCTTCATGCTTCTGTAACAGCATTATTTTCTGATGTCAAGTACATTGCTTTTATTAGAATTATTTGTTTATGGCTAAATCCCACCAACACCAAACTGTTAATGCCATTGAGAAGACAGATAATGTCTTAATCATGTTTTCATCTCTCCAGAAACCTGGCATAATGGCTTGTATGAATTTATGTTTGCTAAATACTTTATAAATGCCATTAGGAAAAGAATGTACAAAACTATGGTCTGGATCCAGGTAAATAAATACATATATATTTTTTTAAAAAAATCTAATATTTAAACATAAATCATAACAATGGTCATCAAAGGGTGATCATAATTGCTGTAGATGTGACTATGGGAATCTTGCTGGCATGAAAACAAGAAAAAGTAAAAAGGAAGTCATGTTAATGATCCGTCATGTATACTTCCTTCAAAGAATCTAGATCAGAATTTAAAGGTCTATAAACATTTCTTTCCTCAGCCTTGCTAAGCCATAAAAGTATACTGGGATTGTGACAGAGAGAGAGAGAGAGAGATTGCCTTAAGCAAAGTAAGTAGGTGAGTAGGATATTCACAGGAACACACACATGAAAAGACTCAAACATGGTACAGAGAACATTGGTAGAGAACTTGACAAGACCTTAAAAACTATCATTATTGTACCACAAAAACTGAATTACTAACTGGAGTATGTGGATTAGAAACAGACCAAGGGAAACAAGTGTATATACAGAAGCTCAAAGATGGGTTTTACTCTTTATTCATGAGGAAGATTAAATTTTAGGAGAATTCCACACTTAAACAAATTGAACAAACTCTTGCTGCTCTTGGAACCTGGTATGCTAATGTTAGACACTATAATGTAGTAGTTCACTTTGCCCATGAATCTGAAACACTTTTGTGATTCCTCAGAATAGTAGAATGAAGAGCTCTTAATAGCCTCTATAACTGTAGTGGTGTTCTGTTAAATGGTTCATTAATATTTGACAAAAGAAAAGTAGATGTTCTAATTCATTTAGCTACCTTTGATAAGATATGGATGATTACAGCATTTTCTAAGTTCCATCATGGTGTTGACCAAGTTAGGTACATTAGTCTGTCCTGCTCCTTTAGACAAAAATGAAAAATTCTTCTCCAAAATAGCTCGGTAGTATTTTTTTTGAATGTTAGTAAGTTCTACTTCAATGATAGTTTCTTCCTTAGGTGCCAATTTCTTTTCAACATCTTCTTTTAATCGTCTCAACATCATTGGTTTCAGGATAGCTTGAAGTTTTTGCACCTAAATAAAACATAATTTTATTACATATGACACAAGAGCACATTCAATTGTATATATAAAATAATCACAATAAGAGATTTGATGTACTTATTTACAAAGAACAGTAGGATACCTGTTCCTCTGTTTTCAGATCTCCAAATTCTTGCATAAATGTTGATTCAGAAGGAAACCTTAAGGGTTCAAGAAAGTGAAGAAGACTGAAAAGTTCTTCAACTGTATTTTGGAGAGGAGTGCCAGTCAAAAGCACCTTGTGTTCCTATACAAAGCAAGAACAATTGCATTCAAATGACAAAGTAGTAAAATTAAATGAAAGCTGATTTAGGGCATTAAATGTTTGAAAGTATTCTCTGACCATAATTTTTAAGAATTAACAATAAAACATCTCTACCCACAAATCTTGAGCAATGTACTTTTCTAAACATGATAAAATCTTTGTGGAACACAGATCTTCAACCAAAAATAAATAAATAAAAATTTTAAGACCTCTTCATAAGTCTTGGAATATGTTTTGTTGTATGCTATCTTTACCAATTTCTATCTTTTAAAATTCCACATTGTTGAAGATGCATATTTCAAATCATCTCAAAGAAATAAACCATTATTTTCAAAGAACAAAAGGGGGATTTTTTTATTTTGTACTTAATCATTGCTGGTATAATAATTTACATACCAAACAGTGTTCACTCTTTGTAACTTGAATGATCATCATTTAACCTCTCACAGAACAAATTATCAAATCAGGGAAGCTACAATCCAAGAATGTAAAGGGAAATTGGAATATGCTTCAAAGCAGAAGTTCATTAAAACTTGAACACAATAGGAACAGAAAAATATACACAATATTTTAAATAATAGTATAAATTATCATTTAAATTTTGATTTGACAACTCCTCTAAATTGGCAAATTAAACATATGTGTACACATGTCTGCACATATGCATATACATATATACAATAGCAAATGGCCAGAAAGATACACATCTAACTTTAAATAATGGAGAGAGGAGTCAAATGGGTGGTGGCATAGGTGGAGAGGGAATATAAAAGGAGCATTTCAATTTTTATTGCATGTGATTATGTTTATTTATTTATTCAAGTACTGATGCAATAATTATGTGATCTTAGTTTATTTGAAAGCTTTAAATACACTACAAAGAAGGTAACTAAGAAATTCCATTTTGAGTCTGGGTTTACAGCTTAGTGGGTAGAGTGCTTGCCTCCCATGCAAGACTGGCTTTAATCCCCAGCAACAAACACACACACACACACACACACACACACACACACAAGAAATACCATTTTAAATATAACCAATGAATGCTAAGCATGTGGAATTGCATAGGAACATTATCTCTTCACCATAAATTACTGAGTAACTTTGATGAAAGGGCTTTTCAGTAAGTAATTTGCAGCTTGAAATTTATGACATTATTTTCTTTTTAACCGTACACACCTACAGAGATTTATTTCTGTTATTGAATAAATTAATTACTAAAATTTTTTGGGGAAACACTAAAAATTTTCAAGCCTAAGAAAACTGATAAGATTTCCCCCAATTTTTACCATTTGAAGCAAAAATTTTCTCAATTATAACAGATAGGATTCAGCCATCTGTATAAAATTTTTAAAAATTTCATTTTTAGCATTTACCTTTCTGACTGTCCTTGTCCATGATCTTTCGCTATATAGCTAGGAAATGAAGGTCTCCCCCCAACAAAAAGAGAAAATTTATAGGACACTTACCAGGTTCATGAGCTTCAGACCTTCTAGGAGTTTACAGTTTTTATTTTTTAACCTGTGTGCTTCATCAATAATTACACATCGCCATTCAATTGCATTAAGCTCTCCACAGCCTCCAAGAATCATTTCAAAAGTGGTGATGATAGCTTGGAATCTGTATGCTCCTCGAATAATGCGCCCCTGGAAATTATCAAATATAACATTCTAGAATGTCTAGGAACACTTTTTATTCCTGACCAATGGCATAAAAGTAAACTAGTGATATTTATTGTGAATTATTTTCCACTTAAATATAAACATTCCCTTGAAAGAAATTTAAGCACTGAAACTATATTAGATTGCTGTTTCTGATATCACTCTCAAAATGCATGCCTACATACTTATATTGTTTGAAATTATATTTGAATAAGTGCTTCCCTGTAGAATTATAATAACAGCAGGGTGCACTGGTGCACACCTGTAATCCCAGCAACTTGGGAGGCTGAGGCAGAAAGACTAAGTTCTAGGCCAGCCCCAGCAACTTAGTGAGACCCTGCCTCCAAAAAAAAAAAAAAAAAAAAAGAAAGAAAGGATTTACATCCCTGAGGCTAATTTATAATGGCAAATAAGTAATGAAAATCAAAATTAGCCATCCAAATAGCTTATTCATCAAATATTTATTTAATGTATATGTGCCAGACTTTGCTCTAGTTGTTGGAGATAAAGCAGTTAACAGAATAGACAAAATTAATTGTTAGGGTGGAACTTACAGTTATTAATGATCCTAATGCAGGACACAGTCAGTAAGAAGACAAACAATTTTTTTAAAAAAAATTTAGAACACAATAAGGGAAGAGGTATAAAATAAACCATGAATATGAAGTAAAAATGATAGGGATAGAAGTTCCCATTACAATATTACATAGGGTGGTTGGGAGACCATTATTAAGAAATGATATATGAACAAAGATCTGAAGTTTAGGAAGGAAGCCATGTTGATATCCAGAGATCTGGAGGAAAAACCATTCTTGGTAAAGCAGCAAGTGTGAAGGTCCTGTATATTTCCAAATACTCAGATCACAGCAAGAAAGTGTAGTTGAAACCCAGTGAAAGGAGAAAGGAAGAGGCAGACAGAATAGGAACTTAAAAACTGTGGCAAGATTGGCTCTTCCTTTAAGCAGAGGCTATGATGGGATTCCAGGGAAAAAAGTTTAACTGTTGTGATGACAACACACAAGTAAAGGATCATAGAGACCATAAAAGCTGTCATAGTGAAAAATCATCATTAGAGGTGGTATAAAGCACTCAAATGTAGACATCTTTGAACGCAGAATAAACTGAATCTCTTAAGAGATAGATATGGTGTGAGATTAAGAGAAGACACAAATTTGACTCTAAAAAAGTTTTAGTTTGTACAACTGGAATTTCGTGTTGCTATTTACTAACATGAGGATGTTCATGATATTGGCTGTGTACAAGACAAGTTTAAGATGTCCATTAAAGATATCCAAATGGAGTTGTTAAGCAGGCTTTTGGATATGACTGAAATTTAGGCAAGAGTTTAGAGCTGGTGATTTGGAAGTTTCTAGCAATACAGATATAGCTTACTGTCCTGCATATGTATGAAATCTCTGAAGGAATGAGTATCAATATAAAAGAGTTTGAAGGCTACATACTGGACTACCCCAAAGGTTAGATATGGGGTCAAGGAGGAATCCATAAAGGGAACATAAGAAGGAATAGGTGGAAATACAACGTGAAGTTCAGGAATCTAATTAGAGACAGTTTAATAGATTGAAAGCTTATACTTAATAAGCTTAATAGGTATTAAAACTAAGAAAAGCTTAAAAACAATTATGCATTCTGATTAAGTTTTTAAATTTTTAGGTTAGTTCACATTGATTCCATACAATGGCACTCAGTTGAATAACAGCTCCGGTACAATATTATTAAAATATGAAGTATAGACTGATGACACTTACACAAATCTGACAGCCTGGGATATATTAAATTTGGTTTCTCAGTCTGATAGACTTGGGCATATTAATCTCAGTTTTACTTTTGTTTTTTGGGGCAATCTACATAACATCCTTATAGCTTAGTATCTGCATGTATAAAATGGAGATAATATCTATTTCACAAGGTTACCATTGAAAAGATGTAGTGAATACAGGTAAACTTTCAGTATAATCTAGAACATGGTGATACTCAAAACATATTTGTAGTTATGAGTATTACTATTTCTAATCACAGGGCAAATTTAGAAAATATTAGTTTTACTCCTAATGTTTTCAAGCAATTTGATAAGTTGACAAAAAAAAAATATTCAATTGAGTTATACTAAAATGTATCTGTGAAACTTAATTGTTAAAAAAGTATTTCTATATTTGAAGAACAGATCATTACATTATATAAGACATCATCTTTTGAAATTTAAAACCTTTTCAGTTAATCCTAGAAGGTATAATGTTTACCATAGAAAATATAATATTTAATAAATATTAATTTATCATACATCAACTCTTTCAGTTCGATTCTTTAATTTTATATCAAATTCATATCATATATGTATTAAAATTGAAATGTTCTTAGAAACGTTCTCAAGTTTTCAGTTGTGCCTTATGTAAAAAAAAGTGAAACTAAATCATTTCTATGATACTACAAAACTTTAGAACAAAATCAGTTAATTCATTCATTGTAAGCCTCAAAATGGTAGAAAGTCAGTTACAATTAGGAGGCAAAAGTAGAAGGCTATGTATATTATCTTAATCCAGCTTCTACCATATATGATTTGGCCATATGTTATAATGATCTTTTTAAAATGAACAATGAATGAAAGAGAAAGAAGATATTTAGAGGCTATTGAGGTAGAATGCCAGGCAATAAACCTTTCCCAATTAAAAAAGTACAATTTGGAATAAATTATGTTTATTAAGAAATAAGACACAAAATTCTTAAAGATTTTTATCCAAAAAGATTTGTATGAACAATGAAGATTACAACTTGACACTTCATGTCTTCTTGGTAGAAAATTCTTTCTTATGTTTTAATCTTTTTTATTTTATAGTTTTGTACTTACGGAAAATAGAAAATCCTTTCTTAAAGGGCTGGGATTATGGCTCAGCGGTAGAGCACTCGCCTACCATGCGTGGGGCCCTGGGTTCGATCCTCAGCACCACATAAAAATAAATGAATGGAATAAAGGTATTGTGTCCAAGTACAACTAAAAAAATAAATATTAAAAAAAGAAAATCCCTTTTTAAAGAATAAATGGCTATAGAGGCACAAGGTGTCATTATCAAATTCTTAAGAAAACAACTAACCATTTCCTATATTGTCAAATACTTGGTTGAGAAATTTATATAAATTATGTTAAAAACAAATAAAAACTTGCTTAAATTAAAAAAGAAAAAAAAGTGGCTGAATAAAAATGGAACATGTGCCTCTAGGATATAGGAAAGGAGAAAACCATCAGCTAATCACTAAAGTTCTGATATAATGAATTCTAAGGAGAAGGTATGCTTGAATCAGTACACAAAACAAATGAAGCGATTTTTTCCCCCCAGCACTTGGGATCAAACTCAGGGCTTTGTACATTTTTTTTCTTTTTTAAAATATTTTTTAGTTGGACACAATAGTTTTATTTTGTTTATTTGTGTGGGGTGCTGAGGATCAAACCCAGGCCCTTGATCGTGTTAGGCAAGCGCTCTACCGCTGAGCCACAACCCCAGCCCGGGCTTTGTACATGTCAAGCAATATTCTAACACTGAGCTGTGCCTCCAACTCACCATTCAAAAACTTAAAAAATGTCTAAAAGCAAAATCCACTGAACATGAAAGAAAATTTATAATGTCACCTCAATAGCCATTTAAAGTCATAGTGTTCATTGAATGTTTAAATTGAAAAAAGAAAGGAAGAAAAAGAGCTACAGAATGATCAAAGAGGCAGTTATTTCTAGAAAAAATTTAACATGTATACAAACAATAATTACTTAAAAATTATTCTAGTTGAAATATTAAAGATTACAAATTTCTGCATATGTATATGTTTCATATTTCACTATAAAGGAAAACAGGATTAAATCCTTTTGTCATTGTTTTCAGTTACAATTTATTGTAAAATAAGTAAAATGAAGAAATAAGCTTAACCTAAGATTTTAAAATGCAATTAATATCTATGCTAAATTTGAAAGTATGTAATGCCTATCTTTTTCAACCCTGATGGTTTAACAAGCAAAAGCATTAATAACACACCTGTGAGTCCCTGAAGTACATCTCATATTGCTGTATCATCTGTCTGCTAATCAGGCTTCCATGATAAACCACAACATTAATATCAGTCCATGTACGAAATTCTCTCTCCCAGTTTGCAATGGTAGAAAGTGGTGCAATAATCAGGAAGGGTCCTCTTATACCAGTCAGAAGGATTTCGTAGAGGAATGTAATTGATTGAATGGTTTTGCCAAGACCCATTTCATCTGCTAAAATGCAGTTTCGTCTGAAATAAACAAATATATTATCCATGCATACATTGGGTTCTTCTGTATACTACAAAGTTTTAAAGATAAACATATGAAAATAAAAGATTAAATAAAATATTTGCACTTGTAAAAACAAAAGTTGCTGAAGTACTGAATAAGCTCAAGATTACAATTTTATTATAATCCTGCAAAGGGAAAATTAAAGATTTTTATAGCTCCAAAATAAAGATATCGCCATTAACTGTTTGATTTTTCTAAAAACTGAAAATATAAGAGCAATGCATATTATATAATTTATTCAGGAAGCATTATTAAATACCTTCTATTATCTCAGGACAGTATGAGAAGATGGAATACAAAAGAAATAGAACATGTTCTCTGCCTTCCAGGGGCTTGTATCTATTAGAGAAGCAAACATGCAAATACATAAATAAATAATCATGCAATGTGCTACTGTAGAAGCACAACTATAGTATTGATTTTCAACCATAGCTGTGCATTAGAAGAGCCTACAAAGCTTGAAAAAGAAATAAAACAGATACTTAGCCCCCCACCACGTTTACATTATGTTTTAATATGTACGGAATAGTCAGTTCTAATTTTTAAAATGAGCTCTATAGATGATTATGCTATGTGGCCAGTGAAGACTATCAGAGTAATACTTCTTATGGTAGCACAGAGGGAAAACAACCAAAATCTATCTAGAAGACATGAAAAAAGAAACTTCTTCAGCAAGGAGGTCAGTTACGATTAGGATTTTACCAGAGATCAAAGTAAAGCAGGAGAGGGCAAAAAAGACAAACCGGGGACCAAAAGTTATTTAATATGGTTAAGAGCAGAAAGTAAAGGAAGGAAAGAGAAGTGAGCTAAGTAGTGTCATAAACAGAAGAGGTTAGACATTATTTTTTTATGCAGTGGGAGGCAAAGAAATTCTTAAAGGAAACCCCTATGAGATTAAGTTTGTATTTTAAACTTTATTTGGGTGATACTGAGGATATAAAAGGGTAAGGGGATGAGATGTTGGAAATTAACTGGTTCAGAATCATAATAGAGAAGAAATTATAGAAATTATATTCTAAAGGGAGAATAAACTAAGTTACCAGAAATTATGTCAGAGTCAATTATGGGTTAGGATGAATTGGCCCTAGGAAATAACTCAATGTATAGGGTATAGGATGATAGTAACAAAATGAATTAGTAGTAATCAAGATAAAAAATATGGAGAAAAAACAAGTTTGACACAGAGGAAATAGAAATCTGCTATGTTTAAAGAATTGTTGTGTTGGACATTCAGGTACCAGAAGATGAACAGAAATGTGGGCCCAGAATTCAAGGCTTTAGAGATAGAAATATGGGACCATTAAATATTATTGGTAAATAGGGCTAGGTATATAGCTCAATTGTATAACACTTGCCTAGCATGTGCAAGGTCTTGTGTTTGATCCCAGGCACCACACACACACACACACACACACACACACACACACACTTGTGTATCTGTATGTATCCTTATTCACAGAAGATATAAGTATGTGTGTGTGTGTGTGTATGTATGAATAAAGTAGTAAATTAAATCATATGGGGAAGAGTACAGAGTATCTCTGAGGGAGTACAAACATGTAATATGTGAAGATAACTAAAGACAAAACAGCAAAAAACAACATCTAAATGACAGGGGAAGAAGAACCAGCAGACTATTGAAAGTAACAGTTAAAGAGGGTATTGGAGAGCTATAAAAGTTGCAGTGTGCAAGCTTTCAGGGTTTAGAAGGAAGGAGTAGCAATTTCTATCCAATGGATTAGAAAATAAGTTAAGGCTAAAGAATATCCTTGGGATTAGAAAATTAAGTTTTGGGAAGAGTCAGAAACAAAATCTATACTATCACAGGTTGAAAAAGAAATGGAGAAAAGAAAATGGGGGACAGAGTGTGCAGATTACTCTACTAGGAATTTGCCTGGAAAGCTACAAAGAGGGTTCAAGGCAGCTAGAAGAAGGAGCACACTCAAAAGGAGATTTACCTTTTTTTTTTTTTTTTTTTTGTCTTTTATAGATAGGCTAGCACCAAATTTGTTCATAGATTGAAGAGACAGAAATAGTCTTCAGGGATGGTTTGAACAAATAAAATAGAAGAATGATTAATGAATGAAGTGAAGCTCTGAAGAGACTGGATGAAACAGAATGTCAAGACCTGAGGTAATATGATTCATCCTTGTCCTAGGGTAAGATCTTTTACCTTCCAATACACGAGGTTAGAGGAAAAAATAGCTGTAGAGGCACTTTTGAATATGAGGGGAGGCAAGAATTTTCCTACTTTCCCTGGGTTTATCTGCAAAGCAGTCATATACAGAAAGTGAATAAAACAAAACTATGCCAAAGAACTTGAAGGAAGTGATGGAAGTTTAAAATAGGCAATGTAGGAAATAGGAGTAATAAAAAAAGGAAGACGGGTTTTAAAAAGTATTGCTACCTCATTTACATAAATGATTCTTGAGAAAAATGATTAATATTTAGTAAATAAAAGCAGGGAAAAGAAAACTGTGGAATAATAGGATCCTTCACTCCATCTGAGTCCCATAACTCACAATTACTAAGAGAAACTACCCAAAAACAATATAAGTAAAAAACACAGAAAAGTGACTTTGAATTAAAGTGTCATCAAATATTGCTAGTAATAATGCCTTCATTTGCTCTTTCATGGACACTACCATACTTCTTTCTGAAACATGATATCATGTTTTTCTTTGCATCTCAAAAAAAACCTTGAGGCTAGAGGGCTGGGAATGTAGCTCCGTGGTAGACAGCTTGCTCAGCATGCATGAGGACCTGGGTTCAATCCTCTATACCACATAGATGGATAAACACCCACACAAACAAAGATTTTGAGCTATTTTGTATAAAGAAATTGCTAAATTGTGAAGAATATTAACAAGGAGGTAGTTTGTTACTCCTTTTTATATTCTATTCTTTATTAATAGCTGACAATATACTTCATGGAAAACATTTAAAAACAGAGATCTATCTAACTGATAACAGATATAATGTGCTTACAATTCACTAATTAAAACCAACTGTAGACAGACAGTAGTATAAATGGATAAGCTGTAAAACTTCCTGTAGCATACCAGATGTTTTAGGACTCTTGGCAAAGTTATTTAAAATTTAATTATTAATTAACGTAACTCTGAGTGACACACACTTAAAGGAAGCAGTGTATGGGGCTGGGGTTGTGGCTCAGTGGTAGAGCGCTTGCCTAGCATGTGTGAGGCACTGGGTTCGATTCTCAGCACCACATAAAAATAAAATAAATATCCATCCACAACTAAAAAAAATTAAAAAAAAAAAAGGAAGCAGTGTAGCTGACATCTTAAACTGTAATTTACATATTTTTCTAAGGTAAATTCACCTTATTTATTTTTGGGGGGCACCAGGGATTAAACCCAGGGGCACTTAATCACTGACCCACATCCCCAGCCACCCGGTTTTAAACATTTTTTTAAATTTTGACACAAGGTCTTGCACAGATGCTAAGGTTGGCTATAAACTTTCGATCCTCCTGTCTTGGCTCCCAAGACACTGTGATTACAGGCATGCACCACAGCGCCCAGCAGTAACTTCACTTTAAAACAAAGACTTCATCAAAATAACAATATGGGAACATCTGAATCAACTTTAGTTAACGTACGTTAACATATATAACACACTAAAATTTTTAAAGATATATTACACACCTGTTGTACCAATTGAACAAGAGCCAGTTGAGTCCTTCCAGTTGATATTCCCTGAGTTGATTGCCATTTTTATAGTCCCTGGATTGATCTATTTTCTTCCAAATATTAGACGGCGGACGTTCCTTTGTGGAAAAACAAAGAATGCACGGTGAAAAGTGAAAATTAGCATCATTCATAAAGGAGAATGACTGAATGATTTCCCCCTAAGATCAGAAATAAGGCAAGATGTGCACTGTGACATCTATTCACCCTTGTACTGTAGGCTGTGACAAGGATAATTAAACAAGGAAACCAGACAAAAGTTACCAAGTTTGGAAATGAAAAACTAAAACTATCTTTATTCATATGATTTGTCTCTGTAGAAAATCCTGTGGGATCTATTAAAAAGCTAAACTAAGTAGTCATTTTAGCAAGGTTATATAATATAAAAATTGATATACGAAAGTCAATTGTATTCTACATTTTAGCAAAAATAATGAAAAAAATTATTTAAGAAGTAGTCATTTTATAATGGTATCTAAAATACTAATTTTTAAAAAAGTAATTCTAAAAGTTGTATAACACCAATAAATTTGAAGCCACAAAATACTGCTGAAAAAAACTAAAGAAGGGCTAAACAGAGATAAGCCCTGATTTGAAGACTTAACATTGTTAATATATTAATTCTTCTCACAGTGAACAGAATCAACACAATCCAATCAAACTGGAATCACAGTTTTTGTAGAAATTGACAAGCTAATTCTATAAGCATATGGAAATGAAAAGTACTACAAACAGCCAAAACAGCATTGGGAGGTGTAGACAGGATGTAGATAAAGTTTGGGCACATATGCTAACTGATTTCAAGACTTGTAAAAGTTGCAAAATCAAGACTATGTAGAACTGATGTAAAGATAAAGATAAAAAGTTCAGTGGAACATAATAGATGGTTCAGAAATATACTCTCAGGCATTCAGTCAACTGAGTTTTGACAAAGCTGGAAAGGCAATTCAGTGCAAAAAGAGTTTTTTCAATAAATGATGTTATAACAATCGAATACCCATGAACAAAAGGAAAGAATTTGATCCATATACTATCTACACACAAAAATCATAGCGCTGAATGTTACCTGACATATTTTCAAGGAGAAAGCAAGACAGAAATCTTCATGAACTTAGGTTATGTGAAAATTTCTCAGACACATAAAGTATGATCATAAGAAACAAACTGGAGTTCACCAAAACTAAGAACTTTTGCTCTTTGAAAGACACTGTTAAGATAATGAAAAAACGACTACAAACTGGTGGACAATATTTACAAACCAAAGGTCACAAGACCTTTGTTTTTAATAGTCAACACAAATATTCATCAATAGGCAAAAGGATAACAAATTGTGGGCTATTACATTAGAAAAAAATACTTCTCAGGAATAGAAAAGGTATCAACTATCAATGCATGCAATGATGTGAACTTGAAAATCATTATGCTATGTAAGAAACCCTAAGAAAAACAGAATACAGTGTCCATGTACATAAAAATGAAATGAGAAGAAATGAAAAAGAATTGATAGTGACATAAAAATTACTAGTTCCCTAGGATGAGAAGTAGGGTACATAAGAAAGATGAATTGGGAAGGAAGGGTTACAAAAGCACACAAGCATACTTTTGGGAGCCATAGTTCATCACTCTGATTATGGTTTTGGTTTGGTTTGTCAAAACTTATCAAATTGTACATCTTAAATATTTGCAATTTACTGGATGTCAAATTTTATGAACCTCAAATAAAGCTATTTATAAAAAAATGAATGAAGCTGGGAGTAATAGTGCAGGCAAGTAATCCCAGCTACATAAGAAGGCTAAGGTAGGACGATCTCAAGTTTGAGGCTAGCCTGGACAACTTAATGAGAACCTTTCTTAAAAAACACAAAAGGAATAGGATTGTGCTCAGTGATAAAGTTTTGACTATGGGTTCACTCTTCTGTACTGGTAACAACAACAACAACAAAAAGTGAATGACACGGGGGCTAGGCTTGTGGCTCAATGACAGAGCACTTGTCTAGCATGTGTGAGGCACTGGGTTCGATTCTCAGCACCAAATATAAATAAATAAAGCCCATCAACAACTAATAAAATATTTTTTAAAAAGGTGAATTATGTTATCAGATTTTTCTATTTTATTATCTTCAATGTTGGGGATTAAATCCAGTCATGCTCTATCACTGAGCTACATCCTCAGCTCCTTCTATTTTTATTTTGTGAAAAGTTCTTTGTTGAATTGCTGAGGTTGATTTCAAACTTGGGACCCTCCTGCCTCAGCCTCTGGAGCTGCCAGAAATCACAGGTATGCCACCCTGTCTTGCTTCACATATATTTTAAATCTGTCATACATATTACTACGTTTATATACTTTCAATATTCATGATAAAAAGCATTCAAAAAAATCATAGAAGCATAGATGTATAATGTTGTATGTTAAAACTATTCATTTACATAGTCATATTTATAAAATTTAATTTTTCTTCTTCAGAAATAAAAAACTGAATTATTCTGCATAGCTAAAACATAACCTGTCTTGAAGTTGCTGCATAGGTAAAGAAATAATATCCTAGTCCCAAATGAATAGGCTCTAAGTCTCAGATAAACATTTCTGTAAAGCAAGCAAAAGATGGATTGTCTTCTGTTTCAAAATTATATATTATTACTAATTAACAAACTTATACTATTAAAACTGTCTGCAAGATCAGGGCATCTTTATGGTGACTGTAAATGAAAAATAAAACATGCTTTCAGTATACAGATAACAATTCGTTATTGATATTATGCTATTAACCTAATACAAATAGGGCTTATAAAGAAAACAGGGCTTCATTCATGCTAGGCAAACATACTACTGAGCTACAATCCAAGAAAACATTTCTTAAATGACAGTCAATGAACTTTAAAATTATTAATACGACATTTTAGTTACTGCTTAAAATAATTTTCATATTAAATTCTATTCTGTATATGCTTCTTTTCAGTAATCCAATCACTGTTAATATTTTTTTAGCTTGGGATAGGGTAAAATTTCATTTTTGGAATCTCTAAACATACTTTACATGATTTATATGCTATTTTATTTAACAATAATAGAATAACAACAAAAATCACCTCCAACATTATTTAAGTACTATAGGCTATATTGTTGTCCTTGATTTTACATTAATTAAGGGACTAATTCTACTGGCTCAAAACCTATTAACATTTGCTCCCAAGATGTAGACTCTCTATTCACCTCACAGACTGTTTCTTTTGCTGAGAAGAAACTTTTTAGTTTGAATACATCAATTTATTGATTCATGATTTAATTCTTGTGCTATAGGAGTCTTATTAAGGAAGCTGGGGCCTAATCCCACATGATTGGGATTAGGGCCTACTTTTTCTTCTATTAGACATGGGGTCTCTAGTTTAATTCCTAGGTCCTTGATCCACTTTGAGTTGAGTTTTGTGTATGGTGAGAGATAGGGATTTAATTTCATTTTGTTGAATATGGATTTTCAGTTTTCCAAGCACCACTTGTTGAAGCGGCTTTTCTCCAATGTAGGTTTTTGGCACCCTTGTCTAATATAAGATAATTGTAATTTTGAGGGTTTGTCTCTATGTCGTCTATTCTGTATCATTGTTCTACCAGTCTGTTTTGGTGCCAATACCATGCTGTTTTTGTTACTACTCCTCTGTAGTATAGTTTAAGGTCTGGTATAGTGATGCTACCTGCTTCATTCTTCCTGCTAAGGATGGCTTTAGCTATTCTGGGTCTCTTATTTTTCAACATGAATTTAGCACTAATCTCTGGTGGATATAAAGAACTCAAGAAGCTAAACACATACACAAAAACAAAACAAAACAAAAAAAAACCCAATCAATAAATGGGCCAAGGACCTGAACAGAATCTTCTCAGAAGAGGATATAAAATCATTCAACAAATATATGAAAAAAAGTTCATCATCTCTAGCACTTAGAGAAATGCAAATCAAAACTACTCTAAGATTTCACACCTGTCAGAATGGCAGCGATTATAAAGACAAACAACAATAAGTGTTGGCGAGGATGTGGAGAAAAAGGGACACTCATACATTGCTGGTGGGACTACAAACTGGTGCACCCAATATGGAAAGCAGTATGGAGATTCCTTGGAAAAATGGGCATGGAACTACCATTTGATCCAGCTATCCCTCTCCTTGGTCTATACCCAAAGGACTTTAAAACAGTATATTACAGGGACATAGCCACATCAACGCTGATAGCTGCACAATTCAAAATAGCTAAACTGTGGAACCAACTTAGATTCCCTTCAGTAGATGAATGGATAAAAAAAGTGTGGCATATATACACAATGGAATATTTCTCAGCAATAAAAGAGAATAAAATCATGGCATTTGCAGGTAAATGGATGGAGTTAGAGAAGATAAAGCGAAGTGAAGTTAGCCAATCCCAACAAAACAAATGCTGAATGTTTTCTCTGATATAAGGAATCTGATTCATAAATGGGGTAGGGAGGGGGAGCATGGGAGGAATAGATGAATTCTAAATAGGGCAGAGGGGTGGGAGGGAAAGGAAGGGACAGGGGATTAGCAATGATGTTAGAATGTGATGACCATCATTATCCAAAGGACATGTATGAAGACATGAATTGCTGTGAATATACTTTATACACAACCAGATATGAAAAAATGTGCTCTATGTGCAATATGAATTGTAATACATTCTGTTGTCATATATATATGTATGTATGTGTTTGTGTGTATATGTATATATACCCAAAACCTATTAACTGAGAATATACTATATATCTAAGGAATCTCGAATTTCTGTAAATCTCTAAGAGATTTTGATATGCTAAGATTTTGTAAAGCTGTCTGTGATAGGTTCTTACCAAATGTCTTGTGTCAGGTCTCAAAGCTTGTAGTTGTTCAAACTCTTCTATTTTTGCCAGATCTACATCTTCCTTTAGTTCCCATGTACTATCTTCATATGGCAATGAGCACCACTTTACTAGGTAGTAAATAACAGGCTGTAAAAAAACATTTTTTTTTCAATTCACCATTTTTAAAAAGAGAATAGTGAGTAGTTTATATAGAGCATGACTACAGACAGTTTAAACATAGTAACCTATGTCGATTAAAAAAAGTTTTTCATTTGTTTTTAAGAGTTTTTAGGTTGTATTTTTTAAAAAGAGTATTAGGTTTTAATATTTGGAAAGTTTCAGGTTTTTCTTACATAAAAAAATATATATATTTTTTAATATTTATTTCTTTTTTAGTTCTCGGCAGACACAACATCTTTATTTGTATGTGGTGCTGAGATTCGAACCCGGGCCGCACGCATGCCAGGCGAGCGTGCTACCGCTTGAGCCACATCCCCAGCCCCATAAAAATATATTTTTATAAGCATGTGTGAAGCCCTGTGTTCGTTACCCAGTACCACAAAAAGGAGAAAAAAAATGATAAAGTATTTACCTCACCAGTATCCTTATCTTCACAAAAAGAGACTTCTAATACTCTGTCTACTTCAACATAGTCTGGGTTAAATGGTTCTTCTTCCATCTAAAAAAGTACAAAGATAAATTTACTAGTGTTTCACTATAGAACTAATACATCAGTTTGAGTCCAACAAACAACATTTTTCTAGTTTAATTTCCAATAGATATTTAGGATATTATTAATTGCCATGTTATAAATAATAAAACCAATCAAATAGGACTAAAAAAATTCAGGTATTAGAGACAAGTAAGTTACTCTAGGATATGTGTTGAAATTTTTACTAAACGTATCCTCTCTTCTTCTCCTTTGCTACTTGAAGTTCTAGTTGCAAAAGTTGAGGACTAATCAACCCAGCTTCAGATTCTGTTCTCAATACTATCACTCTTTATCTTTACCTGATGATAGTCCTTTACTGAACATCTACTCATCTAGATGAATGTAAGTAAACTCTCTATTTGAGCTACCTCAAACTTAGTTGCATTCATTTATTCTTCAACCTATACCTAATCTTATATTCTCTAATTGGGTTAATGAAAACACAACTTCCTCTCCAGCCCCCCCGCCCCACTCAGTCACACAAGCCAGAAAACGGGAAGTTGTCTTAGATTCCTTCACTTTCTTTACCTCCATCTAACTTGTACAAATTTTAAATTTTACTTTTTTTTTTTTTTTTTTTTTGGTACCATGGATTGGACACAGGGGTTTTTAACCATTAAGTCATATTCTCACCCTTTTTAAAAAATATTTTAAATTTTAAGACAGGGTCTCAAAGACTTCACTAAATTGCTGAAGTTGGCTTTGAACATGTAATCCTCCTTCCTCAACCTCCAGAGCCACCGGTATTACAGGCATGTGCCACTGCACCTCACCAGACTTTACTTTTAACTGAAAATCAGATTGGATACTTCCTCCTCATTCTCACTGACTTATCATTTCTTACATGGATCTTTAAAAATAACTCCCAACTTGTCCCCCAATGCTTGTCTTGCCTTTCTTTATTCTGTTTTTCACATTGTTGCCAGAGTAATCCTTCTCAAATACAAATTATGACTTACAGCTTCCTTGCTTAAAATCTTTTAGTGATTCTGCCTTGTTTGATAATCAGGTTCAAATTAATTTTTTTGTGTAATAGATAAGATCCCTCCTTTTCCTCCAGCCTTATCTCCTGTTGCTTGCTACAACTATAACTCAGATTGTAACCAACCTAAGTGTCACACCTTCATGTTTTTGTACTAATTCTGCTCTCTTCTGACTAGTTTACCATTTTTTGGCTTCTGTGCTTGGGCACTTCCTACTCATCTCTGAAAGACTTCCAACAGTCATCTGGGTTTAACTTTACTGCCCTCATATGTTCACCCTCTAAATGTTGTATACCACATAGTTCTACCTTTAGTTCTCTTCACTATCTTAAACCTCTCCTCCTCAAACCCATGCATCTATATATGACACACCTGATTACAATGATTATAGCCCAGTACCAGAATGTTAATGTGATACTTTAGAGGATTAAAAAAGTAAAGAAAAGGTTAGATATATTCATTAGTTGGAGGTAATTATTTTACAATGTATAAATGTATTAAATTATTGATGTTGTGTTCATATAAATAGAAGGCTGGCATGGAAAACATGCAATGTTTGTAATTATTTAATGTGTAAGATTTAATACACTGACAATTTTTATTTTCCATTTATTTGCTACATTATCATTTCCTTTATTTAAATAATTTGCTGATAAATTCTTTGTGATATTAACACAACCAGATTCAACTATGTGCATTGAAATAATGCTAATTTAAAAATAAAAATATTATCTACCATTCTGAATTATCAGTGTTTTTGTTTCAGCTAGTTCCCAAGTTAATTTTGGAAAGAAAAATTGTGTCAATAGCATTTTTATTTGAATATCAATGTTGGAAGCCTAAGAACTAAAATGATACCTAAATCTATATGTATTCAGAATATCACACATAATAGTTTTATTTATTTTTTTCTTACATCTGCAAAAAAATGTGCTCTTTGTGCTTGTCTCAGTTTGAATCGTTTAATTTTCTGCTGAATCCTTTTATCTTTCAAAAGCTGCTCTTCTGTGGCCCATTCACAGTGAAGATAGGAGCTAAAATTTTTATAGAAGTAGTATATTAGAACATTATAAAAAACATGCTTAAGGTGCATTTTTAATTATAACATCCAATATAAAATATTATCTTCAATTATACAAATAATTTATCACTATTTAATTTTAATAGACTTTATATAATTTCTAAAATTAAAACAACTAAGATCCCTATAGCCTTAGGAGATTGTAGTCTCATGGTGTACAATTTACTATACAGAAACAGAATAGTAAACTGACTAAAAGAATAACAGCAAGATGTACTTTATCTTTTATTTTTTTCATTATAATGGATCTGCCACAATCAGAATGCTAACTTATTTTGAAAACAATGTAATTGTATTTAAAAACATTCATGAAAGTATTTAGAAAGTAACAGAAAAATGTAGAAAAAGAATGACTTTTCACATAAGTTATCTATGACCAAGATTAAAATTTAAAATTTTAGTCAAAGCATCACACTATATACATTTAATGCAATAATCGAAATACCAGAAATTTTTTTAGAAAAAAAAAATTAAATCTGTGAAGTTTAACATACAACAAATAATGCCTATAATTTATAAATGCATATTTGTAGATTCATGTATTTTGAGATTAATAATGAATACCTTCTGGAAAAGAAATTCAAATCTTACCATGGAAGGTTTTCAAGAGTCTTCTACTTTTTAATGATTTTTAAGTTCATGTAGTTATAAATGATAAAAATTATTTTTAAATGCAAATACAATGAAAACCACAATTTTAATTCAGTGTTTTATGTTAACTATATTAAAATATCTACCAACCTCATATTAATTTTCTAACTCAAATACTTACTAATTCTTGTATTTTACAAAAAATTCTTCTGTATCAATGATCACTCCAGGTGATATCTATGAAAATAAAATTAATAATTATAAAACTTAAACAGGACATGGAATATAAAGCGTGAAATATAATATGCCATTACTTACTTCCTTCTTTACAATTCTAGAAGACAGTATTTTGTCTACAATTGCAGCATCTTCTTCACTTGGGTTCTCCTATAGGATCGAGGGAAAGAAATATGCAATGGAACGCATTCTGAAATACCTTTTAGTTGCTATTTTATATATTTATGAATACACTAAAATTCAATAAATATTTATTTAGCAGAGGTGCCCAGTACTATAAACATTAGGAATACAGTACAATGGAAAAAAAAATATATCATCGTTGTTATGGTTTTGTCATCATCATCATCATCATTCTAAACATATTGGGCTTTTTTTGTGTGCTAGGCATTATACTAAACACATTGCATGTATTAATTAATCTAATCCATTATCATATCCATTCTTATCCCTCCTATTATCTCTATTATGCAATTGAAGAAGCACAGGAATATTCAGAATTATTACTTGCCCCAAATTTTTGATCACTCAGTTAAGAGATGAGTATTTGGCTTACAATGTAGATAAATTAAAAGAATTATAGAAGAGGAAAGCATATATGGAAGAAATAAAGGTATCAAACATGGCATTTAAGAAACTTCATAAGGCAAAGTTGAGTCCTTATGAAGAAGAGCAGGACACAAAGTCAGAAAATCTAGACAAAGGGCTTTCTTTATATATTGCACTAAAAAAGGCATTATTATTTTAAAGGAGTCGATTAGGGTAAATTTTCAGCCAAAATATAATCCCTATCCAACTAGCTCATGGATTATTACTATCTACCTAACAATTAGTCTTCTACTTTAGAAACATTCTGCAAAGGAGAAACACTTTGAAAGAGTTTCAGGTATACACTTAGGAAGAAAGAAATATGAGGAGATATATGTATTTCTACTATTTGAAACAATTTATATTTATTTTGAAATGTAGTAATAATTCCAAATATGTCTTACCACAAATAATTGTAAAGGCTGTTCACCAGGTAAAGGAGCTAAATTCTTTTTTATTTTCAAAGAGCCTTTAACCTCTTCTTCAGATTGTTTCCCTTCTGCATCTTCTGCATATTTTTTTCTTTTAATTTGTCTATTTGATCTTCTTTTCTGTAATGAACCACAAGGATCAGATTTATACAATTTATTGTTTTAGACAATTAAAAATCTTTGAAACAAAGATTTTAAAAATATTACTTCTATAGTTGGCAAATTCTTTATTAATTTTCATACTGATACTCAACATTCAATTTTTTCTTACTTTTCTTTTTAAAGGAAGATTATAATTTGCCCATTATAATTTTCCCACAATTTAAAATATCAAATATTCATAATAATATCTTTATTTATCTATTTTTAGAAGTTTTAAGAAAAGTCTGTTGGTTTTTTAAAAAAAAAACTCTTTTATAGCTTAGGCAAAATGTATTTTATTAGTAATACCTTTATTGCTGGGTTACTTTTCTTTATAAACTATTGTTAAAACTATAGATGTCTTCACATTTTTGCCCCAAACCTAAAAAGTATATTAGATGAATGTTGGTTAACAAATTAGTTGGGGCATAATCCTAGAGGACATTAGAGAATATTTGCAAAAATATGAAACTGTTTAAAGTAGAATAAAATAAAATGTCTTAAATACATAAAATATTTATTAAATTTACCAAATAATTCAATTTGAATAAAAGAAGAAACAATATTTCTAACCTGACTAGCTCTTCTAAAAATAAAAGCATCATAAAATGTCTTTTAAATAAAAGAATTACATTTAGTATCACAATTTTTAAATAACCTAAGCAATTTAAAATCAGGAATCAAATATATGTGGTTTTACTTACCTCCCTAAGTGTCTAATATTTGTTTCAAAAGTTTTTGTATTTAAAGGAGAATGTTTAAAAACAAGGTTACATATCTTTTTGATGGTCCCACTAAAACCCAGAATCTTAGGTTGTTTTGAAAATCCCAAAGGACTTAATTTTTACTATTTTTCTTTACATTTCTCCAAAATCTAATAGGGTAAAGGCATCTCAACCAACGGTTCTATTGCTTGATTTACCAAAGTAAATCTATCCCTTCCTCCTTTTTATTTTATATAGTGAAACTCCCATGATACTTCCCAGAAATTGAAACAACAAAATAACACATTTGGTTTTTGCCAATGTCTTCTATTTGGCAGATCTTTTGTTAGTCCACATCCCATGCATAGCACAGGAGCAAATTGTTATCTGTGTCCAGTAAGGTGGCAGTAGCAGCCTTTCTAACATCATACTTCTGCCCCTTTCTCTTATAAGTAGTGCGATATTGAAAGAAAAGAAAGGCAATGCATGGTAGTCAAAAGTACATAGGAAAAACTTTCAAGATGGTTCATCATCTAGTTACACTCTGCTTCTTTGGATGGGTTCAGTGAATAGGAAGGATGCTGGAGATATAGAACCTAGGAGTACGTATATGCTAGGCAAGCACTCTACCTCTGAGTTACACCCTGAGCCCCAATTTTGTTTTATTTATTTTTTGGGGGGTCATCATCCATTGGCCATGAAAATGTTTACATTTTCAAATGCCAAATAAATATTTTTATTAATACAGGAGACAGGGAAGGTGGGATAAAGTTATAATAAAAGGACTTTGTTAAACTCAGTATTCCCAATTACTATTTTAAAAAAGACATGAAATATTTACTATTCCTTGGGGGGGTGTCTATGATTCTCGGCATAAAGAATGTTTAAAACAAGTATAAAAAAGCTTCTTTTCTGGTCACTGAGGCATCTGAGTGGTAGCACACACCTGTAATCCCAGTGATTTAGGAGCATGAGGAATGAGGATCACAAATTTGAGGCTGCCTTGGGTAATTTGGTGAGACACTGTCTCAAAATAAAAAGAGCTGGGGATGTAAATCAGTGATAAAGCACCGGAGTTCAATGTCCAACATCACAAAAAAAAAAAAAAGGTGGATCAGTGGTCTGAAAAAATCATTTTCACTTACAAAATAGAATGAGGACCATTCACGGTAAATTGCTTCCTCATCCTATGATATCAGACTAGCATATTAAAACTCCATGGTCTGTACTTGATTTCATTAATAAATTATACTCCATAAGAGTACAGAGAAATACCACATTACTTCATTCCAAGTAACTCTCAGCAATTATTTTTTCCTGTGTTATATAGTATCTCTACTAGTTTAAAAATATAAAAATTAACCTAAACTGCACATATTTGGCTAATGCTTTTTTCTTGTTTTCTTTCTCTGTAATGTTTTCAAAACACAATTTAAAATAGTGACAAACTGTAGTAATTTCTTATTTCTAGCTTTTTTCTTATGTCTTTGAGAATGTAACAGATCAGCACACAGCATTTTGCATATAAAGAGGTCAGAAGAATGATGTTTTTAAATAACTAATACTACATTATGATGAGATATCTGCTATAGAGGCATTAAAAAAAGATTTAGTCTTCTAAATATAGTACAACTATAAAGTACTCTTTATTTAAAGATAAAAAATTAAATACTACAACAAACACAGTTGTAGATTTCCTCCTGATAAGAAAGTTTAAGTCGTTTTCTACAGTTCAAATCCTGACAATGCATTGTAGTTAAAAGCTACACAGACCTTTATAATATAGATTTATAATTGATTATTAGAAAATACCCCCCTTTGGTGTTACAGCAACATGCTTGTCAAAGCAACTTAATACTATACTGAAGAGCATGGAAGAAATGTACGTGTTGACCTATACTATCATTTCAGTGTTTCGTAATTACATATGGGAAAATGGCCAGCATTATTATAGTAAAAATTAAGCTACATTTTCTCATATTGAAAAAGTTAAATGTAAGTTTGCCTAAGTTAAGGATAACATATGAAGAAAAAGCCAGGCCATATAATATTAGGAGCTTTGATCACTGCCCTTACCTCAACTCTTGCAGCAGCCCAGGAGCCTTGAGCCACTACTCTCCAAATGGATAAGAAGCTGCATAAGGAAGAAGAAAGGCCATTCAGGGGCTTTCTGGCCCCATAATTCAACAATTGCCACCACCCCTATGGCCTACAGTTGTTTTTAAGTATTAGAAAGCAGATGGTGGCCTGAATTATTATGACCTTCACTACATATATATTTTTGTAACTTCACAGGTTATTATTAATATCCATGTATTTAAAAAAAAAAGGTAAAAGGCACAATATTTATGTCTATATTAGGGGATTTTTAATATATTCAGTTATCTTTTCTTCAACAGAAGGAGACTAAAGGAATTGTCTCTAAGAATGACTCAATCCATTTTCTTTGTCATTTGTATATGATTTTTAAAATGAATATTCTATCATTAAGTTCACTTAAAAATCACTCAATAAGCACAGGATAATGCCACGAGGTACTTCTCCATGTAAAAGCCATCAAGGACTTTGCATTATTACTTAACCTCTGAGGGCTTCATTTCATTATCTTGAAAATGAAAGGTTTAGAGAGGATATGTAAGTTTCCTCTCAAATCTAATATTCTATGGTAATACTACTAGGAGCATATTGTAATAATGCTGTCCTATAAGTTATACCACATAATAAAATGTATTTTTAGTATTAAACTGCAGTGTAAGTAGACATAAGGCAGTATTTTGCTACCTAAATAATTCTTAACAGAGTTCATTTCTCGGAAAATAACTTTAATACTCACTTGAGAGTCTTGATCTTTGAATGTATGTGGTGGCATATGCTCTGCATCAGATATTTCATCTGAAGATTCATTTTTTCTTTTCTGTTTCTTACCCAATGTAATAATGAGTTTGCTGTGTCAAGAGGAAAAGAATAAACAATAAGAATTTTGTATTTTTCCACTTTGGGTCAAATTAAGATTGTCATTGTAAACTTTAGAAGAAAGTTTCTACCACTTGCATGTCCAAAAATAAATATTCAGAAATCCATAAAGACATTTTCAAAACTTAAACCTCTCTTCTACTGAATTGGACAAAAAAAACAATATTATAGTTAATGTACCTATAAGCATAAAAAGGTAGTCAAGAACTATAGCTGGTTTTTACGATATACTTAACTTTTTAGGATATAAATAACTATTATATAAAACCAATTCATTTATTGTAGATTTAGATTATAAGACAGTGAGGAGCTGTTTATTACTCCTACCTTTTATTAAACTAAAATTCCACTTATTGACCATAAATACTTCCATGCCCTAGGAAGCCTCTACTTCTTTCTACTCTATGGTAATCTCTTTCTTATTTAAGACAATTCTACAATTAATTTTTCTTTAATACTTTTATTTATGTTAAGAGTAAGAAATATGGTGGGCATCATGGTGGACACCTATAGTCCTAGTACTTGGGAGGTTGGAGCAGGAAGATTGTAAGTTCAAGGCCAGCCTCAGCAACTTGGCAAGACTCTATCTCAAAAAAAAAAAAAAAATGTGGGTTACGGGCCTGGGGATGTGGCTCGGTAGTTAAGTGACCTAGTCTGTGGTACCAAAGGAAAAAGAAAAGAAAACCATTTTTTATATTTCTGCAGTATGTATATGTTCTCTCTTATATGTGTTTATTAAATATTTTCAAACATATCAAGTACATATACCTAAACTAAGAATGTATTTTAAGTACATGGCTCCCATTTTTTCTTATCTGCCTTAACAGCACATTATTAAAACACTATGTTAATCATGAACCATTCTAATTACTAATAAGCAAAATTCTACTTTAGATAACCTATATTCCAAAAACTGAGAAGTCCCCCAAATATTTTTAGGAATGGTATATCAGAAAGATTGCAGAATTCTTTCCATAATTATTTACTAATGTGGGAGAGCTTGAAAGTTAACAGCTTGTACTTTGAAATCACAGGATCAAAGATATAAACCCTGAATCTACCAATCACCTATCTGTGGGACTCTAAGCAAATTACTTGCCTGTAAACATAGGGGTAGTATATTAGCTACCTCTTCTCTTGAAAAGTTAAGTAGGACAATGTATGCATCATGGTTTGGATCTTAAACGTCCCCCATAAGTTCATGTTTTGAAGGCTTGGTCCCTAGCTAATGGCACTACTAGGAGGTGGGAGAACTTTTAAGAGGTGAGGCCTAATTGGAGGAAGTTAGATCATTGGGCTCACACACTTGAGGGGGGATGGGACCCTGGCACCTTATTCTCCCTCTCTTTGCTTCCCATCTGCCACAGGGTAAGCAGCCTAGGCTCTACCACATGCTCCCAGCCGTGATGTTTTGCTTCACCACAAGCCCTCAGTGACCATGGACTGAAACCTCCGAAACCATGAGAAAAAATAAATCTTTCCTCCACATAAATCATTTATCTCACGAATTTTGTCACAGCCACGAAAAGCTTACTAATATAGTAAGTTACCTTTTAGCACAGTCCTAACTAATGGAAACTATTTTGAATTAATATATGTTCAGCCCTTTCCTAGGTTCTGAGATTGAATATGAAGTGATAGTCTTTAACCTTAAAATAGCATAACTAGACAATGATCACAGCTAAAATAGATATTAGCACAGGAAACAATGTGAACAGTGTAAATTAAAAGTGATACAGCTGGTGAACTGGCACACACCAGTAATCTCAGAGGCTAGGGAGGCTGAGGTAGGATCATGAGTTCAAAGCCAACATCAGCAACTAAGCAAGACCTAAGCGAGTAGCTTAGTGAGACCCTGTCTCTAAATACAATATATAAAAAGGGCTGGGATGTGGCTCAGTGGTTAAGGGCCCCTGGGTTCAATCCCCAGTACCAAAAAATGAACAAATAAATAAAATAGTGTTACAGAAACAGTACAATTTGAGATAGCAACTGAATTAGTAACAGGTAGTGAAAAAAAAGACAGTGTACATTCCAGGAAGGGGGATACCACAGAAGAGTGAGGTGAATATGCTGTGGTGATAGCATGACAGGGACACAGAATATTACAGAAGGAGGAAGCAGAAAACTGAAAAATTATATATGGTGAAGATTATAGAAGGCCTGGAAAAGACGTGAAAGACTTATATTTTAAGATAAGTTTTTAAGCTCCACAGAGTAAGAGTTTAAACAAAATCTACCTATCAGCACTGGCAACAAATATTTAATAAATACGCACTCAGATATTTTTGAATAAATAAAAGCAAAAAGCAATAAAATATAAGAATTTTAAACAAGGGAACAATGTGATTGAAAGGAAATAAAGTACAAAGCAGAGAAACTATTGATAAACTACATAAAAATTCAGTTGAGAGATGAAGAGTATAATCCAGGGCCATGGCACTATGATACATGCCAATAATCTCAGAGGCTAGGGAGGCTGAGGTAGGATCATGAGTTCACAATAAAATACTGAAGAAAGATCCACAATAATTGGCTAATGACTAGCTGACTAGTTGTGAGAGAAGAAAAAAAACTTTACAATGAGTTTTTCCCTACATTACTCTTATAGTGACTATGTACAACAAGATAATGGCAATTCAACTAGCTATCCTACCTGTACGTTCTGAATGTATGAAGAAAGTAAATAAGAGTATATACATGAGTATATACAGCTCATGTTGGAACCAGAAAATACAAAAAGAGGGGCTGGGGATGTGGCTCAAGCAGTAGCACACTCGCGTGGCATGCGCGGGGCGCTGGGTTCGATCCTCAGCACCACATTAAAAAAATAAAGATGTTGTGTCCACCGAAAACTAAAAAAATAAGTATTAAAAAAAAATTCTCTCTCTCTCTCTCAAAAAAAAAAAAAAAAAGAAAACGAAAAGAAAATACAAAAAGATATTCTGAAACAAAATTAAGAAACTGGTTAGTCCTCTTGCCACTTTGATATCTTATTTCTTCCCTTCTTTTTTGTTTTGTTTTGAGGTGCTAGGGATTGAACCCAGAGCATTGTGCATGCAAGGCATGTACTCTACTAACTGAGCTATATCCCAGCCCTATTTCTTTCCTTTGACACTCATTTTTCCTTACTCTGGTTTCACAACTAAAAAATCTCCCTGGAGGTCACATCTACCATTAATGATCCCACATGATCTTGACCTTCCTCCTTATCTATAGCTTTCAAAAGTCATTTCGCACCAGGTGTGGTTGCACAAGCCTGTAATCCCAATGGCTGGGGAGGCTAATGCTGGAGGACCACAAGTTCTAGGCCAGCCTCAGCAATTTAGCGAAGCACTATGCAAATGCGTGACTCTGTCTCAAAATAAAAAGGGCTGGAAATGTAGCTCAGTAGAAAATCCCCCCGGGGTTCAATTCTAAGTATAGGGAGGAGGGATTGTCATTTCACTTTTGTTTCTAAACCCACTATAATCTCAACTCTTGAAACTACTTTTCATATTCATAGCTTCCATGTATTCATTGTTCACTATGAGTCAGCAACTGCACTGACTTTACATGTTTTCCTTCAATTGATGCTTATACAAGTTGGAGAGGCAAGTATAATTTTATAGAGACAAGAAACTGAGACTTGGAGAAGTTCAATAACTTGCTTAAAGTCACACAGATAGTATGAAAAGAGACAGAAATTACATAAGCCTCACTCCAAAGTCTAAATTCCCAATGTGTATAGCTACGACCTTTTTTAAAAAAATATTTTTTGTAGTTATAGACAGACAGCGTGCCTTTATTTTATTTATTTTTGTATGTGATGTTAAGGATCAAACCCAGTGCCTCACACATACTAGGCAAGTGCTCTGCCACTGAGCCCCAGCCCCAGCCCACCACAAGCCCTCAGTGACCATGGGCTGAAACCTCTGAAACCATGGGAAAAAATAAATCTTTAAAATGCTAAATCCAAGAGAAAATTTTAAAATCCCATGTACCAACATTTAACTGATCATCATTTTCTTTTTTGTACCCTTGGCTACATGATGCAATAGTCAAACTTCCTCTCACTATATTTTGGTTCCTCTTCTTCCATCTATTCCTTGAATATTGATTTTTCAGCAGGATGATGTTCTTTTTTTTTTTGGGGGGGGGGGCGGGGTGTGTGTGTGTGTGTGCAGGGGTGGTACTGGTGATTGAACCTAGGGGCACTTTACCACTTTACCCAGCCCTTTATTCATTTCTAAATTTTGAGACAGGGTTTTGCTAACACATTTAGGGCTTTGCTAAACTGCTGAGGATGGCCTTGAACTTGTTCCTCCTGCCTCAGCCTCCTGAGTTGCTGGGATTGCAGGTATGTGCCATCATGCCCAGACAGAATTCAGTTGTCTTTTCTGCCAGCCCCTCAATCTTTGGTGTTTCTCAAAGTTCTGTCTTCAGACTTCTTACCTCTTCACATACAGTAGTAAATGGGACATGTAATTTATCCTATGATCATGCACCACACAACACTACAGACAATGATGGTACCAAGATATTGTTGTAGAGTTGAAAAATTCCTATCACCTAACTACCTCTTAGCTGGTCTTAGTGCAATGTATTGTTCAGCATGTTTTGATGATGGTGGTATAAATAAACCTACTGTGTTGCCAGTCACATATATTATAATCATAAGATTATCTATTATAAGATATATGTTATAATCATAAGATTAAAATATGTAACTGACAGCACAGTAGGTTTATTTATAATGCATGTGACTGGTAGCACATGTAATTCATAATACCTGATAGTAAATTATCATGTTACTGATTTCTGTAATTATTATACATTTTATCATTAAGTTCTTTATATTCTTATTTATAAAAAAAAAAAAACAACACATTTACTGTAAAACATTATACTGTGTTACACCACCAGCAGCCTCATTTTGAATATACAGTCTCTTAATCATGTTGAGGGACTGACTTGTATCATCTATGTTTGTTCTAAGTACACTCTATGATGTTAACACAAGGTCAAAATCACCCCCAAGGGACTGAGGGTGTAGCTCAGTGCTAAAGTGAATGCTTAGCATCCTCAAAGACCTAGGATTAATCCTCATCACCAAAGTGGGAGAGGAGGCGATCACCTAATAACACATTTCTCAGAATGTGTCCCCATCATTACTAGACACATAATATTCTTTTTTTTTTTCAGAGTAGAAATTAGAAGTTTATTAAAGGACAGCAGAAAAGACTTCTCCCGGAGGAAGAAGGGGACCCAAGAGGTGGAATCCGTGGAAGGTATGTGTCCCCATCATTACTAGACACATAATATTCTTTACTGCCACCTAGAAGTTGAAGATTTTTATATCCACTTTAGACTTTTCTCCCAAGCTTCAGACTCACATAGCCAGACTCTCATGGATACTTCACAAGTATCACAATCTCAAAATCCCCCCAAATCTAATACCTCATTTTCCATAAATTTAAGAGTACAACAATCTACTAATATTAACTATGATGTAAATTCAGAAAAGTGTATATATAAAAAAATCAATGAACTTTCTTTAAAAAAATTATATAATTAGCTTCCATTATCAAGAAACAAGAAATTGGTTTTTCATAAGCTCCCTCATGCCTCTTCTTCAACCAATAACCTCCTCCTAAGGATATCCATTATTTTCCTTGTGATTATTTGATAAAACCACAGGTATTTTTACAGATGGCAAGCTCAGTAAATAAAACTGGGCAGTAGGAATATATATTTGATGCACTTTCTCACTTGCTGTCCATTGCCACCATTAATGGATATCTTACACTAGTCAAAAGAGAGTTCCATTCTTAAGAACTTCACATGAAATGCAAATCAAAGTCTATTAATATTCTTTAATACACTGCTTTAAAAGGCATTTTCTTCATGATGGGTTAGCTAAATAAATTATGTAAAACAAATGTTCTGATATAATATCTAAGTGGCTGCTTAAAGACTTAAATCCATTAAATAAAAACCTCAAGGGCTGGGGCTGTAGCTCAGTGGTAGAGCACTTGCCTTATACATGTGAGGCACTGGGTTCGATCCTCAGCACCACATAAAAATAAATAAACAAAATAAAGATATTTAAAAAAATAAATAAATAAAAATAAAAACTTCAAGGAGCTTCAGTGGTGCATGCCCTTAATCCCAGGGTGCTTGAAGGCTGAGTAGGCGGGGCAGGAATCCACAAGTTCAAGGCCAGTCTGAGCAATTCAGCAAGACCCCATTGCAAAATAAAAAATAAAAAGGACTGGAAGTGTAGCTCAGTGATAAAGTGTCCCAGGGTTCAATTCCTAGTTGGATCAAAACAAAACAAAGCAAAACAGATTCCTCAGGAGGAAATGTCAAAAGACTTTCTACAAAACAACTGGCCAATATGCTTCATAAATGAAAACCCAGGACTGGAGATGTAGCTCAGTAGTAAAGCGCTTGCCTCACCAGTGTATAAGAACTTGGGTTCAATCCCCAGTAACATTTAAAAAAAAAAAAAAAAAAGTAAAAAAATCATAAAAGATAGAGACTGAGGAATTATTGCCAATTAAAAGGAGTTTAAGGAGACATGAAAACAAAATGAAGTGTGGGATCCTGAATTGGATTAGGGCCCAATAGTAAATCTACAACAACAACAAAGGAAAAACTAAAAACATCTGTATGAGGATTAGTTAACAGAATTAGTAAAAGGATTGTATAAATTTGGAACAGGAACTCTGACCTATTTTTGCAAGTCTAAAATTATTTTTTTAAAAAATCAACAACAACCAAAAAACAAATGTGCAAGCAGATGTGCAAGTCCCAACCCCAGGTTTCATATTTAATAAGTGGGATTACAATATGACTTTAAAAATATAACCCCAAGAGATTCTGATGCTCTACCAGGTTTGGGAACCATTGACACAAAGAACTGGGAATACAGGAAATGCTAGAAACAAATATTCAGGATAATAAAACTATTTAATATTTATATAACACTTAACACTGCAAAATATCTTTGACTCCAATATCTCAGTTGATTCTGAGAAAAATTCTAAAATTGACAAAGAAGATATTGGTCTTGAAACACAGAGAAAGAAAGCTCAGCTCCAAAAGGTGAAACAAACTGCCAAAGCCACAGTCTAATAAAACAACAAAAGGTCCCTTTATTCCTAGATTTCTATTTCCAACGTAACTTACTGATTTTAAGATAAAGTGGCACATATACTTCAACCTGTGAATAAAGACTTAATACCAATAAACATGGTTTAATGAATAAAGAGAAATCTGAAACCATATAATCTTTTAGTAAATCATTAACAATGATTTATCTGACCACCCCCCCCCACCCACAGCCCCAGTATCCAGGATTGAATTCAGGGGCCTTGAACTTGCTAGGCAAGCACTCTACCAATGACATACATCCCCAGCCCAGCTATCTGTCTCAGGAACAATCAGAAATCTCTACTGTCTGCACAATAGCCACAATAGCAAAAGACAGCCACAAATATTACCTAATGAAAATCAGGCAATTGAAAAGAATACAAATAATATAATTAAACAAAATACCTAACAGCCGCAGAGCATCCCATTCTTCTAAAGGTTAGTTTCCTATATTAATTCTAAACTAAAATTTCATTATAAATAAAAATAAAAGGTTACTATAAATCATTCTTCAAATAAAATGACAATTTATTATTTAACAAGATATATTTCCAAAGGAAAGTAATATAGAACAAATTAATAACAAAGGCTTTACACAAAGTATTGAGTTTTAAAAACATAAACAGGATCTGTTAATCAGTATTACCAAACTATAGCAACAGATATTCAGGCAAGTAAAAAAAAAAAAAAAAAAAACCTAAATATCAAAACATAGTTTGTTTCTGACAGAAAATGGCAATTGAAACTAAGGTATGAATTTGAAATCCTAATTTGTTTAATAAATATAGCCACTAGAAAACTGCAAGGTTTATACCTGACATGTCTATACTTGATTTTTAGATGCAATTTACGCACTCATCCAAATTCTGCCCACAAGTTATTAGATGCTGTGTAACAAGTTGTGTTTTCTAAATGTGTCAATCTATAATGGCCTCCTGTTGATTCTCTCATTGCAACAACTGGACAATGAATCTAAACCAATTAGTCCATTTATAATAATTAATATATCCAATTCACCATAAGTGAAAAAATAGACAATACTATTTATATTCACATTACTTTTCTTTGCAAGCCAAAAGAAAGGAATTGAGGTTATTTTAAATGTCAAAGATAAATTTTATTACTTTTCTTCAATTTAGTTTAAATTGTAATCCTTGAATATGTGAAAGCAACATTGAAAACTTTTGGTAACTTGGATTATTATTATTTCCTGATTAAAGTTAGACATCATTTTTTTCAAAAGACTGAATTAAATGATATGTCAGTATGCATTCTACTGTCATGTATAACCTTTTACAAAGAATGAAAAAAATATACGAATTGAACCAATCATGGTGACCTAGGCCTGTAATCTCAGCAACTAGGGAGATTAAGGAGATTTTTCTCTTACTGACATAAAATAATGGTCCATCTTGCTGGGTACAGTGCTGCATACTTGTAATCTCAGCAACTCTGGAGGATGAGGCAGAAGGATCACAAGTTCAAAGCTAGCCTTGCTTAGCAATTTAAACACTGTCACAAAACAATTGTTTTTAAAAAGGCCTGGGGATATGGCTCAGTGGTAAAGCACGGCCTAGTATATGCAAGGTCCTGGGTTCAATCACCAGTACCACATGGAATTAAATGAAACAAAAATAATGATGTGTCTTATAATCGATGACATCTTAGATTCAATATCCTTTATTTTATTTATCTTTTCCTATGATAACCCTTACTAGATCATGTAAAGATATAATTCATAAAATTGAAAATGTAAATTTTATTTTATTTTTTGTGGTGCTAGGTATTGAACTCAGGGCCTTGTGCATGTGAGGCAAGCACTCTACTGAGCTATATCCCCAGCTCTGAAAATGTAAATTTTGACTGAAACTCATAGCAACATATTTATCAACTCTTTTTTAAAAAAATTTTTGTTATAGATGAATGCAATGCCTTTGTTTTATTTATTTGTTTTTATGTGGTACTGAGGATTGAACCCAGTGCCTCACACATGCTAGGCAAGTACTCTACAACTGAGCTATAAACCCAGGCCCTATATCAACTCTTTCTGCAGAATAATGTTTCATTTTTTTACCAGGTATTATAATTTAGATAAAAGCAGTGAAATTAACAGTGCGTTTTATCTGCTTGGCTTTGAAAAATTATAGAACTTATATAAACACTACTAATAAAAATACATAATAAATTAATGACATGTATTTTTACAACTGGGTTTTTACTTTTAAGGCACAAAGAAACAATTAACTAAATAGTGTATTTATATTCTATTCAAGCAGACATTTCAAAATTCCTATTGTTTTGAAAAAATTATAATCATTGGCTCATGTATCATCTTATTAACATGGAGTGATAATTTGTAATGATTCCTCCTTTTTTTCCCCCTCAGGTTTTATTCGATCTTATTTTTTCCTTCCAATTTTATTATATGGATAGAAATCTCTCTCTAGCATGTTCTTTTTAACATGTATATATAATGGTATTTTTAACGTGTATATATAATGGTATATACAAACAAATGTTATTTACTTCTTTCCTCTTTTGTTTAAATTTTTTTTTTTTTTTTTTTTTTTTTTAGTTGTTGATGGACTTTATTGTCTTTATTTTTATGTGGTACAGAGGATCAAACCCAGTGCCTCATGTAAGCTAGGTGACACATTACCACTGAGCTACAACCCCAGCCCTGGGGATTGTTCTACTATAGAGATACATCTCCAGTCTGCCTTATTTTTTATTTTGAGGCTACCCTTGAACTTGCTGTCCTCCTGATTCAACCTCCGAGTCACTTAGATTAGAGGTGTATACCATAGTGCCTGGCTGAGATTTTAGGATTTTATTTTTATTTTTTCATGCTGGGAATCAAAGCCTGCACCTTGCGCATGTTTGGCAAGCACTCTACCACTGAGCTACATCCCTGACCTCTACTTTAGTCATTTGAACCTTCAAAAATAAAAAGGAGCTGGTGGCACACATCTGTAATCCCAGTAAGGAGATAGCAAATTTGAGGCCAGTCACTACAATTTAGTAAAGCACTCTTTCAAAATAAAACATAAAAAGAACCAGGCATGTGTCTCAGTGACAGAGCACACCTGGGTTTAATCCCAAGTATTTCAAAACAAACAAAAATTCAGGTATTTCCCGTTGTAACTAAAGAAAAAAGGCTACTTCTAATACTTGATAAAAAGTATTTCTGCAATAAATAAAATTATGAGTAATAAAAAGTTAATCACAAAGGACTATAACTGATTAAACTTATATAGCTATGAGAATATTTATTTATTTATTTACATTTAAAAAACCATTTTAGAATCTAACTCTTGTTAAATTTCAGGCATATTTCAAACAAAATTTCCTTACCATCCCAAATTCTACTTTAGTTAACAAGATAAGCAGTAGCACACTTATAAGAAAAATAGCCATTAATGAGTTAATCTATCATCTTCCTTAAAAAGTAGCAACCAAAGTAGGTATGGTGGCCCACTCCTGTAAGCCCAGGTACTTGGGAAACTGATGCAGGAGGATCCCAAGTTCAAGACCAGCCAGGGAAACTCTGTCTCAAAATAAAATATAAAAAGACTAGGGAAATGCACCCCAGGTCCAATTCACAGTACCTGCACTCAGAAAATAGTCACTACCATTGGTCTGGGGGTATAGCTCAGTGGTAAAGCACTTGTCTAGAATGTATGAGGCCCTGGGTTCCATCTCCAGAACCATAACCACAAAAAAACAAACAACACACACAAACAAAGTGTGATAACTGGTATGTGTCCTCCAGTATCCCACTTCTATTTGATTTAGGAATGGAGATTTAAGAGAAAGAGAACCCAGGTACCTGAGTGAGTATAAACTTACAGGAAAGTGTGTAACTCCTAGTCTTGGCTTTTTCCATTAAAAAATGCATGCTATCTATGGTCTCAGAAAATGTTAACAACAAATGCTTTATAAGCACCAAGCATGTTCTAGATATTGGTTTATAAGTCTTAAAAGTTATTAACTTATTTTGTTCTCAAAATAACACTGTAAGGCAACTACTGTTATTATTCCCATTTTACAGATTAGAGGTTAAGTGTCTTGTCTGCTCAGGTTTATACTACTTGTAATTGATGAAACTGGAAATAGAACAAATGCAACTGGTTTCAGAGCTAAAAATTTAACTACATTATCATACTGAATTGAAATGCCTACCATAAGGTACAGAATTATTATAAAAATTAAATAAGACTTTGAGAATACTCTGAAAAGGACATTCTATTCCTTTCATTGAAAAAAAATCAATGTACAATAGTGATAAAAGATTTCAAACACACTTGCAAGCAAAGGGAATAATAGCAGTATTGTTTTTCTTCAGATTAATCTTCTCAGATTAAAACATATGAGTTAAATAAATATGAACTGACTGTACATCAACCATAAATTATTGTTGACAATTTACTCCTTAAATTTTTTATTTCATACTGTTAGTGGTTAAGTTGCAACATACACTGCCTTTCAATGAACTGATATCAATAATTTTATATTAGCAGATCAATTCTTCTAAAACTAGAAAACCAAAAGTTTAAAAATGTTTCATAAATCATAAAATGCTGCTAGTTAAAATGATGCAATTGATAAAAATTAAAAACAGCAAATTCAAAATTTACAGTTGCTTGCTGGAAGAAATAGTAATGAAATATTATAATCCACACTAACAATAGAACTCTGGGTTATATATGAATTTCACTTATTCCAATTATGTTTTTTCCTCCAACATGATCATAACCTTTTGTTTTTAGCTGATAAAGACAATCAAGATTGTTTTATTCCAAAATATAGGCAAGATTCAAATTTATTTACTTATCTGCGAAATTTATTTACCTATCTCTACCAAAAAGGCCTAAAACCGGGCATATATTCAATAGTAAGTGTTTGCCAAGCATGCACAAGGCTCTAGGTCAGTATTTCACCATGTATTTAAACAAAATGGAAAAAAAAAAAGTTATTTCTATCATAATTCTTTTTTCTGTTTTCTAGAGTCTGCCACCACTAAAACCAAAGCACTACGGCTGGGGATATAGCTCAGCTGGTAGAGTGCTTACCTTGCAAGCCCATGGCCCTGGGTTCTAATTCCCAGCACCACCAAAAAAAAAAAAAAAAAAAAAAGGCACTAAATTGATAAAGGTTACATAGTATTAAAATTTACTGCGAATAAGCTACCTGCTACAGTGTTACTACTTCCAACTATATTAACTTACTTTAAAATAGTAACTATAACTTTCGAAATTTATCTACTATTTTCTTCTTGTATTGTTTTTCAGAGTGCTATCCTTCTGAACAGGACACTACTCTGCTTGTATCACTATAGAAATTAAAACTGGAAAACCTCATATTAATTTTTAATATAGCAAGAGATTAAATATGGGTTTCTTGAATTAAAACTAGACGTAAGTATGGAAAAATAAAATACTTTCATACTGAAAACTTAAGAAATAAATGGGTAGAAATCTAACTTCTGAATTCCATTTTACCTGTCTGCAAATAAAATGCAAAATCAAAAGCTACTTATTAATCTATTATAATAAGAGCCCACATTATTTAATGGTTTGGATTGAAGAATATCACAACCAAACTAAAACATTCAATTTGGTGGTTGCATTTAAAATGGTAAGAATTCAATTGGTTTACAAATTTTTTTAAAATTCTAAATATCTGCAAAATGTATTAATAATTTCTTAAGCAAATGAAGATCTTAATAACAAGGGAATTCTTTCTTCATTGTGTACATTTTTTTTTTTTTTTAAAGAAGAAACTCAGTAAAAGCACTTTAGGTAAAATTGCACATCAAGTCTTCGAGAATGACCAAATAGTCCTGCAAAAACAATCCTAAACTATGTTAGCCTTAGGTAATGCTTATCCTTGCTGGTAAAACATACATATAAAGCCATAACTCTTATTATATTTTATTTTTTCAAAATGTGTTGAACAGTCAAATAAAAATACATAGAATTAAATTACTCTCCTACAGCAATTCTTTGTCCTTTAAATTATCTTGGAGCATTAATCCTCACCTGGCCTCTTTATTACATAAGGTAAATCAGAGCTTATATGGGAGTAAGTCAGAAAGAGCCAAGAGCTAGTTGTTATTGTTGACTTACATGGTCTTAGTTCTATTGCCATTCCATTTAGCCCAAAGTTGTTGATTTTGAGAAAATATTGTACTTCATGTTTCTGAAGGGCAAGGTGCAGTGATATGGTAGAATTAAGTGGTAAAGAAATCTTTTAAAGAATTATGATGCATGTTTGCAAACAAAATAAATTTGGAAAAAATAAAAAGTAAAAAAAAGTAAAATCCACAGCCATATGGATTTTTCCCCCTTGTTTCATATTCTTTCACTAAAATTAATACACAAAAAGCTACATTCACAAAATAGTAAAATTTAGTATGTCCTAAAATATGGCCCAATTCATTCAAAAAAGAAAATAAGGTACACATGATATCCAGTAATATAAAACTCTAATGTTGTAGTAAACATGTCATTCTCAAAAGTAGAAGATAAAACACCTGCATTTTAACAAAAATTAAAATAAATTAAGTATAATAACAACTTACCCAATTTTTGTCTTCTCTTTTAACTTAGAACAAGTTTTTGTTTTTTTGTTGTCTTTGTCCTTTGGCTTGGATTTTGTCCTTCTACCTTTCTTTTCCTCTTTGCCTTCAACTGAAGCACTAGGAAAGTTTTCAGGGCTCATTACTCGTGGAATATTGCGTTCCCCACGCTCCTTTGCTTTTGCTATGGCCTCTGATATTATACGATTAGCCTTTTCTTGCTTGCTTTCTGATTCCACCTTTTTTCTCTGCTTCTTCTCAGACATGACCCTCACCTGGGTATTCTGCAACTTAGTATATGTCCCAGAACCATCATTCTTCTTGGAAGATGGAGGCTAGGGAAACCAAAATATTATTTTTATGGAATGTACCAAAGTATATTATAAAAACAACTGACATAAATATCTGAAATTTTAAAATTAAGTTTAAATAGAGAAGTAAAATTACATGAGCAAATATGCGAGAACTACAAACAAATTTAAAATTAAGATATTTTGCTTATCTGGAAATCAGTAAAAGTATAAACAGCCCAACTGCTGCTTTGAAAATGAAGGTTAAGGAAGGATGAATATAGATTCATTGATATTTTCATAGCATTATTGGTTCATTAGTTGATCCAGATTTTGTCCTGTACATGTAACTTGTTAAAATTTTGTCCTATAAATATTCTGTTCAATTGGAATTAAAGTTTTTTTCTTTCCTCTCCACTTTAAAACTCTGAAAATTATTAATACATTTAAAATAGCAATTTTAATTTAGAATCACTACTCTTTATAGTTTATTATGGCTTTTTAAAAAACAAACCCTCTATTTTAAAACTAGAATGAGAACCTGAAATCACTTAAATCATTTTAATGCAGCAACACAATAGTTAGTAAACAGACATTCTCATACTTAAAATTAGAGAAAGTTTTAGTTTTCCCATTAAAGAGTTAAGTAGATTTTTTTCCCTTTTTCTGTATCATAATTATTTTGCTCAAGCACTATGGGAAAGAACAAGTTTTATAGTTTTACATTAAGATTATTAATATTTTAGCAGTATCACAGGAAGCAGATCAAGAGCATTTAAAAAAGAATTTCCTCGTCAAACACACATTCATCCACATACTTAGATTACAGTTTTGTTATGTTCTTACCCGTAAACATGCCTCTGACTATAGCAAAGAAAAAAAACATCAGGAATTTCCAAACACATTTTCATGCTGATTCCAGTGTGTTTCACCGGTATCTTTTCTATACCTGCCTCATCAAAGGTTTCATAGCAGTGCTGCAGCACTGGGAAAAGAAGGAGGGCTTAGAATTGCTCACTAAAATGCCACCTTAAGGCCTACAGGCTATAACAAATAACCAAGACTCGAGAAAACAGCAACAAGCTCAAGATGGCGATGCAGTACGACTCCCGCAGCAGCAGCCAGTAATAAGGAAGGTTATTCAATCCCATTAGCCTTTTAGCCCAAAGAACCCCTCCTCCTCCCACTCATTCAGGCTTTCACTTACCCTTCCTCTTGGCCTCTTCACTGAAGACATTTTTGGCGTCAGACAAAGGCTTGCCCTCTGCTTTTTCACCACCCCAGGCAGTGCTCAAGAAAAAAGCATTGAAAGAAGAATCCTAAATGGCCTATTTAGCAAGCTGCAACCAAGAGATGCACAACCCTCCACAAATACACATTTTGATTTATCAACACATTTCTGCCTTGGCAAGTTTATATCTACTGTTCATCCTATTTAGGAATGATAAAGACTATAAACCCTCCTAAAAAGCTGAGTTTCCTCAATAGCTGTAAGCAGATAGCCAGATTCCAACAAAGCACAGAAAGAAATGAATGCACAAAGCATCAAAATGCATCAGCATGAATATTAGAGATGTCGTTAAAAATACTGACTCCTTCTGCGGAAGTAGGCCAGCAGATGGTGCTACCAGTTATTATTCCATTAGACTCTGCAATTTAACCCCCAATGGACTGTTCTTCCCTCCATGTAACATATTAACTCTCTCTCTGCCATTTCCTGCAATAAAGTTTTAAAAAAATATACCAAAAAAAAAAAAAAAAGATTAAAAAAATAATTTGGAAACTACAATTGTGGTGGAATGACTTTATGTGGCTATCAATTTTTAAAAATACAATACAGTTTTCACTGAGAAAAATAATTTTACATGACATCTTCATAAATCTGTGAAATATTTAAAATATTGAAAATAGCTAAAGATGTGCAAAGTATTATGAACAGGACATGCAAATAAACACTTAAGTAATTGACCTTTACTCCTGATATTCTATTTTAATTGAACTGCTGTTTTTCAGATAAAATTTTAGGTTCAATTCTTTGCTAAAAATAAATAGCAAGTCCACTTGAATTTGATCACTGGTACAACTTTTCTGTTTAGAAAAAATTGAGACTATTTTAGTAATGCCTCTAAGTAGCTAAAACAAAATTTCACTTTACCTTTTTTCATTAATGCCAATTTTTTCAGTTGGTCTTGGCTAGTCATCTGATATGGCTACCAAAGCACACTGCATTGTTTTTGTTTTTCTTTCTGGGCACCAAAGGCCACAAAACAGAGATCAGCACTATCTGAACAGTGTCCTAGAAAGATCAATCTGGACAGCATGAGAAAAGATTAAAGGCAAAAAAGGACCATTAAAAGCAACAAAAGGATCTCACTGACCTAGAGATCATCCATGAAAAAAATCATAAGACTGAACACACTTAGTACTTACTAAGTGCCAAGTTATTAAGTACTTTGCATGCATTAATTAATTTACTCCTGAATGGTAAGTGGGTAATAATAGATAATGAATAGAATGGGGGTGGGCCCAAATGAGAGAATTTTATTTTATTTATTTATTTATTTTTGTGGTACCGGGGATGAAACCCAGGACTTCCCACATGCTAGGCAAATGTTACTCCACGAAACTACTACACTCCAGCCCTTTTTATTTTATTTTGGCCAAGCAGGGCGAATTTGAGATTCTGCAGCTTCAGACTTCAGAGTAGCTGAGATGATGCGCCATGCATAATGCCCTTTGAGAAATACTCTCACTGCAGCATTACAAAATAGTAAAAGGAAATTAACAATTACAAACTTGATATCAATAATATCACTAAAAGCATGACAGGGCATGGTAGCACACACCTATAATCCCAGCAACTTGAGAAGCTAAAGTAGGAGAATCATAAGTTTGAGTCTAGCCTAGGTAACTCAGAAAGACCCAGTACCAAATATATTTTTTTTTAAAGTGGATGGGGTATAGTTCATTAGTTATCACATCCCTGGGGTCAATCCCCACTATTAAAATCAATCAATTGATCAGTCAATGTAAGAACTATAACTTCCTTTGAATGCCAAGTCCTGTTCCTAATATTTCATATATATTGCTCCAATCTTCAAGCGATTCTATAAAGCTGGCTATGGTGGCACATGTCTGTAATCACAGTAGCTCAGGAGGCTGAAGCAGACGAATTGCAGGTTCAATGTCAGCCTCAGTAACTTCGTGAGACTCTATTTTAAAACAAAAAATAGAAATGGCTGGGATGTGGCTCAGGGATTAAACCCCATTGGGATCAATCTCCAGTACCTGCCCCTCCCCCAAAAGGGAATATGTGTGTGTGTGTGTGTGAGAGAGAGAGAGAGGTGGGGGGAGAGAGAGAGAGAGAAGGGTTAGTTCTTTTCATACTGAGTATGAAATGGAGAGCTCCATCAATTGGAAATTTGGGACTTGATCCTCAGGGACTGAGTGGACAGGGCTGAAACACAAGATGTGGGTTCCAGGGCTGGGAATATGGTTCAGAAGTAGAGTATCTGCTTAGTAAATCCAAGGCCCTGAACCTAGGCCTTGATACCATGAGGGGTAGGGGGAGAAGATGTAAATTACCCTGCTCTTTCTTTACCCTTAACTCACTGATATTCTATTCACAGAACCAAGAACTCCAAAATATCTTACTTCTCCTACAAAAACTTTTCAATCAATTCTATTACCTGATTCAAAATCCCAATTGCTTAATAATAAATATTAACAGTAGATTGATATTAATTATTATTATTAAAAATATGAACAGTAATATTAGGTGAATCTGTGATCAAATATTCCTTCTGCTACTAGAATACAAAACTCTATTCTCATAGAATATTAACACCAAGGTGTTAAGTAACTAAACATCCTGAATATCAAATCATTGCCCAATTCACACACAGACAAAAATATACTATGTTAAGGTTCTTGGGTTCCTTTCCCCGATCTAAACAGTATGCAAATTCTGTCAAATCTACTTAATTGTGTTTTGTTTTGTTTTTCTCTTCTCAGTCCCCAGAGCATCTGGTTGTATTAATTACCCATGTGTGATTACCTGGAGAAATATCCTCCTGTATAAAATATACATTATAGTCTTTAAGGGTAACAAAAGGTCAGGTCTGCAACCTACTCTCAAATGGAGTAAAGGAATTTTGTGGTACTATAATTGCATTTTAAGTTTCTGATAATTTCAAAATACAAGATATTTTAAAAATTTAAAACAAATCCACAGGCCTTCTTCCCCAAATACCTGTATGTTAAATGATTTTTAAAATACAAAAAGGTAAATACATTAATCGTATCAAATATTCACAAAACAAGAAAAAGAAATCATAAGAAAACAGCTAATGAACAACCAATAATAATTAAAAAAAAAAGAAAACAGCTAATATATGCAATACTTTGACAAATAGGAGTATAAATGGAAAACCCTGGACATCATATTTTAGTATTGGGGAAACTCAAGGATTTACAGTATGAGTATTTTTCAAATCATGACCAAAAAGCAAGTAATAATGTATATTTAGTAGGTCAAAGCTAGCACTGTAAATATGAAATAAAACAAAATAGGACGGTATTTAAAACTTGTGGATGAATTTCATACTCTGAGGAATCAGAATGTTTTTATCATGTGGTAGTTCCCTTTTCCTTCATGAGGGGAAGCAGCAGAGATTTGGTCTAAAATCAGAGGTTTTGAAATTTGAATAGGGATTGTTGCCTGTTCTTGAAATTTTCCCACCTACTCACTCTCCCACACTGAGGTATTTAGCCATTTTAGTTGCATAAAAGTAAGTAAAATTATTGAATCACTAGTATGTAGACATGAGTAAAAATTTAAAATTTCCAAATTTAGGAAAAACAAACAAGTGATTTTCAACAACATACATATTAGTAGCACTGTAGCTAAAAATCTTCAAATTTTCTCATGAGAGAGGACTGTCAGTCTTCAGGCTTCGGGGTCTAGGTACAAGGAGGTCACAATGGAAGAAGATGTGAAAGAAACATTTAGCAAGACTTGAGTAAGAATGATTTTGAATGTGAAGAAAGACAATGTAGAATAACCAGGAATGAAACTCTAGCAGATAAAGAGGGGTTAATGAAAGAATAGTAAGATGAGTCAGGATAGAGTGGTGTCAGGGAAGTAAACAGAAAAATTCAAGTTAAAAACACTACAATGAAAAGAAATATATACAGAAAATCTTAATAAGAATTTGTTATAATAATAATTTTATAAGGAATTTTTTCTCTTAAATTGTTTATAGTCACTTGGTGTGCCAGTTCTTAATATCCTTGTTTAAAAAACAGAAGCCTAAACATTAAATATTCATATTAAATCAATCATCTAAAAAATAAATTCATGGTTTATTTTAGTAATATGTATCAAATATCAGGGTTTTTTGAAAGCGGCAGCGGGTGGTTCTTAATACATACAACATTTTTCTCCAAGTTACCAAAAACAAACAAACAAACTCGTTTTTAAAGAGGAGAGAAAATAGATCAAAGAACAAATTATAATGTAAAAATTGTTTTCTGAGTTATGCCCTTATATTTGATTTCAGTGTTTCTGATCAAAATGGAGTGATTATTTCACTTTACTTACTTTATTTTTTTTAATTGTTATTTTTTTAGCCCAAGAGTGCTATACTACTGAGCTACATCCCTGGGTATTTTTGCTTATTAATTTTAGACAGGGTCTTGTTAAGTTGCCCAGATACTCCTCAATCCCAGGAATACAAAATGAATAACAAATCTTTTTTTTCATATATAAACTAAAATATTTACAAATGAAGTTATATGACTGAGATATGCTCCATAAACATCCACAGAGCAGGTGAGTGTATGAGAGAGAATAATTTAAATGAAATAAATGGTGGCCATAAATTAATGGCTGTTGTACCTGGGTGATGAATATTCCATTTTTGGGTACACTTGTTATTTAACATAATACAGTTTAGAAGTAGTATTCTGTAATAACAAGTAGTTTAGTGTGAGAAAATTAGAATCATGTGGGAGAATGATAAGCAATAAGAATTTAAATGAATATGTTAGATTATCAAAGTGTTATAAATTATACTAAAATATCTAAACTTTATGTAAAGGATTAGAAAAAAGCGATTATACAGAGACAAGTAACAGAATCAGATTTTTAGATATAGGGTTGCTGAGCAATTTCAACAAAAATATCAGAATACTGACCAAAAATATGTTGATTTAGCAAAAGGTCATATATGACATAAAAATAAGTAGTATTTAACCTATCATCTTATATTATAGTAGTTTGTATCACTTTCTCAATGTTTCCAAATAAGTCAAGTATATATTTTTAAAACATTAAACTGCAAAACTTTATCAAGTTCACAACTTAGAACATTAAATCCATTAAATTTATCAGACCAAAGTTACTACTGATACTAAAAACTTCTCAGCATAATGATGTGATTAAGAGAATGAACTTGGGAGTCAGCCAGTCAGCAGTTCAAGTTCTAGTTTTATCATTTACTTGGGCCTCAGCTTCTTCAGCTATAAAATGGAGATGATAATATTATCTACCTTACAGAGCTGTTGTGAGACCTAATATATAATGCAAGGAACAGAAATACTCATAGACATAAGATATTGTTTTTGTTATGATATGATATGCTCTTCTCAATGTATCATACCAGTGAGTAAATGATGCCAGTATGTCTTATTACTGGTGATGTTAACTTTGATCATTTGATTAAAGTAGTGTCTACCATGATTCTGCACTATAAATGACTCCTTTTAGAACTAAAACACATTTTATGGGGAGATATTTGAGACTACGCAAATATGCGATTTCTCACGTACATGTGCCTGATAATTGTAGCATGCATTGATGTTATTGCCTATAAGATAATTATTGTGGAATTTACCTAATGAAAATTTTCCAATTCCACCATTCTTTCTGCATTTTCAATTGGAATTCTACCATAAGTAAGAGCTCTCATTTTGCCATTTATTTATTCATTCAATTATTTACTTATACCAGTACAAACTCATGGGAGGTTATTTTATTCTATGAGTTATAATCTGATACTATGATTATTTATTTGTTGCTTAAATTATTCCATTTTGGCCACTTAGAACTCCTTTAGGTTGCTTACTATGTTAATTGGACATAACCCTATAGATTTCAAGTATTTCCTTACTTTCTGGTACTGTAAAATATTCTAGGGTTGTGGTTAAAATAGTTGAATTGAGTGGTTAATATGGAGGCCATACTCAGTATGCTAAAAAGTAAATGAGGAAAGAAAGTTAATGAGAAAATAATTGGATATAATAAATATCATACGCTTTTCCTAAATAAGAAAATAAAAACTGGAAACTAAAGTATGATTTTTTTCCTGGCTAAAAAACAAAACAAAACCAGGCATAAAGGGCTTGGAGATATAGGGAGCAGGAATAGAAGATGAATAATTTGAGTAGAAATTGTAAAGTACTTTCCGAAAACAATTTTTAAAAAATCATGTTGATTAAAAATGTAAATATTATATATAAATATATAAATAATTCTTTGGTAAATAATATAAGCTTTCTATAATATCAATTATAAAATGCTTCTAGTGGAGATGGGGGTAGGAACCTCAAAGTATTTAAAAAGACTTCTTCAATAAGTTTATTCACAAACAATTCTTCCTGAAAGTTTCCACAATTTCTGGCATATTTTCTTATTTGATTTCATAATTACCTAGGTGGTGATCAAAACAAAAAAAAATTCCTAAATTTGCAAATGAAAGAATTCAGGCCTGGACAGAATAAGTACCTATCAAACTGAAATAACTTGTTGAGTTCAACTCTTCAAAAATCATTTTGCAGGCTGAGATTGTGGCTTAGCGGTAGAGTGCTCGCCTAGCATGGGCGGGACCCAGGTTCTATCCTCAGCACCACATAAAAATAAAGGCATTGTGTTGTGTCCATCTACACCTAAAAAATAAATATTAAAAAAAATAATTTTGCTAACTATTATCAACATCTACCATGACCACATAGTTGATTGTTAATCTCAAGCTCAAAAAGCATTAAATATAATAACCTCTTAGGAATCAGTAACCTTTCCAAAGCAGTATACCAAATTGCAATCAGCTATTCTTGAGATTGCTTTAAGAGATCACTATAGTGGCAATCTGACAAAATTTCATAAATGAAATATACTTGTATAGCCTTGATAGGTCCCAGTAAAGTAGAAAGGCAACAGGGTAAGTAAATTAGCCAACAAGTTGCTTGATAACACTGACCATCTCTGAATTCTTCTGGCAAACAGTGTTTCTAAAAGTCTTAAATTCAAAGGAGAAAAACCTCTTTCAAGTCTTTAAAAAGGGGCACTGAGAGTTAGTTCTATTAAAAAATTCATTTTATGCAATTCATTAAGAGAAATCAACATTTTAGAATTCAGAATTCTGATACAATTTTTAAAAATTATTAACACAAGTGATTATTAACATAACTATAAATGATATTAAGAAACTAGTATAAGTGTATATACAATAAGGTACATTCTAAAAATAAGGCCTTTAAATCTGCCAAGCAGTTTTAGGCAAAAGAAAATATAATTCTATTATATGCCAAAGAATAATGACACATATATACAAAAGTTAGGCTAGGCATGGTGGTACCTTTCTGTAGCCCCAGCTACTTGGTAGGTTGAGACAGAAGATCACTTGAGCCCAGGGGTTCAAGATCAGCCTGGGAAATGTACGAAGTCATTGTCTTTTAAATAACATTTGTTTTAAAACTTAGGGGCATTTTAGAAATAGAAATACCAAAATATTGTTAATCATTTCATGTTAAAATTTCATCTGTGAGAACACAAAAGAAATAATGAGAGAAACTAATCTCTGGACACAATTCATACCACAGAAAAAAAATATTTCTGGAAGCGATGAGGACCACATGAGATACATATGAGAAAGCTATAATGATAGTAGAGGATAGGAAAGGTAGTAGAATACAACAGTTACTAATATGGCATTATGTAAAAATGTGGATGGGTAACCGATGTGATTCTGCAATCTGTATTTGGGGTAAAAATGGGAGTTCATAACCCACTTGAATCTAATGTATGAAATATGATATGTCAAGAGCTTTGTAATGTTTTGAACAACCAATAAAAAAAAAAAAAAAAGCTATAATGTCTTTGTCCTTCTGGTATCCAGGACCATGTTTCCTGGTATAGTAGTAACATAGTATGGTATTGTAATCATAGTAATCTCTCTCTCTCTCTCTTTCTCTCTCTCTCATACCAGGGACTGAGCCCAGGAGCACTTAAACACTTGAACCACATCCCCAGCCCTTTTTATTTTTCACTTTGAGTCATGGTCTCACTAAGTTGCTTATGATCTTGCAAAGTTGCTGGGGCTGGCCTTGAACATGTGATCTTCCCGCCTCAGTCTCCCAAGTTGCTAGGATTATAGTCAAGGGCCACCATGCCTAGTGTATATTTCAGTCTTTATAAAGGTGGATCACCTTTGAAAGTTAAAGGAAAAACAACAACAACAACAAAACATGTTATTACCTGTTTTTGACAGATCAATACAGTCATAAAATATAGCTCATTAAGTCAAGACTCAAAAAAAATTTTTTTTTCAACACCACAGTAAAAAGTGATTTGAGGGCCTGGGGTTGTAGCTTAGTGGTAGAGCTCTTGCCTAGCACGGATGAGACACAGGGCTCGATCCTCAGCACCACATTTACATAAATAAATTAAATAAAGGTACATCTCTCTCTCTCTCTCTCTCTCTCTCTCTCTCTCTCTCTCTCTCTGTGTAAGTGATTTGAAAGAAAAAAATGTTTATCTAAAAATGATGGTTACAGCCATAAATATTTCAAAGGACAAAGAACAAAAAAGAAAAGTACAAAAAAAAAAAAATAGCAATGTGAGAAGCATTAACCTGTAAGCGTAGTATCAGGAAGGCTATAGCCCACAATAGTAAAGTTTGACAAAATGATTTGGGGTAACTGAAAATGCTCTATTAGTGGTTTTGAGCAAGAATGGCTAAGATCTTATGAGCATGGTGTATACATAGCAGTGAGGTGCCTAGGAATGGAAAAATAGATAATAGGCGGTGAGGGAGCACAGAGAACACCATTTTTTTTTTTTTAGTATTGTTAATATTTATTTCTATACTATGTTACAAAGAAAAAACATTTAGTTAGGAAAGGATATAACTCCAATGTTAAATCTCAACCAGTAGAATCATGCTGTATATTTTAAGAATAAAAAGAGATCCAAGCACAGTGGAACATGCCTGTAATCTCTAATTGAATAATTCCAGTTTAAATTGTGAACTGATGCCATCTGGTTTATCTTCTGAATTCCTACTGCCCTTTCACTTCAGTTTAATCTCTTCAGCAAACCTATCATGAGTTCTTAAATTAGCCACCCCTTAGTTGAATGATCATATTTTTTAAAATGCTGACTACAAAAAAAGAAAAAAACTTATGAGGCTGAATCTATAAATGGACATACATGGGTGTACACACAGCACTACTTAAGGATGAAATAAAGGGTGCATGCATTAACAGTAGCTCAAATAAGAAATACCAAGGATTCGGGTGCTGTGGCACACGCCCGTAATCCCTGGGGGTTTGGAGACCGAGACAGGAGGATTGCAAGTTCAAAGCCAGCCTCAGCAAAAGTGGGGCACTAAGCACCTCAGTCACTAAATGGAATACAAAATAGGGCTGGGAATATGGCTCAGTGGTCGAGTGACCCCAAGTTCAATTCCCGGTACCCAACAACAACAACAACAAAAGAAATACCAAGGAACTTAAGCTCATTGCAAACTAAATGAATGTATAGTATAATAAGCTGGCAAAAAAAGAAAAGTAAATGGAATCCTACCCTGCATAAATAGAAATATGTTCTACAGAAAAAAGGAGGTGGTAATTACACTATACTTGAGTATTACCAGGAGACATGTACTGTTTTAGTTTAGAGGAACAGGAACTAGTTCATTCACTCACAACATATCAAGTGCATATCATCTGCAAAACATTGTTGTAAGCTAAAGACAAAATTCCTTTCTAATGTAACTAACATTTTAGAGAGCGAGATAATAATCAAACAGGTAAAACTTCAGATGGGGATAAAAGCTATGCAGAGAAAGAAAATAAGATGATGTGGTGAAAAATTACAAGGTGACCATTTAGAACAAATTCAGGAAAGTTCTGAAGAGGCACTGTTAACAATGAAATCTGAATGAAAAAAAAATAGGTAAAGATTAAAGAGGAATTAGAAATTAAACAGGTTTGAGAAATCACCTACAAAGCAAATGACCAATGTACTGGTTTCATATCTTAATAGTAAGCATTAATTATATTTTCCAGTCTGTTCATTTGAAAACTGTCTCATGTTAGAACCAAGTACTCTGCCCCTCAATTTCTATGCAGATCTTATCTGTTCAAGTCCTACAGCTTAAGCTTATTCCTTTTAGTAATGAGCCATCATTATAATTCTCAATAGTTGGTTGAGAAAATACTGTTTTTGAATTGTAAATTGCAATCTCTTTACTGGCCATCAATTTAGTGGACAGCAATTAACATTCTTTATAAATGAAATAGACCCAAAGTGCTTTGTGAAACACTGGTGAAATCTTAATATTGAAGAAGTTGGCTAATACTTAACTACAGAATCAAAGGAAAAAATACAAAACTTATACAAGAAGTAAATATTCACATCCTTTATGTACCTAAAACCATACATATCATATAAAATGAAAACTACCTGGTGAAGGAAGGAATGAATGAATGAAGACTGAATAAACTTCTAACACTAAGTACGCTTGTGCAAGAAAGAATTTGGCTTCTATGAGATAACTTATACAATACTTTTTTTTAAATTTTAAATCACATACATAGCTCTCATTGGACAGTGACGCTGTGTAGATCAATGGCTTTTTTTTTTAAAGAGAGAGAGAGAGAATTTTTTTTAATATTTATTTTTAGTTTTCGGCGGACACAACATCTTTGTTTGTATGTGGTGCTGAGGATCCAACCTGGGCCGCACGCATGCCAGGCTACCGCTTGAGCCACATCCCCAGCCCACTTATACAATACTTGACAGGAGTGTCTTTGTTTAGGAAAGGGACTGCCCACATCAGAAAGATTTTGGATGGGGGCTTGGAATTACCTAGTATTATCAGTTGATCTGGAGACTGAAAATGATCACAGGGACAATTTATTAACCATGCTTGCATACCAAAGACCTAATAAAAACTCTTGACACTGAGATGCAGTGAGTTCTGTGGTTGGCAATATTCCATGTCTATTGTCACATTAATGATGGGACCTAATTCTTAGGAAAGAAGACAACAAAAACTTCATATTTGAAACCCTTTCAAACTCTGCCCTATTCATCTCTTTCTGGACTAATATTTTTTTGTTGCCGCCTTTTAAAAATAAAACTATAACTGTGAATATAAAAGATTTTAGTGGGTTCTGTGAGTCCTGCTAGAAAATTATTGAAACAGCCACCCTCAAAACCTGCAGCTAGCGTCAGAGACGAGGGCAATGTTGGGACAGTGCTAAATGTAGCCTGCCTAACTCTGAGTAATGTTCTCAATGAAAACTAATAATAAAGTAAGTCTGATGGGGAAATAGAGATCTTAATTTGCTATCTACCTTCAATTGTTAGCTCCAATTAAAAAGACTAGTGATTTTTTAAAAATTAGTTGTAGATGAATACAATATCTTTATTTTTATTTATTTATTATTTTTTATGTGGTGCTGAGGATTGCTTCATGCATGGAAGGCAAGCACTCTACCACTGAGCTACAACCCCAGCCCAAGACTGGTGAGTTTTTGTAAGACTTAAAAAACAATGAAAAATAGGATTGACAATTCCATTCTATCAAAGGATTGTCTATAGGAAATCTGGACTAAGAAAACTGCTTCCTTAACTATGCCTAGGCAAAAGTCTAAAGAAATCTGTACACAGGAACACATCCATGTGACAAGATTCAATACTCCTATGTGAATTAACAACAACAACAACAAAAATCCAACATATCTGATTTAACAGAAAAGGGACAAAAGAAGATATGATAGTTCACTTACATATAACATAAAAGGAATTATTTTGTGAGACTTGAAAGAAAGTTCAATTCTTTAAACAAATAATAAATGTTCATCATTAATAAGGCACTACATTGGTACTATAAAATGTAACATGTAGTCTCTCACTTAAAGAAACTTATTCCCTGGTAGCACAGAACTATTACTTCTGGATACTTTTCTACAGCAATCTCAATGAATAAAAGACCCGGAGATCAACTACATACCAATTATGTATATTAAGCAAAGAATGTTATTCAAATCTTACTATAATTAATAAATAGGATAGAGGATTACAGACAAAACTAATATTTATACTTTATCTGAAGATTTACAGAGGATTTAAACCTGTATTATCTCATTTATTTCTTCCATCCAATAAAATGGTTATAAGTGATATATGGTATTTCCATTATAAAATGTAGAAAATATGTACCAAGGATCAAAGATTGAGCCTCAGCACCAAGAGGAAAAAAAAAAAAAAAAAAAGACAACGTACTCTTTAGTCAAATCACATAATCTTTCCTCATCTTCCTTTTATATTAGTCAACTATCAGATCTTGGACTCTTTTCTACTTCCTTACTTTTCATGTAGGAAATATATTCACCATAATATACATCTAAAAACTTACAGAACCTCAAGTGAAGGAAATAAAATGGCACATACTAGTAAATTTTTTTCTGGTTCTGATAGCAGAGGTGCATATTAGCTGTTGGTCTACCAATGAGAATCACTGTCCTACACTTTTCTACTGAAACAAACATATGAATCATTAACATATAAACCTTATAGTAGAGAAATTTGAAGGGACAAATCTATGAGCAAAATAAAACTTATTTCATGGGAGAGATCTTATAAAACTTTAGTTTGGCTTAGGAATTTCTAAAAATGCCTCACAATTTATGAAATATTTTAATCCAAAATTGAATCTGATTGATCACTGTCTTTAAAACTTCATCATGTGAAGACTGGCCACAGATTCATTCTTTATCTAAAAAGTTTGAATTTTTTTTTGTGTGTGTGGTGCATGCAAGGCAAATGCTCTAGTAACTGAGCTATATCCCCAGTCCAGTGCTTAATATGAGTAGGGACTGTTCTCAAGCATTCTTCGTGACAAAGTTTCTACTAAGTGACTAAATTTTCTTTGTCGTTTCTACTAAGAACTCTTGCACTTATTGTCAAATCTATTGCTTTCAAAATAGGGACATATGGTACCTATCAATGTTAATCATGTATTATGGTGGGCAGAATTTGAAAATGAATTCCCAATGATGCAAGTGTTGTATAATCCCTCTGCTTGAATGTAGACTGAACCTAAGAACATGGCAGAATATTACAGAGTATGTGGCAAAACTGAAAGGATTTCATAGATATAATCAGGATCTAAATTAGTCAACTATGAGTTAATCAAATGGAAATCAACTAGGTGAGAGTGAGCCTAACCTAAGCAGATTAGTATAAAATGTATGATTTCATTTCTATAACATTCTTGAAATGGAAAAATTATAAAGAAGAGATTAATGTTGCCAAGGGTTAAAAATGGGAGAGAAAAGGTCATAGCTATAAAAGGGCATAATCAGAACTGTAGATAGTGACTTAGCTGGGCATGGTAGTGTTCACCTATAATTCCAGCAGCTCAGGAAGCTGAGGCAGAAGGATCACAAGTTCAAAGCCAGCTTTAACAACTTAGCAAGGCCCTAAGTAACTAAAACCCTGTCTCAAAACTAAAAATAAAAAGAGCCTGGGATGGGGCTTAGTAATTAAGCACCTCTGAATCTTGACTATGAAGAACTTTCAACGTGATAAAATGCTACAGAAATTTGTAAGGCCTTGGGTTTTATCCTTAGTTGGAGGGTTGGGGAATGGATCATAAAAATAAATGCAGATACATAAAAAATGAGAGCATGTGAAACTGAGAAATCTAAATAAAATTAGGATTGTATCAACTCAATTTACTGGTTGCAATAGATATTACAGCTTTAACTTTTTACTGAGGGAAACTGAGTAAAAGATACAATGGATTTCATTGTATCCTTTCTTTTTTGGGGGGGCGGGTACCAGGGATTAAACCCAGGGGTGCTAAAACACCAAGTCATAAACCCAGCCCTTTTATTATACTTTATTTAGAGACAGGGTCTCATTGAGCCTCCATAAGTTGCTGATACTGGCTTTGAACTCACTATCCTCCTGCCTCAGCCTCACAAGCTGGAGGAATTATAGGTGTGCGCCACTGTGCTTGGCCACTGTATTATTTCTTACAACTGCATGTGAATTTTCAATTACCTCAAAATAAAAAGCGTTAGAGAGAGAGAGAGAGAGAGAGGGCACGAGAGAGCGAGCAAGAGAGAGTGTTCTTTGGTTTTCTCTAAGCTCAGAGACACTCTCCTGTTGGCTTTTTAAGAAACAAACTGCTCTAAGTTCTACAGCTGCAAGGAAGTGAATTTTGTCAACAACTCAAAGAGAGTTGAAAAAAGGACCCTAGGCTTCAGATGACATACAGTGCGAGTTGATACACTGGCAAAAGTCTTGTGAGAGCCTGGGAAGAGACCTAGCTAACTTGTGCCCAGACACTTGGCCCCAAGGAAACAAGGAGATAATAAATGTGTGCTGTTTTAGCTCATTAAGTTAAACATGTGATAATCTGTTTCTATATAGCATTAGAAAATGAATATATTCATGTATGTGGTTACTGAATCACTCCATTCTTGAACAATTCTCAGTATAAATACATAAAGAATTCAATAACTATATGTATATGCAAAACTTTTCTATGATGTCAGAAGAATGATTACTCTTGAGGAGAGGGCAAATAGTGACTACAAAGAGAAAAGATTATAACTCTGGGGAGGAAAGAGGGAAGGTACTGGAGAATGAAACTGACCAAATTACATTGTTTTATTATGAGTATGTATATACAAGTAACAATAGATTCCACTATTTTATATAATTATAATGTACCAATAAATATTTTAAAAGAAAGTGGACAATTTTTTAAAAAGTAAATAAAGTCAAATAGGAAACGATTATTTGATCTTATTGCCATTAATTTGAGTAAACAATTCAAAATATCCAGGTTTAACAAAAAGAACAAATTATTTCCTATTGCAATGATGTTTTGACACAAAGCATAGATTTTTTTTATTATGATATATTATATTTCAGATAGTTTTCATTTAGAAATAAAAAGGGAAAATCAGAGCATATTTCCTCCAATTCCAGGAGAAATCTATGAAATAATTAAAAGATCTCTGAGAGTTACCTTAACCAATGTTATTAGTGATGGAGAAAAGGAGGAGCAGGAGGAAAGTTTTTTTGTTTTGTTTTGTTTTATTGTTGTTTTTGTGGTACTGGGGTTTAAACCGAGGGGTGCTCCACCACTAAGTGACACCCAAAAGGTAGCAAATGTCTATCATCTCACTCCAGTCAGAATGGCCGCTATTATGAAGGCAAACAACAATAAGTGTTGGCAAGGATGTGGGGGGGAAAGGCACACTCATACACTGCTAGTGGGACTGCAAATTGGTGCAGCCAATATGGAAAGCAATATGGAGATTCCTTGGAAATCTGGGAATGGAACCAGCATTTGACCCAGCTATCCATTAAAAACAGCATACTACAGGGACACAGCCACATCAATGCTGATAACAGCACAGCTCACAATAGCTAAACTTTGGAGCCAACCTAGATGCCCTCTAGTGGATGAATAGATTTAAAAAATGTGGCACATACACACAATGGAATTTTACTCAGTAATAAAAGAGAACAAAATCATGGCTTTTGCAGGTAAATGGATGGTGTTGGAGAAGATAATGCTAAGTGAAGTTAGCCAGTCCCAACAAAACAAATGCCAAATGTTTTCTCTGATATAAGGAGGCTGACTCATAGGGGGTTAGGGAGGGGGAGCATGGGAGGAATAGATGAATTCTAGATAGGGCAGAGGGGTGGGAAGCAAAGGGAGGGGGCAGGGAATTAGTAAGGATGGTGGAATGCGATAGACATTATTATCCAACATACTTTATATACAACCAGAGATATGAAAAATCGTGCTGTATACGTGTAGTGTAATAAAAATTGTAATTAATTCTGCTGTCATTTATTTTTAAAAAATCAATAAAAAGAAAAGAAAAAAAATCTGAGGGGGGGGGGGTGGGGGTGGGGGAATTCACTTTGGGGCTGGGAATGTAGCAGGATAGAGTACATGCTTAGCTTCTACAAAGCCCTGGATTCAACTAACAGCACTACAAAACAAAAACAAAAACACTCAAAAATATGAAAACAAATATTCCAATTTAAAAAATGGGAAATTTTGAACAGGCATTTTACCAAAGTAGACAAATGGATGGTAAGTAAACAAAGTGCTCACATTGTTAGATTAAGAAAATACAAATTTGAACAGTCAGTATACTATTTAATCTATTGGTGAAAAATTAAAAATCCACCAGGTGTCGTGGCCTGTCCCTGTAAATCCCACCTACTTCTGAGTCTGAAGCAGAAGAATTGCAAGTTGAAGCTAGTCTTGGCAACTTAGTGAGACCCTGTCTCAAAATAAAATGAAAAGGATTGGGAAAGTAGCTCAGTGGTAGAGTACCCTTGAGGGGGGTTCAATTCCCAGTACCGTGAAAAGAAACAAATGAATGAATGATTAAAGAAAAATAAGCTAGGTTAGGGGGCATTTGTCTGTAATCCCAGAAACACAGGAAACTAAGGCAGGAGGATTGCAAATTTGAGGCCAGCCTCAGCAATTTAATGAGACCCTGTCTCAAAATAAAAAATAAAAAGGGCTGGAGATGTCGCTCAGTAGTAAAGCAATCCTGGGTTCACTCACTCAGTACTAAAATAAAAAATAATAATAATAATAACAAGATTAACTGCTAGAGAGGATATAGAACAAAAAAATGAAACTCATACACTATTAGCAGGAACATACAAATGCTAACAATTTGGTGGTGTTTTATTATAGTTAAACATACACTTAAACAAATGATCCCCAGCAATCCTACCTTAAATATTTTCCCCAAATAAATGAAATATATGATTTAATTTGATTAAAAATAATTGCACACAAATGTTCATAGGGGTTTTATTCGTATTTGTCAAAATCAGGGAACAATCTAAATGTCCTTTAACTGATTAATACATAAACAGTCTGCACTATATTCATATAATGGAATACTACTACACAATAACAGAAAGGAAAATAAAAAAATACAACCCTATATGCAACAAAAAATAATACAATATACTAAGTGGAAGAAGCCAAACTCATATAAGACAACATACTTCGTGATTCCATTTATACAACATTCTCAAAACTACAAACATGCTCATTGGCTTCAGGGTCTGGGGTTAGAGGAAAACTTGACTACCAGGGGAATTAGTTAGTTTGGGGGGTGGTGGCAATAATCTATATCCTGACTGTGGTGTGGTTACAATTGTGTACATTTTTCTAAAGTCATAAAACTAAACAATAAAAAAGACAATTTTACAGATTTAAGTTATATTTCAAATACCACCCTCCACCAAATTAATGTTCTTTAGGCCTTGATTCTCATACTAAAAAGCTAAGGTCTCATCAGTTGTAGCAGTACATGCCCACAATTTCAGTGACTCTGGAGATAGAGGCAGGAGGACTGCAATTTGAGACAAGCCCCAGCAACCTATTGAGGCCCTAAGTAACTTAGTGAAACCCTGTTTCAAAATTTAAAAATAATAAAATAAAAAGGGCTGGGGATGTGGCTCAGTAGTTAACATCATCGCCCTCCACCCCACAAAAAAATTAGGCCTCTAAATTTCTGGATATTATTTTCTTACTCATCTCCTTTCTGGAGTCAATGTTATACATGATTAGACCCCCTTTATCAAACAAAATTGGTTAACTAGACTTCTTTCTATGAAAGTTATATCTGACTTTTCCTATTCCTACTCCAACTCTCCTTCCTTGTTCTTTTTAATATATTTTTAGTTCTAGATGGATGGACACACACACACACACACACACACACACACACACATATTAGTTGTAGATAGAAACAATACCTTTATTTTATTTGTCTATTTATTTATTTTACATCTTCATTTATTTTATTTATTTATAATTTTATTTGGTGCTGAGGATCGAATCCAGTGCCTCACATGTGCTAGGCAAACACTCTATCACTGAGCCAGAGCCCCAGCCCCACAGTGGCAGATTTACATGCCTGTAATCCCTATGACTTAGGAGGCTGCAACAGGAAGATTGCAAGTTTGAGGCCAGTCTTAGCATTTAGTGAGACCTTAACAAAAATAAAGAGGCTCAGTGGTAAAGAGTCCCTGGGATCAACCACCATTGCAAAACAAAAAAACAAAAACAAACAAACAACAACAACAAAAAACCCACCATCAAGAACTTACTGCATAGAGGTATAACAACATCTTTTAGGTACATGCAAGAAATATAAAATGGAACGCTGCCCACAAAAGTTGATATTCTTGTTATAAAAATAATGCATATAAGAATTGAGTATATGAGAAAAAGAAGCAAAACAATAAATGATCAACTATGGTGCGGGGGGATAAATCAACATTAACCAAAGACAAAGACTTAGAACTATGCTGTCAAGGAGTAAGTTAATGTTTATAATTAATAGATAAATGAGAAATTATTCAAGGGAGGAAGATAAGCATAAGCAAAAGCATAACAAATGAAATAAAATCTGAGAAGAGCAGAATTTTACAAGCTATATTTTAAGAAAATGTGAGATATTAAAATATTCACATTCATAAAAGATTCTGAGATGCTGCTTTGTGTTTGCCCTTCTTAGAACGTCATGATAAAATTTAATGTATTAAAGCCTTACTCTATGAATCCCAGCAGATGAGATCTAGAAAAAAAATGAATGAATGCAATTGATAGGTCAAAATTAGGAACAACATTTGATTCACAGTATAAACAAAGCAACTTTTTTGTATTATTTAAATAATTTTGTTTCTTTTAAGGTACAGCTGTTTAGAAAGTTGAGAAAAAAGTTTGGTTTTTTTTTTTGTCCCACCTCCATCTCCCAGAGGGAAAGTCATACTGTGAACTATTATAAAATTTAGAAGGAATTAAATCAATAATCTATCCTTCATTGCAGCAGAAGGCCTTAAGAATGAGTTTGGAGACCAGTGTTGACTAGAAGTTTGTTGGTTCTGTTGTAATTTGTTTTAAAACTTGGGAGGTAAGGAAAGAGAGAAACTACAGTCTAATACAGTATTTTAGAATACACAGGAGTACTCAAAGAGTTTGAAGTAATAAAAAATTAATATTAATAATAAATTTAATATTTAACACCCCCTATATTGCATATACAAAATACAAATATAAAAACACTTAATTTATAGGCTAGGAATGTGGCTCAGTAGTAGAGCAACTGCCTGGCATGAAGGAGGAACTGGATCTAATCCCCAGCACCACAATAACAAAAGACAACACAACAACAACAAAAAAACAATTAACTGAATATAGGTAATATAGATCATGATATACTTGTCAAAATTAACTTTTAATCTACTTCTTGAACTTATTTAAAGAAAAATGTATTAATGTGCTATCATCCCGTAAGGCATAGAAAAGATTAGTCTATAAACGTACAAACTTCTGACGAAAGTCTATAAAAATATTTTGCTATTTCTTGCATTGTTCCATTTAGTACAATCAACCAGGACCAAAGAACACAACAACAAAGACTGGTGCAAATAATGAGTTAAAATTATAGACTAAATAACAAATTACATATAAAAATCTTTCATTAATATAGACACATCCTTGGGCTGGGGATGTGGCTCAGGCGATAGCATGCTTTCCTGGCATGTGCGGGGCGCTGGGTTTGATCCTCAGCACCACATAAAAATAAAATAAAGATGTTGTGTCCACCGAAAACTAAAAAATAAATGTTAAAAAAATTCTCTCTCTCTCTCTCAAAAAAAAATTATATATATACACTCACATCCTTTATACAATAGCAAATTTAGTCTGGGGAGAGAGAGAAAAGACAAGGAAGGAAGGAAAGAAGGAAGGAAGTAGGGGGAGGAAGAAAGAGAGAAAGAAACGGAGAAATAGGTATAAGGCAAGATAAATGATGAGGACAAACAAGATTCTTCACAAATGTAATCGAATAATCAACTAACTAGAAAAGAATCAGACTGCAGAGATGGAAGAATTTGGGCATCAGCAGAAAGAGTTGGAAAAAGTCTGCAACCCAATCATTACCAAGCTGTACCAGAGTGCAGGAGAGAAGCCAGGAGTAACACCTGGGGGCTTCCCCAGTAGGGGAGTTCCTACTCTGGTGGTGCTTCCTCTGGGGCCCTCCATTGAAGAGGATGAACAAGCCATCCCAAGTATAAATGTAGCATTGATCCAGACAGTAAACCATAGACGGGTCCAAAATTGTAGCAAATTCTGTGACAATTTTAAAGCTGAGATGTCTTAAAATTAATGGGCATTCTCAATGAATATTTATACATGAATATAAAACATAAGCACAGGGAAAGGAAATAACATTGCATATTATAAGCACTGTATTCTGGGCCTGGAGTTGTGGCTCAGTGGTAGGGTGCTTGCCTAGCATGTGTGAGGTATTGGGTTCAAGTCTCACCATCACACATAAATAAAGGTCCATCAACAATTAATATTTTTTTTTAAAAAAAGCACTATACTCTAAGTGGAAAGGCAATGTTTTAAATAAATAAAACTGCATTTAAAATTGAAAAAAAAAGAAAGAAAGATTGGTAAAATAAGCAAGTGGGATTCTTCCTTACCCACTCCACTACTGGGGAACTCAGCGGCACTCTAGCACTGAGCTACTTCTACAGCCCTTCTTATTTTTTGAGTTACCCAGACTGGCCTCAAACTTGTAATTCTCCTGCCTTAGTCCCCACCCATACCCTACTTTCTGGGATTTAAAGACATGTACCACTATGCCTAACTAACTTGTACATATTTTAGAAATGCAAGGCTAATTTAATATCTAAAAGACAATGTAAATATAACTTATCAATAGAATAATAAAAACCTCATGTCATATGAAGTGATGAAAAAGAATTTGACAAAGTTCAATATCACTTCATCACAAAAATACTCATCAAATTAGGATAAGAAGGGAACATCCACAACCTGCTAAATAGGACATTTATGAAGATCAACAAGTAACATTATATTTAATGGTGAAAAGACTAAATGCTTTTCCTTAGATTACAAATTACACAAAGATATCTTCTCTTGTCACTTCTATCAACATTTTGCCAGAAATTCTAGCCAGGGCTATGAGAAAAATAAATTTAAAAGCATCCAGGTTACAAAGCAAGAAGTATATGCAGAAAACAATCTTTTCAATTAAAAAGAAAAAATCCTAAAGAAAATATTTGCAAAACAAATCTCTGTCAGGGAACATGTATTTAGATTATATAATCTTTTTTTAAATGTTTTTTTAGTTGTAGATGGACACAATACCTTTATTTTTACGTGGTGCTGAGGATCAAGCCCAGTGCCTCACGCGTGCCAGGCAAGTTCCACCACTAAGCCACAGCCCAGCCCCTAGATTATATAATCTTCTTAACTAAGCAATAAAAAGAACCTAATGTAAAAATTGGTAAAAGATCTGGATAGGCATTTCTCCAAAAGAAGATGTACAAATGGCCAGTGAACCCATGAAATCAGGAAAATGCAAATCAAAACACAGTGAGATATTATTTTACATCCCCTAAGATGGCTGTAATAAAAAAAATAAATAAATATGAAGAAGTACTGGCAAATGTGGAAAAACTAGAACCTTCATGCACTAGTGGAAATGTAAAATGGCCCATCTGCTCTGAAAAAACAATCTGAAAGTGGCTCAAAAGAGTTTTATATGACCCTATAATTTCATTCCTAGTTGTATACCCAAGAGAAATGAAAACTTGTACATGTATTCACAATAACTGGAAAACAGAATACATAAACATAATGAATATATGTATAAAATGGCATATGATTAGCAATAAAAACTGAAGTTCTGTTACATATTACAACATAAATTATGCTAAGTTAAAGAAGCCCATCATAAAAGACCATATATTGTTATGATTCCATTTATTTATCCAAAATAAACAAATCCCATACACAGAAAATAGACTGGTATTTACCTAGGACTTTGGGTGATAGGAGTTAATAGAGACTGTAAATGTGTTTGGGGTTTCCTTTGGAAGTGATGGGAATGTTTTACAACTTATGCTGGCGATAGCTGCACAACTCCACAAATATACTGAAAACCAGTTAAGAGTATACTTCAAGTGGGTGAGTTATACAGAATATGAATTATATCAAGATACAACTATTATCAAAAAGAATAATAAATCCAGGCACGGTAGTGCACATCTGTAATCTACTTAGGAGGCTGAGGCAGAAGGATCACAAGTTCCAGACCAGTCTGGCCAATTTAGCAAAACTCTGACTCAAAATAAAAAATAAAATCATGTGTGGGGCACACACCAATAATCCCAGTGATTCAGGATGCTGAAGCAGGAGGATTGCAAGTTTAAGACCAATATCAACAATTTCTCAAGACCCTGTCTCAAAAAATAAATAGGGCTGGGGATGCAGCTCAGTGTATACCATCCCTGGGTTTAATTCCCAGAACCACAAAAATAAATAGGTAAATAAATTTAAAAAGACTGGGAATGTGTAACTCAGCAGTAAAGCGCCCTTAGGTTCAATACCCAGTACTACAAAATAATAATAATAATAATAATGAAAGAAACAGAATAATAAGTTCAATGCAAGAAAATCGATTTTATACTAACTGTTTACATGAGGATTACAAAATTTAAATAAATTTAAACTAATACTCTTAAAAATATTTTTATGGTCATTTAAAAGCTATATATATATATATATATATATATATATATATACACACACACACACACACACACACACGTGTGTGTGTGTGTGAATGTGTGTGTGTGTGTATATATCTCTATACACTTTTTTTTTTTTTTTGCTCTAGTATGTTCTTTATTTAAATCATGTAAATACCAAGCAATTCTCCCACCAAGGAGCTACATATAGTGGCACATACTTGTAACCTCAATAACTCAAGAGGCTGAGGCAGGAGGACTCACAGCAAGTTCAAGGCCAATCTCAACAATTTAGTGAAACTCTTATCTCAAAATTTAAAAATATTAAAATTAAAAAGGCTGGGTATTAGCTCAGGGGTAGTGTCCCTGGGTCCAACCTCCAGAACTGCTAAAAACAAAAGCCAATTCACCCATAAAGACCTTTCTACATTAATCTTTAGGTCAAACTTAAAGTTATAACTTATTCTATGATAAAGTCTGCTTCAAAAAACCAAAATTAGTTTCTTTAATAAATACATCTAAGTTTGCCAAAATAGTACTCAAAAGCCTTCAACTCTAACATTATTTGTATGAATATATTTGTATATATCTCAATCCTGAATGTTTTAGAGCATTGACATGCCAGGTTTGGTGGCCACACCTGTAATCCAAAAACCCAAGCAGCTCAGGAGGCTAACACAAGAGGATTGCAAGTTCAAAGTCAGCCTCAGCAAAAGCAAGGTGCTAAGCAATTCAGTGAGACCCTGTCTCTAAATTAAAATACAAAACAGGACTGGGGGTGCTGGGGATATAGCTCAGTTGGTAGAGTGCTTGTCTCATATGCACAAGGCCATGGGTTCATCCCCAATATCACAAAAAAGGAGGGGGTGCTGGGGATGTGGCTCAGTGGGCGAGTTCCCCTGAGTTCAATCCCTGGTACTGCACCCCACCATCTCCCAAAATAAAAAGATACCGACTTACGCTTTTCTCACTTTTAGACTTTCAAGACTACTACTCTTTCTTTGTCCTTCCATAATCAGACATCTCAAAAGAGTAGATTATAGCTGATATCCTGATTCTGTTACCGCTTGTAAATTTCTTTTGATTTCATTCCTATTCCTCCATAATGTACCAAAAAGAAAAAAACAATCTTTATTTCCAGGACACCAATTACTTCTCATGGCTAGTCAATAATTTCTTATCTGTTTTAACTTTTTTTTTTAAGATGTTGGCAAACCTTTACTTTATTCATTTATATGTGGTGCTGAGAATCGAAACCAGCGCCTCATACATACTAGGCAAGCACTCTACCACTGAGCCACAACCCTAGCCGCTCTGTTTTAATTTTGACACTGTTGTTCATCACTTTTTCTGGAATCTGTTCCTACAGATTGGGTGACAATATAGTCTCAGAACTATTCTTTTTTTTTTTTAATATTTTTTTTTTTAGTTTTTGGTGGACACAACATCTTTGTTTGTATGTGGTGCTGAGGATCGAACCTGGGCCACAGGCATGCCAGGCGAGCGCGCTACCGCTTGAGCCACATCCCCAGCCCCTCAGAACTATTCTTTCTTTAATTCTGTTGTTATTCTTTCTTCCAAAGATTCTTCTCAAACTCTTGTTTTCTCACTGTATATTTTCTATTACTTTGTCCCATAGCTTCAGCCACCACTTATACTTCGCACTAGATACATCCAAAATACATATCTTCTGCATTCTTTTAAAAAAAATTTTCCAACTAACTATAGACCTACCTCTCTATATAAAGCAGTCATACTGCTTCTACTGTTAAGCTTAGGGGTAATAGAATGCTTGCCTCAGCACTTGAGAAGCCCTGGCATAAATCCCCCCCACCACCACAAAACAATGACAACAGCAAACAAACAAACAAACAAAAAAACAAATTAATCAAGTGTAGTTTTTATTGTGAGTTTTGCCTGCCCAAGTCTTCACTTGGCCTTAGCCTGGCATTCAAGGCCTTGCAAATGGTACCCATTTAACTTCCCAAATCCTTCCAAATCTCAGTATTACCCATTCATTAAATTCAAGGTATTTCCTCTTCTTTAAAAATTACAGTACAGGGCTGCATGTGTAGCCCAGAGTAGAGCACTTGCCTAGCCTAAGCTTGATCCCGGCATAGCAAATAATAAAAAGTAGAAAATAAAAGGAGCTGTCGAAGTCACAAAATATTACATACAAATGTCTACATCTTTTAGTTCCATATCTATATCCTTTGGTGATTAATGAAGAATAGAAAAATCTTTTGAAAGTTTGAAAAATAGATAATCAAAAATTATTAGTGAGGTATCACACTAAATACCACATGGATTAGCTCACTTTAAAACAGAAAACAATCTTATATGACAAATACCAATATTATCCACATTTAATGAAGGAGGCTATTAAAGTTTAGAAAATAATAACACATTTGCTCAGGGTAACATGGCCAGAAAGAAAAAAATACAAAAAAAAAAAAGTTGTTTTTTTTTTTCCCTGCTACCCAGATCTACCTAAATCCAAAGCCACCATTTTGTTTTATTGTTAAGATTAAATTATACAACATTTTTAACATAAAGAAAATAAATGAACAACCATGAAATAAGATTAAATAGATGTTAATGTTTGAGTTACTTGCTTCAAATTCTTCTTTTTAAATAAACAAACTGCAGTAATTCTCCTCTCCATTCTTTCCCTTTTCTTCCTCAGATGTTTATGGATAGGGAGAAACACACAGCTACCTCTATGGAGTTGCAAAAACATAGTGAAAAGATACATATATCAAAATAGAGGTTTGCTCTGGAAAGGGAAATAAATGGGAATAGGGGTTTCAAGGGTTATTTACAATATTTTATTTAAGAAAATCTAGTTGGAACAAAGTTACTTAAACCTAAATGGTGAGTTTATGGGCATTTCTATACTACCTTCTACACTTTTCTGCTTTTGCACTGCTACATTTAATATACAGGTTAATTTGTGCAAGATCTTGTCTAGAAATGGATACTTTTGTTTTTGGTTTTTAGAAACTGATATTTTTAAATGGCAAAATCACTTTAATTCTAATAGTGTAAAAAAGTTATATAGACGGATGGGTATTAATTGTAATTGTTAAAAAGAATTTGCATCCTGGGCTGGGATATGACTTAGTTGTACTCCTGTAGGGTACTCCTGTACAGCATGCATAGAGGACTGGTTTGATCCCAAGTACTGCAAAAACAAAACTAACAAGAAAAATCTGTGTTCCTAAACCAAACTGAAAGCTAGTTAATATCTAACTTTACAAATTAGCTAGTCTCCAGGATATACTTATGAATATACTTAAATAATCATACATGGTATTAACTTTGAAATAATTGATCTTATTGGGGATTTCCAATTCCACATAATAAATATAATGACAAAGTTTTCTAAAATGTTTAACTTATTAATAGAATTAAGGACATGTATTATGAAACCTTATTTAGTTATAAAACCTAGCCAGGTATGGATAGCGCACACCTGTAACCCAGTGACTTAGAAGATTGGGGCAGGAGATGGCAAGTTTGTGAGCTTCACCAATTTAGTGAGACCCTGTCTCAAAATAAAAAATAAAAATAGCAAGCTTGGGATGTGGCTCAGTGGTAGAGTCCTTTTCTAGCATGCATAAGGCCATGGATTTAATCCCTAGCATTGCCAAAAAAAAAAAAAAAAATTAGAAGTGCTGAATGTAGCTCAGTGCTAGAGGGCCTCTGGGTACAATTCCTAGTACTGGAAAAAAAAATTATAAAAATTAAATTTACTTTGTCACTTATTTAGGCTAGATATCTTTTTTTCTTCAGTTCAAATTCCTATGCATATTTAAATAAGTAGTGAAGTCTGATCAATGAAGAGTTTTTCTAAAAATAAAAGATGTGTTAGGTGTGGTGGCACATACCTACCATCCCTACAACTAGGTAGGATGAGGCAGGAAGATCTCACCTTTGAGGCCAAACTGAGCAATTTACCAAGAATATCTTGAAATAAAAAATAAAAAGGCTGGAGATGTAGCTTCAATAATTAAAAATGTGGGGAAAAAAACTGATTCACCTAGAATGCAAGAAACCTTTAACTCAAACATACGATCAAAATGATAACACAAATTGTAGTAAACCCACATGAAGACTCTTTATCAATACTCTTTCCAGACTCAATTTAGATGAGTGTCTTCAAAATAGAATGCTCTAGCTGGGCACAGTGGCATATGCCAATAATCCTAGAAACTTGGAAGGCTGAGGCTGTGAGGCTGCAACTTAAGACCCTGCCTCAAAATAAAAGAAAAAACAGTCTGGAAATGTAGCCCACTGGTAAAGGGCCCCTGGGTTTAAATCCCCAGTACCACAAAAAAAAGAAAGGAGAAAAAAAAAAAAAAAAAAAAAAAAAGCTTCTTCTGACATTGTAATAAATCAAACTAATCAATTAAAAATAAAATCATTAAAGCTGAGCGTGGTGGCCTTTACTGTAAACCCAAGGTCACAAGAGGCTAAGACAGGTGGACTGCAAGTTTGAGGTTTGCCTCAGCAACATAGAGTGGGCTTAAGCAACTTAGTGAAACCTGTCTCAAAATAAAAAATTTAAAAGGGCTGGGGATGTAGCTAGGTGGTAAAATGTCCCTGGGTTCAATCCCCCATACCAAATGAAATAAAATAAAATAAATGAAAAAGTCTTAAAAATCCATGAACTATCTACAGTAAAAGCAAATACTGATATGATTAAACATGAAATTATAATGCTTAATTAATCATACATGGGAAAATATGTGTTTTACTATTTTTAATCAAAGACACTCAACCTCAACAACTTTTTAAAGATTATTACTATTGAAAGAAATTAAATAGTGTTAAATGTTAACTTGTAGAATGAGGCTCAGACATTAAGTTTCTCTTAGGTACTGAAAAATGTTTTTAAAAGCATTTGACTTGCCTACATTAAACCAAATTTAATACTCAGAAGTACAGCTAAGCTATTTAAAAATAATTTAAATAGTGGCCAAGCAAAAATTCTTTTATTCTTTTCTACCATTTATGACATTGGTCTGCTCAATCCTTTTTTCTTAAATTTGTGGTGGTACCAGGAATTGAACCCAGGGATGCTTAACCACTAAATCACATCCCCCCAGCCCTTCTTATTTTTATTTCAAGTCAGGATCATGCTAAGTTGTGTAGGACCTTACAATGTTGCTGAGTCTGGCCTCAAACCTATGGTCCTTCTGCCTCAGCCTCCCAGGTAGCTGGGATTACAGGTGTGTGCCACCCTGATGCCCATCTGGTCTGCTCATTCCTATAACTAACTTTCATGTAATCATTCTAATTTTTGCTTAAATACACAAATTACTACATCATAATTATTGTTCTGAAAAACTTTAATGACAAATGTATTTTACTTATGCCCACGTTCAGCTACAAATTAAAATTTTAAAATAAGAAACTTGGGGCTGGGATTGTAGCTCAGCGGTAGAGCGCTTGTCTAGCATGGGTGGGACCCGGGTTCAATCCTCAACACCACATAAAAATAAAGGCATTGTGTTGTATCCATCTACACCTGAAAAATAAATATTTTAAAAAAGAAAGAAACTTGGGCTGGGGATGTGGCTCAAGCGGTAGCGTGCTTGCCTGGCATGCGTGCGGCCCGGGTTCGATCCTCAGCACCACATACAAACAAAGATGTTGTGTCTGCCGAAAACTAAAAAATAAACATTAAAAAATTCTCTCTCTCTCCCCCTCCCTCTCCTCTCTCTTTAAAAAAAAAAATTTAAAAAAAAAAAAAAAGAAAGAAACTTGAGAAACTTGTAACACACTCACTAGATATGCTTGTTTTGATAACCATATCATTATTGATAAATATCAGAATGGTGCTGACATGCACTTAAAAGCCTCACATAGATGAATTGAACCCAGGGGCATGCAACCACTGAGCCACATCTCCAGCCCTTTGTATATTTTATTTAGAGACAGGGTCTAGCTGAGTTGCTTAGGGCCTTACTAACTTGCTGAGGGCTGGCTCTGAACTCATGATCCTCCTGCCTCGGCCCTCAAGCTGGTAGGATTATAGGCATGAGCCACAGCGCCCAGGAGAAGTATCCTAATCTTTATTGGTTCTTTTTTTTAAATATTTTTATTTTTTAGTTGTAGTTGGACACAATACCTTTATATTATTTATTTATTTTTATGTGGTGCTGAGGATCAAACCCATGGTCTCACCAATGCTAGGCAAGTGCTCCACCGCTGAGGCACAACCTCAGCCCCTTTATTTGTAATTAGAAGATATTGGGGCTGGGGACATGGCTCAAGTGGTGTGCCCTTGCCTGGCGTGCGTGCGGCCCGGGTTCGAACTTCAGCACCACATACAAAGACATTGTGTCCACCGAAAACTAAAAAATAAATATTAAAAAAAAATTCTCTCTCTCTCTTTAAAAAAAAAAAGAAGATAATTATTTGCATAGTTGACCATAGCAAATGATTTTATTTACTGGTAATTAAAAACTATAGTCGGGGCTAGGGATGTGGTTCAAGCGGTAGCGCGCTCGCTTGGCATGCGTGCGGCCCGGGTTCGATCCTCAGCACCACATACAGACAAAGATGTTGTGTCCGCCAAATACTAAAAAATAAATATTAAAAAAATTCTCTCTCTCTCTCTCTCTCTCCCTCTCTCTTACTCTTTCTCACTCTCTCTCACTCTTTAAAAAATAAATAAATAAAAATAAAAACTATAGTCCATGTTTCTTAATTATGTGCTTACCATCGCATTTCATATTAAAACATTTCCTCAATTTAAAATAATCTCAGTCCATTTATCTAAGTAGAGAAACCTGGTCACTCATATTTTAATATTCAAAAACAGCTTTTCATTTCTGTTACAATAAGAGGAATAAAATCCAATTAATCTATAGATTGCAAAACATTGTTTTAAATTTACTTAATTATAAATAAACAAGTAGGCCTACAGTATTTGAGAGTAAGCCCCATCAATAAAATTTAGTGTCATGAAATTTTGGTAGAACTTCTTTGAAGTTTGGTTTGAATCTCAAACACTTCACATAGCATACTAATCCACAAATTCCTTACCAATTGTTAGTCCTCCAGTTGCCCCACCATTCAAATTTATTTCCTGTTCATCTCTTACCCCTAAGTATGAAAGCTCATACTTTAAAGTCAATAGCCTTACAGTTATTGTCAACAATCAAGCTTCTGTTACTCTGAATCCTGGGAGACAGTGTAGAGTTTACCTTTTCTTTAATGTAAAATCATACAAATAGTTTAATAATCAAGAAATTTCAGAACTAGCTAACATTCTCCAATTTCTCAATTAAAATAGAACACTGTATAATCTAGAAGATTTGACAGAAATGTTAAAAACAAAATCTGGTCTATTTTAACTGAAAAACCAACTGAAAAAGAAAATGTCCAACATCTCTAGCAGTTAAAGAAGTGCAAATTAAAACTACACTGAGATTTCATCTTACTCCAGTCAGGATAGGCAACTATCAAGAAGACAAGTAACAATAAATGTTGGCAAGGATGTGGGGAAAATGTACACCCCTAAATTTCTAGTGGGACTGAAAATTGGTGCAACCACTCTGGAAAGCAGTATAGAGATTCCTCAGAAAACTTAGAATTAAACCACCATTTGACCCAGTTATCCCATTCCTCAGTTTATACCTGAAGGACTTAAAATCAGCATACTACAGTTACACAGCCACATCACTGTTTACAGCAGCTCAGTTCACAATAGCTAAACTACGGAACCAGCATAGGTGCCCTTCAACAGATGAATGGGTAAAGAAAATGTGAGATTCACACACATACACACACACACACACACACACACACAGGAATACTACTCAGCCATAAAGAAGAATGAAATTATGGCAGTAAATGGATGGAACAGGGGACTATCATGCTAAATGAAAAAAGCCAACCCTCCAAAACCAAAGGCCAAAGTTTCTCTCTGATGCTAACTCACAATAAGGGGTAGGGAGTGGGGTGGGAAGCATAGAAATACTTTGGATTAGACAAAGGGGTATGAAGGGAAGGAAGGAGGAATGGGAATAGAAAAGATAGTAGAGTTAATTGGATTTTACTTTCCTATGTGCATATTTGATTACACAGTGTAATTCTACATCATGTACAATCAGGAGAATGAGAAGTTATACTCTCTATATGTACAATATGTCAAAATACATTCTACTGTAATGTATAACTAATAAGAACAAATAAATTACAAACAATAACAAAAATCCTTGATAGAATTTCTATTTTGTGTTTTGGATGAGTAAGTCAACTAAGAATTTTGAAACTTTTTATAAGCAATATCATGCCAAATATCAGGTATAGATTTAAATAAATTCTGGTAAACATTATCTTATGAACTTTTAATTTTAAACTAGGCATGGTGGTGTACACCTGTAATCTCAGAGACTCAGGAGGCTGAGGCAGGAAAAAGTAAAGTTCAAGACAAGTCTCAACAACTTAGGGAGATCCTGTCTCAAAAAATAAATAGGGTTGGGAGTATAGCTTCGTGATAGACTCCATCCCCAGTAATGGAAAAAAAAAAAATTAAGGTGGCACTTCAAGTATTACTAAAGTGTTTTTTTTCTTTTTTTGTCTAGGATACAATGGAGTGAAATTCTAAAAAATTGTGCATACATTTCCTGCTTTTCGGATTTAGGAAAATTACTACTGAAAAATAAGTGCAAATAGTTTGAGGTCCTCTTAATTTAACAGTTATAAACAAAGTAGAACAAAATCTTTCTTTAGTTTTATATGTCTTCCCCTTCTCATAATAATTTTACATTCTGCTTAAGATGGTTTAAAAATATCTACTGGGCTCCATTAGAGTCTAATTTAAGTGAAAGTAATTCCTGGAGGTTTAATATTAAGAATAAAAAAATGTGAACACATAAGACCTCCTACTAAAAAAAAAATCTAAAATCTTTCTTCATCTTTTGCTAACATGACATTCTATCACCATGATGCGGGGAGTGGTGGAGCGAGATATAATTAAAGTTTTGAATGCTTTTTTTCTTCTTTTCTTCTTTATTGGTACTGGGGATTGACCCCAGGGTTGCTTAACCTCTTAACCACATCCCCAGTCCTTTTTTGAAATTTTGAAACAGGGTTTCACTAAGTTATTTAGGGTCTCAATAAATTGCTGAGGCTGGCCTAGAACGTGTGATCCTCCTCAGCCTCCCAAGTCACTGGATTGCAGGTGTGCATCACCACAGGCACATTAGTTTTGAATGTTCAACAGAATATATTTTAACTATCTAGAAAACTATGTATAGTCAATAACTCCTTGACATTGTTGGATGTCAGTGGAACTTATCATGTTTCTTCATCATCTGTAATTGATACTCAGGAGAAAAATAGGTAATATAAATGATATATACTATAATGAAACCTAAAATTATAACCACAGAACCTTAAGAGTTGGAATAATCGACCAATTTCATCTTTTCCACCAACTATAAAAGTTCTTTCTATGACACATTTGAGCTGTTTCATCTCCCTGTGTTCAGCAAGAGATTTATTTCAAGCTTCTTCCTTAAACTAAATGATATGATTTCCACTTTCTAGGCCTGATTCAATCTCTAAACGTTCTGACCTTCCAACATTCGAAGATAATTATTGTGTTTTAATGTTAGGGCATTTGTTCTTATCATCTTATACAAAATCATATTAAAAATACCAGAGCACTTTTGGAAGCAATATAGATTTTAGTTTAGTTTTTGTTTGTTTTGTTTTAGGGTTGTTTTTCTTCTGCTGATGGATAATCGATTGTTAATACAGCCAGGAAATACTGGACTCACAGTCTTCTGGATTTAAAGATTCTAAAACAAGTCTTTGCTTTATTAGTAAAGAAGATTTTTGAATGGTGAAAGGAGGAAGAAATCAATTTGAACATCCTTTTTATATACAAAATGTAGTAAAATACATTGAAGTAAAGTGATGACAGAGAAAAACTGGGATTGGATCCACTATGGTCACTTACTGTGTGACTTTAGGTATATTACTTAATTTCTTTGTACCTCAGTTTCTTCCCAGTACTACTCAAATAAAAGGACTGTTGAGAGAGATCAATGTACTAATATATGTTAAATATTTAGGGCGGGGGGGGGGGGGGGGGGGCGGGGGGGGGGGGTGTGTGTGTGGCACGCTTGTAATCCCAGCAGCTTGGGAGGCTGAGACAGAAGGATCATGAGTTCAAAGCAACTTAGTGAGGTCCTAAAGTAACTCAGTGAGACCCTGTCTATAAAATATGAAAAAGAGCGGGGGGATGTAGCTCACTGGTTAAGCACCACTGGGTTCAATCCCTGTTATAAGACAAAAACAAACCAAATAAAAAAAAAAATCACAATAATTTAGAGCAGTGCTTGGTAGAAAGTAAATGCTGTATCTATTAGATACTGTAATTCATTATTAATACACACTTAATTTAAATTCAATTATTATGATAATATATGCAAGAAAATATGAAGATATTTTAATAACCTTAATTCAGATTTTCCAACAACTTGGTAATAACCTTACTATATACTATATACTACTATATACTATATACCTACTATATACTATAATTTAGCAACCTTAAAATGGCAAACTATTCAGAGATTCAAAATCGTTTTAAAAAAATGTTAATAGCGTAAAAAGTGTATGTAACATATTGACTAGAAGGTTAAAAAGCAATCTGCCAAAAAGAAGTACAAATTCTATGTTCCCAACTTGGTTTCTTAAAAATGCAAAACCATGGAGGTAAGGGACAAGGAAGAGAGACAAGATTTTTTAAATGTCAACAATAGATACCTTTTGATAACGATACAAGTTAAAAAAAAAAAGAGTATCTTTAAAATATGCCTTATAAAAGCTACCTAAGCCTGTCTTTAAGTTGTTTTTTAAGTTTATAAGTAATAGCCAGGTGTTGTGATACACACCTGTAATTCCAGTGATTTAGAAGGCTGAGTAAGGCAGAAGGAGCTCAAATTCAAGATCACCCTGGGCAACTTACAGATCTTGTCTTAAATTAAAAATTAAAAAGATAGCTCAGTGATAAACAGCCCTCAGATCAATCCTAGAACTGAAAAATAATAATAATAAAATTAATAGCCAGGCATGCTGGAGCATGCCTGAAATCTCAGCAGTTGGGGAGGCTGAAGCAGGAGGCTTCTAAGATCAAAGCCAGCCTTGGCAACTTAGCAAAGCTCCAATAAAACTTCACAAGACCCTGTCTCTAAATGAAATATAAAAAGACTGGGGATGGGCTGGGGTTGTGGCTCAGCGGTAGAGCGCTCACCTAGTATGTGTGAGGCCCTGGGTTCGATTCTCAGCACCACATAAATAAATAAATAAATAAATAAAATAAAGATATTTAAAAAAAAAAAAAAAGGCTGGGGATGTGACTCAGTGGTTGTGTGCCCCTGGGTTCAATCCCCAGTACCAAAACAAACAAACAAACAAACAAAAATTAATTAAAATATTAAGTAATAAGCTTCTCTACCTTCAGAGAAAAAACCTCAAAGTATTAAAGTGAGCACCTAAAATTCTATTTCCTCTTGTTAGTCATCCCATGTTTCATTGCTATAGAACTTTTATACTAAATTTAATATACAAACATTGAAAAACCACATACTGCTCAATACATTGTTTCTACTTTTAAAGAAAAGGACAAAAACTAAAGATTGTGTGTTACAAAACAGTAGAAAATGTCAGAAAACAACAATGAAAAGTTTAGTGTTATTCTCTCAAAATTCCATTGCTCCAAAAATTAGAGTTAAGATAGTATTTTCTCTATGCTACAGCTGGTTCATGCTAACATTTAGAAAAGCATTTGTGATACCTTTTTACCCACCTCATCCTCAAGCCTTTTCCCTTAAGCATCAGGGCACCTTCTCTCTTCTATTAAGTGGTAACATTCTAGAGTCTTTTTTTTTTTTTTTTTTTTTTTGAGGAGTGCTGGGGATTGAACCCAGCGCCTTGTGCATGCAAGGTAAATACTCCAGCAACTGAGCTATATCCCCAGTCCTAGAGTCAAATTTTTAAGTGGTAAAATTCTAGAGTCAAATTCTAGAGAGGTCATCTCAGTCATACTCACTGTTTTAACAATTGATACAGATGTCAGGTACTCTAAAATATTTGAAATTTTACCTACAATCCCTCTACTGCACTTGAGGAATAAGAAAAGTTAAGGCTTAAGAATTATTCACTGAACATCCAACATTCTCAACACAGTTTTCTAGAATTCTGAAGAAAGGCATCAGTGATTTTTCAATCAGAAGATTAAACAATATCTTATTTACACTATAACAAAATGACTCAATTGTTTTTGATAAACTAAAAATTGTAACTATTATTTTTAAATCTCTAAACTTCCATATGTAGTAATGCCAATTTAGCCTGACATAAAATTCTTGAAGAGAAATAGTTAAAGAAACCTGATAATAAACCTCAGAAAAAAAAAAATCTTCTTTAGAATCTGATAAGAACACCTTATTAAAATAACATGTCAGCTTTCTGAGTACTGAAGTACACATTTCCAAAGTTGTAAAAATAAAAAAATAACGTCAGTACCCATAAACATCCAGAACATGCCAAAAATTACATAAGCAAAAAGCTTATATGCTCTGCCAGAACTTGTTATAAATTCCATATATAAATAATTTAAATTATTAGACCATATGCCCATAATTCTGTAAATAAATTTGACATGCGATATATAATAATAATCATAATAGCCCTCTTTATCACTTCATTTCTACTCTTTACCTCCTACAATCAACAAAACCCATTACTTTTTCTTTGGTACCAGGAATTGAACACAGGGCACTCAAGCACTGAGCCACATCCCCAACCCTTTTTGTATTTTATTTAGAGACCAGGTTCTCACTGAGTTGCTTAGGGCTTCAATAAATTGCCGAGGCTGCTTTAAACTTGCAATCCTCCTGCCTCAGCTTCCTGAGCTGCTAGGATTACAGGCATGCACCACGGTGCCTGGCTACAAAATCCATTACTTTAACACTAATAAGAAATAGAAAACTTGAGAATAGACATTCAGTAGTCAAAAAAAAGTATTCAGTAGTCAAAAAAAAGTATTCCAAATGGACTGCACCTTACTATCCTTTCATTCCAAACCTATAACAGTTCCTACTATTTTCTAAAGCTGGGAAAACATCTTTAGAAATACATTAATGAAATGCATGAATTAAGATACATAACACACATGCACACACAAAGATAAATTAAAATCGTAACAGGCCTTAGAAAAATAAAATTAAAAAGTTAACAAATTTCATGGTCCATAACTTCAATTATTCAGTGGACAAAATGATAAATCAAACTACTCAGAAATCTACATACAAAGTAGATAGATGAACCTAAATTCAATCCAATCTGGGCTTGATCCTCCTCCAGTAGAGGGAGCAGAATCATAATATTCAACTTGTCACAAGAAGGAAGTTTGTTTTTTGTTTCTTTTAGAAATTTCAGTTCTTTTTTTTTTAATGCCTTTATTTTATTTGTTTTTTAATTTTTATGAGTTGTTGAGGCTCAAACCCAGGGCCTCACGCATGCTAGGCAAGCGCTCTACCACTGAGCCACAGCCCCAGACCCTGAAGGGAGATGTTTTTAAGCACCTTTTAAGTATCTTTACATCCATCTAGATGTTTGAAAAAATATGTGGAAAATACTCTTTGAAATATGACTAAGCTGGGTGTGGTGATGCACACCTGTAATCACAGTGATTTGGGAGGCTGAGACAGGAGGATTCAAAGTTTGAGACTAGTCTCAATCAACTCAGTGAGCCCTAAGCAACTTAGTGAGACCTCGTCTTAAAATAAAGAATAAAAAGAGCTGGGCACTCAGTCTCTTGGTTCAATCCTGAGAGGGAGGGAGGGAGGGAGGGAGGGAGGAAGGAAGGAAGGAAGGAAGGAAGGAAGGAAGGAAAAAATACAACTAAAGTAAACCTTATGGAAAACATAAGGATTTTCTTTCTTTCTAAATGCTTTAAGTCTAATGAAAAACTGATCTCAAAATTTTAATATCAAGAACAATGGTATATTTTGTTGTCCAGAGTCTCAAAGATAACCAAGGTATTAAAGCATTTTATAAATCCCTAATTTAACAAGAGTTCACAGAAATGTAAAATAGTACATGAAGTACATTTTTAATTATAAAAGTAATGTACTTAACATGACAAAAATTATATAAAACAAATGGAAGAAAAATGTAACTGTACTACCCTAAAGCAAACTATTTCTTCTGGTATTTTTTAATGTACACATTTTCAAATTGCTATAAGTGTAATTATAAAAACATTTATTAAGCACTTAAACATAAGCTAGGCACAGTCCTCAGCACTCTTACACATTGCAACTGCTAATCCTTTCAAAAGCTTTACAAGATAGATCCTACTATTATTTCTTATTGTAAAGACAAGAAAAAAGAGACACATAAAAATTATTAAACTAGCTCAAAGTCATACAACTCATAAGAAAGAGGAACTAAGATTCAAACATATGTGCTCTGGAACCAGAGCCTGTTCTCTAAACCATTTTACTGTGATCATAATTTTGAATTATGCTTCCCTCTCATCATTAACATATTTTCAGTGTTAGTTTTCAAAGACTTTTTAATACTTAAATTAGACCATCTAATATAGGTATCTAATATGGATATGCTGTTTCCAGTTGTCCCTTAGAAAAACTGTAAGGTAAATATCTGCAGGTATACTACTTTTGAAATGTTTAGGTTATTCTAATATGCCATCAAATTGCTTTCTAAAATATTTATTGACCAAGCCACATAAGTACCAATTTCATCAAAACTTTGAAGCATTAAGCATTAACATTCTAAAAATTTATTTGACTGATAAAAATGAAACCACACTCCACACTGAATTAATTATTACTAAAATTGCACATTTTCCTGGTTGTTTACTAATATAATTTCCTACTTTGTGAATTTCATTTATGAGCTTTATCCAGTTATCAGCTGCAGTTTTAAGATCTGTAATCAATTTATATGAGCTTTTTACAGGAATGTCAACAGTATGTCCATCACATCTGCAATAAAAATTTCCCAGTCTGTTGTTTCTTATTTTATTATGGTTTTAAAAGTTTTATTTTTGGTAAAATCACCTTCCAATAAAGGTATTAATAATTAAAAGTTACAAAAAAGGTTTTAAAACCTCACAAATTTCTAGACGTAAGTTAGTCTATTGCTTTGAGGACATCAATGAATCACTTTCAGTAAGACTTTTAAAGCAAGATAAACCTATGTTAAAATATGCATATTCAATAGAATTCCAAGTTTAAGAAATTTTGAATAGGCCACAAATAAAACGAACTCAATGAATAAAATCCCACTCTACTCCAAATATCAAAGGAGCTACATACCTGTCGTTGTAAACACAGGCGATTTCTGTCGTGTAAATGCTGATGATTAGAAAATGATGAATGCCAACTCCGAGCCTGACATTGCAACTGAGTTTGAGCCATATCAGAAGGCCGAGCTACAATATGTGAAGTAAAGTGTCGATCAAGGTCATGATCTAAAACATGATTGGAATTATCTTGTCCAAATGTTGACTCATCAAATTGCGGAAGCAGACCCTCCTGAAGGAGGTCCTCTGGGTCAAGTCCTGTGAATGGCTCAGGTTGAGACTCCACTTGATGAAGTAAATTGTCTTCTAAAGATGAAAAGCCATTAGTTTCTACATGATCACTGAAATGGCCCATTTGAGTTCCTGAGTCAACAGGATCTGGAAAGTTCATATGCACAGGAGATAATTTTGAATTGCTGTAATTACCCTGAGGATGTGATGAATGCAACATTTGGAAATTATTTGAATTCAATGATGCATTGGGGTTTAGGATATGCTGAGTAGATTCCTGCTTGATTCCCCTATGAGGTGAAAAGGAATTACTTCCAGTAAAATCAGATAAAGTCTGATTTGCATGATTGGGTGCAAGAACTGCAGAGGACTGAAGGAGACTGTTGGGTGAAATATGATTACTAGAAAAGGAATAATGTGAAGAAAACTGCTGAGAATTACTGACAGAACAAGAAGTCATATTTGGAGAAGGTCCATTAAAATTTCCTTCTTGATGATTGTTACACTTGAGGAAGTGTACTGAAGGATTTGATGTTTGAGAAAACTGCATCGAAAGAGACTGTTGTGAAGTAGATGCATTAGTGATTTGTGATGGGTGGTTAACATTGACTCTATGAGGACCAGGAACATTAACATCCATAAAATTTTTAGACTGGCAAAGAGAATTTTGCCCTGGGGTAAGAGTATTTCTATTTTGTTGTGAGCGTAGTGAAGTACACTGTGTTTGTTGTTCATTGGCCTGAAATAAGGCAAAGTCATGGTGTGCCACAAAGCTTTTATTCTGATGCATAGAATGCGAATGTCCTTGTTGGTGAAAAGGAGATCCATTTTGATTAGAAATGTTAGTAGCTGTCTGATGACCCCACATAGGACTGCCATCTGCCACATCTGGAAACAAACCATTGGGCTGGTTTTGGGGATGGATAGGAGAACAATTAAACTGAGAGTGTGGTGATAACACATGTTCAGCTGGGCTACCAAAAGACTGATTAACTTGGTGAAATTTCATTGTATCAAATTGATTTAACTGTTCAAAATCAGTCATCTTCTGATGTGTTGGTGTACCATGAACATGGTTCAGTGAGTCTATATGCAAAGGTTCAAACTCTGCACCCAAGTTCAATTCATCAACTAGTGAAACAGGTCCTGGTTGTACAAATGCATCATCTGATAAACCTTCTAAGGTCTCACCAAAAAGATTGGCATCATCAAAAAAGTCCATCATTGGATCTGTCATCTTTAAAAGTCAGTAACAATCTGGGTTGTTCACTATGAATTGAGTATATTTAGCTTCTCTGTGGTAGATATTATTAGATCATTACCGAAGTTCATCAACTAATCCAAAACAGGCCATTGTTCATTATTGCTCTAGATAATATGTCATCAAATGTAGAATCCTAGGGGAAAAAAAAAAGAATAAAAACAACTTAAATTTAATGATTATTCATTAAACTTACATAAACAAAGCTTATACATGACTTTAAAAGCATAAAATAAGTGTACAATATTTTTGTAGAATAATAATTGCAAAATACTCATTAACATTCCCTAAAAGGGGAGGGGGAATCTCCTAGAGTAGACATAAGAATGCATTTAAAGCAATAGGGCTGAGTTGGTTACTCTGGTGCATGCCTGTAATCTTACTGATTCAAGAGGCTGAAGGAGGCAGACCACAAATTCAAAGCTAGCCTCAGCAACTCAGCAATCTTGTCTCAAAATTAAAAATAAGTATTGGGAATGAAGCCCAATGGTAATGTGCTCCCAGGTTCAATGTTCAGGACAACCGCTACACACACACACACACACAGCAATAGGCCTGGGGATAAAGCTAAGTGGTACAGTACTTATCTAGCATGTTCAAGGCCCTGGGTTTTATCACCAGTACCAGAAAAATAATCATAACTTTTTTATACTTCATATTTATTATGATGAAAGAAAGTAAACCTAGAAATAGTTCATTGCACTTTCTCCCATACCATGAAATGGTCTTCACTCCCCAGCACTTTTCATCAATGTAAAAAATATTTATGTGGGCTGGGGAGATACTTCAGTAGGTAGAGTGATTGCCCAGCATGCACAAAGTCCTGGGTTCAATCCCCAGCTAAAGCAAAAAAAAAAAAAAAAAAGAATTATGTCTTACACCTCAAAATATGTTAACATAGCTGATATCAGACCTTCTAAGATTAGTAAGTACATTGCAATATTTTAGTTTAACCTCTTGAGCAGATAAATCCATTATTTCATAAGGTATATGTAGAATTGCATCAAGAAGAGAAACTACTTGAGATTATAAAGTAGCCCAAACTGAAATCACAATTAGTCATCTGGTTAGCTGACAGCACAGATAATATGCTGAAAGATATTCACACATATTTCTATCATGGCCTTGTTCATCTACATAGAATACCACCTTATAGCCAAATAATTTACAAATCTATGAAGCAAAAGCAAGCATCTTCCTGTAATTGGGTTAATTTTTAACTCCATCTTCAATGCCATTCTGTTGAATCATTTGGAATATACATGTTGCTTATTATTTTTAGTAAACTGTACAAATACTAAGAGTCACACTGAGAAGAAAAAATAGTAGCTAAGCATTAAATTGGTCTTATGATAGTCTCATGTGAAAAACAATTATGTATATAGAGTTGCCCTTTGGTATATGAGGGGGGGGGGCTGGGTATCATAATTCCCTATCTTTTCCTGGAGAAATACCAAAATCCATCGATGCTCAAATCCCTTATTTAAAATGCATGCTTGGTGTGGTGGTGCACACCTGTGATCCCAGCAGCTCAGGAGGCTAAAGCAGGAGTATTACAAGTTGATAGCCAGCCTTGGCAATTTAGCAAGGCCCTAAGCAACTTACTGAGACCCTGAATTAAGATAAAAAGGCTGGGGATGGCTGAGTCCTTAAGTGCTCCTGTGTTCAATCCCTGGTACCAAAAAAAAAAAAAAAAAAAAATGAAAGAAAGAAAAAGTAAATGCAGGTAAAACAGCTGAGCACTTTCATGTTAATAAACTTCACAAGTATTCATTATATACAAATCATCTCTAGGCAACATGTAATATCTAATACACTGTAAATGTTATATGATCCTCAGTCGATTGAACCTTTTGATGAAGAACCCAAAGCTACAGATGGCTAACTGTATATGTTTATATATAGGCACACATATATATTACTTATGTGTAAAAAGGATCTAATAGATTACTTGCTAATATTAAATAGCTATTATTGTTTAGGTTTGCATCATTCTAAATGTTCTTAATACAGATAATTTTTATTCTATCCCGACTGTCTTGCATGGAGAACCACAAATAAAGGTATTTACTCTTGTACATTTGAGTTTATTAAAAAAAAACACACACACATACATGAAATAGGAAATTTATATGTATATGTATATGTATATGCATATATTTGGCAGCACCAGGGATTGAACCCAGGGGCCCTCTATCACAGACGTACCATCTTTAAACCTTTTTTATTTTTTTAAATTTTGAGACAGGGTCTCGCTAACTTACCCAGACTGGGTCAAACTTTTGATCTTTCTGCCTCAGCCTCCTGAGTCACTGTGACTACAAGCATGTGCTGCCCTACCCAGCTCCTAAGCAAAATTTTTGTTCACTATTTAAATGTAGAAATGCTTTTAAAAACTGAGGAATAAAAACTACCAAACCCAGATTAATTTTACCTAGAAATTAACATATTAACAATCACAATGATACTCATGTGCTTTTATAAACATCATTTTAGAAAATGTAAAATATGGAAAAGGAGAAATTATTTTTCCAGGGCTGAGGTTATAGCTCAGTTGGTAGAATGCTTGTCTTGCATGCTCAAAGCCCTGGGTTCAATCCCCAGAATCACCAAAAAAAAAAAAAAAATTATTTTTCCAGATTTTACCATTGTGAGACCAAATAGATGGAAGACTGTGTTCCCAGAACAAAGCATTAGCCAATATGGTAGTTCAAAGCTAGGTGTGGTGGCACACACCTATAATCCCAGCAGCTCTGGAGGCTGAGGCAGGAGGATCTAGAGTTCAAAGACAGCCTCAGCAATTTATCAAGGTGCTAAGCAACTCGGTGAGACCCTGTCTGATAAAATATAAAACAGGGCTATGTATGTGGCTCAGTGGTCGAGTGCCCTTGAGCTTAATCCCTGGTACCCCCCTTTCCAAAATGGTAGTTCATGGTCCCAAAATGGTAGCTCTTCATATTCAGCTTCAGACACTTTGACTAGGGAACATCTATGTATACCTGAGCAATTAAATCAGAAAAGCAATGCCTTCTGATTTTATATAAATGGATGATTATTTATCAAATGGAACATATTTTAAAAAAGCACAATGGAAGTTATGAAATCCAATATGTCACCAGTTGATTATAAAGTACATCATTAGTTGATATAAGATGAAGAAAAATGCTGCATTTGGGCTGGGGATGTGGCTCAAGTGGTAGGGCGCTCGCCTGGCATGCGTGCGGCCCGGGTTCGATCCTCAGCACCACATACAAACAAAGATGCTGTGTCCGCCGAGAACTAAAAAATAAATATTAAAAAATTCTCTCTCTCTCTCTCTGTCTCTTAAACAAAAATAAAAAATAAAAGAGACATGTTTCTTTTTAAAAAAAAAAAAATAAGAAAAATGCTGCATTAAACTATGACACTTAAAATTTTTTTTAGTTAGTTATTTGGTGATACTGGGGATTGAACCTAGGGGCCCTCTACCATTGAACTACAACCCCATGGTTTTTTGTTTTGTTTTGTTTTGTTTTTTTGAGACAGGGTCTCACTAAGTTGCTTATGCTAGCCTTCAACTTGCAATCCTTCTACCTCAGCCTGCCAAGTAACTAAGATTACAGACATGTGTTAACACACCCAGCAAAAATAAAAGAATTTTAAAAAGACTATTCTGAAGCTGAGTATGGTGGTGTGCATCTGTAATCCTAGTGATTTAGGATTACAGGAGGATTCCAAGTTTAAGCCCAGCCTCAGCAACTTAGCAATACCCTATCTCAAAATGAAAATGAATGAATAAATAAAAAGGAATGGAAATATTAACTCACTGGTAGAGCACCCCTGAGTTCAATCTCCAATATAAATACATACATACATACATACATACTATTCTGGATATTCACGATATGACAGAGTAATATTCTATATATGAAAGAACTGGAGGCACTATGTGAATTTCTGTACATTATGGGAGATCAGCTAAAACAGAAAGTGTTTTCTACCAGAAGTTTACTACAAGTGGCAATTTTAATTAAGAAAACATTTATTTATTCATCCAATAAATATTTATTCATCAATAACTTCAGGTACTAAGATGATAAATAACTGACCTCTGAAGGGAACACAGTAAATAGATCATTGCTAATACATGTTATGTGTGCTCGGATAAAGGTAAGCACAGAGAAGGAACATCAAATGTCAGAAAATGAACACAGACACAAATACTATACTAGTAGAAGATACATATTTAATATGTGACAGATAGTAATCAAAGTGGTGGAGACAGAATACTGAACAGTGGTGATGGGGAGACAGGGGAAGGAAATGGAAAGCTGTAGTTCAAAGGATACAATAGAGCAGATAATGTAGGATGAAAAAGTCCAGAGATCTAATATACAATACAAGGACAAGTGGAGGGCTGGGGATGTGGCTCAAGCAGTAGCGCGCTCGCCTGGCATGCCTGTGGCCCAGGTTCGATCCTCAGCACCACATACAAACAAAGATGTTGTGCCCGCCGAAAACTAAAAAATAAATATTTAAAAAAAAAAAAATTCTCTCTCTCTCTGTCTCTCTCTCTCACTCTCTCTTTAAAAAAAAAAAAAAAGGACAAGTGGATAGGAAAATGGGTAATAAGTTGATAAGAAAAGTACAGTAATTATGCAAACAGTAAAATCTAGATGGTGAATACATAGGTGTCCACTATAAAATCTTTTACACTTTGTTTTATGTTTGAAAATTTTAATGATATTAGAAGGAAATTGTTTGTTGTTTTTTTTTTTTAAAGAAGACACATACTTATTTTTATTCTTTCCTGAAAAAACATGTTGGCAATGAGGTCTTCAAAATTCAATGACAAAAAAAAAAAAAATGAGAAATGAGGTAACAGAAACAGCATAATATATAAATCACAAAGACACTAGATAAAATGATCTAGAAGACATTAAAAAAATTGAGAACACTAAGAAAACAACCAAATTACCTTGCAGAACCTCTAAAATCAAAAATTGTCAGCACCAGGTGTCTTTTATTTTTGGAAGGAAATCACTGTTGAGATAATTTTACATCATTCATCAGCCAAGTGCTGTCATTTTGGAATATCCCAATTAATTTGGCTACTGAATAAAATACAAAAAAGAAAAAAAAAGTAATCAAACTTACTTTAACAACCACACACACACACAACAACACCACAAACTATAAATAAAAAATGCACAGAAAAATCCAGTGAGCCATGTTTTCTGGTTTGAACAGTTTATTCTACAACTGACAAAATTGTCATTTAAATTCCTCTTTTATGATCTATTGTCTTAATTCTAGTAAAATGACTACCAGTTTCCAACTTCATAAAAATATTATGTCAATCTAAGTTATTATTTAATTAAGCACATGTTTATGGATAGTCCAATTACATCCAAAGCATCTTTACACAAACAAAAAAATCCCTGCCCTCAGGAAATCGAGACTCTTTATGGGGGAGGGAAAAAGAAAAGGAATTAACAAAAACATATTATATACTGAATAAAATATGGTAAATATGGCCTGAGAGTCGTAAGGTCATCTGTAAAGTTATTTATGAAAGTAAGAGAACATACTTGGCTAGTTGTCAAGTATCTTTGAACACACAGTGTTTGAAGGGATCCTTATAAAGGAATAGGAAAGAAAGCCCAAAGTATTCAGGAACAAAGAAATACCAGCAATAAATACATGTTTAGAAAACAGTGTATCTGGGCTGGGATTGTGGCTCAGTGGTAGAGCGCTCGCCTAGAAAACAGTGTATCCATTGCAAAGGGCATACAAAGGGAGAAAAGTAATGTAAAATAAAGGCAGAAATATAAGTTGGAACACTGATGTAGGAAACATAATCAACCATGCACATTAAAACAGTATATCTGAGGGACAGAATTTATCAAAGGTTGAGACAAGAATTTAGTATTAAAATTATCTATCTTCATTTCTACATTTAGTCAATGCCAATTGTGATGATTATACAAGATAGATTCAAATACTAATAGGACAAAGTTTCTACCTCCTAAACAACTCATCATCTAGAAGGGAAGAAAACACAAATACTGTGATAGATGCCTTAACAGAGAAATATACAAAACACTGTATTATTGAAGCATAGATTAAATACTAATTAATCACGCTTGGGAAAAGTCAGGAAATGCATAGAGATGAGGTAATATTTGAGATGGGTCTCAGGAATAAAAAAAAAATTGAATATGTATTCTATAACAGAAATTATATATACAAACCTCATTATAAATTGACTTTCCCCAATTATAATAGTTGCTTTTGTTCTAAGACATTTCTATACTCTCCAAATATATCCCTAATGTTTTTTCTACTAAATGAATTAGTCTTCCTAATAAGTTCTAAAAATTAATAGTTTTATCTCATATAAAATAACCATTGAGGGACTCTAGCTATAGCTCAGTAGGTAGAGTACTTGCCTTGCACACATAAGGCCCTGGGTTCAATCCCCGGCACCACAAAAAAAAAAAAAAAATTATCCCTACCACATTATTTAGTCCTCTATACGTTATCTCTTTAACATTTTTAAATGATCTTAAATCTATGTCACATTAACTTTTACTTTATCAACTACTCATAACAATTTCAAGTCTTTGCCTAGGGAAAACTCAGATTTAAGATTTAACTCCCACAGAAGGTCTTTTGACTCAAGACCCAAGTCTAATACTCTATGCATACCAGAAATCACACCGCATTGTAACAATTTATCTTTTCTTTCTAATAGACTTTAGGGCCTTGGAGAAAAAAACTTCTTATCATTTTTGTATCCTCACTTTGCTGACTACCATAGTAAGCACACAAAAAATTTTTGTTAAAATGATTGATTACATAGGAATTAGACTATTAATTTAAAATACACAAAACACACACACACACACACAGAAAGTCAGGTCCTGACACCTGGCCCTATGAACTTCTAGCTGTGTGAACTTGAGAAGATCGCATAATTTTTGTTTTCATCTATTAAAAATAAACAACAATAATAAAATCTTTTAACTTTAGTGCTGTCTACCTTAAAGATGAATTATAGAGCCAAATAAAGTTAAACTACTGTCCTGCCAGTAAACTTGACACCTATTAGTGTGTGAAACAGCTTTTAAAATCCCTTCTTTCTCTTGCAGTGTACCTTAAAATGGGGCAAGAGCACAGAAGAAACTGCAGAAGTGCCCATAGTTGAGACAGGACATAGCATTTTGGGAACTATTCATGGTTTATTGTGGCCAGAACGTACTATTAGCCAAATAGAGAAACCAAGAGGTCAGCCGAGGTCACATACCCAGGACTTTTATTAGCCATGTTAAGAAATCTGAACTTTATCCTAGAGGCAATGGGGAGCCATTTCACTGATTAAAAAATTTCTCCTCTGATTTAACATCTAATATTTTTACCACAATAATTCTCACCCATAGCTATTCACATTTAACTCTTGATGACAGTGACCAAAATAATTAAAATGCACTCAGAAACATTTTGGGATGGGGGGGTACCAGGTATTGAACTCAGGGGCACTAGACCACTGAGCCACATCCCCAACCCTATTTTGTCTCATTGTGTTGCTGATTAGTGCCTCTCTTTTGCTGTGACCAGCTGGCTTTGAACTCAAGATTCTCCTGCCTCACTCAGCCTCCCAAACTTCTGGGATTATAGGAGCGTGCCATGGTGCAAGGCTCCAGAAAAAAAAAAAAATTTAAATAAAATGACAATTACAGGGGATATTTGTCCTTTGTTATTAGTGATGTTTAAGAAACAAGGGCTCAGCCAGCCACGGTAGCACATGCCTGTAATTAGAGCAACTCAGGATACTGAGGCAGGAGGATTGCAAATTTCAGGCCAGTCTCAGCAATTCAGTGAGACCCTGTCTCAATATAAAAAAGGACTGGGGATGTATCTCAGTGGTTAAGTGCCCCAGGGGTTCAATCCCTGGCAACAACAACAACAAAAAGGAATATACCTACCTGGCAAAAAGCTGGCAAACTTAAGCAAGTTTGCCACTTTTTTTTTTTTTTTAAAGTCTGTGAACTTGTAAAAATAACTCCCATAAGGCATCCAAACTGTACTTGAATACTTAGATCAAGTTCTTTAGATCAAGTCAACTCGACCCTTGCCTTCCTAGGAATTCTTACCCTTTCAGATTGTTCTTACCATGAACCTTAAAATTCTTAAAGACCTTCATCTCTAATACTTCTATTAGAAGTATTCAAAGAGAATATTCCCTGTTTATTCAGATATGAAAAATTTTTATCTAAAATGGCTAAAATAAAAGATTAAATATTAGAGATAAATCTTCAACTATTGATCCCAAATTACTCATTTCCTTAGGGTTCCTAAGTACATGACTGTACAAGGTGGTTTATTTAAGATGGGGGAATAAATATAACAGTGAACATAACTAAGATATAAAAGAATTTCAAGAGGGTGTAGCCAAAGATTAAACCTACTAATTTGTAACTATCAGGTATTACTTTCAGCATAGATAACCAACTTTACGAATACATTCAGGTTGCAAATTCTACTGAGCCAGGCAAAAAAATAAATAAATAAATAAGCAAAGCTGGACAGGAAAGAACTAGATAAAAAGTACTAATGGAAGGCCTCCAGGAAGCTTCAGTTAATTATTGCTCCTAATTTTTAAAAGAATATTTATTTTTTAGTTGGACACAATACCTTTATTTTATTTATTTATCTTTATGTGGTGCTGAGAAATAAACCCAGGGCTCTGCACATGCTAGGCAAGCGCTCTACCGCTGAGCCACAACTCCAACCCTGCACCAAATTTTTAAAGAGGAACTGTTGAGGGCAAAATGAACTATGAAATAAACTACACAATAAGAAAATCATCTAAAAATAAACAGATTCATATCTTGCTTCTCAAACCAAGATCAGCTGCAAATGTATCAAGGATATGTAAATGTCAAAAAACAAAAACTACTGGAAAATAATAAAAAGAATACCCTGATTTCTGTCCATGGCACAAAATTCAGATGTCATTAAACAGTAATGAATTACTTTACACAAATTGAATAACTATGAAAGATTCATAATATAGATTACAAAAGAAAGTTAGCAAACTGAGAAATAACACTTGCAACTCATTAATTACTTATTTTTTATTACATTAATAATTCCTCTAAATCAATATGAAAAAAATAGCTTAAGAGAAAAATGGGCAAATGATAGTTAATCTGTATACTCCTTCAAAAGAAGAGAAACACAAATTAGAATCATATTGACATACTATTTTTCACCTATCATACTGACAGAAAATCCCAAATTTGATAAAACATGTTGCTGAAGCTATGAGGGAAAAAAATGTTTGTACAGTCCTGAAAGGAGTACCAAACAGTAATAAGGAGAAAATTTTGCACTAAAATTGCATGTTGAAGTTTAACACAGGTTAAGCAAGACTAAAAGAGATACTGGGAAAAGGAGTCCAACAACATAGACTAAGTAGATAATGTTTAAAGTTTCTTCTGGTTTGGCGTGATGATGCACACTTGTAATTCTGGCTTTTGCAGATGCTGAGGTAGGAGGATCACAAATTGGAAGCCAGAATGGACAACTTTGCAAGACCCTCTCAAAATAAAGCTATGGGGATGTAGTTTGGTGGTGAAGCACCCCTGTTTCAATTACCAGTACCACCAATATTAATAAAAGTCCCTTCTGATCTTGGTATCTTATGAATCTTGTCATTTGACAATATCTAGCTTTAATGGGTACCCAAAGTTACTTATTAGTATGTTTCAACAAGGTTTATAAGGCTTTAGATCAATTTATTCTATATCTTTAATTGAGTAAGAATTCCAAAGCGTGTTCCTCAAATCTAAATTATTAAATTATATTACAAAGAACCTAAAATTTAAATATACTTCAAAATAATACTACCTGGGGATGCAGCTTAGTGCTAGAGTACTTGCCTAGCATGAGCAAGGTTCTAGGATCAATATCCAGTAGTAGTAGTAGTAGTAATAATAATAATAATAATAATAATAATATTGAAGGGAAAATCATAGTATAAAAAATTGAATGAAATGAAATCTTAAGAAGGCGAAGTTCAACGTGATAAAAAATATAGGTGCTAATGTCCCTTCATGGACAAAGTACAAATTAGGTAGAGAGAGAAAAAGACAAAAGATTTGGAAACAAACACTAAATACAATCTAAATATACATCCTTAGGAAAAGCAAATGCAACAAAAACTATTAGAAAGAACATATTATATTTCAACTATAGGATACTGTTTTTTAACTATAAAATCCTATACCCTAGTAATTATATACCACTAGTAACTATAGTTTTTACTTAAGCAAAAATGAAAGCTAGGCATGGTGGCTCATGCCTATAATCCCAGCAATTTAGGAGGCTGAAATAGGAAGATCACAAGTTCAAGGCTAGCCTCAGCAACTTAGTGAGACTCATGTCTCAAAATAAAAATAAAAGGGTTGGGGATGTAGGTCAGTTGTACAGCACCCCTGGGTTCAATCCCTAAAACCAAAAAAAAAAAGTTCTGATATATAAAGCATCTGGGCAATATCTTTCATGCTTCAAAGGACAACATTAAGGAAGTGAAAAGACAACCCATGAAAGACATGGTAAAGTGGAAAGAATAGAAGAAAAATATTCGTAAATCATATAACTCATAAGAGACTAGTATCCAGAATATGCAAAAGAATCCAATATAATAGTAAGAAAACACCGGGTGCAGTGGAGCATGCCTGTAATCCCAGCAGCTCTGGAGGATGAGATAGAAAGATGCATGTTCAAAGCTAGCCTTGGCAATTTGACTAGGCCCTAAGTAATTGAGCCAGACCCTGTCTTAAAATAAAAAATAAAATGGGCTAGGTATACAGCTCATCAATAAAGTGCCTCTGGATTCAATCTCCAGTACAAAAACAAAACAACAACAACAAAAAATAGAACAGAGCAAGGCACAATGGCACACACCTAAAATCCCATTGAGGAGGGAGGCTGAGACAGGAGGATCATAAATTCTAGGCCAGCAATGGCAACTTAGGGAGACCCTATCAAAAATAAAATAGGGGGCTGGGGTTGTAGCCCAGTGGTGGAACGCTTGCCCAGCATGTGTAAAGCACTGGGTTCGATTGTCAACATAGCTTATAAATAACTAAAATAAAGGTCCATTGACAACTAAAAACTATATATTAAAAAAATAAGATAAGGGCTGGGGATGTGGCTCAAGTGGTAGCGCGCTCGCCTGGCATGCGTGAGGCCCGGGTTCGATCCTCAGCACCACATACAAAACAAGGATGTTGTGTCTGCCGATAACTAAAAAATAAATATTAAAATCTCTCTCTCTCTCTCTCTCTCTCTCTCTCTCTCTCTCTCTCTCTCCTCTCTCACTCTCTCTTAAAAAAAAAAATAAGATAAAATAAGGGGCTGGTGTTTTAGCTCAGTGGTAGAGCACTTGCCTAGCACTTGTGAGGCACTGGGTTTGATCCTCAGCAGCACGCAAAAATAAACAAACAAAATAAAGGTATTGTGTCCATCTACAACTAAAAATATATACATTAAGAAAAGAAAAAGAAAAAGAAAAGAGGGCTTGGGTTGTCAATGGTAGAGTGCTCCTGGGTTCAATCCCCAGCACAACATTAAAAAAAAAAAAAAAAAAAAAAAAGGAAGAACAAAGTATATGGGTTTTGAAATGTCTGTTACATCTTTTAGATAAGAATGACTTATAGGGGCTGGGGTTGTGGCTCTGTGGTAGAACACTTGCCTGGCATGTGTGAGTCACTGGGTTTGATTCTCAGCACCACATAAAAATAAATAAATAAAGGTCCATTGACAACTAAAAAAATATTTAAAAAAACAAAAATGACTTATAATGACCACTTGAAAACTGATTCTCTTCAGCTAATTACTAACTAAATTTACTTAAGTATTTACAAAGTAGAATTTTTTTTTTCCTGAGAAAAAATAAAGCAGGTTTACTTTGGGAGAGTTGGTCAATTTACTGTGGAACTTAATTTTCTCAAATAAAATATTCTATTTAACACAACTTTGAAACTTATGACAATAAGTTATAAAATAAGGTAGTAATGGTAAGAAGAAATTAGATTTTCTGTGAATATTTTAAAAAGTGTGATCTCTAGAGCAAACCTGTACCTTGAAATGACTCAAGATCAAAAATTCTTCTCCAAGTAAGCTATGGATGGGGATGTAACTTGGTGGTGGAGCACTTGCCTAGCATGGAAACCCTAGCATTATATGTATGGAGGAAAAATGGGACAGAATGCTGTGATCATTTTAATCAATCAAAATGTAAAACTTCAAAAATTATCTAAAATGATCCTGACTCAGTGATAAGATAAACTCTGGTTGATGCATACTCTTATTTACAAAGTTCCTTGTTATTGGGGACCTGAAGAAAAACAGCACCCAAAGAATCAACACAAACCCTCAACCTACCCTAAATAATAGATATGATAGTGATAGGCTGCATATTAACATGTTTTCCATACAAAAGCAAGATATATCATAAACATAAATGTTAGGATGAAGAAAAGTTTTCTTCAAAACTTTGTGTGACAACCCAGGAAATATTAGTGTAATCTTAGTGAAAAATGCAATTTGAAATTTAGTATAACTTGGGGCCGGAATTGTGGCTCAGGGGTAGGTAGAGCACTCGTTTAGCACATGTGAAGCCTAGAGTTCAATCCTCAGCACCACATAAAAACAAATAAACAAACTAAAGGTATTGTGTACAACTAAAAAATAAATATTAAAAAAATGAAATTTAGTATAAAATGACAGACTCTACCATGGAGCTGTAAACCAGTCCTTTTTATTTTATTTTATTTTATTTTTTTTAGGCAGGGGGACCAGGGATTGAACCCAGGGGCACTTAACCACTGGGCCACATCCCCAGCCCTTTTTTCATATTATTAGAGACAGAGTCTCAATGAGTTTTGCTTAGTTAGGGCCTCACTAAGTTGCTGAGGCTGGCTTTGAACTTGAGATCCTCCTGCCTCAGCCTCCGGACCCACTGGGATTACAGGCATGCTCCACCATGCCTGGCCCTTTTTATTTTTTGAGGTAAGGTCTTGCTAAATTGTTCCAGCTGACCTTGAACTTCCTATCCTCCCGCCTCATTGTTCCCAGTAGCTGGGATTATAGATGTGCACCACTGCACTCAACAATTATTATTAATTGAAAAGGCATAAATATTAAATAATGAGTTCAATATGGTCCCTTAATTATTTAGAGCTGATCTTTTAAAAGGTAACAAGGACTGCTAAATTCTGTATACAATAAGGACTAAAGTAGGACAGGACTTCCCACCCAGGCTTTTCTATTTATTTCTTGATTTGAACTACTTTCCTAGAGCTCTTACTAGGATATAGATCTTCATATACAAATAAATGTCTCCTATCTGCAAATTTAAGAACTTCTGAATTAAATCTCTAAACCACATCACAAATAAACCTGAAATTATTAGAGGACATTACTTTTTAAAAACTTTCCTCCACTATTTTAAACTTGAAAAATGTCTTTTCTTCCTCCCTCACTCTCACCTATTTAAGGACATTGCCAGCATCTCTCCTGAACCATCAATTTGCCTTATTCAACTAAATCACTCCATCAGCATATAAATAAGCTGTTATTTTTCCCATCTCCAGAATTCTTCTGTCTTTAGCTTCTTTATTCCTCCAAATTTGTCCCCTTTTTTCCTTCCCTTTATAACAAAACTCAAAAACTTCTCTCTCTCTCTCTCTCAGCACTTTACCACTGATCTACATCCCCAGTTCTTTTTTATTTTTTGTTATATTTTTATTTGTCTCCTGGGCAACTGCCCAGGCTGGCCTTGAACTTGTGATCCTCCTGCCTCAGCCTCAGGAACTGCTAAATGCAGGGATTACAGGAGTGTGCCATGATGCACATTCTATCTATACTCACTTCAAAAATGATTTTATTCAGTCATATAGCTTGAAACATTATGTAATCTTATAAATATTACATGTTAATCACCAAATTTACACCTATTAGATCTCTACCTCAAATCTAGGCCCATATATCTAACAAACTACTTGACTTCTCTTGGATAATGAATAAGCCACTAATGCTAGGCTTTTCATCTTGCCCTATTTCAAAACAGCAGCAAGAATGACCTTATTAAAGGGCTGGGGTTGTGGCTCAATGGTAGAGCGTTTGCTTAGCACGTGTGAGGCACTGGGTTTGGTCTTCAGCACCACATAAAAAATAAATAAATATATTGTGTCCATCTACAACTAAAAAACAAATATTAAAAAAAAAAGAATGACCTTATTAAAATACAAAGTCATTTCAGGTCATTTTTCTACTTACTACCCTCCACTGACTCTTTATCTCACTCATAATAAAAGCAGAAATCCTTACTATGACTTGTCAATTCCTATATTATAGCATTCCTCCCCACTCCCACCTAAACAGCTCTCTACCCTCATCTTCTATCATGCTTCCCTCATACTCTCTCCCTTCCTTCAGTCACAAGTCTCTTCAGGTCACTGAAGACATTAATAATAATCTGGAGCCAGGCTCCAGATTAATGTCATAAAACAGCAAAGCAGATCACTTGGAGCCAAACTCCCTTCTCTCCCAGTGAAATTAAAAAAAAAAAAAAAAAAAAAAATCCAACAAGCAGAAATTGTCAGAATCAACTTTATCAGAGCTTTGAAAAAACACAATATTTTTAAAAATGCTCCTAGCATTCAAGGAAACCTGGGTTAAAACTCTGGTTGGACACAGGCTAACAAATAGAAACTTCAGTTAACCAAAAACACAAGAAATTGTCACTATGGAAACCTTTAACTTTTCCCTTGGCTACAGCACAGAAGAATGGCTTCAAAACTTCTCTATCTCCCTGGTCTCACATGCCCATTTCACTTTTACAGGGCTGAAAAGTAGGAATTTGCTCTAGGGGTCCTTGGACACATGCTGGGGCCAACCTTTGCTCCCCCACCCCCAGACTTATCTATCAAGGGTCTTAACCCCACTATTCCAACGTTGGCTGCAGCCTCTCTACTCATTAGCGAGTCAAACAAACTCACCTTTTGGGCCCCACCCATCATCCTGACTCCCCATCACTTAAAGGAACTCCTCACCTAAGAGGGCTTACATTGCTTACCTCCCTGTCACCTTTTAACTCAACAGGTTTCCCTGATGGAAGATCCCAGTCTTACTTTCTACACTTTTAAATCCTGCTACTCTCCTTCCCGCTCCTCAGAACTCTTCCACCTCTTCTCTAACCCACTCAACTCTGGAGAAGCTTCTTCCACATCCCTCCCACATACAGGGAAGGCCACTTGCTGCAGACAACATACATATGGTTCACAGACAGCTCCTACTTCCTTCAGGAGGGAGTTCATCGGCAGGGTTTGCTATAGTCTCTCTAACCTCAGTTGTGGAAGCGGCACCCCTCCCCAATAATACATCCAATCAGCAGACTGAACTTATTGCCCTCTTGACAGCCTTCTCTTTGGCAAAGGGAGCCTTCCTTAATGTCTACACTGACTCTAAATACTCTTTCCACATACTTCTCTCCTTCTGCTATTTGGAAAGAGCCGGATTCCTTACCATCAAAGGAACTTCAATTACTAATGCCCCCAGTTTATCTCCCATCTCCTTCAGACCTTAAAGCTTCCCACTGCCATTGGAACGTAAGGATGGCAGCTAAGTAACCCACTTCTCCAGTGGGCACTTCCTTTCCTGACCTCTCTCCTTGTCATAGGCCTTTTGCTAATGCTTGCCCCATGTGTCATTAGATTTATTCAAGACCAGTTTCAAAAGATCTCTAACAAAACTTGAACCAGCTTCTGTTACAGGGCTTCCAAACCCTCACCAAAATTGGGTCGTCCAGAGTCGGCATCGCCCAGCATTTCCTGACCATCACCATTGCCTCAATGACACCCCATGCCTCTAACAAAGGTCCAGATGCCATCCCTTCCCAGCAGAAAGAAGCTACAGTAGATTAGAACAATCTACTGCCTCTGTCCCTTTAGGGGGCCCAATAACAAAAAAGGGGGGAATGTAAGGTCCTTGCTTAGCATCTGAATGGCCATCTTAAGTGACAGCCATTTTAAGAAAACTTTGGCTTTCGGGCCCAAGGGAGTTTCTAAGAAAGGTTCACCACTCCCTAGAACCAGCCCAACCCTTCACCTCCCCAAATTCTTTCCCGCCCAAGTGCATATCACAACTCCTTCATAAGGACCCAACCTAAACTGTGTGCGTTAGGACCCACTCCACTCTAATCCCTGAGCCTGCCCCATAAAAGTCCCAAACCCCAAGACTGTTTTGCCTCTCTCTGTCATTCCATCGTTGGACCAGGCCCTCCATTCTGATGAATGCCCTCTCTGCACCCACCATAGGACATTCCAGGTAAGATCCCTGTCTCTGGTCGACCTAAACAACCTTTGGGTCCTGGGAAGTGACCACTGATTGGCACTCCCAGGGTTATCATGTGATTGGGGACACCCCCAGCCACAGCTTTCACAGCTATGGCTGATCCCTATCGTCAACCGGGTCTATAGGTGGTCTTTTATTTGGGTCCTGGGGGGACACCCAAGTGCCTCCAGAAACCCTACCCCCCTGTGCTTACCCAGCAGTGGTCACGCTTACCCAGCGGTGGTCACAACCCCCTGGGTGTAACTTGTAATCTTCCTCTCGACTGGGTGATACTAGACACTGGGCGACACCTCACCTCTAAACTCACCTCCTATGTCTCACCATGGGCAGCTTCTCATCCATTCCCTCCCATAGTCCCCTAGGCTGCCTCCTGGCTAATCTAGGGTCTTTCTCTCACCTCAGACCTAAAATTCCAAAACCTTATCCGTTTGTGCAATCAGACCCAGACTCGATATCCTTTGGACTCCAAATGGCAGCTTAATGACACTCTAGGTCCCAATATCATTAGGGGTCTTTTTACTTTCCCTTCAAAAACAGTTGGAAAAAGTCACTAAATAAATGGATAACTCTAGCCTTCAACAACAGAAACAGAAAATGCTGAGGCAGGGAGGAAAGTCTTATTTACAGATTTACAACATCATAATATCAACTATCTGTTTAAAAGGAAAAACAAAAAACCTCAAAGTATTAAAAAAAAGAGAGAGAGAAAAGGATAGCCTATTCAATAGAAATATAATTGACAAGAAAGCCCATACACTGAACTTAAGAGACAAAATTTTAAATCAACTGTCTTAAATATGCTCAAGGCTCTAATAGAAACTATGGCTCAAGAGTGAAAATAAATCAGGGGAGTGACATGAAGACAATGAAAATATCAATAAAGCCAAGTGTAGTGGTATATGCTACTTGGAGACTAAGGCAGGAGAATCATAAATTTGAGGTCAGTATAGGTGATTTAGTTAGAATCTGTGTCAAAATAAAATCTTAAAAATGGGGTCAGGGCAGGGGCTGTAGCTCAGTGGAAGAGGGCTTGAAAAACAGGTAAGGTCCTGGATGGAAGGGAGGAAAGGAGGAAAAAGAGGAAGAGAAAGGAGGAAATACAAAAGATCAATGCATAAATAGAATTTATTAAAAGCTAACAAACAAGAATTCTGGAGCTGAAAACTACAATAACTGAAATAAGAAATTCACAACAGTGGTTCAAAGGAGATTTGAGCAAACAAAGGAAAATCAGCAAACTTGAAGATAGGAAATTTGAAGTTGTCCAGTCTGAGGAACAAAAAGAAAAGAGTGAAAAGAGTCTGAAAAACCTGTGAGACAACCTCAGTCACACCAAGTTACTAGTACATCCTGGGCATCCCAGAAGGAAGAAAGTGAGGAGGAAGTATAGAGAGTAACTGAAGAAACAATGGCTGAAAATTCCCTTAGATGAAAGGCATGATTCTTACACATTCAGAAAGCTCAACAAACTCCAAGCAGGATAAACTCACTGACACACTGACACAATCTGTAGTCAAACTGCCCAAGAATAAGACAAAAAGAATCATGTAAGCAGCAAGAAAGAAAGCTCTCAGCCCCCAGGAGCCCACTTCTGTAATTCCAGAAGCTCCAGAGACAAGAAGTTCAAAATTCAAGGCCAGACTCAGAAACTTGGGGAGGCCCAAAGCAACTTTGATAAGACTTTGTCTCAAAAAAAAAAAAAAAAAAAACACAACTTTTTTTTTTTTAAGGTTAGGGAGTAGTTCTGAGGTAAGGTGCCAAGAGTCAAATTTCCATTAACCCAGACACTCACACACAGAAAAAAGATCTCAGCTAACATGGCGGGATGGAGCACACACTCTGGTAAGGTAATACCAGTGACTGAGAAGGCTATAAGACGGGAGGATCACAAGTTCAAGGATAGCCTCAGCAATTTAGCAGGACCCTATCTCAAAATAAAAAAAAATTAAAAGGACTGGGATACAGCTCAGTGGTAAAGTGTTCCTGGGATCAATCCCCAGTACAAAAAAGAAGAAAGAAAAAAGAAAGGTATGTCTAAAAAGTAAAAGACAGCATCAATAAAATAGGACTGGGGGTGTGGCTCAGTGGGATTACTTGCCTAGCATGCATAAGGCCCTGGAATCTATCGCTAGTTCCATTAACAAATAATAAATAAATAAAATAGAAATAAGATTAATCAAGGGTTCCTCATCAGAAACTATGAAAATCAGAAGGCAGTAGGATATTTCAAATGCTGAAAGAAAAAAATCATTGAGTAGCTGGGTGCGGTGGCACATGCCTGTAATCCCAGCAGCTGGGGAGGCTGAGACAGGAGGACTGCAAGTTCAAAGCCACCCTCAGCAAAAGCGAGGTACTATCCAATTCAGTGAGGACACTGTCTCTAGATAAAGTACAAAAGCTAACATGGTGGGATGGAGCACACACTCTGGTAAGGTAATACCAGTGACTGAGAAGGCTATGCAATAGGGCTGGGGACGTGGCTCAGTGGTGGAGTGCCCCTGAGTTCAATCCCCGGCACACCCCCCACAGCAAAAAAAAAAATCATCGACTAAGAAGTCTATATCCAAAAAACTACTCTTTAAGAATGAAAGAGGGTTGGGATGTAGCTCAGTGGCAAAGCATCTGCCTTACATTCGCAAAGCCCTGGGTTTACCCCCAGTTCAAAAACAAAAACTAAAAAAGAATAAAAGAGAGGGAGCTGGGGTTGTGGCTCAGTGGTAGAGCACATGCTTAGCATATGTGAGGCCCTGGGTTTGGTCCTCAGCACCACACAAAAATATAAATAAAAATAAATGTATTGTGTCCACCTACAACTAAATGTGTATGTGTGTTTTAAAGAATGAGAGAAATTAAAACATGCTAAGGTAGTTATTAGAAGAAGTGTCCTAAAAGGAATGCTTATGACAGTCCTTAGCATGAAATGATGGATACCAGAAAGTACCTTTTTTTCTTTTTTCTTTTTTTTTTTTTTGTGGTACTGGGGGTTGAACAGGGGCACGCCCTACACCCCTAACCCCCTCTCCCCTTTTTTAAAACTTTGAGACTGGGTCTTATAAGTTGCTGAGGCTGGCTAGCCTGAAACTTGTGATTCTCCTGCCACTACCAAGTATCTTGAAGAAACAAAAGCATTGGTAAAGGTTAGTACATATATAAAAAAGACAGCATTGTTGTACCTTTGCAATATGAAGTCCTACTTTTTTCTTATACCATCTTAAATGCAAAGGAATAAAACACTTACTACAAATCTATTAATGAGTTGGATAGGTAGAGTACGCCTATAATCCAAGATATACAGGAGGCTAAGGCAGGAAGATGGCAAGTTCCAGAGATGCCTGAGCAATTTAGCAGGATCCTGTCTTTTTAATTTTTTGATACTGGGCATTGAATCCAGAGGTGCTTCACCACTGAGTCACATCCCCAGTTCCTTTTTTAAACTTTGAGACAGGTCTCACTAAGTTGCTCAGGGCCTTGCAAAATTGGTAAGGCTGACCTTGAACTTGTGATTCTCCTGCCTCAGCTCCCCAAGTCTCTGGGATTACAGGTGTGTTCCACCATGCCCAACCAAAATAACAAAAATAAATATGTTAATGAGCACACAATAAAAATATAATCTTTGACAATTAGGATATAAGGCGCAAGAACAGAGAAATTTAAGAGCACAGTATGTGAACCTCTCTTTTTGTGACTGGTTACTTTATTTAACATAATGTCCTTACTGCTCTTCCATATTGTACCATGTGCCAGAATTTCTTTCCATTTTAATGCTGAATAATTGTATATGTTATGGCCCACTTCTATAGATTTTTTTTTATTTTTTTAAAGTTTTTTTTTTTCAGATTTGATGGACCTTTATTTTATTAATTTATTTATATGTGGTGCTGAGAGTCGAACCCAGTGCCTCATATATGCTAGGCAAGCACTCTATCACTGAGCCACAATTCCAGTCCTTTTTTTCAAAGGGGTTTTTAGAACATGAAGCATGATCTGCTACAGAATACAGGCTTCAGTAGCATTCTTAGCTTTTTAATACGAAGCAAAAGTTGTCTGTCTGGGTAGCAAATCCCAAGTTATAACCCAATTTTCAGCTCTAAACTGCTTAGAAAACTAACCAAGGGATTCTGAAAATCAATCTATTTATTTACTTATTTATTTATTATTTATTTATTTTAGTGATTAAATTTCCTAGGCTGGCCTCAGATTTGAGATTTCCCTGCCTCAGCCTCCTCAGCAGCTGAGATTACAGACATACTCTACCAGGCACAGTGAAATTTAATTTTTTTAAATACTTTTTATTGAGCCAGTCTGGGGATGTAGCTCAATGGTAGAGAATACCCCCAGGTTCAACCCCCAATGACAAAGGGGGAAGGGGATAAAGAAGAAAAGTTTTATTAAGAAAAAGATAGGGCTGGGGATGTGGCTCAAGGTGGGCTCGATCCTCAGCACCACATAAAAATAAAATAAAGATGTTGTGTCCACCGAAAACTAAAAAATAAATATAAAAAAAAGAAAAAGATAAAAAGATATACAGCTGGATGTAGTGGCATGTGCCTATAATACCAGCAACCTGGGAGGCTGAGGCAGAAAGATTTAAGACTGAGGCCAATCCCAGCAATTTAGCTAGACCCTATCTCAAAATAAAAAGGGGTGGGGATACAGCTCAGTGGTAAAGTGCCAGTACCAAAACAAAACAAACAAAACCCAATACTTAAAAACAAAAATATGGGGAAAATAAATAAATAAATAAAAGGAGGAAGGAAGGAAAAAAGGAAAAGATATGCCAGGCATGGCGATGCACCCCAGTAATACCAGTAGTAGGCTACTAGGGAGGCTGAGAATCGAAGTTCAAGGCCAGCATTTGGCAACTTACTGACACTGTCTCAAAATTTAAAAAGGGCTGGGCATGCACTTCTGTGGTAAAGCCCTTGCCTGGCATATGGGAGGCTCCTGGGTTCAAATGCAAAACTGTCAAAATTAAAAATTAAAAAAATAGATTTTTTCCCCCTCTTCAGGGCATTGGCCATGTTATAGACCTCAAAATCCTAAAAAAGAAAGAAAAGTTAAAAGAAATTAACTATTGGGGCTGGGGATGTGGCTCAAGCGGTAGCGCGCTCGCCTGGCATGCGTGCGGCCCGGGTTCGATCCTCAGCACCACATACAAAGAAAGATGTTGTGTCCGCCGAGAACTAAAAAATAAATATTAAAAAAATATTTCTCTCTCTCTCTCTCCCTCCCTCTCTCACTCTATCTTTAAAAAAAAAAAAAAAAGAAATTAACTATTTTAATTCTGGGAATATCTCTATTCTTATTTCTTTATTTTTCAGGCTAATATGACATTAATATATAACAGCATTAGTCCTAATGAAAATTAGAATCTAGAAGAAAAATAAAACAATTTGTAATTTTTACCCAGAAGTACATCCTTCTAAATTGTTTCCAGTAGTTAACAAATACTTAGATTATTCTATTAATGTACAACATATGAAATCATTATAGAAGACCAAACAGTAAAAGGCTTTAAATTTTATACCATTTTACAAAATCCCACCTAGCTTTATTCTATGTATTCTTGGCATATTTCTAATAATCTAATTATGTTATCTATACATTCAACCAAGTTGAAATTAGATTTGCCAATCAAATAGAAAATATCTGGCAAAAACAAATTACAGCATAGCTAAAGAAGCTCAGCTCAAATTCTAACTGCCGTCTCCATGCTGTGTTACTTTTTTTCTTTTTTCTTTTTGGGTACTGGGGGTTGAACCCAGGGTCACTTTACTGCTGAGTTATATTCCCAGTCCTTTCTAACTTTTATTTTGAGACAAAGTCTCTCTAAACTGCAGGGTCTTGCTAAGTTTTCAAAGGTGGCCTCAAACTTGTGATCCTCCTGCCTCACTCTCCCAAGTCACCGGGATCACAGGCCTTGAGCTCCACATCTGGCTATGGCTACCTTGAATAATTCTTAAAACCTTCCAGTGGTTTCTTCATCTGACTAAGTTACAGGGCTCAGAAAGATGGCAGAATTTAGAAAGAATATTTTCAAATTCCTAAAACATAGTAAGTGCTCATTAAGTACATTTTTACCTCTTACTGCCCCGTTGAATGAGGATAAATCATTCAGATTCTTCATTTACCCATGAAATAATACCAAGATTGGAGCCTACTATATCTGACTATGTGGTACCCATTTTCCAAATCATTTTATACAAAAAAATTTTTTGAAGCACTGGGGAATTAATTCACAGGGATATTTAACCACTGAGCCACATTCCCAGCCTATTTTATTTAGAGACAATTAGGGTCTCACTGAGTTGCTTAGCACCTCACTATTGCTGAGGCTAGCTTTGAACTTGAGATCCTCCTGCCTCAGCCTCCTGAGTGGAGCAGATGGGATTACAGGCATGCATCACAGCGCCCAGCATAAAAAAATTTTTTTTAAAGTGTTGGGGGTTGAGCTCAGTGTTAAAGCACCCCGCCCGCGCCCCCCTGAGTTAAATCTCCAGTACCACAAAAATAAGAAAAATGAAATAGAAAAAAGAATGTCCTGACCAGCGAGGTGGTACATGCCTGTAATCCCAGAAGCTCTGAGATAGGACAATTGGAAGTTCAAAGCCAGCCTTAGTAACTTAGTGAAGCCCAAAGCAACTCAGCTAGACCCTATCTCTAAATAAAATACAAAAAAGGGCCAAGGATGTGACTCAGTGGTTAAGCACCCCTGAGTCCAATCTTCTGTACTGCAAAAAAAAAAAAAAAAATGAAAAAGAAAGAAAAAAAAAGAATGTCCCCACTGAATGTGCACTTAAAAATGGTTAAAATCATAAAAATTGTTATAGATCCTTCATCACAATTTTAAAGAAGTTCCAATGATTCAATTTTGAAGTTTAATTTCCAGCCATTCCTCAGTGATGAATTTTACTTTCAATTAATAAATAATTATATAATGGACCTTATAAAATTGGAATTTCACAGGTTCTAAAAATAGACTATCATGGTTGGAATTCTGGCTTCATTGCTTACTATGCAAGCCATTTAATCATTTTGAAGCTCAGGTTTCTTCATCTGTAAAATGGGAATTGTTTACTAATCACATGGAACTACTGTAAAATAATACATGTAAAGCACTGTGTAAAAACACTCAAGTGTTTTCAAACTATGCTTCTTGGAATGCTGGATAATCTGTAGCCACTGAAAGGAAGAAATGGCCTATCCTTCCCCCAAGTAAGGTTTCACCTTGAATATTTCACTTTCATTTTACAAACAATACCTTCACAGAGGATTTCTAAAAAAAAAAAAAAAAAGAATTAAGAGAACTGAAAACCACAAAACTAGTACTTGTATACTGCTTATATTATTAACATCTTCCTCTACAGATTGCTAGACATTTACTAGGTGCAAATTACTTATTGGCATTCACATTTAAAATCTTTAAACATAATCTCATCTATACTCATGGTAAAAACTGAATGAGGATAGGGCTGGGGTTGTGGCTCAGTGATAGAGTGTTTGCCTAGCAAGTGGGAGGCACTGGGTTCGATTCTCAGAATTACATTTAAATAAATAAAATAAAGGTCCGTTGACAACTAAGTAATATTTTTTAAAAACTGAATGAGGATAAATCTTTTGAAACTGAAATTAGATTAGAAATTTCCTAATAGCTACTGAGATGGGTTGGAAGTACTAGTCTAGAACATCAATTACACCCATACCAAATTAAGTATAAATATACATTCTAAAGCCAAATAAATTTCAACTAGCACTAAAAATAGGAAACTTTCACATGTAGGGTTTTTCAATGTTTGAATATAAAAACTAAAAGATGACGCTGGGCGTGGTGGCGCATGCCTGTAATACCAGCAGCTTGGGAGGCTAAGACAGGAGAATCGCGAGTTCAAAGCCGAGTTCAAAGCCAGGCTCAGCAACCGCGAGGCGCTAAGTAACTCAGTGAGACCCTGTCTCTATATGAAATGCAAAACAGGGCCGGGATGTGGCTCAGTGGTACCAAACAAATAAATAAAGTATTGTGTCCATCTAAAAACTGAAGGAAAAAAAAACTAAAATATGAGACAGCCTTGATTATCACTACCTAAAATGAAATGCCATTGTAGGATTTAGAAAAAAATACATTAAAAATATGGAAGTGGGGGACTAGGGATATTACTCAGTGGTAGAGCACATGCCTAGCATGCATGGTATCAGGTTTGATCTCCAGTACTACAAAATATACATGCTTAATTAATGTAGCCTTCCCTCTCATACCTATCATTTCTATCATCTCCTTTCTGCCTTCCCAAGAGTCTATAGTCATTCAACGATTAGGCTTCTCTAGAACTTCTCAAATTCTTCTACCAGTAATCTCCAATGCTGTCTTATCAACTTCAGTACCCTGGTGACTTTTTTCATTCATCCAATCTTTAATACTTTTTTTAGTTGTAGATGTGGTGTTAAGGATCGAACCCATTTGCCATCACTAACCCCAGTGACAACTGTATTATAATCACCACTCTAATTTTATCTCCAGATCTCCACAACTATTAGGCTTCTCTAGAACTTCTCAAATTCTTCTACCAATAATGTCCAATACTGTCTTATCAACTTCAATACCTTGGTGACTTTTTTCATTCACTCAATCTATCATATTGTATTATAATCACCACTATAATTTTATCTCCAGGTATCCACCCAATTCAATTCAATTAATATTTTCTGAATATTAATCTGTTTATTACAAGCACCTTATTAATACAAGGTTAATACTGATTTATACACTTTACTTCAAGTGGCTCTTGCCTCTGCTTAAAAGTTTTTTAATTAATTTCCTTATGCTTCTAGGCTATCTCTTTATAGTTATTTTATATTATCTCTCTTCAAGCCTCATATTAAATTTCCCTTTTCAGCTAAGGACAGTGTCACCTCTTAGCCTTCTGGGGTTTTTCAGTTGAAATTCACCACAAAATCATCTTTTCAGAACCAAGTATGTCTTTGCACCTATCCTATTTTTCCTACCTATTCTCGGGAAAGGAAGCACGGTCCTTCTCCAAAGCAAATATTTCACCTCTTAACCCCATTCCATTCAGCCTTTCAAAAGGACTTGTATCCACATGTATTGCATCTCTCTTGGCATTCTTAATTATCCTGTTGCAATTGCCTGCTTCTCTTCTGAGCATCAGCACATTATCTCTACCTTAACAAAAAGGTACAAACCAAATCATTCTATTTCTCTTTCCATTAAATGCCAAATACTTAAGTGATTCACTTCCTCTGAGACTGGGGCATATAAAAAAGACAGGCGCTGGGGTTGTAGCTCAGTGCCAAGCATGTGTGAGACACTGGGTTCGATCCTTAATACCACATCTACAACTAAAAAAAAAAGTATTAAAAAGAAAGAAAGACCTCCAGTGACATTTCCATTTTTCTAAATACTTGTTAACCTTTTGTGCTTTGTAGTTTCTGCCAGTATCATATTACTGCAACTATACTATTCATGGTTATTATCTAGACAAATCCAAAGGCTCCCTTAAAACCTATCTTTGACCACTAAGAAAACATTTGCCATCACTAATCCCAGTGACAACAGAGACTAATACTGTCTTTCATATGAAAACTCCCATCATTTATCATATACCATTAGGTTTTGAGTATCTTAAGACTGTGGCTGAGCTTGGTGGCACACCCCTGTGATCCTAGTGGCTCAAGAGGCTGAGGCAGGAGAATCCAGGTTCCAAGCCAGCCTCAGTCACTTGGCGAGGCCCTAAGCAACTTTTATATAAGATTTGGGGATGTGGCTCAGTGGTTAAGTGCCCATGGCTTCAATCCCCAGTACCCCCCCCCCAAAAAAAAGGAAAGAAAAGAATATATTAAAGCAGGGAAAAAAAGTCAACTATGACATTCTTCTCAGGTACCAGCCACCACACTGCTTACGCTCTAAGAAAAGATGTTGAAATGTTTTGTAAACTCAGTTCACTGAACCCCTTCATTTCTTGGAAATTCTCTTAGTTTCTCTTACACAGCATTACCTTGGATTTTCTTTCCTGAGGCTTTTCTTGCTTTTCTGATTGATTTTAAATATTTTAATAGACACAAGTTTCTATATGCATTGACTTCATGTCTACCAAATTCATTTATCATTTCAATCAAATCTTGATACATCTTTAACATATCCTCTAAAATGTAATTTCACATTCAAATCTTTGAGAAATTCAATTTCATTTTTCTTGAAATAGTACAAATTATTGTCTTAAAACTTTTTACTACTGGCATAAAATAAAGATATATGAAACCTAACTTTGTATTACTTTAAGGAGACCGTGTAATGGACTCATTAGTCCCCTTCTTGAAGTTTCTGACCTAACGTATGCTAAGAAAGCAATACCGTAGAGGTTCCTATTTATATGATATATATATACCCTATCTGTAGTGCTGGGAACTTTGGTCATTTCTGACAAATTTCTATAAATCTCAGGAATAATACAGAGCTTTGTAATACTTTTCCCCCCTCCTTCCCCAGAAACTTATTCCAAAGTATACTGTACATTTTCTAATAGTTACAAAATTTACCTTGACAAAAACATTTTTTCCTCCTCTGTCTCCTTAGGTAACATTTATTTAAGCTATGTATTTAATTCTTCACAAATTATATCCCCTAAAGTGGTATACTGTTGGGCTGGGGATGTGGCTCAAGCGGTAGTGCACTCGCCTGGCATTCGTGCGGCCCGGGTTCGATCCTCAGCACCACATACAAACAAAGATGTTGTGTCCGCCGAAAACTAAAAAATAAATATTAAAAAAAAAAAAGTGGTATACTGTTCAATCCACCTTAAAAACTAAACTTTTTTAAGGATCAAGAAAAGACAACAGGGCTGGGGTTGTGACTCAGTGGTAGAGTGCTTGCCTGGCATGTGTGAGGCACAGGGTTCCATCCTTAGCACCACATAAAAATAAATAAATAAAATAAACATATCAATTACAACTAAAAAATAAATATTAAAGAGACAAAAGTGCTGAGCATGATGACCCATATAATCTTACGTACTATAGATGACAGAAAGTTCAAGGCCAGTCTGGGCAATTTAGGGAGACCATGACTCAAGATAGAATAAAAAGAGCTGATGCAGCTCAGTGGTAGTTTCCTAGCATCCATGAGGATCTGGGTTCAACTGTCAGTACAATAAAATAAGAAAAAAAAAAAAAAAAAAAAAAACAGTTTCTTATAATTTTATAAGAAATAATTAAATTTTATAATTTGAATATTACTTCAAAGTATAAAACTGTGCTATGTTACAATTGGCAATAAACCGATAGGCACAATGGTGTACACCTGTAATTCGAACTACTCAGGGGGCTGAGAAAGAAGGATTACGAGTTCAAAGCCAGCTTCAGCAATTTAGTAAGGCCCTAAGCAACTAACAAGACCCTGTCTCAAAACTAAAAAGAGGTATCAATGTGGTTCAGTGGTAAATTGTTCCTGGGTTCAATTCCCAGAGTCCCTCCACAAAACAGAATCTTCAGTTTTCCAACAAGTATAGCATGAGTACTCATTTTTTAACTGAAAATCCTTTCTTTTTGCTATCTCATATGCCTTTCTATTAAAGCTCCTTTAGGCAGAAATAGCTATTCATAAAATAGCTCTCTTTGGATTTTTTTTTAAAGGAACATAAGATGTAAAATTACATTAGTAATCAAACCACATAGCTAAATTTGGGGTAACTGGCCTTTTTTTCATATACTACTTAAAAATGTAAATTAGAACAAGTTTGGAAAACTACAAGGCATTACCACTAATGTTGAACATACATGTATCTATGACTAGGTTTTTCACTCCTAGAAATATAAACTCTACAAGAAATGTTTGCACATGTGTACCAAGAGACATGCATGGTAATGTTCACATCAATATTATTCACAATAGTCTAAAATTGAAAACATGTCTATCACCAGCAATGTACAAGAGTACCCTTTTCCCCACATCCTCGCCAGCACTTGTTGTTGTTTGACTTCATAATGGCTGCCAATCTTACTGGAGTGAGATGGTATCTTAGGGTGGTTTTGATCTGCATTTCTCTGACTGCTAGAGATGGTGAGCATTTTTTCACGTACTTGTTGATTGATTGTATGTCCTTCTCTGAGAAGTGTCTGTTCAGGTCCTTGGCCCATTTGTTGACTGGGTTATTTGTAATCTTATTGTTTAATTTTTTGAGTTCTTTGTATACTCTGGATATTAGGGCTCTATCTGAAGTGTGAGGAATAAAAATTTGTTCCCATGATGTAGGCTCCCTATTTACCTCTCTTATTGTTTCTCTTGCTGAGAAAAAAACTTTTTAGTTTAAGTAACTCCCATTTATTGATTCTTGTTATTAACTCTTGTGCTATGGGTGTCCTATTAAGGAATTTGGAGCCCGACCCCACAATATGTAGATCAGAGCCAACTTTTTCTTCTATCAGACGCAGAGTCTCTGATTTGATATCAAGCTCCTTGATCCATTTTGAGTTAACTTTTGTGCATGGCGAGAGAAAGGGATTCAGTTTCATTTTGTTGCATATGGATTTCCAGTTTTCCCAGCACCATTTGTTGAAGATGCTATCCTTCCTCCATTGCATGCTTTTAGCCCCTTTATCAAATATAAGATAGTTGTAACTATCTTATTGTTGCGGCCAATTTGGAAAGCAGTATGGAGATTCCTGGGAAAGCTGGGAATGGAACCACCATTTGACCCAGCTATTGCCCTTCTCAGACTATTCCCTGAAGACCTTAAAAGAGCGTACTACAGGGATACTGCCACATCGATGTTCATAGCAGCACAATTCACAATAGCTAGACTGTGGAACCAACCCAGATGCCCTTCAATAGATGAATGGATAAAAAAAAAATGTGGCATTTATACACAATGGAGTATTACTCTGCACTAAAAAATGACAAAATCATGGAATTTGCAGGGAAATGGATGGCATTAGAGCAGATTATGCTAAGTGAAGCTAGCCAATCCCTAAAAAACAAATGCCAAATGTCTTCTTTGATATAATGAGAGCAACTAAGAACAGAGCAGGGAGGAAGAGCAGAAGGAAAAGATTAACATTAAACAGAGACATGAGGTGGGAGGGAAAGGGAGAGAAAAGGGAAATTGCATGGAAATGGAAGAAGACCCTCATTGTTATACAAAATTACATATAAGAGGTTGTGAGGGGAATGGGAAAAAAAAACAAGGAGAGAAATGAATTACAGTAGATGGAGTAGAGAGAAGATGGGAGGGGAGGGGAGGGGGGATAGTAGAGGATAGGAAAGGTAGCAGAATACAACAGTTACTAATATGGCATTATATAAAAATGTGGATGTGTAACCGATGTGATTCTGCAATCTGTATTTGGGGTAAAAATGGGAGTTCATAACCCACTTGAATCTAATGTATAAAATATGATATGTCAAGAGCTTTGTAATGTTTTGAACAACCAATAAAAAAAATAATCTATAGATAAAAAAAAAATACACCAAAAAAAAAAAGAAAAAGAAAACATGTCTATCATACATTAGAATCAACAGCACTTAGAATGAAAGAAGTACTTCTGCATGGAAAAACAGAAATATCATACAGAAGAGTATACTAACCCAGACACAATGACCCACACCTATAATACCAGCAATTTGGGAAGGTAAGGCAGGAGAATCACAAATTCAAGTCCTCCTTGAGCAGTTTAGTAAGAGCCTGTCTCAAAATAAAAATAAGAACTAGATACATAGCTCAGTGATACAGCACTTGCCCAGCACATGTAAGCCTCTGGGTTTGATCCCTAGCAAAGGGGAAAAAACTTTTGCCTAGTAGTCAGGTCACCTCCGGGAAGATAGAATGGAAGTGATAATTAAGTATTTGAGGGGAGCTTTGGGGTTGCAAATGATGTTTTTTTTTTTTAATTTGGGTGGTAGTTTCAGAGATGTGTTCACTTTGTAATAAATCATAGACATATGCATATTATTTATATACTTTTCTGCATGACTTCAAAGTTTTTAAAAACCTAACTGAAATACAGAGTATTTGTCATTAAGAAAAGTAGCAAATATAGGATGATCTCTGAAAGGACCAGTAAATTCTGTTACATTATTGATTTCAAGACATTTTCATCAAAACAGAATAAGCATGTTCATATATTTTGAGATGCATCGAACCCACTCAATTATGTAATCTCTGAGTCTTCCCTAATATTAGAAACCTTGAGAATTCAGTTTCTCTGTACCTAGATTGCTTCAACTATAAAACAGACTAAATAAGTACACCAAATCTATAATCCTAAATTTCTATGTTTGTTTATTTATTTATTTACAGTACTGAGGATTGAACCCAGGGCCCTGTACATGTGAGACAAGCACTATAACTTAACTGAGCTACATTTCTCATCCCTAGATTTATTTTAGGTTAAGAGGACCTGTTTCTTCAAAGGTAGTGGGGATTGAACTGAGGGCACTTGAACACTGTTACATCTCAATACTTTTTAGTTGTGAATGGACCTTTATTTTATTTATTTATATGATATGCATGCTGAGAATCGAACCTAGTCCTTCACACTGAGCCACAACCCCAGCACACACCGCCCCCATCCCCGTCACTCTTTTCTGAGATAGAATCTTGCCAAGTTGCTGAAGAGCTTGCTAAATTGCTGAGGATGAACATATCCTCCTGCTCAGATCCCAGGTCGCTGGACTGTGTGAGTCACTTCACTCAGGTGAAAAAATCTTTTTTTTTTTTTTTTTTTTGCAGGTGTGTGTGTGCAGGGGGCGGGGGTGGGGGGGATATTGGGGATTAAACCCAGAGGTACTTCACCACTGAGCTACATCCTCAGCCCTTTTATTTATTTACTTATTTGAGACATGGTCTTACTAAGTTTAGAGATTCACTAAATTGCTGAGGCTGAACTTGCAATCATGCCTTCAGGGGCTGTGGGGCTCTAGCTCAGTGGCAGAGCACTTGCCTTGCATGTATGAGGTACTAGGTTTGATCCTCAGGATCACATAAAAATAAACAAATAAAATAAAAGCATGCAGTCTATCTACAACTGCAATCCTGCCTTCAGCCCCTCTAGTAGCTGGGATTTAGATGAGAGCCAGCATTATATTGTCTTTCACTTTTGTGGTGCTGGAAATCAAACACAGGGTTTCACCTGGCACAGTGATGCAAGTCTGTAATCCTAAAGACTCACTCTCAGCCCTAAATGCCTTTTGAAAAATAAACATTGCAAAGACAGAAATTAGCTTTTAAATTTTTTAAATTTATCTGATCTGTGATATGGACAGAATATAATTTTAAGATAAAACAAACTTTGCCAGATATAATCCCAGCAATTTGGAAGCCTGAGGCAGGACCATCTCAAGTTTAAGGCTAGCCTAAGCAAGTTAGCAAGACCCCATCAGATGGAGGGGGATTGCAAATTTAGCACTGGGCTGCTGCGAGCTAATAACTGACAAGGCTGCTATTATAATAAGAATATCAAGGCCATGAAACTTATATTCTGCACCATCACCTATTATATATTTAAATTCATCTAATATTATCTCAGTTGAGTATACCTTATCTGAAATGCTCAAGACCAGAGGTGTTCTGGGTTTTGTAATATTTCCATATGTATGTATGAGGTATTTTAGGGATGGGATCCAAGACTAAACATGAAATTAATTTGTTTCACCTTCTACAGATAATCTAAAGATAATTTTATACAGTATTTTTACTGTGCCTTCATTTTGACTGCAATCCATCACAATTAGATCAGGTATGGAATCTTCCATTTGAGGTGTCATGTCAGTACTTAAAAAGTTAGGGATTTTGATACATTTTAAATTTCAGGTTTTCAGCTTATGGATGCTCAATCTTTATTATTTCTTTCACAACTTTATATCTAATTTAATCTGAATTATGAGACTATTTACAAATAAAACTTCAAAAACTGAATTGTTAAAAAGATCAGCTCAGGTCGTGGTGCATGCATGTAATTGTCAATCTCTGGTACACCCCATAAAATCATCTCAATTATCTTTTTCAAAGTGAAGCCCAAAGTGGAGCACACTCTGTAATCCCAGCAGTGCAGGAGGCTGAGGCAGGAAGATCTCAAATTCAAAGCCATCCTTAGCAACTTAGTGAGGGCCCTGTCTCATTAAAAAGAGCTGAAGATGTGGCTCAGTAGTAAAGTGCCTCTGGGTTTAATCCCTGGCACCAAAAAAATTAAAATAAGAGCTAGGCACAGTGGCCCATACCTGTAATCATAACAGCTTGGGAGGCTGAAACAGGAGGATCCCAAGTTCAAAGCCAGCCTCAGCAACAGTGAGGCACTAAGCAATTCAGTGAGACCCTGTCTCTAAATAAAATACAAAATAAGGCTGGAGATATGGCTCAGTGGTTAAGTGCCTCTGTGTTCCATTCCTGGTACCAAAAAATAAATAAATAAAAGTTAAAAAAAAATAAAAGCTTTAAAAGATAAACATGAAGCTTGCTATGGCATCACATGTAGTTGTATCTATCCTATCCTGAAGTAACTATCATTGTCACATAAAGGCAAACTTCATTTTCTACAGTACTTGTCTGACAATGGTGTTCAAAACTTCATTTCTTGCCAAACTTTTTCTTCCCTTCATCATCTTCATCTCAATCATTGTCACCATCTCTCTAGTTCCTTAAGTCAGGAACCATTACTGAAATAATTTTTGACACCTTTCTTCTAACATCCAATCAAGCCATCATCAAGTTGTTAATGGCTCATCCTACCTCAACCTATTTCTTTTTTTTTTTTTAAGTTTGACCATTTTTTTTTAAAGAGAGAGAGCGAATTTCAATATTTATTTTTCAGTTTTTGGCGGACACAACATCTTTGTTTGTATGTGGTGCTGAGGATCGAACCCAGGCCGCACGCATGCCAGGCAAGCGTGCTACAGCTTGAGCCAAATCCCAGCCCCTCAACCTATTTCTTATATGTATGTTGTATGTATATGAAAGGAAAAAAAAATAAAGGAAATATATGAAAAGAAGATAATGCTTTCTTTCACTTCTGCAGCTGCCATCCTAATTTCAGCTACCATTATGTCAAGTCAAAACAACTATATATTAAAATATTTTTGCTTCACTCTGGCCTTATCCAATCAATTTTCACATTCGTAATTTTTTTTTTTTTTTTTTTTGGTGGGGGGAGGTTTATCAGGGATTGAACTCAGGAGCACTCAATCACTGAGGCACATCCCCAGCCCTATTCTGAATTTTATTTAGAGACAGGGTCTCACTGAGTTGCTTAGTGCCTCCCTCTTGCTGAGGCTGGCTTAGAATTTGCAATTCTCCTGCCACAGCCTCCCAAGCTACTGGGATTACTGGCATGCACCACCGTGCCTGGCTCACACTGGTATTTTTAAACTATAAGTTCTTTCTTGCCTCATAGTATTCAAACAAATTTCTCTTTTCCAATAAAACTCCTTTCCCTCTTTACTTGTCTGATTTCTTATTATGTCTCAACTTAAATGTCACTACCTGAAAGAGGACTTCACTGATCACAAAATCTAAAATCCTACCCCTTTATCTCATAGCAGTCCATTCTTTTCATTGACTTCATCATAAGTTGTCATTTCATATTTATTTACTTATTCTTTACCTATCTCTACTATTAAAGTGTGCATCCCATGAAGGCAAAGATCACTAAACTTAATATAACATGTAATAAATTAATAAATTAATACAACATTTAAATTTGTTTAATAAATAAATGGATGTGAACAACCCAGAGACTAGAGAATAAATTATAGCTGAAAAGTGGCATCCCCTTCTGTCTCCCACTGTCACTTGATTAGCTTTCCAACTGTATCTAAAAAAGAAGAACACAAATGTTCCTGAAAACTTAAAGGCAATACAAGAGAGATGTCAGGAAGTGAGACAAAAAACATTGTTTCATGGGAAGAAGAAATCCCTAAGGGCCACAACAAGAGGTGAGGGCCAGGCATGGTGATGAACTCCAATAATGCCAGTGGCTTGATAGCCCAAGGAAGGAAAATTATTTCCAAGTTCAAAACAGTCTCAGCATCAGCAACTCAGCAAGACCCTGTCTCAAAATAAAAAATGGCTGAAGATGTTGCTCGAAGGTTAAATGCCCCTGGGTTCAATCCCTGGTGCCAAAAATGACACAAAATAAGACAAAAACAAGAGATGATCTTATTCACAAGGTGGAATTCAAACTGGCAAGTTACAAGAGGTGGAAAGGGAATGAAACTTCAATAAGGAAATAAACAGAAGCATAAAGTGCTACATATGTAGATAGTACCCATAAGAACTTATCTTTACAAAGTTAAAAGTATAAAAAAGCAAAATCTTACATTTATGTAAGAAGTCTATCTCTTGTTAACACTACAAAGAATTTAAAAGGTTAAAAATAAAATCATTCTCTTTTAAGAAAGTGTCCATAAATCTCTTATAACTCCAGTTTTCAGTTTTTAAAGTTTTTCAAAAGGACTGGTGATACAGCTCAGTGGTAGAGTACTGGCCTAGCATGTTTGAGGCTATAGGTTTGATTCCCAGCACCAAAGGGCTGAATATAGCAAGTGCGTGTCTGAGCTGGATGTATATAGCTTAGTAATAAACTGCTTGCTTAGCATGTGCCCAGGTCCTAGGTTCCAAAACCCAATCAACAGGAAGAAAAGAAAGTTTTTCAAACACTTATATAACATGCTTTCAACAGTTTTCACATTGATCAACAACCTCAAGTTTTGATATTCTTCCCTATGCTCTTTATTCACTGTACTGATTGTTATTATCTGATAAAATTTCCCCAGTAGGTCTATTACCTGTCTTTTTTTTTTTACTCTGACCTCTTTAGAATGTCATTTTTCTTTTATTTCTAGTTAGCTTTTTCTTCTACTGTTTACATTAACAACACATTTAACCCTTTAGAATATCTAAACTTTTCATGTACCAAAATTAATTGCATTAGATAAGTGGTTTGAAGCTAAGAGTTTCTCATAATACATTCAAATTGAAAAAAACTTTATATACTATTATATACTCAAGAGCATTCTACAAGGCTGGGGTTGTAGCTCAGTGGCAGAGCACTTGCCTTGAATGCATGAAGCCCTGGGTTCAATCCCCAGCATCACACTAAAAAATAAATAAATAAGTAAACAAAAATAAAGATATGATGTCCATCTACAACTAAAACAATTTTTAAAATTAAAAAAAAAAAAGGCAGTCTACAACTAAGCTACATCCCTAGCCCTTTTCCCTTTTTATATTTTATTCGAGACAGGGTCTTCCTAAGTTGCCCAGGCTGTCTCAAGCTCCAAAGTAGCTGGGATTACAGGTTTGCAGCATGGTCAGTTTCATTAATCTTAATCTTGTCCTAGGCTTTTTTCATTAAGGATGCCTTTAGTTTTTTAATCTTTATTCATACCTGTCCCTCCTTGAGATTTTTCTTTAATGAATGTGCTTTGCAAAAGGCCAACTCTACCACTACTTGTTTTTAAACATTGGTCTTTACACTTGAAATCCAAATAAAATTTTTGTATTTCAGGGGACAAACCTCATAAAATACTGAGAACCTTAAAACTGTACAAATGCTGGAAATTAAATTTTACACTGAAGAAATCTAAAGGTGGCAGAGGTCAAGAAAACTGACTACAGCTACACAAGTACATCTTGATTCTCTTCAAGTCAAGAACAGGGTTTTACTGGTCATAATCACAATATTGCTAGTTTTTAAAAATTTTTATTTTAGTTATACATAGACACAATATCTTTGTTTATTTATTTTTATGTGGTGCTGAGGATTGAATCCAGTGCCTCACATGTAGGAGGCAAGAGCTCTGCCACTGAGCCACAACCCCAGCCCTACTGTTGTTATTTCTAATGGTAATTTCCTATGTCCTTAGGACAGCACCCCCCCTAGTCAATCAATCACAAGTTGTGTTTTTTGATTTGGTTTGATTTTCTTACACTATATTATCACCTCCCTGAAATTCTTCATGAGGAGAGTTACCCTTAACCAAACCTGAAAGACAACTACTTTTTTCCCCCAGTGCATTTCATGTCCATATTATATGGTCTGTAACTTATATGAAACTCCCTAAGGACTGAGACTTGCTAATATTTGTAGTACATTGTAACTATTTAATATTATCAAATTCAATGAAGAAAGTCTTCAAGATACATAAGAGGTTTAACTTGCCCTGAGAAACGATGTTCTTCACTTAAACCTGTAAGTTTCCAGGTTGCCTGCTGTAGGCAAAAAGCTGCATCTAAATTCAAATTCTGTAAATTCAAGAACAGAAAAAACACTATGCTCATCACTTTGCACTACAAAGAACTTAAAAATCTCCTCCTCCTGCATTGTTGAGTACTCTCAAGTTCACCTTCTGTATATTTAAGTGTTTGTAGACCAAGTTGTTCTTTTAAAACTTCCTGCATAGTTATGTACAGAGTTTAAGTAGAAAGTAACATCAATAAGAGGAAATCTTCTCAGTTCAAATCATGGTTAAGAACTGGAGAATGTGAAATCAAAAGAAAGAAAAAGGTGAAAAGCAGCATGCAAAACTGAGGAACTAAACTGTGACAGTGGTTTTATTAATGAACATAAACTTTATTTAATGGGGGGGAGGGTATCTGAAGATGTATTTCACATAAATAAATAAAAGTCACAATAGTGTCAAATCCCAAGCTTCATAAAGAAATTGTGTAGCACTACTAAGATCGCAACTTTAATTCTTGTCTACTTTGTTCCAAAAAGTTTTATTTTTCTTTCTTTCTTTTTTCTTTTGAGGCAAAACAAAACCAAAAAAGGAACAAACAGAAACCTCTCTCTGAGCTGGCGGCTGCAACAAGCCAGTTAGACACCCAGGCAGTCTGAGTCGTTCTTGGCTTTGGGATGGATGTCGGAGAAGAGAGTCCTGGAACCACCCATCGCGTCCCACACCCAGACATACATCGAGAAGGAGCAGCACTGGTAGAACTCAAACCGGCTCGTGGGGTCCTGGCCAAGCTTCAGAGGTGGAGAGGCCCTCGGGGTTGCCCCCCGGAGCCAAAGAACACAGGAAAAGCTGGGTGCTAGGAACCAAGAGGCGAGGCCTGGGAAAGTGCCGGGGGCGTCCCGTGCTCCGGGGCTCCCGGCACTCACGCGGGACGCCCTGTCATGAGTCACGCAGGCGAGACAGCAGGCGGGGGAGAGGTTGCAGGATGGAGGGAAGCCCGACCCTCGGAAGGGAACCCACACGGGAGGGAGGCCCCGACCTCTCGCGGGGCAGGGAAGGGGGTCCACCTCCTCCACGCCCTGCCCGCACCTCCAATCAACGCAACAGGCACGGTGGCCGGGTCCCGACCCCAGGGTCTGCGGGCTGGGGGGCGGGGGGCAGCAGCCCGCAGCCATGACAGTCGCGGGGCGGGCCGCAGGCTAGCTGGGCCGCACGTGCGGGCAGCACCCCCTCCCCGCGCGCCCGCCCCTCCCGGGGCGCTCGCCCCTCACTCACCTCAGACAGCGGCGGCGCGGCCCTGCCTGCCCCGACCCCCCCACCCCGGCCAAGCAGCGGCGGCGGAGAAAGCACGTACTCACCGCCGCTCGCTGGCTCTCGCGCTTCGCCATGACTGAGGCGCCCCCGCCGCCCCCTGCCTCGACCAAGACTGACACGCGCGGCTGGCCAGACGGGGACAGCCGCAAGCGACCACCTGGCTGACAGAACCCTCTCCCTCCTCTCCTCTCCCCACCAGTTGAGCCGCAGCCGCTGCCCCGCGGTGTCCCCGGGCTTCCTCCCCACGCCTAAGGCGGCGGGTGGCAGCGGCGGGCGGCGGCAGCACTTACCCGCGGCGCGGCCAGGCCCCCCTGTCAGCGCGGGGCCGGGAGAGGAGGGAGGAGTGCAGGGGCACCGCCTCCCCCGCGCCGCCACGCACCCGCCTGATTGGCCCAGTTCACTCCCCCAGCGCGACCCCACCAGCCCCTGCGAGCGGCACTCCAGCAGCACCGGCGCATCATTTGCATATTTGTACCCGCGCCGCTGATTGGCCAGGCGAGCGGGGGGGCGGTAATGACCGCCGCGGCTCCAGTCGCCACACCGGCAGTGTCGGGCTACCCCGGAGGGAGGATCCCCCTTGCCGTTCTCCTTCCTTCGCGGCCCGGCTTGACCTAGAGCAGAGGGCGGTGGAAGGCGGGGTTGCCCTCCTGCTCCAACATGGCCCCGCTGCGCCACCGACCCAATCGCCGGCGCGGTTACTCCTAGAGCCCCAGGCGGCCACGGGGCGGGGAAGGGTTGGGGCCGGGCGCCCTCTGGCCGGAGCACGGAGCAGTGCAGTGGCCGGGACTCCCCTCGCTACCCCGCGGCGGCCGCCACGTCAGGCCGCGCCCTCCCGGCTGCCTCTCTCCCTCTCGCCGCCCACCCGCGGCCCCACCGCCACGTCAGGCCCCAGCGGGCACGCCCCGGCCGTGAGCTGACCAGTGGCGGGGTCGACGCCGAGGTCACTCGCGCAGGGCATCTCTAGGCCAGCCGGGGTTCGCACAGGAACAGCGAGGGTTTCTAGAACCACCCTTTCAAACGACCGTGAATTCCTACCCACGTTCTCTTTTCCGCGCCGAGACCCCGGGGACACGCGCCTGTGCTGTAAAATCGGGGGTCTGGCGAGTGCCGCCGCGATGCTGCAGCGATTCCGGCCAGGTGCTAAACACCTGCAGCGGAAAGACCCAGCCGAGAGTCCTGATCCAGAGCGAGAACGCGCACCTCTAGGGGTGGAAAGCTGGGGCTGAAACCTGGTCTGCCCAAGGTTCAGGCTCCGGTTCTGAATTGCACAGTTAAGAAAGGGAAAGAAAGAAGGAGGTGGGAGATCAAAAGGGGATGGGAGGGCAACACTGGGTTAGGAGTAGGGGGCTTACTGGAAAACTCACGAAGGTGTTGGGGCACTTGGGTTCCGTCTTTGTCACTAATTAACCCGGTGACCTACATTAAATCATAACGTGTCCCAGGGCCTCGGTTTTCCCTCTGTAAAATGAAGAGGCCAGACAAGTTTTCTAAAAGCCTCCCAGCTCTAAAATTCTACTTTCAGGCCTAGAGCTGACCTTATACCTAATTAAAAATTTAAAATCCATATTAAAACCCGAGATAGACAAAATAATTAAATGTTTGAACTTCACACAGCCTACCTGTTTATTGAAAGCTTTTGGGCTGGGGTGTGGCTCAGTGGTAGAGCACTTGCCTAGCATTTCCCTGTGTTGGATCTTGAGCGTCAATAAATAAATAAAAGGAAATAAAACAGCACTTGCCAGCAGAACTGTTTACTGTTTTCACATACAATGTGAGTGATATATAACATTCACCTTCTAGTTGATAGAAATCTCTTAAATTTCAGCCTCCACAAAAGAGCGGTCAGGGTCCTTGCTTATTGCCTGACCAGACTGTCTGCTGTATACACAGTACTAGTTGCTCAGTATTTTCATTCTTTATATTTGCTCATAAAGGCTCTCCAGAGTAGATCAACACAGTTCTAGCTGAGATGCTGAAGAGGCTGGGAGGAAACCCTGCCAGGAAAAAGAATTACAATTACAGTTTAGTCCCCTCCAAGATACTTAATAACAACCTCCAGAATAAGGATGCACAGGAAGAGTTAATCAGGAGCTCCCTACACTACTTCTTATTTGAATAAAGCTTTGGTTTGCAAATTCAACTTGTTGAGTCAATTTTAAGGCCAGTAACACCTCATTTATCTGGCATCATAGAAGATTAAGATAGCCCATATAAATGAAAAACTGACTGCTTTAAAGAACTGTCCTCCCACCATCTGATGGAAAATATGTTTTCTTAAATACAGCTCTGGAAATTACCTATACTTGGTGATTAAGGTCATTAAAATTATTAACATTATTGTGTCTTATGTCCTCAAAAGTGTTTTTTTTTTTTTTTTTTTGGGGGGGGGGGGAGTTTACTGGAGATTGAATCTAGGGTGCTCTATCACTGAGCCACATCCCTAGCCCCCACTTCTTAAAATGTTTATAAGTTGCCCAGGATGGCCTTGCTGTCCTCCTGCCTCAGTCTCCTGAGTTGCTGGAATTACAGGCATGTACCACTACAACCAGGAAAAGTAGAATCTGTCCCTATAACAAATGGCTCAGAATGCTGCTTTTATTTTCAATTCCTGTCTTTTTGTGTGTGTCTTCTTCCTCACTAATGAGCTGACACTTTTCAGTGCTCCCACCAAACAGCCTGCTTCTCCTTCTCTCTCTCTCTCTCTCTCTCTCTCTCTCTCTCTCTCTCTCTCTCTCTCTCCCTCTCTCTCTGTCTCTCTTTTAAATGTTTGTATGCCATACAAATTTAGACACAGATAAACTTCTATTATTTAGACTCTGAGGTTTTGAGTAAAGATCTTTGGGTAGGGTTTTCCTGTAGATAAAGTACATGCATTCTTGTGACATGTGATATTATGTCATTTGTGATATTATGAGTATTTGAACTTTATGGATATGTAGACTCTGGAGAAGGTATACATGAGGATGAATCTCAAAGTTTAGGAATTAGATCAGTACATACTACCCTCTACAATTGAAGTTAAGAAGTATCAACAATACAATAAACAAAACAATATCAAAATCTAGCAACAGGGACTAGAGTGGTGGCTCAAGGGTAGAGCGTCTGCCTAGCACTAGGTTCAATTAAATTAAAAAAAAAAAAAAAAAAATCTACCAACCCTGGCTTACCACTCCTGTGAGGCAATAGAATGTAAAAAGCCAAATGGTAATCCCATTCTCCAAATCCCCTCTTCCACTCCAGTTAAGAATGGCTACATTTTTACCCAATGTCTTTCAAAGCAAAAAGGCCTCACACCTGTGGATAGAATAACTTGGGTCACCAGAAAGCCTGTGCTACTACAAAAGGATTCACCACGCCCTGAATAAAACATCCTATAATAGGTGTCATTTACTGAAATTTAGTCCCAAAGCCCCACAAATGACATTTGTTATTTCCTTTTACCTTCACAACCACTTAATGAGAAAAGAATTACTGTTCCCCATTTTACAGAATACAGTCCAAAATCTTGCCCTAGCTATACAGAAATAGTATTCAAACGTATAACTATCTGACCCCACTAAGTGTGCTGTCACATGCCTACAATCCTGACTACTCAGAAGGGTAAGGAAGGAGGATCAAAAGTTTGAGGCCTGCTTGAGCAACTTGGTGAAACCCTGTCTCAAAATAAAAAAGGACAGGGAATGTGGCTCAGTGGTAGAGCACCTGTGGGTTCAATCCTCAGTACCATGGAGGGGGGGCGGGGCGGAATAAACCAACCTGCCTGGCTCCAAAACCTGCAACTCTTACCATTATGCCTGAGTTTCCAACTCCATGTTTATCAAGCATGTTTGTTTCTTCTCCCTCCCTCTCTTCCTCCCTCACTTCCTTCCTTCTTTCCTCCCCACCCCCTCTCCTTTTTGCAGTAGTGGGGATAAACGCAGGATCTTGCACATGCTAGGCAAGCTCTCTACCATTAAGTTACATACATCTCCAGACCTATGCATGTTTTGTTATTGTTGTTGTTTGTTTGTTTTGGTACTGGGGATTGAACTCAGGGGTACTCAACCACTGAGCCACATCCCCAGCCCTACTTTGTATTTTATTTAGAGACAGGGTTTCACTGAGTTGCTTAGCGCCTCACCATGGCTGAGGCTGGCTTTGAACTGACAATCCTCCTGTCTCAGCCTCCCAAGCTGCTGGAATTACAAGCATGAGCCAAGGCGCCTGGCCTAGCAAGTTTTTTTTTAAGCAATTAATTTGCAAACCTAAAGGGTGGAGTTTTTTGACAAGGCATTTTGATTCAGGTCACCAAAAGAATATCCCACAATGCAAATTTGTGGAATTTTCCTGCAAGCTTGAGGAATATCAACCAATACTTCAGTATATATTCACTTTGGGGAAAAACTGACACCACCAAGGTCATGAAACTTCAAAACCAAGGATTAGACCCTACCATAGTGATACCTACAAAAGTGATACTCATGGGCTGAGATGTAGCTCAGTTGGTAAAATGCTTGCCTTGCATGCACAAAACCCTGGGTTCATTCAATCCCCAGCACCACAAAAATAATAAGTGATACTCACATGTTCCAGAATAACTCCATCCTAGCTTATAAGGACTGACTGGCCCCAAGACACTAGGAGACTGAAGAAAGAGAAGCAGACAGACAGATCTAGGATTACATAGAGTGCAATTTATTGGAGGACTTAGTAACATAAGCATGGTCCCAGGCAGCAACAAGGCCATGTGGATCCTCACAATTTGGGTCAAATAAAGGGACATACTTATAGTACAGGATAAAAGTGACTTTGGGGCTTGGGATATAGCTCAGTTGGTAGAATGTTTGCCTCATATGCACAAGGCCCTGGGTTCAATCACTGGCAACAAGAAAAAAAAAAAAAAGTGACTTTATCCTGGCTGGAATGTACCTAGTTTATCTTAAGACAATATCAAAGAGGCATATTCCTGGAGCCAGGGTCTAGTTGTAAAGTTCCGCATATGACTCTAATGATTTTATGTATCATAATTTGCTGGGAAACTATTCAGGAAGAACTGACTAGGATTACTCTGGGGCAATAATTATGATTATGACCCAAGATGGCTGCAGTCATGTTAAGCTGAATCGATACATTTAGGAGTAGTCCAAACAACCTCGAAAAAGGAAATAATAGGAGGACTCAACACATATCTCAATTTCAAAACTTAGTATAGAGCCATAATAATCAGGAAAGTATGGTACTGGCATAAGGACAGACATACAGATCAATGGAACAGATCAGAGAGCCCAGAAAGAAACCTTGACATATATGGTTGACAGAGGCATCAAGAAATTTAAACCTGCTATGACGCACACCTGTAATCCCAGCAACTCGGAAGGCTGGGACAGGAGGATCACAACTTTGAGGCCAACTTCAGCAACTTAGTGAGACCCTGTCTTAAAATTTAAAAAAATTTAAAAAGTGGACTGGAGATGGAGCTCAGTGGTTAAACTCCCTGTGGTTCAATCCCCAGTGTTAAAAGAAAAAAAAAAAAAAAGACATTTAAATTGGGAAATCGTAGTCCTTTAAACAAATGGTGTCAGAATAATTGACTATACACACCTAGAGAATAAAGTTGGATGCCCCCCCAAAACTAAACAAAACAATAAATCAAAAGGATCACACAATGCTGGGTGTGGTGGCATACATCTGTAATCCTAGTGACTTAGGAGACTGAAGCAGGAGAATTGTTAAGTTTGAGGCTAGCCTCAGCAATTTAGCAAGATCCACTCACAAAATTAAATTAGAACTGGGGGCTGGGGATATAACTCAGTTAGTAGAGTGCTTGCCTCGCATGCACAAGGCCCTGGGTTCAATCCCCAGCACCACTAAATAAATAATAAATAAATAAGAGCTGGGGATATGTCTCAGTGATGGAGCATCCCTTGGTTCAATCTCCAGTACTGCAAATAAATAAATAAACAAAAATAAAATAAAACAAAGGAAAAATAGATAATTTGAACGTAATCAAAATAGGAGAACGTATTGGAGGCTAAAGCAGGAAGATCACACATTCAAGTCCAGCTTGGAAAACTTAGCTGGACCTTGTCTCAAAATAAAAAAATAAAAGGGACTGTGGATGTAGCTCAGTAATACAGTGCCCCTGAATTCAATCCTCAGTGGTGGTGGTGGTGGTGGTGGTGGGGTCAGGGTAGGAAAACTTTGTGTCCCAAAGAATACCAGTAAGAAAGTGAAAAGATGACAAAACATAGAATGAATGGAAATATTTGCAAATCACATAACTAACAAGGGTTTAATCTTCAAAATATATAAAGAGCTCTTACAATTCATCAAAAGGACAAGTAACCGAGTTTAAAAGTAGTCAAAGTTTTCTGAATAGCCATTTCTTCAAAGAAGACATACTAATGGCCAGTATACACAGGTAAAGAAGCCCAAAACATTAATTGTTAGAAAAATGCAAATCAAAATCATACAGAAATGCACAAAAATATAAATAAATCAAAACCACTTCATATCATTAGGATGGCAATAACAAAAAAGATAAACAATAACAAGTATTGTTGAAGATTTGGATAAATTAGAACCCTCCCACAATTCTGGTGGGACAAATGTAAAATGACATAGCCATTTTGGAAAACAGCAAAGTTAAACTTAGTTATTATATGACCCAGTGACCCAAGAGAAATGAAAACATATGTCTGGCCTGGCACGGTGGCAGATGCCTGTCATCTCAACAACTTGGGATTCTGAGGTGAGAGGATCACAAGTTCGAAGTCAACTTCAGTAACTTAGTAAAACAGTGTTTTAAAATAATAAATAAAAAGGACTGGGCATGTAGCTCTGTGGTAAAATTCCCCTGGGTTCAATCCAATACCTAATACCCCGCCCCCCCCCAAAAAAAAAACACAAAAATTTGACCACAAATGCTCATAGCAGCATTATTCATAATAGCCTTAAAATGGAAACAATCTAAATGGATCAACAGTGGTGCATTCATACAATGGAAAACTATATCATTCAGCCATAAAAAGTATTAGATACCAATATAAGGTACAAAACAGATGAACTTTGAAAACATAATGCTTTGTGATAAAAGGCAGATACAAAAGGCTTAAGTGTATAATGCAATGTACTGTACACGAAATTTTCAGAATAAACAAATCTATACAGACAGAAAGTAGATTAGTGGTTGCCTGGGGCCAAATTGGAAATAATGGAATGAAGAATGAGAGTGACTGCTAATAGGCATAGGTTTCTTTGGGGTAATGAACTATTTTAAAATTAGATGGTAGGCAAGGGATACACCTCAATGGTAGAACATTTACCTAGCAAATATTCAATCCCCAGTATGTATAAATAAATAAATAAATAGATAGATAGATAGATGGGTAGATAAATTGGATGGTGATTGTACAACTCTGAATATACTAAAATCCACAGAAGTGTGAACTTTGTGGTAAGTAAGTAGTATCTACGATGAGAGCCAGAGGAGGTAGCATAAACCTAGAATCCCAGTGACTAGGAAGGCTGAGGCAGGAGAATTGCAAGTTCAAAGTCAGACTCAGCAAAAATCGAGGTGCGAAGCAACTCAGCAAAACCCTCTATCTAAATAAAACATAAAATGTGGCTCAGTGGTTAAGTGCCCCTGGGTTCAATTCCTGGTAAAAAAAAAAAAAGTGATACCCAGCCAGTAACTTCCAACTTTGTTATAGTATTATACACATTAAATCCGTATAAGTCTATATGGACACAAATTAAGACAAAAAGGTTGGGCTGGGGTTTTAGCTCAGTTGGTAGAGTGCTTGCCTTGCATGCACAAGGCCTTGGGTTCAATTCCCAGCAGCACCAAAAAAAAAAAAAAAAAAAAAAAGACCAAAAAATGTATTTTAATTATATCATAAAATCAGATAAGCAGCCAATAATTTTTAAAAAGCCGAATATTGTTATAGTGGCACTGTTATTTTTCACATTTGACTTGCTGGGTTTGTGATTTTGTTATAATTTACATATACGTGTGTGTGTTTGTGCTTGTGTACTTTACTGAGGATCAAACTCAGGGCACTCTTCCACTGAGCTATACTCCCATCTTTACATGTGTTTAAATTTCTGCCTCACATATAGGTGAGATGCTGCACTGGTTACGAAAAGAAAGGATTATTATTCTCATAGAAACACTACTAAAGAGTAATAACAAATACAGAATAAATACTGAACAAATGTGTATATAAACTACCTTCTTGCTCATCTTTGATACTCATTCTCAGGTCGAGGCATGAAAGAAAAATGTTCTTTTACTGACCAGTGATAAGTACTTATAAATGTTAAAGTATGCTTTTTAAAATATTTTACACATTTTATGTAGATCCATAATGTGAATATTTTATGCCCCATTACATTATAGAATAGGATATAATATCCATCTCTGCAGTAATGAAAGGTAGCCTGAACAGCTCAGGTACTTCTCTACTTTAGGGAAAGAATCAGAAAGTAACTCTAGTTAACATGAACTTCACATTAGCTCCCAGGACTTGGGAAATTTCTTTAACTCAGTGAAGAGTTATTAGAACAGGAGTAAAGGATACTACTAGAAAACTCTTTAGACTTCTTCTTTTTAGGTTCTTCTTCAAGCATATTCTATTTGAGAGCGACCTCAAAGATCATTTAGTGCTGGGCGTGGTGGTGCACACCTGTAATCCCAGTGGTTCCAAAGGCTGAGTCAGGAGGATCCCAAGTTTGGGGTCAGCCTTAGCAACTTAGCGAGGACTTAAGCAAGCAACTTAGGAAGACCCTGTCTCAAAATAAAAACCAAAAAAAAGGCTAGGGATGTGGTTCAGTGGTAAAGCACCTCTGGGTTCAATCCTCAATACCAAAAAAAAAAAAAAAAAATCAAATCATACCGTTTTCAAATCTAGAGGCTGCTGATAATAAGAACAACCAAACAATATGTTCAGCCAGGGAGCTATTCTTCAGATTCATACTCCTAGGCCTATTTAATCAGGGACAGATCTTAGAATCTCCAAGTTTTATCTAGTTGATCCCCTGCTTTTAGCCAGGAATATACTTCAAAGCATGATTCTATTTGACAGTTCAAATCTCACACTGTGAGCTTTTATAAACAGCTGCTTGTCCTAATCTTAAAAATCTTCAGGAAAAAGAAGTTTTGCTGTTATCCTTGATAAAACATCCCTGAGCATCTCATTCCCTCTTTCTGTGCATCTGCTTCTCTTTGGGTAATATAAACACTCCTGGAGAAGTTGCATCTAAATCAAGTTTGGAGTGACCAAGTGCATGAAATGTGGCTGATGTTTTAAAAATGAATTCATTCAGCAAGTATTTAAAGAGTATCTGTTGATGTGTCAAGCACATTGCTGGGTGGTGGGAATAGAACACTGAACAAAATAGACATGGTCCTCTGGTCTCATGGCAAATTATTCCATCGAGTAAATAAATACCAACTCACTGATTATTTTTTTATTAATTTTGGTAATATAGTACTTCAGGTACTATAATTGGCATATTTTAAAAAAAGCATGTATGGGGCCTAGGGATATAGTTTAGTTAATAGAGTGCTTGCCTCACATACACAAGGGCCTGGATTCAATCCCCAGCACCCCTCCCCCCGCCACACACACACACACACACACACACACACACACAAAAGCATGTATCTATACCACTAAGCCTAAATTCTGATGGAAACTGTAAACATGTATTTTTCTAATCAACTGGTTTGCTTTATAGGCATTATAGGCGTTTTATTTCCAGGAGAAACTCATCCCTCTTGTCTTTTTAAAGTTTCAAAATAAGAGAAAACAGCACCTGAGGTCCTAACTTAGTTTGTTTGGTTTTTTTTTTTTTTTTTCTTTCTCTTCCTTTCTTTTTTAAAATAGCCCTGATTATACTTTGGCTGTCATTTTCCCATGGTGTCATTGGCTAGGTTTGACACCACTACTTGGGTCTTAGGAAGACCTTCCGAAACTCATACATTTTTGTTAATAATAAAACAAAGCAGGGCTGGGACTGTAGCTCAGTCACAGAATACGTACCTAGAATGTGCAAGGCCCCAGGCTGGATCTCCCACACAGCAAAACAGTAAAATAAATACACAGAAAAACCCAAATTCTTGCACGCCTGTAATCCCAGCAGCTCGGGAGCCTGAGGCAGGAGGATCATGAGTTCAAAGCCAGCCTCAGCAATAATGAGGCACTAAGCAACTCAGTGAGACCCTGTCTCTAAATAAAATACAAAATAGAGCCAGGGATGTTGTTCAGTGGCCAAGTGCTCCAGAGTTCAATTCCAGTACCGCCTCCACCAAAAATAAATAAATAAATAGATAGATAGATAGATAGATAAATTTCCTTTAACAATTACTATAGTCCTGTCTTTTTTTTTTTTTTTTTTTGCATTACACAACCAATTTTTCTCTTGCCTCATGGATTTCTCTCTCTCTTTCTTTCTTTTACTATATTTGCATATTCCATTTGAAAATAATGTGATATTAATCAATTTTTAAAATTATCCTTTTCTTTCCAGCTTTATTGAAGTATAACTGATATTCGAGAAAGGAGTACATAATTAATTAAAATTAACTGGGAGATTTTAAACATGCAGATACCTGCATATTCCCATCCCCACAATGCAGGTAACAAACACATCCATAGCCTTTTTTTTTTTTAGAGAGAGAGAAAGAGAATTTTAATATTTATTTTTTTTAGTTCTTGGCGGACACAACATCTTTGTTTGTATGTGGTGCTGAGGATCGAACCTGGGCCGCACGCATGCCACGCGAGCGCGATACCGCTTGAGCCACATCCCCAGCCTCATCCATAGCCTCTTGAAATTTCCTTGTGTCCCTTTGGGATTTTCTTTGGGGTGGTGGAGGAGGTTAAGAAAAGTTACCTTTCTTATTAAGACCATGTTTTGAAGCACTCCTGTTTTATTCAGACACTATCATCTCTTATTTTAAAACATTTGAGGTTTATTGGAATTCTTGGACCTTTGGTTGAGGATGCATATCAATTATAGTTGCTTTCTTGGCACTGAATTCCAAGGTTTTATAGAAGATGAGTAACCACATGCCAACCATGAAAATTAATTCCAGGTTACATAATTGAAAACAAATTTAATTTAAGAGCAGTGGGCTCTTAGAGAGTTTTGCTGAAAATAGACCAGTACAGCCTTTTTCTCTAGTTACCATTAGTGATTAAGTAGTAGTGGCCTTGCATAATCGAAGCAGAAGTAAAGTCTTGCGTGGTAACAGGAAAGATACTTGCTTGCTTGTTTTCATTCCCCCCCCCCCCCCCCGTACTGGGGATTTAACCCAAAGCACTTTACCACTGAGTCACATCCCCTAGCCCTTTTTATTTTTACTTTGGGATGGGGGTCTCACTACGTTGCTTAGGACATCAATAAGTTGCTGAGGCTGGCTTTGCACTTGGAATCTTCCTGTCCAGCCTCCCAAGCTGCTGGGATTACAGGTGTGCACCACCACACCTAGCTGAAAGGTGCTTTTCTTAAAATATGCAATTCATAGAAATATTTAGGTCTCATGCATATGTTTCTCATGTATTATAGATATTTGAGAAACAGTCCACCTTCCAGAAAGATAGATTATGAGTAAAGATCTCAAAAATATTATGTCAGATGCTTGGGATATAGCTCAGTAATAAGGCACTTGTCTAGCATGTGTGAGGTCCTAGGTTCAATTCCCAGTACTTGGGGGGGAGGGGGGGAGTCTAACATAGCCTAGTAACTCAGGAGACCAAGGCAGAAGGATCACAAGTTCAAGGTTAACCTCAGCAACTTACTGAGACTCTAAACAACCTAGTGAGACACCCTGTCTCAAAATTTTAAAACAATAAGAAGGACTGGAGATGTAGCTTAGTGGTAGAGCAACCCCAGGTTCAATCCCCAGTACCAAAATAAACAAACAGTATGCCAGGGAAACAAACAACAAACAAACAAACAAAAACCAAAACATGTCAAGATTGGAGGTAGTTCAGTGGTAGAACACATGCTTCACATGCTCAGGACCCTGGGTTCAGTCCCCAGCACCACACACACACACACACACACACACACACACACAGAAACCCACATCATAGAACTAAATGTGTGAGGCCAGTTTGTCACACACGGATAGCCTGTATTCTATAGTCCTGCCACACCAATAGCCTACTTTCAAGTGATTATTAGCAATAGGATAAAAGAAGAATATCGAATATATAATTGAGTGTTCTTTTTTGTTCCTCCTTTTGATTGTTTATCTCATTGTCTTGTAGGATTGCTGAACTTTCTTCTCATAGTTGGCAATTTTTGGCTAGTAGAATAAAGCCTTCTCTTTGTCTGGCATACATTACCCCGGCTCCTGAAGATGGCTCTCTATGTGTTTCCTTTGCAGACTGTGTACCATTTGGCAAGAACATACTGAGTGATTTGTGTAAATGATAAGAAATGTCAGGCAGGTACCTACTATCTGTTACTCCTTATTCTAGATAACTGAAAGCAACAAGAATCTTTTTCTTCCTTTTTTTTTTTTTCCTTGGTACTGGTGACTGAACCAGGGGGCAGTTTACCACTCAGCCACATCGCCAGTCCTTTGTATTTTAGAGACAGATTTCACTGTGTTGCTTAGGGCCTTGCTAAATTGCTAAGGCTGCCGTTGAACTTGGGATCCTCCTGCCTCAGCCTCCTGAGTTGCTGGGATTACAGGCATGCGCCACTGCACCTGGCTAACAAAAGTCTTTGTGTTCCTCAAACACATGAACTTCCTTGTCTCAGACCTGTTCACCTTCTCTTCCCTTTATCTTAGGGACTCTGGAAGCTGTTTCTCCTTCTCCTTCAGGCTTTGCAAAAATGGTTCCTCAGATTAGCAGCTTCCCATGGCTCCCAACTACCTAGTTTGTTTCCTTCTTAACACTGATCATGACCCTATTTATATACTTATTATGTGTCTCTATCCACGAGAAGGAAAGCAACATGAACAGATTCAATCTTGTTCATCTAGCACAGATGGTCCATAAATGTGTACCTTACACTGATTGAACTATTCACCTGACATTTCTGACAGAAAGAACTGCTTATCCCACCTGGTTTTGAACAAGGCACTGGGACACTCTGTCAGAAGTTTTCAAACTCTACTGATTTGAATATCCCCCCCAAATTTTATGTGATAGAAACTTAATCCTCAAATTCTGATGCTGATGGTATTGAAGATGGAAACTTCAGAAGTAACTGGGCGTAGATGAGGTCATGAGAGTGGGCCCCCCATGATAGTGTTAGTGATTTTATAAGAAGAAGAAAAGAACGTAGTGACTCCAGAGGTTGAGAGGCAGGAGAATAGCAAGTTGAAGGCCAGCTTGGGTAACTTATAGAGAACTTGTCTCAAAATTAAAATTACAAATAGGGCTGGAGGTGAGGCTCAGTGGTGGAGCTTCCTGGGTTAAATCCCCAGTACCAATAAGTAAGTAAATAAATAAATAAGGAAGAGAAAGAGAGACCTGAGCTAACACGTTTGCTCTCTCTCATCTGATGATGCTATAAGTGGACCTTTACTAGATACTGAGCAGACGACAGTGCCATGCTCTGGGCTTCTAGAACCATGTGCTATATAAACCTCTATTTTTATAAATTACCCCAGTCTCAGGTATTTTGTCATAGCAACAGAAAACAGACTATGACACTGTACATTAGAAGAACTTAGAAATTTGCACAGACCCTGCCTAGGACTGATGAGTCTTAGCATCAGTATATTTTAAAATCCATTTTTGTAATAACTTGTGCAGCCCAGATAGGAAAGTACTACTCTAGAGCTGTAGATGTAGCTCACTGGCAGAGACACTCTCTTAGCATATGTGAGACCCTGGGTCCAATCCCAGCATTGCAATACAAAAAAAAAAAAAAAAAAAAAAACCAACAACAACCAAAATCTAAGTTCATGCCAGAAGTTGACTGGAACCTAATTTCCTCCTCCAATTAGAAAGGGCAAATGACTATAGTAAAATGGAGAGGACCCAGGATTAGAAGGGAAATATCCAAGTTGCAGTCCAGACTTTACCACTAGCCAGCCAAATAAATTATTAGCAATTTAGCATTTTTTTTTTTTTTGGCTTGTGAAGTGAGAATCATAGCCGGGCTGTAGTAGCACATGCCTATAATCCCGGTGATTTGGGAGACTAAAGCAGGAGGACCACAAGTTTGAAGACAGCCTCAGCTATTCAATGAGGCCCTAAGCAAGTTAGCAAGACTCCGTTTCAAAAAACAAAAAGGGAGCTGGGGATATAGCTCAGTTGATAGAGTGCTTGCCATGCATACACAAAGTCCTGGGTTCAATCCCTAGCACCACAAAAAAATAAATAAATAAATAAAAATAAAATTTTTTTTAAAAAGGGGTGGGGATGGACTCAGTGATTTTTACCTTCGGTTCAATCCCTGGTACAAAAAAGAAAGAAAGAAGAATCATAACACCTAAGCTGCCTGTCTTACCTTATTGTTGTTTCTTATCAATAATGTTCACATGTATTCTCTGAAAACACTACATATACAAATGAAAATTACTAGTCTTCTCTCTCTCTCTCGTGCATGAACTTAAAAAAAAAAAAAATCCAGTGGTTACCATGAGTAGAAATATTGACCTAGGATATACTATGTGCCTGGCAAAGTGCTAAATTAAAAAAAAAAAGGCCCACAATCAATACTTGCTTTGTGATACCCTCTCAGCATGTACCCACCAGTAGGGAAACTGAACCCGTTAGACTAGAAGAGTAGGCAAGATCAACATACAGGGAAAGCAATTTCCTTTACAGCAGGAGAAACACAGCTCAGCCAAGTGCAGGATCATTTAAAAATCCATTTATTCATTCCCGCTGGGTGCTATGTCACATGCCTACAATCCCAGCTACTCTGGAGTCTGAGGCAGGTGGACTGCAAGTTCAAGACCAGTCTGGGCAACTTAACAAGACCCTGTTTCAAAATATAAACAACAAAAAAATAGGACTGGGGGACATAGCTCAGTGGTAGAGGACCACAGGTTTTAATCCCTAGTACCAAAGAAAAAACTCCATTTAATCATTCCCCAAAGTCTATTTCTACCTCCAGATCTAAAGTTCTTTCATTTCCAAGGAAGAAATCCAAGCCACAGAAAGGACTATTTAAATTCAGACACTCTCTTATCAGTCAAGATTAGGGCAACAAACTTGAACAGATATGAGTTCCACTCAAGGCATTTCCAGTAGATAAGAGGATCTGGGAAGCAGAAATTGAAAGCAGTCTGACAGGTGATCAGGGACAGCTTAAAACAAGAGATCTCCTGCTGCCTGACTTCTCACAGCTGGAAGCAACTAGCTGGAATATGCTGGGACAGGTATGGGTTGGCATCTTGTGTGGTCAAGGTAAGTTTGCAACCTGACTTAGCCTTTGTTTCCTTATGTATTAGGAAGACAGAGACAAAAAATCCTTTTGCACGGTGAATAACCTGAATCTTGTATACATGAAGTTGACATGCATTGAGTTATCAATAAATCATAGCTAATTTTTTTGTTTTCTTTTTACAGCTAGTTAGTTGAGGGATCTCCAGATTCATTCAAGTGGCAAGATACCTAGAAGATGCAAGCTACTGTACAATGTTAATGTTTTATTACATCATGTGAACCGGGAAAATTTTTCTTGTCTTTTTTAATATATATAAGAAACAGGGTATTTAGTCTGGCCTTGAACTCCTGGATTCAAGTGTTCTTCCTGCCTCAGCCTTTAAGTTAGACAGGACTATAGACATGCACCACCACCTTGGCTAGGAAGTTTTAGTAGCGAACATGACTGCATTGTTTATAAGCAACATAATACCAGAAAGAAGAATACATCTGTTCGCCAAAACAAAGAGGAACAAAAAAATCATCCAAAATAAGGTATTGCACTAGGTAATGTATCAGAATTTCCCTGTAATTTTGTGCATGTGTGTCTGGTACCAGGAATGGAACCCAGAGCCTTGAGCCTCCAAAGCATATTCTCTACCACCAGCTGCACCCCCAGCCTTTCCTATAATATTTGTTCACTTGACTTACGTCTGGGGTTGGACTACTTGTGGCAATTGTAAGCAGACAAGCAGCATTAGGCAAATGGAGAAAAGCTAATAACACCTTACACTACAGCTGAACAACTAATCCAAAGATTTTCAAACTTTTTTGAAGGCAAGGAAATTCTTTCTTCAAAAAGAATTTATTTTTAAACTCTTGGCACAAGTCCAAGACATTAAAACCAAAAAGCAGAAGCCCCAAAGAGAAAACAGAACAAAGGCTGAGCTGTCCTTCTGTAAGCCCTAGGATCCCCCACCCTTCCCCAGCCCTGGCAGGCATCTCTGAAGACTTCCTGGGCTTACAGGGGCACATTTTGAAAACCTTTAGGTCCAGCCCCCTCTTTCTGCAGAAGAGGAAATTAATGCTCGAGGGAGGGGCCTGAGGGATTCACCGGAAGTTGCACATTCTCTTCCACTCTGACCAAATGTTGGGATGACCCAAATGGTTCTGGTTTCTTCAAAATAACCTATTGGTTTGTATTTTTTAATATGGTTCCCATCATGTTCCACGCTGAAACAAAATTATCTGTTTATGTGAGAGATGACGTATTTAATCCGCACAATGTCTTTAACTATCTTGAATTACTTGCCAACAATTAAAAGCAGAACATTTTGCCTAAAAAAATGTGGATTTCCAACCTCTTAGGACTTCTAGCAACATGAACTCTCACACTCAAGTTGATAACCAACCCAGAAGCAGAATGAAAGGATGTACTCTTCAGTTGGTCACAGTCCCCACCAGTCCCTAGTGCCTTTCACTTGCTTGTATCCATTCCTGCCTGCTCCCTGTATACATTTGAGTTTGTGACCATGGTCTGAAATGGTTATGGTTATAGAAATATTTTGAAGAACTGAACTTATTGGAACAAAGGTAAATGTAGAATACAGATAGAAAGTAAAATCTAATTTCAAAAATGAGGCAAATGCCATTGTAAGTAATGCAGCTTTCTTGCACTGAATAAGAAGGAAACTTTCAGGATTTCCCAAAGTATTTTTTTCCAAGGTCTTTTATATGAACCATAGGCTATGAGAACTCAAGTCCCAGAATTGCTTGCCTGTTTGCCCCCATTTATATCACTGTCTTCAGGGGAACTCCAAAAACTCTTAGGCCCTCAGGGGATGTATCATTCAAACCAGCCATCAGCCTGTTTCCTGCATCCCAGTACCAGCTCACTCATCACACAAGGATTAGAAAGAACCGGCTGAGAGTCCTGGAAACAACCTCAGGACTGGGCAATGTGGGCACAGCATGAGCAATAGGTGTAATCCTCTCTGCCCCCCCAGAATTAAGGGCTGAACCCATGGATGCTCTACCACTGAGCTACATCCCTGTGATCCTTCTCTGCCTCAGCATTCTGTGTAGCTGGGATTACAGGTGTGTGCCACCATGCTGGACAGTAGTAATTCCCCCACTCTGTCCCATGATATTGGGGATCCAACCCAGAACCTCCCTCATCCAAGGTAAGTACCACTAAGCCAAACCCCCAACAATATTTTAGCATTTTAACCTAAAAATGTATATTGCTAATAGAATTTTGGGGATCATGATCAGCTGATTAAAAAAAAAATTGGAGATACAAAGTACTTACTCCCAAATTATAATGCTAGGAGGCTTATTACTCTACCTGAAGGGCCATCGCTGTATCACCTCCACTCCTTCAGGACTTAGTTCAAGTGCTACTTTCTCAATGAAGCTTCCCCAATCACTATACATTAAAACTGGGGGCTGGGGATATAGCTCAGTTGGTAGAGTGCTTGCCTTGTATGCACAAGGCCCTGGGATCAATCAATCCCCAGTGCCACAAAAACAAAAAAACTGTGGCCCTCCTCTCTTCACCCCACATTCCTTATTGTATTTACTGCTTTGTTTTCCTTCTTATTACTTAGCACCAGAATATTCTATGTTTTATGTTTTATGTTGTTTAACACTTCTCTTTCTCATCTGGCAGATAAGCTCCATGGGATAAAGATTTATTTTGTTCATCACTACACCCACCCCCACCATACTAGGAACTGAATCTAGGGGTGCTACCTCCCCAGCCCTTTTTATGGTTTTTACTTTGAGACTGGGTCTCCCTAAATTACCAAGGCTGGCCTCAACCTTGCAATCCTCTTGCCTTAGCCTCCCAAGCAGCTGGGATTACAGGCGTGCACTATCACACCCAGTTCACCACAACATTCTTAGTGCTGCAACAGTATCTAGCCCACAGTCGGTACTCAATAAAGGTTTGTTAAATAAATGAACTTGTCAGGCCCCCACACAGGTAACAAGGTGGCAATTATTTCAATTGTTAACAGTCACACACAAAGCAGAACTTCTAGATGGTGACAGTGACTACTTATTTTGAAGCTGGAAGGGTGCTCAGAAGTTTTGATGCTGTCTTTACTTTGTGTACATATCTTTTGCATGAATACACACATTTAGGAATTTCCTAAATGTTTTCAAGGATGAGACCCAAGGCTACACAGTGAGTTTGTGCAACACGAGAACCCAGGCCTGTGACTTCTCAGGCATTTTTCCTACTCCTCCAAGACTATATTCAGCCATTACTAGTTTCTCCAAAACAACCTAATGGCTAAATAAATGAGGCAGAACTTTGGCAAAGGGATCAACTTCCTGAAAATTTTTACCTTCTCAAAGATACCTTTTTTTTTTTCCTTCTTTTTGTTTATTTATTGTGATACTGAGGATTGAACCCAGGTCCTCACACTTGTTAGGCAAGTGCTCTACCACCAAGCTTCATTGCCAGTGCTTCCTTATTTTTTTTTTTTTTAAATATTTTTATTAGTTGTAGATGGACACAGTATCTTTATTTTATTTATTTGATTTTATGTGGTGCTGAGGGTGGAACCCAGTGCCTCACGTGTGCTAGACTAGATGAGCGTTTTTCCATGCAGCCACAACCCCAGCCCTTCTTCTTTCTTTTTAAAACTCTAAAATAGCAGGGTGTGGTAGCACATGCCTATAACACCAGGGCTCAGGAGGCTGAGGCAGGAGAATCACAAATTGAAGGCCAGCCTCAACAACTTAGACCCTGAGCAATTTAGGGAGACCCTGTCTCAAAATAAAATACAAAAGGGCTGGGGCTATGGCTCAGTGGTTAAGCACCCTTGTGTTCAATCTCCAGTACTTAAAAAAAAAAAACCAAAAACAAACAAACAAACAAAAACAACAGATAGATGGATGGATGGATGGATAGATAGATAGATAGACAGAACTCTAGAATAGATATAGGGTAGCTTGTCTAGAAAGCAGGATGCTAAATGGGATAACCTTTTTATTTTCCCTCCAAAATGCTGCACTACATCCCCAGTACTGCCCAAAAAAGAAAAAAACCTACACTATAACAGCACCATGAATATAGTGTGGTTTGTGTGTGTTTGTGGCAGTTGCATCATTAACTAGATTATGAGGCTTTCTTCCTTTTCTCTGAGCTAACAAAGATTCCCCCCCCCCCCGCCCCCGAACTCACCCCCGCCCAAATGTGTGCTGGTAAATGCATGGAATAAGACCTAACTTGAAGAAGCAGAGGACCTTCCTGGCTACTACCTTACTCCATGGTTCTGCTTCCCAGCTGTCCTTTGGGAAATAGCTATTTATCATTATTTTTTGTTGTTGCTTATGTCTTTTTATGATGCTTGAGTTCCCCAAGCAGCACACTTGGGAAACTCTGGTTCATTTCCCAAATACAAGTATCATAAAGGCTGAACTTCTGGTTCAAATGTATTGGCTTGATGCTGTGATCAGAACACAAATAACTGAAGGATCCCAGACCTGTCTGGACTAATGGAGGTGACACATGTGCCATTCCTATTGCACTAAGTGGCTAACATGCTGAGCAGAGATGAGACGTGGGCAAACAGTAGGAAACATACCATTTCTGCACAAGAAAATAACCTACTCAGAAAAGCTTCAATCGCACTTGGAACGAGATAGAGATATCACCAGTGAAAACTTAAGACCCAGAGAACATATAAAATTAGGTTTCCAACCCCCAGATCAAAGGAGGGTAGCACCCAGACTTCAAGTAATGCCCCTTCTTTGAAGTACTTAAACTTAGGGAAGTTCAGTCATTTTCTTTCTTTTTTTTGGGGGGGGGGTGGGGGGAGGAAGTGCTGGGGCTCAAACCCAGAGTCTCATGCATGCTAAGCAGCCATTCTACCTCTGAACTACACCTCCCAGCCCTCATGGATATAGTCTTCAATCCCAGTCTCTATTAAAAATTGAAAACTTGGGCTGGGGTTGTGGCTCAGTGGTAGAGCACTTGCCTAGCACGTGTAAGGCACTGGGTTTGATCCTCAGCACCACATAAAAATAAATAAATAAATGTGTTTTTTAAAAGGTTGCAAACTATCCTATAGAATAACATTCACACAAGGTTATTCATTACAATATGGTTAGTATTAGCTAAAGCTCAGAAACAACTTAAGTGACTAGATTAAGGAACTGGTTAACCAAATGACGGAACCCTCATACAACAGAATACAATAAAATCATTAAAGTAAATAAATGAGAACACTCATGCCTGTAATCCCAGAGGCTCAGGAGGCTGAGGCAGGAGGATTGTGAATTCAAAGCCAGCCTCAGCAATTTAGCCAGGCCTAAGCAACTTAGCAAGACTCTGCCTCAAAATGAAATATGAAAAAGGGCTGGGGATGTGGCTCAGTGGTTAAGTGTCCCTGAGTTCAATCTCTGGTACCAAAACAAAACACTCTTTTGAAATGAATTAGAATGATTTTAAATGAAGAAAAAATCAGGTTGTGGGAAACCATGGAGGAAAAAGCAAGACAAGAATATATAATACAACCATTTTCTTATACACATTATGAAATATCTCTGGAAGAGTATAGGAAAACTGAAATTAGGGGCTGGGGTTGTGGCTCAGTGGTAGAGCACTTTGCCCAGCATGTGTGAGGCACTGGGTTTCATTCTCAACACCACATATAAATAAATAAAATGAAGGTTCATCATCTACTAAAAAATACATTAAAAATAAAAAACTGAAATTATTGGTTACTTCTAGAAAGGGGCACTGTGTAATGGGGGACAGACTTGAGGAGACTCGTGGTTGTATATTCCCTTTTTTTGTTTTGTTTTTGTGACATTAGAGATTGAAACACTGAGCTACAATCCCCAAATCCTTTTATTTATTTATTTTATTTTGCAACAGGGTCTCGCTAAGTTGCTTAGGACCTCACTAAGTTGCTGAGACTGGCCTTGACCTTGCAATCATCCTGCTTCAGCCTTCTGAGTAGATGGAATTACAGGTGCACGCTGTGGTGCCCTTTGAAATTTGAATCAAACAAATAGAATTTCTATTCAAATAAGCAAAAAAGAGAAAAATTATGCACGGCAGGGTGGCATATGCCTGTAATCCTAGTTACTCTGGAGGCTAAAGCAGAGAACCACAAGTTCAAGGACAGCCCAGGAAACTTAATGAGACGCTGTTGTCTCAAAAATAAAAAGGGCTCAGGATGTAGCTCAGTGGTGGAGCATCTCTGGATTCAATCCCCAGTGGTGAGGAATAAATAAACAAATCAATAAATAGGAGAAAAATTACATTGAATGAGATTTTTAAAAATCAGTGAAATCCTTCTTAATCTAGGAGGTATAAAGAAAGGAGCTCATTTTAATTTTCTTGCACCATTTCTATAGATTTGAATTTTTTTCAACACAGGATTAAAGGGGGGCCAAAAGGAAAGAAGAGAAAAAGAAAAGGAATCTCTACTCTTCCAGTGATAGGTTAGGTGTTTCCCGGTTGGGGACTATGGAGAAGGGGAAGGGCCCAAGGTAATTTATTTGCTTCAGACATATACTTATCTCATCCTGACAGCCAAGGGCAGAGAGGACATTTCTTCCTTGTTGCCATTATGAAATGGGCTTGCAGAATTGGCAACATAGTTTCTGACAAGACCTTCAGAACCAGACCCCATACTCTCTAACTGAAAAGGGTCAACTTCTTATATTAGTTAAGTATGTGGTGGGAAATGTCAAGGTTTACTCTTCTCCTTCACATATTTAGGAAAGGCATAAATGCAGTCAAAGCTTAGATTTTGCCCTGGAGTTCCATCCCCAGCACCAAGATAGGGGTGGTGGGCAAGAGGAAGGAAATTTACACTTTGTAAAAATTTGCTTGGCTGACCCTTGGGAAGAAGATGGGCCTCTTGAGGACTCACAACAAACAAGTATTTCCTCTGTTCAGGGTCAGCAAGTATAAAGTGCAAGGAGGCAGTTTTTAACTCAGGGGCAGGCTAGTGAGAAGGGAGGGATGCAGAGTATCAAGTCCACAAATGTGTGCTTCAGTCCTGACTACCTCCAAGATTGTCACAGCATGGCAATTGTTTTGAGCCCAAATTAGCGTCCTCTGTAAAGCAGGATCACACTAGCTGCCTCTCCTTTGATAACCAAAACATAATAAGGATAAAAAAGCATTGTTAAAACTATAAGACACTAGAGACCAATGGTAGGCTACTATACACAACACAAAATACCTTTTGATAATTGTGAAGTTTTCCAGCAGATGAGCAAATGTGTTCTTTAGGATCAGACAGATCAGATCACGCCCCCATCTGCTGGGTAACCAAGGCAAGTCCCCTAGCCTCTGTGAGCCTTAGTTTCCTCACTGCAAAATGAGGTTAATGCTACCTGCTTAATAAGATGGCTGTGGGAATTAGGAGTTCGGTGAAATAATCTATGTAAAGTGCTGGTTATGTAAAAAAAATCACAAGCATGAATTCCCCTTTGGTGTACCTTGAATCAAGCATGCTGTCAACCAAAGGGCACTTCATTGATTTATTCATTCATCACACACAGCAGATAAAATAAGGCCTATTCTTTAAAAATATATATTTATAAAGGGTGTAGAGTGTCAAGACAAGGGACTCTGGAGGTAGACTGGGTTTGAATCACTGTTCTGCCACTTAATAGCTGAGTGACAGGGAATGTGTGCAAACAACTCTGTGCTTCAGTTTCCACATCCACAAGCACTATGCGAAATGTTGCCTAATAATTATTAGACACTGTACTCAACAACGGGAATAAGGAGGTGAACAAGGCAGGTTTTTTTATTCTTTGTTTTGTTACCAGGGATTGAAACTAGGGATACTTAACACCACTGAGACACATCCCCAGCCCTTTTTATTTTGAGACAGGGTCTGGCTAAATTGTTTAGGGATTAGCTAAACAGGGTTTAGCTGAGGCTGGTCTTGAACTTGTGATCCTCCTACCCAGCTTTGAAATACTGAGATGACAGGCCAATGTGCCATTGTACCCGGCTGAACAAGGCAGTTTTAATCCCTGCCCTTATGAAGCTTAAGAGGCTCCAAAACCACTTATCCTGAATGCAGAGAAATTTAGGCCCAAAGGTGACTCCACCAATTTAGGCACACAACTAGTAAGCAAGAAGGCACTAGTAAAGACCAGGATTAGTGACTGTTCCAGATTATAAACCACTATTTCTCCGATACTCTGACCATTGCAAACCAGTTATCACCCAGATTCAAAACTTCTGGAAATTTAAGAGCCCTAGAAGTATCAAAGTGGATTCTGAAAGTCTGTTGGAATTGGCCCAATAATTCCACACATTCCTGACCTTCTTCTACATCCCATCCCATTGTGTGTGTGTGTGTGTGTGTGTGTGTGTGTGTGTGTTTTACTGGGGATTGCATCCAGGGGCCCAGAGGGGCTCTACCAGCTACATCCCCAGACCCCCTCCACTATATTTTGTTTTGTGTTTGGTACCAGGGATTGAAACCAGGGGCGCTTAACCATTGAGCCATATCCCCAGCTCTCTTTTTTTTTCTTTTTAATATTTTATTTAGAGACAGGATCTTGTTGAATTGCTTAGAGCCTCACTGAGTTGCTGAGGCTGGCTTTTTTTTTTTTGGGGGGGGGGGGTGAGGGGGGTGTCGGGGATTGAACTCAGTGGCACTCACCCACTGATTCATATCCCCAGCCCTATTTCATATATATATATATTTTTTTTTTTTTTTAATTTTTTTTTTTTAAATTTTTTTACTTAGAGATAGGGTTTCACTGATTTGCTAGTCTGGCTTTGAACTTTCGATCCTCCTGTCTCAGCCTCCCGTGCCACTGGGATTACAAGTGTGTGCCACAGTGCCCAGCTCTGCGCCCTCTGCCCCTGTTTTTGTTTTTGTTGATTTTTTGAAAGAGAGCTTCTAGCTAAATTGCTGAGGTTTGCCTTGAACTTGCAATCTTCCTGCCTCAGCCTCCTGAGTCCCTGGGATTACAGGTATTCGCTACCATGCTCAACATAAGGATACTTCCTTATGACATTGTGCTTGCTGGCCTACATGTGGATTTCTGTGCAAATTTCAGATTTGCAATTCATGGTAAAGACTACATGAAAATGTCACATCCCCTATGCCACCTGCATTTTCATTTGTGCTTGTGAATCTTAAATGAGAACAAAGCTGGGTGTCTTGGTGGAGCTTGAAGGATATACAACACTGGGGACTCTCTTTAGGAAAAGAATGCATAATTGATTTAAAATGAGGTACAAGACCTTGGAAGGGATGCATGCACCTGAAGGGCCCTGAAATTTAAGCATAATTAGTTTCCTCGTAAACCTCTGATTGTCTAATTTCCTTCCTTCTTCCTTTCCATCTATATAACTTCCATCTACCTTCTAGCATCCACTCTGCACTAGGCAGTGACTTCCTAAATTTATATCTTGCTTTGAAAATTGTGCTTAGGCTGAAGGGTATGACTCGGTGGTAAAGGACTTGCCTCACATGCATGAGACCCTGGAATTATCCCCCAGAACAGCAAAGAGAATGGAACGAATCTAAAAAATCACGCTTTACTCCAATCTGCAGATTTTTATCCAAACTATGACAAACACACAGCTTTTCTTGATACAAAGGACCAAAACAATGTAAGACTAACCTGTGGGTGGTATGTAAATAACTATGTGGGGCTGCTTGTTAGACAGGGTAGATCATACCATAGCCAGAGGCTACCGTTTTCTATGTACCCTGGTAAACACACCGGAGACAGGCTCTACTATGATGCCCACATTCAACAAACAAAATGATCTTCTCAAATTGGGTGTGGGGGGTAGTTTGGGGGGTTAGCCATCTAGACAAGACAATATTATATAGTTATGCATCATTATGTACAATTAAATATTTTATGCACATCATCTGGCTTAATGCAGTCTGATATAAAGGGAGGTGGGTTTTATTAAAAGCCCCATATTACAGATAGGAGACTAAAGCCTATCATGACTTTGCAGTCACAGAGCTATACTAGCTGGTAAAGGGAGGTTTCGAAGAATGACCCTTTGGAATTCAAAAGGGACTGTGATCTTCAGCTGCATTGCCTCTTACAGGCTTCATACCCAAAGATGAAGCTTTAAGTCTGACTCTGAACACTTTTAATTCCTTTTCCACAGCACCCGCATTATCCTCACATTCAGAGGACACAAAGACTGCCCAGGCAGCGGCTGCACAAAGAACCCATACACAAGATAAGTAGAGGCCATTTTGTGGGTAATTTGGGGATGGGAACTTGTTCCTTGGGGGTGGGGGGTATTGGAGCAGGGCAGTTTTCTAAGGCTGATTCTCCAGATGAGTCATCTGGGTTTATGCCATTATTTGCATAGTTTCTCACCTCTCCCCTTCCCGTGGGCAGCAATATCACCCAGCCACAGGGGCATGTGTCCTTCACCACTACGCCCCCTGTAGTCTGCGCAGTCAGGGCCTGGCCCGCAGCTGGCAGAGCCCTGCCAAGGAGGGGAGGAAGCACGCGGCTCCCAGTGGCTGTCAGCTCTCGCAGCTGACTCAACAAGCCACCCCCTCCTCCTCCGCCATCGCCCGCCCGCCCGCCCACAGCCTCATAACTTTCCATTTCCAGCCCTCTCGGGTCGCTGGTTCTTGGAGTGGGTGCCCCCCTCCCGCTGCCTGGGGCGCCTGTCTGCAGCCTGCGCTGCCAGGGCGCCCTGCTCGCTGGCCCGGCGGGCCCTGTCTCAGGACAATTAGAATCTGCTGCCAGGGAGAGTTCGGAATATAGGTCAAGGTGCTCTGGGAAGGGCTCAGGGGAGGATCACCTGACCGGGAGGTGTGTGACTCAGCGGGAAAGGAAGGGGAGGGGAGGGGTGGAGCCGGAATCTCCTGGCTGGAAGGGCCCCCGAGGAGGGTGGGGGGAGGAGGGGAAGGTCAAGTTGCCGCGGTCTGGCTGATAGGGGAGGAGGAAGAAGCTACTGGAGACAGAAGGAAGGATAAAATGACCTCTGGTGACCTATCTAAGGTGGCATCCAAGTGCGCTCCAGAGCCGGGATGTCACCCTCCGTGTAGCTGAAACCACTCCCAGCTCAAACCGTCTCTGCGGCTGTGAACACCTAATTAGCCGCCTCCCTGCCAAAGTGAGAAACCAAATGAACAGACTGCACATCCCTCCTGACTCCAGGACCCCTGCAAGAAACCAAAGCCACTGGTGGATCCTACAAAGGCAGCCATCCCTAATAGACGCACATGCCATTGTTTCCCCGAATTAATTTTGAATATGAAAATTACTAACCCATTTCATTTTACGTGGTCCACACGGCAAGGAGCCTTCTTTCAAGGGTGAGGCAGTTGCGGCTGTAGCTGGACCGGCAGCTGCTCCGTCTGAGCCTCACTTCCTCTGGCTCCAACTGCAGGTTCCTCCTGGCCAAGCAGGGAGTTTCCTCATTCTCTGGGCTCTCTCTCAGCCCAGGCCTTGCTAGCCAGCCACCCTCACCTCCCACCCCCCAGCTGCTCACCACCCTCTGTGGGTAGTGCTTCTGGGACTCCCTAGTTCCATGAGTCAGAGCCAGGCTAGAGACAGACAGCAGGCTTCCTTTATTAAATCAGCCTCCTGCCCTGTACACCACAGAGAGAAGCTATAATTACTCGTTTGGCCTGGCTCTGAGAACTGAGCCAGGGAAGCTTGACTGGGAGGGATGGTTCCTGATTTCTGCATTTATCTAGTGCACTCCAGTTTGGAAATAAGAAGAAAAGTCAGGGGTTGAGGACCTGTTACACGAATATCAGATGTTGTGCATATGTGATGGGGTGCACTGGGTCTACACACCAATGTAGATTGCTAGAAAAAAAATCACTAAATTCAAGCTGCCAGATTTTTTGTTTTGTTTTGTTCTGTTTTGATTGCCTCCTGCTTCATCGCCAGAGTCAATACTTGAGGCAGGCTGCTCATTGTTGGTTTATGAGAGATAAAGGAAAAGGCAACAAAAGCATTGTTTCGGATCTTCCCATCAGGACTGTTGTATCCTTTAGGCAATATAGACACAATCTCTGGCTTCCCTGATTTTCGACCAGCTACAGAAATGTCTAAAGCCTGAAAAAGCTGGATGTGGTGGCCTTTTTCAGCCACTCTAGAGGCTGATGAAGGAGGCTCACAAGTTCAAGGCCAACCTCCTTGGCAATTTAGCGAGGCCCAAAGCAACTTAGCAAGACCCTTTCTCAAAATAAAATATAAAAAAGGGCCAAGGATGTGGCTCAGTACTTAAGCACCCCTGGATTCAATTCTCACTACAAAAAACAAAAGTGAAAAAGTATTTGGCTCCAATTTAGGAATCACTTGTTCATTCTCTCCATTCATTAAATGAGTTACGTTTTTTTTTTTTTTTTTATAGTACTGGGGATAGAACCCAGGGTCTCCCATATGCTAGGAGCCACATCCCCGGGTCTTTTTATTTAATTTTAAAACAGGATCTTGCAAAGTTGCCCTGGCTGACCCTGAACTTGAAATCCTCTTGAGTAGTTGGTATTAAAGGCCCAGGAATGAGTTTCATTTAACTAGAACAAGATCATAAAACATCCTTTAGGTAGGCACAATGGCATATACCTGTAATCCCAGTACTTGGGAAGCTGAGACAGGAGAGTCACAAATTCAAGGTCAGCCTCAACAACTTTGCAAGACCTTGTCTCAAAATAAAGAGGACTGGGGGGAAAAATAATTAATTAATTTAAAAGAACTGTAGATACAGCTCAGTGGTAAAACTCTCTCCCAGGTTCTATCCAAAAAAAAAAAAAAAAAAAAATCCTTTAAGCTTTGTTTGTAACCAAAAGGTGAGTCTATTTTAAACATGTCTGAAAGGAGATAAAAAAATAAAAATGTCTGACTGGGGATGTAGCTCAGTAGTAGAAGAAGAGGAGGCCCTGGGTGCAATTCCCAGACCACACACAAAAAAGGAAAAGTTTCATGGCATTTGACCCTATTACAGGGCACCTATTACATGCTAGTTAAGATGCCACAGTTCAGATCCTGGCTCCATTATTTACCACTTTTGTGATTCTGGGAAATATACTTACCTTCAGTTCCCTAGCTGCAAAATGGATGTAATATGGCACCTACCTTATAGGTTTTCCAGAATGATTAAATAAGATAATAAAAGTAAAGGTGTTATTTAACATTGCACCTGGCACTTAGTAAGCCCTCAATAAATGTTATCTATAATTACTATAGAATTGTTGGTTTTGATGATGATAATGATGAGCTACCAGGCACTGTGTTAGGTACTAGGGAACCAGAGTTGAATAAGAAAGTGACATGGTTGCAGCTGGAAGAGACTTTGAAACAAATGTGCTTCCTTAAATCCTCATGGTCCCCTAACAGGGTATTCCCATTGAATCACTGACCATTGTAAACCATATCTGGACAGTCAATAAATACAGAGACACAATGAAATACCATTTAATACCCTTCCAGTTGGGAAAAATTAAGAAGTCTGATAATAGCAAGTGTTGGAGAGGATACGAATCAATAGGATCTTTATAGGTTCGTTGTTGTTGAGGTGGCAAATTGTTAAATTCACATTGTTTTCCTTCCAGGAGATGTATACAAGAATATTCAGCTCAGCATATCCAAAGAAGTGGAAAGCTGATAACAACCCAAAAATCCATTGACAGAAGAAATATATGTCAAAGACAATAGAGAGGACTATAATATTGAAGTGAAAGCAAATGGACCAAAACTATATGCTACAGTATGGATGAATTTTATTTTGGGGGGTTACCGGGGATTGAACTCAGGGGCACTTGGCCATTGAACCACATCCCCATTTTATTTAGAGACAGGGTCTCACTGAGTTGCTTAGCACCTTGCTTTTGCTGAAGCTGGCTTTGAACTCGCGATCCTCCTGCCTCAGCCTCCTGAGTTGCTGGGATTATAGGCATGCTCCACTGCGCCCGACTAGTATGGATGAATTTTAGCAACATAATATTATGAGAAAAAAGTACACTCCAGAAGGTGAAACAAAGCAAAGAAAAATAGTAAATCTAAACAACATATATTTTAGAAAAACGTAATGAAATAAAAGCAAAGGAATGGTCAACTCAAGATTCAGGATGAGATAGGGTAGGCAAAGGGATGGAAAAGGAGGAACACAGGAAAAAATCTGCAGTACATTCACCCCATATTCTAAGCACACAAATAAACCTATAGATAAATAACAAATAACCAGATGTAAGTTGTTGTAGGTCCAACTGAAGATGAAAGAATGTCATGAGTCAAAAATTACGAATGACCCTGTGCCCTTGGATTCAATTAAAAAAAAAAAAAAGACTATTCTCAGGACCAGTAGGAAATCCAGGAAGCATGTTGTGAGAGGGTGGTAGAGTGCACCTAAAAAGGGCCAGAGTGTGTTTCCATGAGGATTAGGCAAGGTTGATCCTAGAGGTGGGATCAATCTTGCATCAGTCATATGCTGCTGTGCAGGTTCAGAATTGTCACTTGATTGTCACCTAGAGAGCTGGGTGTGATAGCACATACCTGTAATCTCAACTCCTTGGGAGGCTAAGCCAGGAGGATCACTAGAGCACACAAGTTCTAGACCAGCCTGGGCAACATAGTGAGACCCCATTTCCACAACAAGAATAACAATAAAAAAAGAATTGTCACCTGAGGTCTGGGGGTAAAGACAGTTGTCATTGCCATGGGGTCAGGAAACGCTCTTTCCCTCCCCCAGCCAGTCAGGTTGTTCAGGACACTGGTATCTCTGTCTGATGCCTGGCCCTGAGTGACCTCTCCCACATGGTCTTTGCCAGGTCTTTGCCTGCCACTTCCCCAGGGACAGACTTCCAGTTCCTGTATGTTGTGTTCTCAGACAGGACCAGCCCTGCCCCACCCAGCTGCCCAGGCGTGGGTAGTGAACCTCCCTGCAGATGGAGACACCCAGGACCATGCAGTTCAGTCACTGAGCCTACGGTCCTATCTGTCTTCTCTCCCGCTGAGTTGGGGCACAAAGGGAAGTGTTCTCAGACAGCTGAGCTGCCTGCTGTCATCACACTGCCCATGAGCCACGGGCAAGAGCAAGCACTTTTTCCTAAAGATGAAGTCCCCTCCAAGCCCCCCAAATTGACACCAGGTACAGGAATATATTGTTGGACTCAGATAATTGACTGTGTGGACCCAGTGACGTGGACTCTCAGGCATACCAGAGAGTCCCTGCCTTCTCTGCTAGGTCAGGGTTCCCAAGCTCTGAGAGCTGCTTACATACTCCCACCCAGTCGCCCTCCCCAAATCATCAGTGCCTGTCACAAAAGAGAACCAGAATTAAAGTCTCAAAAACCTAGATCCCGTCATACCTGGTTCATTCTTTTCGTTTCTTTTCTTTTGGGTGGGGGGTGTTGGGCACTGGGAACTGATCCCAGGAGCATGCTACCATTGAGTTACATTCCCAGTCCTTTGTATTTTTTATTTTGAAACCGGATCTTGCTAAGTTGCTTAGGGCTTTGTTCACCTGCCATCCTCCTGTCTCAACCTCTCCAGTTGCTAGGATTACAGGTGTGTACCTCTGTGCCCAGCAAAAACTGGTCGGTTTCTAGCTGTCTCCATTAGCTTAATTACTGAAACCTCATCTTTCTTTCTATATAATGGGAACAATCATACTGCCTTTACCTGACTAAAAGGCATTAATGAGACCACGTGATACAATGAGGAACAAAAAGAATGTTGTAGGCTGAGTGTGCTCCTATAATCCCAGTGACTCTGGAGGCCGAGGCAGGAGGTTCCAGTGTTCAAATCCAGTCTCAGCAACTTAGTGAGACCCTAAGCAACTTAGTGAGACTCTGTTTCAAAATAAAAAATAAAAAGGGCTGAGGATATGGCTCAGTGGTAAAGTCCCCATGGGTTAAATCCCCAATATCTAAAATAAATAAAATAGATAGATAAATAAATAAATAAGGGATGGGGGTGTGGCTCAGTGGTAGAGTACCCCTTAGATCAATCCCCAACGCTGGAAAAGGAAAAAGAAAGGTGCACTGCATTTCTACTAGACTATAAGTCTTTTGAAGCCCTTGTCTGACTTCTTCATTGCTTTATTCCCAGGACAAAGGATAGTGCCGGGCACATAGTGGGTGCTTGATAAATAGTTCTTAAATGAGTAAACTGGATTATTACAAATTAGATTAAGTGTAATGATAATCATCATCATAATTATTTTTTTAATTTTTTTTTAGTTGTAGATGAACACAATACCTTTATTTTATTTATTTTTATGTGGTGCTGAGGATGGAATCCAGTGCCTCACACATGCTAGGCAAGCACTTTACCACTCAGCCACAACTCCAGCCCCCCATCATCATAATTATTAATATTAATTGCATTTTGATAATGTGCCAAGAATTGTGCTTTGAGGGCTTTACATCTTTAAACTTCAGAACAACCCAATGATGGAGGTACTACAGTTATTCCCATCCTGCAAATGATTTAATGTGAGTCAGAGAAATTAATGATTTTTCCCAAAGCCACACAGATAACAACATAGGTTATTACCAAGGGGAATGAATTAGTGTCTTCAGAAAGACTCAACACCTGAAAGTGAACACAAGTCGTCCTGGTGCCTAAGAGGTGACCACAAGAGTCACCAGATTTTGTTACCTTACTCACTCATCATGACCCCAATATTAAAGCAAAGATGCCTCTGGAAAAGAGTCAACCTAAATTTCTAAGCTGGGAGTAACCTAGTTTACCTGTTCGGATGTTAGAGCTCCCCCCATAACCCCTGGGACTGGGGTTTGAACCCAGAGGCACTTTACAACATCCAGCCCTTCCTTTGAGACAATGTGTCACAAAGTTTCCCAGACTGGACTTGAACTTGACATCCTGCTGAGCCACATCCCCAGTCCTTTTTAAATTTTTTTTAATTTGAAGACAGAGTCTCCCTACCTTGCTTAGGGCTTCACCAAATTGCTGAGGCTGGCCTTGAATTTGCAATCCTCCTGCCTCAGCCTCTAGAACCTCTGGGATTATATGCCTGCATCATCACACCCAGCAATGTAGGGCTCTGTTACAGGAATGGGACTCATGGGGGTGCATGAATGGGACTTTGGGGCTTACACATGCTGACATAGGGGTTGAGAGGAAGGGAGCTAAGAAGGCCTCCAAGATGAACCTTCACTGTTTTGCCAAGAACTGGCCTAGGACCTCAGGAAGACAAATGGGTGTTTAATTTCCCAAATCACCTTCTAGGGTGGTTGTCCCTGAGCAGCCCAAGGATCCTGGAAGGTAAAAGCTATATGACAAGGGGTTAGTAACATTGAGGAGTTCTCAAAGGGCGTTTTCATGTATGTGTGAATTTTCTATAACAATGCATTCCCCACAGCACCAAAACAATAGCAACAAAAAGAAGGCATCCATTTATTACTTGTGTGGTTAAAAATATATTTAAATAAATGAAAAACGAAATGAAGTGGGAGTGGAGGAAGGTTGAGAAAAGGTCATGGATCGGACTCTCTCCAAAGCAACACAGCTTCCAAGACTCCAGCCTGCGCCAGCCAGGCTGCAGCTCTCCAGGGCTTGGCTGATTTACTGGAGATGAACAGCAGCCCCCAGCCTTCCCAGGGCATGACAGCCAATGAGCCTGATCCACAGCTGGGGGGAAATATTTGCCTTTGCAGTTGGCAGCATCTCCCTGCCTCCAAGCCTTCCTCATGAGAGAATCATTATGCAGTTTGGTCACATGCCCTATGCATTTTAATGAATGAGTCAGGGGACAGACTCAATTTGAAAGAGGAATTGCAGCTCTCGGCTGGGTGAAGGGCTCTCAAGGGATGCTCTAGCAGCTAGGATATTATAAGGAAAGGAAAGAAGGAAGCTCTTTCCATTGAGGAAAAAGAAAGGAAGGCCTGAAACAGGAAGGTCAGAAGGAAGGAAGGGAAACAGGGAGGGAGGGAGGGAGGGAGACAGAGGGGGCAGAAATAACTGCCCATTGGGCTGGGGATGTGGCTCAAGCTGTAGCATGCTCACCTGGCATGCGTGCAGCCAGGGTTCGATCCTCAGCACCACATACAAACAAAGATGTTGTGCCCGCCAATAACTAAAAAATAAATATTAAAAAAATCTCTCTCAAAAAAAAAAAAAAGAAAGAAATAACTGCCCAGGGTTCAGAAACAGCCTTGGAACAGATGCTGCCTGCCAGGCACTCTCCTGCTCCTTTTCCCAAACATTTAGCACTTGGGAGGTGCCAGCACCACACTAGTATAGGCCAGGGAGGTCTTAGACAAATGAGAAAGAGTCCTTCCTGGCCCAAAAGGAGTCTGCTTCGTGGAACCAAATCAATCTGGTCCTGTCGGAACAACTATGATATAGGTCAATTTGGGAGGGGATGGGAAAAAGGAGATGGTGTCCACTCTCACTTTGTGAGCACACCCTGGGGAAGGCAGGTGATCCCCAGCTGATGGCCATGGGCTTCTATTTCCCCAGCACTTCCCACTGGCCAGATGGAGGGGTGAGAGGGCCTGTTTATTATCTCTCTGAATCCTCACCATTGTCCCAGGAGGCCGATCCTGTTACTGACACATTTTTTACAGATGAGGAAACTGAAGTGGAGGGAGCAGCTTGCCCAAGGTCACCCAGGGATTTGAACTCGGGTCTGTCTGACACCAGAGGCCTTGGCAGCCCAGTCCTCTGCTGTCAGCCAATCACTGGATGCAGAGTGCTAGGGGAAGGCCTTTCCCTTCCCAGGCTATCTTCCAAGAACACTCTGAACCCCCAGGAGGAAGAGGTTGGTGTGAATCCAGATGTAGTCAGCGCCAACCGGCCTGGGAGCGGATCTGAAACCTACAGTGAGGCCCTGAGCGAGACCCAGAGCCCCAGGGCAGCAGGGGGGGAAGGAAGGAAGCACAGCCACCCCGCGGTCAGTTGGGGCGGTCTGCCTGTTCCCAGCCTCCACACCACAAAACAGAGGGCAACAGATGCTCAGCAAATGGGTGTGTGGGAGTGAGACTTACCCTACATGGCAGGCGGGCGGGCAGTGTCACCGAATTACTCAACAAAGCCATCTAGGCTTTGAACTTTGAGCCAGGCTCTGCTGGAACAGGGCCTGGGGGTTGGGGTGGGGTGGCACCCACCATGGTGAAAAGGATGTCTGCCACCCCCCCCCCCGCACCCCCCAAGTGGGAGAACACAGCCTGGGAAGCAGCCAAGAAACTGGAAGGCCACCGCACACCCACGTTCTCATGAATTTTTACAGCTGGAGAGAAAGAGCCATACACAAGCACAGCAGGGCTCTGAGGCCCTGGGCGTCATGCAGGGGAGAAAAGCAAGGCCACCTGTCATGAACCTGGACAGTACACAAAAACAGCCAGTCCTTCCTGAGCCCGATGCCTGCCAGGGCCAGCCAGCGTGCCCATGATCCAGTCCTCCCTACCTCCTTGTGGGGAGGTACTGTTATTGTCCCCATTTTAATGAAGAAGGGACTGATGGGCAGAGAGATTAATAATTTGTTATGGTCGCTTTTTTTTTTTTTTTCTGCTTCTGGTTTCCATAAGCAGGGATTTTCCCTAAACGTGGTTTTTGGTTTTTTTTAACTCCATGGAAAGACCCGTCTGGTTAGAGAGCTGGGGAAGGCTCTCTGGAATGATCTTTTCGGCTCCATCCTTCTCCCAGGCTCAATTGGGAAACGAATTTTGTTCTCACAATATGCTACATCCTCCGTGCTGGCTTTGGTGGGAATTGAGGTGGTACTTGGGCTCTCTGCCACTGCTTTGTCTTCTTCCTCAATGTGTTCCCAACCTAGATATGGAAGAGGGCTATTGTTTTTTGGAAAAGACTCCTTAGAGATTGTGAGCTCTGGGAAAACCACCTCGACCTGACCAGGGATTCTGCGCCCCTCTACATTCCGGCGAAGGAGGTTCTTGGCTCCAGGACAGAGTGGCCTTGGGAGAAGACAGCCCTACCTCGCCCCCCCACCTTTTTTTTTTTGTTATGTTTTCATTGGCATTTTTTTCTGGGACAAGGAAAACCAAGTCTTGGACCCAGCTGCTTGGTGTAAAGGGACTCAGTCATGAGAGAGTGTTCCTGAGGTGACAGTGTCCTGCCTATGTACCAGTTCTTTCCCTTGCCACCTGCCAGGGCATCAACAATGGGTCCTTGACATGCCCAACTGTGACGAGTCCAGACTGTTTACTCAGGAACAAGCCCTGGCGGCTGAACCAAACCCCAAGACAGGCCTTGATCAACCCTTACCCTGTATATCCCTGACTCCAGTCCCAGCAGACCTGCCAGGGAATTCTGAACCAGTGAGTTAGAGCTCTGTGGGACTGTGTACAAAGTAGTCTACCCCACTTTGTGACAGCTCTGTGCTTTGATTTCCTCATCTGTAAAGTGGAAAGATAATACTTGTGTCGGGTGTCTGTAATCCCAGTGGTTTAGGAGGCTGAGACAGGAGTATGGAGAGTTCAAAGCCAGCCTCAGCAACTGCGAGGCAATAAGAAACTCACCGAGTCCCTGTCTCTAAATAAAATACAAAATAGGGCTGGGGATGTGGCTCAGTGGTTGAGTGCCCCTGAGTTCAATCCCTAGTAATAATAATAATAATAATAATAATAATAATAATAACAATAATACTTGTACTCCTGTCTGTCTCTTTGGGCTGTTATGAAACTCAGTGAGATCAAATTCATAGAATTTACCTGAAATGGAATAAAAAGTCCTCCCTGAGGGTTGGGGTGGTGGTAACTCAGTGGTACAGTGCTTGCCTAGCATGTGGGAGGCACTGGTTTCGATTCTTGATCACCACATATAACTAAGTAAAATAAAGGTCTATTGATAACTAAAAAAATATTTTTTTAAAAAAGGGGTCCTTCATGAGATAGGTGAGGAGAATTACCATTTTGCCATTTACCATTCAATAGCATGCTTGAAAGACTTACCCATCATTGATGGCAAGCCTCTTCAATTTGGCACAAGTGTGTGCCTATTTACCTTCATTCCTGTCAGTGGACTGAACTCAGGGGCGCCCTACCACTGGGCTACAACCCCAGCTCCTTGTTTATTTTTCATTTTGCAACAGGGTCTGACTAAGTTGCCCTGGGTGCCCTTGCACTTGGGATCCTCCTGCCTTAGCCTCCCACTCACCTTTAATCTGATAAAGGTCTTACTTCACTTTCTGCTGGTACAACAGAAGACCACAGGCTGGGTAATTTACAAACAAAATAGAGTTTATTTGGCTCTTGATTCTAGTGGCTGGGAAGTCCAACGTGGCACCAGCATCTGTCTCCACGCTGTGTCATAACATTGCTGAGGTCAGGTGAGCACAAGTGAGACAGGAAGGAAAAGGAACCCAACTCATCATTTTATGAGGAGCCTGGCTCCTTCAATAACTAATCCACTCCCTTGATCATGAATCACAAATCCACTCAGGAGGCAGAGCCCTCATGACCTAACCACTTCTTAAAGATCCTACCTCTCGATACTGTTAAAATGGCAATTAAATTTCTACATGTAAGAGCTAGGGATATAGTGGTAGAGAACTTGCCTAGCATGTATAAGGCCCTGGGTTTGATCCCTGGCACCATTTAAAAAAAAAAAAATTCCCCAGCATAAGTTTTGAAGTGGACATTTAAACCATAGCATTAATCATCATGCCTAACCCACCCCCTGAAATTCCCTCAAATGAACCACCCCTTGCCTTACCCTCTCAGTCCACAAATATACAGTGATACCAATCAAAGCAAATTAAGTTTATCTCATTTTCCTTGGCCTCAAGGATTATTTCAAAGAAAAGAATCTCTCCTCATCTGAACCCTGAAAAGATAAAGGATCTAGGACTAATGCTGCCATCCTGTTACCACATTAACCTAAGACTAAAAGTTAAAAGACAAAAGGTAGAGTAAGAAGTCAAGAGAATGGACAACCTGATTTTAATATAAACACTGAATCCATCCATGGAGGATTTTTATTGTTGTTTTTGTATTTTTCGGTGCTGGTGGTTGAACCCAGGACTCTGACTCTGGGCCATATTGACAGCCACATGGAATTTTCATTTTAAGGTGAGCCCCACATTCCTTTATTGTTCAAAGACAACTTGGGCTAGATTTTCTGTCACTTGCTACAAAAAGAATCCTAATGGATACTCGGGAGGAACAGCAGGAGGATCACAAGCCTGGGCAATTTATCAAGACCTGTTTCAAAATTTAAAAAATAAAGTAAAAAGGGCTGGGGATATAGCTCAGATATAAAATGCTTGCCTAGCATGCACGAGGCCCTAGGTTCAATCCCCAGTAACACACACACACACACACACACACACACACACACACATATACACACGAATCCTAATGGATACAGCATCATCTATCATCTTATATTGTCCTTCCAACAATTGGGAGGTAGGTACTGCAATCTCTACTTTACAAATCAGGAAGAGAAATTGAGGCACAGCGAAGCTATGTGGTATCGTAGTGAAGATAGGATTAGATTCTGGTCTCCTGCACTCTAAAGCCTGAATGCTGTCCACAGCACAAGGATTTGGGAACAGACCTGAGTCTTATAGCTCAGTCACATTCTTCAGCCTTCAGTAGAGCATCCATTGGGAGAGCTGGCAGCTGAGGGATGACACAATCCCCTAGTGTTTTCTGCCCCATGTGCCCTTTCCCTAGAAGAAAAGCACCAATAGGAGGACCTCAGTCAGTCCCTGTAGGGCTTACACTTGATGTCAAGGGCTTGGCAGGCTCTAAGTGGCCTAACACCTCCAGCTCCTTCCAGGGATTGAAGCTTCAGTGTTATTTCTCAGATCATCACTTGTTTCTCAGAAGATATCAGAACCTGATAAAATGCAGGTACATCTCAGGCCTCAAAGGACTTAAAACCTGTGCTATTATCAGTCATGACAATTTTCTAGGAAAAATAGGTTTATGAGGGCACCAGGTACATGTGTGGGGATAGGAGATGGGGCACCCTGGAAGGAGAAAGGTTACAGAAAGGTACATCTGAGTTTCAATTGTTTGAGGGTACAAGTCAGTCATATTTGAAAATCTCTGCAGTAATACATATATATATATTTTGGTGGTGGCACTGGGGATTAGAACCTAGGACCTTGTGCATTCGAGGCAAGCACCCTACCAACTGAGCTATATCCCCCAGCTCTCTGCAGTAATTTTTAAATTACTATGAAATTACTATGTGTGTGTGTATATGTGTGTATGGTACTGAGATTGAACCCAGGGGTACTTCATCACTGAGCTATATCCCCAGTCCTTTTATTTTTTATTTTGAGAAAGGGTCTTGCTAAATTGCTTAGGGTCTCACTTCATAGAACTCTATAGATATCTTTCTTTCTTTCTTTTTTTGGTACCAGGGATTGAGCCCAGGGACACCACTTTATCACTGAGTCACATCCCCAGCCTATATTATATATATAGTCTCCACACAAATCTTGTATGCACTGCACAAGAGATTCTTTCCCCATTTAAAGGGAACAAAACTGAGGCTTAGAGAGGCTAAGACATTTATTCAACATGGAGTTGAGGGCTGAACCTGGGGCTTCCGACTCTTGGATTCCGAGGTGAGCCTAGGGTAGGCAGCAACAGAGGCAAGATTGACAGCCTCCGTTGGGCAAGGCCTGATGAGGGCAGGGATGGTTACGCAGTGAGCCAGACCTATCCACTTCCAAGTCCGGCCCCGAGGCAGCTCAGCCTGTGTATAACTGGTGTGGCACAGACCCCAGCAGGGCCCCAGGGAGTCATTGAGCCACAGTGGAAAGCTCCCAGCCACCGATTTCACGTGCTTCTTGGTACTTAAGAAAACACTGTGTCTAGCCCTGCAGGCTCTGGATCCCTTCATGGGCATCTTGAGAACCATTCCCTGAACATCTGGGTCTGATAAAAGGAGACCCACGTGGGGTTCCCTGCCCCCTTTCCCATAACTATTTCCGCATGTACCCTTGAAGCCCTGTGCGGGTGGCTGTTCTTTTCTTTCCTCCCAAACATATGGATTCCCAGCTCCTATTTCAAACTCAAATGCTCCTCTGCTATAAACTCCCCCAAAGCTCTCAATTTCCTTTTTCCATTGCTCATTCTTTCCTAAAGTGCATGAAAAAGCCTCTCTTAGCTCTGTTCCAATTTCCTTGTTTATGAAAGAAGGGCAAAGAGAACAGCGATTTCAATTATCAAGGTGAGGTGCAGCCTGATTCCTTCTGTAAGAGAACACACCTCAATAACCTGGGAGATCAAAGCTTACTGGGTACAAGGAACAAATCACAGAGAAGCCATGACTCCTCCAAAATATTCATTCTGCAGGAGGCCTGATACAATGCCATCTGCTCCCTTTATCTGGCTGAAACTTCCTCTTTGAAAATCACTAATGGAATAGAAAAAAAAAAAGAGGAGGCATGGGCACGATTCCCAGAAGGTTACTGCTGAACTGGGAGTGTGTTGTCTGGGGAGTGAGGAACAGGTCCTCACCTGCTCCTTAGCCTCTGGCCTTGTATATCTTAATGTAATGGCAACTTATCTATCCCCTAGAAGAGGAGAGAGCCAGCCCTCTGGCAGTGTAATACTAGGTAAATCAGCAGCCAGGGGATGTGGAGAAGGAAAGGATGTTTAATGCATCACTGGCCTAGGGCACAGAAGGTCCTCCCCCAGAGAGAGATCAGGAATCCTCAGGTTCTTTTTAGGGGGGAAGCAAGCAATATAAATGTCCTAGGGGGTAAAAAATGATGAAAGCCGGCCACTGGTACAGTGGGGACTAGGGAAAGCAAAGTGTTCTCTGCAAAGGGCAGCAGCTGACTGAGGGTTGTTATGGAAGAATGTGAGCATTGTGCAGCCAGATCTTCCATTTTTCCAAAGGAAGTAGAGATCTGGATTTTACATGAAGTCCCCCAATTGGGGAACTGATTTAAATGAAAAATATTCCAAGCCTGGAGGGTGGTGCACACCTGTGATCCCAGCTAGCTTGGGCAATTTAGTAAGACCCTATCTCAAAATAAAGAATTAAAAATGGGGAGGCTGGGGATGTGCCTCAGTGGGAGAGTGCTTCTTAGCATGCACAAGGCCCTGAGTTGGATCCCTAGCTCCACCAAAAAAGGGGAAAAAAAAATTAAAACAGGCTGGAGATGAACTTCCATGGTAGATCACTTGCCTAGCACGTGGAAGCCCCTGGATTCAATCCTCAGTACCATAAAACAACAACACAAAACAGAAGTGGATATTCTGAGCCAAACCAAATCTGTGCAGCAATCTGAGTTCACCTGAGGACCCCAGCTTTGCAAGCTTGACCTAGGAAGTGGGTCCTATATGGCTGCAGGGTGGTAGAAAATACAGAAGAAGAGGCCCCAAAGAGGTCAGAAGAAGCCACACCACAAAAGGTCTTGATCAGCATGCTAAAGAGGCAGAGCTGCTTGCAGTTCCAGGACATGAGACTCTTTCAGGCTTCTGTGATTTTATCACCAGGCATCTGCTGCCATTTGGGTCTTTACCAACAATCCTCCCACCCTCTTCAGAATTCTCTTCTCTTCCAAGGCTAGTTCAGAACTTCAGAACGCATCCTTCCTTTGGTTAGAGGTGCAACTTGTCACTTTAGCTGCTGATCAGCTGACCACGTTTGAGTCAACATTAAAAACAACAACAACAAAAGACCCTTAACATTCAGGAATCAAGTGACATCTTTCTTTCTTTCACACTGAAAGTCATGGCCAGTAACACTGCATATTTAAGGAGCTATTCTTTTCTGGAAAAAAAAAAATTACTGCCTTTCAAGGGCAACTACTCTTCCTCATCTCTGTGAGAGAAAAGAGGGAAACTAAGGCACAGAGTTGGAGGCTATTTGCCAGAGACAAATTGGCAGGGCTCCAAAGGGTATGCAGAACCACACACTAAGCTGCTCACACCTCTCTCTCTCTTTTTTTTTCTTTTTTATTGTGTGGTGCTGACAACAAAGGAACTCAGGGCCTCATACATGCTCACTGAGCTACACCTCCAGCCCTCCCCAAAAAAACTACTTTTAAAACTTCAGGGGCCAGGTATCTTCCTGAATTGAACATAAAAAGATAAGTAGAATTTCCTTACAATGAAATAAAAATCTAAAACGTACAGAGAGATGAGGAAAAATCCTCATTTCTTTCCCTGACATTACCTTTTTGCTGCCAGGTAGATTCTTTTTAAACATGCAACTCCCTACATAGAAGCAATGAGAGAGATGAGTGGGAGAAGATGACAAGAGGAGATATGTGTGTTGTCTTGTCTTTTCTTTTTTGGTACTGGGGACCGAACCCAGTGCATTTTTAACACTGAGCTACATTCCCACCAGTCTTTTTTTTTTTTTGGTGCTGGGGATTGAGCCCAGGGCCTTGTGCATGCAAGGCAAGCACACTACCAACTGAGCTATAGCCCCAGCCGCCTCCCCCAGTCCTTTTTTATTTTGAAACAGGGTCTTGCTTAGTTGCTGAGGCTGCCCTTGAACTTCTGATCCTCCTGCCTCAGCCCCCTGAGTTACTGGGATTATAGGTGTGCATCACCACATCTGGCTTCCGAGTAAGAGAGAGTGGGTTGCACAAGTGAACACCCTCATCAGGGTGTGCACAGGAATGTTTGTGTGTGTGAGTGTGTGTATGTGAGTGTGCATGCATGCACATGTGTATATTTGCACACTTAATTTGTATGCAAGCCACTTTGGTGGAAGAAGTGTTGTTTCTCATATTTCAGTAAATATGATAATCCCCTAAGAGGACTTTCACGACTTCAATCTTCCCTCCCATCTCCTAAATGCAATGCTGCTATTCACTTAATCAATATATAATTATGGAGCACCTTCTCCATGGCACTGTGACATGCCCTGATGTTGCACTCAAGAACAACAGAGAGAGTGCTACTGGGGGTGTAGCTAGGTGGAAGAACACTTGTTTAGCATGTGCTAGGCCCTATGTTTGATCCCCAGCACTGGGGAAAAAAAAAAAAAAAAGAGAGAGCAAGAGAGAAAGCACAGCCCTTGTCCTCGGAGGCCAGTCTAAAAGGGAAGCAGACAAGGGGTGGGAAGCTAGTCTTCAGTGGGGTAAGCACCCTAAGAGAGGAAGTAGAGAGGGCATGGTGGAGGGGGGGTGCTTACCCTGAAAGGCAGAAGGGAGGAGCTGAGGAATGTATCCTCCAAGAAATGTCTCAGCTGACATCTGAAGGGTGAGATGGAAGTCAAGCAAAAATGAAGAACCTTGCAGGCAAAGAAAACACAGTGGGCATTTTAAATATTCCCTACGCATGTGAAGCTAAGGGAAGCTCCATCCTGGGGTTTCAGGGGAGTTCTGGAGTCAAGTGTGGGCTGTGACCATAAGCCAAGGTTGAGAACCTTAAACATCATTGTTTTCACCAGGGCAGTGGCACTCACCTATAATCCCAGTGGCTAGGGAGGCTGAGGCAGGAGGATAATGAGTTTGAGGCCAGCCTTGGCAACAGAACAAAGCTCTCAGCAACTTAGACCCTGTCTCAGAGTAAAAAATAAAAAGGGTTGGGGATGTAGTTCAGTGGTAGAGCACCCCTGGGTTTAACCTCTAGTGATGCAAAATAAATACATAAATAAAAGCATTGAAAATGTTCTCCTGTCCTTAGAGTGCCTATAGAACACAGGATAGAGAACTAAATATTTAAGGGACACTTTGGAATAGTCCCTTTTCCTGTTAAGGAATACAAAACATAAAGGGTAAAGCATAGAGTCTGAGACAAATTGATTCATAAATTTCAATTTACTCAGGACAAAGAACACTCATACGTTGTGTCTACTCTCTCTCCATTCTGTCTTCTCTCTCTCTACTCCCACCCCCTGTCACACACACAGAGCAGGAGTTAGATTTTATAGAGAAGGAAGCTGAGGCTCAAAGAGGAAAAGAACCCTTTTGAAAGAATGTTATCTGTTCATCCCTTTGTTCACTGACTCCAGAAACCACCACCAAGCCCCTGCTGTGGACAGGCTTGTGCCAGATTCTCTGGGGCAGGGTGGTATATAAGACAGACTTCCTGTAACAGCGGTCCACCTTACCTGCTTATTTTTATTTTATTTTTTATTGATTTATTTTTTGGAGCAGTTACTAGGGATTGGACTCACAGGGCACTCAACCACTGAGCCACACCCCCAGGCCTATTTTGTATTTTATTTAGAGACAGGGTCTCACTAAGTTGCTTAGCACCTCGCTAGTGCTGAGGCTGGCTTTGAACTTGGGATCCTCTTGTCTCAGCCTCCCCAGCTTCTGGGATTACAGGCATGCGCCACCGCACCCAGATCACCTGTTTATTTTTAAAGGGACCTGTTTTTCTTTCCCTCTTCTCCCTTTCGCCCTCCCTAACCTGGGAGGCGGGGGAACAAGATTACCTTGAGCACACCCCCACCACAGGAAAGAGAAGTCACCGGAAGATCTAGGAAGTGACTCTCCCCCAAAATTAACAAGTGAATTTCAACTCACCAGCAGGGCGCACCTGGGACCCCCTGTCAGGGCACACCTGGGATGCAGCCTTTGAATAGCTTCTTTAAAAGCCCTCAGTTTTCGCAGATGGGCGGGATCACAGCCTCTGGGACTTCTCCTTTGCTAGCAAAGCAATAAATCTTTTCCCTTTTCCTCAGAACTGTGTCCTTGTTATTAAATTGGCATGAATTGGCAGCGGGGGCAAGGACCGAGCTTTTGGTAACATTCCTACTCAAACCATTGAAATTCTGATTCCAACCCCAGTGCCTTTCCTCGTACACCTAAGTACAGGTTTGGTAAGCTGTCTCCAGTGGCTTGCTTGCCTGCCCCACTCTCTGTGTCAGCACTACCACCCCCAAAACGCGCCATCTACCTAGTTGTTATGCTAATGTACCTGCCAGCAGACAAGGTGCAGAACCAGCTTCTTCCTGTGAGTCCCTCCCATATAGAAATCCAGCACCCACCAAAGCTTGTCCCAACCTGGGTGCCTTTGAGAATGGCTGAGAGGTTTCCCATCGCTGCTCCTCCACGCCCTATTTTAACCTACAGCAAAATCCATTTGAAATTTCACCTCGAGCCAAGACTGCCCTCTAAATGCCATCTTTTGGAAATGGGAATAGGATAAAGGTTGCTTCAAAACCAAAGGGGGTGGGGGTGGGGGTGGGTGGTGGATGGGAAAGGAGAAGGCAGGGAGTGGGAGGGAAAAGGACGCCAGACCCACTTTGCCTGCTCCCCAACTTTGCTGTGAGCCAACTCTGGCCAAGGTCAGAGGAGACTGGCAAAACCCGAGCAGACAGACTTCCCTAGAAGATGCTTGGGAGTGCCTCGTGCATCTCCCCAGAGCCCAGGCAATGTTATTTCCTGGGGCAACTGCAAGTCACAGAGGATGAAAGCTGATGACTGAATGTCTGGGGCAGGGTGGGAGGCCTTGCCAGGAGGTGGGGGTGGAGCGGTAGAGAGGGAAGGAGGGGCGGAGACTTGGCTGGTTCAGCACAGACAAATCTCTTCATTTTTCCAGACTGGAAAAAGCTGTTTGGGCTGTGCACATTTGCAGAGAGTCACGGTATTTACTACGCTTCCTGGCTCAACAGATTTCTTTTTGTCATTCAGTCAAACGCAGCTTGTATTTTTCAGAGCAAGAGATGAACAGACTGTGGGGGACCTTCCTCCACGTTGTGTTCAAAAACACATCACGAGTGACTCAAAAAGCCCAGCCCGCTTGGGCAGCAGGGGTGGGTGGGGTGGCACGTTGCAGAGACAAAGACCTGTGTTTAGACAAATGCTGTCTTCCCCCTTGGAGGTACGCAGTGACATTCTTTTCCCAGCACACATTTTTCTGAGCAACTGTAATAACAAACGGCTAGGCTAGGAACCAGTTCCTGCAGTTGACATGCGCCTCTTGGTTATCCACGTTGATGGAGGTGTGGGTAGGGTATAGGAGAGAGATAATCAAGAAAAGTGGTTAATAATAATAGTAATATATTTTTCAAAAAAATCTCTTCTTGCCAAAAGACGCCTTCTAAGATGTTTCTACCCTTAGGACACCTTTCTTTTTTTTGGGGCGCAGGGTACCGGGGATTGTACTCAGGGGCACTGAGCCACATCCCCAGGCCTTTTTTGTGTTTTATTTTACAGACAGGGTCTCACTGAGTTGCTTAGTGCCTTGCTTTTTGCTGAAGCTAGGTTTGAACTGCTGAGCCTCCAGCCTCAGCCTCTGGAGCTGCTGGGATTACAGGCCTGTGCCACCAAGCCTGGCAGAACACTCTTCTGACAGCAATTGAACACTCCTGATACTAAATGTGTGGGGTTTCCTCCCCCCCTCCCCCGTGCATAATCCATTCTCTAATACCAGCCGGTAAACCTACAATTTAATTCAATTCTGACACTACCTGAAGTTAGCAAGAGATCCCACAGGGGTTAAGAGCTCGGCCCCACAGACTGCCCCCATTTCAGATGCCAATCATATGCCCCAGACTTGTAACCAACAAATGGGCTATACATTCAGGGGATTCCCACAACTCTTCTTTGAGTTTAATAAATAATTTGCCAAACAGGTTCTTGGAACTCAGGGAAACACTTTACTTATGTTTTGCAATTTATTATAAAGGTCACAAATCAGAACAGCCAAATGAAAGAGAGATACTGGACAAGGTATGGGGGTGGGGAGGGTGCAGGAAGCTTCCAAGTCCTCTCTACCCCAACGCTGTCCCAGAACTTTTTTGTGTTCACCACCCAGGATGCTCCCCCAGTTTAATTGTAGAAGAGTTTTTACATACTTTAATCTCTAGCCTTCCCCTTCTCTTTCCAGAGGAAGGCGGGTGTGTGGGGCTCAAAGTTCCGACCCTCTAATCACTAGAAGTTTTCGGTGACCAGCCCCAACAGGAGGCTACCTAGGGACTCCACCCTAACTGAATTAGCATAAACTGAGTGTGGTTGAAAGGGGCTCATTATGAATGACAAAAGACTCTCCTAGCACTGGGAAAGTTTGTAGGGTTTAGGAGCTCTTAAGGCAGATTCAAAAGGGGGGATGGAGACAGAGACCAAATATATTTGTGTATTATATTACCTTGCCTAAGCAGAGTTCAGTACCAGAAGTGATTCCGTCCAGAAGTCAGATCACAAAAGTCTGTGGAAACATTTTACACTAAAAAATGAATTTAATCCAATAACACCAATCGAATGTGGGCAAGGTATATAGTAATAGGGGCAAAGGTGTCTAAGCCGGACACAGATTGTCATGTACTCTGTATTTGCTTCTGTTTATTTATTTGTTTGTTTTTTATTTTATTTTTATTTTCAGTACTGGGGATTGAACTCAGGGCCTGGAGCATGCTAGGTAAGCACTCTATCATCACTGTGCTACAGTCCCTACCTTTTTTATTTTCTATTTATTTATTTTTGATACTAGGGATTGAACCTAGGGGTGTATTACCCCTGAGCTACATCCCTAGTTCTTGTTATTTTTTATTTTCAGACAGGGTCTCACTAAATTGCTTGGGGCCTGGATAAATTGCTGAGGCTGGCCTCTCCGTTTGCAATCCTCCAGCCACAGCCTTGAGTTGCTGGGATTAGAGACATGCTCCCTGGTGCCTGGGCGTGTTTTATTTTGAGAGTGTCACTGCTAAATGGCCCAGGATGGTTTCAAACCTGTAATCCTCCTGCCTTAGCCTCCCAAGTAGCTAGGATTACAGGGTTGTGCCGATGAGCTCTGCTACACTTTACACTTTTAACAGAAAATGATGTGTGAGCCCAATAGCAGTCTATGGTGGAATTTAGGCACCAAGGATGAGACAAATAGAGGAAGGAGGAGAGCTTTCCCAGGCCCCCCTCACGTCATACTCCAAGTCTCCTGTGTGGGTAATACAAGCCAAACAACCACACCAGAAGCACAGTCATCTAATCCTGCTCAAACAACCTCGGAGTCATGCTGCCCCAGAATTTTAGAGTAGAAGCCTCATTTCCAGAAATGACATAATGACATATTCAGGCAACCTCTGACCTTTCCAGACAGGAGAACGGTAAATAAACTTATACCCCCAGCAATACAGGCTAGGATCACCTAGCCCTGTAAGAAAACCTCTAATCTCTCCTCCTCTTCTCTGGGTTGGTAAAGCACAATATCATCCTGCATTAATTTAAAGAGAAAAGGGCCCACCCAGACTTCTCAAACCTGCTTCTGAGTCAGGAGCCATGGGGATTTAGGAGAGAGGAAGCAGGAGGGAAGTAGGTAAGGATCTTTAAGGGACAAGGGGATTGGGGGAGATACAAATGCTATATAGTCCAAATTGACTATGCCAGGGCTGGCTGGCTGGCTTTCTTTTTCTTTTAAAAGATTATTATGGGTATTGGCAACAAAAGAAAAAAATAATGACCAAAGAGTACAAAGTTTCAGTTGGATAGGAGGAATAAGATTTAGTGGCCTATTGCACAGAATGGTGACCACAATAATAATACATTGTACACTTTACAATTGCTTTAAAAAAAGTAGATTTTAAATGCTTTCACCACACACTCACAAGATGATAACTATCTGAGATGACCTATTTGTTAACTGGCCTGATTTAATCAATCCACATTTTAAATGTGTATCAAAACATGACTCTGGCTGGGCAAAGTGGCACCTGTCTATAATCCTGGCTAATGGAGAGGCTGAGGCGAGAGGATCAAAAATTGGAGGTCAGCCTCAGCAATTTAATGAGACTCTGTCTAGAAACAAACAAACAAACAAATGGCTGGGGATGTAGCACAGTGGTAGAGTAAATGCCCCTGTATTCCATCGTAGTAACAGCCAAAAAAAAAAAAAAAAAAAAAAAAAAGATAAATATATGTAATTATTATTTGTGAACTAAAAGTAAGCTTTAAGGGGCTGGAGATGCAGCTCAGTGGTAGAGTGCTTGTCTATCCAAGCACAGTGCTTGTCTATCCAAGCACTTGGATAGACAAGGCCTTGGGTTTGATCCCAGTTTTTAAATTAATAAATAAAATAAATTTCAGTATGGTGGTATAGCTGAGTGGTAGAGCATGTGATGGGCCCTTAGTTTGAGCCTCAGCACCCGACCACCACATGCATACTTCAGACATGTAAAAACAAATAAATGACTTAAAAAGACAAAATGTACATCATGAAAATTAAAGATCATTTATGCATCAAAAAGTAATGTCAAGTTGGGCATGGTGGCATAGGGCCGTAATGCCATTGGCTGGGAGGCTAATGCAGGAAGATCATGAGTTCAAAGCCAGCCTCAGCAACTTAGCAAGGCCCTAAGTAACTCAGAGAGAACATATCTTTAAATAAAATATCAAAAAAGGGCTGGGGATGTGGCTCCATGGTTAAGTGCCCCTGGGTTTAATCCCTGGTACCAAAAAAAAAAAAAAAAAAAAGGTAATATCATGCCAGGTGTGATGGTACATGCTTATAATCCCAGTGATTTAGGAGGCTGAGGCAGGAGGATCTTAAGTTTGAAGCCAGCCTCAGCAATAGTGGAACCCTGTCTCAAAATTAAAAAATAAACTGGGCATGGGCTTGGGTTGTGGCTCAGTGGTAGAGCACTTGCCTAGCATGTGTGAGGCACTGGGCTTAATTCTCAGCACTGCATATAAAATAAAATAATCAATCAATCAATAAGCACGCTGGGCATAGTGGCAGACACCTATAATCGCAGTGGTTTGGGAGGCTGAGGCAGGAGGATCATGAGTTCAAAGCCAAGCCTTAGCAATTTAGGGAGGCCCTAAGTTACTTAGCAAGACCTGGTTTCAAAATAAAAATTAAAAAGGTCTGGGGATGTAGTTCAGTGGTTAAGAATGCACATATCATATCATCCCACATCCATTAGAATGATATCAAAAAACAAAAATAAAAACACAAAAAATAATAATATTAACTTATTATTAGGATATAAAGAAATCTGAAACCACTACACACTGTTGGTGGAATTGTAAAAAGGTACACCTGTATTTGAGTCCTCAGAAAGTTAAAAGCAGAATTACCAGGGTTGGGGATAAAGCTCGGTAATAGTCCAGTTGTCTAGCATGCGGGAGGCCCTGGGTAAGATCCCCAGTACCAAAAAGGAAAGAAAGAAAGAACGAAAAACAGTCACTATATGACTTAACAATTTTACTACTGGGTACATTACATTATATAAATTGAAAAAAGGATAATATTTGCACACTTGTGCTCATAGAGGCATTATTTACAATAGTCAAGAAGCAGAAGCAACCCACGTGTCCATCAAGGAATGAATGGTAAGCAAAGCATAAAATATGCACACAATGGAATATTATCAGGCCTTAGAAGGAAGGAAATTCTACATGGAAGCGCCTTGAGGACACTATGTAAAGTAAAATAAACAAGTCACAAAAAGACAAACACTATGGAATTCCACTTAGATGAGATACCTGAAGTAGTCATATACAGAGACAGTGAAATGGTTGTTACCAGGAACTGGGAGGAAGGGTATGTGGAGAGTTACTGTTTAGAGGGTACAGAGTTTCAATTTAGAGAGTACAGAGTTTCAATTTTACAAGATGAAAAGAAAATGGAAATGGATGGTGGCAATGGTTGCACCACATTATGAACCCACCACCACTGAATTCTACAATTACAAATGGCATGATGGCAAATTTTAAGTTAGGTGTAGTTGGGGGGGGGGGGGGGGCAGAGTACAGGGGGGATTGAACCCAGGGGCACTCAGCCAGGAAGCCTCATCCCCAACCCTATTGTATTTAGAGTCAGAGTCTCACTGAGTAGCTTAGCGCCTTGCCATTGCTGAGGCTGGCTTTGAACAGGATCCTCCTGTCTCAGCCTCCCAAACCACTGGGATTATAGGTGTGAGCCACCACGCCCCACTTACATTAGGTGTATTTTTTTTTTTTTAAGAGAGAGAGAGAGAGAGAGAATTTTTTTTTAATATTTATTTATTTTTTTTTAGTTTTCGGTGGACACAACATCTTTCTTTGTATGCGGTGCTGAGGATCGAACCCAGGCCGCATGCATGCCAGGCGAGCATGCTACCGCTTGAGCCACACCCCCAGCCCACATTAGGTGTATTTTAACACACACACACAAAAAAAAATTGGGGGTGGGGGTGGGTAAAAAGCTGGAATCCCAAATAAAATTAACAACAAACAACTTGTTAAGGATAGAACTCAGTGCCATAGTACTTGCCTAACTTGTGGAAGGCTCTAGGTTTGATCTCCAGCACCTCAAAAGAAAAAGAAGAGAGGAAAAAGAAAAAGAGAAGAAACAACACAAAAACCTGTTACAGGTTTCTTTTCCAAAGTCAAAATACAGGGATGGGAAACGAATTTCAGTTGCTATGGAAATGGGAGTTGGCTGGGGTTTGCAGGAGCAGCAGCTGGAGTGAGACAAGTAAGTGGCCAGGAAGCTGGCCCTGTGACAGAGGGGGCTTCCTGCTGGGATAAGACAACAACAGGCAGGGAGGGGGAGGTCTCTGCTTCCCCCACTTCTCCTTTTTTTATCCCCCCATCCCCACCCCAAACTGGGGATTGAAACCCAGGGGCACTCTACCATGGAGTTATATCCCTGGACATTTTATTTTTTTAATATTTTAGTTGTAAATGGATACAATACCTTTATTTATTGGTTTATTTTTTTTAAAAAAAATGTGGTGCTGAGGATAGAACTAAGTGCCTCACACATGCTAGGCAAGAGCTCTATCACTGAGCCATGACCCCAGCCCCACCTGGACCTTTTAAATTTTAATTCTCACAAAGTTGCCCGGTCTGACCTCAAATTTCAATCCTCCTGCCTTAGCCTCCCGGGTCCCTGGGATTATAGGTGTGTACCACTATCCCACCACCACCACCCTGGTTAGGCGCTCTGAATTGTGCAGACATTTGGAGTGATAGAGAATGGGGCGTGGGGGCGTGTGTGACTATGCTGCATATGTATCATGGAGCACAGGGGAATGCCTGAGTGGGACTGGCTGTAACACTGTGTCTCCTCACCTTTTTTTCCAAACATAACTCTTCAAACTGATCTATGCCAGAAACACAAGATTGTTACAGGGTTGGCAGGACTTGGGGGTTGGTGGGGGGGGGGAGTTAAATTGCTGATTCTTTTTCCTCTGTACTCACTCCTAGGGGACTGGGTCTATTTCAGAGCCCCATGGCACTGAGGATCTGGGGTCTTCTAGCTTAAGATTTCAAAAGTGGTGATGCCTGCCTGTAACCCCAGTGACTCAGGAGGCCAAGGCAGGAGAATGGAAAGTTCGAGACCAGCCTGAGCAATTTAGCCAGGCTCTCAGCAACTTAGTGAGACTCAATCCCATAATACAAAATTAAAAGGGCTCAGTGGTAAAGCACCCTTGGTTCACTCTCCACCCTTAAAAAAAAAGTGTCTGTGTGTTCTCAGCATTCTTTCTAGAGATGTCTTGATTAGACCTAGGGTGATGAAGACCCTTTGATGGGTCTCTTAGCAGGGCCGACCTGAGGGAAAATAATGGTTTTCCTATTTGTATCCCAGTAAATGAAACTTTCCTTGGATCATATTGAGGGTGAGTTGGCAAGCGGACCTCACATTTGTAAGGGACTTGAACCTCAAACTGAGGTGTGTGTGTGTGTGTGTGTTAGGCTGGCTTCAAATGCCTAGGGTCATAGAATCCTCCTGCCTCAGCCTCCAGAGTAGCAGAGACTACAGGAATGCGCCACCTTGCCTGGCTTTTCACACTTAGGCTTTTTAATCATTCTATAGCCTGATTGCTCTCTATTATGTACTGCCCCTGGGTCACAGTGAGAGAATAAAAACAAAACAAAACAAAACAAACAAACAAACAAACAAAAAAACACTACCATTTTGCTGTCCTATTCATATTCCTTCAACTTTTCTATCAGGAGCCTCAAAAAGTGGAATTGAGCATTAAGAACAAAATACTTAGGAATAAACTTAATCAAGGAGGAGAAAGACTTGTTCATTGAACACTGTAAAACACGTTGCTGAAAGAAGTTAAAGAAGACATAAATAAACCTGGCATGATGGTGCACACCTGTAATCCCCGTGACTCAACTCAGAAGGCTGAGGTAGTGGGATCACAAAGTTCCCGGCCAGCCTTGGCAACTTAATGAAACCCTGTATCATAATTAAAGGAAAAAAAAAAAAAAAAAGGTCAAAAGGAAAGGGGCTAAGGACGTAGCTCAGTGGAAAGTGCTTTCTAGCACGTTGAGTCCCAGAGTTCCATTCTCATTAATGCAAAAAACAAATGAACAAAAGACATAAACAAGTAGAAAGATCACTGTTTTGAAGACCATTTAGAGATGTCAGTACTACTCACAGTGGTCTACAGATTCAGTGTAATCAAAAACTATCAAAATCCCAATGATAGGGGTGGGGTTGTGGTTCAGTGGTAGCGTGCTCACCTAGCATGCATGAGGCACTGGGTTCAATACTCAGCACCACATAAATATAAAATAAAGATATTGTGTCCACCTAAAACTAAAAAATAAATATTAAAAAAAAATAAAAGAAATAAAATAATCCATACTTAATTTCAAGGGATCCCCAAATAAAGCTACATAATCAGAACAACATGATATTGGCATAGAGAGAAGCCTCTAGACCAACGAAAGATGATAGAGACCCCAGAAACAAACACTTGCATATTTGGGCAAATGATTTTCATTAGGGTACCAAGACCATTCGTTGGGGAAGGGACATTTCTTTTCAACAAATGATGCTGGGAAAACTATATTCATATGCAAAAGAATGAAGCTGTACCCTTATCTTACATTATATATAAAAATTGACTCAAAATAGATAAAAAACCTAAACATAAGAGCTAAAACTATAAAGCTCTTAGAAGAAAGCATAAGAGAAACTTTATGACATTGCACATGATTTCTTTTCTTTTTTTTTTTTTTTTTTGGTACTGGAGATTGAACCCAGGGGTGCTCTACCACTGAGCCACATCCTCAGCCCTTTTATTTTTTATTTTGAGATAGGGTCTCACTAAATTGCCCACTCTGTCCATGAACTTGTGATCCTCCTACCTCAGCCTCCAGAGTCACTGGGATTACAGGTGTGTGTCACTGCGCCTGGCTGGCAATTTCTTGAGTACAACACTAAAAGCACAGACAACAAAAGAAAAAGCTAAACTGAACTTCATCAAAACTTCTGTTCAAATGGAATAATCAATAGAGTGAAAGGTCAATTCACAGATGGGAATAAGTCTTTGCAATCATATCTGATAAAGGACTGATAACTAGGCTATATAAAGAACTACAATTCGCTAGGTGAGGTGGTGTTTCAGCTACTCAGGAGGCTAGGGTAGGAGGAGCTCAAGTTTGAGGCCAGTCTCAACAACTTAGCAAGACCTTGTCTCAAAATAAAAAAAAATTAAAGGGGCTGAGTATCCCCTGGGTTCAGTGTACAGTACTGCGGGGGGCGGGGGGGGGGGGGAGAAATATAACTCAACAAACAATAAAACAAAACAAAAACCCAGCCTGATTAAAATACAAGTTAAGGACTTGAATAGACATTTCTCCAAATAAGACATTCAATTGGACAACAAGCACAGGAAAAGATTGTTCAACACTGTTAATCATTAAGAAAATGCAAATCAAAACTACAATGAGGGACTGGGGGTGTCCCTCGGAGGTAGAGTGCTTGCCTAGGATACAGAAGATTCTGGGTTGATCCCCAGGAGCAAATAGAAGATAAAATAAAGATGGCAAAATTTTTGTCATGTATATTCTACCACCATAAAATTTATAAGTACATACAGATAAAGTCGTGTAAGTGATCCAAGGGGCAGCCGCAATCTCTGAGTTCTGCCCTTCCAGGCTGCACAGTTAGGCCCAGTCAGTACCAGAGTTTTTCCTCTACTTCCTTTGTCTTGTCAAAACTTACCACAGGTGCAAAGGAGCCCATAGGCCCTTACGGGAGGTCAGCATGTGCAAGTGGGAGAGAAAGGTGAGGACTGAGCACCTAGAAAGGACGTCCGTGCACCTAGCTTTGATACAGGGCTAAGGTGATGAAAGGGTGTAAGACAAGAGTCGGGCAGTGGGTGCTCTGGCAGTTCCAGGGGGGAGAGGGGACTTGCTGCTTGGCTTTTGGGTGGTGTCACAGAGAAGGGGCAGTTAAGTGGACTGGAGGGAATGAGGATGTGCAGATGTGTGAGCTCCTGGGGGCACACTGGGCAAGGGTGTGTTTGGCTGGAGTGTGGTGTGTCTGAGAGGTAGAGATGGAGAGAGGGCTGGGTGAGGAGGTGAAACTGAATGCCAGACGACAGTAATAACCTTGTTCACAGAGGGCATTATGTGCTTCATATCCAATAACCTTAAGGTGGCAATAGGAACTCTCTTTTTCAGGTGAGAAAGCTGAGGCTCAGGATGTTGAGCAGCTTGCCCAAGGGCATACCAAGCCAGCAGGAGAAGGAGCTGGGCTATGAACCAGGCTAACAGGAGTCCAGAATTTGAACCCAAGTAAGAAATACCTTGGGGACTGGAGATGTAGCTCCAGGTTGAGCGCTTGCCTCACATGCACTAGGTCCTGGGTTCAACTCTCAGCACTGAAAGGTGGGGGGCGGAGCCAAATATACTTTTGGTTGGGGATGTAGCTCAAGAGCACAGCAATTGTTAGAGTGTGCAAGGCCCTGGGTTCCATCCCTAGCAATACAGAAACACCCAACCAGCACCAAAAATGCGAATTTCATTCCCAAGAGCAAAGCTGGAATAAGTTAAACAATAAGACAACATTAAATTGGATTTTAACCCAGATTACAAAATAAATATCCATGAATCCATACTAATATAAATAAAAAGAAAAAAAAATTTGAAATGCTGGAGATTGACTTTTTTTTTTTTAAATAGTACTAGATGTTCTCTACCACTGAGCTCTCTCTATAGCCCTTCATAGTTTACTTTAAGATAGGGTATTGCCAAGTTGCCTGGGTTGACCTCAACCTTGCCATCCTCCTACCTTAGCTTCCTGAGTAGCTGGGATTACAGGCATGCACCACCATGCCTGACTTAAAAAAAAGGGGAGTGGGGTGGGGACAGAAGAGCCAAATCTCCCACATGGCAGTATTCCAAGTAAATTATGTAGATACTCTCCCATAAAGGAAGAGCAATATAACTCCACATCCCCTTAAACCTAGGCTATCCACACTGACTTTCTTTCCAGAGCACAGAGTGGAGAAACCTGACAGACACTACCTCAGACAGCAATCCAAGTCGGTATCCATGGTGATAGCCATGTTTACAGTATATATGCTTGATATGTGATGAAAATGATATTTTACTTCTGTGGTCTTCCTTATTACAACCCATAACCCCAGAGTAATCATGAGAAACGTATGAGACCAATTCCAACACGGGGGGGACTCTATAATATTTCTGACCAGTATTACTCAAAACTGTCAAGGTCATTAGAAACAAGGATATTCTGAGAAAATGTTGCTTCTGAGGGCACAGGCCACCTTCCCTCTCAAGAGGCTCAAGGAGGCCTTCCTTACCAGCTCCACATGCCACAGATTCTCCATATGCATTTTATTTTTCTTTTAGTTAAGTCAAGGTTCTCTATATGGGTAGAAGGAGAGGTCATGTAAATATGCAACTTTTTTTTTTTCCCCAATGCTGATGATCAAATCCAGGGCCTCACGAATGCTAGGCTAGTGTTCCAAAAGTAAAAATTCTGAGACAGGATTTCACTAAGTTTTGCCCACGCTGACCTTGAACTTGTGATCCTCATGCCTCAGCCTTCCAAGTAGCTGGAATTACAGGCATGCACCCCCATGCCTGGCCCCTGTACATTTTTTAAGGCTGACAAAAGTCCTGCTTGCTCCAAAATAATAATACTAACTCTTTAGTTAAGCATAACCAGTGTACAAATACAGCAAACTTTAGCCTGCTGCCCCCCAAAGTAGCAAACTCAGTGGTTTGTTGGGCTTAATGCCTAGGCTTCCTTTCCTGCCTCCTTGCTCTCTAGCACTCCTTATCTCTCAGACCTGTCAGAGGCGAGTGATAACAGTAGCAACAGTTTAAAATTGTGATGCTGCCAGTTCTACAACGAAACAGAATCCAACATCCCAGGAAACTGCCTCTCGGTTGCAAGAATTGTTACTGCAGGATACACAGTAAGTCACCTCCAAAATGTGAGGAGAGTGTCAGATATTAGTGGAATGCACACACAACGTCTATGATTACTGATCTGCAAAAGTCCTTATGGATGGAACAGGATGTGTCTCTGGACGAAGCCGGAAGAGCAAAGCCTGGAAATCAAATCAAGACTTGACAATGAAAAAAAAAAAAAAAAGGCAGGTCGATTGTATTAACATAAACTGCAGAAATAAGACGCAGAGGAGAGAGAGAGAGAGAGAGAGAGAGAGAGAGAGAGAGAGAGAGAGAGGATGTGATAGCTCAGAAGAGCAAGTCTGAGAGTCTGTCTTATCTCCTACATTGTCCAGACTAATGGGAACTCTGAAAATCTACTTGAGTGTTACAGGCAGCTCTGAGGTCTGGCCAGAGCTTCCAGAAATACCCTCTTGATAAGGACCTTAAGGCTGGTCCAGGGAGCCAGAGGAAGTCAAAGGTTCAGTAATGGTTTAGTTGTTATCTACCACGATCAAAGGGATGGGAAGTTGCCTTTCTGGGCTCTCCTATGAGGATGCAAGGATCCGAGGCTATCTGGCTATCAAAATCATTCATCTTGCTCACCTTGCCTTGAGTCAGTGAATACCAGCCTTGGAACCAGAATTTGGCTTTCTGTATGGCCTTTCCCGCAGGGGAAAGAATGTGCTGACAGGTTGACAGAAGAGTTCCAGGCTGCTCTGCCGTTCCTTCTCCCGTTGTGATTTAATATATTTGTGGTCTGGCTTCCTCACCAGGCTCCTGTGAATTTGGTTAGTCTATCCTGATTAACTCCAAGTGCACTAAAGAATTCCCATCTCTGGCCTGCAAAGAATTTGAACCGCCAACCCCCAGCCCCTTATGATGCTGGGCCCAAGGGGGTTCTCCTTGACTGAGCAGCAGGTCTTCCCACTGCACCCCCCACTCCTTCTTTTTTTCCCCCAGGGCCAGAGCTTCCAGAAATACCCTCTTGATAAAGGACCTTCAGGCTAGTCCAGGGTTGGCATTAAACCCAGGGCTTCACACATGACAGGCGAATGCTCTACTACTGAGCTACACTCCCGTGTTTGCCTCCCCCCTTGACTTCATCACCTTGACTTCTTCTCATCAGTCACCCAACCACAGTCATCTCCCTGCACCCAGAATGAACTGTGGGACACTTGAAAGAAGAATGCGAGGGCAACAAAAACAACTTTCTAAGTTCTGCTGAAGAAAAAAAGAAAAAAAGAGGAAAGAAACCCTCTGCTTGGGAGAAGATGCCAAGGACATGCAACAGAGAATAAGTGGAAGGAACTGGCAATATTCAATCCAGAGCAGAGAAGATCAGGAAAGCTAATCAGCTCCCTGTCATCCAATATCTAAAGGACTGTCGTGAAGAAAAAGGGACATATTTATTCTGGAGCTCCAGGAGAGAATATGCCAACCAAATTGTGCAGATTCAGGGAGACAGATAAAAAGAACATTTTAGGCCACTTTCTCTCTACCTTCAGTTATTCAAATATCACCTTCACTTTTTTTTTTTTTTTTTGCACCAGGGATTGAATCCAAGGGCACTCAGGCACTGAGCCACATCCCCAGCCCTTTTTTTATTTTGTATTTTAAGACAGGGCCTCGCTAAGTTGCTGAGGGCTTCACTAAATTGCTGAGGCTGGCTTTGAACTCACAGTTCTCCTGTCTCAGCCTCCAGAGCTGTTGGGATTTCAGACATGGGCTACTGCCACAGCGCTCAGAACCTTTTTTTTTTTTGGGGGGGGGGTCATATTTGTGAGAAGCAGTATAACACTGTGATAGAGATGTGGCTCTTTGGTATAGTGCTTGCCAAGCATGCAAGAGGCCCTGGTTCAATCCCCTGCAGCCTCACCCCACCCTACCCAAACACACACAGGAATAAGACTACCTGCAACTCTGACACTTTTTTTTGGGGGGGAATGGTGGGGAGGGACACTGGGGATTGAACCCATGGGAGCTTAACCACACAAAGCCACATCCCCAGCCTATTTTTTTATTTACTTATAAAGAGAGACAAGGTCTTGAGACAGGGTCTTGCTGACTTGCTGAGGCTGGCTTTGAACTTGTGATCCTCCTGCCTCAGCCTCCTGAGTCACTGGGATTACAGGCATGTGCCACCTCGCCCAGCCTAACTATACAACTCTAGGCAAGTTCCTTAACTCCCTGTGCCTGTTTTCTCAGAAGCAAAATGGAGCTTATAATAGTACCTACCTTAAATAGTACTTAACCCATATGGTTGTGATGAGGATTAATTGAATTATACATGCAAAATGCTTAGAAGAGCAGCCAGAAGAGGATGCAAAGAAAGGAGAACTTTCATACACTGTTGGTAGGAATGTAAATTAGTACCGCCACTGTGGAGAACAGTATGGAGGTTCCTCAAAAAACCAGAAATAGAACTGCCATATGATCTAGCAATCCCACTACTGGGTATATATCCAAAAGAATGGGAATCAGTATGTCAAAGAGATAACTGAACTCTTGCATTTACTGCAGCACTATTCATGATAGCCAAGATAGGGAATCAATCTAGTTGTCCACTGATAGATGAGGGGGAATAGAAAAAAAATGGTATACATGCACAATGGAATATTACTCAGCCATACAAAAGAACCCAATCTTGTTCTTTGTGGCAATGTGGATATTATGTTCTGTGACATGAGTCAGGCACTGGAACACAAAAACCATATGTTCTCATTTATATGGAAGCTAAAAAAAAGTTGATCTCATATGAGTAGAGTCCAATAGTGGTTATAAGAAGCTAGGAAGGGATAGGGGAGGCAGAGATGGAAGGAAGATGGTGAATGGGCACAGGAGTACAGCTGCATTGGAAGAATAACTTCTAATGTTCTATAGCACAGGAGGTCAACTATGGTTGAAAATAATTGTATATTTCAAAATAGCTAATAAAGAGAATGTGTGTGTGTGTGTGTGTGTGTGTGTGTTTTATTGGGAATTGAACCCAGAGATACTTCACCACTGACCTACATCCCCAGCCTTTTTTCATATATTATTTTGAGACAGGGTCTCGCCAAGTTGTCCAGGCTGGCCTCCTACTTGCAATCCTCCTGCCTGGGCCTCCAGAGTTGGTGGTATTACAGGTGGTATCACGGTGCCTGGCTGCTAGCAGAGAGAATTTTGAATTTTCCCAACACAAAGAAATGGTAAATGCTTGAGGTGATAGACATGACATAGTGAGTTAGGATAGAGAAAGAGAAATGCTGAATCTTAAAGGAAACACCACAGGCCATTGAGATACAAAAAGCTCACAGTTGTAAATCTTGTGCAAGGTGCCCTTTGCCCGTGCCCTTGTAAAATGAGGGAAATGTGGAAGGGTAGGGAAAACTATTTGTGTGGTGCTGGGGATCTAACCTGGGGCCTCATGCATGCTGGGAAAGTACTCTACTTTCTGAGCCATATCCATAGCCCCTATTAATTTATTTTGAAGGAAACTTATTTTTATTTTTTATTTTTTGGTGGAACTAGGGATGAGACCTAGGGCTTTGTGAATGCTAGGCAAACACTATACTGATAAGCCACACCCCCAGTCCTAATTTATATTACTTCTATAATAAAAAGTCAATAACACTGGTCATACATGGGAGGAAATTACAAAGATAAACATAACGTGATTAAATTATTACTTTTATTTCGTTCTGGTGCTGGGGATTGAACCCAGAGCCTTGGGCAAAACTGTTACTGTTATAATGTTACTAAATTATTACAGTTACTCTTGCCAGTGGCACATGCTGAATGGAGGACTGCTGTCTTTTCAGTTCAAAGAGAGAAGAGCAAGTACTACCTGAGCCTTGCTGCATGCAGTTCGCTGAGACTTCTCATGGACCCGTCATAAGGAATTCAGTCTGGTAAGTTTGAGGAAGTGAAAGGCCCCTGTGGTTGGGGCACCTGCTCTGGGGAGCGAGGGCAGCCTGAGGGTGCTGGAGAGGCAGGAGGGCACCCTCAAGGAGAAGGTTCAACTGGGTACAGTGCTGCACAACTGTAATTCCAACTACTCTGGAGGCTGAGGCAGGAGGATCACACATTCGAGACCAGCCTGTGCAATTTTGTAAGACCGTGCCTCAAAATAAAATTTAAAAAGGGATGATGGGGATGTAGCTCAGTGGTAGAGTGCCTCTGGGTTCAATCCCCAGCACCATAAATAAATAATAAATATAAGAAGTTTGAAAGTAAAAGAAAAAGGGATAGGGGTGTAGCTCAGTAGTAGAGTGCTTCTGAGTTCAATTCCAATCCCCAGTTCAGGGCGGAAAAAAATGAAGAGAGACGGCTTAATAGGAAACACCTTTCCTATTGTGAGACTCCAGAGTCCTTGGTGCCTGGTCTTCTCTTTGTGCCACATCAAATCATCTCACAAGGCACCCAGTTAGTGGTATGCCAGAAAGAACTGTCAGACGCACGTCCTAGCACATGAGGTGGGTGCTCCACCCACCCCTACTCCCCAGCGCATCCCTGAAGTTAAAGCAGACGCTTTCCAGATGCACTGGATGCCTCTGGCTTCTTTGCGCCTTAGGTCATGTTCTGGCTCCAGGGTGTGTACAACAGACATCAGAGGTATAGGCCAGATGTGTCAGGCAGAGCAGGCTCAGCAGCAGGCCTAAAGAGTGAGTCTAGAATTAGAGGAAATACCCCAGCTTCTTGGCCTCTTCTGGGATACCTTTATTTATTTATTTATGTGTTTATTTTTGTCCTGGAGATGGAACCCAAGCACTGAGCCTCCCTTCCAGTCCTTTCTAGTTTATTATGTTATTTCTACTAAGTTGCTGAGGCTGCCCTCGAACTTGCAATCCTCCTGCCTCAGCCTCCCAATTCTCTGGAATCACAGACCTGTGCCACTGTGCCCAGCACTTCTGGGTCACTGCTGAGACGTGTTCCACAGCCTGTCCAACTGTCGCTGAGGGATGGAGCCCGTGGCCCAGTGGTCCCTCACTCATCAGCACATCCTTTATTGGTCTTTTCCCTGCTTTGGTTCACTGCTCCCATTGGGCTTTCTGGGATCACTTCCCAAATAAATTTCTGGCACCTGGATCCTTGTCTCATGGTTTGCTTTTGGGGAAACTCCAACCGTGGCACGGTTTTAAATTTCTGATGATAGAACAAGTCGACCAATCAGCTGGTAAGTTCCAGTTTATTGGAACACTATAGAAACGGCTGAGGAAGTTCATTGGAGATACATGGGTCAGGGGCGATTCAAGTTGATGGGGATTCAGAATCCTTCAGCACCCCAGTCCTATGATTCAGGATCAAGAGTTGGCAAACCAGAGGGCTGGGGTTTGTAGCTCAGTGGTGGAGCGCTTGCCTAGCATGTGTGAGGCACTGGGTTCGATTCTCAGCACCACATACAAATAAATAAAAATAAAGTTCTATCAACAACTAAATATGTATATTAATTAAAAAAAAAGGGGGTCGGAAAACCACAGTCCATGGTTATATCCAGCCCACTGCCTGCCCTCATAAAGCCTGTAAGCTAAGAAGAGCTTTTCAATTTTTAATGGTTGAAAAGAATTAAAAGAAGAAAAACAATCTGGTGTGGTGGTACTTGCCTGTTCATAGTAATTTGGGATACTAAGGCCATCGGGGGCAAGTTAGCCAGATCCTGTCTCAAAATAAAATTTAAAAAGGCCTAAGGGATCTAGCTAAGTGGTAGAGCATCCCTGGGCTCAATCCCCAGTGCTAATAAATAAATAAATAAATAAACACACACACACACTTTTTGACACATGAAAATTATCTGAAACAGCAGGTATGGTACCACACATGCCTATAGCCTCGGCTGGCTACCAGGGAGGCTGAGGCAGAAGAGTCACTTGAGTTCAAGAATTTGATGTTAGTTTGGGAAACACAGTGAGATCCCAACTCAAAAAAGAAAAAAGAATTCTAAATTTGGGGTTGTGGTTATAGTTCAGTGGTAGAATACTTGCCTAACATGTACAAGGCACTATGTTTAATCCCCAGCACCCCCAAAAGTAAAGCCCCCCCCATGTTATATGATACCCAAACTTTACTGTCTATAAAGTTTTATTAGCATACACCTGTTTACATACCCTCTACGGTAGCTTTTTTTTTGGTACTAGGTATTGAACCTACAGGCACCTAACCACTGAGCCACACCCCCATCCCCAGCCCTTTTTATTTTTTATTTTGAGACAGGGTCTTGCTAAATTCCTGAGGCTGGCCTTGAACTTGTGTTCCTCCTGCCTCAGCCTCCCAAGCCACTGGGATTACAGACATGCACCACCATACATGGCTTCTATGGCTGCTTTCGTACCATAAAGCAGAGTTGAGAAGTTGCAGCTGAAACTATAAAGTCCACAAGACTCTGAATATTTACCAGCCAGACCTTTACAGAAGAAGTTTGCTGATCCTTGTTCAAGATCATTTTCCTGCAGGAACAAAAGGCCTGGTTGCTCCATTGAGGGCAAGGCCCATCCCAGACCAAGTATTTAGTGAGCAGTTTGAATAAAACTTTCCATTTCCTCTCTGAACATCTCTATGACACCCTCAATGCTCCTTCCACTTTCTGCAGGTATCCAGGACTCTTTCACTGAGGCATTAATGTCTTTATACCAGGAATATTTTCATTTTGAAAAGGACAGAGCCGAGCTTAGCGAAGCATGCTTGTAATCTCAGCTACTCAGGAAGTTAAGGCAGGAGGATCACTTCAGCTCACAAGTTCAAGATCAGCTGGAGCAATATAGTGAGACACGTCTCAAAAAAAAGAAAAGAAAAGAAAAGAAAAAGAAAAAAAGACCTGAGAACTTTTCTTCTCTACACTCTGCCACTGTCTCAGGTGATTTCACCCAAGCTTGATGGCTTTTTTTTGCCACCACTTGGTTACTAATTTCTCCCCCAACCAAACCAAACCTCCAGCCCAGGACCATGATGAGAGATCTCTGATGAATAACCCAATATCCTCTCAACAGTAGATTGAGATGACGTGGGGGTGTTGCTACACATTAGCAGTAGAACTCTGCGTGAATCATTTAATAGCATGGTTCATCTATTTTGTTATATCTCAAAGGTGGAAACGATCCTGTGTGGCCTGCCAGTATTACTGTGCTAATCAGATGAGGTGAGAGCTCTCCACAAAAGTGTCACTTGCCCCCCCCCCCCGCCCCTGTCTACCACTCCAGCATATCATTGCATTATTGACTTCTGCTTCCTCTGACCCCCACAGGTCCTCCCCTCACATGCTCCTGGCCACCTCTAGCCCTTTGCACTTCGTATTCTTTCTGCCTGAAACACTTTTTTCCTCTCCCACCACCATCTGGCTGATGAATATATAACCTTTGTGTGGGGGGTGCTTTTATGTGTATTACTGTTTAAAAACATTTCCCCCCTCATTTTTGTGCTTCTGGGGATTGAACCCAGGGACTTCAGCACACAAGCCAAGCACTCCACCACTGACCTACATTCCCAGCCCCAAGACATCTTTTTTCAATATATATCGTTTCATAACATTGAACTCAGACAACAGCTACAACTCATGCCTGAGTAAAGCTTATCTGACACGTGTTTTCTCCATAAGGCACGTCAAAATCTTCTTGTGCTCAGGACACCAGACAGTAATTCTAGCACTAGGCTTGGGGACCACTTTAAACATCCAAGCCACCCACATGACACGTGCACACACATGCAAACCACCAAACAAACCACAGAAGGCTGGGTGTGGTGGTGCATACCCGTAACCCCACTAACTCGGGAGGCTGAGGCAGGAGGATCACAAATTCAAACTTAGCCTTAGCAACTTACTGAGGCCCTAAGCAAGTTAGTCTTAAAATAAAAAAATAAAATAGGGCTGGGGATGTGGCTCAATGGTCAAGTGCCCTGGGTTCAATCCCCAGTATCAAAACCAAACAAAAACAAATCACAAAAAGGACATTTGTCTATATGGACGCTCCTCAACTTGCAATAGGGTTATATCCCAATAAACCTATACTGAAAATATTAAGTCAAGCAAGAAGCCCTGGTTCAATCCCCAATACCGCCAAAATTAACTAATTAATTAATTAAAGAAAAAGAGAAGAAAATATTGTAAGTTAGAAATAAATACCCAACCTGGGCTGGGGGGTGTGGCTTTGTGGTAGAGCACTTGCCTAGTATGTGTGAGGCCCTGGGTTTGATCCTCAGCACCTCATAAAAATAAATAAATAAAATAAAGATATTGTGTCCATCTGCAACTAAAAAATTAAAAATAAAATAAAATAGAATACCCAACCTCCTGAACATTACAGCTCAGCCACACAGTACACTGTGTATACAGTACTGACCATTTCCCTGTCATGATCCCATGATTGATAGGGCTGCAACTCGTGGCTGCTGTCCAGCATCCCTCAAAAAGTATGGTACTGCATATCTACCATCAGTTCAGGACAAGATCAAAATTCAGAATTTGGAGTATGGTTTCTACTGAAGGAGCAAGCATTGCTCTGACACTATCATAACACTGGAAAATTGTCACATCGGGCTGTCATAAGCCAGAGACTTCCTGTAGAGTGAGAGCTGGAACAAGAAGGGAGGACTTCCTTTGTTTGACCTCAGCTGAGAACATGTGTGTCGGTGACAACTTTTTTGTTGCTTTGCTAAGTTCATATGTGACTGGGAAAGTGCTGGGGATTTTGATCTGAGGGTTACAAACAAATTTTAGGGAGTCATGAATTTGCAAAGAATGGATCAACTGTACTTTCTTTTTGTTTCTCCTGTTCATTAGAGTGTGAATTCACTGAGGGTCTCCAGCATTTGGAAAACATCCTGGCATATGGTGGGGTCTCAATAATAAATATATTACCAATGAGGGAGGGAGTCAATTCAATGGAAATGCTTTACTCACGTTCAAGATGGACATAGATAGCCAAGCATTATATGGAGACCCCATTCACCTGCACCTGTGCTAAGTGTTGTCTTCCTATTCTTTAAGCAAGGGACCCACCAGGATACTGTTCTTTTGCACATGAATTGTCAAGGCAGTGTGCCTGGATTCTAATACAGAAGTTTGTCTAATTACTTATGTAATCAAGCAAGTGTTTTGGCCCCCTCTAAATCCCAGCTTTCTCTCTTTGTACTGGGGATTGAACCCAGGGGCACTCCAGCACTGAACTACATCCCCAGACTGTTTTTGGGGGGAAGGGAGGCTACAGGGGATTAACCTTGGGGCAGGGATGCAACCACTGAGCCACATCCCCAGCCCTATTTTGTATTTTATTTAGAGACAGGGTCTCACCCAGTTTCTTACTGCCTGACTTTTGCTGAGGCTGGCTTTGATCCTCAGCCCCTCGGAGCCTTGAGATTACAGGCGGGTGCCACCAAGCTTGGCCTCCCCAAACCTTTCTATTTTTTATTTTAAGACAGGGCTTCCCCAAATTGCCAAGGCTGTCCTGACCTTGTGATCCTTCAGCCTCGGCCTCCCAGGTCCCTGGGATGGCAGGTATGTGCCACTTTCTTCAACTCTCAAGTGCAATACTTCTAGTCCTCATTTACTACCCTGTGGGTTATGGTGAGGGGTCAAAGTGGCAAAGCAGAGAAAGCGTTTAGAATTGTCTGGCACAGAGTGACTCCTACGTAAACTCTGGCTTTCATTCTTAGTAATTCTCACAGTCACCCTAAGAGTTTTATATTACCATACACATTTTGCAGATGAGGAAACTGAAGGTAAGGGTGGTTCAGTGAATTGTCTGGGGTCATACTTAAGGAAGAGGTGACTCTGTGGGACTCCAAGCCCTTGCTGGTAAAATTTTGCTTTTATATAAAACATAAGGCGTCGTTTTTACTAGTTTTAAGGTTCCTTACTCTGCCTGCTCAGTTACATTTTCCTGAACTTCTCTGGGATCAGGGTGGGACAGAAACCCATTCACTCCCCATCCTCCTGGAAACATTTTCCACTGTCCACATTGCTGTATTTCTGTTCCCTGTCCACTTTTTTTTTTTTTGGGGGGGGGTATTACTGGGGATTGAACCCAGGGGCACTTTACCACTGAGCTACATTCCCAGTCCTTTTGATTTTGAGTCAGGGCCTCCCTAAATTGTTATCCTCCTGCCTCAGGCTTCCAAGCCCCTGGGATTACAGGCATGCACTGGGAGCCAGCCCCTGCCCACTTCGGGGGCTTTCAGAACAAGTCCTGTTGGGAGTGGGGTTTTGACTGGTTACTTTGGGTTTGATAGCCCAAAGGCAGAGGTATATCCTTCTTCATGAAGGATAAGGAGATCATTTTAACCTGTAACTAAACATTCTCGGCCTTTCTCGAACTCTAGATCAATGATCTTCAAATCTGACTGTAAGCTGGAATCTTCTGGGAAGCTATTTTTTTTCCCTTCTTCGGAACTGGGGATTAAAACGAGGGCCTCCCATACGCACGCTAGACACTCTAACCCTGAGCCACATCACCAGCCCTTTTTTTTTTTTTAAAGGAAAAAAAAAATCGAGACAGTCTCAGCTAAGTTGCTGAGGGTCTCACTACATTGCCCAGGTGGGCCTCCAATTTGCGATCCTCCTTCCTCAGCTTCCGTAGTAGCTGGGATTACAGACAACTATGCCAAGCTCCCGGGGAAGCTTTCAATATCCAGATGTCCACGGCCCAACCCAGACCAATTACATCCGAGTCTCTGGGAGCAGGGGATGTTGAACTGGGGCGTCAGCATGTTTACTGCTCCCTGAGCCGTGCCAATATGCACCCAAGTTTGAGAAGTAGTGCTATGCACCCGACCAGCGCTCAGCTCCAGCGCTGGAGGCTTTTTGGACAGCAGTAACTCCCTTCTGCATTGGGGGCTTGTCGTGTGGGGATCTGAGCAAGCCTTCCAGAGGCCCGAGCTCAGGGAGGATGCTTGCCTGCAAACGACCTGGTGTTCTGCTCCGCTCTTAGGCCCAGCTCCGAGACTGCAGGTCTCCCGATCCCCCTAGGCAACAACACGCTCCCACGTCTCTGTTTGTCTCTGCAGATCACAAGCAGCGTTCCGCGGCCGCCACGCTGCCCACCCCACCCTCGAAGATTCTAGGGAAATGCCCGCGACTCAGGAATCCTACCTTGGCTGCCGGCGCTGCCCTCCAGTCCTAGGAATCCTAGGACTCAGGTTCCATCTGTCTCTTTCGCCTGCGCCCAGGAGGCGCCCGCTAGAGCGCAGGCGCCACCTAGTGGACACCGGGCGGCCGCGCGGAGACTGGGGCTGGGAGGTGGGAGTGCAGTGCAGGGCGGAAATGCAGGGCTTCCCACGTGGGCGGTTTTCCAATGCACTGCGAACCCAAGGGCGCAGATCCGGCCTGGGCGGGACCACCCTCGCCCGGGAGAGGGCCCTGGGACCTGAACTTGCTCTACATTTTCTTGGGAGCATGAACCAGACCCTAGCCCCTGGCGTAGTATCCATTCTGATTTTCCTGGCTGGGCTCAGGGATCTTTCGTTTCATCCAGCAGCCTTCATTGCACCGCAATTTGGCGTAACTTCTCTTAGCCATGCCAGGGGCATCAGAAAATGCAAAGGGTTTTTTGCTCAAACCCAAGGAAGTCTTTCCTTTACCAGTAACCCTTTTTTCTTGACACCTCTCACCCCTGGCCAAAGTACCTTGTTCCCTCCATTCGCATTCAACTTAGTTAAACATCCACTCTGTGTCCATCCCTGTACTGTCAGAGAGACACAATGGGGCGCCACAGGAGTTGGCAACCCCAGTAGTGTTTCTCACCCGGGTGCCATTGACACTTCTTTGAATGGGGCCCATCCTGGTACTGGAGGCCATTAAGTATCCCCGTCTTCTTACCACTGAAGGCCAGCACCCATCCTTCATCATTGTGACACGAAAAGCTCCCCATCCCATTTCCAGTTGTCTCCTTGGGTGGAGGGAGCACTATAATTTATTACCTGATAATTGGGTTCAGATGACACTTAATGAAAGGGAATGTCCCATTGCCAGATATTGAGAGTAGTGGGGACCCTCAGCCACCTCCCTTTTCTAAGGCTCCCAGTTTTTTTTTTTTTTTTTTTAATGAAGACATGGCAAAACAGTTACAAAACTGGTGGACTAGCTGGGCATGGTGAACACACCTGTAATTCCAGCTACTTGGGAAGCTTTGGCAGGAAGATTTCAAGTTGAAGGCCTGTGCAGTTTATCCAGACCCTGTCTCAAAATCAAATAAAAAGGGCCGGGGATGTAGCTCAGTGGTAGAGTACTTTTACCTAGCATGCACAAAGTCCTGGGAGCAATCCCCAGTAACACATACACACAGCAAAAAAAAGGGGGGGGGGGCAGGCAGTGGGCTGTTTAGCATGTTTACATTTCGGTTTTTTGTTTTTTTGTTTTTTTAGTTCAACAAACATTAACTGAGCACCTGCTGTATGTCAGACATTTCTACACGGGATATATGGAAGAACAAAATGCAAAAATCGCTGTCCTGGTTGAATTCACTTTTAATGTAACATTTTTCTTTATTTTATTTTTTTGTGGTGCTGAGGACTGAACTCAGTGCCTCACACATGCAAGGCAAGTGCTCAACCACTGAGCTACAACCCCAGCCCATAACACATTAACATTTTTAACACACACACACACACACACACACAGGAAAAAAAAAAACAGAACTAGATATAATTGAGTTCTCCATGGGTTAAGTACAGAATATATAAGAAATGTCTATTTAAACCATGTGCAGTGGTGCATGCATGCCTATATAATGCCAGCCTGGGCAATATAGCAAGACAACAATAACAACAACAACAAAGAAAAGAATATTTATTTACAGAGCACCGAAGGCAGAGAGGTCTGGTGGTGGAGACACAAGTGTTGCAAAGTTGCATGGGGAGTGTCTTCCTTAATCCTGACAGTTTATCTCTGTGACAACACTTAGGGATAATGTCACCAGTGGAAATTTGAGTCGATATGTGATAGTGAAGCCTGGGCCATCCATCAGCCCAGCCCACCCCCACTCTGTTAGCCTCCTGGTTTACCCGGTGTGTGTGCCTACTTAATCTTTGCACTCTGTCCTGGTGTAATCTGGTCAAAGTGAACATCAAGGGCAGAGGAGGAGGTGTCACCTGGGAGTAATGCCTACAGGGGCAAGAGGTGGGAGTAGGAGGAAGGATGGGGGGTCACAGACAGGGGCCAGTACCACCCTACTCATTAGCCTGGTGCCCTGGTGAAGGTGAACGGGTCAGAGAAGTGCTGACAGCCTCTGACATGTACCAGCTGGCAGGTAACTTCCCGTTCTTTCACTTTTAAGTGCTGGTGAGTCACTTCCACTCTACCCTTGCCCTAGTCCCTGCAAGAGCTCCCTCCCCACCTCTGTGCCCCAAAGCATGCCTGGGCAGAGTGCTGGATTACAAGGCCAGGATTCCAACGCCTGGCATCACAATGAGACTGAAGGCTTCCTAATGACTTTCTCCTAGGAGGTCTCCTGGCATTTTCCTCATTCTACCAATCATGGAATGTTCTGGAAACTGCCAAGTTAATCAACAAGCAGCTCTGTTTTCCCTGAAGGTTGTGTTTTCCCTGAAGGTTGTGGTCTCCTTGAGGGGTGGCACATTGCTTGATAGGTAGAAGGAGAGGCAATACTGATAGGAGGAGCTGGGATTGTAGTTCAGTGGTAGAGCGCTTGCTGGGCACTGGGTTCGATCCTCAGCATCACATGAATACATAAAATAAAGGTATCGTGTACAACTACTACTAAAATAAATAAATAAGTAAATAATAATAATAATAATGATAGGATCTGGGGTTATAGCTCAGTGGTAGTGAATCAAAGCCCTGGGTTCAATCCCTGGCCCTGCAAAATCAAACAACAACATCCAAAAAACAAACATACACAAAAACTTTGCCATAATATTAGACACTAAGAATTTTAGTTGGACTAGTTTAATTCTCACTCATCTTATAGAGTAGACATTGTAATTTTTTTTCCTCATTGTATCAAGGAAGAAACTGGGACTCATTGTGTTTCATTAACTTGAGATAGAATTAGTTAACTAGGTCTTGAATCTGGATTAGATGATTCCAGAGCAGATGCCCTGGAAAACTTCACTCCTGTTTACTGAACATCTGCTCTGTGCTGGACACAGTGCTCTGTGCATAAGACTGATAAGGGACTGGATGAGGTGCTCTCATTTTTATTTCATCTTTTTTGCTTTGTTGTTTTGCCTTTTGCTTTCTTCAAAGGGATAGGTTTGTTTGTTTGTCTCTGTCTCTCCATTTTTTCACTTTCAGTGTTAGAGATCCGACTCAGGATTTCTTACATGCTAAGCAAGCCCTCTACCACTGAGCCACACTCCCAGTTTTTAATTTTTTAAAAAATTTATTTATTATCTTTTATTGATTTTATTTTTTTTAAAAAAACACAACAGTAGAATGCATTACAATTCTTATTACACATATAGAGCACAATTTTTCATATCTCTGTATATAAAGTATGTTCACGCCAATTCATGACTTTATACATGTACTTTGTTTTTTTTTGCACTACAATTCTTAATACACATATATACCACGAATTTTCATATCACTGTTTGTATATAAAGTATGTTGACACCCAATTCAAGTCTTCATACATGTATTTTGTATATTTATGTCCATCACATTCCACCATCCTTGCTATTTTATATATATATATATATATATATATATATATATATATATATATATATATATATATATATAATTTATATTGTTGATGGACCTCTGTTTTATTTATTTATTTATACACGGTGCTGAGAATCGAACCCAGTGCCTCACACATGCTAGGCAAGTGCTGTACTACTGAGCCACAATCCCAGTCCTCATTGTTTTTTAAACAACAATAAAGTTATGTTCTGAGATCTGACTTTCTTTTTTTAAAATGAAGAGCAAGTCTCCATTAAAAAAAAGAAGAGGGGCCAGGTGTAGCTCAGTGGTAGAGCACTTGCCTACCATGGTCAAGGCCCCGGGTTCCAGCCCTAGCCCCAGCCCCAGAGGGGGGCGGGGGGAAGGAGAAAGCCGGTCCACTGGCACAGGCCTGTAATCCCAGTGGCTCAGGAGGCTAAGGCAGGAGGATCAAAAGTTCAAAGCCAGCCTCAAAAGTTCAAAGTCAGCCTAGGCAATTTAGGGAGGCCCTAAGCAACTTAATGAGGCTTTGCCTCAAACAAAAACAAAAACAAACAAACAAAAAACATAATACTAATTAGAATAAAACAGCAACAACAAAAAGCAAAAAAAAACCAAAAAAACAAAAAACAAAAAAAACCAAAAGCAAAACCCCAAAACCCCAAACAAAACATAAAACAAAAAAAGGGCTGGGGATGTGGCTAAGTGGTTAAGTGCCCCTGGGTTCTTTCCTTGTTACCAAAAAAAAAAAAAAAAAAAAAAAAGGTGGCCATCTACATGCCCAGAAAAGAGACCTCATCAGAAATCAACTTTGCTGGCACTTTGGTCATGAACTTCTAGCCCCAGAACTGTGAGAAAATGAACATCTGTGATTAAGCTACACACCTGTAGTATTTACTTACAGTGGTCCCAGCCCACTAATACTCACCCACTGGCGAATGTGTATTTGATTTTATAAGAAACTGCCAGGGATGAGGACATCAGTAGTAGAGTACTTGCCTAGCATGCAGGAGTCCCTAGGATAGATAAACAGCACTACAATAATGAAAAACCTGCCAGTCTCTTCCCCAAATGGCTGTACTCTCGTATTCACACCAGTGATCTGTGAAAATAAGTTCCACAACCTTACTAACATATGGCCACATGTCAGTATTTTTTCTAGGCAGTTTTTGTGATTTTTATGTTGTGTGATTTAAAAAATTGACATGTCCTTACCAAATTTAATTGCCAAAGAATTGGGTGCCGGGGAGAGTTAAAGGAAGTTAATCAGTAAACATCTGCTAAGGCCAAACCAGCAAAAAGACTGTTTACATGGAAACCTTGGTTTAAATCCCATCACACCCAACCACCAGAGCCACCGTACTCTGTTCATATATAAGATCTTTGGACTGTTAACCTCAACCAGTCCAGAGGCACCAACTGCTTTTTCTTTCTTTTTAATTTTTTTAGTTATACTTGGACACAATATCTTTATTTTGTTTATTTATTTTTATGTGGTGTTGAGGATAGAACCCAGGGCCTCACATGCATGAGGCAAGTGCTCTGCCACTGAGCCACAATCCCAGCACCTCTTTCCTTCCTTCTTTACTTTCTTTCTTTCTCTCTTGCTCTTTCTTTCTCCCCTCCCTTTCTTTTTCTTTATTTCTTTTGATTGAACTATTGTTAAGACACATCCCCAGTCCTTTTAAATCATTTTATTTATTTTTTTGGGGGGGGTACCAGGGATTTGAACTCAGGGGTACTCGACCATTGAGCCACATCCCCAGCCCTATTTTGTATTTTATTTAGAGACAGAGTCTCACCAAGTTGCTTAGCACTTCACTTTGGCTGAGGCTGGCTTTGAACTCGTGATCCTCCTGCCTCAGTCTCCAGAGCTGCTGGGATTACAGGGGTATACTACTGTGCCCAGCTACCAATTGCTTCTTATAGACCAAGCTTCTGTCTTAAAGCATTCCCTACATTGTGCAATCCCATTCCTTTTATCCGTAGCCAATAGGTTTGTTGTGAACAATTTATGCCTTCCTTTGCCAAATTTTTATTATAAACTGGGCATGGGGATGCACACTTGTAATCCTAGCCACTTGGGAGGCAGAGGCAGAAGGATCTAAAGTTTGAGGTCAGCCTCTGCAACTTAGGGAAATCCTGTCTGGAAAAAATAAGAAATAAAAATAAATAAATAAAAGGACTGGGATACAGCTCAGTGAGAAAGCATGCTTGGGTTAAAACCTCAATTCAAAAGAAAACCACACACACACACACACACACACACACACACACACACACACACATTAGGATAAGAGGAAAATCAACTATATACCTTGATTTCAGATTTACTTAATCTTGAACTTTGTTGGGGATGCTATTCCAGCTTTGTGTTCATATTCGACTGATTACAGGTAGAGGATGAATTTCTAATAATGTTGAAGTCTTAACATTATTAACACATTAGATAGAAAAAGGGCTTTAAACTTTTTTCTCCTTCTCTTGTTATTCTAAAAATGAAACTTTCCAATATTCAGTCATCCCAGTTTATTCTAAAAGTTTTCACAGGAGAATAATCACCCAAGTATGTGTGTTTGGAGGTCCTGATTTTCCTTAATATGGTTTCCTGGGCAGACAAAAGATTCCTCATAGTTTCTATATCTGTGGTTGATAGTTTTGGATCCAAATAAAACCAAAAAAATGGTGAGGCATATTCAATTTAATTCTACATTTGGAAATTCTACATTGTAATCCCAGCTGCTCAAGGAGGCTGAAGCAGGAGTTTCGCGAGTTCAAAGCCAGCCTCAGCAAAACAAGGCAATAAGCAATTCAGTGAGACCCTGTCTCTAAATAAAATACAAAATAGGACTGGGGATTTGGCTCAGAGGTTGAGTGCTCCTGAGTTCAATCCCTAGTACCCACCTTCAAAAAAGAGTTATTGGAGTTAAACATATCTTTTCACATTCTGTTTCTACTACTTTGTAAATTAAAATTGCTCAATTTAAAAAAAAACAAAAACAAATTTTTGTTATAAAAAAATGCTTAGTTCTGTTCTAGTGGATATTCTTCCAGCTGCAATCTAGCCTTGCTGCTGGTAGTTTTCAGAAGCTTGTCTCAGGGGCTGGAGATGTGGCTCAAGCGGTAATGCGCTCGCCTGGCATGCGCGGGGCGCTGGGTTTGATCCTCAGCACCACATAAAATAAAATAAAGATGTTGTGTTCACCGAAAACTGAAAAATAAATATTAAAAAATATTCTTTCTCTCTCTCTCAAAAAAAAAAAAAAGCTTGTCTCAGAACCTAGTACTTTTTCTGAGTAAACCATCTTATTTCTGAGATCCCTCAGACGCAAGAGTTTTGGTTTAAAGTTGTTTTACCTAGGGAGTCAGTGAAAGCTGGAAGCATTTTGAATGTGTCCTACTGAGGTCCTATCCATCTTGGGACTGTCCCAACTCCATGTCTTGGCCTCATTCTATTCCTAGGGCAGTGTTTCCTGAGCCAAGTCAGCTGGTGGATCTGGCAAATAATAGTCTTCATCGGTGGCAAATCCATTTCTAGAAGTGGAGGAAGATGTTAGATGTGGTCCACAAAGCTGGCCCTTTTCTTCATTCATTTAAAGTTTTGCTGTCATTGTTGAAATCCTGAAGACTTTTGAACATTCAAAGACGGGGCCCACATTTTTTGGCCCCGTAGATTATATAACCAGTCCTGCATGTGGTGAGGCCAGAAACCAGCCAAGGACTCTTACCCCGTTCACCTGGCAAAGTAGCCTTCATTGGTTCTTGTTGACTGTGCCTCAGAACAGATCCCTGCCCAATTCAAGATGTTCTTTCCCGGATCCTGGAGCTGCTGCTGCCTGCCTCTTGCTTTCACTTGGGTTCAGTAAAAATTAATTCGGAGGCTTCACCAGAGGACTGTTGGCCTTACAAGCTCAATTCCCAAATGAGGATTTGCCCTAGTGAGGGTCTCTGAATTGGAGGTAAATGGAGGTTCCTCTTGTATTTTATCACCCCCACAATGTACTTTGGCATTTATATGGCAGATTGAAACTGACAACATCATCTGACGTCTGATCTTCCTAATTGTCACACTATTAAGCCCAGTTGGCAAGAAGCTTTTAAAATTTTTTTTTAGTTTTTTTTATTTTTGGGGGGTATACCGGGGATTGAACTCAGAGGCACTGGACCACTAAGTCACATCCCTAGCCCTATTTTGAATTTTATTTAGAGGCAGAGTCTCACTGAGTTGCTTAGAGCCTTGCTTTTGCTGAGGCTGAACTTGTGATCCTCTTGCCTCAGTGTCCTGAGCTGCTGGGATTATAGGTACACTTTTTTTTTTTTTAAGTGATTTATAGCCAGGCCCTCCTATAATCTCAACTACTTGGGAGCTGAGGCAGGAGGATTGCAAGTTTGAGGTCAGCCTCCGTAACTTAAAACCTTGTCTCAAAATAAAAAGAGCTGGAGTGCAGCTCATTGGTATAATGTTTGCCTAGCATGCCAAGGACCCAATCCTTAATCCCCAGTCCTGAATTTAAAAAAAAAAAAAAAAAGGAGGAGGAGGAGGAGGAGGAGAATTATAGGTGAGTTTAGCCACATTCTTGCAGACCACTGAATGCCCAGGTCCAGGCAGGAGGAATGGTGTTAAGTGGAGGCACAGGCAGAAGGGAGCTTGAGATTGGCTTTGGAAGCCGAAGATCCTGGGTATGTATCCTGAGCTGGCTGCTTACCAGGTTCATGACCTCAAACCTGGAGCAACGAAACTGACCCCTCTGGATTCTGGATTTCAATTCTAAAGAGGGATTAGTAACACTTCCTCATAGAACTGGGTGATTGTGAGGAGTAACCAGGAGGGTTTGTGTAAGAACCCTAGGCTGGCATGCACCGGCCTCTGTAAGTGAATGGGAGTTGATGTCACCTGACTGCGGTGGGCATGCACAGGGGAGTCAGGAAACAATCATTGTAAAACTCCTGCTTCTCTGAAAAGTCACTTCACAGCCTGCTTGATCTCCTTCTAGCCTTCTAGGAGCTGGGTCAGGATTACCAGTTCCCTGTTAAGAGTGAGGAACAGGAAAACTATGTGATCAGAAAATAAAACAAGGGTAGAATAGAGATCACAGGAATTCCTAATGCCAGATCTATAGCACACTAGACTCAAAAAATGTTTGTGGGGCTGGACATAGTGGCCCATTCCTGGAATCCTAGAGACCCAGGAAACTGAGACAGGAGGATGGCAAGACCAGCCTCAGCAATTTAACAAAACCCTAAGCAACTTAGTGAGGATTGGTCTCAAAATAAAAATTGAGGGGGGAAAAAAAGGCTGGGGATGTTTCTTAGTGGTAAAGAGCCCCTGAGTTCAATTCTCAGTACGGGGCAGTGGTTTCTCAGGGCCAGAGGTGTAGCTCAGTAGTAGAGAGCCTGCCTAGCCTGCAGGAAGCCCAGCAACACACACACACACACACACACACACACACACACACAAACACACACACACGTGTTTGCATCAGAGATCGTTCAAAATCTTTACCCATGTGTCTCAAATCCAAAGCATAATTGTAAAAGGACTTAGAGATTGGTTTTGCTAAAAGCACTGACCCTTCACTTGGGCCTGCAGATGTCCACTGGGTAGCCCAAAGCAGGATAAAGCTTGCGTCTCTGCCTTCATTTTGCATCTGTTTCCTTTCCTACCTTAAGCCTTGAGTAAAGCTGGTAATCCTCTCCTTTCAAGGCTAAAGGCACCAGGATAAGAGTAAGATATTCTGAGAATCACAGGGACATCATAATCAACAGATTGTCAACTGACAGCTCTTATAACATCCTGTTCCAGATCACTGGAGCAGCACCTAAAAGTCTCCAGCCATTGCCCTAAACCTGAGGAACTAACACCAACTTGCCTTTCTAACTTGTCCTTCCTCTGAGTCATTCTCTCCTACAGTCACCTGGTGGATAAACAGCTTGTGACAAGAGTCAAAATTACCTACACCCCAACCAGGCAGAAGCAAGTTTCTTATTGTGGACAAGACCCCACCTGACCCATCCTGAGATAATGGTCCACCGACCACTGCTTGACTGTGCATACTGGGCTGCCCCCCCCCCCCCGCCCCCACAGTTTTGTTTCTTCCCCTATTTAAACCTGAAGCTCATATCGGTACCCCTGAAGACGGGGCCGATGTTACTAGTCCCCTTGTCTCTCCAGTATGGCTATGCTGAATATTATATTCCTTTCCTATTTCATCATTACTTTTGCCATTTGATTTTCTTTTGGGGTGAGGGCTGGGACTTACCTGAAGTCCGGTTCCCTAGCCTCGGACTCTGGCAACACATCGACAACTTCCTAGCGGATAATACCTGTCACTGTGTATGAAGATGGCCTGATGGGGTCTCTAAAAGAAATAAGATTAAGCCTGGCATGGTGAGTCATCCTGTAATCCTAGCTACTAGGGGGACTGAGGCAGAAGACAAGTTCAAGGCCAGCCTGAGCAATTTTGTGTTTTTTTTTTTTTTTTTTTTTTTTGGTGTGTGTGTGTGAGAGAGAGCGATCCAACTCAGGGACTAGTGCACTAGGCAACACTCTACCCTTGGGTTACAATCTCAGCACCAGCCTGAGGTAGAGCCCTTGCCTAGCATGCACTAGGCTCTGGGTTTGATCCTCAAAACACAAAAAAGAAAAAAAAAATTAGATAAGACTAAAAAAAAATTAGAAAATAAAATTAGCATAGGGATAAAGAGGATGGAAGCTTATGACTTGGGCTTGAATCTCAACTCTTCTTTTTCCTGGCTCTTGGTAACTACCTCAGATCACTTAATCTCTGTGCCTCAGTGTCTCAATCTGTAAATAAGGATTAAATAATATAAACTGTCAGGTGTGGTGGTGCACACCTATAATCCCAGTGACTCTGAAGGCTGAGTGAGGCAAGAGGATGGAAAATTCCAGGCCAGCCTGGACAATTTAGTGAGACCCTGTCTTAAAATTTAAAATGAAAAGGGATGGAGCTGGATGCTGTGGTGCAGGTGTGTGATCCCAGAGGCTTGGGAGGCTGAGTCGGGAGGATCTCCAGTTCCATGTCAGCCTCAGCAACCTAGTGAGACCTTGTCTCAAAATGAAAAAATAAAAAGAACAGGGGATATTGCTCAATTGTTAAGTGCACCTGGGTTTGATTTCTAATAAGACAAGACAAAACAAAACAAAATTGAAAACACCCCAGATTCCCCAACTTACCTGTCAGGGTTGTGAACAAGTTAATTAATGTGAACTGTACTTGGCACACAGTACCACCCATTGCCTATTCTTCTTTTAATTACCTATATGTTTGGGTCCACTGTCTTGGACTCCGAATTCTTCCACACTGGGCGGAGTTGGATTTTTGGGTAGGGGCTGGCTTGCAAGTGGGGGTCTGTGACTCGCAGACCTGGATGTGACCCTGGCTTTTTGGGTAGGGGCTGGCTTGCAAGTGGGGGTCTGTGACTCGCAGACCTGGATGTGAAGAAGGGAGGCCACGGCTTGTTGCATGGTAACAGGGCCTTGGTTGCGTGTGAAGGCAGGCTGTGTTTACAGGTAACTAGGTGGTGGTGGTGGTGGTGGTGGTGGGGGATCTACAAAGAAGCTAAACAAAAGGGAATTCCTCCGGTGGAATGAATGGGGCACACCGCCAGGAATCAGCCGGGTTCTCTGGAAAGGCCACCTTCCAAGCCCTGCCCACTCCGCAGGGGGCTCCCTGTGCACCGGGGGCGTCTCCTTGTAGCCATAGAAACCGAACCAGCTCCCTCTGCAGCAGAGGTCCGATGGTTATTTAATTCTGGCTCCTGACGCCCTGCGCACGTACCTGCCTCCTCTCCGAGGGTTCAGGGGCACTGACCCACAGCGTCCCACTGAGATGGGGTGCCACTCCAGCAAGGGCACCGAGGTGGCGCCTGAGCCCCAGAAGTCTGGAGAACAGTCCAAGGGAGAAGAACCAAGCGTGGAGCCTGGCGCCGAGGCAGCGGATGCCAAGGTCACCCCCCTGGAGGATGGACACCCCGAGCCCCAGAGCTGAGCTGCTTTACTCCAGAGTCGGACCTGGCCTCGATTCTGGAGCCGCTTTGGCCTCTGAAACAGGAGACAACCCAACATTCTGAGAAGCTGCGCGCAGAGGGAGGAGAGCGAAAAGTCCCCCTTGCTTGGGATCCAGGCTTCAGAACTGGGCTTTTCCTGCTGGGGTGGAGCGGGGTGTGGAGGGAGTGGGACGATCACAGGAACCTACTCCCCAGCCTCCCGCAGAGGACAAAAGAAGTCTTCGGCTTCTGAAAACGAACAGGCCTGGCTGTAGACTCCTGTGGTCCAGTGACACTCTGCCCTTGGGCTGTGACAGTCCAGTCCCCCCCACCCCCGTCCCCCAACCTGGTGCACTCTCCGGAACTCTGGAGACTCTGTGGTCATAACATTGATTGCGGTGTGTGGGTCTCAATTTGGGCTCTTTGTCTCCTTTTTTTCAATGGCTGGCTACACAGCCGACATCCCTGACAGGAAGGGTTTTTTCTTTCCTTTCTTTTTTGCATTTGGCTCACTGCACACTGTTTGCATGAATAATTTAATATTTAACTTGCAGTATTGTTAATGAATTGTGGGAATGATCAGGATCAGATGGGGATCCCTTAAATGGAAGGCATGAAGCTTTGGTCATTCAGTAAGTAGCCCTTTGAGTGCCGGTGGGAAGGAAGAAGGAGGAGGGATTCAGGTTCCTAGTTATTAATCCCCTGAAAAAGGTCGGTCTGCTAATATTCACATGTCTCCTACCAAATGTCTGTCAAGTTGAACCTTCTAGCATCTGAGCTATCTGCATCCAGCCTTCAAAAATATTTCACTGTTTACTAACATGTCTGTCAACCTCTCTTTTTTCTCTCCTTGCATGTGTTTTGGTTTTAATGCAAATGCTAAAGCATTTTCATTTGAAATCAAATAGACATGTTTGCAAATAAATGACGACACAACACATTTGAAGGACAGGATGGGGGGAGGTGAGATTGAAGGATTGGCAGGGAGGGTGGGTGCAGTTCTGTGGAAGTGGAGTGAGAGAAGGAGGGAGCCTTCCTCTTGCCAGGCATCACGCTGAGAACCCGCCAGGGGTAGTTTGATTCACCCAGAAACACCAACCCATTTTACAGGTGAGGAGAGTAAGTGACTTCCTTGAGTATGGCCAGTCATGATTAGCAGAGACCAGATTTGAACCCCAGAAGTATGGCTTCTGAACCCATGCAGAGTCTTGCTTAAAGAAGAGGTTTTTGCTGGGTGGGGTGGTATCTGTAACTCCAGCTACTCCAGACCCTGAAGTAGGAGGATCACAAGTTTGAGGTTTGAGGTTAGACTCAGCAATTTAGGTCTACCCCATCTCAAAATAGAAAAAAAGAACTGGGATGTAGCTTAGTGGTACTGAAGTAGAGGGGGGATCTTTCTGGTGAATAAACTGAAATTCAAGTGTTTTTTTTTTTTGCTGACAATCTGTGCTGTAAAGCAGAAACTGTTTCTCTTTATTCATTTGGGACTTATCTGTCTGAGGAGCAAGAGGCCTCTGGTTGGCTTGGAGTCACCCTACTGCAGGTTGGCTGAGGCATTCAGGGTCTTTTGTTTTTACTCTGATGAGAGGGAGGAAGAGGAAGAGGGAGGAAGACGAGAAAGAGGAAAGGAGATAGAGGAGGGAGGAAAAGGGTAGGAAGAACGGAGGGAGAGAGAGATCCGACATGGTGGAACAAGCCTGTAATCGCAGCGATTACAGGGAGGCTGAGGCAGGAGGATCACAGGTTGGAGGCCAGCCTCAGCAACTTAGTGAGATGCTGTCTCAAAATAAATAGTAAAAGGGCTGGGATGTGGGTCAGTGGTAAAGCACCCCTGGGTTCAATCCCTAGTAATCCTCCCGGACAAAAAGGAGGAGGTTGAAAGTAGGAGAGGGAAGGTGTGCAATGGAAGAGAAAGCCTATAAGATACTAGAAGGGATCCTTCTTCTCTGCCACAAGAACTTGGCAAACCAAAGAGGAATTTTTTTTGTGTGTGTATGTGGTACTGGGGACTTGAACCCAGGGCCTTATGCATGCTAGGTAAGCACTCTACCAACCGAGCTATATTCCCAGCCCTGAAGAGGACTTATTTTGAGACCACAAGGTGATGGTGGTAAAGAAGAAGGAAAAAAGAAGAAGAAGGGAAAGAAGTGAAACCATTCGGCCTAAACCTTAACTACAAAAGCTTCCTTCTGCTTCAGCAGAGCCTGAACAGGAGCAGGAGGCCTCATCCGCTGGCCCCAAGCCCTGCTCTGTCCCTGGGGGTGCTGAGCTATCTGTGGGCCAGGAAACAGGCTTGGGCTTGTGGCTGGGGATCAGGAAGTTCAAGGTCTCCTCCTACAGCCTCCTGGGCTCAGGCCAAGCTTTGGGAGCTGCTTTCACTTTTTTGGGGAACAACTTCTGTTTTCCTTCCTCCTAATGGAAATTCGCCCTGTTTAACAGGACAGTGCTGGGGAGGACAGGGCCCACACTCAGGACTGGTGGGAGAGTGAGGCTTGGAGGCCTCGCAGGACCCCCCTCAGAAGCCGAACTCGCTCAGCTTCTTACCTAATCAAAGGAAGGAGGCTCTAGGCCAAAAGTTCAGAAACCTGGGTGGTTTGTCTTGCTTCCTTTTGGGATGGAGCAAGATGATCATTCGGTTAAGTTCAAGGTCTCTGAGGGCTCTAAAGAACAAGATCCCTCACCCACCTCCAGCTGGGTGGCAGGCATGCTGTACTTTGCCAGGGAGTTAATCTCTAACAGGAAAAAGCAGTTGCTGTTTCTGTTTAAGGACATTCTCCTTGTTCCACTGGGCCCTGGTATCACTCATCTCTCTCTTTCCGAGGCTCAGGAATATCTCAAGTGCCAGGCGAAAGTGGTCAGAATTATGTCCACTTTAATATGGCTTTAAGGCCTGGGAGTCTGCCCAGATGGCTGTCGCTTGAAAGTCCTGGCTCTAGTACACTTCCAAGACTGCTGGAAGAGAAGATTTGTTGTTAGCTAACTTATCTCTCCACAAGTCTTTCTGTCTATGTCTCCACCTTTACCTGCCTCCACCCACGTATCCATTTATTTATACATTCACATTCAGTTTTTACCCTGAAGTTTTCAGTGATATGAGGCAACAAATTTTCTTTTTTATTTATTTATATATTTTTTGGAACCAGGCATTGAACCCAGGTCACTTAACCATTGAGCCACGTCCCAATCCTTTTTTTTTTTTTTTAATTTTGAGACAGGGTCTTGCTAAGTCAAAGTCATTAGGGCCTCATTAATTTGCTGAGGCTGGCCTCAAATTTGTGACCCTCCTGCCTTATCCTCCCAAATTGCTGGGATCAGAGGTGTGCACCACCACACCCAGCTTAAAATTTTCCCTTTTAAATCAGTTCAGTCATTCAATAAGTATTGAGGTCCTACTCTTCCATCACTCACTCACACTTATTCATTTCTTTATTAGTAAAGCAATTACTAGGTGATTACTTTATGCCAAACTTCTTCTTCTTCTTTTTTTTTTTTTTGCTATTAATGGATCTTTAATAAAAGATATGGGGAAAGATTTTAATAGAAAAGAAACATTATCCCAAAGTATATTGTTGAAATTTGGCCTGAATTGCCACTGAAGGACATTTGGGTGGTTCAGGCATGAGCTTCCATCTTTTTTTAAAAAATTAATTAAAAAATTATTCTTATTATTTATTTATATATGACAGCAAAATGCATTACAATTCTTATTACATATATAGAGCACAATTTTTCATATCTCTGGCTGTATACACAGTATATTCACATCAATTTGTGTCCTCCTACATGTACTTTGGATAGTAATGATCATCACATTCCACCATCATTAATAACCCCATGCCCCCTCCCTTCCCCTCCAACCCCTCTGCCCTATCTAGAGTCCGTCTATTCCTCCCATGCTCCCGCTCCCTACCCCACTATGTATCAGCCTCCTTATATCAAAGAAAACATTCAACATTTGTTTTTTTGGGATTGGCCAACTTCACTTAGCATTATCTTCTCTAACTCCATCCACTTACCTGCAAATGCCATGATTTTATTCTCTTTTATTGCTGAGTAATATTCCATTGTGTATATATGCCACCTTTTTTTTTTTATCCATTCATCTATTGAAGGGCATCTTATGCCAAACTTCTTAGTGTTAATAAAATGTGAAATTACAGAAATAGGGTGGTTCAGAGAGCTCTTAATTATCTAGGGGATATCCACATTCGGCCTTTCAGACTAAGTAGGAATTAGCCAGGAAGAGAGGATTTCATTTTTATTTTTTGTGATGCGGGGATATAACTCAGTGGTAGAATTCCTACCTAGCATGCTTGAGGCCTTGGGTTTGACCACTGAGCACCCCCTGCCCCATGGGTTTTTCAGAAGGGGAGTGTATGACCCAAGGTTGGATTCAGGAAGCTGCATGGAGGCGGAGACAGGAAGATCACCTGAACCCAGACGCCAGCCTGGGCAACATAGGAAGATCCCATCGCTAAAAAACAAAAACATGGCTGGGTGTAGTGGCACATGCCTGTCATCCCAGCGGCTCCGGAGGAGGCTGAGACAGGAAGATTACAAGTTCGAGGCCAGCCTCAGCAACTTAGACCCTGTCTCAAAATAAAAATAAAAAGGACTGGGATGTGTCTCAGTGGTAAAGCACCCCTGGATTAAATCCTCAATACCAGAAAACAAAAAAGGAAACATTAAAAAAAAAAAAAAGAAAAAGATGGGGAGTTCACTGAGGGACTTAGGCAGAGGAATGACACCTGAACATTAATTGCTTTTGACTGCTTTGTAGTCTGTCTTCTGGTCATGTTAAGTAGTAGCTAGCAATAAGCAGTGCAATGCAGGCGAGGTCACAAGTGTTCTTTAAATCCCTTTAGGGTCTTCTTTAAACTACTTCCAAAGTAGTCGAGAAAGCAAAAGGTGGTAAGTTAATTTGTAGGAAAAAAACCAGAAAAGCAAGGGAACTAGTTGGAAATCTAGTCAAGAAGAAAGGATTCATGGGACTCACTCTTGACAGCGTTCACTGAGGTCCATGTGAAGTTGGGAATTAGGGCTGTAAGCGTCTCCAGTTGTCTGGGAAGGAGGATTCCTTTAGTAGCGCAGGTACACTAAGGTCACTTCTGACCAGTTACGGACCCCAGTGCCCATATTAACATGGGATTGACTTGTAGATGCAGCCCCGCTAAATAGGATGGCCACCATGATGGTTTCAGAGAGGATCAAGGTCAACAACTCCACCACTCAATGTGAAGGAGGAGTTGAACACCTGGTTGGTGGAGAGTACAGAAGGTGGTCCCCAGTTCTCCTGGTAAACACCAAACAGTAATAAATTTGGAGACAGCGTTGTCTCCTTTGTGTTCTCTGTTCAGAGAGGGCCCACTCTCTCTCGAGAGTGTTCTCTGCTTGAACTTCACTTTGCTTTTACTTTACTGTCACTTGTACTCTTCTGTGACGTTTGGTGTCTGACTTTAAATTTTCTTTCATTGGAATGCAAGAGCTGAGGTTTGGAGTTTCAGCTCCTGCTTTCCTGTGACAGTAAAATCTCCTGTCTTTTTCCCTGGGGAAAACTTTTCTGACCCACGTGATTGGTGGGGCCCAATCCCATCCTCGGATTCCGGGTTGAGCGTTGCCTAGAACTGGTCAGAGTGATTGATTCAAAGTATGGCACATGATCTAAATGAGTCCAATAAGAGTCTTCTTTGAACATTTTATTGAACATATTAGGAAATAAGTATTCACCTTCATTTTGAGATTAATAAAATAGACCAGTTTGAACCTGGAATCTCTTGGAGGCAATTTTCCTGCCACTAGGGAGGGACTTCTTTTTTCTTTTTTCTTTATTTTTTTAGTATTAGGGATTGAACCTAGGGACGCTTAATGACTCAGCCACATCCCTAACCCTTTTTATATTTTATTTAGAGACAGGGTCTCACTAAGTCGCTTAGGGTCTTGCTAAATTGCTGAGGTTAGCTTTGAACTTGCGATCCTCCTGCTCAGCCTCCTGAGCTGCTGGGATTACAGGTGTATGCCACTGTGTCTGGCTACAATAGACTTTAAATCATGGGACTTTCTGGCCTCCATTATCAGGTAACCCAATTCCCACAATAAACCCCTTACAATATATCTCTAGATATCCTATTGGTTCTATTCTCCGGAAGGCCCTGGCAAACACAGGAGCTTACGTAACATCATGACTTTCAGCTCTTAAATCTTAGGGAATTTATTTTGGGGTTGTGGATGCCCTCTTAGACCCCTTGAGTTGGTATTAGGTTTTTGTTTGTTTGTTTTGGATTGGGGATCAAACCCAGGCCCTTGAGAATCTAAGCCCAGCTGTCTACCACTGAGTTACACTCCTATTCCCTGTGTAAAGGATTTTTTTTTTTTTTTAAATTTTAAGGTGAGAACATTTGAGGAACAGATGACGAGGAAAGAAATCCTCTCTGTTCTTCCCTTATCTGACTAAATCACAGCCTCTCAAAAAATACATGTACTGCTGGGGCGTGGTGGCACATGCCTATAATTCTAGCAGTTTGGGAGGCTGACTCGGGAGGATTGCAAGTTCAAAGCTAGCCTCTGCAATATAGGGAGTCCCTAAACAACTCAGCAAGACCCTGTCTCTCTATAAAATATAAAAGGAAGAGCTGGGGATGTGGCTCAGTGATTGAATACCTGTGGGTTCAATTCCTGGTACCAAAACCAAACCAAACCAAACCAAATAATCAACAAAACACGTACTATTAGCCCTCACCAAGTAGAGATTCCTGGGAATGCAACAGCTGAGAAGACCAATTGCCCCTTCCCATCTGCATCAGAATGCTCAATAGAAGGCTGAGAATGTGTTGCACTGATAGAATGTTTGTTGTGGGATGCTCGGGGTCCTGAGTTCAACTCACCTCCCACACTGCAAACAAAACCAAAACCAAAATTCAAACAAAACAAAACCAAATCCAAAATTCAAAATGAAACAAAAGCAAACAATAAAAATCCCTCAAAGGTAAAAGGAAAGCGAGGAACTGGGAGATGGGCAAGTGAGAAATGAAAGACGGAGACCAGGCAGAGATACACACGAGAGTTTATTTGTCAGAGCTGGCAGATAAAGGCACATCTCTCCATAGAGGAGAGAGGCAATGGGGGCTTGGGGTTTGGGAATTTAATGGGGGCAGGTTCAGGGATTAGAGCCGGGGTCCTAATGCAGGTGGGTAAGGGTGGGGTTGGTACGAGGGAGTGGTGATATGCCTTTGGGTGGGAAAGAACGCAGGTGTGAAGAGTGGGATCGGTAAGAGGGAAGTGGTGAGCCTTTCCCAGAAAGGCCCTTGGGCAGGAAAGCGAAAGTTTTTTTTTTTTTTTTAAATGGCAGCTGTCACTTAAGATGACCATCCAGTTGCTAAGCAAAGACCTTACAAAAGGAAGGTCCATATTTTCCCATTGAAGCCCTAAACCACCCCTTTTCATTGAGTTGATAATGTAAACCTTTACTTTGGGCCACTCCATGAGTTTCCCATTATTGGGGGTTCCTGGATGCAAGTGTGAAGAAAAGACTGAGCCAGGGCTGGAGTGCAGGTCAGTGGTACTGCCCTTGCCTAATGGACACAAAGGTCCCCCAGCACTGCAAAGCATCAGTTTCCGGTGCTGCAAAACAAAAACAAAATAAAAGCAAAACAACCCCCATTTTGGTCAGCTTTTTCACCACTGTGACTGTAAGACCTGACAAAAAACATATTAGAGGAGGAAAAGTTTATTTGACTCACAGTTTCAGAGGCCTCAGTCCAGTCAGCCAACTCCATTGCTTTGGCCTGAAATGAGGCAGCATATCATGTGAGGGAGGAAAGTAGCTCAGGACATGGTCACCAGGAAGCAAAGAGAGAGTGCTGCTCGTAAAGTGCAAAATGTATTCCCCAAACGCATACCCCCAGGACCCATCTCTTCTAGCCACACCCTACCTGCCTATGGTAACCTCTGGTTAATCCCTATCAGTGAATTAATGCACTGATTAGGTTAAGGCTCTCATAACCTGATCATCTCACCTGTGAACTTTCTTGCATTGTCTCACACATGAGCTTTTGGGGGACCTCATTAATTGTCTTTTTTTTTTTTTTTTTTGTGGTGCTGGGGATTGAACCCAGGGCCTGGTGCCTGAGAGGCCAGCAGTCTACAAACTGAGCTACATCCCCTGCCCTTCATTAATTGTCTTTTCTCAGATTTGCAGTCTCCAATCTCAGTACCAAAGTTTTTTTTTTTTTTTTTCTAACCAGGCCTAAATTCAGCTCCTTGTTGCTCAAAAGCCAATACTTGGGAGATGAGAGTTGGTGAAAAAGAAATGAGTTTTTTCCCAGGGCCAGCACCCTGAGAAGATGGGGGGAGACATCATCCCCATAAAAAGGCCATCTTAGGGAACTCAGGTACATGAAAGAACTTTTAGAGGAAGGAAGAAGAAGTGGGGTGACAATGGGCAGGAAGACCATATACCGAGCAGAGCATTTGTCATCCTGAGTAGGAGTCCACTTTTTTTTTCCCTTCTGGTCAGACAGTGTAATTGACCTTGACCTTGTATAGCTATTTCTTGTAATTCTTTAGATGAAACACAGTAATTTGCACACTTTGTGTTAGTTATGTTCAAGACTAAAGAATTAGGAGGGGCTTTACACATGCTGACATTATCTGAAGGTCAGCAGATGTTCTGGGTTTTGTGAATTGGAAGAGATATTATTTAACAATTAATATCTTACTCATTTAGGTGCAGTAGAATTCTTTAGAATTTAGAATGCCAGTAAAAAGGGAAAGGAAGTCAAAGGACAACTCACAAAAGGGTGACTACTGTTACAATTCCCCACTATTAATCCTTCATTCCCTCTCTCTTCCTTTTTTTCCTCTTCCCTCCCTCCCTCCCTCCCTCACTCTCTTCCTTCTTTCCTTCTGGTTCTGTGGATTGAACCCAGGGCCTTGCACATGCCAGGTAAGTACTGAGTCACATCCTTAACCCTTTTTAAATTTTATTTTGACATAGGGTCTCACTAAGTTGTCCAGGCTGGCCTTGAACTCGCTATACTCCCGCGTCAGTCTTCCAAGTAGCCAGTATTACAGGTGGGCACCATCACATCTGGCTCTCCATTCCATTTATTTATTTATTTCTCTCTCTCTTTTTTTAATCGATGAATGATAGCTGTACATAATAATGGGATTTGTTGTTACATACTCATACATGCACAAAATATAACAATAGAATTTGGCCAGTATCACTCCCCAGCATTTCATCCCTCCCTCCCGGCCTTCCACTTTTTAGTCCCTTTCCTCCACTGACCCCTCTTTGATTTTTAGGAGATCTACTCTCACCTTTGTTTTCCTTTCTAGCTTTTGCATATGAGAAAAAACATAGGACCCTTAACCCAAGTTTGATTTATTTTGCTTAAAATAATGGATTCTTGCCACAGTCTGGCTGGGCACACAATCACGAGCCACCACACAGCTTGTAGATTCAAACAGCAACTCTTTATTCCCGAACTCACACCAGCCGTCTACAGTCACGTTCTGGGGAAATCCACGTTCTCTGCCCAAATCCACGTTCTCTGCCCAAATCCACGTTCTCTGCCCAAATCCACCTCCACTGGGCATCTGTCTCCAAAATATACTGTCTGAATCCCGTGAGAACTCAAGGGGAACTCAGGCAGCAGGATACGCCCTATTCCCAGGAGGAATAATCTTAAACCTTAAACCTGGAACCTAAACTGGGAATGCCCTAAACACGATTATCTTAAACCCGGAACACCCTAATCCACCCTGGTCCTTGAGCAAGGTCACCTACATTCAATGTCACTGCAACATGGGGTACGCTGGCAAGGAAATTGTCATACCTACTTACTTGGCTAATGGCTCCCAGCATCTCCCCCCTTCTGATTAATTAAACAACAAGCAATGTGGCTTAAGGACCGTGCCTGGTAGGTTGTCCAATTCAACATATGGTTCTTACCCGTCATCGGAAAACTGACCTTTAGGCGTCAGCCTCCTGTCTTAGGTTGATACCACTGCAATTGAATCATACCCGTCATTGACTACCGGTCCAGCATACAGCCATACTTGTGGATAGGTCTATGCACCAGTGGGGGGGTGAGGTTCTTTGCCTCACCTCTGTTGGCCCCCAAATTTGGCCTTGGTGCCAGTGGGGGAGTGAGGTTAATGTGGCTTAAGGACCGTGCCTGGTAGGTTGTCCAATTCAACATATGGTTCTTACCCGTCATCGGAAAACTGACCTTTAGGCGTCAGCCTCCTGTCTTAGGTTGATACCACTGCAATTAGATCATACCCGTCACTGACTACCGGTCCAGCATAAGCCATTGGCCCCCAAATTTTAGACCATCACTAGCAGAAGGGAGGAGGATACAGAAATGCCATGACACCAAGCCAATTGACGGCTCCTTGGAAAAAATTGCATCACTGGTGACACCATCAGCAAAGATATGCCAGCACTACCACAACTAACATGGGGTGCGCTGGCAAGGAAATAAAAATTGCATCACTAGTGACACCATCAGCAAAGATATGCCAGCGTTACCACAATTCGCTGCACCAAACGATAGTTACATAGTCCAGGCAAGTTCTGCAAGCAGTTCAAAGCGGAGGAATCTATCAATATGTCCATTTCCTCCCAAAATCCGTTTCCTCCCAAAGTAAGTTAACTCCTTGATTGAGCATTACTTGTTGAGTTATATTCATTGATGCATCAGTTTATACAGTTTACTGTGATAGCTATCATAGAAGCTGTCTTCACCGGCACTGGGATGGAGATGGGAATTCTGGCAATGATGCTAAAAAGACATTATCCTGAAAAGAATTATTAAATATAATGAAAAGGAAAGGTGAAAGTAAACAAACAGATCTGTTAACCTACTTTAAAAACAATCCTTAACAGCTGTTTACCTAATTTAAATTAGTAAACAAACAGATCTGTTAACCTCCTTTAAAAACAATCTTTAACAGCTGTTTACCTAATTTAAATTAAACCATTTAAATCTCGTGAATAAAAATAATAATAATTCGGATCCATTTTTTCATGAGCGCTCCTCATATAAGAAATATGGACATATGCACATACAGACATACAACACAAAACACAAGAGTGTACACAAACGTACAACACATAAGAAAATAGTAAAGGCCTTGTAGCTTTACCTGGGTGAAATCTCCATTGCAATGTTTAAAAACTCCACAGTCAAAAAATAAAACTGATCAGAAAAACATTAACCTAGGTTTGTATGAGCTCAAAAAATAAAAATAGAACCTTATGATGTAGAAAAATGCAATAATAAAATAGCTATTGAAAAAAGCATCCTGGTTAATCACTGTCGCAGATGTAAGAATGGCCAAGCTGGAGTTCTGGATATCAGCTGTTATGGATTTGAGTCAAATCATCTTCTTTTCGATCTGTAGAAATTGTTTTAGTTAATCTCTCTGGAATCCAAATGGGCTGCTGTTCTCCCTGTGGAAAAACACAAACAGACCCCCGACTCCAGACAATCACTGGGTCAGGACCTTTCCATTGTCCTGTTAGAATATCTTTCCAAAGTACTTTAGGCTTACGTACATTTTTTGGATACATATGTCTTTCCGCAGCACTAAGTCCTGATGAATCCAAATTTAAAAAGTTTAGAGTAAAAAGCGTTATTTTAAATTTATCTTTGGGGGATATATACCCCCTTCCAATTCCCTCTTTTTGCTTTAATAAGTATGTTTTAATAGTTTGATGAGCTCTTTCAACTATGTCTTGTCCCTGTGGATTGTATGGGATTCCTGTTATATGAGTAATACCAAATGATGAGCAAAATTGTTTAAAAGAGGTAGAGGTATAGCCAGGACCATTATCGGTTTTTAACTGTTTAGGAACGCCCACAGTGGCAAAATTTTGTAAGCAATGAGCTATAACATCTTTAGTTTTTTCTCCGGCATGAAGGGAGCCCATCAAAAATCCGGAAGAAGTATCGACTGTAACGTGTAAATATTTTAATTTTCCAAATTCTGGCAAGTGTGTGACATCCATCTGCCAAATATGGTTAGGTATCAGTCCTCTAGGATTGACTCCAAGATTAACTTGTGGTAAAAATGTCACACAATTTTGACATTGTTTTATTATATGTCGGGCTTGTTCCTTAGTTATTTTAAAACGCTTTTGTAAAGTATTAGCATTAACATGAAACCTTTTATGAAAATTTGTAGCTTCTTCAAATGTAGAGAAAATATGTATGTCATGTGTAGTTTTATCTGCTAAATCATTGCCTAAACTAAGGGCTCCAGGCAATCCTGTATGTGCCCTAATATGTCCTATAAAGAATGGATCTTTTCTGTCCCAGATTAGACTTTGTATAGTGGAAAACAAAGAGAAAACAGTAGAAGAAGGGGAAATCCTACCAGCATCTTCAAGAGATACTATAGCATTAACTACATACTGACTATCAGAAAATAAATTAAATACAGAATCTTTAAACATCAAAAAAGCTTGTAAAACTGCATTAAGCTCTACCTTTTGAGCTGATTGTTTGGGTACTAAAAATGTAAAAGTTTGATCAGGGGTAACTACTGCTGCTGTACCATTATTTGACCCATCAGTGAATATATTCGGAGCATTCATGATAGGTGTTTTTCTTGTCATTTTAGGAAAAACTACAGGATGCTTAGACCAAAAAGACAACAAAGGATTAGATGGTAAATGATTATCAAATGAAATATTAGATTTACACATGATTATTGCCCAAGTATTTAACTCATTAGCTAACTCATCAATTTGATCCATAGTATATGGAGTAATAATTTTATTGGGAGAAATTCCAAACACTCCCTTTGCTGCTTTTATTCCTTTGAGTATTAATTGTCCTACAGCCTCAGGATACCTAGTAAGAATAGTGTTAGGAGAATAAGATAAATGTATCCACAATAATGGACCTTCTTGCCAAAATACTCCTGTAGGAATATTTTTTGTTGGTAGTACAATAAATAATAAAGGCAAACTTATATCAATTCTATCCAAATGTATGTTTTCCATATATGTTTCAATAATTTTTAATGCCTTTCTTGCTTTAGGAGTTAACATGCAGGGTGAATTTGGATCTGATGGACCTTTTAGAATATCAAATAAAGGTCCCAACTCTCCTGTTGGTATACCTAGATAAGGCCTTATCCAATTTATGTCTCCCAATAACTTTTGAAAGTCGTTAAGTGATTTGAGTTGATCTACTCGTATTTGAATTTTTGGTGGACGGACCATGGTTGAGGATAATAGAACTCCTAAATAATTAATTGGAAAATTTAATTGTACTTTATCTATTGCTATCTCTAGATTATAATTTTTTAATAAGTTTGTAAGTGTGGCATAACATTCCAGCAATATGTTTTTATCTTTATGTGCCAATAATACATCATCCATATAGTGAAATATTTGTAGTTCAGGATTTTGATTTCTAAGTGGCTGGATTGCTTTGTTAACATATATTTGACACATAGTTGGACTGTTAGCCATCCCTTGAGGGAGTACTTTCCATTCATATCTTTGATCAGGACCTTCATGATTTAATGCAGGGATAGTAAATGCAAAATGTGGACTATCCTCGGGATGAATTGGAATTGAAAAAAAACAATCTTTAATATCTATAGCTAAAACATGCCAGGTTTTTGGCAAAGCAGACAATTGAGGAATCCCTGATTGAGCAGGTCCCATAATAACCATCTCATTATTAATGGCTCTTAAATCTTGCAATAATCTCCATTTATCAGATTTCTTTTTGATGACAAAAATGGGAGTATTATGGGGAGATATGGAAGGTTGTATATGTCCTTCCGCTAATTGTTGTTTGACCAGATCATGGGCTACTTGTATCTTTTCTTTAGTCAGGGGCCACTGAGGAACCCACACTGGTCTTTCTGATTTCCAAGTAATTTTGATTGTCTCAGTGGCCCTTTCTGAAAATCCAACCCATGTCTGTCTGTTCCTTGATCTATTTGTACTGGTGCTGCTATACCTTGCCCTTGTTTTCCTAATCTTTTTTCTTTCCTAAAGCCTTGTCTAGCCCTAGTAGTGGGCACATTAGGATTGATGTTATTTGTTAACGTCAAACCTAATTGATCTAGGACATCTCGTCCCCATAAATTTATAGGAAGATGATCCAATGCATATGGCTGTATAGTTCCTTCACATCCTTCAGGATCCTTCCAATCTAATATCATAGAACTTCTCTGGGGATTAGTCGCCACTCCTAGGCCTCGAAGCGTTTGAGTGGCTTGTTGTAATGGCCAATGTTTTGGCCATTCATGACGAGATATGATGCTAAGGTCAGCTCCTGTGTCCAGTAGCCCATTAAACTCATGACCTTGAATATTTAGTTTTAGCATTGGGCGAGAATCTAAATTTAAAGACAACATAGCCCAATCCACACCTGTGGAGCCTAATCCCCTGGAACCTCTTTCTACACTATGACTAGGAAATTTATTATGTAGGCTGGGTATTATTAACAACTGTGCTATTCTATCTCCAGGTGAAATTACTGATATACCTCTTGGAGAACTAGCTATAATTTTTATTTCACCTACATAATCGGGATCAATTACCCCAGGACTTATCATAAGTCCTTTTAATGTAGATGAACTACGTCCCAGTAATAAGCCTACTGTTCCTTGGGGAAGAGGTCCTTTTACTCCTGTGGGAATGATTTGAACTCCCATCTCTGGAGTTAATACTGCTCTGGCAGAGGCGCAGATGTCCAACCCTGCGCTCCCTCGGGTTTGTCTGATGAGGGATTTAATGGACAATGTGTCCTGGGCACTACCCTGATGGTGTTGCTGGGTTCCTCCACTGCCCCGTATATTTGTGGTTGTGGGCCCCGGAGCATTGGGCCCCCCTGTCCGTTTTTTGGCAATGGAGCCTGATGCCTTTCTCCACGATATCTTGGATAAATACCTGGTCTTTGTCCATTTTTTGATAAGGGAGTACCTTCTATGGTGGTTTGAGAACGGCATTCATTAGCCCAATGTCTCCCTCTACGGCATCGTGGGCAAATACCCGGTATTCTATTCCTTTGATACCTACTTTTGTTAAACCCTCCTCCTATGGGGCAATTCCTTTTAAAATGTCCTGTTTGTTCACAATCATAGCATGTTTTTGGCCTGGCATCTAAAGCCTGTTGTACTGCAGCTGCCAAGACCTGCCCTTGTTCATTAATATCTCTACATAATTTAATATATGTGTTTAAATCTTCATGTCTCCATGGTCTAATAACCTCTCTGCAGCAACGATTTGCTTGGTCATAAGCCAGTTGTTTTATTAATGGCATTGCTTGTTCTGTATCCCCCAAAATTTTGGCAGCCGTTTGAATTAGCCTATCTACAAAGTCAGCGTAAGGTTCATAAGCTCTCTGTATTACCTTAGATAGCTGACCTTGTAAATCTCCATGTCCTTGTAAAGTCTTCCATGCCCTAACTGCATCTGCAGCAATTTGTGCATATATAGCAGGATCATATTCAATTTGTTGCCATTGACCCTCATAAGGTCCTTTTCCTAACAACATATCTAGATTTCTTTGAGGGTAACCGGCTGCTGCATTTAGCCTAGCTGTCTCCGCGCAAAATTCCTCATTGGCAACCTTCCATAACAAATATTGTCCTCCATTTAGTACAGATTTACACATGCTAGCCCAATCTGCTGGCGTCATGTCCAAGTTAGTAATGGACTCAACCATGCTTACCGTGAAGGGAGCTTGGGGACCATAGGTTGTTACAGCCTCCTTTAACTGCTTCACTGTTTTAAAATCTAAAGCATGGTGAATTAGCTGCCCTCCTGCCTGTTCAAGTACAGGGCATGCTAATCTTTGAGGTCCTGTCTCAGGATCCCATTTATCAACTACGGGGTTTGAGGGCCACTCAGCTGTCTCCATCGGTGGGGCTGTTGGTTGAATTACGCCCTCTTGTGATAAAACGGAGTTAGTAACAGCCTCCTGTTGTGGCCTTTTTCCTAACAACCCCTTTTCCTTTAAATTTTCTTCCTCTGTCTGACTAGCTCGAGAGACCTTCTCTTTTGTTTGATCTAAAATGTCTTTCTCCATGGTCTGAACCTCTAACAATTTACTTAACATCTTTTCGGTTTGTTTTTTACTAATTTCTAATCTACTATAAAGATAACGCAACCCAATAAGATAACACAAAACAAAGCCGAAACTGAATGAAACAAAAACGGAATAAAAAATCATTGTATCAATTTTCTCTTCCTCAGGGCCGACAAACTTCAAACCTTTAGTCAACCATTTTTTCCAGTTTGCCTGAGAAATTTCTAGGGATAGGCAGCTTGAAACAAAAACAAGATAAATCAAAACAATAACACATTGTTTTTTGAATTGGTCACCCATTCTTTCTCTCTTCCTCAAGGGTGAGAAATTTCACTTACCTCTAAGCTTTAGAAGTTCCCTGTAAGGGCCACCAAATGCCACAGTCTGGCTGGGCACAAATGCCACAGTCTGGCTGGGCACACAATCACGAGCCACCACACAGCTTGTAGATTCAAACAGCAACTCTTTATTCCCGAACTCACACCAGCCGTCTACAATCACGTTCTGGGGAAATCCACGTTCTCTGCCCAAATCCATGTTCTCTGCCCAAATCCACCTCCACTGGGCATCTGTCTCCAAAATATACTGTCTGAATCCCGTGAGAACTCAAGGGGAACTCAGGCAGCAGGATACGCCCTATTCCCAGGAGGAATAATCTTAAACCTTAAACCTGGAACCTAAACTGGGAACGCCCTAAACACGATTATCTTTTTTTTTTTTTTTAATTTTAATATTTATTTTTTAGTTATTGGCGGACACAACATCTTTGTTTTGTATGTGGTGCTGAGGATCGAACCCGGGCCGCACGCATGCCAGGCGAGCGCGCTACCGCTTGAGCCACATCCCCAGCCCCATAAACACGATTATCTTAAACCCGGAACACCCTAATCCGCCCTGGTCCTTGAGCAAGGTCACCTACATTCAATGTCACTGCAACATGGGGTACGCTGGCAAGGAAATTGTCATACCTACTTACTTGGCTAATGGCTCCCAGCAGATTCTAGTTCCAACCATTTTCCTACAAAGGCTATACTTTCATTTTTCTTTATGGCTGAATAAAACTCCATTGTGTATATATACCACAGTTTATTTATCACTCATCCATTGATGGACACCTAAGCTGGTTCAATATTTTGATTATTGTGAATTGTGCTGCTATTAACATGGGTATGCATGTATACTATAGTAAGATGAGTTTAATTCTTCAGGGTAAATACCAAGAAGTGGTATAGTTGGGTCATATGGAGTGTCCATGCCTAGTCTTTTGAGGAGCCTCCAGACTGATTTCCATAGTGGTTTTACTAATTTATATCCCACCAACAGGGTAAAGGTGTTCCTTTTTCTCCACATCCTAACATTTATTATTATTTATATCTTGATGAATGCCATTCTGACTGGTGTGAGATGAAATCTCAGTGTAGTTTTGATTATTCATTTCATTTCTATGGCAAGTGGGGCATCGACTCCATTATGGCTACTTCCTGCTGAATGGAGGCAAACAGTCAGATTTTTTAAATGAAAGACTTCACAGGGTAAAATGTGCAATTTTTTGTTTGTTTCTTTTTGTTTTTGGGGGTGGGGTAGTCAAAGGCATTCGTTTGGCTGCTATTTTTTTTTCCTGTTGTAAGGGCTTCCCATTCCTGTTTATTGTAGTTGCTACTTTTTTGGCTGCTAATTTAAAAGTAATTTAACTAGTTCTTGTACACTTAATTCAATACTTTCAAATCCTAAATAGGCTATAATGATGATGATGATGATGATGATGATTGAACCCATGGTATTATGCATGCGAGGCAAACCCTGTTCCACTGAACTATATTCCCAGTAGTTTTTATTTTATTTTGAGACATGGTCCTGCTAAATTGCCTAGGTTGTCCTTGCAATCCTCCTTCCTCAGCTTGCCAAATAGCTGGGATTCCAGGTATACACCACCACACCTGGCCCCATTATTGTTAGTAGTAGTGTTATCTCTAATTTTAAGATGCTTTTAAGGATGGATCTGATCTCAGATGGCATTCAAGAAAGTCAATTAGAAAACTAGTCTCTGAATCCTTGGAGAATGAGGGTGGAAGGGGAATTTTCTGCCCAAGAAAGTCATCGGAACCCAGGGGCAGTTCCAGCCTGCATCTTTCCCCCACCCCACATGCCTTCCTTGAGGGGAGGGCCTGCCTGCAGAGAAAGAGCATGTATCAAGTGCAAAGAAAAACTCTTATTTGAGGAGAAAGTGGAGAGAAGAATCACAAAGGAGCCAGAGAAGGACTAAGCCAGATTGATAGGAGATGGTGACCAATGGTTTCCAATAATGAATATTTGCCAAGTGCTGGTCATTGTGCTCAGGGATGCTTTGTAGATGTCATCTAACTTGCTTCTCACAAAAGCAGGTAAAATTCACAGTGTGGGTGAGAAAACACATTTCTTCATTTTTATTTTTTTGGTAGTAGGGATTGAATCCAGGACTACTTTATCACTGAGCTACACCCCAAGTCCTTTTTATTTATTATTTTGAGACAGGTTCTCACTAAGTGGCTGAGACTGGCCTCAAATTTATGATCCTCCTGCCTCAATCTCCCTAGCAGCTGCAATTACACGTGCATGTCCCTGCTCTTGGTAAAAACAACACAATTAAGAAGGTTGCATGAATTGCCCAAAGTTAGTTAATGATAGCACAATCATTTTTTTGGTACTGGGAATTGAACCTAGGGGCTCTTAACCTCTGAGCCACATCCACAGTCTCTTTTTAATTTTGAGAGAGCATCTCACTAACTTGTGATCCTCCTGCCTCAGCCTCCTGAGTTGCTGGGATTATAGGTGTGTGCCACCACACCTGGCCAGAACAAGAATTTGAATTTTAGAAGCCATGGTTTTATCTGTTTTTTTTTTTTTTGGGGGGGGGGAGGGTTGGGGTGGGGAGTACCAGGGATTGAACTCAGGGGTACTTGACCACTGAGCCACATCCCTAGCCCTATTTTGTATTTTATTTAGAGACATGATCCACTGAGTTGCTTAGCACCTGGCTTTTTGCTGAGTCTGGCTTTGAACTCATTATTCTCCTGTGTCAGCCTCCCAAACTGCTGGGATTACAGGCATGCACCACTGCGCTCAGCTGAGGCGATGGTTTTATTCACAGTAGTGGGTTGAAGAGTGTTTTCCCCAAATTCATGGGAACCTCAGAATGTGACTCTATTAGAATATGGAATTTGAAGATATTATAAGTTAAGATGAAGGCATACTGAGCTTGGGTTAGCCCTTAACCCAATGATAGTGTCTTCAGAAAAGAATGGAGAGAGTAGTTTGGACTGGAGACACAGAGGAAGAAGATCATGTGAAAATGGAGGTAGAGGCTGGATTTAGGCTGCCATAAATCTCAGAACAACCATGACAAAAACTCCTTTGACATAGTTTGGCTCAGGCTGGTCTCAGCCTTCAGTTCCTGACCTTGGTCTGTTTAGTCTAGTTTACCTGGGTCAGGTTAGTAAGAATCCCCCATTCTCAATTTCTGATCAAATTCCTCTATTCTATTCTTGATATCTAATTCCCCTGCCTGCCTGCAGCAAGAATCCTGTTGAATTGATATAGCAAGAATTTCTCTCACCTTTGATGTTTCCTCTTTGTGACTTTATATATACTGATTCCCAGTGAATTCACTGATTCCCACATTACTCCTTGGCTATAAATTCCCACTTTTTTTTTTGTACTGGGGATTGAACCTGGAGACACTTAACCATTGAGCCACATCCCCAGCCCTTTTTATTTTTTTTATTTTGAGACAGGGTCTCATTAAGTTGCTGAGGTTGTCCTTGAACTTGTGATCCTCTTGTCTCAGCCTTCTGAGTCATTGGGATCACAGGTTGCGCCACCACTCCTGGCCCCACTTTTTATTGTATTTTGAGTTTGCCCAATCACTCGCCCTTATTACAAAATCTATTTGTAATTGTTCCCCTGAATAAAATCTGTCTTGCTGTCATCTCTGTGTGTATAAGTATTTTGTTGTGCTGGGGATCAAACCCAGGGCTTCCTGCATGTTAGGCAAGCACTCGTCACTGAGCTATATACTCCAAGTCCCCTGCCTCACAATCTTAAAAAAAAGTGTTTTTTTTTTTTTTTTTTGACATCTGGGGTCACCAGCAGCTGGAAGTAGCAAAGAAATAGTCTTCTTTACAGTCTCCAAAGACAGCATGAGTTTAGGGTGTGTAGCTCAGTGGTAAAGCACCTGCCTAGCAGGTATAAGGCAGTGGGTTTGATCTTCACACACACACACACACACACACACACACACACACACACAGCCTTAAATGCATTTGTACATGATTTTCCCAAAGTGCATCAGAACAAATACATAACATGCACATTCTATCAAGATTACTCTCACTCCTTCTTTCTGTGATGAAAAAATATCTCTTTGTGCCACTGTGGAAATTAAGGAAACATGTAAGACAATGTGATCAGACAAAATACTTAGAAGACATAGTTCGGGTCTAACCCTAACCCGTTTTTTTTAGAGACAGGGTCTTGTTGACTATAGCCCATTTCTAAAAATACAGTTACAATTTGGTTATTTTTTTGAAGGTAGACAATATAGTTGTCTTCAAATATTTGAATTATGCTCCAATGGAAATGTTAGGCTTAGTATATATCATCTCTGAGGAGAGACCCAGAAATAATGAGTGGAAAGTACATGGAGGAAGATTTCAACTGATTATCAAGAACTTTCTAAATATTTAAAGATACTTAATCATGAGGGCTGGAGATGTAGCTCAGTTGGTAGAGAGCCTGCCTCGCATGTACAAGGCTCTGGGTTCAATCCCCAGCACCATAAAAAAATAAATCCCCAGCACCATAAAAAAAAAAAAAAAATCATGAACTGTGTACTGTGTTATTTTGAGAAATAATGAGTTTCCTGTTTGAGGATGTTTCAATTTCCAGAGATTGGACAATTCTTTCCTGTGGTATTGAGGGCTCATTCAAGCATGGGAGAGGATTTGGACAGGATTGGAAGCAGTGTGGGATCTTGGTTAAGAGCCTGCCTTCAAAATGTGGCTTGATCTCTGAAGGGGAGAAAAAATGACTTTCTGTCTACACTCCATAGTTCTTAGTGGGGATTCCCTGTAACAAAGGGCAGATTAATGAGACAAAGTTGTACAAAGTTAATATAACACGTGTACCTCCTGTATGCCCAGGAAATTCTCAGGGAGATGCCTAGGAGTGAAAATCCAAGAGTTAATCTCAAAGGAGTGGTTTAAACTTGAAGCTTAGATGCCACTGTTTGCTGAGCCAGAAGGACCTGGGAGAGGCAGGTTATGGAGAGACAGTTAGGAAAAGAAGGGTAAACCCGAGCAAGGTTGTAATGCAGATGTAGACCAGAGCCTTCTGCCCCCCTCTGCTGTGGGGAGGGGGGTCTAGTGATTTACTCACCTTTCTCCTCCTGATGCAGAGGGGAGCCACCATTATGTAGGGAGATTTCCTCTACAGATACAAGGGGTTTCTCTCTTAGGAAAATGTTAATTGCCACTTTTGTTTTTAGAGCTTTTTCTATGTCTGCTCTTTCTCAAAATAGTTAAAAAAAATTCTTAGGCCAGACAGGCATATTGGGGTAGCATATTTCCACCCCCTATAGTCATATTTTGGAGTGATGTGTCCTGAACCCTATCACTGCTTACCAGCTACATGGCCTTGGAGAAATTATTCTGAGTCTTAGTTTTCTCATTTGTTAAATGTTACATGATCTAATGTATATGATATATAAACACATATATAACATATATTTTATAGCAATAATATGGGATTGTTTTAAGGATTAAATGAAATAATGAAAAGTATATAGCATAGAGTAGATAATAAATAATAACAACAATTATTATTACCATTACACTGGCTGTATATTTACCTGAATACATTCCCAGGCATGTCCGTAGCTATTATGAGAAAAAGGGCTGGGTAGTGAAGTAAGTTTGGGAACACATGTTCCGTTCTTTATTTATTTTTTGCAGTACTGGGGATTGAACCCAGGGATGCTATACCACTGAGCCACATCCTCAGCTCTCCCCGCCCCCCCCCCCCTTTTTTTTTGTATTTTTTTTTTTTTTCAGAGACAGGGTCTTACTGTGTTGCTTAGGGCCTTGCTAAGTTTCTGAGGCTGGCTTTGAACTAGTGATCCTCCTGCCTCAGCCTCCCAAGCTGCTGGGATTATAGGCGTTCGCTACTACCCCTGGCCTGGCATGTGCTCTTTTTACTTAGAGTTGCTCAGGCTGTCCTCAAATAGGATCTTGCCAGGTTGATAGGAGATAGGATCTTGCCAAGTTGCCCAGGCTTACCTGAGCATAAAGGTATGCTGTCCATCATGAAGTCTAAGAGGGAAGTTTCATTTTTTTCCTCCCAAATGTTTGAATCATGGTATTGAGTAGAACAGAAGAAATAAAAGAAAGGTAGGAAGCTGTCAAAAGGAGGGAAAAGGAGACCATAACTTTAATCTGAAAGCCTTGTGCTATTTCCGTGTACGGTTTCTCCTCAAGTCAGTATTCCCCAGCCCCGGAGATCCCAAATTTCTGGGAAATCTATGCATCTTCACTCACAGTCTTAAAGTTACTGGAAATTCACTTACTTATGAAAATTGTCCTGTGCGATGTACTAACACATGTATTTTTAGAGTAGATTAAGCAAGGGTAATATGATATTAAAAAAATAAAACTATAACGTGGGTACATTCCAGATATCATCTATTGATCAGATAATGGAGAAAACATCAACCTAAGGATTCTGAGAACAGCTATAACGCCTTAAGCTCTTTTGCAACCATCAGACTGATGTCATCTCTACATACATTTCCGTGCCCACTCCTCACAAGGTTTCCTTTCAAAGAAGATCCCAAGACCCCAAAAGTACATCTCACTCTCAAGATAGCCCATGCTTTCCTTAGCTTTCCTGAATAAATCTTTCACTTGTGTCTCTATTTGACATGGCTTGAAATTATTTTTTATGATGTATGTCAAAAATGCTGTTGTTCTGCACTGAGGTCCCCCTCTCTAGGACCTCCTTGGATCCCTTCTGGTGACAGCTTACTTTGGCATCTAACATGGGGATTCTGAGGTGCCAACTCTGGTAAGCTAACTTTATGGCTTTTCTTTTTGCTTTGTGCTTTGACTATGACTTATGATATGGAAGCTCTTGTCCCTCTCTCCTTAGTCCTCCTTAGTCCCCTCCAATGACAGTATCATTTTACTTCTGGGCATGTTTTAAAAAATATTTTTGAGTTTTAGGTGGACATAATATCTTTATTTTATTTTATGTAGTGCTGAGGATTGAACCCAGTGCCTCATGCATGCTAGGTGAGCGCTTTACCACTGAGCCACAACCCCAGCCCCTCTGGGCATTATTAAGGGGCACAGAATTCACTTTGGGAAGGACTGGTTAGGTAAATTATAGACTTCTTTCTTCTTTAAGATTCTGTGTGTCAGGCTGGGGTTGTGGCTCAGTGGTAGAATGCATGTGTGAGGCACTGGGTTTGATCCTTAGCACCACAAATAAGTAAGTAAAATAAAGGTATTGTATCCTTTATGTATGTATTCCATCTACAACCAAAATTATTTTTAAAAAATTCTGTTTCTTTTGTTCCTGTGATTAAGGACCCTCAGGGTTTCCTTTATTAGCTACTCAAAGTCCTTGATTTTAAGGTCTGGGGATTTTTAGGGAGAAATGCTTCCCAGATTTTTTTTTTTTTTTTGGTTCTGGGGATTGAACTCAGGGGCACTCAACCACTGAGCCACATCCCCAGCCCTATTTTATATTTTATGTAGAGACAGGGTTTCACTGAGTTGCTTAGCACCTCACCATTGCTGAGGCTGGCTTTGAACTCGAGATCCTCCTGTCTCAGCTTCCCGATCCACTGGGATTAAAGGCATGCATCATCACGTGTGGCCCAAAGTTTAACCATCAGTTGAGTGGATGAGAAAATAAGAGAACATATTTCCCCCTTATTTATTTATTTATTTATTTATATTTTTGTACTAGGGATTTAACCCAGGAGCAATTTACCATTGAACTTTTATAAAAATTTTAAAAAAAATTTTTTTGAGATAGGTCCTCTCTAAATTGCTCAGGCCCTTGCTAAGTTGCTGAGGCTGTCCTCAATTTTTTTTCAATCCTCCTCCCTCAGCCTCCCAAGACACTGGGATTATAGGCATGTACCACCATACCTGGCTCCCCTTTTCTGAAGTGAACAGTTTTATTGGAATGTCCAGGTAAATGTCTCTACTAGGTCCCATTTCATAACAAAAGTCTGGCTTGCACCTGGCATGCTCCAGTTGGTTTTTGTGTAATGTCAGGGGGAACCAGGAGAGGGTTACTTTGGAAGGGCAGTAAGTGAATGTAAGAAATAGAATCTCCCAATTGAGGAGAGTGCTGAGCTCAATGTCATATATATAGGCAGCTCCCAGAATAATCTTATTGAATACTAAATGGATTTTCATCTGACTAGGACATGTGGGCAGGGATCTTCACAGAGGCAAAGGGATGAGCTACAATCTAAACTCTATAAGGGAAAAAGCCTAGAATTGTGTCTGACACCATTAAGGGCTTAGTAAGTATTTGTTGAGTAAATTACTGCCTGTACTCAAATATCCATTTAAATATCCCAAAGGTACATTAAACGTAATTTGTCCAAAACCAAACTCATCCTGTAATAGGGGCTTAAAGGCTGCTTTTGCTAAAAGCACGGACTCTTCACTTGGGCCTGCAGGTGCCTGATGGGTAACTAAAAGCAGGATAAAGCCTGACATCTCTGCCTTCATTTTGTATCTGGCTCCTATACCACCTTAAACTTTGGGTCAGATTCCTGCTCAGCTCTGTGCTGAGACTTGTTAATCATTTAAGGAGTGTTCATCAAAGCTGCTAATCCTCCCCCTTCAAGGCTGAAAAACACCAAGATCAGAGTAACTAAGATATTTTCTAGATTCCAGGAGCAGCAAGCCTTGCAGGCAGATCACATCACAATGGGAACCGAGCCTGCCCAGCTAAGCAGCATCATCCCATAACGGGAACCAGATTGCCCCCCAGCAACTTCCTCAGAGCCAGCAGAATCTCTCAAAACCAGAATGGAAATAACTGTTTGATATAGACCACAGTTTGATGAAGATGGCTACTTCTTGTCCCCTGCTCTAGTTCCTTCCCCTGTTTAAACCCAAAGCTCTTGTTTGTACCCTTGAAGCACAGATCTTAGGTCTCAGGCCTCTCCGTTCTCGGTGTGGCCACGCTGAATAAAGGTCTCTCCCTGTTTTTACCACTGCTTGTCTCTTTGTCTGTCTTTTGGGGATGGGCGGTTGAATCTGGGCCCCTGGGACCTCTGAAGCCAGAGCTTTTGCCCTAACACTAGTAACAATTCATTTCTTTGCTCTCACCCTCTGAAATCTGTCTGTCAGTGTTCTCTACCACAGGAAAGGACACTGTCATCCATCTTGGTACTCAAACCAGAATCCCAAGTCATCCTTGGCATATCCCTCTTGTTTTAGTTAGCATTTCATCACCATGACCAACAGGACCTGACAAGGGCACAGTAGAGCAGGAAAAGTTCATTTAGTGCCCACAGTTTCTGAGGTCTCAGTCCGTAGATGGCTGACTCCATTGCCCTGGCCTGAGATGAGGCAAAGCATCATGGGAGAAGGGCAGAGCAGAGGAAGGCAGCTCAGGACAGGGCAACCAGGAAGCAGAGAGAGCTCTGCTCACCAGGGATGCCCCCTGTGACCTACGTCTTCCATCCACAACTCACCTGCCTGTAGTTACTGCCCAGTTAATCCATATCAGTGGATTGATTGACGACTAATGTACTGATTAGATTAAGGGTCTCACAATTCAATCATGCTACCTCTGAAAATTCTTTTTTTTTTTTTTGTAGGGGGTGGCTGGGTATTGGGGATTGAACCCAAGTGTACTTAACTACCGAGCCACATCCCCAGCCCTGTCTATATTTTATTTTGAGACAGGGTCTTGCTGATTTGCTCAGGGCCTTGCTAGTTTGCTGAGGCTGGCTTTGTTGTTGTTTTAAAATTCTTTATTGGTCCATTTTAGTTCTACATGACAGTAGAATGTATTTTGACATCTCATACATACATGGAGTATAACTCCCCATTTTTGTGGTTGTACATGATGTGGAGTTATACTGGCTGTCTATTCCTATATGAACATAACAAAGTTATGTCTGATTCATTCGACTGTCTTTCCCATTCCCATTCCCCTCCCTTCCCTCCACACCCAGCTCTACTGTGAGTCAAAATGAGGCTGGCTTTGAACTTGCCATCCCCCTGCCTCAGACTCCTGAGCAAATCAATTGCTTTGGGGGAGGGGGTGGTAGTGACTGAACCCAGGACCTCGCACATGCCAGGCATGTACTTTACCATTGAGCCGTATCCCTAGGCCCTGACAATTCTTGCATTGTCTTGCACGTGAACTTTTGGGGGACACCTTCTGTCCATTCTCCGGTGTCCACTCCACCACCAAGCTCAGTTATCCTGTACACATCCCTTGACTCCAGCTCCTTTATCTCTCTTGTGCCACCACCACAGAGACCATTATCTCTCAACAGAACTGCTTTACTAACAGCCTTTGATCTAATCTCCTAGGAAGCTGTGATCCAGTTTCAATTCATCTTGCACCTGCAACTAGCAGGATATTTTCAAAATGCAACTCTGACCATCTAACAGAATAGGACACAAGTGCTTATTATCCCTCTCTCCCCTGGGATGGAGCGGAATACAGGCAGGTGGGGAGGGGAGAATGGTGGTGGAGCTGGGTAGGAACTGGAGCAGGTGCAGGGGAGGAAATTTAGGAGGTTGTGAGGGGATCTTTGGTTTCCTCTGGGCTGGAGATTCAGCTGTGTGCCTCCCTGTTTTCCAAGCAGAATTTTGATGGATGAATGATGAAGCTGGGGTCTGTGATTTGCCCTGACTTGTTCCAGATCTGCTGCTGCCTGGTGGAGAGGTGAGGTGGGAGAATACTCCAATGCCCTCTGGGTCTGGTACAGACAGATTTGGATTTAAGAACGCAAAGTGGTGGCCCACACCTGAAATCCCCAATCTAGGCTGAGACAAGAGGATCACAAATTTGAGGCTGGCCTGGGTAAGGGAGTGAAACCCTGTCTCAAAATAAAATAAAAAGGTCTGGGGGCTGGGGTTGTGGCTCTTCGGTAGAGTGTTCTCCTAGCATGTGCGAGGCGCTGGGTTCAATCCTCAGTACCACATAAAAATAAATAAATAAAATAAAGGCATTGTGTCCAACTACAACTTAAAAACAAACAAACAAATAAATAAAAGGTTTGGGGATGTAGCTCAGGGGTGCAGCACTTACTAGAATGTGGGAGGACCTGGGTTCAATCTCTAGAACTTGGGGGAAAAAAAGGAGTGATTACAGGAAGCAAAAGAAGAATCAAGCTTTCCAACATCTTCAGAGACTTCCGGGGGGTAGGGGTGAGGGTGGGGGGCTCTCCTCACTGGCCACACAGTGGAATCACCTGGGGGACTTCAAAAGCACTGATGCTGGGTCCCACCCCCAGAGATCCTTGTTTAAGTGGTCCGAGGTATGACTTGATGGCTGGAATCCTAAACCAGGGGATTGCAATGTGCAGCCAGGATTGAGAACCAGAAGAAAGGGAGGAAGGAGGGCAACAAGTGGAGGAGGGATGGAGGAGGCAAAGAAAAGAGGGAGGAAGGAACACAGGGAAGAAGGCTGCCTCTTCATTTGAATAAAGACTGGAATTCTTGCGTGGCCAACCCGGCCACAGGAAGATCATCCCTCAATCATTCCTCCTGCCTGTTCTCCCACTACCCCCAGGCACCTGCTGTTCCAGCAACACAGGTCTGCTCTCGCTTCTTCAAGCCAAGCCCAGCTCACTCCCTCTGGATACCGAGGTCTGGCATTTGCTGCTGCCCTTGACCTTTTTGTCATTGTAACTCTGGTCCTTCCCTCATGCCACTGCATTCTCTATTTCAGAGGGAAGGCCCTCACTGACTTCCCTACCAAGCAGATTTTCTGCTTTTTCTTGCAGCACTGTCAAAACTGTCACTGCACCTTCGTATAAGGCATCTATTGCCACTTTCCTCGGGTAGGTCTCTGTGAAGTCAAGAACTGTATTTCGACTACCTGAAAAATGCCCTATCTTGTGGCAGGCACTCAATGCATGGATATACCTTTAAAATTAGTATATTATATATAAATTTTTAAAATATATCAGCAATACTGAGGATGGAATCCAGGAGTGATTTACCACTGAGCGTAACCCACCCCACCATCCTTTCTTGGTACCAGGGATTGAACCCAGGGGCGCTTAACCACTGAGCCACATCCCCAGCCCATTTTACAATTATTTTAAATTGCTTAGGGCCTTGCTAATTGCTGCAGCTGGCTTTAAACTTGTGATCCTCCTAGTTTTTAAACTCAGCAGCAAAAAAAAAAAAAGAAAAAAAAGAAAAAAAAAAAGTGTCTAAAGATCTAAAGACCTAGTACAGGAAGTGAACACTAGAGGGCAATAGAAGCAAAGAAATGAAGAGCAGCTCCGCCTTTCAGTGGTCCAGAACAGAAAATGCCCTGCGGTTTCTCAAGAGACGCAAAGGATTCTGGGAAGCTCCAAGTCATCCGGATATCTTTCTGGAGGCCAGAGTCCAAAGAAGTCTCCTTTGAGGTGCTTGGTGAGCAGGAAAATGTCTTGTTATTGCTATTCCTTAACTGCTTTATAGCACACAGAGATAATCTTAGGAATATTCAGGAATGTGAAGGAAACAGAAAACTATCTAAGAAGTTGCACAAACCGGGTCTCAGAGAACTGGAAAAAGTTGAGGATACAGAACAGCAGTAATAGTAATCGTGAGATGGGCCTCTTGTCAATACTTAAAGTGGGCACATGCTACCTCTAACCTTGTGATGCTATTTTACTTATGACCTTTGCCCTCTATTTCTTTTTCAAAGGCTCTCCCTCTATTTTTAACTAACCCTAACCCTAACCCTAACCCTAACGGTGGCCTCTTGGTTCATTCTGCTCTTTCCAGCTCTTGACCCCTGATGCTTCACTTAAGGTTTGTTTTGAGCTGCTGATTGGTGGTGATCAGGTAGTCATCAAGTGGTCATCCACCATCCCCCTGGTTATAAGTGGCCTCCTGAGAGGCTATTGGTTTGCCTTCTGTCCTGCCTGATGCCATCAGCAGTGTGGACAGGGTAGCAAGGCCACACAACACTGACCGCAACAATTTTATGGAAGGAACTACTTCAAAAGGATGACAAGCACTGGTTTAGTCTCTAAAATACTCAAAAATAAGTCAAAAGGACTGTCAACCCCTTACCAACCCAGCTTATTGTTTTCAGGCCACATTCTTTCATAATGACTCTTATTGGCTCCTGAGTATCCAGCACCCTTCATTCACCCTTCATTCATTCTGGGCTTTGAGGATGACACCTTTGTCTGCATGCAGATTGGTTCCTTTGCAAATTTTATGTCTTGGGTGAATCACCATCAACCTCTCTGGCCCTCAGTTTCCTTGCCTAACCCTCCAGGATGAGAGCTGCTGCATTGATGGGTCTCAACCTCACTTGTGCATCAGAGCTACCGTGGTCCTTAGAAACATGGCTGCCTAGTGCCTATCTCTGGGAATGCTGACTCACTAGGTCTGGTTTGGGACTTGGTGGCATATTTAAAATGCTCCACAAAGGATTCCATTGCTCATGCTGAGTGAAGAAACTCCACACTTCACCAAAATGAGAATTTTTTTTTTTTTGTGTGTATGTGTGTGTGTGTGTGTGTGTGTGTGTGTGTGTGTTTTGCTGGAAATAGGACCCAAGTCCTTGTGCATGGTAAGTATGTACTCTACCACTGAGCTATACCCCCAGCTCCTAAGATGGTAAGTTTATTATCTAGAATGACAAAAGACAGACTGTTTGCAGAGCTGACACCATGTCTTCTACCCACTCAGCTGTCTCCTGATCATCACTCTGTATTAAAGGTCTCAATGGTGTCAGCGCCTGTGCAATGAAACCTACAGGCAAAAATACATGTTTTTGTTTTTTGGTACTGGGAATTGAACACAGGGATGCTTACCCAGCCCTTTTAAATATTTTATTTAGAGACAGGGATTTGCTAAGTTGCTTAGGGCCTCATTAAGTTGCTGAGGCTGGCTTTGAACTTGAGATTCCCCTGCCTCAGCCTCTCAAGTTGCTGGGATTACAGGTGTGCACCACCGTGCCCAGCAAAAATACACTTCTCGAGGTCAGTGACAGCTGGGCAGGGCATCAGTCACAGGCAGAACATATAAATGACTGCGTGTACATACCTGAGACCAGGTGTGTATACCTGAGGTGTGTTGAGGTCCAAGTTCAGGGCGTACCTGTGGAGGAGAGAGTAATTCTAGGCAAAGTGAAACCAGGAAGAAGGTGAGAACTGGCCCTTCTTATATTGGAAAAATAAGGCCCTCAAAGGTCCACCAACCTGTCCTTTTTAATGCGCTGGGTCAGAAAAAGCTGACTTCCGCCCATGACAACACAGATTAAACAAAAATCAATTCCATTAAATGCATTCCGCCCCTTTTATATTATACTTGTTGAGCTAATTGCTCCTTATTGTCATATGCTGTAGGTCAAGAGAGGCATCATTAAAGTACTAAAAATTATTTCCATGAAATGGATTTGTGCCAGAGAGAGAGGCCACTGATGAGTTCTTCTGTAGTGGGTTCTTCTAGAGGTGTGTTTTTGGTAAGGTATCTTTTGTCATTGTCATTATTTTTCTTTCTTTCTTTCTTTTTGTGGTACTGGGGATGGAACCCAGGCTAGGCCATTGCTCTATCACTGAGCTACATCTCCCAACCACCTTATTAAGGTATTATAAAAAAAACTCTTAAATTTGCTAGAGAAGATACTTCTGTGGAGTCTTTTAAGTTCTTTTTAAAAAATATTTATTTTTTTTAGGTGTAGATGGACACAACACAATGCCTTTATTTATTTTTTTTTTTATGTGGTGCTGAGGTCCCGCCCGTGCTAGGCGAGCGCTCTACTGCTGAGCCACAATCTCAGTCCCTCTTTTTTTTTTTTCTGTACTGGAGATTGGACCCAGAGGGTCTTAACCACTGAGCCACATCCCCAACCTCTTTTATATTTTATTTAGAGACAGGATCTCGCTAAGTTGCTTAGGGCATTGCTAAGTTGCTGAGACTGACTTTGAACTCGCAATCCTCCTGCCTCAGCTTCCTGAGCTGCTGGGATTACAGGTGTGCGCCATTGCACCTTGCTTTTATGTTCTTAACAAATAATAATTGCATGAGTCAGTGGCCTTGGCAATTTTATTGATCCATCTCTTCATTCTTCTTTCATCAGTTTCTTTTTATTTTTATCTTGACAAAATGACAAATGTGTGCCTACTATATACCAGGCTTTGTAGGGGTCCTGGGGAATCCAGTGGCCAGCAAAGAGAGACATAGTCTATTGTTCATGGAGCTTGTAGCCTAGTCAGGACACTGATGCAAAAATTAAATTAGTAAATGTGGAATTCCCACTGTGACAATAGTGGGAATTTGAAACCAATAATAGGGAGTTTTTCTCCGGGACTTCAGCAAAGCTTGTTCTGAGAGAGTCTTTGCATGAGCTGAGATCTCAAGGTTGGGGATTTGGGGTATTGCACATTGCACAGTGGTAGAGCACATGCCTAGCATGCATGTGGCCCGGGGTTCAACCTCCAGCAGGCCTCCCCCACCCCCCCAAAAAAAAAGAAAGAAAGAAAAGAAAAAACATCTCAAGGATGAATAAATAAGTCAGGTTGAGGAGTTAGCATGCACAAAGGCCTTGTCATAGAAGGACATCTAACTAGTAGGAGAAGAAAGTCAGTGTTCTGAAGGGGAGAGAGAGAGAGAGAGAGAGCGAGCAGCATAGGTGTGAGATTAAGCTGGAGAGGTAGTCAGAGGTAACGTCATGTTTGGCTTTTTAAAAAATTTTTCTTCTCAGTAGTGGGAATCAATGACCTTGTACAACTAGGCAAGCTCTGTACCACTGAGCTATAATCCCAACCCTTTCTATTTCATTTTGAGACAGGGTCTTGCTGAACTGCTGTGATGGTTTAGATGTGAGGTGTCCCCCAAAAGCTCATGTGTGAGACAGTACAAGATGACTTAGAGGTGAAATGATTGGGTTATGAGGTCCTTAACCCAATCAGTGCATTAGTCCCCTGATGGGGATTAACTGAATGGTACTGGTAGGGTGTGGATGGAGGAGGTGTGTCATTGGGGCATGCGTTTGGGGTATATATTTTGTCCTTGGTGAGAGGACAAGTCTCTCTCTATTTCCTGGAGGCCAGGTCCTGAACCACTCTCCTCCACCACACTTTTCTGCCATGATGTTCTGCTTCACCTCGAGCCTAAGGAAGGAAGCTGGTCGTCTATGGACTGAGACCTCTCAAACTGTGAGCTTTTTTTCCCCCTTTTTCTATACATTTATTAATTTATTTATTTTATAGTGGAATGAATTTTGACATATTGCACACAAATGGAGCACAACTTCTCCTTCCTCTGGCTGTGCAGGGTGCAGAGTCACTCTTGTTCTGTAATCATCCATGTGCATAGGGTAATAATGTCTGTCTCATTCTATCATCCTTCCCATCCCCACAGCCCCACCCTCCCCTCACTCCCCTCTATACAAACCAAAGTTCCTTCATTCTTCCCTATCCCCCCATGGATCAGTATCTGCTTATCATAGAAAACATTTGGCTTTTGTTTTTTTGGGGATTGGTTTATTTCACTTAGCATGATATTCTCTAGTTCCATCCATTTACCTGCAAATGCCATAATTTCATTCTTCTTTAAGGCTGAGTAATATTTCATCGTGTATATGAACCACATTTTCTTTATGCATTCATCTGTTGAAGGGCATCTAGTTTGGTTTCATGGTTTAGCTATTGTGAATTGAGCTGCTATAAACATTGATGTGGCTGTATCACTGTAGTATGCTATTTTAATTTTTTTTTTTTGTATAGATGGAGGAGTGGGATAGCTGGTTCAAATGGTGGATCCATTCCAAGTTCTCTGAGGTATCTTCATAAGCTTTCCATAGTGTTTGCACCAATTTGCAGTCTCACCAGCAATGTGTGAGTGTACCTTTCCCCCCCATCCTTGCTTACTATTTCTTGTATTGAATGAAGGGTCTTTGGTTTGTGTAGAGGGGAGTGAGGAGGAGGGGTGGGGTTGTGGGGATGGGAAGGACGGTAGAATGAGACAGATATTATTATCCTATATACATGGATAATTACAGTACAGGAGTGACTCTGCACCATGTACAGCCAGAGGAAGGAGAAATTGTGCTCCATTTGTGCACAATATGTCAAAATGCATTCCACTCTAAAATAAATAAATAAACAGAAAAAGAAAACACTTATTATTGCTTGTATTCCTTTTATATATATTTTAATTTGTTATACATGACACTAGAATGCATTTGTGTGCTTTTATATATCATACATAGATGGGATATAATTTCTCATTTTTCTGAGTGTACATGTTGTAGAATCATATTGGTCATGCAGTGACAAATGTACATAAAGTAATAATGTCTGTTTTGTTTTACTATCTTTCCTATCCCCACATTCCCTCCCCTCTCTACCCCTCCTCTCCCTTCACTTCCCTCTAGTCTTATCTAGTGCCCCCTGCCTTACTGTGAATTAGCATCTGCATATTAGAGAAAACATTCGGCCTTTGGTTTTGGGGGATTATAAGCTTATTTTGCTTAGTATGATAGTCTCTGATTCCATTGATTTATTGGCAAGTGCCATAATTTCATTCTTTTTTAAAGCTGAGTAATATTCCACTGACAATATACACCACATTTTCTTTTGCTTGTGTTTTTGATAATTGCCATTCTGCCAGGAGTGAGATGAAATCTTAGAGTAGTTTTGATTTGCATTCTCTAATTGCTAGAAGTGATGAACACTTTTTCATGTTTGTTGATGGATTGTATTTCTTCTTCTGTAAGTGTCTGTTAAGGTAATCCTTCTATAAAGAGAAAAGGTTTATTTTGGCTCATGGTTTCAAAGTCTTCACTCCATGATTGGGCAGACGCATACTGCTTTAGGGCTCTCATGGGGTGCCAGATGGCAATGACAGGAGTGTGTGTTTGAGTAAACTGATCACCTTATGGCCATGAAGCAAAAAGAGAGAGTAGGAGCCGGTCCCACAATCCTCAGGTACACACCCCAACGACCTTAGGGCCTCCTACAGGCTCCTTCTTCTTAAGGTCCTCTTCATCTCTTAATAGCTCCACCCTGGGGATTAAGCCTTTAACACAGGACCCTTGGGGGACATTAAGGATAGCAGCAGGGTCTAGGAGGCTAAACCAGAGGCCAGTTCCGTCTTTAGAGCAGCTGGCTTCTCTCACTGGGCCTGGGTAAGGCTCTTTTAGAGGCTGAGGCCACATACACAGGACATTTCTCCTCCTGGCCTCACTTTACTTCACACAATCACAAGGACTGCACGGTGAGCACCTCCAGCTCCTCCCACACAGGGAAGAGGACAATGTTCTTTTTACAATTTCATTTGCTTTTGTCATTTAATTTTTTTTTTTGGGTGTGTGTGTGTGCACGCGCATGTGCTGGGGATAGAACCAAGGGCTTCACCATACACATTACAGATGTTCACCACTGTGCCAGGTTGTTTTTTTTAAAAAAATTATGTTTTAGGGCTGGGATGTAGCTCAGTGGCAAGGCATCTGCCTTGCATTCACAAAGCCCTGGGTTCGACCCCCCAGTTTCAAGGAAAAAAAATATTTTTTAGTTATAGGTGGATACAATATCTTTATTTTATTTTTATGTGGTGCTGAGGATTGAACCCAGTGCCTCATGCACGCTAGGCGAGCGCTCTACCTCTGAGCCACAACCCCAGCCCTTAAAAATTTTTTTAAAAAATTTTATTATTTTTGATTCTTTGCATCCTCAGTGTTAGCAGAGTTCCTACTGTTTAACTCAAGTAAGTGGAAGAAACTGTCATTTGCTCAACTGAGTCATACTTTCCTGTGATAGTCTCATCCTGTTTCAACATATGGATCCGAATAAAACCTTGCCTAGTGGGAGGGAGGAGGGTAAGGAACGGGAAGGAGATGAAGTTATATTACATGCCATGCAAGATTAGGGCATAGTGAATCTCACTATGTATAATTATAATGCACCAATTTAAAAAAAAATCCAAAACTTGCTTAGATTCTGATTTACAAGGTCAGACACAGTACAATTTCATACAAGCTTGGTTAAAACAGGACTTGGGGGAGAGTTCCACTTCAGTGAAGAGGAAGAGTTCCCCAGGTAATATCAGGAGATTCAACTTCAGTATTTGGTCTTGGAGGATATTCTATCAAAGAGACATCAGCCAGGACACAGGCCCGTAAGTTTCTGTTGAAGATGAGGCTGGCTCACCCTCTCCCCATCATTCAATCAGAAGTTAAAGACCTGCAAGTTCTTGACCATGCATAGATGTTGGGGATCACCACCACGTTCCTCTGGATCTGAAACTGGATCAGAACCTGGACTGAGGATTTAAAAAAATTATTATTTTTTTTGTAGTTTTAGATGACAGAAAACCTGTATTTTATTTGTTTATTTTTATGTGGTGCTGAGGATCAAACCCAGTGCCTCACACATGCTAGGCAGGAGCTCTGCCACTGAGCTACAGCCCCAGCCCTGGGCTGGGGATTTTTTTTTGTGTGTGCTTTACAGCACTCTCCTTAATCTTGGGGTCCTCCTGTAGTGAAGGGTCTTCTGGCTTGGCCTAAGGTCTATCTGGAGATCCCAGGGGGCTGTAGGCTGTGACAGTGATGCCCTTGAAGAGGTACTGGATCATTTTCTTCTGGGGGAGGTACGGGTGACATTTGACTTGATTAGTCCCTGGTTTATATTTGAGTTCAAGATCCTTTCAATATGGAAGTGGTTGAAATTGGAGATGTCAAGGGCTTTCATCAACCCCTTGCCCACCAGCTCCTCCATGACCTCCCAGGCATCCAAGAATGTTAATTTACTGGTGAGGCTATTGCCTTTATCGTCTTTGGGGAATGACTCCTTCCCAGACTGAGGTCCCTGTGGCCAGTGAATAAAAATAAGTGTCCAGATAGTCTAGTTTCAGTTCCTGGAAGGTCTTCTTTCTTTGAGGGTCTTCTGATAGGCTTCCTTCCAAAGGCTTCTTTCAAAGAAGGTGCACCACAGGTGGGCACAGTGGCTCACTCCTGTAATCCCAGTGGCTTGGGAGGCTGAGGCAGGAGGATAGAAAGTTCAAAGCAGCCTCAGCAACTCACTGAGACCCTGTCTCAAAATAAAAAACAAAAAGGTTGGAGATGTAACTCAGTGATTAAGAGCCTTTGGGTTGGGGCTGGGGATGTGGCTCAAGCGGTAGCGCGCTCGCCTGGCATGCGTGCGGCCCGGGTTCGATCCTCAGCACCACATACAAACAAAGATGTTGTGCCTGCCGAAAACTAAAATAAATTAAAAAAAAAAAAAAAAAAAAGAGCCTTTGGGTTCAATCATCCCTGTACCAAAAAAAAAAAAAAAAAAAAAAAAAAAAGAAAAAGTGCAACTTGCTAACAGTAAAGAGGTCCTTCTGCATTGCCACCTTCTCTTGAATCTTCTCTTCTTACCTCATTCTTGTTCTAATAGTCATCAATGGCATCAATGGCTACCTTCATAGCTTCTTTGACTTCTCCTTGGGAGATTTCCAGGTGCTCAGACCCAAAATGGATATCTGGGCTATGGTGCTGGGCTCCACATGGATGGCCATGGTTGGTGTAGAAATGGTACTGAGAAAACATCCTAGAAGATTGTTTGAAAGCATTTGGTTACCCAAATTTAGTTTAAAACTCATGAGATAGGCTAGAAAAGGACAGATGACAGTTGGTTGGTTTCATTTTCTTTTTTCCCCAAGTGTGTGTATGCCCACTTATTAAAAAGAATCTACTAAGAGCTCTGTAATCCCAGTGGCTCGGGAGGCTGAGGCAGGAGGATCATGAGTTCAAAGCCAGCCTCAACAAAAGTGGAGTGCTAAGCAACTTAGTGAGATCCTGTCTCTAAATAAAATACAAAATAGGGCTGGGGATGTGGCTCAGTGGTTGAGTCCTCCTGAGTTCAACCCCTGGTATTCCCCCCACACCAAAAAAAAAAAAAAAAAAAAAATTTACTAAGAAGTGTTATATAAACAACATGCCTGTTGTCCCAGGTACTTGGGAGTCTGAGGCAGGAGGATCACAAGTTCAAGGCCAGCCTAAGAAATTTAGTGAGACCCTGTCTCAAAATAAAATTTTAGAAAGGTCTGGGGATGCAGCTCAGGGCAGGGTAGGGTTCTTGCCTTGTATGTGTAAGATCTGGAGTTCAATCCCCAGTACTTCAAGGAAAAAGAAGAAAAGAAGCATTAGACAACAAATTAGGAAAAAAAAAAAAGTAATATGCTGCAATTTAATCTATTTTAGCATCTTTTTTAATATCACTAAAAAAATTCACAGATACAATTTGTACACTGTAAAGTTTGGTCTTTTGAAGTCAATGTTTTTTAGTATATGCACAAAGTTTTACATCCATCCATTGTTTTTATTTTGCATTTTTATTTTATGGTGGTAGGGTTTGAACCCAGGGCCTTTCCCCTGGTCCATGCTAAGCATACACTCTACTATTGAGCTATACCACCAGCCTCATTTTGAAAATTAGTTCTGTTTTTCTTTTTATTTATTTAGACAAATTTCTTATTGTAAATTTTTTTTTTTCAGATTTGTACAAAAGTTGAGAGACTTTCGGCATTTCACATCAGCCTTAGGAATCATGAACACAGGCCAGTCATGGATCTCCACTTTCCCTCCACATTGAGTTCTTGCAAAGCCAAGTTCAGTTCTCATGTAATTTTAACTACAAATTCTTTTTTTTTAATTATTTTTCAGTTGTAGGTGGACACAATACCTTTATTTTATTTTTATGTGGTGCTAAGGATCAAACACAGTGTCTCATGCATGCTAGGCAAGTGCTTTTCCTCTGAGCCACAACCCCAAATTCATCAGTGTGGCTCTTGTGTTTAAGGAAAAATGCCATGGTAGAGTATGGCCTTATCATACTGAGGCCCTAGGTGTGATCCCTGGATCTGTGGGGAAAAATGCATATTATTAGCTTCAACCAAGAGATACTCATTATTCTTTCTTCTTCTTCTTCTCCTCCTCCTCTTCCTCCTCCTTTTTCTTCTTCTTCTTCTTTTTTTTTTTCCTCAGAGATGCAGACAAAGGTTTATTTAGGAAATCAGAGACATTATTTAGGAAAGGGAGAATGTGAGCTACCTTGAGAGTGAGAAGATTTTGGGATAACATAAATAATACACATTCAAGGGAGAATGTGGGCCATCTCTAGAGGGAGAGACAGCCTAATAATCATTTCTTAACATCATGAAATATCCAGTGAAGTTTCCTTAATTAACTTTTCTTCTCTCTCTTTTCTTTTCTTTTGTCTTTTTTTCCTTGTTGTTTTTTAATTTAATTTAATTTTTTTATGGTGCTGGGGATCTAACCCAGGACCTTGAGCATGCTAGGCAAGTGCTCTACCATTGACCTACATCCCTAGCTCCAAGTGTTCATTTATTTAGTGGTACTGGGGATTGAACCAGGGGCATTAGGCCATTGAGTTACATCTCCAGGTTTTTTCTAAATTGCTGAGGCTGGCCTTGAATTTGTGATGTTCTTACCTTAGCCTGCTGAGCTGCTGCGATTATAGGTGTGGACCACATGCCCAGCTCCAAGTATGTATGTGTGTACATAAATTTGTATTTATTTACTTGTCCTGGGGGTTGAAGCCAGGGGTGCTTAACCACTGAACTACTTCCATAGTCCTTTTTATTTTTTGAGACAGTGTCTCACTAAGTTGATTAGGGCCTTGCTAAGTTGCTGAGGCAGCTTTGAACTTGGGATCCTCCTGCCTCAACCTCCTGAGTTGCTGGAATCATCAAGTATTTATTTATTTATTTTTGTGGTGCTGGGGATTGAACCCAGAGCCTTCCAACTGAGCTATAGCCCCAGCCCGAAGTATTTATTTTTAATAGTAGCTCAAAGAAAGAGGCAGATTAGAATTTGGAGTGTGGACTTTGGAGAGTCACATATATTTGGGTTGAAATATTGGTTCTGTCCTTTAAGTTGGTGTGGCCTTGGAAGAACAAGTCATCTTCCTCAAACTTTGGTGTCCTCCACTACAAAATAAGCACAGAAGTGAAATTATGTTGGCTGAATATGGTGGCCCATGCCTGTAATCCCAGCAATTTGGGAAGTTGAGGCAGGAAAATTGCAAGTTCAAGGCCAGCCTGGGCAATTTAGCCAGACTACCTCAAAATAAAAATAAATAGGACTGAGGATGTAGCTTAGTGGTAGAGGGCTTGCCTAGTATGTGTGAAGTCCTGAATTCCCAGGACTGTGAAAAATGTAAAAATAAAAAGGAGAGTTCATTGAGCATCTTCTCTATGCCACAGATTTTCCATGTACTATCTAACTTAGTCTTCAACATAATCCCATCCCTCCCCAATACTGGTGATTGAACCTAAAGCCTCACACGTGCTAGGCAAGTGGGCTAGCACCAAGTTACACCCTCAGCTCCTTCTTGCAAAAGCGGAAAGAGAAGTCATCAGTCCTCTGCCCTGGTTGGTTGACAATTATCCTTTGAAAGTTAAAAGGAGGGGTTTGAGGATTTAGCTCAGTGGCATAGCACTTGCCCAGCACGTGCAAAGCCTTGAGTTCAATTCTCGGCTTGGGGTGAGAGGAGTTCAAAGGAGGAAAAGAGGCTGGGCCATAGCCTTGGGAAGTATTGTACTTGGGTGTGGGACTAGAAACAGGCTCCCCTGCGGAGTAGAGAGGTGCTTTTTTATCATGACCTGCCCACTCCACCACTTTCCTCAACCCATTACCATGTTCCCAGGTCTGCTGCCAAGCCCACTGTCATTATGTGGTCCACATTTTCCAAATATATGGGAAGGCAGGTGATGAGCTGTGGTATTAGCTATCCTGGTCTTGTTCCTTCAAAGACCATTAAAAAAATAATTTAGAGGGCGGCATTACTTAATCCCGACAAAACACCTGGGACTAGTAGGGACTATTCAGGCTCTATGAGCCAAGGAGGGAAAGGAATACCTTTTTGAAGAAGGCACTTAAGACACATCTCAAATGTAATCTTTGCATAAGAGCTGCAAATGGTCTTTCTATAAATTCATGCACTCATTCATCATCCATCCGTCCATCCATCCCTTCATCTATCCATCCGCGTCCATCGATTCCTTCCTCGGCTCACATTTATCTCCTGTATAGTTAGGCAGACAAAGTCTGTGGTACCTGTTTTCAATGAGGTCTGATGCCCACAGGCTCTTGATGCCACTCAACACCTGTTTGCAGCCTGGGTGTGAAAGCAGGTGCCTCTGGGTAACAGAGAAGTGAGATGGCTGTGATCCCTCAACACCATCCCTGGACTCTGTGATTTTCCATCCCATGTTAGAAATATAGTTTCCTTTCATGGCTGCTTAATCATCATGGCTCAGAAGACCATAATACTAAATTAAAGTGAAATGCAATTGCTCTGCCAAGTTCTACATTGCCAGAATTCAGTGGATAACAACAGGATTCTGTAAGCATCTCCAAGTAAGAATTTGCTGTGGGAGTAGGGGGAGGGAGGAAAAACAAAGTCTCCTTTCCACATATGCCCTATAGCCAGGCTGACACAACAGAAATGGAAAACAATTGGCACAGGCATAAAATTCTATGACAAAAGGAAACTTGTGAAATAGAAAAATGGATTTCTTGGGGGAAAACATAACTTCCTTTGACAATATTGTGTTTAGGAAAAGAACTTTGTAGTCTGAGGATATTCTGGTCATTAAAAGTAGAAGTTTTTTTTTTTTTCTTTTTGAGAGGGGATGGAGGCTCTTAATACCCCCAAACATACCCTTTCAAATCCATATTAAAGTTAATCATCAATTGGAAGCCAGAAATGATATTGGAAAATCATTCTTTTACAAACGGAAACTATTATAATTTAAAAGAGTGCAAATGAAACCATACATTTTCAGAAGGAGATCAATGAAAACCACTTTATTAGAAAATATAAATCACTTTTTAATTTCAGATGCAACAAGAAAAGAACTCATTTTTTCTGTTTCATTGAAATTGATTGGTACACCTGCAGAGAAAAGCAGCTTTATCATCTCGTTATCAGCCAATTAATATGCAGGTCTAAATGTGAATACTATTCCAGTTAACTAGAAATGGATGATTTTATTGAAGTCTTAATAGACTAGGAAAAACTGCCTTCCACCCTGCTAAATGAGGTCAGTTGAGAAAAAAAAAATCAGAAGTGCATAACTTGGGATGGGTACAATCTAAAACAATTTCTCTAACTCTTTGGACCACAAGAGAAATGGGAGCAAATTGGCATGTCTGAAAGCAGAGGTTCCTGTTACATGGAAGAGAAATCAGAATATTGAGTTTTCTCTTAACTGAAAAAGAGAACTATTTGGGTTTGATTCTGAAGTCTGACACTCTTGCTATTCAAAGCTTGACTCTCTTTAGTCATTGGCCTTAACTTCGTTTTGATCAGAAGTCATTGAGAACTGCAAAATAAATAATGCCTATTTACCATTCTTCCAGTTTTTTTTCCCCCAGTTTTCTGCTCATTTTCCACTCTGAGATGTTCTTCCTGACATACAAACATCTTCAAGTTCTCTGTAGAATTTTAACTTGTAATACAGGTAAGTGCCCCTGGGGATAATCTAATTCACACTGAGGTATAACTAGTATCATCCATTTCCAAGGACACTTTAAAAGAGCACAACTTAATGCAGAGGTGATAGCTGGGCACAGTGGCTCATGCTTGTATTCCCAGCTACTTGGGAGGCCGAGGCAGGAGAATCTCTTGATCCTAGGAGTTTGAGGCTGTAGTGCACTAGGTCAGTTTTGTGTCTACACCAAGTATGAGTAGTGGGATTTTTCCTATGTTGGCTACTGCATTCCAGTCTTGGAAGCATAGTGAGACTCAGTCTCTTGGGGAAAAAAACAAGAAAGCAGAGATGATGGAGCAATACAGTGGAGGAATTGATACCAATCTCCATGTTCCTCTCCCCAACAGCATTTAGACAGCTATAGCCCTTGAAGGGTCTGAGGGTCCTATTATGAGTTAAAAACAACACAATGGAGAAAAAAAGGGAGAATAATTGCACAGAAAGGATTGTTGAGGATATTGGCTGAGGTGTCTAGTGTGGGATGAGGGGGCAACAAAGAAGAAGGGCAGGAGCCATAGTGTTAGTCACTTAGCAGGTGCCACTGTGGGTCCCAGTGGTCTGCTCTGCAGAGGACCCTGGCAGCCTTGTCACTGAGGACCTCAGCAGTCCCCACAGCAGTCATAGGCTCTCTACAGCTTTCATGGCAGAGGCCTCCTTAGTGTTCTTCAGCAGGAACTCCAGCAGCCTGCTCCTCCAGGGACTCCAGCAGCTTGTGCCATGAGCTAACGAGTAGCCACTACTGCCACAAACCTCCTGCAGAGGAAGATGCTGCTGTACTTCCTATCCCCAAAGGAGGTGGTGTTGTGCAAACCTGGGGCTAGGGCCACCAACTTCCCCCAAACCTGTGCAAACTCTAGACTCTGGAGATGTGACTTCTACTCCATGTGTGCCCACCCCTCAACACCAGAACCACTGCTGCTGTGGCTAACTGTGCCCTACCTGAACTCTGTGGCTACTCCACAGACACTGGTGCAGCTGCCACTAGGAGTGTATTCATGAGCTAGACCTTGAGCCGGGAGAGATCCCCTTGGCCATGACATCCCTCAAAGATCAGAAGGATCCCATAGTTCTTTGCCACTCCAAGCTCCAACAACCCTTGCTGCCACTGGGGATACTCACAGCCTTTGCTACTGAGGACTCCTGCAATATTCACTTATACTGTCCTTAGCACTTGGAACTGCACAGAGGTCATGAAGCTGTGCCCTCACCAGAGCTTGAGCTTCTGCCACACGCCACCCAGCAAAAGTCCTTGAATTTCCTCATGGGTAAAGGGGAAGCCTGGAAGAGGAGATGTTCCATCAAATGCAGTAGTTTTCAGCTTCAAATAGAATAAATGTTTATTTATTTATTTAAGTGCTGAGGATTTCACCCAGGACCTCATACATGAGCAGGCACTCTACCTTGAGCTGCATCCCTACTCTAAAAGTTGTTATATGGAAACTTTGTAGTAATCATGAAATAAATACCTGTAAACACCTATAACAGATACACAAAAGATAAAGTGAGAGAATCAAAGTCTGTCACTATAGAAAATCATCAAATTCCAAAGGAAGACTGTAACAAAGGGAAAAGGAACCAAGGATCAACAAAACAGCCAGAGAACAATGAACAAAATGTCAGTAGTATTTACTATGAACATAAATGGATTAAATTCTCCAGTCAAAGACATAGTGTGGCTGATGGATTTATTAAAAAAAATACCCTTCTGTAGAATACCTGCAAGAGACTCACTTAAGCTTTAGGGACACAGGTAAACTGAAAATGAAGGGATGGAAAATATACACAAATGGAAACCAGAAGAGAGGAGGGATAGCCATATTTGTATCAGATAAGTAGACTCTAAGTTAACAACAATAAAAAAAAGAGACCAAGAAAATCATTATATAATAGTAAGGGGTCAATTTATGAAGGAGATATAACACTAGTAAATACATATGCACCTAACATTGGAGCACCTAAAAAATCTAAAGTAAATATTAACAGATCTGAAGAGAGACAGACATTAATATGATAATAGTGGAGGACTTCAATACCCCAGTTTCAACAACAGATAAGTCATCAAGATCAAAAATCATTAAGGAAACTTTAGACTTGGTTTATACTGTAGATCAAATGGATCTAATAGACATATATAGAATATTCTGTCAGCAGAAGTCATTCTTCTCAAGTGCGCATAGAACATTCTTTAGGATGTTAGGTCACAAAACCAGTTTTAACAAATGTAATAGGATGGAAATCACAGTAAATATCTTTTAGAAATCAATAACAAAATTTAAAAATTGTGCAAGTTAAACAACATATTCCTGAACAACTAACAAATCATCAAAAAAATTAAAAGAGAAATTAAAAAATATTTTGCAATATATTTAAATGAAAACAACATAGCAGACCTATGGGATATAGCAAAAGCAGTTCTAAGAGGGGTATTTAACACCTGAAAACATCTACATGAAGAAAAGAGAAAAATGTGGGCGTATCTGTATTTCCATGAAGAGATATCTGTATTTCCATGTTCATTTTCATGTTCCATGTATTTTTATGTTTCCATGTATTTTCTTGTTCATTGAAACATTATTCAAAATAGCTGAGATTTTCAGCTTTGCAAGCCACAGGGTTTCTATTGTAAGTATAGTTGGTTTTCTATATCTGTAGTTTGTGCATCTATAGACTCAACCAATCATGGATTGAGAACATTTGGAAAAAAATTACATCTGTATTGAATATTACAGACTTTTTTCTTGTCTACTATGACACAACAGAACAATACAACTATTCACATAGCTTTTACCTTGTATTAGATATTATAAGTAATCTAGAAATGACTTAAAATATATGAGAGAACCAGGAATATCAAGGTTTGCCTGTAGTCCTAGCTACTCAGCAGGTTGAGGTGAGATTGCTTGAATCCAGAATTTTGAGATTGACCCCAGCTATATAATGAGACTCAATCCTTCATCTCCCCCAAAAGTATATGGGGGAATGTGTATAGGTTATATGCAAATATACATCATTTTATGTGAGGGACCTGAACATCTGCATATTTTGTTAATTGCTAGGGTTTCTGGAATCAATCCCCCATGAACTCTGAGGGATGACTATACTCAAACCTGCTGTTATAATATGAAAGCAACCATAGACAGTAAACAAACAAGTGGTGTGTATGTGTTTCAATAAAACTTTATTTACAAGCAGGAAGTGGGCTGAGTTTGGCTTCTGGGCAGTAGTTTGCCAATTCTGATGGTGGAATGTCAGGTGTTAAGGAAGAGATGTGGGGACAGGTTACCTTTTAAGTTAGTAGGGGGCTCAGTTGGTCAGAAGATATCTCTGGTATCCTTTAACTTTTAATTTTCTCAAAATTCACTTGTGTGTTCATTCATTCGTTCCTTCCTCAAGTCATTGCTTAAAAAAATATTTCTATTCCCTCTACTAGAAAATCTGTGAACAAGAATGACTCTGCCCATAGTTTTGGGGTCAGTGGCAACAGTTGGTGTTTCTGGTGATGTTCACTCATAAGTCTTGCCAAGACTTCATTTTTTGGCTTTCAGAAAGTACCTTCTAGTAGAGGCACTTTTTAAATGAAATTAAAAAGGACTTCTTAAGTGCAAAAAATAGATCTTGCAGCTGTAATATACTCAGAATATTACATGTGTCTAAAATGATGAGACCCATTTTCTACATTCAAAGCAGTACTTACAGATCAGTAGGAATTTTGTCTTTCAAGATAGTTATTTAGAAATATCAACACTCTCAAGTTATAGCTATTATTCTGAAAAAAACATTTTTTTTGAGATACAGTTTTGCTAGTTGTCCTGGCTTGTCTCAAACTTGTGGGCTCAAGTTATCTTTCTGTCTCAGCCTCCTGAGTAGCTGAGACTATATTTACGTGTTACCATGGCTGGCTTACTCTGAAAATTCTTAAAATATCAGGGTATGGGCTTGGGGTTGTGGCTCAGTGGTGGAGCGCTCGTCTAGCATGAGCGAGGCCCTGGGTTCTATCCTTAAAACCACATAAAAATAAAGAAACAAAATAAAAGTATTGTGTCCAACTACAACTAAAAAATAAATATTAAAAAAAATCAGGGCATATAGAATATTCTTTAGAAGATTTTTTTATTTATAAATATGTATAATGTTAATGAATATCTAGAAAACCAAGAAATGAAAATAATATTATATATATTCCTAACACTTCAATAAAATATTGCAGGTGCCTAACATAGAACCTGGCACAGAGTAGGTGCTCTGAAAATATTCGTTCAATGAATGAATAATGTATATTTCTTTTGAAAATACAATAAATAGCACATGTTTAACCATTAATGGTAGAATACATTTTTGGAAATAACCAATAGTCCTTTTTAAGTCAATTTGTTGACATTTTGAGTTATCAGTATGTACTGGAATTGGACTATAAAATGCTGGTAGCAGCTGGGATAGTGATTGGAGGGTTTGGATTCTAGTCTCAGTTTTAATGTTAATATGCTCTGTAATTTTAGGAAAATCCACTCAACCATATATCCTTCCTTCCTTTCTTCCACCCATCTATCCATCCATCCATCCATCCATCCATCCATCATTGCAAGCAAGAGAGAGATGGTCCTTTTATTCCAGAGTTTATAGTCTAGGAGAGAACAGACTGATCCTTCTATATGGGCAGGGCAGGACAGGGTCAGGGACATTTACTCTCAAAACCAAAGGACCTCAATTTCCTCATCTATAAACCAAGATAATTGGGCTAGGTGGTCTTCAAAATCCTGTCCAGTTCTGTCATAGTATAACTGGTTTTATTGTTGTTCTTGATCAGAAAGAAAAATTTAAAACATCAGTCTCACCTTGCCTATAGAACTGTTGTAGATTTGGCTCACAATTTTAGGAGCCCCTATCTTTGAATGTCTCTCCTTTAGTTCCCAGGGGTGTGTGTAGGGCAACTTCAGAATGGTTTCAGAAGGGCTGAGATTATATTGATATAGTCTTTTTTTTCTGTGTTAGGGATTGAACCCAGTGCCTTGTGCATGCTAGGCAGGTGCTCTACCATTGAGTTACATCTTCAGCCCTTGCTTCCTATAAAAATTCTTTACTTCACTAAGGAGCTGCTAAGCAGTTTAATAGCTTGGGTATCATGAGTGATCCACAGTCAGATGACCTCTCTTCATAAGGTCAGGGCTGAATCCCACAATTCTGAGCACTGGACTGAGTTTAGAGACAGTCACTATAGCTTTAATCACACATATAGAATTGTAGGTTTTAGTCTTCATCTCTTCTTAGGAACATCAGCCATTCCTGTCCCTTCTCCATGCCTAATGAATCTAATTTTTGAAATACTGCTTTGATGAGAGGATTCTTTTGGCCATACAAGGCTTTAGCTTTGGTTTCACCAGAGACTCACCTGTCACTGTGGCTGTGTGAGTTTGGCAAGTCCCTTATCTTTTGGGGACTCAATTTTCCAGTATTTCTTTATTTTTTTTTGGACCAGGGATTGAATACAGGGGCGCTTGACCACTGAGCCACATCTCCATCCCTATTTTGTATTTTATTTAGAGACAGCGTCTCACTGAGTTGCTTGGTGCCTCACTTTTGCTGAGACTGGCTTTGAACTCTGATCCTCCTGCCTCAGCCTCCAGAATAGCTGGGATTACAGGTGTGCACCACGCCTGGCTCCAGTATTTCTAATGAATGAATTCATTAGATCTTATCATGGAGTCTTCTTACATCACTAAAATTTTTCAGTTCTAGAAATGACCTCAAGCAGTCATAACCCAATTTCCCATTTCAAAAGAATTTATAGTCCCATAAATCCAGAATTTCTTGGTCTCAGGACTGAATAGGTGTTAATTTTAATTTTTAAATTAGTTTTTAAAAAGTTATTTATAAAAGTAATACTAATCAATGTAGGGAATTTGGAAAACAAAGAATAGCAGTACTACACACACACTTACACACACACAAACACTCAGACAATTATGTCATTACCCACCCAGAGGTAGCCACTCTACACACAGATGAATATCTACTTATAGGTAAATATCTATTTTGTCTATAGACAGGAATAAATAACAAAAATGAAATCATGTCCCACATGTCCATAACCTCCTTTGACTTGACAATGAATAGTGAGTATTTTTAGTACTTCTTCTTCTACATTATGATTTTTGTAAGAGGCAAAATGTCTGTGGACCATGGCAGCACTTTCACATCTAATCTTCCCCTTCTATAGGGCAAAGCAGCTAGTGCTCACATAGTCCCAGGGAATTGCATCATTCTCTGTTTCAGAAAATTCTAGTTCCGGTGTCTTGAGAATTGACTGCCAAAGACGGAAGGTGCTAGGGGCTGGGGTTGTGGCTCAGGGGTAAAGCAATCACTTAGCATGTACAAGGCCCTGGGTTCGATCCTCAGCACCATATAAAAATAAATAAAGTAAATTATTGTGTCCAACTACAAAGATAGAAGGTGCTATGAAACTGAGACAAGAGGTAGACAGATCAGGGTTGCAAAAAGTGCAGTTTATCAAGGATTTTCAGATGGAAGCATGCCTGGAGTAGCAGGAAGACAACCAGATCCCTGCACACCAAGGAGGATAAGCTAAGCTGGATAAAGGTGTGCCACAGCCAACCATTAATATTGGCTAAAAAAACCCCCAGAATTTTAGTTGGCCTTTCTTGAAAACTATTAACATATCCAATATCAGTTAAGAAACAGACCAAACATTAGTGGCCACCCTTGGGGCTGAGTATCTTTTTTTTTTTTTTAATGATTGTGAGGATCAACCTACCATCTCAATATGCTAGGAAGAATAGACAGAAGAGAAAGGAGAAGAAAAAGGGGTGGGGGGACTATCTCAGTGACTTTGTTTGTTCTATAGGGTTTAGGATGCTTTCCAAAGCTACCTGGTGGGCAAAATGGCACTGATGACCCGGATGGCTATAAGTCATGTCAAACCAGATCCCTATACCATCTCATTTTTTCCCCTTCTCTTCCTTCTCTTACTCTTTGCTCTTCTTCCCCCTACCCCTTTTTCTTCTCCTTTATCTTCCATCTATTCTTCCTTTTTACTGATTTTCTTTCTCTTCCTTTGATGTTATAATTGGGCTGGTCATTTGCAGAGATGTCCGACTAGTAAATGATCATGCATGTTCATGTGTGTCTATGTGTATGCGTATTTGGATGGTTGCACTTCTGGACTTCATTCTGCTGAGGTATTAAAGGCACATCTTAGGGGCAACCTCTGAAGGCCAGTCAGATACTTCATTGGAAATATTCAAGGGATCGATTGGCTTGAGTCATCTTGAGTAGTAAGTTCCCTGCTCCTGGTTGTATCCAAGCAGAGACCGGCTGACTACTTCTAGGTATTACCATGTCCTCTGACAAAAAAACCTTATCTGAACCCAAAATTTTGGTCCCTGTACTAGATTGGCTCTGAAGTTTCTCCCAAACATTTTAGACTAGGGTATGCCTCCAGGTTAGAGTCAACAATCTTTAAATTCCTTCTCTGTATTAGGTTCTCTGATTCCATGACTCTTGTGATATATACTTTCCCCTAAAGTGATAGCATTTAACTTTCGGAAATTAATACCGGTTAAAGAAAAACTTAAAAGAGCAGGGAGGTTTAACTAATGGCAAGTAACAAGATTTCAGTTTATTTAAACATTTCAATAATTTAGGCTTTCTCTGTCATACATTTCTATGGTTACATGATGGGATGTCTTAAATGATCAAAGTATTAAATACATGTGGACGAGTATTGTATTAAATACATGCTTGATGGAAAGATGTTAGTTTTTACCTGCATGTTTGAACAAGCTCCTAGGTCCTGCATGGAACGTCACACTAAAGACCCTTCAAATGCCTTGACTGAGCAATTTGGCGGTACCCCATTTTCCCATTTTAAAACGTTTCAGATTCCCTTTGCTCCGTGAAATGCATGGAAGCTGCTTCTGACCACAGAGACCAATGTGCTGTTCCTTTTATCTCCAAAACGGGGTCCCAATTGGTTCCAGGGAAAGCGATTTCCCCAAACTTGCTGCCAGCTGTAATTGGCTTATATGTGACCCATCCATTTCTACACGCCTGTTAGGGCTGGGTGCTGGGGTCTCTACAGTTCCTGGCAGGCAGCTGGATGGACACAGCAAATACCAGGTGGAGTGGCAGAACCTCTTGGGTTGAGTCACCTACCTTGTTTATTCTGTGCCCTGCTGGATGGGGAGGTCTCCTATGGAGGCTGCCCTTGAAATCAAGCAGACATTTGAAATCAGTGGAGGGAAAAAAAAAAAAAAAAAAAAAAAAAACCACTCCATCTTTCCTCTTCCTTTCCCCTTATTTCCTTCCTTTATCCTTAATTCACAGGTAGGAATAAATCATAAAAATGTCTTGGGTTAAACCTGGATTTGCCTCCTAATGGCTTACTGACCTTGGGAAACTTTTTCAGACTCTTACTGCCTCGGTATCCTCATCTGCAAAATGGGAATAATGATAACACAAGCCATTGTAGTGTTGTGAGGAGAATATTGGTTGATGTAAGGGAAGCACCGAGGACAGTGCCCGTCTGTGTTTGTGGCACCTAAGGCCTATCTTGAACTGAGCATGGGCTCTTTGATGGGTGCTGGGTGCTGGGTATGTGACCATGACCCTTGAGAGACTCAGAGCCTGCAGAACCCCAGGGAGATGTGATTGTATTCTTCTCTTCCTGTATTTCCTCCCCTCCCCCTTTCTTCCTTTTGGTTTAGTTTCCTACTGCTGCTGTAACAAATGTCCACAAACTTTCTGGCTTAAAAAAATACAAATATTTATTGCTTCTAGTACCACAGGTCAGAAGTCTCAGTGGACTCAATATCCAGGTTTAGTGTGTACGCTCGTTTCTGGAGGCTCCAGGGCAGAATTTAGTTCCTTGCCTTTTCCGGCCTCCAGAGGCTGCTCCCACTTCCCGGCACGTGACCCTTTCCTGTCACTGATTTCTGCTTCCCTGGTCACATCCTCTCTGACTCTCTTGCTTTCCTCTCTCTCATGGAAGGACCCTTGTGATGACATCAAACCTACTTGGATAATCCAGGATAACTTCTCCATTGCAAAATCCTTGATTGAATCACATCTGCATCGTCCCCTTTACCAGATGGATGCTCCTCGGTTTAGGGTGATGTCCTTATAAATCCACCGCAAGTTCAAGGCGCCTTAAGTCAAGAACATCATAGGTCACCAATACATTGCACTTGGACCATCAGCAGTTTTTGCTTCTGATTGTGTGGCAGGCGGGGAGCTGTGGCTTGCTGCAGTCCAGCCTTGTGAGAGAATATCCCTTTGCATATTAATAGTGCAGGAAATTACCAAAATCCAAGATTCAAAATACAGTGTCTGCTATAATGCTTACTGCTTTCACACAATGAGAGGGAAACCACTGTAAATCAAACCATCTTAATTGGGGACTGTCTGTATACAAAAGGGTCTTAATAATTTCCATGATTAGGACATAGTCACTGGGGGCTATTATTCTGATTGTCACACTTTTCCCCCTTCCTTTCTTTTATTTTAATTTATTTTTCTATGTTTTTTGAATTTTTCTATTTTTTTTTAGGTGGGAGTCTCACTATGTGGCACAAGCTGGCTTCCTGGGTTGGAGAGATCCTCCTGCCTCAGCCCCCCAAGTAGCTGAATCTATAGGTGTGTGCCACCATACCTAGCCTAGTACTTTTTTTTTTTTTCTCTATTGTGGTGCAGGAGATGGAACCCAGGACCTTGTGCATGCAAGGCAAGCACTCTGCCACAGTGAGCTATATCTCCAGCCCCTTCCTTTACAAAGGCTTATCCTGTTCATGAACTTCCTTATGCCAGTGGGGGTGTTAGGCTTGACAGGCCCCTTGACTTGCCCACATGTGAACTTGGTTAAGAACGAGTCCAAGCCTGTAACACTTATACCATATGGACTTATGATGTGGCATTCAACTTCAGGTGTATACAAATACCATTCCTTGGTTTTCTTTAATTGATCCAGTGAAATTGATTTGATTCTGATGCTGCCGAGCCCTCACCCTGCTGCTTGGTAGGAAATTCACTCTGCTTATTCCTGGTTGTCCAAAGCTTGGTGTCCCAGAATACATACATATTGGGTAAGATTCTCCAGTTTTCACTCTGTTGGTCTCCAGAGCCTCTTCTGAGATCCTTATTGTCCCAACCTATGTGGTCCCTTTAGGTGCCATGCATGTAGCAGAAAGCTGGTGGCCTTGAAGGCTCTCAAGCCTGGTGCTCAGTCTCCCTGGGTGTCCCTTAAAGGCTCTTCCTCCTTGAGGCTTCACTACCTCAAGAAACAGGGTAGAGGGCTTGGTCCCAATAACCTCCGTCCCATCCCCAGTCTTGGGGGGAAGGTCCCCAAGACCTTCTCCTTGGTGTTTCCCTTCTGGTAAAATCTTGTAAAGTGCTTTCTTCAAAATCCAGGAAAAGAAGTATCTTTTGGGAAACTGTAGCTTTGAGTTTTCTGTTATGTACCCATCCTGAAGGGTCTGTCTATCTGCTTGAAAAGGTTAAACAGAAAAAAATCATTAAACATATACAAGCTAATGGATCAATAATCATTCTGTCCTGAATGATTTTCAAACAGCATTCTGCAGAAGCCCTTGGTTTCTCCAGGCAGAGATCAACTTGGTGGAGTTTTAGATCTGCCTTCTTTATGTCAGCCAAAGCAGCTGCTCTGTTGTGAGTTTTCTGCATTAAAGATTCTCCTATGATTTTACTTGAAGAAAGGATTCTATGGTTAAAATGCTTGCAACCACAGGAGCAGATGATCTCCAGGGTGTCAGCCAGTTCCAAGGTGTATAATTTTTGTGTTTCAGTGACTTCAGCAGCCTTAGGACAAAGTCACTTATTCTCTGTTTTCTGGATTTATATGTAGCCAGAATTTCCTGTTAATAAAAATGTCTGCACAGTATATCCACAGCACAATAACCATTGCTCATAGCAATGATCTCAACCATGAAGTTTTGTCTATTAATTTTTTTAGGAGGTTTCCTAGACCTAGAATTATTTCATCACAGGGTCAAGCGTTTAAACATGATACTGAATACACATGCACACCTGCACACATGTATGTAATGTACAGTCAGCGCTTTACCTGCAAGTTCCACATCTGTGATTCAAATAACCATGGATCAGAAATAGCCAGAAAAAAGAAAACTGCATCACTGAACATGTACCAAATTTTTTTCTCATCATTTGTTCCCTAAACAATACGGTGTAATGACTATTTGCATAGCACTTACATTGTATTAGGTATTACAAGTAATCTAGAGATGATTTAAAATATACAGGAAGATGTGCATAGGTCCTATGCAAACATGAGCCCATTTTACTTGAGCATCCTTGGATTTGGTATCCTTAGAGGGTTCTGAATTCAATCCCCTATAATATTAAGGAATGATTGTATTAAAATGATAATGGTTATGGGGAAATCTTGGAAAGTACAGAGTAATATATGAAAAAATAAAGATCACCAATATTTCATGATTGATCACTGTTAATTTTTGGGATATTTTCTTCCAATATTCAAAAAATTATATTCACAATTGCATTTGCAAATTATTAGTACAAAATATAGAATGTAATATGTTTTTAGTTTTATGTGTTTAATTTTTTCATATATTATTCCATGAGCATTTTCATCATGTCTGTGACATTTTAAAAAATATAATTTTTTTTTGTACTAGGTGAATCCAAGGGTGCTTTACCACTGAGTCATATCTCCTGTCCTTTTCATTTTTTGTTTTGAGGTGGGTCTTGCTAAGTTACTTAGGGCCTTGCTAAGTTGCTGAGACTGACCTTGAATTTGGGATATTCCTGCCTCAGCCTCCCAACTTGCTGGTACCACAGGTGTGTGCTACTATGCTCAGCTGTATCACTAAAATTTTGATAATTATTAGGTGAAATGTTAAATTTTGGTGCCATCCGCTGGGCACAGTGATGCAAGCCCATAATCCCTGCAGCTCAGGATGCTGAGACAGGAGGATGGCGAGCTCAAAGCCAGCTTCAGCAAAAACAAGGCACTGAGCAACTCAGTGAGACCCTGTCTCTAAATAAAAAACAAAATAGGGCTGGGGATGTGGCTCAGTGGTTTGAATTCCCCTGAGTTCAATCCCTGGCAACCTCCTACCAAAAAAAAAATTTTTTTTTTAGTGCCATCTGTAGATGATCAAACTCTTTACTTTAAGAAGTGATACTCTATGAGGCTTTCAAATTAATGAGATATCCTAGCATCTCAAATAGAGAATTTTATTTCCTGAAGAATAAAGAATGCTGAAATAAGAACAGGTCTAAAAGAAAACAGAGGAATTACATGTAAAAACGGAAAAAGGGAAAAAAGAAGTCAGCTAGTTCTGATGTGATTCACTGCTATGATTTGAATGGTGCCCCCCAATTTATGTGTTTAAACTTAATCATTAATGTGAGAGTGTTTAGAGTTGGGGTCTTTGGGAGGTGATTAAGTCACAGAGGCAGAATTCTCATGGATGAGGTTAGGCCTCTTATAAAAGGGCTTGAGGAAAGGAGTTTTTTCTCCTCTGCCACATGACAATGCAGTTTTCCTCCACTCCAGAGGATGCAGCGGGAAGGCGCCATCTTAGAAGTAGAGACCAGGTGATTCCAGATACCACTACCCAATCTGCTGGTGCCTTTGTCTTAGACTGCCAGCCTCCAGAATTGTAAGGAAAAGGAAATTCATTTCTGTTTTTTATAAATTGCACAGTCTGGAGTATTTTATTACAGCAGCATGAGTGGACTGAGACATTCACCTTCCAGTTGCCTCTGTTCCCTAACTTAATATGCAACATGGGGTAGTGTTGATGGACTTTGACCAGGCCAGTAAAAAAACCAGAGGACTGATGGTTCTCAACTGTCCTGAAGTCACTTATATTTAGAATATGGTCCAGTGATTTTTAACTCAAGGATTTAGGTTATAAGTCCAATGAGAAAGGGCCAAGGAAGCTGACTGATCCATGAACCAAGTGCTGTTCCCCAAATCCCATGGCAAGATAGTTATTGGTGTCATGTTTGTAAACAGAAGGTCCCTAACTCCTTTTCCAAACTAACATTAGTTCCTGGACACTCAAAAGGCTGCAGGGACATTTTTTTCCCCGTATACTATTATAACTTGGTGACCTCAGATTTCAGGGATGGAGTTGATCCCAGGGTTTCTGGTCTCCACCTGGTTTGCTCTGTACCAATATCAAAAGATATCCTCCCTCCAAAGCATGTTATGATGTCTATAACTTCTAAAATACTTTAGCATGATTGGCGGAAGAGATGGTATGTGCCAGTTAATTTACCTGGTGAAGGTAGCACACTAGCAGCATACAGAGTCTGGGTTATACAGGTATTATATGGAGACCAAAATCCAGAGAGAGGTGGCTACTGCAAATCTTTCGTCCATCCATTCTAGATTAGCCAGCAAAGGACATGCTAATTAGTGCACTATTATAAAAAATGGATTTTTATTGGCAAATCTAGAGACGATTAATTAGTTTGGTGAATGCTCAAAATGAATTTCAGATATGCATATTGGGTTGAAATATATAGCTCAGAGACATTCCCAACTTGCATGAACATAGACAAAAGCTTGTAGCCTATACCTTTAGTAATGATACCTGAACTGGCACTAGATCCCTAATTAGTCCTATCCAGCCATTGGTTTGAGAGGATTTCTGATCACATGAGCCTAATCAGCAATGGTAGACTCCTGCTCTAATCTGCTTTGAATAAACTTTCATACAAGGGAGAGGTCTGAAAGCTGGGGCTTCGTCAAGCCCCAGAACTGGTTGGATCAACTTCTTGGTCCCATCTTTGCTAATGGATATTTATTTAACTAGTGTTGGTAGGTGCGTCTGTTGGCAATTCTGGTCAACAGAACAGAGCTCCAGACTTCTGCTAAATCAGAGGACTCAGAGGAGTCAGTTGGGGATTAGCTTGGGTAGGAAATGGCTGGCTGTTCTTTTCCTAAGCATAAGGATGAGTCAGTTTGTCCAAGATCTGTACCTGATTTGCTTTGGGAAAATTGATTTGAGCTCTAAGAGCAGCTCTGACTCTTAAACCTCCCCCCCACCCCATGTAAGAAAGCAGAGATTGACTACTGCTTTTTAGGCATTTGTATGCATTTTAATTTTGAGGGATTCCTTCAATGTCAGACATCCATAATGGATGTAATATTGCAAGACACACAAAAAGAGCCTGTTCTGGAACACAGAGGCACTTGGTCCCTGGTGTGGCTTTGTCACATTACTGAAAGGCCACGCTGACTGTGACATTGAGCTCCTCATTTGCATTTCCAACAGTGACCTGAGGGCTGGTTTGATGTATGAACAGGAAAGGTAGCTTCCCAATTGGTGTACTTATGACATTTTTCTGTGGCCTCCTCCTGAGAAGATGTTAGGACAAATTTTCTAAATTGGTTGGTATGAAACGCCACATTAATGTAATAAACTTGAAAAAGTCCACACAGTATTTTTCCTGTTACCACGTAGGTTCAGTGTCCCACTTATGATAGGCACCAGTAACGTTAAACAAATGAATAAAATTTGCTTTGGGGTTTAAGTTAATGAATCAAATCTATCCTTTTGTCTGAATTTAAAAATCTGTTTTCTTCAAGTCTAGAGAACACATCTGACAATGTCCTGCATTTCTACTGCTAATTACTAGATAAATAGACATGAGTATTTCCAATGTGTTAGCCCTCAGCTTTATCTATATTATATAATTTAATCATCACGACAACTCAATTGTATTATTACCTTCAATTTTAGATGCAGTGGGAGGGGAAATCATGTTTCTTATGTCATATGGCTAAGAAATGGTGGTTTTACTTGAATCCAAGTGGTTTGCCTACAGACCCCAAGTTCTTAAACTTCAAGTTATAGTGCTTCTGTTTGGTTTTATAAACACCTTCATTTTGTACTGTCTTCTTAAAAAAATTTTTTTGGGGGGAGTATTTATTATTTTGGAGCACTACCATTCAGAATCCCTTGCTACTTATGGGATTTATCAATATATTTATATTGAAAAAATTAGTCTGTGTCTTAAATTCAGCATCCCTGAAGATTAAATCTGAACATTTGATTTTGATGACAAGAATAATGACTATACATACTGAGTGAACAGTCTCTGCTACAGCCTTTGTATACCTTATTGCTAATTCTCACAAAATACTCCGAGTTACTTCATTATCCTGATTTACAAATGGAGCAACCGAGGCTCAGAGGAGTTACATAAATTGCTTTGGCTCACATGGTCTAGCACTAGCAAAGCTGGAGTTTGAATACAGTCCTTTGAGATGCCTAGATGCTCTAAATGGTGCCTAGTCCCATTCTTGGTGATAATGTGTCATTGACACAGTTTCTATATAGGTTTCCTCTGGGAGCTGCTGCTATTTTGTAAGGCTTTCTTGGGAATATCCAGTTGAATTTGACAAAGTTGTGCTGTCTGGCTAGAAGCAGTAAAGACCTTTGCCATAGAATGGCCTGGGCTATTTCTTTGAAACTTGATTGGATGACCTAGCAAACCCCATTGTGAGGGAGAGGGAGGTCCATTTCAGTCTCTAGGTAGGGCTAGCTATGTTCATCCTGACTTGGAATAGTCCTCTTACCAGTAATAAAAAATTAATTTTAGCACTTGAGCTAATTGGGATAAAAAATGTGACACCCAAGCCAGAAATAAGCTTAATGAAGCCCATTAAATAATTTAATGATTACTTAATTATGTTCATTTAAAATGCAGGAATTGATTACTCTCAAATTAATTTTACCATCTCTGTACCTTTTTGAGCACATTTATTTTGAACAAAATGAAGGATTAGTTTCATTTCTGATGGGCACTCTGCCATTAATAATCATGTCTCATTATAATGAGAAAATGTTGTGTTTTGAATAAGTTCATGTGACTATATATTTTCAGATAACAGACAAGCTTGTTCAGTGGAGAGATTTAAGCTATTGAAAGGGTCTTACTCATTTGAATCATAAAATGAATAAGTGGAGGATTGATGTGCTCAGAGAACAGAAATCTAGATGGTAAAACCCAGTGCAATTCCAGCTAATTAGGGGCTGGATCAGGGTGTTCTAAACCAGTTGCCAAATTGGGAGCATGAGACTACGAGGGGCTAAAAGTTCAAGGCTTCATGGACTGTACATATCGAATGCTTCTCTAGCATTTTTCTCTTCTTTTCTAACATCTCCTAATTTCTGTTTCACAATCCCCCTCATTTTGAGGTCAAAGACCCCTTCCAGAGTCCCACAGATACAGCATATGACCCAGTAAGACAACTGCATTTCATCCTAGTGACCTTAGTGATTAGTAAGGAGGTGAGCATGTGACCTGGGACCATCCCGTCAAAATGGATGGCAAGACCCTTTCAGGGGATTCTGGGACAAGACTCTCTCTCTCAGAGATTGGCAGATATTTGGGGCCTAAGGAAAGCTTGTCTTTGGATGAAATTGAACTGAAGAAAGCAGATCCAAGAGACAGAAGAAAACCAGAACTTGGTGACTTTGTGGAGCCCCAGGGTACAGTCTCTCCTGATCTTACATCTAGGTCTTTTCATTTCAGGAACCAATCACTCCTTTCTATTTGCTTACAATTGAATACACTCTGGGAGAGTCAGGGCTCTTTAAAAAAAAGAAAAAGTTTACAGAAGTTTTCTTTATATACTTTATATCCTTAGAATCATAGATTTTCAGGCCTATGAGAGACTTAGGATCATCAGTTCCAACAGGATCTGAGAAGCTGATCTGTGCTCTACTATGGGTGTCTTACATTTATAAAGCATTTTATATTTCCCAGGGTGTTTTCAGAATACTTGGCATAGTTTGGACAAAGGCTCTCTTTAAGGGGCAGGTCGAGGACCACCATGCTGTGAGATACTGAGGTGAGATGCTCTTTTATAGTCAGGAAAATCTGATAATATTAAAAATTTGCTCATGTACTATGGAATCTAATCTTTTCCTATACCCATAAGATGCTGTCAGTCCACAGCGCAGTCAGGCCAGGGCAGTGGGATAGGTTGCTAAGAGACCCAAGAAAATACCCGGAAGTGGCATGCAAGAATAGGGCGTTATTGAGAATGCTTATAGGAAGAGTCCTGCGGGGATGGGCTGAACAGATCCCTCAGGGTGCTTTGCCAAGCTGAACCTCTCCTGCCTCATGGCATTTTGTCCAGTGGTGGCTGGCTGGATGAGTGACATGTATCTGGTCCACCATCCCCGGTTTTTCATCAGCCACCACTGGGAGAAGGGTTTGCTATGTTAGGCTGCAGAAACATTAGCTTGCTTAGTTTGCTTGTGTGACCAGCATCCCAAAGAGCAACTGTCTTGACATACTTGCAAAAAAGTAGTTTTCTATAGACAACTCTAACTTTACCCTAATTCCCAGCGTACAGGAGAGAAAGCCATTGTCCTTCAAGATAATGTGTACTTGGACATTCTGGCTCAGTTCTGCTTCAATGTTCCTTACTGTAGCTGGTATTTTGGAAATAGAAAGGAGCATTCAGAGACATGGTGTTTTATTATCTTCCTGTTCTTTAAAGGAGACCATTTGTAATTTTTTTTTAAATTTTAAATGTGTGTGTAAAAGTTGAAACAGAGAATGTTTATGAAAGGGTCTGGCACAAATTGTATGTAATTTTGCTTATCTTTTTTTTTTGAAACCAGATCTTGATGTGCTAACATTTTCCCTATGTCTTTGTCTTCAGTGCCATCATTAGAGACTCAAGAATTTGATTTATTAAAAATACACAAGTTCTCCAGGTACATATTATTATTTTCAGTCTATGGATAAAGAAATTAAGATTTAGAGACATTTAGAGAAGGCTGCATAGCGTTTAAGGACAGAACCCATTATCAATTGAATTGTGCGTCCCTTGAATTCCCAACTTGAAGTCCTGGCCCCGGTGCCTCGGTTGTGACCTTATTTGAAGATAGAGTCTTGATACGGGTAACCAAGTTGGAATGAAGTCATTAAATTAGGCCCTAATAAAATATGACTGGTGCCTTTATAAAAAGGAGAAATCTGGAAACAGACATGGAGAGAGATGTGGAAACATGTAGGAAAAGATGGTTATCTCTGAGTGGAGGAGAAAGGTCTTTAGAACAGAGTCTTCCTTCCTGATCCTCAGAGGGAACCACTGTTACCAACACTTTGCTTTTGTACTCCTAAGCTCCAGATCTTTGAGACAACACATTTCTGTTGTGACAGTCCCACTTTTTGGTTCTCCATGACAGCGGTCCTAGTGAACCTGCACAGAGCCCATATTTGGATGGAGATCTGTCTGATGTCAAAGCCAGTGGTCCTTCTACAGCCTCATTCTGCTCTACAACATGGCCATGTGTGAATTTTGTAAGATGGGTTTCTTTCTTTCTTTCTTTTCTTTTTTTTTAAAATGGAAATGAGGGCCTCACTTATGCTAGAAAAGTACTCCACCACTGAGCTACACCTTCAGCCCTGGATTCATTTTTAGAAGTGAAAAATAAAATATTTCTCTGGATGGGATTCTGCAAGTACTTTCTGATTTCACAGACCTCTAGAGGAAGACCAGCAGTTCCACAGGCAGCTGTGCTTGAACCGCTCCAAACAATCCAGTATGAAAGAAGCAAACACATAATCTTCCTACTGGGTAATTGCTGATTATAATTGAGAGAACATTTTAATTTGTTAAATTAAAGTTCCACGTGTATACTCATGGTGACAGCACTTGATCGCCCTGACAAGGAGGAGATTCTGCTTTTGCTTTCACGGGGCACATAAAGAACTTAACAAGCTCCTCCAATTTTTCTGCTCTATGTTCTTGTCACATATTATAGATTGCTACAGCTTATTTACTCACTCAGACCCCGTACACAAACTATCTCTTGTGAACAAGTCCCAGTACTTGATGTCAAACAACAACACTACCTGCTAGAAATATGGTGTGAATCACAAATGTGAGTCACATAGGCCATTTAAAATATTCTAGTAGACATAAAAGAAGGAAAGTGGTGAAATTAATTTGTAATAACGTATCTCATTTAACATTATGTTTCCAGTTCAACATGCAATTCATATAAAAGTTGTTTACAGAATATTGTACATTCTTTGCTCCTTTTTAAAAAAAATTTTTTTTTAGTTGTCAATGTATCTTTATTTTAATTATATGTGGTGCTGAGAATCGAACCCAGTGCCTCACACATGCTAGGCAAGTGCTGTACCACTAAGCTACAACCCCAGCCCATTCTGTGCTTCTTTTTTTTTTTTTAAATTCATTTTTTAGTTGTAGTTGGACACAATACCTTTATTTTATTTATTTTTCTGTGGTGCTGAGGATCGAACCCAGAGCTTTCACGTGCTAGGCAAGTGCTCTACCATTGAGTCACAACCCCAGCCCCATTCTGTGCTTCTTATTAGGTCTTCAATTACCTGGTAAGTATTTTACCCTGAGAGCACATTTCTATGTGGGCCACCATGTCTCAGATGCTGCCCTCCCACCCACGTGATGAGTGGCTCCTGAACCACACAGTGTGGTCTTGAGGATGATGTTGTCATGATGGTGGTGTCATAATAAGAGTCACCAGGGCTTCTCCTTAGTTTTGTACCATATATCATGGATGCCCTTTTTAATACACATTGTTTTTTTTTAAAGCTTGAGTTTAAATCTACTTGTGATTTGAAATAAAAACATAAAACCCTACATAGCTGCTATAGTTTGGACCTGGATTATCTCCCCAAAGCCTGTGTGTTAAAGGCTTAGTCTCTAGCGTGATGCTATTGGAGGTGAGAGAAACTTTAAGGGGTGGGGCCTCCCAGGAGGTCCTTTAGTCACTGGGAGCATGTTCTTGAAGGGGCATGGAACCCCAGGCCCTCTCCTTCCTTTCTTTCTCTCATGTCCTGGCCATGAGGTGAATTTTGTTCCTTCATCACATATTCCTACCATTATGTACCGCCTTCCCACAGACCCAAAGCAACCAAGCCCTTAATCCATCACAGACTGAAAACTTTAAAATGAGCCAAAATGGACCTTCTCTCTCTCTCTCTCTCTCTCTCTCTCTCTCTGAAGCTTCTATCTTTATAAGCTGATTATCTCAAGTATTTTGTTATACTAACAACTAACAGCATGCTAGACTGATGCACATATACCCACGTTCATAATGACACAATTCACAACAGCCAAGTTCTGGAACCAACCTAGGTGTCCATCAACAGATGAATAAATTAAGAAAATGTGATACACACACACACACACAATGGAATTCTACTTAGTCATAAAGAAGAATGTCATGTGGAACTGGAGAACATCATGTTAAGTGCAATATGCCAGGCTCAGAAAGTCAAGGGTCATATACTTTCTCTTATATGTGGAAGCTAGAGAGAAAAAGGGAAATCTTATGCCGGACGTGGTGGCTCACATCTGTTATCCCAGTGGCTCTGGAGACTGAGACAGGCTGGGGATGTGGCTCAGTGGTCGCATACCCCTGAGTTCAATCCCTGGTACCAAACAAACAAACAAAAAAACCAAAACCAAAAAAGGTGTTGGGGGAGTGAATCTTTGAAAATAGAAGGTGGGAACTGGGAATTAAGGGGAGGAAGGAAGAGAGGTAAAGAAGGGTTCTGGGCAGGGGGATGATTTAGACCAAATTACTCCATGTGCAGTGCCAATAGATCACAATGAAGTCTTCTATTATGTATAGTTTAATTCACCAATAAAATATCTAAGCAAAGAAAGCTAACACAATAGCAAAATGTCTCGATCTCAGTCACTATATCCCCAGTTTACTGTTTCTTTCTCTTTTTTGGAGGGGAGGGATGCTGAGGATTGAACTATTGGGCACTCAACCATGGAGCTCCATCCTCAGCCCTATTTTGTATTTTGTTTAGAGACAGGGTCTGACTGAGTTGCTTAGCACCTCACTTTTGCTGAGACTGGCTTTGAACTCACATCTTTTTGCCTCAGCCTCCCAAGCAGCTGGGATTACAGGCGTGCTCCACTGCACCCAGACCAGTTCCTGTTTCTTAAAAACAACAACAACAAAAAGCAGAAACACAAAAACAAGAACCCACTTTTATTAGTCTATCGCATGACCTTACATTTTTCTTTAAGCAAGTAAAATTTTTATGTATTCCTATGTTCCCTTCTTTCTTTTAAACCACAGATAGCAAACTGTGTTCTGCATTCTATGTTTTTCACTGAACAATTTACTTTGGTGATCTTTTCATTTCAGTGTATAACTTCCTGGTTCTTTTCCACAGCTGCATTGTATAGAGGTAGCATGATGTACTCAGTTGCCTATAGATGAACATTGGGGATATTTCCAGGGTTTGTAATTAAAAGCAATATATTGTAATGAATATCTTATATTTGTCATTCCACATGCATGCAAGTATTGTTGTAGATAATTTCCTGGAACTGGGATTACTGGGCCATAGGTAAAGGCATGTAAAATTTAAAAAGATATTGCCAAATTATCCTATGTAGAGGGTGTAGCAATTCATGCTTATAGTATAAATGTGTAGAATGTACATATTGCCCTATTTAATACTTAAACTGTGAGATACATTTTATAATGCCTATTTTTCATGTTAACCTGAGGACAGGTTTATACACACCCACACCCACATACACACCCCCACAAACTTATAAAAAAATTGGAAAGTACTATTCACAGAACTTTTTAATTTGAATCATTTGAGATAGAGCTGCTGACGTGGGCCTGTCCCCCACATGAGTTGTCCCTGAACAGCTTCAGATGAATTTTTCACTGACTATGAAATGGCAATAACAAAATAAAGACCAAGCACAGTATAATGAGTTTTGCATCAGGTTAAATTTATTCAACATAACACATGATATTTTGTAGGGTCCCAAATTCTGGAGTGCTCATATGTCCTTTCTTTTATGAAATTATAGATGCATTAGATATGATTTTTAGACCTTTTACTATAAAAATGGCCAACATTGCAAAAGAAGAATAATGTAATAAATCCCTATGTATCTAACATCCAACTTCAACAAATAATAAATGACCAATCCTGTTTCATCTAACCCTCTCTTTTCCACGCCCTGTTGGATTAGTTTATTTATTTATATTATTTATTTATTTTTTGAGGCAGGGTCTTGCTATGTTTCCTAGGCTGGTCTTGTTCTCCTGGGCTCAGACGATCTTCCTGCCTCAGCCTCCTGAGTAACTGGGACTACAGGTGTGAACATCATGCTCAGTTTTTGGATTAGTTTAAAACAAAATGTAAGCTGGGTGTGGTGGTGCACACCTGAAATCCAGTGGCTTGGGAGGCTGAGGCAGGAAGATCTCAAGATCAAGGCCAGCCTCAGCAACTTAGTGAGGCCCTGTCTCTAAATAAAATAAGAACTGGAGGGGCTGGGGTTGTAACTCAGTGGCAGAGCACTTGCCTTGCACGTGTGAGGCGTTGGGTTTGATCCTCAGCATCACATGAAAATAAATAAAGATATTGTGTCCATATCAAAAAAGATCTTAAAAAAAAAAGAACTGGGGATGTGACTCAGTGGTTAAGTGCCCTTGGGTTCATTCCCTGGTACTAGAAAAAAAATATATGTATGTACACACACACACACAAGTGTATGTGTGTGTATATATATATATATATATATATATATATATATATATATATTTAAATTCTTCAGTATGTTTTTATATAAGAACTCTGTTTTGAAAAATCATAACCATATAGATGTGGTTGGTTCAAATGTTCATTTATATGCCTTTTTATTTTTTAAGTTGACAATGAAATATTGGTCCCCTCAAATTTTTCTTTTGGAAATGTTACTGGTCTGTGAAATCCTCAAATCTGAGAATCACTGCTGAACTGGAGATAGAATTCTGTCTCACTGTGTTTCCTCAGCCTTCAAAATGTATCTGACCTGGGGCAGACCCATGCTTTCTAAGACCTGAAGCTGGCATGATTTTGGGATCTTTAGATGATGAATTACAAAATTAGGAATATGAACTAATGTTTGTAAGTGAATAGATTTTTAGTATGAAAAAATAACTCATCACAAATTGAAGAAGTTGAAATGCTGACAACTATCAGAAACATCTTAAAGTTCAGAAAGATATAATGTTTTTATTAACGAGCTGTCTGAACCATCTTGGTCACATTTTTCCCTAAATTCTTTGTCTGCATACTCTTTGATTGCCTCTCTGTATGACACAGACATTATAATATCATGTTCGATAGAGAGAATAGAAAGATAATTCAGTTTTTCCTCTAGGATGATTGTTTGAAATTTGTTTTTGATTATTGATGGCGGGTGACTTTACGCACAGATAGACTTGCTGTTTGTGGGGCTGCTTCAGGTTTGCGCCCTTGTCTGATAAACTCTATTTCTTGAGATTCCATCAATAGAGAAGTACATTTATCACTGTAGTCTCTGCAGTCTTGGGTATATTCCCGACGGGAAAGAACTTCCATTTTGATTAGATGTCAATGAGAAGTGGAACTTCTGCTTATGACTTTACATATTAGATATTGGGGGAATTTTTTTAAAAGATGACTTCAGGTTGTGTATTTAATACCTTGTTGAGTCCCAGACATGGGCTCTGTAGGACAAGTTCCTATTCCTGTTGGACCTCTGACCCTGTATCTTTGGGGCACAATGCTGGATGGTGAGTGATAGAAAGAATCCTGGAAGCCTCTCACCTAGGGACAGATAGTCATAGAAACTGTGACTACAATCCACATAAATACATATCACTATGAGAAATACGAAGTCCTGGGGTCCATTTTCAGAATACAGTATTTAGCTTTAAATGTAAAATGACTTGGGAGGTAAGACAGGCCCCTGGAGGGGAGAGCAGAGTGAAAAGTTATGAGCCGTTAACACTGAGTGTCAAAATTCACAGCCCCTTGATAGACAGGAGGCGAGAAGGAAGGGCCTGAACAACAGAGATGAACTGTGTAAGTGTCAAGGCATTCAGTCCAAGGGGACTGTCCCTCCACAAGGGAACAAAGGAGGTGGGTACAACTAAAGGTGTTTTTTTTTTGGTACTGGGAATTGAACCCAGGGGTGTTTAACCACTGAGCAACACCCCCAGTCTTTTTTTTGTTTTTTTTTTTTTTAATTTTGGGACAGGGTCTCACTGAGTTGCCTCGATTTTGCTGAGGATGGCTTTGAACTTGAGATCCTCCTGACTCAGCCTCCCAAGCTGCTGGGACTACAGGCATGTGCCACTGAACCTGGCTAAAGTTTTATTTTATTTATTTTTTGACCCAATAGGAGACAATGAAACCTGGGTGATGTTTGGGAAGATTGTGCACCCTATATTACTCAGCCAGTGGGGAACGAAGGGAGAGATCTTGTGCTCCAAGGGACAAAAGGCTGGTTGTACCCAATGGTGTCCCTGACCACCAGGCTCCCCATCTTGCAAGACCATCATTAAAGTAAAGGCTTGCTTTTTGCTGTTCCCTTGTGTCTCTTGGTCCATTCTTTGGGCTTGAACAGTAAGCATGTTTCTTGCATCACTAATATTAGCTCGCTCTTCCAGATACCTGCAGGCTTTCTAAAGATACAGAATGGAGGGAGATGTGATGGAGAATCTAGAGTGGTAAGAGACAGTACTTTCAACTAATTGTGGCTAAAATATTTTACTTTTTTCAGATCATAGTAAAAAATCCATTGTTAGGGCTTCATTAACTTTATGGTAAACTGGGCTCTACCCTTGACTTCCTTTCCATTCATGTAGTTCCAGGTGCATTGATCTGCTCCTGAACTTGGAGTATGCTGGCATTCTCTGCCTCAGGATCTTGGCACTTGCTGTTTCTTCTGATATCCACACATGGCTTCTTCTCTGTTTCCTTTAGCTTTCTGCTCAAAGGCCAGTTTCTTACTGTTCTATAAATAAAATAGCTTCTCTCAAATCCACTACCCAGCTCTCTGTCCTTCCCTTTACTTTTCTCAGTAACACCACCTCTGACATAATAGACATTCCTCATTTGCTTAGTGTATATCTTCCTGTGTTACCTTTTTGTTGCTGTGTCCAAAATGTCTGACACAAACAACTTAAAAAGAGGAAAGGTTTATTTTGGTTTGTGGTTTCTGAGATTTCAGCCCATGGTCGGTCTGCTCCACTCAGGGCCCGAGGTGAGGTAGAACATCATGGCAGACAGGCTGAGACAGAGGAAGGCCACTCAGTGCAGGGCAGCTGGAAAGGAAGAGGGGGTGAGCAGTGAAAAGATACAGTTCCCAAGGGCAGGCCCCCCAAGCTGTACTTCTTCCAACTGTACCCTCCCTGCCTACAGGTTCCATTTCCTCTTAGTAGTGTAGTCAAATTATGAACCCATCAAATGGATTAATCCACTGATGAGGTTAAAGCCTCATGCTCCAATCATTTCTCAAGTCCCACCTCTGGACTGCTGCCTTGGGGACCAAGCCTTCAGCACACGAGTTTTGGGGAACATTCCAGATCCCAACCATAAAACTCCTTTTTATTAAAATTGAAGATGACAATAGAGGGACTTTGTTTTGTGCATTACTGTGTCCCCAGCACCTAGAATGGTGCTGCCCAGAGAAATACCTCAATGAATATTTGTTGAATAAATGAAGTCCAGTTGCAAACTACTGAAGAATTTTAATCAGGAGAGACATGAGGCTTTTCTGGGTCTGCCAAAAGAAACTAATCTCTCATTTATCTTTCTCTTATAATATCTTTCTATAATTTTCCCTGAATTATAATTACCTGTCAGTCTAGTTTTCTCCAATAGATTATAGAGGATAGAGAATATACCTAATCCATCAACCTACTCCCTACCGCATGCATTGAGTGAATTAATGCCTTTGGAATGGAATACACTATTTCTTTGTGGATAAATTATTGAAATGGCTGCTTGGTCTTTTGGTGAACTTGATTATAAGCCATTTCTGAGTAGGGGAAATTTCCCTAGTCATTTATGTTCTCTTAGCTCCTGTTAGTGATTAATGCATTGCCCTTCCCGCATAAGGTTCTAACTCTATACAGTTTTGTCTATACAATTTCTGTGACTTTGTATTACCCAATTCTACATTATAATGGGTTCCCAAGTAATAGTTATGTGCCCATTAGGATATTTTCAAATTCTGCCAATCAAAAACCAAATACAAGGCATCTTAAACAAGTAGGGGTTTATTATATCAGATGGCCAAAGAGCTGGAGGCAGGGTGCCTTCCAGATTATTTTATTCTTATTGTGGATTATCTATGTCTTCCTTGACATGTCTTACAGCTCTGCCATTCCAGTTTGTCTCCTCGTGGCTGCAGGAAGCTGCAGTGGTTCTCAGTATCATATTCTCATACCATATCACAGTGGTATCCAGAGGCGGGAAGAAACTGTTTCTTCTTACACATTCTCCATTACAAGTTGGGAACACCATTCTCTGGAGCCTTCTAATATATTTCCCTTTGTTTCTCATTGGCTGGAATTGCAACACAAGAATCAACAATCTGTATTATGTAAAGTGTCTTCAAACTGAAACACACATAAAATTCTGTACTGCTCAACTCACACGGACTTTGTGACTAGAGGGCGGTAGGAATGTGACCTGGCCTTTCCTTTTGTGAGTGTTATGGTTTGGATGTGAGGTGTCCCCCAAAAGTTCACCTGTGAGATAATGCAAGACAGTTTGGAGGAGAAATGATCAGGTTATAGCATTAACCTAAGCAGTGAATTAAGCCCTGATGCATTAACTGAGTGGTAACTGGAGGCAGGTGGGGTGTGGCTGGAGGAAGTGGGAATTGGGGGTGTGGCTATGGGGTATATATTTTGTATCTGGAGAGCAGAGTCTCTCTCTCTCTCTTTGCTTTCTGATCATCAAAAAGATGCCTCTGCCACACTCTTCCGCCATGATGTTCTGCCTCACCTCCGGCCCCGAGGAATGGAGCCAGCTGTCTATGGACTGAGATCTCTGAAACTGTGAGCCCCCAATAAATTTTTCCTCCTCTGCAGTTGGGCTGGTGGGGTCCTTTAGTCACAGCAGCAAAAAAGCTGACTAAAACAGTAAGCAATCTTTCAGTATTTATTAATTCAGTGTTCATAGTGACTCTGTTTAAAGAGTTTAGGATAGCTTCTGTAGGATAATAAGAAGTGACTGTTGATTATTATATTGACCAATATAACAATAATATTCTCTACACTAGAAGAATATTAGAACCTTAGAATATATGTGCGCGCGCGCACACACATACACACACACACACACACTAATGGAGTCTATGTTTCACTTGATTTCATTTAAGTCCTCATCAAAAACAAATGTAAACATAACCTTCCACACGACTGGTTTCCAACTGGTTTCACAACCAGGGAGTCTCAAGCCAAATGATTTGACCTTGCATTTCCAAGGGCAGAGGTACAAGAGGTTCTTCAGAAGCTCAGGATTCTGATTCCAGGCCCAACACTTGTGAAGGAGCAGGAGTGCTCTGTCCACTAACAGGACCCCAGGCTCAGGTCTAGTTCTGTCCCTCAGGTTGGCCTGAGCAGGAGCACGTTCAGCATCTGCTGTGGAGGCTGAGCTGGGATGTCGGTCTCCAGCCCCTGCTGTGAGCAGCATTTCTAGTCTCTCATTAGCATCCTCTCCAGCTCCTTCCTTTCCCCTGCTCTGCTGGGGTGGGGGGAATTAGAGCGGAAGCTCTGTTTGAGCTTCACCTTTCTGGGAGATGAAAAGGGTAGAAAAAAATTCCAGAATGGGCTTTGGGGAAAAGGAGTGGATGATTCCATTACTTGTTCTCTTAGCTTTTAATATCACTGTGACACAACAGTTTCAAATCTATGTATAGACCAGCCTATTCAGAGCCATTTAGAATGTAGGATAACAATGCCAAAATAATTTCAATGTAAGTCTTTGATCTCCTCATTATAATGCCATTACCATACCATTATTAGCTAAGATTACAATGACAAATCAATTTTAATTGAAGTCTTTGGAGATGCCATTTATAATGCTATTATCATGTGAATTTGCAATGGGGAAGTTACTTGAGCAAGCTTGTTGAAACAGAGCTGTAATGCCACTCTAATGGAAAATTTTGATGGTAAAATTATTCCGAGTCCTTAGGGATGGGTGATTATCATATAAAACCACCAATCCTGAAAATGATGCCCCCCCATCATAAATCATGTGATAGTATCTACAGATCAAAGCATATCTTTCTCATAGGATGAGTTCACAAAAATCCAAGTATCCTAGAGCAGATAAATGGTCCTCATTTTTCAAACAAGGCACTGAGTGAGCAGGCATGACTTCCAGAGGCCACACAATGAGTGGCCGACCCTGGACTCAACCCCAGGTCTCTGACTCTTTCTGTTCTGGTCTTTGACTCCTACACCAGACTTCAACAGCTCTATCTCCTTTAATGGTTTTAAAGAACAGGATTCTGGGAAAACAGATGGCCAGGTTAACATTAGGCTAGAACCATGGGGAGATTTCCAGATCATGAGGATATTGTCAGATATTCATTTTGGACGAGAATATTCCAGAAGAGTTTTCCAATATCTGGTGATTCCATGACTTCCCGTTCCATGGTTTCCTATGAGAGAATGTTTCTTTCCTGGAAGAGAAATCGAGCCTCTTCTGGCTTTGAGTATATAAAGACCGAGGGGGGTTGCAGGAGGATCACATTGCACCAAGGAATTTCTTAATTTAGGCAACTAAGGACTTGGTAAAATTAAAAATCAGATAGACTTGCTGTTTAGCTGAAGAGAGCGTTTAATTCAATCATCCTGGGAAGCCACTGCCTCAAAGTAGCTCATTAGACTGTCTTTCAGCCCCAGAGCCAGTCTTGTATCTGCTCACCTGCTTTATCTTAATTTGTCCAAAACAGAGTCAGCCTCCTCTTGCTTGAAAAAGCTTGCTCTATCCCCCCGTCACACCATCCTTCTTTTCTTGTTTCCCCACTTCTTCTCTGGGCCACCCTTTAGTGGAAGGAGAGGGACTGTGTATCAAATGTTCTTTGTCCCCATGTCTCATTCTTCAGATGTCCAAATCATTTGCTCTGAACTTGTCCATGCCTTAAGAGTGAGCAGCTAGCATTTTGGGAAGATGTGTGTTGTGTCAGGCACAGTGTTAGTTAATGCCTTCGTTTAGTAAGTTCTGCTGTAATTATGACAACATGTGAACCTAGAGTTTAGTGTAGGGATTTATCCAAGGCTGTGTGTGCAGCTGGGACATGGGCCTTGGTTTAACCACCTTATGTCACAGAGACAGCTTTGTTGAGCACACAGATTGGAGCTGATAAGCAAATGTGTTCACACCTTAGCTCTGCCGCTTGGCAGCTGTGTTATGTTGGGCAAGCCACTGAGCCTCCATGAGCCTCAGTCTCCTCATCTGTAGACTGGAGGCTAGCAGTCATAATGAGTCAGTGTGTTTGAGTGGCTTTTATGTGTGAAACACTTAGAATAAGGCCCAGTGCACAGATGCAGTCTCTGTAAGTGACACCGTTTTATCTGCTTCCTTTTTCGACTACATGATCGGGTTCACCAGGTCGTGTGAATTTGGGGTAAGGATGAAAGGGGGAGAGATGCCCTCCCACACTAAGGGTGGATAGATACATTTGACTCGAATGCAAAACTTCAGAGGGAAAACCGGAATTGAGGGGAGTCATCGGCAGCTGCTAGCAAGCAAATGCCAATTTTGAAGGAACAAGATTTGAGAGGATGACATCGGTGACCCCCCTGAAGTGGAATGAAAATCAGTTCTCGTAAAGTCAAGGCCAAAATGTTAGTGTGCATTACACAGCTATGGGAAAAGTAGTGGAACTAATTATCCTTGGAGGGGCTGCAGTCAGTTAAGCTTTAGAAAATCTCAATCAAATGTCTTAGACCCATGTCCGGCAGGCCCCGGGGCTAAACAATGGCTCAGGAATGTCAGAATTCTAAGTTCTCACCCTAGCTCTGCTACTGATCTGTTCTGTGACCACAGTCCCTTAATCCCCCCATGCCTCTGTTTCCCCTGCCTGCCAAATGCCAGCCGTCTCCCTGGGTGATTTTGAGGGATAACCAATAAAAAGGATTAGGGGTGAAAACCACCATCCAAATTGTTAATAAAAGTGGTATTTTTGTATTCAATTATTTGCATCTAAACCCTTTTTATTCTTTCAGTGGCATTCCCCACCCTCTATCTTTCTTATTCTTGGTTGACTCCCTCCACCCTGCCACTGGAGGAGTGAAACCATGATATACATGGTATAGTGTCTTGCAGTGAAATTATGATCTGGGTGAAGGAGAACTGGGTGTGCTGTGACATTTTAAGCAGTTGCTGTCCAGGAGAGAAATTCATCTAAGGGATGCCCCCGGCCTAGCAAACAAAGAAGGGCTGGAGAGACATGTAGCAGCACTGGGTCTCACAATGTGACTCGGGTGTTACTGGCTGTGTTAGGGTAGCCAGTGCCTGGGCAAAGGTAATAGGAAAATTTTGAATGCTGAGAAAAATAATAAAATTGCCAGTGTGTTGGAAATTAAAGTGAACTCCATGGGCATAAATAATGAACACAACACTGATTGAAATAAATGATGTACTTTGCTTTAGCAGTGCTATTTAAATAACTGATATTGTACTTTGTTGGGCTACGGTTTCAAATGCATTCGATTATACGTTGTAGTGTTTCCCCCCAAACAGTCTTTCAAATCAGTATAAATTGCTGAACGTAGCAGGCATGTCTTGATCTTTGGCTGTCATGACAACAGGATACAGAGAAATGCATTTTCATAACAATTGCTAGCAATGTTTAGTATCACTGTTACTTTGTGTCAGGGAACATCTGGCTTTGGGAAGAAAACAGTATTGTTTTCCTTAACTTGAAAGCTTTTGTTTTAATAATTGAAAAAATAGGTAGAGAAATAGCTGTTTAGGGGAAAAGTAAGTAGTAGGAGGTACAGCCCAGATCTGGGGAGGGGGGTGGGAAAGAGCAGAGAGAGAAGGAGAACCTTATGATTTGGATAAGTGTTTCTCAAATGTTCACGTGTAAAAGGATGGGTCCCAGGCTGGGGGTACAGGTCAGAGGTAGAGTGCTTGCTTAGCAGGAGTGAGCCCCTGGGTTCAATCCCCAGCACCACACACACACACACACAAAAGGCTTGGTCCACAGACCAGGCAGGCTATCAGGAGATGCTAGAACTCTAAGAGATGGGGCCCACTGAGTGCGAGATCTTTTTTTTTTTTTTTTTTTCGTACTAGGATTGAACCCAGGGGCCGCCTAACCACTGAGCCACATCCCCAGCCCTTTTATTTTTTTTATTTGGAGACAGGGTCTTGCTAAGTTGATTAGGGCTAAATTTCTGAGGCTAGCCTTGAACTTGTGATCTTTTTGCCTCAGCCTCAGGAGCTGCTGGGATAACAGTTGTGCGCCACTGCATCTGAGCAATTCGAGGTCTTTAAATCACTGGGAATGTGCCCTTGTGGGTATTGTGGGACCCTGGTATCTTCTTCTTCTTTCTTTGCTCTCTGGCTTGTGATGTCAGCAGTTTTTCTCTGCCATGTTCTCTCCGTGACATGCTGCTTTGTCTCACATATGAAAGGCAAGGGGGCCAACTGATCATGTGAGCCAAAACAAAAATTTTCTCTTTATAAGTTGATTATCTCAGGTACTTTGTTATGGTGACAGAAAGCTGATTAACACAGATGGGAAGATTATTATCCCTAATTGCAAGTCCAAGTGTCCTCAGAAAAAGGGGCAGAGGGAGATTTGATACACACAGTGTAAAAGATAACGTGAAAATGGAGCGAAGAGAGATTTGAAGATGCTGGAAATTAGAGTGATGTGGCTATGAGCCAAGAAAATGTGGGCAGTCATCAGAAGATGGACGACACAAAGAACAGATTCTCCCCTAGGACTTCTGGAGGGAACACAGTTCTGCTGATACCTTGCTTTCAGCCAATTAATACTGATCTCAAACTGCTGTCCTCCAAACTGTGTTACAGTAAATTTCTATTGTTTTAAACTACCAAGTTTGTGATTCTCTTCACCATTGAAACTAATCTTATTGCCTTAGGAAATGAATACAAAGACGAGCTTACTAAGGCCAGAGGAATCTCTAAATAAAATACAAAATAGGGCTGGGGATGTGGCTCAGTGTTCGGGTACCCCTGAGTTCAATCCCTGGTACCAAAAAAAAGAAAAAAAAGACCAGAGGTACGGTGGCACATACCTGTAGTCCCAGTAGTCCCAGTGACTCAGGAGGCTGAGATGGGAGGATCTCAAGTTCAAAGCCAGCCTCAGCAAAGGTACTTAGCAACTCAGTAAGACCCTGTCTCTAAATAAAATACAAAATAGGGCTGGGGATGTGGCTCAGTGGTCGAGTGCCCCTGAGTTCAATCCCTGGTACCAAAAAAAAAAAAATCCATTGTATGTATATGCCACATTTTATTTATTCATTCACCTATCAGTAGTCACTGGTGTTGATTCCATCTTTTCACTATTATGAAGAAGGCTGCTCTGAGCATGAATGCACGATATGTCTGAGTCTTCTTGTTTTCACTTCTTTCTGAGAGCACACCCAGAAGTAGAATTGCTGGATATTAGGGTAAATCCATATTTAATTTTTTGAGATACTGCCATGCTGTTTTTCATAGCAGCTGCACATCATTTTTATTACCACCAACAGCAAAGAAGAGTTCCAATTTTTCCATATCTTCACCGACAGTTGTTATTTCTGTTTTTTGATAGTGTCCATCCTAATGGCTGATACCAACCATTAGAATCAGAGATTAATTCATGAGCCTCCCTTTTTCTAAGCAGCCCCTTCCAGTATATGGCAAGTCTCGTCCATTTTCCCAGTGTGTTTATCTCCTAAGTATCTTTTCTCTTCCGCAAGTCATCACTGCCACTTGTTGACCTTGGTCCTTACCACTGTGAAGCAACACATAAGGTACCAAGTGGTACCCTTACCCCTGGTTCTAAACTCATTCAGTTTATCCTCCACAGCATAATCAGAATGAACTTTAGAAAACTCTAAGTAATTTGCTTAAAACCTTTCAATGGCTCTCTTGCTTTTAATATAAAATGCCTTAGCATGATCTGCAAGCTCATTCAGGATTTAATCTCTGCCTTCTTCCTTCATTTTTTGCTACTCTCTCATTTATTTTATGTTCCAGAACATTGGATGACTTGCAACCATTCTCTCTTTTACTTCCCTGCTTTTCTTTGTACATGTGGGATTCTCTATTGTATGAGAGGTTGTGAAGAATACATCTCATGGGGGCCTGGGGTTGTGGCTCAGTGGTAGAGCACTTGCCTAGCATGCGTGAGGCACTGGGTTCGATTCTCAGCACTGCATGTAAATAAATTAAATAAAAATCCACCAAAAACTAAATATATATTTTTATTGACCTTATTATTATTTTTAAATACACGACAACAGTGGAATGCATTACTATCCTTATTATACATATAGAGCACAATTTTTCATATCTCTGTCAATTTAAGCCATTATACATGTACTTTTTTTTGCATTACAATTCTTAATACACATATATACCACAATTTTTCAAATCTCTGTTTGTATATAAAGTATGTTGACACCCAATTCAAGTCTTCATACATGTACTTTGTATAATGTTGACTATCACATTCCATCATCCTTGCTAATCCCCTTCCCCCTCCCTTTCCCTCCCACCCCTCTTCCCTATCTAGAATTAATCTAATCCTCCCATGCTCTCCCTCCTTACCCCACTATGAGTCACCCTCCTTATATCAGAGAAAACATTGGCATTTGCTTTTTTCGGATTGGCTAACTTCACTTAGCATTATCTTCTCCAACGCCATCCATTTACCTGCAAATGCCATGGTTTTGTTCTTTCTTAAATGCTGAGTAATACTCCATTGTGTATAAATGCCACTTTTTTTTTTATCCATTCATCCACTGAAGGACATCTAGGTTGGCTCCACAGTTTAGCTATTGTGAATTGTGCTGCTATAAACATTGATGTGGCTGTATCCCTGTAGTAAGCTGTTTTTAAGTCCTTTGGGTATAGTACAAGAAGAGGAATAGCTGGGTCAAATGGTAGTTCTGGGAATGGAACCACCATTTGACCCAGATATTTTAAAATATATATTTAAAAAAATACATCTCATGGGCTGGGGTTGTAGCTCAGTGGTAGAACACTTGCCTAGCACGTGTGAGACACTGGTTTTGATCCTCAGCATCACATAAAAATAAATAAATAAAACAAAGGTATTGTGTCCAACTACAGCTAAAACATTAAAAAAAAAAGAATAGAGCTCATGAGGTCAGGGACTATGTTTATTATAACTACTCAGCATCATACCTCTGGTCTCTCAGAATTGCCTGGTACACGGTGGCGTGCTCAGAAGAACTTACAGCATGCCATTGTACGACAGGTGCCACGCTAAACCTTTTACTTGCACTAAGTTAAATTTCAAAACAACTCTTTGAGGTATGTGCTATTATTATCCCAATTTTATAGGTGAGGAAACTGAGGTTTAGAGTGTTCGAACATCTTGCTGAAGTTCATGCGTCTTGAACCAGATCTAGACTGGCTACAGCCCCACTCTTTCTTTCTTTCTTTCTTTAAAATTTTTTTAGTTGTCAATGGACCTTTATTTATTCATTTTTTAAAATTTATTGATATGTGGTGCTGAGAACCAATCAGTGGCAGAGCTCTTGCCTAGCATGTGTGAGGCACTGGGTTCGATTCTCAGCCCCACTCTTTCAACAGTTGTGCTGGTGTTTCAGTCAGCCCTGCTGGTGGAGCAAAGAACCACAGTCCACGCAGCACAGGAATTTATTGCTCATGGTTCTGGAGGCCGGAAGTCTGGGATCAGTGTGCTGGCATGGTCAGGTTCTGTTGAGGGCCCTTTTCTGGATTGCCAGTGGCTGACTTCTTGTTTCCTCATGAGTGGAAAGAGAGCTAGCTAGCTCTCTGGGGCTTCATTGAGGGCTCCAATTTTATGATCTCATCACCTTCCAAAGGCTCCACCTTTGGATTTTAGCATGTGAAATGTTTTTTTGGGGGGACACCAACATGCCATCCACTGTAGTTACCCATATCAGACAACTAGTGTATATTAGTGACAGTTCTTACTTTGGTGTTATGTGGCTTATTCTTGTGCTACCCAGGAGAAGGTGAATTTATAAGGGTGAGAACCACGTCTCATCCTTCCACAAAGGTGGTCCAGAAAACCAGCTCAGGAAAGCACTGGAACAAAGGCAGTCCGAGGATGCTGGGCATGTTTTGTAGCAGGAACAGAAGAAACAAACACACTGTTCTGAGTTCTCTTATGCTGATTACTTTTGCCTGTGTTCTGAACATTATGGAATCCTAAAGTATGTGATTGCTATATAATGCTTCTAAACTCAGGATGGGGTTATGCACTGGTGAACCTGTTGTAAGTTAAAAATATCATAAGTTGGACATATGCATCTAATATACGAAACTTAATGAATATCGTAGCTTGATCTCACTTATTTTATTTATTTATTTTTTTTGAGAGAGAGAATTTTTTGGTATTTATTTATTTATTATTTTTGGCAGACACAACATCTTTGTTTGTATGTGGTGCTGAGGATCGAACCCAGGCCGCACTCATGCCAGGCGAGCGCGCTACCGCTTGAGCCACATCCCCAGCCTGATCTTGCTTATTTTAAACTGCTCAGAATAGTTGTGCATCTTGTAGAGTATGGCACTGTGGTGCTGCATATTGATAGCCTAGGAAAAGAACAAATTAAAAAAAAAATTTTTTTTCAGTGCTGGGGATTGAATCCAGGGTTTAGTGCATGCTCAGCTCTCAAAATTCAAAATTCAAGTACAGTTTATAATGAATGCATATTGCTTTTGCATCATCATCATGTTAAAAATTCTTAAGAGGAACCATCATAACTTGGGAACCACCTGTACTTATTTAGGTCTGCCTTCTTTCATTTAGTTTTATACTAAACCATGTCATTACATGTAGTAGCTGTCCTTTTCTTGGTATAATGCTTGCATTGGATATGCAGATACACCAGTCAGATTGTTTTTGAATGAACAAATTTTTTTTGCTGGAGCTGCTAGAAATGCTGTTCATAGACAGCCTTCTGTTTTCAGGGTTTGCCTCGGCTGCAGAAAGCCTCCCTGTCCAATGGTGCACCCTTCTTTAGGTGGCCAACATCCGATGAGTGATCATGGGGTAGTTCTGACAGGGGTCATATGTGCCTTATATCAGCTGGGCTTTAACGAGCCTGCACTGTGGTTCAACCTCTCTCTGTGCCCCACTCTACTCCCTTCTCTTCCCTTCCACATAGATTCATCCCTAGTAAATACCTTACATCAAGGTATTCACTCTTTCAGTGTCTGCTTCCAGAGAACCCAACCTGCCACAGCTTGTACTGGGAGTGGTCCTGTTCAGCAGGTGATTAGATAGGGCCCGGGAGTTAGATCGCTTGCCATCTGGCTGGCAATGAGGACTTTATCACTGGTGATTGGTGGAGCACAGTCAATCCATGACACACAGGTGGTAGGACCAGTTATTAAATTTTATTTTATACTGGGGATTGAGCCCAGGGATACTTTACCACTGAGCCTCATCCCAGCCCTTTTTATTTTTTATTTTCAGATAGGGTCTTGCTAAGTTGCTTAGGTTTTCACTAAGTTGCTGAGGTTGGCCTTGAACTTGTGATCCTCTTGCCTCAGCCTCCCAAGTTGCTGGGATTATAGGCATGCACCACCACGCCTGGTGAGACTAGTTATTAAAACTCTTACTCTGATGAATTAGGATGCTGTTTGAGAGAGATGAGAGAAATTAAAAGTCTGAAAACAATGAGGCTAGATGATTACTGCTAAGTGCTTGGTGGATGCAATTATCTTTGTGAGTGGCAGGTTTGGAGTGATGGAAAGGAGTGGAGTATGAGGAGTAACCTTGGGGAACTGTGGAGGTGGTTAATAAAACAGCACCCCCAGAGACAAAATAGATATGCAGCCAACATGAGTATGCCCCAGCTTGCATTGCCAGAAGAAATCATGGAGGGGTGACCAGAGGAGGCTGAGGGCAGTGACCTCAGGAGAAATAATGACCTCTTGCATCTTTTACATAGCTGAGTCAGTTTTTAGACAAAGAACTCATTGAGTAAACAACAGGTAGGGTCTCCAAGAAGGACTCAGCCACAATATGGCAAATATACATGGTCATGATTCTCCCAGCCCTTCTCCAACTGGGCTATACCAGTAATTAGGGGTCCTGTACACTGGGGGGAGAGGAACACTCAAACATTTTGAGGAATATTGATTTAGGGCCCAAGGGGACATTGTTACCCAAAGAGATGTAGTATCATCTTGGCCCCCCTTTATTGTGTGGACCTCTGGGGACCATGTAATGAATGAAGTCCATTGCATCCAAAGACCCACCCAGTGGTTACTTCCCTCGTCCCCCAATGTATATTTGGGACTGATATACTTTCTAATTGGGTTCTTTTTTTTGGTGGGGGCTACCAGGGATTGAACCCAGTGGCACTCGGTCACTGAGCCACACCCCCAGCCCTATTTTGTATTTTATTTAGAGAGAGGTCTCACTGAGTTGCTTAGCGCCTCACTTTTGCTGAGACTGGTTTTGAACTTTGAACTTGCGATCCTCCTGCCTCAGCCTCCTGAGCCACTGGGATAACAGGCTCCTGGCTCTAGTTGGGTTCTTAATCTGTGGGGCTATCATAATGCAGCAGGCCAAGTGGAGAATGTTCCCTTTGTCCACCTTACCAGCCAAGATAATAAATAAAAAATATGAAACTACATGTTGCGGGGATGGTGGAATTTGTGTCATCCTTAAGGATTTAAAGGATACAGAACATCTTTCATATTTCCCTTCACCAGTTTGGTCCCTGCAAAAATGAGATTGATCCTGAAGGATGACAGTAGACCATGGCAAATATACCGAGCACTAGTCCCTATTGCAGCCACTGTGCCAGCCACATATATACTTTGCTAGAATAAAATATTATGGCCTCTGACACATAGTATGCAGCTATTGATTGAATGAATGTATTCTTTTCTATTGTAATCAGAAAGTAGGATCAGAAATAGTTTGCATACATTAGCAATGGGCAACTAGCTACATTTACAGCTTTTGCCCAGGGTTAAACTCTCCTGCCCTTTGTCAAAATTTAGTCCAAAGAGATCTTGAGCATTTGGGCATCTTACAGATTATTATATTGAGCCACCACATTGATGAGATTATGCTACTCAGGCTGAGTGAGCAAGAAATGGTCAGAATATAGAGGATATGTTCTAGGACACGAGATAACACCTCTGAATTTCAGGGGCCTGCAACATCAGCAAAGTTTTTAGGAGTCAGAGGTCAAGGGAGTGTCAGGGTAATCCATCTAAAACAAAAGAACTCATAGTGCATCTTTCAAATTATTGCATTTTACCATGCAGAGGGAGATCCAATGCCTGGTAGACCCTTTTGGATTCTGGAAAAAGCTTCTTCCACTCCTGGAAATACTGCTATAACGGGTGTCCATGTAACAGGTGCCACACAAGGTTGTCAGCTCTGAGTGGAGCGCAGAAGAGGAAAGGGCTCTGCAGCCAGGTCAGACTGTGATGCCAGCAGTCCTGTGACCCTACAGTCCCCATCAGTGGTGGGAAAAGATGACCCAGGTCCCACTGAACTATGAGCTACTTCTGCTGCCTGAACGCTTCATACTCCTGTGTTCTAGAGAATGTGAGGTGATGGGAGGAGTCACCGACTCAGGTATCAGGAGGAGGTAGGGATGCTTTTACATGCCAGGGCTTGGAGAACTAAGTGTGGTTCCCAGGTGATCCATGTGGCTGCCTCTTGGTACCCCCTTGGTCAACTATGATGCTAAGTGCACAAGTACAGCAATCCTGGTCTGAGAAGGACACAGTGACTAGGAACTCAGACCCCTCAGTGGATGAGGATCTGTGTCCTGTCACCTATTTGGCTACTGAGAACAGTACAGGTGGAAACTAAGGTTGAGGGTAATCTAGAACAGAGAGTGGAGGAGGGGGAGATGAATATTTGTGGTTCCAACACCATTGGAGGTGGGGCCTGTATTCATCCCACTAACCTCCATCTTCTAAGTCTCCCTGGGGAGGCCCCTGGCATCTTGGAGGAGGACTTTCCTGAATAAAATAAAAGAAATGGATCTGAGTGGTTGCAGAGTGTGGACTCTGGTTAATAGGAGATTTGCCACCCGGATCCTCCTTCAATGAGGACTTATTTCCCGGGTCCCTGGGAATGCTGTTAGTAGACAGCTTGTAAGAATCAGCTCCATCAGGATTTTCTTCAGCTACAGAGAGTCACCTTGTCCTTCCTCGGGCAGCAAATATCAAATGACAGATCATGATGGGACTGTACAGCATTTCAGGGTTCCCTAGGTCTTGGCTGAGCTTGGATGGGCCTGAGTTACACTCTAACTTTTTACTGCCCAGTCCTGCTTCTGTCCTCTTCCTTCCAAACTTGTTCATCTAATGGGTTCTTTGAAAGATGTGGAAAACTGGAAATGTCACAATCCCTACTTTTCTTTTTTTCTTTGTGGGGAAATGTTGATGCCTAACGTGGAAAGACTGAACTTTCCATTAATCAGTGTTCAGAGATTTTAGAAGACCAATGTTGAGAGATTTCTACTCAGTGGTTGATCCCCATTTCAGACATAATTTTTAGGATGAGGTCAGCTGATCATTACTGGCATCCCAACTGGGATTCGTTCTCAGCAAAACCAGGGTATAAAAGGACGTTATCTTCTGTGTTCCATAGCCAACCGGACTATTTGTCGGGGAGAGAATGTGAGCTTTGGAACATATGTGGGTTCAAATCTTGGCTCCTCTCTTAGTGGTTGGGCAAGATGTTTTAATTCTCTTCTTCAGGTTCCTCATTTGTAAAATGAACAAATCAAACCTTTCTTGAAGAATTGTAGGAATTAGCCACGGTACATAAAGCCCTTACAGTATCTGGTAAGAAATTAACTCTCAACAAATGCTTTCTTTAAAAGTTTGTATTTATTTTTAGCTCCTTCTTTCCACTTTTTTTTTTTTTTTTAAATTTTTTATAAATCTAGCCTCTCCTTTCAGGGAAGAAAGCAATTTAATCAATACTTTTCTATTAAGATTTTAGGGACAATGTATCGGCTCTTCCAGGGAAATTGCATTTTTATAAAGGAGGAGCTGTGAAGTCTGAATAAAGAAATAGCATGTGGACAGGAGGAATTTGGAGGGAACAGGGACCCTTAGATTAAATCCTGTAAAGGAAAGTATTCTTCACGTCTGGGTAAGGTTAGCTCTCTCTGCTTTCAATGAAGTGGAAAAATAAAACTTTCCACTTAAGGAGAATTCCCCCCTCCTCCTTCCCCACCACCATGGTGAGAAGAGTTTGCCTACATCTTGCTTTTTCAAGTGGGACAACTGAAATATCTTCTAGCTATTTGTTCCAGTAGTTCAATATATATTCTTGGTTATATCAAATATTTGATATTTTAGGAAATCAGCCTTGTTAAATTAAAGTGGGTAAGATGGCATTTTAAGGTCACCTTGGTATGATCAAACATGATGCTGACATTTACAATCCATTTCCATTGCTTCTCACATGTTTCCTTGTCAGTTAAATCCAGACTCTTCAAATTTAAGGGCGTTTCAAATCTAATAATGCAATTATAAATATTGTACCTGAATCGCTAACTGCCCACTGATTTCCATGCTAGTTACAAAATCTTCATATGGTCCTTTTCCCATTATTTAAAAACAGTTTTGAAATGGTTTTATTGTAATTTTACCTGCATAAATATAAATAAGTATAAAATATTAAATGTTTTATATATTCCTTAATGTTTTATATATCCCTTATGGCTTTTGTTCCTATCAAAACCAAAAATAAATCTGCATATCATAAGAAGAAAACTGCAAGTTAAGACATATTATTAGAGGTCCCCAGAGACATGGTTGTGCTCCAGAGTAGGGTGCATGCACCTCAGATTCCACACCCTCGCACTACCCCTATATTGGACACCCCCCCAAGGTTCAATCTCATCTAGTCCAGCAACACCTCTTCCACCCTCATCCAGTTCTGTCTTGGCCACAATCTGTGATTCCATGAGTGGAGGGAAAAGTGATCTATGTCTCTTACCCAAATTGCTCGGACCAGACCCAGCTCCCAATGTTATAGGAGAGGCAGGGGAATTCCTGCCAAGCACCTTGAGTGAGAGGGGCCCTAACGTGGGCAGGGCCAAGGTCCAGCAGGGATAGAAGGCTTCTGCTCTACCCCTGCAGTCCACCCCCCAATTTTGTCCTCTTATCCTCTCATCTATTTCCATACTGGAAAATAGTTATTCTTAACTTCACATGTAGGCACCCTGTTCTTTCTTCCCTATTAACTTGAATGACCTGCATGAGAGACAGACAGACAGATGGTCCACAAGGATGGTTGGACAAGGACTTTTACTACTTCTTTTTTTTTCTTTCTTTCTGAGTACTGGGGATTGAGCTCAGGGGCACTCAACCACTGAGCCACTTCCCTAACTCTATTTTGTACTTTATTTAGAGACAGGGTCTCACTGAGTTGCTTAGCACCTCGCTGTTGCTGAGGCTGAGCCCCTGGGATTACATGTGTATGTAGGACTTTTGTTTTTTATTTCATAAAAATACTTTTAAAATAAGTAAAAAACAATTAAACTAACTTTCAAAAAAAAAAAAAAGATATGTTACTAACAATGGTAATTTAAGGTGATAGAAAACAGAGTTTCATGGAGAGCATGTTGTCAAATACAGGATGAATTTAGGCACAAGTGCAATGGCCCCGTTTGGTTTGGTGGGCTGAGTCATGACTCAGATGGAGGCATCGCTATTCCAACTGCTGTGGAACTTTCACCCCACAGTCTGCCATGTCACTGTCTGCCTTCCTGTTGAAAACATCTTGGAAGGATGAAGTCTGCCTCTAGTCGTGACAAATGTCAGTGTAGGCAAAAGAAATTGCATGGGGAGATCAGGTCAAATGCAGAAGTCCAGAGGATGCTTAATCTTTACAAATACTTACAAAATACAACTTGGAAGGGCTGAGTCTATATCCAGTCCTCTTTGGGAATCCATAGATCTCTATTTAAGAAATTTTCATCTATAGAATGTAAATCAAAATATAGTTCTTTTGGGGTACTGGGGATTGAAATCAGGGGCACTCGACCACTGAGCCACATCCCCAGCCCTATTTTGTATTTTATTTAGAGACAGGGTCTCACTGAGTTGCTTAGTTTCTCCCTGAGGCCGAGGCTGGCTTTGAACTCACGATCTTCCTCAGTCTCCCAGGGTGCTGGGATTATAGGTGTGCACCACCTCACATGGCAAAAATAATTATTGATAGGATATGCAGTGAGAAAAATGTGAGGACAGTCACTGTGATTAGGAAAGTAAGTTTCTTTTGGATAAACTGTTGGAAATGCTTGAAAAATAATTTAATCACTACTTTTCTTACTATGGCAATATATATAACAAAAATTACTATTTTCTTTTTTTTCATATATTTTATTTTGTTTTTGTTTTTGAACTGATGGTTTAACCAGGGGTGCTTATACCACTGAGCCACATCCCCAGCCCTTTAAAATTTTGATTTTGAGACAGGGTCTTGCTAAGTTACTGACATTGGCCTCCAACTTGGCAATCCTCCTGCCTCAGCATCCTGAGTAGCTAGGATTACAGATATGCACTAACATGTCTGGCTCACAATTTGTTCTTTGGACTATTTTGTGAGTTAGTTTTGTGGCACTTTCATGTGATGTGCAACCATCAACATGATTCTCTTCCAGAATCTTTTCATCTTCCCCAACTGAAATGATTCCCTTTTGATCAGTCCCTCCCCATCCTACTTTCTGTCTCTATGAATTTGACTAGTTAAGGAATTCGTGTAAATGGAATTGTACGATATTTGTCCTTTTGTGACTGGTTTATTTCATTTAGCATAATGTCTTCAAGATTCAGGTTGCTGAATGGGTCAGAATTTCTTTCTTTTTCAAGGCTGCATAGTCCCATAGACATATATACCACATTTTGTTTATTGGTTCATCTGTCCATGGATGGTTGGGTTGCTTTCACCTTTTGGCTATATTAAATCATGCTACTATGACTATGGGTATTCCAGTATCTATTCATATATCTGCTGCTATGGTTTGGACATGATTTGAGTATTTCTCCCAAGGGCTCATTTACTGGAAGCTGGGTTCCGTTTGGCAGAGTTGTAGTGGTGGAGCTTCTAAGAGATGGGGCTCTCCTAGAGGCATCCCTCTGGGAAGGGATGAATGCTGATCTCTGGAGTGTTTGTTCTTGAGACAGTGAGTTGTTTTGAAAAGAGCAAGCCTGGCCTCTGCTTCCTGTCTCTTCCATGTGACTCTTTTCTCTTTCTCTGACAGATTCCCACCATAATGGCATTTGCTGAGTTATGATGTAGCCAGAAGGCCCTTAGCAGAGGCCAAACCAATGGAACTACCTAGTCTTGGAGTTTCAGCCTCCAAAACTGTGAGCTAAATAAATCTCTTTTCTTTATACATGACCCCGTGTTAGGTATTTGGTTACAGCAACAGAAAACAGACTAAGACACTGTTTCACCTTTTTGAGTATATATATCCAGAAGTAGGATTACTGGATCATATGGCAATTCCATGTTTACTTTTTTGTGTGTGTGTAAATAAACACAGTTTTCCATAGAGTCTGCACGGCAATGTAAAAGTTTCCTTTCATCTACACCCTTGGTAACACATTATTTTCTACCAGATTTTTCCTTTTGATAATAGCTACCCTAATCAGTGTGAAATGGTATTTTATTGTGGTTTTGATTTGTATTGCTTTAAAGGCTAGTGATTTTGAACATCTTGTCATGTGCCTGTCAGCCATTTGTAGAAATGTCCATTCAAGTTCTTTGCTCATTTTTTCTCTTTTCTTTTCTTTATTGGTGCATTATAATTATAAATAACAGTGGGATTTGTTACAATATATTCATATATGAACATTATGAAACAGTATAATTTGATCAATTTCATTTCCCAGTACCTCCCCTTTCCTGTACTTTGCCATTTTAACACTGAGTTGCTTTCATTATTGAATTGTAGGAGTCTTTATGCATTCTAGTTATAAATTCCTTATCAGGTATATGATTTGCAAATATTTTCTCCATTCTGTAGGTTGCCTATGTACTTTGTTGATAGCTCACTGTGTTGATAATGCCCTTCGATAGCCAAAGTTTTTAATTTCAACAAAGTCCAATTTATTTATTTTTCTTATAGTTTTGGTATCATATCTAAAAATCCCTTTGCTAGAATACACCCAAGGTCATGAGGCTTTTTCTACGTTTTCTTTTAAGAGTTTTATAGTTTAGTTCTTATGGTTAATATTTGATTCATTTTGAGTTAATTTTTGTATATAAGATATACAAATAATATAAGATTTATTTATTTGAGTCTTTTTTTTTTTCATATGTGGATATCTGGTTTTCCTAAGTAAAAAGTCATTTGGCCACATAGGTGAGAGCTTATTCTTGGGTTTTCTGTCCTCTTCCATTGGTGACTATATCTGCTTTGGGGCTAAGTGCAGTGTTTTCTTGATTACTGTAACTTTATAGTAAGTTTTGAATTCAAGAACGATGAGACCTTCAACATTGTTCTTTTTTTCCTCAAGATTGTTTTGTCTACTTGGGGTCTCTCATGTGTGTTTTTTATTCCTCCATTCTGTTAATGTGGCGTATAATATTGATTGATTTTTGGATGTTGAAATGTTCTTGTATTCCAGAAATAAACCTTAGTTGGTCATGTTGTTAAATCCTTTAAATAGGTTGTTGAATTTGGCTTTCTAGTATTTCATTGAGAATTTTTATATCAATATTCATTGGGGATGAATATTGTAATGTTCTTATGGAATCTGGTTTCAGTATCAACATCATGCTGACCTCATAGAATGAGTTAGGAAGGGCTCCTCCCTCTAGATTTGATTTTGGAAGACCTTGAGCAGGATTAGTATTTCTTTAAATGTTTGATAGAATTCACTAGTAAAGTCATCTGGTCCTGGGCATTCTTTTTGGGAAGTTTTTTTTTTTTTTTTGACACAATTCACTCTCCTTACTAGTTATAGATTTGTTAGGATTTTCTATTATCCATGATTCATTTTCAGTAGGTATTGTATTTCTAGGAAATTGACCATTCATCTAGGTTACCCCCTTCTTTTTAAGTGTACAGTTGCACATTATACTCTTAAAATTCTTTATATTTCTGTAAAATAGGGAGTAAATTTTGGATTTTATTTCTCATTTTATTTATTTGAGTCTTTTTTTTTTTTTAATTTAAGTGTTTATAGCTCTAACGTCCCCTATTACAACTTGGCTTTTGCAATATCTCATAAGTTTTGCTATGATATGCTTTCATTTTTATTCATCTGAAGGTACTTTATAATATTTATTTTTATTTCTTCTTTGAATCATGGACTGTTGAAGATTATATTATTTAATTCCCACACATTTATCACATTTTTAGTTTTTCTTCTGCTAATGTTTTAGGACCAGAAAAGTTACTTTGTATGATTTTGATCTTATAAAATTTATTAAGACTTTTGGTGGTTTAATATACGATATAGTCTGGAGAATTATCCATGTATACTTGAGAAAATGTGCATTCTGCTAATGTTGACTGAAGTGATCTGTCTATATGTATTAGGTCCATTTGCTTGAAAGTGTTATAGTTTTTTTTATTTCCTTATTGATCTTCTGTTTAGTGGTTTTATTCATTATTGAAAATGGTGTATTGGAATCTCTATTAATGGAGACCTGTTTATTTCTCTCTTCAATTCTGTCAATATTCCCTTCATTTATTTTGGAGTCCTAATGTTTGATGCACTTGTGTTTATAATTATATATTCTAATGCATATATCTGTATATATGCACTGATTAGATGCAATAATATATATGCAGTGATATATGCAATGATACATGTAATTATAATATTAAAATATAGAATTAGTATATGTTTATTGTGCAGTGGAAGGGGTAAATAAAAGTGCCACAAAATTTCCTATCATTTGAATGCTGCTTTTTCTTTATTGAGCATTTGCTTAGTAGCTTTAGATCTTAAGTTTCCAGAGTTTCTAGAATGTTCTTTTAGTCATTCTGTAGTTTATTTAGTGTTTCTACAGGGAAACCAGGGTCTGGAACTTCCCAGTCTGCTGTCTTGAGGATGTTCCTATTCCCTTTATTTTTAGCAAGTGTTTGATTTTTGGCTTTGTACAGAGTTTTAGCCATTCTATCCGAATAGTATCTTTTCTGGGAAGAAATCCAAGGAAGATTAGGTGATGTATACATCTACCTTCAAAAGGCATCTTCCCGTGTTTACCCTTTCAGATCAATCGGTTTGATGAAGACGGCCTAGTTTCATCTGAGAAGGATTTGGGATGTGATGCAGACTTTGGTTTTTCTAGGAGCAGAGGTGAAGAATGATCTTCATGAGGTTTATGATTCCCCACAATAATCATAAGGAATTTACCCCCATAAAGGACATGAATCTTCTAAGTAAAATGCTTCCATGTACAATAGGTAGGTAAAACAGGGAGCAGCTACGGGTCCCGAGATTCTGTCCTCACCTGCCTGCTTTTTGCCAGAAACAAATCTCATTATTGAAATCCACATTTTCATTTGTTTTCTTTTGAGAGAGTCATAGGAATTGTTATTGTCCAAACGAAAGATCATAACAAGACATGAAAAAGGAATTGTTTTGGTAATTTTAGACTTCAGGGTCTCTCTGAAAAGGGCAGCTTCTTATGTAGACAAGATAAAATCCACAACAAAAAAATAGCATTTATTTGAGAAAATGTGCAAGATAATGAATGAACATGTATGCCTGAGGAGAAACAGAAAAGCAGTTTTTCTCCTTTCTTTCCCTCAATAAGCTGTGTGTTCAGTGTATGAGTCTTTGTCTTGGTGAAAAATGCTTTCAAATGGAAAAAATTCGAACACTTTGATGCCTTCCTACCCCTGCCTCCGCCGAAATATTTCAGACCTTGACCTGAATAAGGAAATCAAAATTGATTACCATTAGTTTCACATGAAAAGTAAGACTACCATTTAATTGTAAGAACTATTTTCTTTACTTAAAATGATTTAGCATTGATTTACTCACACTAAAGAAGTAGACGAAATTTTTTCCCTTAGGAAGTTTCAACAAAATTGGAGTTAAACAAATCTTAATGTGAAAGAAGGATATGCAGACCAGTGTTCACTGTGGGACTCATGTAAGAGAAGCATCCCTCCAACAGCAGTGGCCTAAGTTACCGTGTTAAGAACTAGCTGCAGAGCTGAGAGGGAGGATTGTAAGTTTAAAGCCAGCCTCAGCAATTTAGCGAGGCCCTAAGTAACTTAGTGAGACCCTATCTCTAAATAAAATATAAAAAAGGTCTGGGAATGTGGCTTGGTGGTTAAGTCCCTGTTAAGAGTCTGTAAACAAGTCAGGATGGTGCCTGGCATTTTGCAGAGGGAGTGGTTTGTGAAGTAACGCCAGTGAGCCATTAAGTGTGGAGATTCCTTATTGGTTGACTGCTGTATCTAGTTTATGTTAATTAAGATAAGTTGTGTGGAATGTATATATACCCCTCCTATCCTACAATAAATGGCTCCCACTCCTGCTGTATCAATCTACACAAGTTGCTCGTCACTGTCAACCCCCCCCCGTTATTTTGCTGCAGCTGGACTGCGGCAAGTCCCTCTGGGTTCAATTCCCTGAACCAAACAACAACAACAACAACAACAACAACAACAAACCCCAAACAGAACTAGTTTCAGAACAAAATGATCCATCACATCCACCAAAAGTTCAGTTCAGCATAGGAAGAGGAGTTCTTGCTAAGCATATACCAGCATATTCCAGCATAGTCAGGGGGCCAAGGTTGTCTAAGCCAGTCTGGGAACACCTGCCCTCCAGATTTGTCAATGTGCATTTTGATAGTGGTAAAAGAATCAAGAAGCCTGGGTTTTGGAACAGCACAAATAATATCTAGGAAGAAACAATCAAATTTTTGTCTAGGGTAAAGTATACAAAAATAGACAATGAGGTTCCTTTTGTGTAACTGAGAGATGCTGGGATTTTAGTCTAATATTCAATTAAGGCAGTAGAAAGTGGGTTCTTCCACACAAGAAGGACAAGATGTGTACCAGTGTTTTTCAAAGACTAATTATGTCTCCAGCTCTAACTTTAGTTTAAGAGGCTTTGAAAATGTTAAATCCATGGTGAAAAAGGAGTAAAATATAAGACATCTTCTATCCAGACTCCCTGGAATAGAAAGCGCTCTAGAAACCAGTGGATATGGGCACATTCAAGTCATGAGATCTGAGATTATGGGTCCTTGGTGATTGTTTCTTTTTTTTCCCCTATCACTGGAATGTCCATCTTGGGTGGCTTGAATGTTCCTTGGTCTTTGGCCATTTGGGTAACCTGGGTGTGGACAGTTCCATTGGAGAGGGTTTCTGGGCCCCCTGGTAACCCAGGGTGGTGAAGCCTTTCAAATCATACTTCTGGAGAGATTTTTGTCCAATGAGGCTCCATTTATCTGATGAGTTGGTCCTCATCCTCACTTCCAGAATCCATGGTGCTACGATTTGCACCACATATGGCTGTGAAAGAATCAGAAGCCATCAGCCTCTGGACTTCATGGGGAAGAGTCAGGGCTACTACTCAGAGTGGACTGGGCTGATGGGGGTCTTCTTTTCCTTTTCTTTCTCTTATAGTGTTAGTAGGTAAAGTGCTCTGACCACTCAAATGTACTTGGTCTCTTTTAATGATAAGGTCCTTGTTGGGTGTGTATCCAGCATCTCTCAGCCTTACCTGTGGCTCAAAACCTAAAATGCTGTTCTGGGTCTCTTCTGTGATGAGAGAGAATATGTAGTTTGAGCCATTACCACTGGCACCTTGTCTATACTCTCAATGGTCAATGATAGGGTCATGGCAGAGAAGGAGATACCAACTTTTCCTTCTTACATCTTGGTGAGGTGCTAATATTTATTCTCTGGAATCACTGGTTTCTAAGGGATACTGCCCATGCTGGATGGAGGAAGAGTAATGGGCATAGTTTTCTCTATGACACCATCATAGCTGAATGCCCAACAGTATGGCCCCATGGGCAGGGACATATTGCTTAGAGGCCTACTAGTCTTGAAAGCAGGTACTCAAAGCTAGTGAAAGACTGGGGTCCAGGTGTTTTTTTTTTTTTTTAAATATTTTTAGCTACCGATAGACATAATGCCTTTATTTATTTTTAGGTGGTGATGAGGATCTAACCCAGTGCCTCAGATGTGCTAGGGAAGCACTCAACCACTGAGCCACAACCTGAGCCCAGCTGTTGTTTCTGTATAGAATTCAGAGCTGAGTCTCTACCACCACAATGAAATGATGTGAGAAATGTGGTGATACACAAATGTTAATGAGAAAACTTGTCCAGTTGCTGCAAAATAGCAAGGGAAGAGTCTATGGAGGGGGAGCCACCTTCAGCCTGAGCTCTGTCTGGCCCTAAAGGGACACCAAGGACCCACATCTCCTGAGAAGTATGGCAGAATCTGGGACCCAAGTCCTGGGGAGAGGACTGAAAGCCTCCAGGGAGCACTGGCTGAAATCCATATTTCTATTGGTTGATTCAGTTTTGCTGGAGCACTCATTATGTGTTGGCATTACACTTTACTAATTGTACCATCGGTGTACTGAGGCTCGGGTGGGCCAGAACCGTAAGGTGTTTACATTGAAGCTCTGTGGTAGTAATTATTATCCTACTTTACAGATCAGGAAATGAAAGCAATAGCAGAGAGAAAATGGTAGTAACTTGTCCACTAGAAGTGGCAAAATTGAAATGTGGATCCCAGGCTGTTGAGTGGCCCTTTTTTGGTGAATATTTCCTTAACAACAACTTATCACACATATAAAAGTTCTAAGTTGGGGCTGGTCTCAATTTCTTGGCTCAAGTGATCCTTCTGCCTCACCTCCTGAGTAGCTGGGTCTGTAGGCACATGTTACTGTATCCAGCTTGATTTTAGCTTCCATGTAAGAGGACATTCGGTATTTTTCGTTCTGTGTCTGGCTTATTTCATTTAACATAATGTCCTCCAGCCCCAACCATGTGGCTGCAAATAAAAATTTGTGTGTATTTTTAACTTTTTCTTTGGTTATAACATCTGTTTCCTTCATAATGAGTAAATAAACTCTTTCACACATGTTCCTTTTTATATCCGTAAGAGAGTTATGAGTTACTTGATTTTGAAAAGTATCTTTTAAGTGGTACATAGTTGTTCTTTGTAGGGGAAAAAAATAAAACAAAATAAGATTCTTCAGTATCCACCACACAGAGATAACTATTGTTAAATTTTTGATGACTATATAAAACATTTACCAATAAAAATGTCTTAAAAATTAGGTCATGGTGTATATGCAGTTGTGATGGCCTTTTTTTTTTTCTACTTAAGATATCATTAAGGACTCTCTGTTCCAATATCTGTATCTGTACCAAACATCTGTACCATCACTCTAATGTAAGCACCTTGAGATTCTGTAGCAGGACAGAAGGATGGCCTTTTCCCAAGTAGGCACAGCTTCCTAGAAGTACAACTGTATTTTTCCTAAGTAAGAATTCAGTTTTTTATTTGTTTGTTTGTTCCAGGGACTGAACCTAGGGGTGTTTAATCACGGAGCCACATCTCCAGCCCTATTTTGTATTTTATTTAGAGGCAGGGTCTCACTGAGTTGCTTAGGGCCTCCCTAAATTGCTGAGGCTGGCTTTGAACTCTGATCCTCTTGCTTCCGCCTCCAGAGATGCTGGGATTACAGGCGTGCACCACCATGCCTGGCAAGAATTCAGTTCTTTATGAACCAAATTTGTCAGGGGCTAATCATCCCCAGGGTTCTAGATTCCTCAAGTCCAGTAGAATCAAAAGCACCCAAACTGAGCTTTTGGATTAATGACTGCTCATTGTTTTCATATCCCAAACGTGGTGATTTGTGAATTCCTATAAGGGGATTTTTATTTTTTTAAATTCATTTTTATTGGTGCATTGTAATTATACAGAAGACCAGGATTCATTGTGACCTATTCGTACATAATTAGGTCAATCCCATTCCCCAGTATCTCTCTTTTCCTCCTGCCCCTGGACCCCTTCCTCTACTGGTCTCCACAAGGGAATTTTTAGATACAAGGTTAATATTGTTTACTAATATTTTCCTGTCAATACATGCCAGTTTTTGAAGAGTGTTAAATTCATGTTTGGCAAATGTGGCTCTGTGGACTCTAAGCCAGATGACCATGACTGCCTACTTGCTTAGAAAAAGGCATAGTATTTCACAAGCCCTTGAATCTGCCCAGCTCCTCCTGTAACTGAAAGCTCAGACCTTGTCCCTGATGCCTAGGACATAGTTTTGAGAAAAAGGAAAAAGAAGTTTTATTGTTTTGCTAGCAAAGGAAAAACACAGGGGACTCCTGTCCCAGAGGCTGTGATTCAGGCCATTGGGAGGAACAGAGGGATTTTTAAAGGGCTATTCAAAGACAACATTCCAGGTGTGCCCTGACAGGGGGTTCCAGGGCACCCTGATAGTAGGTTAGGATTCACTTGTTAATTTGGGAGATATGTAGTTCCTAGGTCCTCTGGCAGGCCTCTCCTTCCTGTGGAGCCCAGATAACTCAAGGTAATCTTGTTCCCCACCCCCAGGTTAAGGAGGGAGAGAGGGAGAAGAGGAAAAGAAAAAGGAAAACATGTTCCTTTTAAAAAAGACCTTACTCAGAGCTATATTCAAAAGGTCAAGTGGACCACTGTTACACTCCCAGGCTCTGTTCCTAATGTTGTGTCTACTTCTAAGTTTCTGCAGTGATGGAAGGGGTGCTTCACCCTGCCAGACATTGAAAGCACTTGGATTGCTATTTTTTTAAAACACATGTTTAATTGTATTTATTTCTTTATCTATTCCTTCTTTTTACTGGTGCATGATAATTATATTAAAGGTGGGATTCATTGTGACGTATTCATCCATGCACACAACATAAGTCAGTTTCATTCCCCTTCTTTTTTTTTTTAATTTTTTATTTATATATGACAGCAGAATGCATTACAATTCTTATTACACAAATAGAGCACAATTTTCCTATCTCTGGTTGTATACAAAGTATATTCACACCAATATGTGTCTTCATACATGTACTTTGGATAATGATGTCCCTCACATTCCACCATCATTTCTGACCCCATTCCCCCTCCTTTTCCTTCTGACCCCTCTTCCCTATCTAGAGTTCCTTTATTCCTCCCATGCTCCTGCTACCTCTCCCACTATGAATCAGCCTCCTTATATAAAAGAAAATATTCAGCATTTGGTTTTATGGGATTGGCTAACTTCACTAAGCATTGTCTTCTCTAACTTCATCCATTTACCTGCGAATGCCATAATTTTATTCTCATTTATTGCTGAGTAATATTTCAATGTGTGTACATGCCACATTTTTTTTTATCCATTCATCTATTGAACAGTATCTAGGTTGGTTCCACAGTTTAGCTATTGTGAATTGTGCTGCTATAAATATAGATGTGGCTGTGTCCCTGTAGTATGCTGTTTTTAAGTCCTTTGGGTATAGAATGAGGAGAGGGATAGCTGGGTCAAATGGTGGTTCCATTTTCAATTTTCCAAGAAATATCCATACTGCTTTCCATATTGCAGGCCCAGCAGCAGTGTATGAGTGTACCTTTTTCCCCATATCCTCACCAACACTTATTGTTTGTCTTCATAATAGCTGTTGTTCTGATAGAGTGAGATGAAATCTTAGAGTAGTTTTTATTTGCATTTCTCTAATTGCTAGTGATGATGAACATTTTTTCATATATTTGTTGACTAATTATATATCATCTTCTGAGAAATGTCTGTTCAAGTCCTTGACTCATTTTTTGATTGGGTTGCTTTTTTTTTTTTTTTTGGTGTTCAGATTTTTGAGTTCTTTATATACCCTAGAGATTATTGTTCTATTTGGAGTGTGATGGGTAAATAAAGATTTGTTCCCAAGATGTAGGCTCTCTAGTCACCTCACAGATTGCTTCTTTTGCTGAGAAGAAACTTTTTAGTTTGAGTCCATCCCATTTATTGATTCTTGATTTTAATTCTTGTGCCAAAGGAGTCTTACTAAGGAAGTTGGGGCCTAATCCCACATGATGGAGATTAGAGCCTACTTTTTCTTCTATTTGATGCAGGGTCTCTGGTTTTATTCCTAGGTCCTTGATCCATTTTGAGTTGAATTTTGTGCATGGTGAGAGATAGGGGTTTAATTTCATTTTGTTGCAAATGGATTAACAGTTTTCCCAGCATCATTTGTTGAAGAGGCTATCTTTTCTCCAATGCATGTTTTTGGCACCTTTGTCTAATATAACTGTAATTATGTTGGTTATTTTCTGTGTCCTCTATTCTATACCATTGGTCTACCATTCTATTTTAGTGTGAGTACCATGCTGTTTTTGTTACTATTGCCCTGTAGAATGTAGAATAGTTTAAGTTCTGGTATAGTGATGCCACTTGTTTCACTCTTCCTGCTAAAGATTGCTTTAGCTATTCCGGGTCTCTTATTTTTCCAGATGAAATTTATGACTGCATTTTCTTTCTTTTTTTTTTGTTTATTTTTATTTATTTATTTATTTATTGGTTGTTCAAAACATTACAAAGCTCTTGACATATCATATTTCATACATTAGATTCAAGTTGGTTATGAACTCCCAATTTTACCCCAAATACAGATTGCTGAATCACATCGGTTACACATCCACATTTTTACATAATGCCCTATTAGTAACTGTTGTATTCTGCTACCTTTCCTATCCTCTACTATCCCCGCTCCCCTCCCCTCCCATCTTCTCTCTCTACCCCATCTACTGTAATTCATTTCTCTCCTTGATTATTTTCCCATTCCCCTCACAACCTCTTGTATGTAATTTTGTATAACAATGAGGGTCATTCCCCTTCTGTCTCCCTTCCCCGCTTCCCTCCTTTACCATATTGAATAGCTTTTAAAAATATAAACATTAGCAGGGAGATGGTGGTGCATGCCTGTAATCCCAGCGGCTGGGGAGGCTAAGGCAGGAGGATCCTGAGTACGAAGCCAGCCTTAATAAAGGAGAGGCACTAAGCAACTCAGGGAGACCCTGCCTCTAAATAAAATACAAAATAGGGCTGGGGATATGGCTCAGTGGTTGTGTGCCCCTGAGTTCAATCCTTGGCACCAAAAATAAATAAATAACAAAACAAAACAAAACAAAACAAAAACATTACAGTTCTTGGGTATCCCAAATGGATCAACTGGATCAAAAATTTTTGTAGTGGGGCCTGAGCATCAGTGTTACTTAAAACAACAACAACAACAAACAAAATACAAACAAACCCAAACTCTCAGTCACATTCTAACAGTGCTTTCTGGGTCCAGGCCCATTGACAATGAAAGCAGCTATTAATATGCAAATGAACACCAGTACCCAATTATCACCTATTAGGATTACAACATTGTTTGTTTCTTATTTTGAGATGGGGGGGGGGGTCTCATCAAGTTGCTCTGGCTGGCCTCAAAATTTTCCATCTTTCTGCTTTAGCCTCCTCAATAGCTGGGATTACAGTGTGCCCCACCACACCTTGGCACCTTGGTCGTTTATATTGGTTAGTCCTGCAGAAAGGGAGAAGCTCTTAAGGAGAAGGCAGAAAGAACCTAAATATTATTTATAGGCAGATTTAACTCTACTTTAAGGACACTTTTAATAACCAAAGTAATGAAAACACAGGACATTCTTTTTTAGAAGGCAAGGTGAACCCAGGTGACCATTTCACATCACTGATGTAGAGAGGACTCGTGTATCAGGAAACAATTACAATCAATCTTGTGTAGAATATCCTTGTGCAGAACTTGAATCTGCAGAAGTTTGTCTAACATAAGCACCAAGATGTGGAAGTTTTGGTCTTTACCAGTTATTACTGTGACCGTGGTCCCCTCTACCTTTGGAATAGCCCTCACTGCCTATTTTAAAAGGGCCATGTTTTTTCTTTCCCTGTTCCTAATCTTTTCCCATCCTAGGCTAAGTTATCTGTCCTTGAGCACACCTGCACCACAGGAAGGAGATGTCACAGGAAGATCTAGGAAGTGACTATCTCCCAATTAACAGGTGAATCTCAACACACCATCAGGGAACACCTGGCTTGCAGCCTTTGAAGAGCTTCTTGAAAGTCTGTTTTCCCTGATGGGCAGAACCACAGCCTCTGGGAATGGAGCTCTGGTGTCCCCCTCCTCCCCTTCTTCTTTGCTAACAAAGCAATAAACCTTCTTTTTTTTCCCCTTTATTTTAAAATTGTGTCCTCATTCTTAAATTGGCATGAATTGGTATCAGGGACAAGGACTGAGCTTTTGGAAACATTTCTTTCCACAATCCATCAGTTTGCCTGTTATATCTCTACCTCCAAGAGTTTTCCTATTTCTCTGTGTCCTTGTTGACATTAGCTATTAGACTTTTTTTTTCATTCCAATTCCTGTGAAAACACTTCATTTTAGCCTTCATTTTCCTTTTCCTGTTTATTATTGAGACCTGATCGTTTGATTTTCTTTCTGGATTCCCTATTCATATACTTTGACCATTGTTCCATTGGGTTGTGTTCTTATTTATTTATAAGCATCTATATGTGTTCTTGATGTTAATCACTCATTGGGTTATATGGATTTTTTTGTGTCTTATAATAGAAGTGTTTTTTTTTATATTGATCTTGCATTAGGTATCTTTATTAAACTTTCTTAAAAGTTTTAATAATTTGTATATTCTTTTGAGTTTTCTCCTTTTATAATCCCATTATCTTCCTCCCTTGCTCTCCCTCCCAACCCCATTTTGAGTCACCCCCTTATATCAGTGAGGACATCGAGCATTTGTTTTTTTGGGATTGGCTAACTTCACTTAGCATAATCTTCTCTAATGCCATCCATTTCCCTGCAAATGCCTTAATCTTATTCTTTTTTATTGCAACACATGTATGAAATGTGAATTTGATGTCAACATACCTTATATACAATCAGAGATATGATAAATTGTGGTATAAAGGTGTATTAAGAATTGAAATGCAAAAAAAAAAATAAGAGAGTTCATGTATAATGGCATAATTTTGCATGAACATACTTTATATACAGAGTTACCAAAAATGGTGTTGTGAATGGATAATTATGATTGTAAAGCATTCCACTATTGTCATGTATGTAAGAAATAAAAAAAAGTTAAAAAAAATCCCATTATCTATGAAAATGGTTTAATCATATTAGATGTTAGTCTTCTATATGTGTTTATACACAAACACACACACAGTTTTAATCAGACTTTCTTTTTTTAGGGAAGTTTTAGGCTCACAGCAAAGCTAGGGGAAATTATAGCGCCCATATGTTTCTTGCTTCTATATGCATAGCCTCCCTCATGAAAAACATCACTCAGCAGAGTGGTACATTGTTATAATCAGTGAACTTACTTTGACACACATGGTCACCTAAAGCCTCTTGGTGGTTTACGTTCTGTTGGTTTGGACAACTGTGTAATGACAGCTGTCTACCAGTTTAGTATCAGGCAGAGTAGTGTTGCTGTCTTAAAAATCCTCTGTGCTCTGCCTATTCATCCCTTTCTCCTCCATAATCCCTGGCAACCATAGATCTCATTACTACTGTCTTCATAGTTTTATTTGTTGCAGAATGTTATATGGTTGGAATCATACAGTGTGTGGTCTCTTCATATGGGCTTTTTTTTTTTCACTTAGTGATATATATTTAAGGTTCCTCCATGTCTCTTTATGGCTTGTTAGTCCATTTCTTTTTAGCACCAAACAATGGTATTTTGCCTAGATATATGATATTTTATCTATTCATCTCCTGAAAGACATGTTGGTAGCTTCTAAGTTTTGGCAATTATGAATATAGGTGCTATAAACATTCGTATGTATGTTTTTCCTGTGGATATAAATTTTCAATTCATTTGGGTAAATACTAAGGAGAGTGGCTGCTGAATTGATGGTAAGAGTACATGCAGCTGGAAGAAACTGCCAAACTCTCTTCCATGTGGCTGTAGCATTTTGCATTCCCACCAGCAGTGGCTGAGTGTTCCTGTTGCTGTGCATCCTCCCCGGCATTTGATGTGGTCAGTGTTTTGGATTTAGACCATTCTAGTAGGTGCATAATGGAATCTCATCATTTTAATTTGCTATGTCCTAATAACAAGTGATGTTGAGCATCTTTTCATGTGCTTACTTGCCATCCCTATGTCTTCTTTTTTTACCTGGGATTGAGCTCGGGACCCTCGACCACTGAGCCACATACCCAGCCCTATTTTGTATTTTATTTAGAGATAGGGGCTCACTGAGTTACTTAGTGCCTGACTTTTGCTGAGGCTGGCTTTGAACTGGCAATCCTCCTGCCTCAGCCTCCCAAGACCCTGGGATTACAGGTGTGCACCACCACGCCCAGATCATATGTCTTCTTTTGTGAGATATTTGTTCATATCTTTTTTCCATTTTTTAAATTGGTTGTTCGTTTTCCTGATGTTGAATTTTAAGAAACATTTATATTTTGGATAACAATCCTTTATCAGATATGTATTTTGCAAAAATTTTCTCCAGCATGTGGCTTGTTTTTTCATTCTTTTGTTCCTTATATTAATTTTTTCCCCATATTGTACTGACTAGGATCCTCTGTGTTAGAATCTGTAAACAAGTCAGGATGGCTCCTGGCATTTTGCCAGAAAAATGTTAGAGTCTGTAAACAAGTCTGCATGGTGCCTGGCAAAATGCCAGAGGGAGTGGTTTGTAAAGTAACACCAACGAGCCATTAAGTGTGGAGATTCCTTATTGGTTGACTGCTGTATCTAGTTTATGTTAATTAGATAAGCTGTGTGGAATATATATACACCTCAGGTCCTACAATAAACGGCTTCCACTCCTGCTGTATCAATGTACACAAGTTATTCGTCACCCCCCGGTTATTTTGCTGCAGCGGACTGCGGCACCTCTGTACAATGTTGAGGGTAAGAGAATAACACACATCTTTGTTTCTACCTTTAAAGTGATCATATATGCTTAGCCTTAGATATAATGTTCACCATAGGTTTTTGACAGATGCCTTTTATAATTTATGACAGTTTTTGAATTTCAAATTTGCTGAAAGTTCTTTCCCTCTGCATTTATTGAGATCATCATATATTTTGATCTGTTAATATGATGGATTATGCTAATAGATTTTCTTTTTGATACTAAGGATTGAACCCAGGGGCTCTTTACCACTGAGCCACATCCTCAGCCTTTTTTTATTTTTTATTTTTAGACAGGGTCTTACTAAGTTGCTTAGGTATTCTCTAATAAGTTGCTGAGATTGGCTTTGAACTTGTGGTCCTTCTGCCTCAGCTTCCTAGCTGCTGGGGTTACAAGCATGTGCTACTGCATCCTGCTGACTAGTAGATTTTCTAATGTTAAACCAACCTTGAATTCCTGGGATAAGTCCTATTTAGTTATAATATTGAATATCTTATTTATTGTTGGACTGGGTTAGTTAATATTTAGGATTTTTGCATTTTTATAAGTGAGTTTGACATGATTTTCTTTTATTGTACTACCTTGTGTGGTTTTCATATAAAAGCTATACTGTACATTAAATAAATTGGAATGTGTTTGTCTTTTCTCTCTCTCTCTCTTTTTTAAAACATTTTACTTATAGCAATTAAACCTAATCCCTTTTTACCTTGTCTTTTTAATTTTTTTTTTTTTAGTTTAGATGGACACAATACCTCTATGTATGTATGTACTGATTTATTTTTATGTGGTGCTGAGGATGGAACCCAGTGTCTCACACATGCTAGGCAAGTGCTCTACCACTGAGCTATAGCCCAGCCCCTACCTAAGTTTCTTAATTTGGAAAATGGAAATATCAATCTCATGGGAATGTTTTGAGAATTAAAACAGTTAAAATAAGCAAAGGAATGAAAACAGTGTCCACAACATACCAAGCTACCTTTTCGTTTTAATTATTATTTCTATTATCCACTCACTAAAAAAGTTTGTGTTCCTGAAGGTTGGTCAATATTCATCTGGTATTTTTTTTCCTTTTCTACTAATTCAATTTCTATAATGTTTATAGCTGTACTCAGTTTTATTTTTTTTTCTTCTTGAGTTACTCAAGGTTGTATTTTTCTTTCCATTTCATCCAAAATGTCAAACTTATTGGTCTACTCTTGTTTTTAGTACTGGGGATTGAATCACGGTTGAACCACTGAGCTATATCCCCAGCCCTTTTTATTTTTATTTTGGGACAGAATCTCACTAAGTTGCCAGACTCCCAAGTCATTGGAATTACAGACGTGTGCTACTGCATCTGGCTATAGTATACTCTTATTAATGTTTAATTGCTACCATATCTGGAATTATGGCTTCCTTTTCATAGCCAGTTAAATTATATATATGCTTTAATCACATTCTGAAGTTGCTAGCTGGTAGTGTTTAATGTTTTCTAATTTTCACTGTACTTTCTTTGTTTTCTTTTGCAGTTCTGGGGATCAAACCAGGGCCTATACATGCTAGGCAAGCATGCTGTTTTTTATTTACCTAACTGCAAACTCATTATATGTATAAATTAAAAATTTTCTAACATATTAGGTTTTTGTCATTTTCTTTTTTGTTACTGAATTTTATGTTGTTTATTTTATAGACCATAGTTTATACAATGTCACTGTTTCAAATCTTTAATATGTTTATTTATGTGTTTCCCATACTCCTTCCCTGGAATGCAATCCAATGAAGAGAGAAATTTGCTTTGTTTAATTCTGAGTGTGCAGAATGGTGATTGGCACACTGTCCTACCTCAACATTTGTGGAGGTGAAACAATGATTGATACTGATGGCAGTCCTTGGTGATCAGAATCTCATTCTTCTGGGTAGTCTTCCTGGCTCCCAGTTCATACCAGTAGAGTTGGCTTCGTATCCACCTAGGAAGTCATATTCACACGTGTCTGATAAACATCAAAATTTCCTGAGCATCAAAGCAGAACTTGGAAGAATCTGTCTTCTCCCAAATCAATTTAATTCGAATCTGCCCACACTCAGCACCTCTGTGTTCCTGTGAACTCTGCTTCCCACATGTAGAAGAGGTGTTAGTCCACTGGGGATGTTTTAACAAATTATTATAGGCTGTGTGACTTATAGACAATAGAAATTTATTTCTCATGGTTGTGGAGGCTGGAAGTCTGAGATCAGGGTGTCAGCATAATTTGCTTCTGGGGAGGTCCGTCTTTTGGGTTGCAGATGGCTAACTCTGTGTCATCACAAGGCAAATGGATATGGTGGGGGGAGGAATGAGCTTTCTTGAATCTCTTTATATTACAAGGGCACTGATTTTATTCACGCAGCCTCTGCCTTCAGCATCTATTCATCTCCCAAAAGATTCACTCATCTCCTAATGCCATCACACTGGGATTTAATATATAAATATTTTGTTTATTTAGCTTTTTTTTTTTAATTAAAGTGGTGTTGAGGATTGAACCCAGTGCCTCATGCATGCTAGGCAAGCGCTCTACCACTGAGCCACAACCCCAGCCAACATCTGGATTTTTTGGAGATCCACAATCACTCAGATCCCAGTACTGACCATAGCAGAACGGACAATCTTTGTCAAAAATTTTTGTTTCCCATATTGAATGTCCTCCACAGAACAATATTCATGCATTCTGTGAAGCAGGACAGCTGGCCATTACTCAGCGTGGTGTATCAAATAGATATTTTTGAAAATACACAATCTTTGAAGATTTTTATTCTTCAGACAACTTTGGCTTTGAAAACTCTGTATATCTTGAAAGCAGTTTCACAATGTCAGTCGTTTCCTATGATTGATGGCCTCAGCACACTGAGCTCATGGAAACATTAAAAATGTGGCATAGGAAAAGAAAAAAATAAGGACTTTACAATATTGGATTCTGTAGCAGTAAGTAATCTGCTCCTGGCTTTTCCTTTCCTTTACTGAAGATTTTTTTTTCTTCTCTTCTGAAAGGTCTATGTTTTATTGCATTCTAGATTTGGACATACTAATAAAAATATATTTTTTCCCTATGCTTGGCAGAATTGTATTTCTCAACCTAGAGAGAATTATTGGATAAGTGCTATTATTCTGTTTCTCTTTAGAATTTTGAAATTTCAAATCACACACACACACACACACACACGCACACACACAAACACAAAATTGTCAGTAAGTAAGGATACCAGGTAGAACATTGATGTTGGCAGATCTCTCTTGGGGGCAATGGGGACCATTGTGTGTTCCATTCTCAGAAGAAGGGGAAGTAGCTTCCTTACAGAGTATGGTGGCTCAATGTAAAGGCCAAGTGACATGGAAAAGCAATGAGGTGGTATGGAATTATTTTGGGATACAAAAGAGGCTATTCTTACTGAATGTGGAAGAAGGTTATTTTTTCCTCCCTAAATAGAATGTCCTGTGAATAAGTTGTGGTTGGATATCTGCTCAAGAAGGAGACCCAGGAATGTAATGGCTTGGCACAGAAATTTTTTTTCTTGTTTAATTACTGTCAAGGCTGGGCATTCACATTGGCAGAGTGGCTTTGAAGTTTATTTAGGAACACAGGCTCCTTCCATGCTGTGACTGCCAATCCCTAGAACAGAAGTTACAATCTTTTTTGGGGAAAAGTATTAGTATACATCTTAATCTTTGTAGGCTATCTTTTCTCGGTTATCTATACCCAGTGCTGCTACTGTACCATGAAAACAGCTTAGCCAATACATAAATTAATGGTGTGGCTGTGCTCAAATGAGACATTATTTATTAAAAGAGGTTGCAGGCTGGGTTTAGGTCTTGGTGTGTAATTTGCAGATTCCTGTACACAAAACTGGTCATATTCTTCCCATACAGCTGAGAGAGGGAAGGAACATGGAGAAAGTGTGGGGGGCATCCAGAACCTAGGCTTGGAAGTAAAATGCCTCATTTCCTTCACACTTCATTGTCTAGAAACCAATCACATGGTGATACTCACCTGCTGGGGAGGCTGGAAAGTGTAGTCTTAACTGGGTGACTAGGAAAAAGAGGAAGCATACTTACTGTTGGAAAAGTGGCAATCTTTGTCCCAATCCAGCACAATAGAAAATCTGAAAGTAGAATTCAAAATCTGACTTCAGCTGGGTGCAGGGGTACACATCTCTGATCTCAGCTACTCAGGAGATGGAGGCAGGAGAATCGCAAGTTCAAGGCCAGTCTGGGCAATTTAGGAGACCCTATACCAAAATAAAAAATCAAAAAGGGCTGGGGATGTAGCTCAGTGGCAGAGCACCCCTATGTTCAATCATCACTACCAAGAAAAAGATAAAATCTACCCTCAAGCCATCTTACTATGTTCTAAAACATAAGGCTCAAAAACCATGGCTTTGTAATCAGACCTGAGTTTGAACCCTAGCTGGGCCTCTTTGTAATTACATACTCTCAGATAATTTGTTTAACCAATTCATGCTTCATTTTCCTTCTTGGACAATGTGGGTAATCATGGTGAACTCCTGGGTCACTGTGAATGGATAAAAGAAAAACTCTTGAGACGACTATCATTTCCTAAGTGTTCAAGAAATAGTAGTGCTATATCAGTACTACTTGAACCCTAACTTACTTGACTTCCTGGCAACTTTGCTGCTGAATTTAAATTCTTGCTCCACTGTCTACTAACTGTGCCCTCTTGGACTATTTATTTATCCTCTCTGTGCCTCAGTTTCTTCATTTATAAAATTATGTCAAAAATACTACCTACCCCAGGGTGGTTGGGATAAGTAAATGATTCAACATATATGAAATCCCAGATGCCTCCTCTTGATTATATTTGATAAATGGCATCTATAATTGTTATTTTGATACATTGATTTCCAGTATTTAAGGCAGATACTAGTAATAATCAAAATCATCATAATTTTTATCTCTACATCAATTACTCATCAGCAAACATTGAGCATCTATCTTTGAGGCAAATTCTGTGCTAGGCTTTGAAGATAGAAATGACATTGTCCCTGTCTTCATGGAGCTTATAATGTATTTGCTAATAAGTACATTTTCTTTTTTGAGCCATCTCTGCAGTGATCATTTTTAACATGTCACCTAATTTTATTGTCTGCAACATCTGCAAATTAGATTCTATCGTCTCTCTTTTACAGACAAGGCAACGAATTTAGAGAACTTAAGACATCTGAGCAAGGTCACAGAGCTGGTAAATGGTAGAGATGATATTTGAAGCTATGTCCCTCCAACTCAGATGCCGGTGTTCTTAACAGTCACGCTGGGCTGTCAGATCTTGGCGACATACGAAGAGTTGCTTAGCAAAATGTACACTGTTTAATGGGAATGTAGGTGGGAGGCGAGGGGAGGGAGGCTGTGATGGTGAGGGTGGCCTCTTGGCCTCCCTGGGAATTCAGTTTCATCTCTGGACCATTTATGACAGCGAAATGCCCTCTCTACTTGGATGACTTCAAACGTCCCCCAGGATTAGAAACATGTAATCTTATCAACCAGGTTTGGTTTCCGTCTGCAGGAGAGCTGGGCTTTTCAATTTAACCACTGGCTTAAAAAAAAATGGGGAAAAAATAACAAAGAAATCTACTGTCTCTACCCTTCTTTAAAATGATGAATGCTTTTTAAAGGCAAATCCATCATTGGTCACTTGAGGGAGGAAATGTCAAGAAAAGTTATGGTTTGTTAGCTTTTACTTCTTGACATTATACAAGAAAGTAATTGAAGTACAACAAATGCCATGTTGTTTTACCTCATCTATTTATACAGCAATCTGACAAGATGAATATATATGTTACTGAGGACTTGGAAAAAAAGTGACACGGGCGCTATGATTCGTTCTATTGTCTTATCAGTGCTGATCAAATGTGCCTTCCCTCAACAGAACACATGGCAAAGGAACTGGTACTCTTTCATGTAGATTCTGGCATATTAAACAATGGAGCTCATTTTACTTCCTCAGCCCTATTAGCCTCTTATCTCCAGTTCTTAGAGCTTTAACATGGGGTATAATAAAACCTGCACACATTCAATTCAATACAACAAATATTTATTTAGTACTTACAGTGCATAAGATACTATGCCAAACAGAGATGCCATTAATTCACAATTCGTGATCATGCAAATGCAGCTTGGACTAAATGTTACCATTATGCCACTTATGAAAAAAAAAAAAAGAGTCTGCTAAGGGAATCAGCAAGGTGTATCTTCCTATGTATTATGTTATGCTCCTGAAAACTCAAATGTAAATCAGATTTTAAATTCACAAAGAGGGCTTACTGTTCAAGGAGTTTTATAATAATGTGTCCAGAGAATATGTAATCACTTACAAATAAGGATTTTTAAGTTGGCTGTTTAAAAAGCGAATGACCACTTTATTGAGGGGTATTCTGTGACTAGTAGTAGGAAAAATCCCAAGGCTTGTTTCTATGACACCCATGATCTCATTGTGGTTGGGTAGTCTGGTAGTCAAGCAACTTAAATAGAAAAGGCATGTGAAATTATTATTTTTTTCTTCTTCTGAAAGGTGTCAGCTATATAAAAAAAAAGGTATAGAGCTGTTTATTGTGCAGTAAAGATCTCTCTAGTTCTCAACATGGATTTAATAGGAAGCGGCAAGGTGAGCTCTCTGTGTGCTGTAACCTTTGTATTTTGCTGAAATTATCTTCGAGGATCAGTTGGTATCTTGAGCAAGTTTATCTGGGGGTATAACATTAAGAATCAAGAGAAGGGTGGAAAAGAATAAGTCGGTGTTATTTTGCAATTTGGTTACTTTATTTTTTATAGCCCCTTTGTTGAAATTGGTCTTTTTAGTACATACTCCTATCTACATAAAAATGGGTTGATAGATCTGACTCTTAAGAATTATATGACCATCATTTTATATGTCAGTACTGTGTGGTAAAGAATTTGGTCTTGACTCAAGAGAGGTCTGGCTTTGCCTTCAGCCTCTGGGAGGTAATAATCTATGGAAGTGTCTTTGTTTTGAGTGGGTATTGGCCACACTGGATTTCAGGGTGGGGCCAGACATATCCAATGACTTCGGGTGGGGGCTGATCACACCAGAAAGGTCAACCATGAGATTTTATGGTGGGAGTTTAGGTTACATGGTATCAGTTGAAACCGGGACTGAGTGTAACAACTTGGGCAGTCAATCATTCAAATACACCTTATTACATAGGTGAAAAACTCTGAATCCTGAGGCTTGGGTGAGGTTCCCTGATTGGCAATGCTTTTTGTACTTTGACACATATTAGTACCAGGAGGGTAATATATCCGACTCCACTGGAGAGGACAATGGAAGATTGGTGCTTGTAATCCTGTCAGACTCTGCACTATTTATCTCTTCCTTTGGCTGATTTTAGTCTGTATCTTTTCCCTGTAATAGACCATAACCATAGTGATAGTCGCTCTCAGTGAGTTCTATATGTTCTTCTAATGAATTATGGAAACTGAGGATGGTTTTGGATAATCTCACCAAATTTGTAGTTAGTTCAGTAATGAAGCAACGACTGTTGCCTCTAATCATTGTAGTTTGGTGACCTGTGGCTAAGTACCATAGCTGAAAGAGGCCTATTGTCACACAAATGTGTCCAGTTATACATAGCAATGATTTCATACCTTGAAACTCCAAAACAAGAAGATTCCTTTGGAGGTACTCATAAAATAGCCTAACTTGTTTAGAAAAACAGCATTAAATAAAATCTCTTTTTATGAAACATTTGAAATGAGAATACTCTTAATGACTTTGAATTTATTCAGGGGTTGTGAACTTAAATGCCTTAAGGGTCTAGAAAGATAATTTAACTGAAGGAAACACTTGGCAAGATGTATGGGGTCTATGGAACAATAATATGCCAGGTGGAAAGGCATGCAGAATAATAATAAAATTAGGAACATCAAAAATGTCTGTAACAGGAATTGACCCAGAGGGTACTAGTTTGCTTTTTCTCAATCATTTGAACTAAAGGCTCCATTTGAAAAGGACCATTTTCTGTAAATGAAATAGGAATATTCAGACTTTAATTTCCATCTGTGCTTATGTCAATTTTTTTTTGTAGGAATTTGCCTATTTTAACTAAAGTGCTTTCAAAATTATTGGCATAACATAGTTTATAATGCCTTCTTATGATCTTTCTCAGTGCTTATATGATCTGTAATAATGCTTCACTTTAAATTTCTGACTTTGATGATTTGTATCTTCTATGTTCTTTTCATGGAAATCTCATCATGGGTTTATTGTTTTTTTAGTTTTGCCAAGAATCAACTTTTGCCTTTCTTTGCTCACTTTATTTTTGTTGACTTCTTTTTCTGGGTGCACATATTTTGAGCCTATGTTATTAGGTACTCACAAATTTCAAGTTGTTATGTCTTTGAGATGAAATGAAAATTTTATTGTTAAAAAAGGTTTAAAACCTTAAAATTCAGTATGAATATAGTTATATCAGCTTCAAAAACTTTTGTGTTTATATAGTATAATTTTGCCCTTTTATTTTAACTTCCTGCAGCCTTGTGTTTTAGGTATTGTTTTGGTAAACTACTTATAATTTTAAAATATCCAGTTTACAATAAAGAAAACACTATGGAGCTTTCTTCAAAAAATTAAAAAAAAGCATTGCCATATGATCTAGTAATCTCGCTACTGGGTCTATATCCAAAGGAAATTAAATCAGTATGTTAAGGAGATATCTGCACTCTCATGTTCTTTGTAGCATTTTTCGTATTATCCAAGATATGGCATTAACCTGCACGTTCATTGGTACATGAATGGATAAAGCAAGCATAGTATATATGCACAATGGAACACTACTCACCCATAAAAAGGAGGAAATTCTCTCACTTGCAATAACCTGGATGAACCTGGAGGATATTGTAAGTGAAATAAGAGAGACACAGAAAGAAATTACCACACGTTTGCACTTATATGTGGGATCTGCTAAAGTCACTCAGAAGCAGAGAGTAGAATGGTGGTTACATCTACTAGTACAAACCAGTCATCTTTAGTAAAATTAAGCATTATCTAAGTTAGCAATCCTATCTTGGGCAAGAACTTCAGAGATACTGGTGTATACCATACAAAGGAACATTCATGAGGGTGCTCATCACAACATTGCTCAGGGGCAGAAAAGACTTAGAAGCAGCCTTGATGTTCATCAATAGGGGACTAAATTGCTAAAAAAAAAAAAAAAAGATAGATCCACACTGTAGAATATTGTGCTGTAGTTAGAAACAATAAAAATAGAAAAATCATAAGAATAGCATCGAATGAAAAAAGTAAGCAGAATTGGATCTACAGCTAATTCCATGTATATAAATTAAAAATGATTAGAAAACAATGTTATTTATTTGTCAAAGCCACATACAAATTTTAGGTTTCTTTTTTTTTTTTTGGTAATGGGGATTGAACTCAGAGGTGCTTTACTACTGAGCCAAATTCCCAGCTCTTTTTTTTTTTTTTTTTTTTTTGAGGAAGGTTCTCACTAAGTTATATAGAGCCTTGCTAAATTGCTGAGGCTAGCTTTGAACTTTTGATCTTCCTGCCTCAGCCTCCTGAGCTGTTGGGATTATAGGCATGTATCACCATGCTGGGCATTAAATCTTGTTTTTTTTTTTTTTTCCCCACAGTGCTGGGGATTAGAACCCAGGGTCTCCTGCATGCTAGGCAAATGCTCTACCACTAAGCTACATCCCCAGCTCCCAAATCTGAGCATATTTAGCAAATGCATTGGAGTGGGTGTCTTCATGGGGTGGATGGAATAGCAAAGGAAATCATGATAAAAGATATCGAACTAAGATAAAAATGAGACAAGGGTTTGCATGGCTCTTTAGGGACAAGGAACGTGACTAATTTAACCCAAGGGGGAGTTGTAGTAAATCAATAATTCTAAAACCAAAATTATACATGCTAAAATTTTTTGCTGTATTTATAAAGTACATAGGCAGTATACTTAACATACACTTAAGTCATCTCACTTAAAACATATTTTATTTAAAAAGGAAGTTTTATATCATGATCGTAAATGAACAACCAGTATATTTTCTTGTAAATAGAAGGTAGATATAAAAGTAATTACATGGAAACAAGATAACACTATAGAATTGCACCAAGTCTGAGATCAGATCTCTTATTTGGGAAAAAGAGAAATTAGCAAGTCTAGAGAGTCACTAAAGATATAATAGTAGCTTAAGATGTTTCTTTTCTTTATAATCAGAAGAGGGAAAGAAAATTGAAATGGGAATATAACTTTAATACCCTGTACTTTGGAAGTATTTAAGGCTTGTCTCTGTGTAGGACCTGAAATTATCTTGGTGGGGTTCATTTTTTTTTTGGAACTGGGGGTCAAACCCAGGGCTTTGTGAATGCAAGGCAGACACTTTTCCAGTGAGCTACATCCCAGCCCAGGACCCAAAATTATCTTGAGACCTATCAACGTTCTATGTCTTACTCACACTTTGGAAAACACAGGAGTTGATGATTGCTAAGATCTTTTCCAGCTCTCACTTTCTGCAGTTGTGTGAAATTAAGAAAGCAACATCTTGTTGCAAATGAGAAAAAAATTCTGTGAGTAAAAATATTAGATAAAACCATGGATTTCCAGAAGGGAAAAAAGGGCTCAATTGCTAAAATGCTACAATCTTGCTACTGCTGCTCCTACAAGAGATAAACCTTGGAGAATTGAGTCAGTGCTTCAGAAGTGTTCCCATTTCACAGAACTTTGCAGATGTTACCCACTAGGGGAGATCCAGGGGAATCTCAGTGGAGCCAGGGGTTTGTTTGATGAATGTTTTGAATGATGTGGCTTCTGAGATATCAGCAGGCCACATCCCCAGCTATGCCAGGGATGAGGTACAAAGGTACCATGAAGGAAAGAAATCTTGGAGCTTGTAGTTCTAATGGTCTGTGACTGATGAAGCAGTTTCCAGAAAAACACATGATTTAAGAAGACACCCTCTTGATTAGTGTTCCCTCTTGATTAGTGGAGTAAATATCTGAGCTTTTGAAGACTCTTTGAGTTGCAAGAGACAGGAACCTACAAACAACAACAACAACAACAACAACAAAAAAAAACCAAAAGAGCAAAACAATGTTAGCAGGACTGGTCTGCTTTCCTCTTTAAGACCTGTTGTATCCATGTCATGGACCCTATTGGCTTCAGACTTGTATCCTTGCCTTCCAACTCCAAAGAGAGAGCTCCTCTCTTCCTGTAGATTCCAAAGTACATTGGCCGGAATGGAGTCAAGAACCTATTCCTGAACCATTGCTGCAGGTGAGGAGTATTTGTTTAAGTATAATTCATGCTCCACCCTGGAGGTGGAAGCCAATCTGATCTGAAAGGTATGTCTGAGAGTAGGAGAGAGAAATGCAAGGCAGGAAATCAAGTCCAAAATGACTCCCTGCTTCTTGGAAGTTAGACTATGAGTTAGCGTGCTTTTTCTATAAAGGGCAAGAGAGGAAGTATTTTTAGACTTTCTAGGCCATATAGGGTCTGTGTTGTTTTTCCCCCTTTCCTTCTCTGTTTTGCAGCCCTTTAAAAATGTGTCTTTGAAGGCTGTATTAAAACTGGCTGCAAGTAGGAATTGGTCCATGGGTCACAGACTGCTTAGCCCTCAATTAGATTGACTTCTCTTTTCTGGTCTTCGTATGAGTTTTTATAAGTCTTACCTTCTGAATGCTTCTGTAAACATAAGCTCTAAGCTAGAGGCTCCAGGAGAGCACTAGTCATGTATTTTCTTTATTTTTTCCTCTTCCTCCTTTCTCCTCCTCCTCTTTGCTATGACTGATTTTTTTTTTAACCTTGTCTCCTATTCACCACTCTATATGTATGGACTAGCACAAGTTTTGGCAACGAAAACACTCAAGACATATATATTTAATAGACAGAGGTTATTTCTCCAAGCATGGCTGGTCAAGTTTCCTTGAGAGATGTGGAAGAAATGGGAAAGATTGTCCTCTTTGATGTGTCCCTAAGTTCAATATTCTGGCTCATCCTGGTGATTCCAGGGTGGTGGGGCTCATAGTAACAAAAGCAGTCAAGAAGTCAGGAATCTTGACTTTGTCCTGGCTTTTCCATAATTTTGTGACTTTGGGGGGAAATCATTCATCTTTTTTGTTTATAAAATAAAGAGGTTGAATTAGGAAATGGCTAAGGTTTTCTATCATTCAAGATTTAATGGTGGAAAGGAAAAGATTATGAACTAGGAGTAGACCAGCAGAGGAAATTATGCCTATATCGTGGGGTGACTTTGGAAATTGATTTTGAGGCATTTTGGCAAGAAGCTTTCTGAAGAAATGCTAATGATTAAAACAGACATATAAACACAACCAGAATGAAAGGAGGTCTTGCCAGTTTACTATTTTTAAGTGCAATTTAAAATGTTCTTTTCGACTGAAGTCATGACTATTTCTAATTCCTTTTTGAAAGGTTGGTGTTTCCCATCTTTACGTTAAGAAACTTACGTTCACTAAACACATGGCAGACGTTTGTAACTGGAGAAATTATCCTCTATGTAAATATTGTCCAGTAAATTAATCAAACTTCTACTGAGCATTTGCTAAATGTCAGGTGCTTAGTTATATGCCTCAAAGACAGAGAACAGATGGTTCCTTCCCTCAGGGAGTTTTAATCTGGAGATGTTGAATGGAGAATCATTTAGATCTGACCAGCAAAACAGAAACACCTCTAAGTATTTAAAGTGAGGGAATTTTAATGCAAAAAAAATGGTTATCCAGATGATGGAATTCTTGAGAAGGCAGTGGCGGAAGATGAGGTAATCCAGGAGATGGTGTGGGCCTCTTACTAGGATGATTTTTTTTTTTTAAGAGGTAAAGTTTTATTAACTTGTCAGAATTATGTTTATGTCATTTTTTTTGATCATATGTGCATGTTTGTGTTAACATACAAATAAATTTCTTATTTTAATTCTGAACAGTGAATAAAACCATTTTGTTTTGTTAAAATTTTAGATTACTATGCAGTTGGCAGTTGAAAGCTATACTTAATGGATACCATCAAATAGTCCAACAGGTAAGTCTTTTAAAGGTTTATGCTTTAAATGAGGATAAGAAAGTATTAAATTTACTTTTTAAAGCCCTGCTTTGTACTACACTGAGATTTTAGCTCACTCAATTCAGAATGGCAGTCATCAAGAATGCAAACAATAATAAATGCTAGAGACGATGTGGAGAAAAATGGAATAATTTTACACTGTTGGTGGGATTTTAAGTTAGTATATCACTATAGAAATCAGTATGGAGATTCCTCAAAGACTAGGAATGGAACCACCATATGACTCAGCTATACCACTCCTTCGTATTTATCCTAAAGAGTTAAAGTCAGTGTACTAAAGCAATACATGCATACCCATATTCATAAGCAGCACAATTCACAATGGCCAAACTATGCAACAAGCCTAGGTGACCCATCAGTGGATGAAAGGATAAAGAAAATGTGGTATATATTATAAACAGTGCAGTTTTATTTAGCCATAAAGAAGAAGGAAATCATGTCATTCGTAGGAACATGAATAGTACTTAAGAGTGTGATGTTAAGCAAAATAAGCCGAATTCAGAAGGTCAAGGGTTATATATTTTCTTTCTTATGTGGAAGCTAGAGAGGAAAAAGGAAAATAAAAGTGGGTGGGTGGAGAGATCTCATGAAATTACTAGGATGATTTTGAGAGACATGGAAAGAGTGAAAACCCATGGCAAGTAAGGGAGAAATGCTGGGATCATATGGAAAATAGTGGAAACAGGACTGAAAGGCCCAGAGTAAGGCCAGACTATCTCCCCGGTGATTATGTGCCATGGAAGGGTTGGAAGATACGGCATTTAGTAAGGAAATAAGAAACGTGTTGGTGAGAGGGGCATAGCGTCACTGAGAGTGTGGTCCACAGGGACTTCTTGGATGACCAAGATAAACTGTAGGAGATACCATAACAGAATGGGGGCTTATGGGTAGCAATGGCAATGATAATATTCTGGGATCATAAAGGCCAAGTAATGACATTTAACCATCAGGTAGACATTTATTACAATGAGTGGAACCTTTGGAAGAGCAACTAGGATGCTCTTGACTTTGTCCTGGCTTTTCCATAATTTTGTGACTTTAGGGGCTCTTCTTGCAGAGAGTTATGAAGGTGGTTGTGGAAAATGGCATTTCCAGGGGTGACATAGATGAGCAACCAACAAGAGTAGTATTCACTCTGCAAGAAAAAGAAATTAAAGATGGGCAGTCTGGAGGCCGAAAGCAATCATTCTCAATATAAAGGAACAATCCCTGCCCATTTTTTTTGCAGATCTGAGTTTGCAAACATGGTACCCATGAGTGGCTGGTTCTGCTGGAGGAATGACCCTGCAATATCATAGCAGGTACAAAAAAATGTTTCTTTGGGCTTTCTCAAAGACTTATGGCTATCTACTTCAGTTCACTGGGTAAAGAGGAACACCCAAATATTTCAAGGACTGTTGGACACAGGATCCTAGCTGACATTGACACCCAGAGGCTGAAAGTATCAGCAAGACCCCACCCCCCATTAGTGTTGGGGGGAACCAGGCAATCACATCCTGGTCACAGTCCAGCTCACAATGGTTCCATTATATGTATGGATCCATCCAGCCACCATGTGTCAGATCTCAACTGTGTAATAGGGGTAGACATTCTTCCTGTTCAGTTTAACCCATTCATTTGGTTCTTGGCCTATGAAGTAGGAGTTAGAGTGGGGAAAGGCAAGTGAAAGACTCTGAAACTGCTTTCCCCTTCCTAACCCTAGCCAAGACAGTTAAAGATAAAATCTTCTTCAAAGGTGAACTGAAATTAATGCCACCCTAAAAACCCAAAGGATGCAGAGGTGGTGGTCCCTGTCAGGTCTTCATTCAATTTGGGTCAATGTAGAAGCCTGGCCCTTGCAGAATCTGGCACCTGCAGAAATCAGATGGATTCTGGAAAATGACAACAGACTATTGCAACACAACCATGAAGCTGTCCCCATTGCAGGTACCACACACCAGAAGTAATATCTTTGCTAGAGCACATTAATTATTAAGGTGGTTAATCAGCTTCCTGGGAAACCCAACCTGTAACAAAAGACTTCCTTCATTACTAGTTGTGCATCAAAATTCATAGAAGAAGAAGTCTATAAGGACAGATAAGAAAAAAAAAAATCTCTCAGAACAAATGCTGTTCTAGAAATGCCATTGTGTTTTCTGCCCAGATCTTCACCCTAGCCCCTGCTGAATGCTGGCAGTGACATGCTGTGTATGTTGTGACCCAACTCCTCTTGTCAAGTGAGGTGCACCTGAGGCGAGTGCCCGATCCCAGGACAATCCATCCATTGATTGGCCAGTTGGGAGTGATTTGTGTAGGCTGGTGTGATTTGTGTAGCCGGGTCAATCATACTGTCCACTCAGGAATTTGGAATGGGGAGAATGAAACTGAGCTGGTTAGCTACTGTTCACAGGGGAGAACAGGGGTATTAGGGACAGTTGGGAGCGGCTATTATAAGATTCTTGCAAGAGGACACAGCTTCCTAAGTGAGTAGGATGCAGCAGATTCACTGAGAGAACATGAGAGGAGGGGAGGAAACTTGGTTCTTCCTGACTTCCCAGTTCTGGTTCCTGTGGGTCTGACTGTGATTTATTTCTTATGTCTGGGTTCCATGATATATCTCTGAGGACATTCTTCCATTGAGTTAAATTGAGTGGGTCTCGGGGCTGGGGATGTGGCTCAAGTGGTAGCGCGCTCGCCTGGCATGCGTGCGGCCTGGGTTCGATCCTCAGCACCACATACAAACAAAGATGTTGTGTCCACCGAAAACTGAAAAATAAATATTAAAATTCTCTCTCTCTCTCTCTTAAAAAAAAAAAGAGGGTCTCTCGCTCTCTCTTTTTTTTTTCCACATCAAAAGAGCCTTTGTACAGGGCTGGGGTTGTGACTCAGAGGTAGAGCACTCCACTAGCATATGTGAGGCGGTGGGTTCAATCCTCAGCACCACATAAAATAAAGGTATATTAAAAAAAGAACCTTTGTAGGATTGAGGTTTGAGGGGCATTACTTCCTATTTGACTGATCATGTCATTTTCTATCTTATATAATATTGCTGTTTTCCTCCTTTCTTTTTTTCTTGAGACAGGGTCTCACTATGTTCCCCAGGTTGACCTTGAACTCCTGTGCTCCAGAGGTCCTCCTGCCCTAGGCTTCCTAATAGCTGAGACTTCAGGTGCACCCTTCACTCAACTTCTACCTAGAACTTACATCTTTCTGCTTAAACTTTGAGGTCAGTGCTCTGTATATTTTGGAGAAGCCATGCTAATAGTAATCATAATATTAATCATAGTAGCTCACATTAACTCAGCTTTACAAGGTGCTTCACGGGCACTACATTTACTAGTGAATGCTCCATTGTGAGTTTTTTTTTTTTTTTTTTTTGCACTGCTGGAAATTGAATATGGGGCCTTGCCCATTCTAGGCAGGTGCTCTCCCACAACCCCCACCTGTGCGTTATTAATATTATTTTTATTGTTAATAATTACCTTCCCCTATTACTCTGACGATACAATCAAAGGAAATGAGCTTGCAGTGCAGCTGGGGGGTTGGAAAGGGAGCATTTATTCTTGAAATAGTATTTTTTTCTTTTAAAATTTCTGCTCAGCAAAAGCGATACATGCTCATTAGAGAAAATTTGGAAAATACAAAAGAGCACAAAAAAATAAGAAAAATGTTTTTTCTGTTGCCGATAACTGTTAATATTTTGGTGCATATCTTTCTAGTGACAATCAAATTCATGTGTGCACGTACGCACATACACACACACATTGTTTTGTAATTTTTCCCACTTTAAATCTGAACCCTTCCTGTGCCATTAAATATATTTCTAACATAATTGTTTTTTTTTGAAAGGGAGTCTTGTTATGTTGCATGGGCTGGCCTTGAACTTGTGATGCTTCTGTCTCAGCCTCCTATATAGCTGAGATTATAGGTGTGTATGAATACACCCTGTATGATGAATTTTAAACCAGCTAGGGATATCTATATGATATCCCTCTATTCGCTGTGTCAGGGTAGAGTTGTAAATAATGGAACAAAGGACCCTGAAAAATTGTATCCAGGGGATTGTGAGTTCTCACTTTTCTTGAGGGTTCTAGGTATATTCTGCTTAGAGCAAGGGGAGGACTGTTTGACCTCTGGAGGGCACTATGTTTCCAAACTTATTATGAGATTCAAGCAATTCCTGCATCTCCCTTATATCCTCCTTCCTTCATCTTGTGTTGTTTTTGAGAATTTTTGTTGTTAGACACATTGAGGCTCCTGATCACTGGCGTCTTGGAGTTGATCTGCACAGGTCTGGATTCTCTGGCCAGTTATGAACTGTGCTTCCTGGGCCTCCAGTCCTGTTTAGTCCTTGATTCACATTAATTTCCTTGCACAACACCAGTATCTACCAGCAGATGGCGCTGTGAGCAAGTGCGTCTGTCTAGGTGTGATTTACACAAGCCCTCCAAGGCTTTAAATATTTATCCACAAAATTCAATAAAGCTGTTCATCAAATCTAATGCTTGGAATTTGGGCAGCCCATGAAAATATTATAATATTTTGCCTGAGGTTCCAGAATCCTCTTCTGTATGGTGTGTTTATGGATTCAGACTCCTGATATTTGTTTCTCATCAGCCGCAAAGAATTTATGTGACATATTGGAGGTTTTGCAAGAGACCAGACCTGGGAAATCTTCCTAAAAAAATTCACTAGATATTGTAGGGCTTTCAAGCTCCTTACCTGATTGAGAGGTCCTTGAGGTTAGGCAATAGGTTTGATCCCTCTCTGTGTCAGCTGCATCCATCAAGTTCTTGGAAGAGAGGAAGCACTCCATGCACAGATGGATATGGTTATTTTTTATTTTGAAGGTATATGTGTATTTGTGTGTGTGTGTGTGTGTGTGTGTGTGTGCATGTGAATGACACGTGTGGTTTGTTCCCATGAGGATGCTATGGTTTGGAAAAGTGTTCCCCAAAGGTCCATGTGTTAAAGATTTGATCCCCAAAGTGGTGCTATTGGGGGTGGTGGAATCTTTAGGATGTGGGGTCTAGTGGGGATTCATTAGGTCATTGTATGTGTGTGTGTGTGTGTGTGGGGGGGCGGTAATCTCAGGAGAGATTGTGGGACCCCAGCCTCTTCCTCTTTCCCTTTTACTTCCTGGCTGATGAGTTAAGCAGTTTTGCTCTACCACATATTCCTGCCATGATGATGCCTCACTGCAAGTTCAAAGCAATTAGACCGATTGATCACAGACTGGAACCCCCAAAATTGTGTACTGAGATGAACCTTTTATCTCTGTAAGTTAATTATCTCAGATAGTTCATTATAGTGACAGAAGGCTAACACAGACGAGTTTGGAAATGTATCTGGTTGTCACAATGATTGAGTAGGTGGATGGTCAAGGGGAGTCTCTACCTTCTAGGATAGAAGGATGCCAAACATGCAGGAGGCAAATAACTGTCCTGTCCAAAATGCCTTTTGCTATCCCTTTAGGAAGTGGTAACTTCTTTCCATCTGGTGATACACGAGTCATAAAATTTTTAAAAATCTTCCTTTTCCTTATCTGTTAAATGGCGATATAAACATTCACCCGATGAACTCACAGAAATGTGGGTTTCAAATAAGTGATCTATGTTAAAACAGTTTTTGCCAATTATGAATTTACTCCATGACATAGCCACCTTCTTTGGTCGATGGGAACCCATTAGCCTGGCCTCATTGATCTGCTCCTGTAATCAGCTGAGGCCTGACTCACCCAGATAGGACTCACACCTGTTCCCACCCGAAGCCTCAACATCTTGGTCGCTAGCTCCACACTCTCTTCCTAGGTGCTCAAGCCCCACGTCAAAGTCCACTTTGATTCTTTTCTTCATTTCATCTCCAAAGTCCAGGCCTTCAGCAGTCATATCCATTCTCCATTCCAAACCTGGCTCAGATCTCATTCTCCCATGTTTCCTACTTCCACCTTCAGCCAGCTGGGCCAACGGCCTCGGGAGTAAACCACGGGGCCAACAGATCTCAGGGATCCTGCTCTTCCTCTCTCAGGCATTCTTTGATGCAGCAGCCAGAGTGACCTTTTAGGGATGTACATTGATTTGCCACTTTCCTGCTTAAAATAAACCCCACTGACTTCCTTCTTCCCCTGGAATCAGATCCCTTGGCTGTGAGGCCTTGCCTGCTCTGTCCCTTCTAACACCTTCGTGGGCCTTGTCACATAGCTCAGTATAGGGAGGCTACCAAGTTCCTTCCTGCCTCCGGGATTTTGCACTTGCTGTTCCCTCAGTGCTCGATTCCAGGTCTCCTATGTCTTCAAACCTCAGTTCAGAAGTCACATTTCATGGAGTCTTCGGCTGCCCTCTGGGTAGACCAGTTCTTCCGGTCATTTTCTACCCTGTTGTCTTATTTCTCTACAGGGCTGGCCCTCTCTGGAACGATCCCATTGGTTTTGATGTGTTTCTTAGTTTCCTCTATTGGAATGTCACCGCCATGTCCTAACTGCTGCCTTCCCAGAATCCAGAACGTTTCCTAACGTGGGGCTGGAACGTCGTAACTGTTTGCTGAAGAACAGAAGGGTGGTTCTCGCTCAGGGTTTCTCTTGGGGCTGCAGTCAGGTTGTTGGCTGGGCTCATCTGAAGGCTCGACTGGGCTGGAGGGCTCCCTCCGTGGCTCTGGCAGGAGGAGGTCTCAATTCCTTGCCCCCTGGACCCCTCCACAGAGGCTCACGACACTGAAGCCAACTTCACCTAGAATCTAAGCCGAGACTGCTCAGGAGAAGCTGTGACCCCTTTTATGACCTCATCACCCACTGTCACATTGGCCATAGTCTGTGTGTTGGAAGAGTCATCAGATGCAGCTTACGCTCTAGGGAGGGCAGTTAGATGCTACCTTTTGGAGGTGAAGAATGGATGGACAGATTTTGAAACCACCCAGCTCATCAGGTGCTAAGCCCAGGGCTCTTTTGCTGAGATCCTTTCTTCTCCACCTGGCTTTGCCTTGCTTTTTAAATACACATCACAAGGAGGCAAGCGGTGCAAATAGGGATGTGAACTACAACTTTTGAACTCAAAGAGATGAGCCTCGTAAGGTGGGATCAGTAGCCTCTTCCACACACTAGAATTTTTCTCTTTCATTCTGAGTTCACTTCTTCCAGCACTGATATTTGGTGGTAAGTGGCACAGATACAGCTTGGCCCTCGAGCTACAATCAATGAGGCCCCAGTGATAACAACACAGAAGATCCAAAGCCAAGGGAAACTTGTCTCACAGAATCCTTGCTAATTGAAGTAATTAAATCAGCAGGAAGCCATCTGAACAATTATCACACTACAAGGGAAAAGCTCATTTTAAGGCCTTCGTATAAACATTCTAATAAATAGCTATTAGTTTATATTTGCAAATACCATCGGCCTATCAGGAAATTTGCTAATAGATTTTTAATTAAGGGGAACCACACGTTGTTATTGTAGGCTGTGTTGCCTTCGTTCAATATTCTCCCCTTGGGTTCAACGTGGACTCAGTTTGAGAAATTGGCTTGATCTCTCTCTGCCTATGTGGATGATAGATTTTTGTTTTTGTAAATTATAGACTAAGGTTACTCTATGAGGAGTTGGTACACTGAAGTCACTAGGGTCCACTAGGACCCACTGCCTTGCTACCATGAGAAAAACAGGAAAGTCTTTATAAAAATCTATTTGATTCTGTTGTTGGAAGACCAAAGAACAGAACACAGGAGTCCTAAATCAGGGTATTGTGTACGGTATACATGCAAACTTCTCCCCCTTGAAAGCTGATGGGAATTAAAATAAATTTTTTTTTTGTACTAGAGATTGAACCCAGGTGAAATTTATTACTGAGTGACATTCCTCAGTCCTTTTTATTTTTAATTTTGAGACAGGGTCTTGCTAAGTTGCTGAGACTGGCTTTGAACTTCAGATTCTCCTGTCTTGGCTTCCCATGTCACTAGAATTACAGGTGTGTACCACCATGCCCTGCTGATGGTCAATGTTCAAGGAAGTATTAAGAGTTTACTTTATTTTTCTTTTTATAAAAGCAATATATCCTTTTTGAAGTTCGTTTCAACATATCATCTCATTAATTGTCCCTAAAATCTGGTGAGGTACATGGCATAGTCTTGGCTATTCCCACATCTTGGGGCAGATATGATTTAAATCACAGGTCAATGACAGAGTTTGATGTTTCCTATCCAGGTTTAATAGACGTTTCCTATCTACCTCTGATATACAGGTACCTAACAGCGTGACCTCACTTGTAAGAATCTAAAGACCATTTCAGAGAAACAAGCTATTTGCATCTGTACAGTTTTGTGCACAAATTCAGGGGATTTCATCACTACTTATAGACAACGGTGGATCCCCTAAGATTCGTTTGTCTCAGGTTAAGAACCCTGATGGTTTACCCAGCCAGAAGGTGTAATCCACCTACCAGAGGTTTAGACTTCACCTGAGAACCCAAGAGCAAACTTTCTTAAAGTAGGGATTCCCTTGTCCATTGATTCCCTTCAACTCTGCTGTCAATGATTTTGGGAAAACGGTACCAGCACATAAAATATCGATTAATAAGGGATCCCATCCCCTTTGTTACTTTATCAGACACCTATGTTAGCATTCCCCTTAGTATATATTTGATTGAATATCTTGAAATCAGATATCGTCATACATTCTTTCACTGTTTTTCTCCATTCAAGTTCCAGATTGGGGGTTTTGCTTGGATGGATGTTAACCGACTCTATTTTATGGGCACAACCCATGTTTCCCCCCTTCTTTGAAAAGTCAGTGGCAGAGTAATATGATAAAGTTCTTACTTGACACACTGAGTAGTCTGTAATATGCTAACATTTCTGTATCATGTTAGTATTGCATTAAGCTAATATGACACTAATTCAAGACGACAGGAAAAATGACTAATACAATAAGACCTTCATCTAGTTCCCTGGGGCTGCCACATGTGTCTGATCTAATTCACCTGAAACCTCTCATGGATGGGCAGGGTGAAAGTGCAGTTGGACTGTTGACAGTGGAAGCCCCCGGAAAAACAAAAGCAACTGGTTTCTTCCTGCCTGTCTTTTCCTGCTCCTCTCCACACCCCCACATCCCAATTCCTGGCAGGCAGAAGGAGGAGGAGTGGTGGGATAGGCGGATGCGTAGTTGAATGAAGTTTTAGAACGAGAGACCCGGGTCCAGGTCTAAGTTCCACCAATTACTGATGTTGAGCAAGTTACTTTACTTTTCTGAACTTCAGTTTCCTGTAAAATATACTACATAATCTCACAGGGCGGCTGTGAGGCCTAAAGAAGGTAGTAAATGCATCTATGATTAAGTATTCAAAGGAACGACGGTAATTTGATGATAACAAGGTTATTTTGCTGGACCTAAAGATAGAAGTTTTTGGAAAATGCTTAGATCTGTAGACAAGAAAAAAAATTTTTTTGTGGTTAAAAAAATTTTGTAGCCTAAAATTTATCAACTTAATCATTTTCAAGTGTAGATTTTGATAGTGTTAACTATGTTTGTGTTGTCATACATCAGACTTCCAGAACTTTCTCGTAAGCCTGATACTCTCTACCTATTAGCACAACTTCCCATTTCTCCCCATTACCATCCCTGGCATCCACAATTAAAAAAATTTTTAATTTGTTCTAATTAGTTATACATAACAGTAGAATGCATTCTGACACATCATACATAAATGGAGTATAATTTCTCATTCTTCTGGTTGTACATGATGTAGAGTTACACAGGTCGTGTAATCATATATGCACATAAGGTAATAATTGATTCATTCTACTATTATTCCTCCCCGATACTCCCTCCCCTCCCTTCAGGTCCCTCTCTTTAATCCAAAGTACCTCTATTTTTCTCCCCACCTTATTGTAAATTAGCATCCTCATGTCAGAGAAAACATTTGGCCTTTGGTTCTTTGGGATTGGCTTATTTCACTTAGCATAATATTCTCCAGTTCTATCCATTTACTGGCAAATGCCATCATTTCATTCTTCTTTAAGGCCAAGTAATATTCCATTATATATATATACCACAATTTCTTTATCCATTCATCTGTTGAAGGGCACCTAAGTTGGTTCCATAGTTTATCTATTGTGAATTGAGCTGCTGTAAACATTGATGTGGCTGTTTCACTGTAGCATGCTGATTTTTGTTTTTTAATCCTTTGGGTGTAAACCGAGGAGGGGGGATAGCTGAATCAAATGGTGGTTCCAATCCAAGTTTTCTGAGGAATCTCCATACTGCTTTCTAGAGTGGTTGCACCAGCACCCTCCATTTTGATTTTTATTTCCAAGAATTTGACTACTCCAGAGAGCTCAAATATATGAAATTATACAAGAATTATTGTTTTTGCTATTGGTTTATTCCACTTTAGCATAATGTCTTTAAGTCTCACTCATGTTATAACATATTTCAGAATTTCTTTCCTTTTTAAGGCCGATTAATATTCTATTGCATGTATATACTGCACTTCGTTTTTTCACTCCTTCTGTTGATTATGCATACATAATACCATTATGTATGCATACATCTTATTGAGACTTTGCTTTCTATTCTTTTGGAGTTATACCCAGCAATGGAATGACTGGGTCCTATAATAATTCGATTTAAAAATTTTTGAGGAACTGCTATGCTGTTTTCCAAAGCAGTTAAACCCTTTTATATTTCCACCAATAGTACAAAAGGGTTCCAATTTTCCTATATTCTTGCCAATGTATGTTATTTTCTGTTGAATGAAGCCACATTGGTGAGTATAATGTGATATTTCATGGTAGTTATTGATTTCCCTAATGATGAGTGATTCGTATTATCTTGACACATGCTTATTGGACATTAGTATTCTATCTTTAGAGAAATGTCTGTTAAGTCTTTGTTCATCTTTTAATTGATTCACACACATGCCTGTGTTTTTGGGGATCAAATTGAGGGCTCTGTGCACGTTAAGCAAACTATTGCTGAGCCCGGCCTAGCTTGTTTTCATGTTGTTGAGGTGTAGGAACCCTTTGCATATGCTGGAAATTAGTCCCTTATCAGATATATGATTTGAAATATTTTCCTCATTTTGTAAGTTATTTTTTTCATTGTTGATTAAATTACGTGGTGATCTAAAGTCTTGAATTTTGTTGTAATACAGTTTCTTTTTACTTTTTTTTTTTTTTGCCTGTGTCCTGTGTTTTTGGTGTTATAGCCAAGAAATTCTTGCCAAATCCAATACCAAAAAACTTTTCTACTATGTTTTCTTGTGAGAATTTTATATTTTGGCTCTGAATTTAGACCTTCAAATCCATTTTGAGTTCATTTTGGGATGTGGTATAAGGTAAGGATCTAAATTCCTTTCTCTTATGTAGACACCCAGTGTTCTAACACTATTTGTTAAAAAGACTGTCCTTTTCCCATCAGATGATCTTGGCACCCTGTTGAAAAATATTTGACCATATGTGTGAGGGTTTATTTCTGGGTGCTGTGTTTTACTCCAATTGTCTAATTAAAAAAAATCCTTACACTAATACCATGATCTTCTGATTACTGTGTTTTGAAACCAGGATGCATGAGACCTCCAACTTTGCTCTCTTTTTTCAAGATTGATTGACTATTTGGGATTCTTTGAGATTTATATAAATTTTAGGATGGATTTTTGGATTTTTGTCTTCTTCAATATGTCCTCAAGATTTTGATAAGGATTTCATTAAATCTATATATTATTTTGGGTGGTACTGACACCTTGCTTATGAAGACTTCCAATTCATCAGTGTGAATGGGAATTTATCTGTGTCCTTAAGTTTTTCATCAATGTTTTGGAATATTCAGAGTGCAAATCTTTTGTCCCTGTGGTTTAGCTTATCTGTAGGTGTTTTGTTCCTTCGGTGATATTGTAAATGAGATTGTTTTCTTAATTTCCTTTCTAATTGTTCACTTACTTTTTGAGACTTACTTTTTGTTATTTATTTTCTTGAACATTATTTAGTTTTTCAAAATCAACTGGGCAAGCAATAAAAAAATTCACATAGTGTAATAGCAGGTATGCTGAAAACTAAGTCCCTTTATACCTATCCAGCAGCCTAAATTATCTTCCCAGTATCCATTGTCCTTGCTAGTTTTTGGGGATGCCTTTCTGAGTTATATGAACAGGCAGCTGTGTACAATACACATTGTTTTATACCTTTTCTTTTTCTATTAAACAGTATATCTTGGAGAGAGTTCTATATTAGCACATCAGGAGACAACTTTCTTTGTAAAGACAACCTACACTGTGGTTGTGTACTTTTTTTAGTCTGTTTCCATAGTGAGAGACATTGAGGTGGTCTGCAAGCTTTTTCTAGAAATAATTCTCCAGTGGACATATTTGAATGTGTATCTTTGAACCTGTGTGGATGTATCTGTAGGAAAAATTCTTGGCTATGCTTCTAGAATGGCAATTGCTGGGTCACAGTTATGTACATGCAGATTTTCTGAAAATTGTATGAAGTTTATACTAATTTACATAGTTACTGATAGTATATGGGGTGGAGGCCCCCCATATGCCTGTAGCACCCCTCACCCCACCATATACATATATCATTTTGGGTTTTTGGCTGATAGGTTAAAGTAATGGTGTATTTTAATGTTTTAATTAATATTTTAATAATTATGAGCCATGTCCAGTATACTCTGAGCACATACACACATATCCTTGTGAACTACTTTCTATATTTCATGTCTAGTTTTTATCGGGTTGTTGAACTTTCTCATTAACTTATAAAAACATGTTCCATTAGACATAATTAGCCCATTGGCATTTATGTCACAAATACCTTTTTCCGGCATTTGTGTTTCTTAGTTTTGTTTATGGTAATCATGTGTAGACATTTTACGGTTTTACAGCATCAAATTTTAAAATATTTTTCTCTGTGGTTTCTTGGGTTTCATATCATGCTTGGATGGGTCTTTTCTACTCCAAAATTAAAGAAAATAAATTGTGCAGTGTTTTCACTTTATATTTTAATATTTGAAAGCCTGATCTACTTAAATATTTCAACTATTTATTTTGAGGTAAGAAGTGAATTAGGGATCTGGCTTTTCTTCCACCTCTCCCAGATGACTAGCTAGTTGTCATAAAACCTTTTATTGAAAAGAATCTATCTTTTCTCCACTGATTGAACTGCTACTTTAGTCACATAATACATTTTCATAGGTATTTAGATTCACTTCTAGTCTCCCTATTCTGTTCTGTCTGTTTTATGCACCTGGACCAAATTATTTTAATTACCTTAGCTTTATAGTTCCCTAGAATGAGCTTTACTCTTTCAAGGAATATTCCATTGATATATTATTGAGTTTATACAAAATTTATAGGTTGATTGAGAGTAAAGTGACATCTTTATAATACTCAATCCTCCTTCCAAGAATGGAGTTGTCTTTTCACTTGAGTTTTCCTATGTGTTTCTCTGTAGTGCCTTTTAAGTTTTTCTTTTTCTCCTTTCTGTAGATTCTGCACCATTTAAAGTTTATTCCTAGATATTTTATCTTTTTTTAAATTTTTTGGTGCTGGGGATTAAACCCAGGGTCTCATGGAGGCTAGACAAGTGCTCTATCACTGAGTGTTATTTTATCTTTTTAAACTTTTATTTATATATGAGCTTTTTCTACCATCATGTATTCTAATTGGAATATTTACATGTAGGAAGATATTGTTATATGAAATCCAAATACTGCACTACATTCCCTCTTTTTTCCTAATAGCTTTTTAGTTGGCTTTCTTGGGTTTCACACGTACACAATCACATCCTGTATAAATAATCATTATTTTCCCTTCCTCTTTCCAATTCTAACTATGGCATTTCTCGGGCATCTAGAACAATGTTTAATAGTGTAGTGGTGCTGAATATCTTATTTTTATTCCAGACTTTAATGGGAGTTTTTGGTAACTTGCTATCATACATGATGATGATTTTTTATTTACATGTTTTTAAATCACATTAAAGTTGTGACTATTTCCTTATATTTTAATAGTTTATTTTTTTCAACCAAGATGGAATGCTGTATTTTATACAATACCTTTACCAGCATATTTGAAGATGATTCTATTGTTTTTCTAAGTTGACATGTAACTCCAGTGAGTCCCTAATGTTGATCTATCTTTGCATTTAAATCTTGGATTATTATTCTTTTATTGTACTGTCAGATCCTAAGTGCTGATATTTTGTTCAGGATTTTTGCATTACTATTCATAAATGAAATTTACTCTATTTTTAAAAGTATGCTATCTTTGTCAGGTTTTGGTGTAAAAGTTTGCTGGTTTTGTAAACAGAAGCTTAAAATATTCTTTTCAGACTGTGAGCCGTTTGTGTAGTGGTAAGAGTTTTCTGTTCTTTAAAGGTTCTGTCATTTTACTTTGTGAAACCATCTGGGCCTCCTATGTTTTGGGTGGCCAGCTTTTTGAATACTTTCTAAATTACTTTTAAATTAAGTGTATTTAGACTCTTATCTTTTCCTGGGTCAGCTGTGATTATACTTTTCTAGGAAATACAATTATCTATTTTATCCCAGTTTTCAACTATTACATGGGATTAAAGTGCTTTCTTTTCTTTTCTTTCTTTTTTTTTTTTTTTGGACCAGGGATTGAACCCAGGGTGCTCTACCACTGAGCTACATCCCCAGCCCTTTTTATTTTTGTATTTTGAGACAGGGTCTCACTAAGCTGCTGAGGCTGGCCTTGAACTTGTGATCCTCATGCCTCAGCCTACTGAGTTGCTGAGATTATAGGCATGTGCCACTGCAGCTGGCTAAAGTGCTTTCATATGATCCTTTGAATTGTCTTTTTTATTATTACTTCATCACTTGATATGTAGTGAATGTTTTTAATATATCCTGTTTCCTTCTTTTATTAATTAGATTAACTAATGTTAGATCCACTTATTATTTTTTTTCCCTAAAGAATCAACTCTTGGATTCATTTGCTGTTCATAACTTTTTGTTTAAAGGCCATGATTTTTTTGCTTTTATATTTACTTCTTATCTTTGATTTCCTGAGATTTTATTTATTTATTTATTATTATTTTTGATAATTTGAAACTCGCTTTCATTCTTTCTGGTTTAATAACACACCAATTTCAGGCTTTGCTTCTTCCTCTGAATGTAGTTGTTGTTTTGTTCTCCTGCATTGTCTGTCATTGTAAATAATCCCACGTTTTGATGTGGGTTTCTTTTTTGATCTCAAAGCTATGCAAGATGGGGTTTAATGCTTTTTCGGGTTCATTGTATTTCTTGTCTTATTAATCTCTGCCCCTATGGCTTTGCAATTAGAGAATGCTGTGTGAAGTGTTTCTAATGTGGACAATCTGTTGAGGATTTATTTGTGGCCTCACTCACATATGGTCATGCTTTACTTTCATCCCAAAGGTCTCCTCCATCCTTTGGCTTCTAATCTTCTGAGGAGTTTTCTTTAGCCACATACCTTATGTGTAATATATAGCATTGTGATCCAGTTGAAAAGTCTTTCTTTCTTTCCATAAGTGTCTTAGGGCGGGGATCCCCCACCTCCTGACACACAGATTCTATCTAGAGTTGACAGTTTCTTTGGGAGTTGACCTAGGAGGTACCAGAAGGGAAGAGGGAAATAAAACAGTGAAGGGAAGATCACCAAACAAGGGGGCAGGGATGGTCAACACAGAGGCAATGCTTGATCCTACTGTGGATCTCTTTGTAAGGTTGCTCCAGACCCGCCTCTGATTTATCTACACAGGGGTAGGATCGGGGGTATTTGCCCATCCACTTATATTCCTTGTTGACTGAGAGCTAGTCCCTGAGACAGTAACTACATGGCAGTTCTGTCCTTCATATAAAGATGGCAAGTGCAGAGGGGTTTTGGATAGGACACAGACAACTTCTGCTGTAAAAGGGAGACCTACCTTTGCAAGCAATGAAGTTTGAAGATTTAGGGGAGCTAGGTGAGAAATAAGATTTAGAGACACCAGGGCACTGACTTGCTTTTTTTTTTTTTTTTTTAAATAGAGTTAGAATGTAGCCTTGTTGACCTTGAATGTGGCTCAAGAGCTGGAGAGCTGGGCTGGGGTTGTGGCTCAGTGGTAGAGAACTTGCCTAGCACATGTGAAGCACTGCGTTTGATCCTCAGCACCACATAAAAATAAATAAAATAAAGCTATTGAGTCCATCTACAACTGAAAAAAAAAAAAAAAAAGAGTTGGAGAGCCTGAGATGTCTAAATGTTTTCTACTAAGAGCACAGATTGTTCATGCACGTTCTTCCTATAAGTCCCATGTGAACTGGCAAAAAAAAAAAGATCAATCTCAGTTCCAGCAGAGACTTAGCCTTATGGGCAGCACCACTAATAAGTGTGTGGCCTCTGAGGGTCTCTGAGGGTCAAGGGACACCTGCCATAGTCTATGGTCATTCCACATCTGTTAATTTAAAACTAAATATTTTGACTAAAAAAAAAAAGTCTAGAATGAGTTAATTTTATACTGGATTAATTTTATATCTTCTAAGTTAAAGCTTACTTGAAGCATTGCCATCCTGTTTCTATGGCTGGGAAGAGAGCTGAGCCTTAGGTTGGTTTGACTCTGCAGGTATCTCTCCTCCCCCCTTCTCTGGCCACGCCCCCACCTCTTGTTTCCTTGGTGACAATTTCTTCTTTTTAATGATTGTGTCTTTATGGGTGGTATTGTAGTTCTTCTATGAAGTTGGATCACTTATACTCTTTTATTTTGTTCTGAAAAAAAAAACAAACAACTTTTTTTTGTGAAAAAATCTTTTAGAATAATAATTTACCTATCATGAGATGCACACATTTTAAGTATCCAGTTGGACGAGTTTTGACAAATGTGTACATTTATGGAACCCGTACCCCAACAGGAAGAGAGGAGGAGACTGGGTCCTACTCTTGCCTTCAAGGGCATTAACCTCAATGGTCCAAGACCTCCCATTAGGCCTCATTTTTTAAACGTTCGGTCACCTTCCAGTAGTACCCTGGGCTGGGGAACATGGGCTTCAACACCTGGGCCTTTGGAGGACATTAGCGCTCCAACTGAGCGACTCCATGTCCTCATTAGCACGTGTTATCCTCAGTCTTTTTAACTTTAGCCATTTTAATGGGTGTGCAGCGGTATCTTGCTGTGGTTTACGTTTCACCATATCCTGATGATTAATGAAGATGAACATATTTTCATGGGCTGTAGGCCATTAGTGTGGCTCTTTCAGATCTTTTGCTTGAATTTTTAATGTTTCTAGCAGATCGTTTTAACCTGATAAAATACATTTATCCCTTCTTAAAATGCCATCCCCCAAGAATTTGGTATATATACATATTCCATATATATTATTCATAATTTCTTAATGGGGCTATTTAAAAAATTCATAGACTATTATTTTCTTTGAGCAGTTTTAGGTTTATAGAAAAAATTTCTCCATTTTAATATCTTGCATTAGTGTGGTGTATTTGTTATAGTTCATAAGCCAATATTGATACATTATTATTAACTAAAACCCATAGTTTACAATTGGGCTTCATTCCCGGTGTTGTCTGTGCCATGGGTTTTGACAAAGGTATCCACCATTGGAATATCAAACAGAATAAATGTTTCACTCTTTTCAAAATCTGCTGGACTCTACCTGCTCTACCTTGTCGTCTCTTCCTCACTCTCCTGGCATCCCTGGAAACCACTTATTTATTTATTTTTTTGGGGTACCAGGGATTGAACTCAGGGGCACTCAACCACTGAGCCACATCCCCAGCCCTTTTTTGTATTTTATTTAGAGACAGGGTCTCACTGAGTTGCTTAGAACCTCACTTTTGCTGAGGCTGGCTTTGAACTCATGATCCTCCTACCTCAGCCTCCCGAGTTGCTAGGATTACAGGCATGAGCCACCGCACCCAGCTTTTTTTTTTTTTCTTTTTTTTTTTCCAGTAGTTTTGCCTTTTCATAATGTTATTTGTCGCAGGCCGTCCATGGGCTGTGTGTGTGAGCTATGCACATTTGAGCGTATGGGAGGACTGGCCTGGTGTTGCGTACTCTTTGGGCCGGGCAACACATGTGGGCACTTTCCTCTTGCTTTGCCTGTGTTCCCACAGCACCTGAGATGGGTGTGACTTGCCAGATATCAATCAATCTACTGACCACAAGATATCAGGGAGCTAGACTCAACCCCCTGAAACCTGACCCCTTGCCTTATTTGGAAAAAACATTCCATCAAACTTCCCTTTGTGAGCCCCCTTATAAAAAAAAAAAGAATCCAGGTGCAAGTTCTATCTTTCCAATGGACCCCTAAAGTTGAGAGCTGTCCCAGATTTTGAAAAGGTATTTCCTGTGTGCTTGTGTGCTTTCTTTGCCGTTTTCTCAGTTATTGATGTAGTCAGATTTTGTGAACCCAGCATAGGTCCTCAGCCCAGCTAGCTGGTGATAGTTATTTATCTCAATTTATATTATTGGAATCATACAGTATATAACCTTTTCTGATTGGCTTCTCTCACTTAATATGAATTTGAGGTTCCTCATCAATACATTAAAAGTTACCTCAATGGAATTATCTGTACCCTTTATGTCTACATTGATCTTATACTTTCTGTCTGCTATACTCACTTTTATTTTATTGTGACTTCCATATTATGATTTATAACATCTACATGCCACTCTACAACAATGATTCTCACAATTGTTTAATTATATTTGTTGTTTACTCCCAGTACTTCTACTATACTTTGACAATTGTTATCTTGGTTGGTTAGAAAAAAGTATTAATGGGAATAACATTCCTGAGTATGTATATGTTTGAAATGGCTATTGCTATTATGCTACCTGAAAAAAATTATAGATCTCATGTCACTGTTTAGCAATAAATGCTGCTGTGGAGCAGTCTAAGATCAGAGTGATACTTCCTTCTGTAATTGTGATTTGATTATTTTTCTAACTCTTTGTCCATAGGATTTTCCCTCGTTGTTGAAGCTCAGCAATTTTTACTAGAATATGTATTATTTTGCTCAACTACACAAAAACACTAGATGGTTTGACAATTTGTAGATTTCTTTGACATGGAAAAGTTTTCTTCAACTTCATATTTTATTAGAACTACGTTTTCTTGTTCTTTGTCTCTTCAGAGACAGCACGGTTAGCTCTCTTTGGGTTCCTCATCTACTATTTTATCTGTAATACTTTATATATATATATATATATATATATATATATATATATATATATATATATACATATTTTTTTTTCCATTTTGTTTTGCTCAATTTTCTTTTTTAAAATTAAGTAATTTTTATTTGACATGTAAGAATTGTACACATATTTTGGGAACAGTGTGGTATTTCAATACATGTATACAATGTGTAATGATCATATCAGAGTATCCTCTTGTACTTGCTCAATTTTCTTAAGCCAGTTTTATTGATCAAATACCAATCTTTATTATTACCGATTTTCCTGTTTTGGTGTTTCTAATGTGACTTTTACTTTTGTGAAGGTCTTACTTTTCTCAAACTGTTATTCTGAACTCTGCCAAATAATTTTTTAAGAACTTTATTTTATTACCTTAATTTTTCTTTAAAACTCTTTTATCTTTTCTTTGGCATCTTGTTTCATAGAGATTTTATTTTCTTTATATTTTTTGTCTCATGGAGAAATGCTGATCATCGTTTTTGGATTTTTCAAAAGGTATAACTCATGCTCGAATTGGGCCTTGAGGCTTCTTAGACAGTGCCTGCTGAAGATAGTGTATGGAGAGGACTGAAAGGTTTGAGTTGGGAAGAAGGGGGTCTGAGTAGTTGGTAAAATGAGTTTCATCCTGAGTATCCAGAAATATAAGAATTTGGTCCTGTGGCCATGATTCTTTTTCAAGTTAGCAGGAAGACCTCTAGACTCTCAATGTATGATACACATCTTTTGGGGAAAAAAAAAAAAAACTATGTGAGCTTTTATTTCTCCTCAGTTGACAATAATTAGAGGGTGTATTTTTCCCTCCTTTTCTGCCTGACAAATGAATTTTTGCTGTCCTTTATTTGAGCATTCTTTTATTCTCATTCTCCTTCTCGCCCTCCCTCTTTCCTCTTACACACATGCCTAAGTGTTATCATATTATTCATATTGCTCTGTACTTAGATTTTCTCAATATACATACTAGACATCATCTCATGCCAGCCTCTATACATTTACCTTGTTTTTCAAAACAAAAACAGTAATTTGCAAATAATTTGTTTTGTATTTTGTTCCAAAATTACATTTGTATATGTCAAAGGGTCAGTCTTACATAAGCTACTCCAATTTTACTAGAACTGGAAATTCAATTAAATGTGATCTCGATGTGGGGTTTTATATTTCAAAAATTAGTTGTTATATGACAGATATTCAGTTTATAGTAAACATGTATTTTATCTTTTTGCTTCTACTATATAGATATTTCTTGTATTTGTCTCTTTCTTTTTGTCATCCACTACTCTCTCATCCTCATTTAAGGTAACATCAGTGCATAGACTTTCGTTGTATCCTCCTGACAGGTTGTCTTATATTCACTCTTGCTCTCTGGGGTGGGCGCTCATTATTATTTGCCCGGCATGATAGCATAATTTTTCTAGAGGAACCATCTGGTTCCATTAGATATAACCTTATAACCTTAGGGGGAGTATCAAGCCACATTCATCTGGTCTAGGAATGGGCATGGGACCTATGCTAAGCATTCATGTTCTCTGTCCTAGGATTTTGATTTTGAGCAGAATGCAACAAAGGCTGAAAATGACCAGAGGTATTTTTCCCATTGGCCATACCAGAAGAGACTCTCCATTAATATATGCCTCCAAGCCAGGTTCTTTAAGTTTCCCTTTGATTCTGTGTCTTAAACCAGAACCTTCCAGTGTGTTTTTATTATTTTTATTCTATTTTGTTTAGTTAACCTGAGTGTGTGTGTGTGTTGCTTACAGCCTAAGAATTTTACCTATTATTCCTGTTTTGGTTAGAATAACTACTAAGCCACTATAACAGAGATCCCAAAACACAATGGCTCAAACAAGATCTAGGTTTAATTTTCTCTTGAGTGACAGTCCAGGGTGAGTAAGTGTATGTCATAACATATCTTGAGACCAGGTGGCTCCAGGCTTTTTGCTCCTCAATTCTTAGGATGTTGTTTGTATGTTCTTGGTTGATACTGAGTCACCGCCATATCCACATTCCAGCATACAGAAGAGTCCCAAGGAAGTCTAGGGCAAACATTTACCCTACAGTGGAGGTCGGACATGCTGCCTAGACTCACATGCTGTGACCAGACTTCGTTTCATGCCATACCCAGCTCTCAGAGAGGATGAAAAAAATGGAGGCTTCAGTTTGTTGAATGTGTGACCCAGAAGAGAAGGATTTGAGGCTTATTGCCAGATCCCTTCCTTACATGAAGACCGGAGAGATGATACATACACACTCTCTCTCATACACACACACACACACACACACACACACACACACACTGTCTCTCTCTCTCACTCCCCCCCCCCCCATCATCTTCCTGCAGAAGATGGCCTCTCACTGTGGTTGGATTAAGAGCAAGGCTCTCATGTGGCTTTTAAGGATGGTGTGCTTTGGCTCTGCCCACCTCTCCAGCCTTCTGGCCCTTTCACCTCCATATTTTCATTCATGGCATAAGTTGCATTTTTACAGTGTATTTTTGCCCCCTGTACTGGGGATTGAACCTAGGGCCTCATGCACGCTAGGCAAGTGTTCTACCATTGAGCTCCATCCCCAGCCCTTTAGAAGTTGTATTTTATTTTATCACATGTTTTTAAATTGGTGCATTATAGTTGTACATAATGGTGGGATTCATTGTTACCCGTACACACATGCACACAGTATATATAACAATACAATTCGGCCAATATCACTCCCCAGCAACAAGCACTAGTTGTAAAATGGGTTATTTGGGATGAAATATGCTATTTCTTCATTTTAAGAATCTGGGGCATATTCTAGGTGTATTCATGATGCTGCGTTCTCAGAGATGGGGGGTTGTAGACAGCAGCCAGTGTGGAGATTTTATCTGAGAGTCCTCTCTTCCTGGAAGCTCTTCAGTCCTGAATCCCAGCAGAGTTGAGCAAGACTTGGGAAGAAAACTCATTGTCTTGGCCCACAGAAAGGAAGGAAAGATTGGGAGGAAGAAGGGAAAAGGAGAAGAAGGAGAGATGGGAAGAGAGAACAGCGTGTGTGATGAAGTTCTGTGCAGAGCATAGGGGTTCTTCCTGATTAGCAAGGACAAGGATAATTCTTCACATTTGTCTGGACCTCGCTGTTTGTGAAGTGTGCTCACAGAAGCTTTTTGTTTTCTTAGTATAGCTCTTGATGTACTCCAAGAGTGTCTATCAGGGAATTCTGATGTAACCTGGGGATCTGCAAAGGATGCCTTGAAACAAGGGACCTTTGAGTGGAGGTAGGCCAGGCACGCATTATCTTCACTTAAAGATTGCTTTTATGGCTTCATTTCCTATTGTATAATGACACGCGTTTCCTGTAGAAACATTATCAAACACAGATCAACAAAAAGGAGGAAAAAAAGAATCTTACCAGTCAGAAACGGAAGCTGTTTATACCTTGCTCTGCATCTTTCCTGATCTTCCCCCCCCTTTGTGTTGAATATTCTCATTTTACAGGTGAGGTAGAGGCTTAGTGTGTCCATCTCTTTCTTCATTCATGCAATGATTTCTTTCTAACGACCGCTGTACAAAAAGGGTTTGCGGTGTGGGTGGACACCTATCTCTTTAGGCCTTTAATTTTGAAGTCAGGCGGCTGTTTGCTCTTCTCCAGCCCAAGAAACCTCACCAGGAAGAACTGTCTTCCCCTTCCAGGAGGCACTAGGCTGGCTCTGAGGGGGAAGTGGCAAGGAGGCAGGTTGTGGATGGGAAGCATAAGGAAGCCTGACAGAGCCCAGGACAGATGGACAGACTCTCCGATGCCGCATTCTGATGCCCAACCTAACAGATGACAATTAACACCCACCAGCTGTAAAGTGACTGAATAAAATGAGTCCTTTTTTTTTTTTTTTAGATGCATTTAGCAAAACATTTAAAAATCCAACAATGAATGTTTGTTGGCAGCCCAGAGGCGATGTGGCCCCAGGAGGGGCTGGTTATTTGCCACGGATGAGGGCTCCTGTTGGTATCCTCCTTCCCGTTACAGTGAGAAGCTTCTCTGAAAGGAGAAAAGAGGGCTCATTCAGTCTTGCCAGCTTCCCCAGTGTCTGACCTCAAACTAGACCCCTTCCTAACATTGGTCTTCAGGGTCCCCATCTGTCCTCTTGGCCCCCTCCAGGTCCTACCCCATGCCTATCCTCTACATAGTGTCTAGGAATGGACTTTTAAAAACGTCAATTGGTTTGAATCAACTCCTTGCTTAAAAATCCTCCTATGCCAGCCCATAGCACAGCCAGCAGAGGTAAAACCCTGACTTCTTAGGACAGGTGGAACCACGGGGTAAGGCACTGCTCTGCCTGGCAGTGGCTCACGTTTCCCCAGCCGGGTCTTTGACTGCTCACCCTTTATCCTTAACATGGGGCCAAGCGAAGCTGGTTTCCTGTTTGGGGTCCTTGGTGTGTATTCTTCCCTCTGCTGGGAACTCTCCCTGGAGAACATGGCAGACTCTCCATCATCCAGGGTACCATGCCTGCTTTCCTGACCTTCCCCACTGAAGGTGCCTCCTTAGCCCCTGACTGCCCTATGCTGCCTAACTGATTTTATTTTGCTTATTGCTATTGAATGGATGGCCTCTCCCCTTCCACCCTCTTGACTCGTGTGCACACCTTCACACCTAGAGCGTAAGCCCACAGGGCCCAGCAGTGGGGCCCATGCCTACTCCTACTACGGCCAGCTCCTCCCTCAGCTCTGGTGGATCAGGTTCTTGGGTGGCCCGTGGTGAAGGGCACCAGCTCCCCTGCAGGTCACTTGTATCAGTTGATGCTGGAGGTTTGGAGGTGGTGAGAGACCAGCATGGGGTCCAGACATCAGCGGCAGCTCCTCCTTATGGCTCCAGAATGTTCTTCTGGTTCCATTTTGTCTGTCTCCACCCTTACTTTATACCTACCTTCCTTCCTCACTGGTGAGGCCTCCTGACTTCAGGACCAGACACAAGGGCAAAGGATCTACACAGACCACTAAATGGCTCCCGTGATCGCTGAAGACTAAACCCTGTGACAGGCCTCTCCTGCTGCTCATGGTGGTTCTGCTGCTCTGAGGATAGGCCACTGGAGAAGCCCAACTAGGTGTCAAGAACTGAGAGATACCCATCCCCTTGGGTATTCTGGTACCTTCTAACTGAGGAGTTACGCATGCAATTATTGATCAAAGGGGCTCAGATGTAACAGTTTTGATACAGCTTTTTGTGTTTTGAGGTTTGTTGCCTGGGACCACAAGAGGGAGGAGCAACTCTTCTCTCCATCTTTCTCTCCCCCTTTCTCTGTCTTTCTCAACCTACTGTAGCCATTGTCCCAAGGCATCAGAAGCTCTTAATGTGGACTCAACCGAATTGTATGGTACGAGAGTCAAAGGAAGATTCATCACCTGGCAGAATTTTTCTACACAAACAGGCTAAGTCTCTAGAAACTCACTATTTGAAAGTGACCATCTCATTTGAGGGCGTGTGCTCTGATCTCTTTCCCCAGATCTTCTGGCTACCCTATTTTCCATTCATAGGCAGGTGTCCTGTCACCTGGTACACAAGGGGTTAATTTAGCCAATGGTCTGCGGACTCTATGGGTTATTTCATATTTATTTCAATTATATAAGTATCCTGGGCCAGTGTATTTATTTTAAATCACATTATCTACAGCTTCCCGAGCATGTGTCAACAAAAAGAACGGTTTCAATTTAGTAGACTTTGAAATGGTGTGCAGTTTATCCTCACTTCAATTATACTCTCTACAGTAAGTCATGGGCAGCTTCAGGATTACTCAGGGCAAGGTAGTGCTATCTGAAAGCATTGATTTTTTTCCCCTTCTCTTCAAGAACCGTTCACTGAGGGATGTACTGGAGTCTCCTTTAAGGAAACACAAAAATACATTTCTCAGTTGCAACTTGTGAGACATCTCCATCTTAGTGGCTCCGGATGAAACTGCCAAGGAAGCTTCTGACCTTTAAAGAGATATGCAAAGCTGGAGTGACCATAGCAGAAACAGGGGAGATGGGCAGAACAGAGAACATCAGAGAATCTCTATACTATGGCTACTTATGAATAAATACTCATTTGGCACCTCCTGTGTGTCAAGCCCTGGACTACAGGTACAGTAGGGAACAGTAACGACTAGAACTCCCTTTATGGGCATAGGACCTGTGCAATTGCCTGAGGCCACACATGGGGGAGGGACCTAGTCTTGCTTTAATGTCCTATTGTCACTATCTGGAAATTCTTAATACTTTCTAAATAAAAGGATTCACAATTTCATTTTTCACATTTTCATTTTGGGCCCTGCAAAATACGTAGCATTTTTGTTCTCATGGAATTTAGAGTTCAGTGGGAGAGACAGCTATGAACTAATTACTTAAGCTACTACTTTCTTTCTTTTTTTAAAATTTATATATGACAGTGGAATGCATTATGATTCTTATTATACATATAGAGCAAAATTTTTTATATCTCTGATTGTATAAAAAGTATATTCACACCAATTCATGTCTTCGTACATGTACTTTGGATAATAAATGTCCATTACATTCCACCATCATTTCTAACCCCCTGCCCCCTCCCTTCCTCTCCCTTCCCCTCCCACCCCTCTGCCCTATCTAGAGTTTGTCTACTCCTCCCATGCTCCCCCTCCCTACCCCACTATGAATCAGCCTCCTTATATCAGAGAAAACATTAGGCATTTTGCGGGGGATTGGCTAACTTCACTTAGCATTATCTTCTCAAACTCCATCCAATCAATAAATGGGCCAAGGACCTAAAAAGACACTTCTCTGGAGATGATTTACAATCAGTCAACACGTATATGAAAAAATGTTCATCATGGCTAGCAATTAGAAAAATGCAAATTAAACTAAGATTTCATCTCACTCCAGTCAGAATGGCAGCTATTATGAATACAAACAACAATAAGTGTTGGTGAGGATGTGGGGAAAAAGGCACACTCATACATTGCTGGTGGGACTGCAAATTGGTGCAGCCAGTATGGAAAGCGGTGTGGAGAGTTCTTGGAAAATTGAGAATGGAACCACCATTTGACCCCAAATACCTGAGGCTGGGTACTTTATTAAAAAAGAGATTTATCTAGCTCACAGTTCTCCTTGGTCTGTACCCAAAGGACTTAAAAACAGCATACCTCAGGGACACAAGCACATCAATGTTTATAGCAGCCCAATTCATAATAGCTAAACTGTGGAACCAACCTAGATGCCCTCAGTTAGATGAATGGGTTAAAAAAGTGGCATATATACAATGGAATATTACTCAGCAACAAAAGAGAATAAAATCATGGCATTTGCAGGTAAATGGATGGAGTAAGCTACCTTCAACTGTGATGAGAGCAATTAATGGACAGCTAAAGTGTCTTATAGGGTATGTGGCTTAGTCTGTTTTGTGCTGGTATAACAAAATACCCGAGGCTGGGTACTTTATTTAAAAAAAGGTTTATCTAGCTCACAGTTCTAGAGGTTCAAGGGTATGGTAGTGGCTCTGGCTTCTGGTAAACAGCATCACGTGCAAAAAAGAAAAAAGGAGAGACAAGTAGATGGAGAGAGAAGAAGGAGAAGGAGAAGAAGAAGAAGCAAGAGAGCAGTGAAGGCCAGGCTCAATCTTTATAACAACTTGCTCTCATGGGAACCAATCTGCCCAAGAGATCAGCATTAATTATTTCATGACCCAATCATTGCCCACTAGGCCCCACCTCTTCAAGTCCCACCACCTTTAAATATCATTACTATGGGGAATTAAGCCTCAACATGAGTTTTGAAGGGGACAAACCTCATTCAGACCACAGCAATATGTGACAGAGGAACTTGGACTGTTTGGAGTCATTGAGGGCACCCAGAAGAAGAGTCATTTAAGCAGATTTCTGAAGATGGGTTAGCAAACATTTAGAGTTTACTAGAGAGATCATTCCAGGCAGAGGGTATAGCATGTGCAAAGGCCCCCAGGCAAGAAGGAACTGGCCTGATAGAATCAGAGAGGAGGCCAGTGTGAACAGAGCCTATTGAGCAAGGAGCAGGGCAGGATTCTATCTTTGGCAAGAACACCAAGGACTGGGTGTACTGTGATCAGATTTTTATAGACTTTCCGAGTTGGTAACCTAAAGTGATCCATAGACTCCTTTATCGTGGGTATCTCATTATTGCTGTCTGATCTAAGGATTCACCTAACCCCCTTCCGGTGTGCAGTTTCCCAGGAGGGGGAGGGGCATCTCACAAATTCCTCCGCCTCAAATCTATTACCCATTCTAAATTACTTAAATTTGGATGACATATAAATAATCATTACTGAGCATTTATCTAGGGCTCCAGAATGAAGATACCATTCACAAACTGACCCAAAGCCCTTGGCAGTATTCACGTATGTGTTCCAGAATGTCAGAAAATTCACGATGTGACTGCAAGCTCAGTTTGCCATTGTGTCTTTGCCTGTTCTTTATCTGTGTCTTTAACATTTAAAAGCAGAAGCTTCTAGACCTGGACCTTCTAGAATTTGGTGATTGTCCTTCTGCTGACTCGTACTGGTTGAGATTTTATAGTTTGTTGCTCTATCCTTCTTCCTTCAAAGCTGTAGAGAACTGCTCCATGGAGTCTCTTTACAAGTGTGTGGGGGATGCCACACTGTTGGTAATGGAAAATAAAACGAGATCCGTGGTACCTAGGAAGTTTGCCTGGCTGAAGCATTTGTGGTTTGAAGTCTTGGGGAAGAGTGACACTGGAAGTGCTGGGGGCGGAGGAGAAGTCCCACAGACCATTATTTAAATGCCTTCATAAATCACATTTTAAAAGACAGTCCATATGTTTACTGAATTATTTTTCTGGACAAATAGAGGAAAAATGTAAAATAAAAGAATAGAAAATTCTCCAAATTACTTTGATCTGCTACCATTTTTTTTGCAATGGGATCTGTTGACCCCCTCACTTGAAGGCCTGTTTAAAAATTTAAGCGATGCTGACTGGCAATTGTTAGTATGGGAAAAAAACTGATTCGATGAGTTACATTTATAGATTTTAAAATATCTCTCTGAATGGATAAAAAAAATGTGGCATTTATACACAGTGGAATTTTACTCAGCACTAAAAAAGAACAAGATCATGGCATTTGCAGGTAAACGGATGGCATTAGAGAAGATTATGCTAAGTGAAGTAAGCCAATCCCCCAAAAAACAAATGCGGAATGTTTTCTCTGATATAAGGGGAGTGACTCAAAGTGGGGTAGGGAGGGAGAGCATGGGAGAACGATTACCTCTAGATAGGGAAGAGGGGTGGGAGGGAAAGGGACGGGGAGGGGGAATAGCGAGGATGGTGGAAGGTGATGGCCATCATTATACAAAATACATGTATGAAGATGTGAATTTGGTGTCAACATACCTTATATGTAAACAGATATGATAAATTGTGGTATAAATGTGTATTAAGAATTGTAATGCAAAAAAAAGAGTACATGTATAATGGCATAATTTGGCACGAACATACTTTATATACAGAGTTACGAAAAATTGTGCTGTAAATGGATAATAATGAATGTAATGCATTCCACTATTGTCATGTATGTAAAAAATAAATAAAAAATAAAAGTAATATGTAATAATAAAAAAAATAAAATATCACTCCATTCTTGTACATCTAGAATTAATCCAGTTTGGTTTTAGTTGTTGTATATCTTTCTTTTCTTTTTTTTTTTTTTTTAAACCAACTTAACCATGCTGAAGTGAGAAATTCAATGGCATTCAGTACATTTACAATGTTATGCAATCTTTTCCAGAACTTTTTTTTTTAATCACTCCAAACAGAAATACTGCACTCATTAAACATCAACTCTCATTTCCCTTTCTGAACCCTGGAGTGGAAAGTTATTGTTATTCTCTATTCTATTTTTGTCTCTACGAATTTGCCTAGTCTAGATAACTTATAAGTGTCTAGGTGAACTTTTACAATATTTGCCCTTTTGTGTCTGGCTTATTTCATTTAGCACCAGGTTTTCAATTTTCATTCATATCATAGCACATATGTAGAGGAATTTCATTCATTTTAAAGGCTGATTCATATATTCTATGTCTATATCACCTTTTGTTTATCCATTCATCTACTGATGGCTTGTTTCCACCTTTGTCCTATTGTGAATAAGAATAGCAATAGGATTTATCCTGGAAAAGAAATGGTGGTGTTTGTCTTTCTGTGAACCTTTGCTTACTTTGTGGTAGCTTTCTTTTTTTCTTTTAATGAAAATTTTATTAAGTTATTATTATTATTATTTTGGTTCTGGGGATTGAACTCAGGGGCACTCAACCACTGAGCCACATCCCCAGCCCAATTTTGTATTTTATTAGAGACAGGGTCTCACTAAGTTGCTTAGCACCTCACCATTGCTGAGGCTGGCTTTAAACTGGCAATCCTCCTGTCTCAGCCTCCAGAGCCACTGGGATGACAGGTGTGCGCCATCACGCCTGGTGACTTTGTGGTAGCTTTCTTGTTGGAAGGATTGGTTGAAATTTGAATCTCACCTCCGGTCTCTAGTGCCTCTGCATAAATGAGAATCCCATGCCCTTTGTTATAGCAGATGGGCTAGCATGGCCTTTAAACCTGTGGCTTTGGAATCGGTTGCAATTTCAAGACATGCTTATGCCACTCATAATATAGGGAATTTTGGGGTGAGCTTTGCAACGTTTCTAAGGCTGCAGGGACATGTACTTCCTGCTTAGGAAAAGACTGGATTCTAGGAAGGGAGCTGGAAGGGAGCTAAATGGGACCCTAGTGTATGTTCACTGGGGAGTTTATGAGGCCTTCATTGCCCTACCTGGCCTACTCCATCAGGATATCTGGAAGAGCCTTGGAAGTAAGGCTTCTGAGATGCTTCTGGGGGCCTCCATTGCTTGAAAGTCTCTTCTTGGGCTTCTTGTCTTTTCCTCACATTTTAATACTTTAGGGGATTTGTAAACACCCACACACCCGTTCATTGATTTAAAACTTCTGTACAAACAGAACTTCTGCTTTATCTTACTTTAAGAACTGTGGAACCCAATCAGGAATCACTGATATCTTAGACTTTGGAAAAGAAGATTTTCCTTTCAAAAAGTAATTATGGAAATTTCATTAAAAAAAGATGAAAGACTTTTGAGAAGAGTCACATAAAAATTACACTTTGCCAACTGTACTTGGAAAGAATGATTTTAATTGAAGCAGTTATTCCCAAGCTTGAATCCCACAGCTCTGATAGCCTCGGAACGCTGATTTCAACCTTGTCAACTACTTTCCTTCCTGATGTGGCCTCAATATGCCACTTCAGTAAGAACCTCTGCTTCACAGGCACTACTTGATGACTATGTACATGAACTCTAAGGGGGTGGGGGAATCTGTGCAAAGAATTTGGTAGCCGTGGCAGGATAGCAGGTAGATAATATTGGCGACTGTGAATCTTTGGTGATTCCTTTCTTGTCGATGTGAAAGGCCATCTTCCCAAGGAGGAAAATGTCTTTCCAGCATGTTCAAAGGTCTTCCCGTAAGTTCTCTGCTTGTTCATTCATTCACTCATCCATCTGTTCATTGTACAAATATGATCTGCCTGCTCTGTGCCGGGCACTGCTGAGCTAGGGATATATTGATGAATCACACGACAGTCCCTACAACAGTAGAGCTTAATAGTTCAGGGAAATACAGACTTTGCAAGGGTAATTACAAATGTGAATCACGTTACCAAGAGGGAAGTGGTGGGCACCATAGAAGCATGTCCCAGTACCATGAGTAAGAAACGAAGGTGGGTTGGGACTTCTGCCTGGCTCTTTTTGAGGAATGAGTCATGGGAATTTGTTTCTTGGTGCTATCAAATTGGAACATATGAAGAACTAATACGGGCTATGTGTGCTGCTTAATATTGCTAGTTGAAGAGTGTTTCATCTGTTGGATGAGAAAGAACTGATTTGTCTGCTTGACATTTATTAAATATAACCATGGTGTGGGTAAAGTTGGTGTGACATTTTGTTTTTTCCACATGTAAATAGTGGATTTTAAAACAGGGAAGCAGTGAGGGGAAGCTCATTTAGGAGGTTATTAAAACAGGCCATGGAGGGCTGGGGTTGTGGCTCCGTGGTGGAGCGCTTGCCTAGCATGTGTGAGGCACTAGGTTTGATTCTCAGCATCACATATAAACAAATAAATAAACACATAAACAAACAAATAAAGGTCCATCAACACCTAAAAATATATGTTAAAAAAAACAGGCAATGCACAAGCATGCAATATTATAATGTTTTGAAAATATTAACTACGTGGCTCAGCTTCTTGTCTTTCTCTCTGGCTCTTGGTTCTCCGTTCTGTCAGCCTGACACTCCATCTTCATCTCCAAGCAGGAATTTGGAGACCAGAGCGTCTTCTTGGTTTTGAGTTTCAGAAGCTCAGACTTGAGGAACGGGAAGGACTTGAGTTGCCTACTTGTAGATCTTCATGCTGAGGATTTCCAGGTGTGTGTGTCGTTGCCTGTTTGCATGGAGATCCGTGTGTCACCATCCACTGCTCTGGGTTGACTTTCAGGTTGACTGCTGCAGACTCTGCTCCCCAGACTCTCTCCTGCAGTGGGCCTCTGGGTAGGTCTGTCTAAGGTGAGATGCAGACGCTACATCTGAAGGTGAGAGGAGGAAGTATCAGTGTCTTTCTCCTTCATGTCTCTCTGCTTCTGGTGGCATCTCCGGCAGCAGCTGCATCACCTCCCAGGTTTCAGTTGTCAGCAGGCCGCATCCCCTTCTGGTCCTGGCTTGGAAGGAGCATCTGGGCTCTGGGATCCCTTTCTCTCCAGCTCTAGGGTGGTAGTTTCTTCCCACAGCTCTCCGGGTTGTTTTACAGTCCTCTGATGGTGCTTTCAGCTTTTCTCACACCTCTGTAAACTTTCTCCATCTTAAATGCCCTCAATTTGGCCCAAGTTCTGTTTTCCCTACTGGATGGTGAGTGATATTCTAGAATTGTCCGGAGGGCTCATGAGGACAGAGGAAGATGGAGGGGGCCTGAGCTAAAGGAAGCACCTGGAGGGTGCAGAGGGACCAGGCAGACAGGAGTTTCTCCAAGACTCTACCTGGCCACCATTTGAGCCCCTGATCCCATGGCTGCCATAGGTTGCAGCACCCGGAAGCTGGGGAATTAGCATCCTTAGACCATTACCTGTCCTAAGCTTTGGTAACTGGCAAAGACTTCTCTTGGCCAGCAAATACAGTGACCTTGCCCGAGTCCCTAAACCCTCCTCTATGTAGAACTCCCCCTCCCATCAAGTTCCTAGGACATTCCCAAGCCCCCAGACAGAGGATGGGGTCCTAGCCTCCATTCACCTCATAGCTCAGGCTCCATCCATTATTAAGTAAGAACATTTGCTTTTCACTTCACTGCCTAATCAAGAACTGAAGAGGTTAAATCTGGACATTGTTTTAGAGATCACCTAGCCCAAACTTTTCATTTAGCAGACAAGCATACTGAGGCTCAGGGAGGGGATTTTGGCTGCCAGAGAACTACTCACTCACCTTGCATCTACTACTTACTTGGTGAATGTTAACATCTTTTGTAGAGAGTCCCTCACTCCTACCTGCATAATCACATATATTCTAAATTTTAAATTATTTTCTGTCTGAGAGTAGAAAGCAGTCGCTGAACAGAAGTCTGCATGTGCCGATATCTTTATCTATCCATGCATATTCGGTTTGCATAAAAATGTCAAAAATCTATTTTGGGGTTCTGCAGAAGAGAACTCTTTCTGGAATGACACTTGAACTGTTAAATATCATCTCAAATCTCATTTTGGGGGCTCTAACCTTCTAAAAGCCTGGCACAAGAGTAAAGTGGATTAAGGTTGAAATTTTCCAGAGGCTTTGTCTCAGATCAGTGAAGGACTCCTAATCACTTTCTATCATCATCAAAACCAGAACGGCTTGAGTCTCATGGTCCACTGTTGTTATTTAGAAGAATTGTGTACTGTGGTTTAGAGAATAATTGTTGACCAGAATTCTTGTTATCAAAACAAATCTAGAAGGGGGAAAAATCTGCATCCTTGACTTTATTAGATTTCTGATTTGTTTGTTTGTTTGTTTTTGGGTGCTGGGGATCAAAACCAGGTCCTTGTGCTGGGCAAGTGCTTCTACCCCTGAGTCACGTCCCCAGCTTCATGGTCCATCTTTTTTTTAAAAAAGACATTTCCCTCTACTTATTTTTTCCCCCTCTGGATTTCTAAAAGACAGAACAAATCCCCTAGAATGCAGCATTAAAGGTCTCAACTGTTCTGTGTTTGGGATCCTAAGCAGTGTGTCTGATTCATTGGAAGACACACATAGTTTGCAACGTCTCCCCCTCCCCCAGGAATGAATTCTTTATCTTTAATAAGATGATCTGTCCCTGTTTAGGTAGATTATCTGTGAGACTATTCGGCAGGTAAATGTGAAGCCAAGATCATCTCTGTTCCATTCCTTGTGAAATTCCAAGAGGCATTACTGAGGACTCAGGCATAAAAAGTTGAGAATCTGTGTCTTTGCATGAATTTAATCATCTCCATCAGAATCCTTAAGGAATTACAATAACAGTGATTCATTCATAATTCACAATTTCCATTATCTTCTTTCTACATCTAGTGTGGGGGGTAAAATTTATGGCTTCATTTACATTGTGTTCTATGAATAATAGAAGAAATACAGTAAAAGACCCATGGAAATGTTCTTGCTGCAGATGTACTTTGAGCCCATCTGCATCACAATAGCCTCCTCTTCTTCGTACGGTGCAGGATCTGCCCGGCTTGCAGCTGCAAAGGGAGCATTTCAAAGGGGCCATTCTCATTATACAGTCTTCTCTTTCTTTGAACTTCAAAGCAGAATGAGGAGACCTTAAATGATATGGGGTAGGTAAGTGAGGAAATTGTAACTTCAGGTATAAAAATATCTGTCAATTATGTGTATGGGGAAACACAGGCATTCAGTGGAGCAAATATGTTTGCTCAGAATGCTATCTGGCTGGCAGGCAGGAACAAATTTAATCTTAAGATTTCTTTGAGCTCTTGAGGCCTTAAAGATAATCTACCTCAAAGCCCTCCTTTTGCAAGAGGGGGAAACTAAGGCACAAAGAAACAAAATGACTCATTCAAGGTTATATAGTAGAGAGAGGGCCAGCAACACAATCACACCCGTTGCTCCTGAGCCACATTACCTTTGTTTTAAACACAAAGTACCTGGCTTTTGCGACATAGCAATAAAGCTAGCAGTAATCCTCTTGGCGAGGGATTTTCAAACATGGAGCAAAAGACGTTTTTCAAGGATTCCCCCCCTCCCCCGCAAATAATAATCTCTCTCAATTGAAAATCTTCACTGAAAAACATTTTGAGATTTGAAGAAAGAAATTTGTCATACTCTTGCGATTAAGTAAATCTCATTTTTCTTCTCCCAAGGAATGATAACAAAGCTGATGGAAACCTTTCCACGTTCAGATCCCTCCCCCTGGTGTCTAGTAGTAGCCCGGTGCAATACTTTATTACTACACCATCCACAAAAGAATAAAAAACAACCCATATCTTTAAAGAATGGTCTGTCCTTTGAATCGGTAGCTTTCCAGCGATTGCAGAGAGCATGACCAAGCCAAGCCAAACCCCATATGCATAGCAGAGGCTCAGGGTATTTTTATGAAAAAGAATAAATTAAAAATGTGCTTTTACTTTTAATTTGTTGTGGATGGTAAAGAGTAGTTTCTAAAATCCATTATGTTCTCTTCTTTTCCTGCATCTTGCTTCTTACTCTCTGTGATTCTTTCCTGATTTTGTTTTTGAAGGGAAAAAAAAATCATGATATAGAAAGGTTTTGGGAAAGATCTCTTGTTTCTTACAGAAAGCTGCTGTAGCATGGCCTGTCTGTAATTTTATTAAAATGACTCAGATGTCATGTTAGTAAGGAGGCCTTTTGTAGCGGGAAAGGGCAGCTAATATTAGTAGGCAAAGTGCATACAAATTCAACAGCCCTGTGGTTCACGGATGCAGCTTCTGTGTGATCCAACATGTCTAATACATTTAGTCATGCACAATAAAAACCAAACAAAAGAATCAACCATTGGCCTCTCACCGCCTGCTTCCCACCCCTCGAGCTTTAAGGAATTCTAGTTGTGCACCCCCGAGCCAAAATACTGTGAAGTGAATGGGAAAACTCAAAGAGCATTTACGCTGCACAGGCGGAGGGGGACAGCAGATCACTTGGCTTACCTCTCTGGGCTCAGTGCTTGCCCTGCGCCATTTGGGAAGTGTCATTTGATGACAAGCTGAGCTCACTTCCTAGGGAATTCTAGCACTGGATGTACCAGCAGATAAGTGTTAGGCTAACAACAACTTTGAATTTCTATAGTTTACAAAGTTACCAAGGTCCAATCTACTGCCCATTTCAAAAGTCCATCTGCTAAAGTAGAATCAGCCCGCTTAAGACTCTCCTTGGGTTCCACAGTAAAACCACACCATCTGCCTGATTGGTCAATGTCGGCTTTCCACACACCAGACTGTTGGTCATTCAGATCACAAGATCTGCTTATTAAGCATAGGATGAAGTCCAGGTTTTTGATTCTAACTTGTTAGACTCCTGAGGATTTTAAGAACCTGATTCTTAATGGAGCTCTCTCCTTTTCATAACCTATATTTTGTTTCCCTGCCATAATGAGATGGGAGATGGGGTTGGTATGGAATTAAACTTACACGTATTTTGTTTTTGACTTTGGTTCTCTTTTATCTGGTTATAGACACTGTTAAGGGTTAGATCTGAAATGTCTCCCAATAGCTCATCATGTGTTGAAGGCTTGGTCTCCAAGGGAGCAGTATTCAGAGGTGGGGCTTTAGAAGGTGACCATATCATGAGGGCTCCTGGCTCATCAGTGGATTAATCCATTGATGGCTTCATAACTTAAAAGGCTATTGGGGAGGTGATAAAAATTTAGGAGTAGAATCTGACAGTTCTCTTCTGAAAAAGATGTGGATGCAAAATAAAGCTGTCAACTTTATTTTATGGAAAGTTAAGAGAGTTTCTACTCTGTGGTGGCCCAATGCAAACTTTGTTTTTCTCTGGGTGATTACCTTTTATTCTACTTCATTTTATTCATGTATATATTTATTTTGGGTGATACACCTGCAAGCAACAACAACTTAGTAGTTACTACCCAAGAAGCCATGTACATTGGGTGACTTTGTGGTTCAAGGGTAGGCATAGAACATCTAGACTAAAAGCCTCACATTCATGTTCTTCAGTTTCGTGTTTCTCAACTAGGGTGATTTGTCCCCAGAGGGACATCTGGTGATGTCTGGAGATATTTTTGATGGTCACACTTTGCTGCTTGCATCCAGTGGGTAGAACCCAGGGATGTGGCTATATATCTTGTGATGCACAGGACAGTCACATAATGAGAATTAAAGTGTCCTTGGTGTCCATAGTTGATAAATCCTTACCTGGAATATTGTTTCTGGTTTTGAATCTAATCATTTATTAGAGTCTTGCCAATCTGGAGCTTATCCTAAGAGGGCAGCCAGAAAAGTGTGTGTGTGTGTGGGCGGGGGGGGGGGTGTTGAAATAGTATCAAACAAAATATCATGAAAGGAACCCAGGCTGTTGAATTGAGAGCAAAGGAGGCTCAGGAAACATGGACGTTTCTTATTTTAAGAGACCAAACTAGAAGCCACATGGAAAAGTTTTGCTTTAATACAGTAAGCTATTTCTAGCAATCAAAATTTAGTAGGAGTAAATTAGGCTCCCTTATGAAAGTGTGAGCTAGTTCCTTCTCCCTGGATAAGTTGAAGTAGATCTCCCCAGAATATATATTCCCCAAGAGAAACCCATCGTCCTTACCACTGTGTCCCTCAGGGACTGGCAGAGAACCCAAGACACCCTTCCATGGACTGAACAGCACTTTGATTATTTATCAGAGATGTACAGGGCACTCAAGGGTAGAGAGACTCCAATTTCCAGTTCTGTTCTGACCTCCTATTTCTAGCTAACTGCTAGGAAACATATTATCTACGTTTTAAGGCAACTGTAACTAGACCTCAGAGCTAACAGAACTCAATGAAATAATTTTAAGGTACCTTTGGGGAATTCATTTTCAGAGAATCTGAATCCATGTGTAATTGCTCGTTGACATGAAAGGCATGTCCTACTTTCAACAACCCCAATACAGTAGGTCATTTATAGGATGTGTATTTTAAAATTTTTATTGAAGTATTATATGCAAATAGAGAAGCACATGAGATAAGTCTACAGTTTGCTGAACTCTTACAAATTGAACATACTCATGCCTCTACCACCTAGATTGAAGAACTAAACACTTCTAATACCACCCCCCACCCCAATCATGTGTGCTCCCTTCTAGTGACTATCTCTATAGGGGAAACCACTATTCTGACTTCTAACAGTATTGGATAGTTTCACCTATTATTTTCACTTCTGTGTCCTTTTTCTCTCCTATGTTCTTTCATTCGGTTCCATTTTAGAGATTTGTTCAAGTTCTTAGCTGCTGTTGTATGTTGTGTGTTCTCACTGCTGAATGGTATTCGATCATGTGACTATACCATAGTTTATCTGTTCATGGATGGACATTTTTGAGAAGTTTCCAGTTTGGGACTATTAGGTTGCTGTAAACATTCTAGAATATGTTTATATCCAGTGTGTACTGCTGTGAATAAAACCACAATGGAGAGGCAACAGTGATGTACTCTTTCTCATGATTCAGTGAGTGGGCTCTGTGTGGACTCTCCATGTGACTGCAGTTGACAGGAACGGAAGGTTCAAGATGGCCTCCCTCAGGTCTGGCAGTTGGTGTTGGTGGGCTTTCCTCCATCGCAGGCTCAGAGGGGTGTGTTCCCAGAGGGTGCAAGTAAAAATCTTAAGATGTCTTGAGTACAAGGCTCTGGAACTTGCACACTTTCATTAACACACGACTAACCCGAATTGAAAAGGTTGGGGAATAGACTCCATCTTTGGATGGCGGGGAACTGATAAATATCATGACCATGTTTTAAAATCAATAACAATGTCTTTTGGTGACTATTTTATACATTTCTGTTGGGGTTATATCTAGGGGGACGTTGCTGGATCATAGTTTAGAAGATATTATGAAATAATTTCCAAAGTAGTTATCTAATTTCTATTCCCACAAGTATGTGTGAGAGTTGGGTTCCCCCACATCTTTGCCAATAGTTAGCATTTTAGAGGGCCTTTTATTTTATAAGGAATCAATGCAAGGGCATATCCAGGAGTCAGCTCTCTTAATATACAAATTTAAATTTCATTTTCAAAATGTATTTTGTATGCAACTAGAAAAAACAAAACAAAACAAATAAACAAAATCTCTCTCCAAACCTTCCATTTTCTTCTAGCTGAGACAAAGGAATTATGTGTTTCTTTCCTGGGCTAACGTTTATAATTTTTTCCCCTGCTCTAATAACATGCACAATTATCTCTTCAGTCATCAGGAAGATGGAGCTTAGATAATGTAGGCCCCTCTTTTAGTCTTGGTCTAATCTGTGAAAATTTTCCCCTAATTTTATAGTTAGTTAACGACTCTCAGGCTAATGTATTTGTAGTCTATACCACTGGTCTACGTGTGTAGCTGGGTATGAATATTGGCCCACAAACTCTGATTGTGTGGGAAATATAGTTTTTTTCTATAACCAAACTTAATTTGCTTGTTGAACTTCTACTCTGAGAGATGGTGGGGAGTGAGACAACATCCCAGTCTTCTCAGGATCTTTCAGCTCAGCCCTACACCCTTCTCTTAGTAGGTCTAATCTCTATAGAGGAGGGAGCGTGAGTTCTGGACCCTCGAATCTCAGGGCTGGTGTCTGCTGAGAACATTCTGTCTGTCTAGAGTTTGTTGGTCACATCTGGAAGCCCAGCCTTTCCAGTTGATCTCTCTCAGCCATTTCTGACCCTCATTCAGGGCCACGAAACACATTTGCTTGCTCTTCTCTTCCACTCTGAGTGGGGCCAGCTTGCCCTTCATCAGGCAGAGGGTTCTTTGGTCCCCATATGGCTTTGGGCTTTAGACAGTCCCACTTGGTAGGATTCTCTTGTAGTTGTGGACCTGCCTCTTGGTATCTGTTGGTCCTTGAACCTACTGGGGGGAGTCATGGCTGCAATAAGCTCTATCCCTTCATGCACCCTGAATTCCAAACAGAGAGGAGTAAGCAGATGAACATCATTCGTGCATTTATACAGGTGTGAGTCAATAAGGACAGTTTTAGGCATAATGGTCAGTTTTATGCATCAACTTGATTAGACGATGGTACCCTGTTATTCAATGGAATGCTAATCAAGGTGTTGCTGGGGAGGTCTTTTGTGGATCCACAAAAGACCTCCCAATAATATAGTTTATCCTCCCAATAATATAGTGGGTCCCATGCAATCAGCTGAAAGGCCTTAAGTGCCCAAACGGAGGTTTCCGGAGGAGAGAGGTTTCTGTGGACAGCCAAAGAGAAGAGTGAAAACCCAGCACCTCCAGTTTCTTCCAACGGTCGCTCCTCCTGGGCGGAGAGCGCTGCGCTGAAGTCGATCCTTCCTCACAGAAGGGACCCTTCTGAGTCTTCTCCCACTCCCTCAGACTCTGGATGAAAAACAAAGCGGATCAAAGAGAAAGTTTCATTTTACAGACTCGAGTTATACAGTGTGAATGCTAGACCTGCCCCGATTTACCAGCTCATGTTCTGCGGTTTATATGATCGCATATGACCTCACTGAATGAGCTCCAACCTCAGAGTTTTCTTCCTTCACTCACTTGTGTTTTTATTTAGAACCTCACCCATCACGTTTCAATCCAACAAAATGACCATGGTCATCCATATGTTCAGGCAATTGTTTAGCTAAGACAGAGACATCATACTACAGACACTTGTGCAATACTTTGTTTTAACTATTCTTTTTAGTTGTAGTTGGACACAATACCTTTATTTTACTTATTTAATTTTTTTTAATGTGATGCTAAGGATTGAACCCAGGGCCTCGCACATGCTGGGCGAGCACTCTGCCGCTGAGCCTCAGCCCCAGCCCTGTGCAATGCTTTTTAATTCAAACCCAGCCCGGTTTTCACCTAATGTCTGCTGCTTTAGGAAGCTGTAGATTGTAGAGTTGAGAGACACATCTATTTTTTCCCTTCGTTCTACATTCTTTCCCTCCCGTCTATTTTATTTTATTTTAGTGGTAGTGGAGACTGAAACGGGGGGGGGGGGGGTGCTCTACCACATCCCCACCCCTTTTTGTTTTTATTTTGAGACAGGGTCTTACTAAGTTGCCTATGGTCTTGCTAAGTTGCTGAGGCTGGCCTTGAACTTGTGATCCTCCTGCCTCAGCCTCCCAAGTGGCTGGGATTACAGGCATGTATCACTGTACCTGGCTTTAGTTCTATATTATTTCTGAAGAAGGCTCTGGAGTCAGACCTGCTTTTAAATCCAAGGTGTGCCTTCTATTCACTGCATAGTGCTTGGGTAAATTACTCTCTGAGCTTTGGTTTCCACATCTGTGAAAGTGGATAATGTTTTACCTTGTCTGGAGGAAGACTGTGAGGAGTAAATGAAACAATAATGTATGAAGTGTTTAGGGGACATCTGAAAAAAGGGGATGTTTGGAACCCATGAGGTTTGCTGATTTACTTTCCTTCTTTCCTGAAACACCACTAAAATGGAACTTTAAAAATGGTAGGTGAATAGGAAAGACAGTAGAATGAACTGGACAGAACTTTGCTGTGTTCGCATATGAATACACAACCAGTGAAACTCCACATCATGTACAACCCCAAGAATGGGAAGTTGCACGCCATGTATGTATATTTATGTCAAAATACATTCTACTGTCATATATAACTATAAAGAACAAATAATAAAAAAGAAAAAAATGTTAAAAGAAAAGGTAGATGGCAGCTATTTTGAATGAATGAACTGGAAAAAAGACAATAGTAAGAAATTTTTGGAAGGTCTTAACAGATCAATAGAAGGGCAATGACTCAGCGCATCTGAAAAAGCAGAATACTCAGGCTGCAGTGTGTAGAGTAAAAAATCAACCTGATTTAAACTGCAGAAGCAGAGGATGACATTGGTAATACCAAGTGAGGTAAATAGGGGCTCAAAGCCCAGGAGGACTGGTGGCCTGTTTCAGAAGAGTTTGAGGCTCTTATAGTCCACAGCTGGACAACTGCCCTACTTCATCCCAACAAAAGACCAGGAGTTTATTGTCTGGTTAAAACAGAGGGTATCACAAGGGAATACTACTCAGCCATAAAGAAGAATGAAATTATGACATTTGCCAGTAAATGGATGGAACTGAAGACTAGATGCTAAGTGAAATAAGACAATTCCAATAAACCAAAGGCCAAATTTTCTCTGATATGTGGATGCTAACAAAAAAAATAATGAAGGAGGTAAAAATAGAAGTTTATTGGATTAGACAAAAGGGGGGTGGGTGGGAATAAGATAGTAGAACGAACTGGACATCACTTTCCTATGTTCATACATGAATACATGACCAGGGTAACTCCACATCATGTGCAACCACAGAATAGGAAGTTATACTCCACGGATGTATAATATGTCAAAACACACTCTATTGTCATGTATATCTAAAAAGAAGAACAACAACAAAAATAAACAAAACCAGAGGGTATCTGGATTGGGGGACCCCAGTTGTTCTTTAAGGTGGCCTTACCTCACTGAAAACATGGGGTTTGAAGAATGAATGCATCTTCCTTCTCCAGCCTCTGCAGTGACATTCAGGCCTTTTTCTTTCCTGGGAGACCTAGGAGCAGAGCCTTCTCTGGGAAATCTGCTCTGGTTGGTGGACATCTTGGAAGATAGTAGCCCAGCCAGGTCACCTAATGAACTTCTCGGTCAGCGTGTGGCATTTGAAGCTCCTCGTCTGCTCTGTCTCCTCATGCTCCTCACACAGCGGACAACTGAATTACAAAACTAAACAGAAAGCTTAACCATGGGCAGACAGAAATAAAAACCACCATCAAAACAACAACGGCAACAACCAAAGCGCTAAAAGATGGAACATTGCATCCATAAATCAAGAACAAGATGCTTTAAAAAAAGAAACATGTAGGCCCTAATCTCCATCACGTGGGGCTAGGCTCCAACTTCCTTAATAAGACACCTATAGCACAAGAGTAAAACCAAGAATCAACAAATGCGATGGATTCAAACTAAAAAGTTTTTTTTTCTCAGCAAAAGAAATAATAGGTGAGATGAACAGGGAGCCTACATCCTGGGAACAAATCTTTACCCCTCACACATCAGATAGAGCTCTAATCTCTAGGCTACATAAAGAGCTCGACAAGACAAGCACCAAACAAACAAATAATCCAATCAATAAATGGGCCAAGGACCTGAACAGACACTTCTCAGAAGAGGATATACAATCAATCAACAAACATATGAAAAAATGATCAACATCTCTAGCAATTAGTGAATGCAAATCAAAACTACTTTAAGATAGCATCTCACTCCAGTAAGAGTGGCATCTATTATGAAGACAAACAACAACAAGTGCTGGTGAGGATGTGGGGAAAAAGGCACACTCATACATTGCTGGTGGGACTGCAAATTGGTGCGGCCAATTTGGAAAGCAGTATGGAGAGTTCTTGGAAAACTGGGAATGGAACCACCATTTGACCCAGCTATTCCACTTCTCGGATTATACTCAAAGGACCAAAATAGCATATTAGAGGGACACAGCCACATCAATGTTGATAGCAGCACAATTCACAATAGCTAAACTGTGGGGCCAACCTAGATGTCCTTCAGTGGATGAATGGATTAAAAAAATGTGGCATTTATACACAATAGAATATTACTCAGCATTAAAAAAGAATAAGATCATGGCATTTGCAGGGAAATGGATGGCATTAGAGAAGATTATACTAAGTGAAGTTAGCCAATCCCCAAAAAAACAAATGCTGAATGTCTTCTCTAATATAAAGGGGGTGACTCAAAATGGGGTTGGGAAGAGAGCAAAGGAGGAAGATTACCTCTAGATAGGGAATAGGGGTGGGAGGGCAAGGGAGGGAGAAGGAGAAGAGCATGGATGGTGGAAGGAGACGGTCATCATTATACAAAATACATGTATGAAGATGTGGATTTGGTGTCAACATACCTTATATACAAACAGAAATATGATAAATTATGGTGTAAAGATGTATTAAGAATTGTAATGCAAAAATTAGAAGAAAGTGATGTAACTGAAAAAAAAAATAAAAAAGAAACACGGAGAAAACTAAATAGAATTCTCAAGAATTAAAAATGGAACAGAGATGAAAAAACTCAAGAGTTTGAGGAGTAAGCTGAGCAAAAAAATAAAACCAGGAAAATCTCCTAAAAAAGTAGAATAAAAAGACAATGATAGAAAGTAAGAAAATTTAAAGGACCAGTCCGTGAAGTCCAGTATCTGAACAGTGGAAGTTTCAGAAAGAAATAATTTCTTAGAGCTGAAAAAAAAAAAAAAAAGCCCACATAAGGAGTTATCAGCACAGTGGTTGGAAATACACAAGATTTACATATTTTAGAATCTTGGGGGTAGGAAGGAGAGAGGGGGGGTGCTAGGAGGAAGGAAGGAAGGAAGGAAACTGGCCACAAAGATCTGGGAGCCCAGTGTTTTCAAAGTTTCCAACTGCTCTACTGGATGCTGGAAGACAATGGGACAAGGCCTTGAAAATGCGAAGAAAAATGATTACCATTTGGAATTCTGCACATGGCCAAGGCTTCAATCCTGTAGGAGGATGGACAATCTTTATGTGAAAGAATTTTCTAATAAGAAGAGATGCTAAAAAATGGTCATCAGAGCTGTTTTAGGTTTATGCCCCAGACAGGGGAGGCTCCTTTCTTTGGGCTGTCTCCAGTTTTGGTTCTTTTACTATAAGGAGATCTCTACTTGTTTGTATAATAAGAGTTGTCAAAAGGTTTTTTTTTTTTTTTTGGTTATTGTTGTTGTTTTACTTTAAGTTCTTTATTCAAAACAATATTGAAAAAAAAATTCCCTCCCCATACTTAAGAAAAGGAAAGAAAAAACCCTTAAGGTTGAATAGAGGTGTTTTAGGTAAGCAGTGTTTCAGTAAGTCATGTCCTCCATCTCCATTCTCAAGGAGCTAAGGAAGGATGTGCTCCACCCAAAACAGGGAAGAAACCAATAAAGAGGAAGATGTGGGATTCAGGAAAGAGGAGATCCAACAGGAGGGAGAGGCAAGGGGAATCCACAGGAAGCTCTTGAAAAGAGACCCTAGGATGGTAGTTGTGCACGTAGTTCAGTTTGGTGCATGTTAGACTTCCAGGGGAGATTTCTCCAAGAAAAGGGAATTGATTGAATATCCGTCATCTGAATAACTTAAAAAAATTTTTAAAAATTTATTCTTTTTGGTTATACACGACAATAGAATGTATTTTGACATATCATACATATACGGAATAAAACTTCCCATTCTTGTGGTTGTACATGATGTGAGTCACACTGGTCATGTATTCATATATGAACAGGAAAGTTATGTCTGATTCATTCTACTGTCTTTCCCATTCCCATCCCCACTCTACTCCCAAATCCAGTGAACCCCCTCCCCATTGTGAATCATCTGAATATTTCTAGAAGAGGTTTAGACATAAGGACAGAGAGTTTGTAATTTCATTAGTGGTAAGTTCATAGAAAAACAAAACAAATGAGAAAATAAGACATTTTCTCTAAGGAAACTAACATTTTTTATGAGAAAGAAAATGATCATTATTAGTTTACTTATGAGTCAGCTGTGGACAGCATTTATGTAGCTATGTCAACACTGAATATCGATCTGACAAAGTTACAGGTAGTTTTATTGAGAAGTTGGGTGGGGGGACTGGAAAAGGTGTATGGCGAAGGCAGACGATGAACAGAAGTTCAGTTTCCACTGGTTTACATTGACTTCCTCCTATGGAAGGTCAATAAGGAATGTCTACAAGTAAAAATTAAACAAATGACACTGTAAGTATGCTGTTGAGAGGAAAATACCAGTGTGTGAAGGAAAATACCAGTGGGTTCTTATCAGAGATGGGAAAGCAGTGGCTTCTGGGAAGACAGAGGTGGGGGTGAAGGGTGGGAGGGAGGTGCTGAGTTTCGTACAAACTTGTGTGACTCTTGGACTCTTTAAATATGTACCTTCATATCTTTGATAAACACGAAATTAAAAATAGTCTTAGAAGACAGCCTGTCGTGTAGAGATCTCAATAATGAGCTCTTATCATTAATTTTATGATCCCTCATGTGTTTGATCTGGGGCAGATGTGAAAGGAAGTACGAAGGACCTTTCTTGATACAGAAGAGTTCAATGATGCTCTGACTGGTGAATTTCAGTGAAGGTATGGAAACTTACAATACCTCAGGGAGTAAAAGGGAAGAAGCGAAATCGTGTACATTGAGTGTCAACGCTGTGCCCCAGAGGGTCATATGCAGGACTGAACTTACCCTTAAAGCCGGGCTATGCTTATGCTTATGAGGTCGGTCAGCCTCAGAGGGTTAGAACTGTTCCCCATCACACAGCAAGAGAGAAATGGATCTGGGAGCAGAGCCCAGGGTTGAGGCCCAAGTCCATGTTCCTCCCTCATCGTCTCCATTCACAGCATCAAAAAAGTACATAGGTACAATCTTGAATGACAGTCTCATAACAGATTAAAGAAGGAAGTCCGGATGTTTGGAGGGCAGGTGTGATTGGCATGGCCCAACTAACTACATCTGTGTTCTCCTATCAACAAACAGACTCTTGGGCTGGGTATCCTGGTGACTGACGCAGCGGGCTGCCCTTTTGTTCTTGGGGTTTGCAGCGTACCCCATCTTGCCATCTCTAGACCTACAGAACCAGTCTTCTGTTTGTTTTGTCTTTTTTCGATTCCGGCTGAAAGGAAAACTTTTTCTCTTCCCCTCCTGGTAAGAGGTCAAGGCTGAATGGAAACAGAATCTTCATGCTGTTCCATGTGCAGCTTGATTTCAAGGGTCACTTGGGAGAAGTGAAGTGAGACCCTCAAAACCGTAGCCCCACGTTATGATTTCTCTTGGCTTAACTCCAGTCCAAGTGGGCAGAGCTGGTGGGACTGGAATTTGGGACTCGCAGAAACCTCAGGTTTCCCTGGAGTTGCTAAGGGTTGGATGCATATTGTAGAAATATAGGAATAGACAGAAAAGTTCTTTATCAGTGAGCGTACAGTAGGAAAGAGGTGGCACCCTCACTAAGTCGAAGAGGGTGCGTTGGCTCCATGAGCTTTTTACAAAGGTGCAGGTGGGATTAAGGGAACCCAATGAGAAGGGTGAAGCACTTCAGGCTCAGCAATGCTGGGGAGCTGCTATCACCCCACACCCAAAAGAACTTGGGAGGGAGTGTTCTCCAGATCCTAGAGAGAGCCTGATAATACAGGGGGCTGTCCAGTGGAGCTGAGACCACAGGTGGAGGAATCTTCTGACCTGTACCAGTTCTCCCTCCAGTCTCTGATCACCTGCTGGTCCTCCCCTTGGGTGAACCCAACTAGAAACCAGAGGGCAAAAGGATGTGTGTTAATATATCCCTAAAGGCCAACCTCCCAGGACACAGAGCAGAGTGGAGATGGGTAGAGACGGGGTCTGCAGGGGGCAGAAAGATGATCCAAGGAAGGTATATTAACAACAACAACAACAACGACCCACAAACCACACCCATGGTGATTGCTTTGGCATCCCTCTCAGCTTTGTGCCTCTCTGCCACGCTGTGGATCCAATGCTCCAACTGGTGCCAGCTCTTCTCAAGGAGATGAGGACTCTGAGCAAGGATATTTTTATTGTGAAGACATCTGCACCTTCTTGCCAGCCAAAAATAACATATGGAAACGTTTCCCACATTTTCACCAGGGGGCACTCACTCCTTTCCCATGGATGGCTAGACAGGCTTTTTTAGAAGTATTTGCTGGCCAAAATAGAATAGGCACAGTGAATGCTGGAATCAGCTCTGTCCTGAAGTGATTTCTGGCCAAACAGTGTTTCTGTTTGGAAGAAGATGAGTGGACCCTGAGTATTGCCTTCTTGGTAAATGTTTAGGACCCAACTTGCATGTTCTATTTGGAAAAATGCTTTGGGTCCAAACACTGCCTGACTCTTCCCCCCCCCCCCCCCCCCCCCCCCCCCCCCCGTCTAGATGAACAAAACCATCAAGACTCTGAAAAGTCTACACGCTTAATTTGTAGGTATACTTTTCAGGGATGAAAGCCCAAGAAATCAAAATAGGTAGCAAATCCTCTCTTTAGGGACTGTCTTGTACCCATCCCTATGATTCAGCCTGATGGATAGATGGAGGCTGCTGGAGGAAAAGTGTTTGCTCAAGTATAAATTCTCCCAAATGGAAAGACATTTGTCTGGTATCATATCAATCCTATGCAGCTATTAGGTATGAAAGTGACACACTCTGTCAAAGGAACTGTGCAGACAGTCTTGTAATAGAGCAAGATAAGGGGAGTGGGTGGGAGGCCCTCACACACACACGTATAAGAATTCCCCTTAAGAGTGTGAATTGTGTTTGAAATTTGATAAAAACAATTATAATTCTGATTCCTTTTAAGTAAGCATCATATTATAACTATAGGGAAATATAAAAATGTACAGAATGGATATTGATGGGAAAGATTGGCTCTTATTATTCTTTTGGAGTCTGCTTATAGAGGTTATTTGATCACTAAGTCAATCAATCAATCAAAGGGGGGGTAGATTAAATTGGCTTGTGCTAATAGAAAAAGCTTGTCTTTAAGTCTGCAGACTGTATGGTATAATGGATAAGAGCAAAAGTTTTGGCATAAAATCAATCTGGATTTGAATCTTGACTCCACTGCTTCTTATCTCTTTAACCTTGGGAAATTTACTTAACCTCTTGAGCCTTAGTTTCCTGATATATAAAATGGGGGAAATTATGTTATCTACTTAATGGAGTTGATGCAAAGATTAAGAAAACAACACAAGAAAAGTCTCTGGCATAATAAAAGTCTCAATGCATAATAGATATTATTTTTAATAATAAAATAATTCCATCAAAATATTTAGAGGTATTACATAATGAGGAAATAATCACATGGGTTGAAAATAATTTATTGCTGTTTTTTTTTCTCCCTCTCAATTAACTTTAGTAGCCAACTATGGTAGTGCTAATTAGTTATTTAAAAAACAACAGCTGTTTGAGTGAATTTACTGTCACAAAAACAGGATCTTAGAGCTGGGAGGACTAACAGATTCATCTCATCCAAACTTAACATGAAGAAAATTCTTTAAAAAAATCTTTAAAACTGATTTCTTTATGGAGTCACAGATAGAAGTATGGTTAAGTAACGATAGCTCCACACTGATTCAGAAACTGTAATTTATTAGTCCTTTCTTTCCAAATCAGTGATTCAATGTACGTGAGAAGAACCGAGATTTTCTGTAGGTTTTTGAAGCATTTAAGAGAATTTCTTACTTCAGAATTTAATGAAAAATTTTAAAACTGAACATCCACACTACCCAAAGCACAATATAGTTTTAGTGCAACCTCTATCAAAATTCCAATTGCATTCTTGCCAGAAATAGGAAAAAAAAAGAATATGAAATTTGCATGAACTACAAAAAAATTCAAATAGTCAAAGCAATACTGAGAAAGAAAACAAAATTGGATGCATCAAACTCCCTGATTTAAAATCATATTATCAAGTTATAGTAATAAAAACAGTATGGTACTGGCTTAAAAACAGAAACTTAGACCAGTGTAACAGAATAGAGAGCCCAGAAAGACATCCAAACATATACGGTCAGACAACTTTTAACAAGGGCATTAAAAAGACGCAATAAGGAAATGATAATCTCTTAAATAATTAGTGCTGGGAGACTGCTTTTCACATAAAAAAAAGAATGAAATTGGGCCCTTTCCTTATACTATATACAAAAGTCAACTAAAGGGATAAAAGACCTAAATCTAAGACCTGAAACCATAGATGGGGATACAGGGAGAGTCTCCCTGACACTGGCCTTGGCAATGATTTTTTTTTTGGACATCACACCAAAAGCTTAGGCTATGGAAACAAAATTAAAGAAATGAGATTATACAAAACTAAAAGATTCTACACAACAGATCAATAAAATAAAAAATCTAACCTGTGTCTGGGAAAATATTTGCAAACCACTCATCTAATAAGTTAGTATCCAAAATTTATAGGAACTCTTACAATTCAATAGCAAAAAAACAAAACAAAACAAAACATAAAACCCAGTCAAAAACTGAGAAAAGGACCTAAATGCACATTTCTCCAAAGAAGATATAAGAAGGGTCAATAGATGTATTAAAGCGTATTCAACATCACTAATAGGAAAATGCAAATCCAAATCACTGGGACATCAAATCAGCCTTTAGGGTAGGTATTATAAAGAAGACATGAGATAGCAAATGTTGGCAAGGGTGTGGAGGAAAGGGAAGCCCAGTACACTGTTGGTAAGAATGTAGATTGGTACAGCCTTTATTGTTGTATGGTTGTATGGGGTTTCCTAAAGAAATTAAAAATAGAGCTACCACAAGAAATAAAATCAAGAATCAATAAGTGGGATGGCATCAAATTACAAAGCATTGCACAGTAAAAGAATCAGTTAAGAGCCTACAGAGTGGGAGAAAAAGCTTTGGCTACTCTTCTTACAGGGGATTAGTACCCAGAATATATAAAGAACTCAAAAAACTTAACACCATGTGTGTATATATGTATATATACACACACCTTAACACTATACATATAAAGCTTAACACAATATATATGTCTCTCTCCATATAGATCCCAAATATATAATATATATATATATATGTATGTGTGTATATATGTTTGTATATCCCAATCAATAAATGGGCAAAAGAATTAAATAGACATTTCACGAAAGAATGAATACAAATGGTCAACAGATACATGAAAAAAAAAAAAGTTCAACTTCCATAACAAACAGGGAAGTGCCAATCAAAACTACACTGAGATTTCATCTCACTCTAGTTCAAAGTGGCAATTTTTAACAATACAAATAATAATCAATGCTGGTGAGGATGTGGGAAAAAGGTACATTCATACAGTGTTGATGGAACTACAAATTAATGCAACTACTGTGGAAAGCAGTATGGAGATTCCTCAAAAAACTAGAAATGGAACCATCATACCACCCAGCTATTTGACAAAAGGTCTGAAATCAGCATCCTGTAGGAATACAGACACATCAGTATTTATTGCAGGGCAATTCACAATAGCCAAGTATGGAACAGGCCCAGATACCTGTCAACAGATGAATGGGTAAAGAAAATGTGGTATATATAGACAATGCAGTTGTACTCAGCCATAAAGAAGAATGAAGTCATGGCATTTACTGGTATATGGGTGGAACTGAAGAATATTATGCTAAATGAAATAAGCCAGATCCAGAAACTCAAGTCAAGGGTTGAATGTTTTTTCTCACATGTGAAAGCTAGAACAAAGCAAGAGGGAAAAGAAAGTGGGGGTTGTGGGGAGGGGCAGAATATCATAAGGATAGAGGGAAGATCAGTGGAGCAGAAGAAGGAGATTTATGGGGGGAGAGGAGGGGTGGGAAGGGGAGGAAATGTGGGATGAATTTGACAATATTACGCTGTGTGCATTTATAAGTATACCAGAGTGAATGTCACCTTTATGTATATCTATAAATCACCAATTAAAAATAAACAGATAAATAAATAGAAGGAGGAACAGTAGAGGAAGCGGTAGGGGAAGGAGGTGAAAAGGGAAAGAGGAGGCAAGGGATTAAAATGGAACAAATAAATACTATGAATATATGATGATGTCAACATGAACCCAACTATTATGTAAAACTATAATGCACTAATAAAAGCATTTGAAAAATAGAGCCACCACAAGATCCAGCAATCCTTCTTGTGGGTATATACCCAATGGAGATGATGAAATCATCACCTCATGGAGATGCCTGAATTCCTAGGTTTACTGCAGCAGTATTCACAATAGCTGAGATATGGAAACAGTTCAAGTGTCCATCATTGACACTTAAAATGAATCCTTAAGATACAGAAAAATGTGGTATATGTAGACAATGAAACATTCTTCAGCTTTAAAAAAGGGGATCTTGCCGTTTCTCACTATATGGCTTTAGATGGCACTGTTAGGTGAAATAAGGCAGCTACACAAAGAAAAATATTGCATGATCTCACTTACATGTGGAATCTAAAGGGAGAAAACAAAAAAGCTCAACTATAGATAGAGAGACTAAAACAGTGGTTACCCTGGAGTGGGGAGGAAATGGGAGACGTAGGTCAAAGGGTACCCAGTAGCAGATGTGTAGCATAAACAATTCTAGAGATCTATTGTACAGCATAAGATCCATAATGAATAAAATTGTATTATATTAGGGATTTTTATTAAATAAGTAGATTTTAGCTGCTTTGGTCATAAAAAAGAACTTTGTGGGATGATAGATCTGATATACTATGCTATACCAAAGCATTTGACTATCTATATGTGCCCCATTATATCAGGTTGTAAATCTCAGATATATACAATAAGAAGTATTTTAGGAAATAAATTTTATTGAAAAAAATTTTTTTGTTTGTTTTAGGCTACCAGGGATTGGACCCAGGAGCACTTAAGCACTGAGCAACATCTCCAACCCTTTTTTTATGTTTTATTTTTAGACAGGATCTTGCTATGTTGTGAGGCTAGCTTTGAACTTGCGATCCTCCTGCCTCAGCCTCTCCCATCCACTGAGATTACCAGCATGTGCCACTGTGCCCTGCTGATGAGAGAATTTTTCATGATGCATGGGGAAAAAAGCTATTTTACAGTGAATAATAAGCTCAGAAGACCAAAGTTTGTGGGGCCATAGGTTTTGTCAACTCAATTTACTTACATAGTGGTTACTCATTTGCATACATCCTTGACCTAGAGCACAGGTTGACACGCCTTATCTGGCATTAGCCCAACTGGGGGATCATGCTTTTACATCTGCTCTGCATGGAATGGGAAAGAACACACCCAGCCCAGATGGTTTCATCTTAAATAGACAAGAATCTAGCTTATTTTTTTTTTTATATGAACGAAAGCAAAAAGAAAACAATAGACAGGTTTAAGGCTGATTTTTTTTCCCTTCAATATGGTCTACCATTTCTAAGGTTCCACATACACTGGTCTTGCTTGACCATCCAATTTGGCTATACTGACATTATATCTATCTAGGGAATCCACTTTCAGAAAATATGTTGACTATTGCCATGTAGCATCTGTTATGCTAAATTCCAAATAAAGTATCGAGCTGAGATTCTGGCATAACCTCATATGATGTCCAGGATAATTTTCTCAGTGGAAGATAATCTCTGTGAATCCATCGTACTCCAGTTCTTCTGCTATTATTACAGGATTTCTGGTTTTCTACATAAATGATTGTACTTTATTTATGAAAATCGTCTTGAGGTTATTGTAACAAAACATGAATAAATTCTTGTCCTAAAACCTTCAACAGTACGGACATGCGTGGAAGCACAGTGGATGCCTTTCAATCCCATGGTCCTTCTCAAAGGTAACCACTCTTTAAGATATAGGGCTTGTCCAAACTCTTGTTTTCTATGCATTTATGTTAAAGGTTGCTAACCTCCTCTCTGGGGGGCCTGGCAGACAACACTGATGAATGAGGGAGACTGTAGAACAGTAGGGCAGGGGGAGATTTTGGCTAACTGGAGATGCATGAGAATGGCTACCAAGCTGCTCCAGCCAGGTACTGAAAGGTGGGAGGACAGGTCCAGGGTGGCAGAAACTTCCTATTTTGCAAGAGAAGCCTAAGATGTAGATTTTTGAAATAAAAGTTCCTAATTTTCAAATGCAACTCAAATATTTTATAATGTTTGTATTCAGTCACATACATCTGCGGGCTTGATGGGTCTAGATGACAGCTGATTTGTGCCCTTTGATTCATTACTTCCCCTTTACAAATTGCACATATAATGGCATTATTTACACTCGCACATATTCTATTTGCATTATCATTCTAAGCTTATTTTTTTTGAAGGTAAGTTTCTTTCCTTACTCATTTTTATATCCATTCTCTGGATCCCCAGTAGACGAACAATACAGATAACTCCAAATCCCCATTTCCATCTACACAATGTAAATAATCCCCCAATGGAAACTAATAAAAAAACTGCAAGAACAAAACCAAAGCCCAAACAATAGAAATAAGAAACAAAACACTAAGAACAATACACAACAGCAACTAAGTCAACCTAGAAAAAAAGTTGGGATTGAGGGCTTATTGGTTAAAATCACTCCCCAAAAATGTTACGAGCAGATGGGCACAGTGGCACATGCCTGTAATCCCAGCTACTGTAATTCCAGCTACTCGGGAGGCTGAGGCCGGAGGATTGCAAGTTTGAGGCCAGCCTCAGCAACTTAGTGAGACCCTGTCTCAAAATAAAAAGAAACAAAGCCACTGGAGCTGTAGGTCAGTGGCAGAACACCCCTGGGTTCAATCCCCAGTACCACATTCATAAACATACTCAGAAGGATAAAAAATAAAGAAAGAAAAGATGCCACTAACAATGGTCAGTGTCGGCATGTTGACGGGTGGTATTGCCTTGATTCTGTTCCACCTGCAGACAGCAGGATTCCTCACTTGTCACTTGGCTGGCCGGTGGCTGGAAGTGATTCCAGGGTTGGGAAGACCCATTTGCTCAATCCTTACACACAGCTCTGAGTTAAGTCCCCTAGGAGGAGAATTGAGATGCCCGATAAAAACTGAAAAGTTGGAATGCATAGGAAGATGATTTAATGGTTGTTTTGAGATTGCTTTACTTTGATGGACATGAGGCAAGAGAAGCCAGAACTTGGAGAGGGATCCGCAATTAACTCCATGTTTCATCCAGAGCTTCTACTTCCACGGGATCGGCCTTGTGTCTTACTACTTCAGTTTGGAAAGTGAGCCACCCAGAGGAGACTTTCTTGTGTGGTTTCCAAGTATGCTCTGACCTCACCTTGAGGCCCCTGGCTGGCCGTGTGGTTGGACAGCATTTGCATCAGGGTGGAGATGGGGAATTGAGAGACAGGACAGGCAGGAGGGTATTCAACCCTAGAATACATCAACAATGCTGAATATCTCTTCCCCACACCACTCTTCCTATTGATTGGACTGCTCCTTGAACCTAAAAATCTATCCTGTTTCTCCCCTGGGGAAAATTCTTCAATGGTTCCATTGCCCTTAGATTAAAGTTTACGTTCTCAATTTAACCTAAAAGACACTGCATTTTTGAGCTCTTGTTCACCTCTCTAGTCTCCATTCTAGGTCTTCCTAGATGCTATTCCTTCCCTTTGTATATTGGCTAACTTCTCTTTCTATAGATCCCCATATTTTTTTCCTAGGAAGCCATGCCTGATCTTCTAGATCTTCACTGTCCAATAGAAAAATGATGGCAGTGAGCCATGTGCATGCCTGTAATTCCCGCAACTTGAGAGGCTGAGGCAAGAGGATTTCTTTCAGGTTTAAGGCCAGTCTCAGCAACTTCATAAGGCCCTAAGCAATGTAGCGAGACCCTGTTTCAAAATGAAAAATAAAAGGGTTGGGTGCTGGGTTCAATACTCTATATGAAAAAAAAAATGATGCGAGCTACAGATGTCATCCTAAATTTTCTAGAATCCACATGAAAACAGTGAAAAGAAATGGGGGAAATCAATTTTAATGTTATATTTAATTAAAAGGACCATGTCCTTTCTCACCTCTGGGTTTTAGCACGTTTATTTCTTCTGCCCGGGATTCTCTTCCCTCCTATATTTGATAAGCCATTATGTAATTATTATGTAATGTAATGAGTTACATAATGAACTTAAGATGTAATTTCTGAAGTTCTCAGCTTTTTCCAGAAATCCTCCTGGACTTCCCCAAACCGTGCTAGCTGTCTTTCTCATGCATTAACACGTCTCTCAAGAAACTTACCAACACGGTTTGTAGTTCCCTCTGAACTGTGGGCTGTATGTAGGAGCTGTTGGTATATCTGGCTCATTAGTCCAATGCCCAAATACATGTAAAGTAAAACATCGCTTTCTGATTTTCAGATATCATAAACAACCATTTTCTATTCACTTTTGCTGACTGAGTTAATACATGAAGTTAAATGTGTCAAATTCTTCAAAGTTAAAAGCTCAAAGGCTAGTTGGTGTATTTCATAAAACATATTGACTTATATTTCATAGAATGCCTGTGTCTGTGGAGAACACTAAAAATAAATAGTACAGCCAGTATCAATGGTACTGGACTAATGCAAATTTTCTGGGTTTGAAAATGTGCTATGCAATGTAGAGTCCTTTGTACTATATAGATATAGTACATATGAAATATTATCCTATAATGTATTATCACTGGGGGAAGCTGAGTAAAGGGTACTTGGAAACAACCTACTGTTTTGCAATTTCTTGGGAGTTTTAAACTATTTCAGAATAAAAAGTTATTTTAAAAGATGTATCTTAGCTGGGTGTGGTGGTATGCACCTGTAATGCCAGCTACTCAGGAAGCTGAGGCAGGAGGATCACTTGAGCCCAGGAGTTTGAGACTAGCTTAGACAATGAGGTGAGATCCTGTCTTAAATAAAAAGAAAAGGGGGAAAAAAAGTTCTTCTCAACTTAAGCAATTCTAGGTAATCACTAAATTCCATAGCCCATAAACATGTTTGCATTTTATTATTATAATGCTGTTTCCTGAGGGCAAAATTATAATATAAAATGAAGCATGGGGTGGGAAAGGACTTAAATCAGTGGCTCCCAGACTTTGTGGATTCATGCCACACTTCCAAATATTAGAATTTTGGCAGCCCTCTTGGAGTGATTAGGAGACTAAAAACAACATTTAAACAAATTAGGAATAATTACAATGCAATTATTACCAAGTGTAACAATGTCTCCCCCTGTTTAGCAAGCAGCTAGTGGCCACCCTCTCACAGTGTCCTGTTGTTTGCGAGGAATGGTTCACTGTCTTGACTGTACTTTCTCACAAGCCAGCGCTCTGGTCGGCTTGACCGCACGCTTCACTCTTGTTCATGGCACATTGGACCATCCTTTGTGTTTTTCTGCCTGCTCAACTAGAATGTCCATCAGACAGATGATACTGTAACTATGTGTATTTTCAATTTTGTCCCTGTTCCAAAAAAATGTCACATTGGGCAAAGTTCAGTTGTATCATTGTTCTAGGCTCATGGTTCATTAGTCTCCATAGTCCAATATCTAGCCATTATATTAGAGAATCTATTTTTACTTTTGGCCAATGCAAACTGTTTTTACAGAGTCCAATTAGAGCCCCATGCCTTTTTTTTTTTTTTGACATGTATTTTAACATATGATTTGTAAACTCTTGTGTCATTTCACAATCCCCCCTTTTCTCATTCTAGTAACTGGCAAATTCCTTGAAGATAGGAGAATCACCTGTGGCTTCTTTGCTATCACCCTCTCTTGGCTTCTGAATCCATTTGATTCAATTCTACCTATAGATTCTAAAAATAACCACTAAGTTGATTTATCTAGGTTAGATGATTTGAACAAAGGCAAGAAAAATTTAAAATTTCAATTATGCCTACGTTGAATTTATGATTAGAAATTCTTCCCAATACATAAACCTTCCCCCCACCCACAGTGGTGCTGGGGATTGAACCCAAGGCCTTGTGCATGTGAGGCAAGCACTCTATCAGCTGAGCTAGCTCCCCAGCCCCTGCAGACACATAACCTTCAAGGAAGACATTCTACAGCTATAATAGTCACGTATTCATTCAACAGCTATTTAGGGATCACATACATGTGCTGCCATTAAGCAGTCTTGAGGACACAGGAGAAGCATGGAGCTTATACAGGACTTTCTTCCTCAATGGCACTCTAGCACATCTTTCTCAGTCTTGGTGATATACACTGGTCATATACAAGTGGCTCTGGCCCATCTGCCCCAACAGAGCATCCACACACATAGAACTGAAGAAGGGGCATGGGGGTGCCTTTGACAGTAGGGCATGCTACTTCAGAATCTTGAGAATGCAATTTTCCAGCTTATCACGACTTTTATTTATTTTGGTACCAGGGATTGAATTCAGGGGCATTTGGCTAATGAGCCACATCCCCAGTCCTATTTTGTATTTTATTTAGAGACAGGGTCTCACTGAATTGCTTAGTGCCTCACTGTTGCTGAGGCTGGCTTTGAACTCCTGATCTTCCTGTGTCAGCCTCCAGATCCGCTGGGGTTATAGGAATGCACCACTGTGCCTGGCCTCTCCTGGCTTTTTTGATATAGCTTCATTTTGGGGAGGAGGGGCATGTACCAGGGATTGAACTCAGGGGCACTTGGCCACTGAGCCACATCCCCAGCTCTATTTTTTAATTTTATGTAGGGACAGGGTCTCACTGAGTTGCTTAGTGCCTCACTATTGCTGAGGCTGGCTTCGAACTCTCAATCCTCCTGCCTCAGCCTCCCCGGCATGAGCCACTGTGCCCAGCTGGTATAGCTTCATTTTATTCTTGTTCATGGAACTAATACATCTACCTCTTCCCATGAATAGATAATAAAATGCTATCCAGTTTCACATGCTATTTATTAATCTGCTTTTAAAAATCCAGTATATTGTGGACTTGTGTCCAAGTCAATAAATACGTGAGTTTACATACAGGAGTCAGAAAGCAGAGAAATCACACTGGCTGTGTCGATCTTCTGAGACTGACTTATTTTATGTCTTAACTTATTTAACCACCAGATGAGGAATAATGATTTGACTTATTTCGTTGCGTTGTTGCAAGGATTAAATAAGAACGACGGTAAGGCACAATCTAAGAGTTAGATGTTAGTCATCTGTCTACATCAATCATTTTCAAACTAGTTTAAAGCACCTCAACCTTGTAAAAAATAGTTTTGTAGGGATATAAGTAGAGAAATACACACATACACACATGCATGCACACACACAACAAAGCTGCTCTGGATGATGTTAAAGTGAAGACCTAGGGTCTCTAAAAAAGTGGCTCTCAAATTTTAGTTTATCTGATAACCACTTAAGGAACGTGAAAATACAGGGGGCCCACGCTGACTACTTCAATAAACCCTGGCTTCTGTATTCTTTATCAGCTTCTCTAGTGATACGGGTACACCCAGAAATTTGACAATCACCTCTCTACGATTCTCTGCAACACAGTCGATCAAAAAGCAGTCGATCCACATAGTAATTTTTAATGGCCACGTAAACTTCATAGAATGAATTCACATGGATATATTTAAGCACTGCACTGCTGATGGATATTTAGGCTGTTTCCATTTTTTTTTCCCAATTGCAACTATTGCAGCAGAAAATGTTCTCACACATTTATATCCTTCTGTAAGTGTGTGAATATGTCTGCCAGATAGATTTTTTTAGAAACGAAATTGCTAGGCCCCGAGTATACGTGCTTTAAATTTTGATAAATATTGCCAAATTGCCCTCTGAAAGGTTATATCAATTTACTCTCCTGCCAACAGTCCTGAAGAGGGTACCTTTCTCCCAATTCTGTCATTTTTTTTCTCTTGACTCAGGTTTTAACACTGTTTATTTTAAAGCATTGATGAAATCCATATCAGTGATAAACGGATCTGTAAGTACCCAGCTGATTACCTTTCAGAACCAGATTCAGCAGCCCTATAGATACTTCAGAAATCATTTCCTTATCAGTGACCTCCTCTACCACGTGGCCACGGCTTCTACTCATATACATGCCTATCTTTGTATCTCTGGCATATTCTGAAATATAAGAAATTTTGCTGCTTCTCTTGATTTCAGGCCGAGTTTTCTATTATCTCTGAAAGAGGTTATTATTTATAGTCAAGAAATTCTGAAGTCAAAAAATATAATTCTCCCATTGCCGAGTTCCTGGATGCCTTCCTCCGATCAGAGCCGTATCTCTGAGTAACACATCACGGGAGTGACAGCTCTCTGGTGATTTAGGAGCCTGCCAGATCATTAGAGTATTACCAATGTAAGGATGTATTAGTGTAGCACATCGTCAGCGTGTTATCGCCCTGTGATGAATTGCTCCAAATCAGAACAATGGCCCCAAGAAACTATGAATTCTTTTAGAGTTGGAAATGAAATCTTGCTTTTTGAATAAGGAATAAATAAATATGAATGTTTTTCTTTCACTGGTGAGAGAGAATTCAATAATATATTTTTGATCTTTATATCATCCCTTGGTCTAGTTTGGAGCTAGAGATGAGATCTTCAGTTTGGGTGGGTCAGAGGCTTTTTTTTGATGTAAAATTAATAACTTGTGCCAGAGGAAGATTGGCATTTAAAGAAAAAAAGGTCTTCTTTATTTTGATTCTTGTTTCCCTCTAAGTTAGGGAATATTTGTAAATGGGGGACTTTTTAAAAAATTTGTGTTTAATTTATTACTCTTTCTTTCTTTTCTTTTGGATGCTGGGGATCAAACCCAGAGCCTTGCACATTCTGGGCAAGTACTTTATCATTGACTTTATGTTCCCAGCCTTGTACATTTGCTTTTAAAGGGGGACTCCTTGAGTGAAGACAGCACCATTTTTTTAAAAAAAATTATTTTTATTTGTTTTAATTAGTTACATATGACAGTACAATGATCTTGACATATCATACATTTGAATCATATGGGATATAATTTCTCATTTTTCTGAGTGTACAGGTTGCAGAATTACATAGGTCCTGCAGACAGCACCATTTTTTAAAATATATTTTTAGTTGTCGATGGCCTTTATTTTATTTATTTATATGCAGTGCTGAGAATCGAACCCAGTGCCTCACACATGCTAGGCAAGTGCTCTGCCACTGAGCCACAACCCCAGCACCCAGACACCATCATTTTAATAATTTGGTGCATCACCACCCGGCCTGAAGAGTATGTGTTGAATTATTTCTGATGGAGAATCTGCTTCTCCAAAGCCAGGAGTTGTCCCCCCACCCCTGTGGGAGTCCTTCCTTTGCACAGTGACAGTGCCTTTAGAACAGGCTTCTGAAAATGGAACTACGCCAAGGTGAGAAGCAAGAGGTGCCATATGAACTCCCCACCTAGGAGCAAGGAGGACCGAAGGGGAAGGACCAGAATGTGACATCCACCCTCTCAGACCTCTCAGATCCTCACTCAGGGGCGGCTCAAAGTCTAGGCTATGGAGCCTTGGGTTTGAATTTTCACTCAGTCACTTCTTCATTTTTTTTAAATTTTTTTTTTCAGTTGTAGTTGGACACAATACCTTTATTTTATTTATTTATTTTTATGTGGTGCTGAGGATCGAACCCAGGGCTTCTCGCATGCCAGGTGAGCACTCTACCGCTGAGCCACAACCCCAGCCCAAGTCACTTCTTCATTTGGGCAACTTTCTTGACTTCTTTGAGCCAGGTCCTTCGTCTGTATACAGAGATACATCTAGCAACTGCCTTGTAAAGTTGTTAGGATTCAATGAGTTGGTTGCATGGAAAGTTTAGTGCCTGATAGGTAGGAAATGCCCTGTTAGCAATCATGGGTGTTTTGCTTGTACATTTTGCCATACATAAAGAAAAACACCTGGATGTTTGACAGCTCGTGGGGGTGGACGCTGTCCCGCACGCTAATATTTTTAGGCCCTACAGCATTTAGAGTCCATGTTTCCTAGCCTAGTGTTTTATTTTCCCTGGATTAAGATCCTGCAGCACTTACCTCAAAAGACAGAGACTTTCCCATGGAATCAAGCCCCAGACCTGATGGGTGAATTTGGAACTGGCCTGAAACTGGCACGTGTGATTTGAAAATGATTGAGTTCATAGGAAATAGCAAACAGGGACTGCTGCTGTTGTCACTGTGAGCCAGGCACTGTGCTAAGTGTATTGCATTGGATCTTCTTAACAATAATTCATACTATAGGCTTCCTGTCTCCACTTAGCAGACAAGAAAAGTCAGCTCAGAGAGGTCAGGGAACTTACCCAAGGACACTCTGTAAGAAATGTGTGGAATCAGATTTCATTCAGATTGTTTTGTTCGAGAATCCAAGGTCTTAATGGTGACACATTTCTTGAAAACACAAATCTTACTGTAACAGGGAATTTCTGCATCTTTTGAGGTGTGTGGCCCATCTAGAGGCATGACTTAAAATTGAGACAAATAGAAACAGACCAGAAAATCAACACCAGCATCTCAGTGGATAACAGAGTGCCAAGAAGCCCGGTTCCCCTGAGGCTGGGCAATCAGCACAAGCTGACGTCACCTACTCTAATGAGAGCCTTCCAGGGGAGACATCCGGGGCTCTCACCCACCCTCTGTTGTCCACTTTTTATTGTGATCGGTCTACACAGGGCTGGTATGCATGCTAAACACAGACAGAGACGGGATGGGATGCAAAATTGTACCCTGTTTCCGCGCCCTCCTTCCTTATTCCTTCTTTAAAACAAATTGCAAAGAACAGTTCTGTTCTGATCAGGCATTAAAATGCCATAATAGCCACATTTTTAAAAAATCCATTCATCTATTGAAGGGCATCTAGGTTGGTTTTACAGTTTAGCTATTGTGAATTGTGCTGCTATAAACATTGATGTGGCTGTGTCCCTGTAGTATGCTGTTTTTAAGTTCTTTGGGTATAGACTGAGGAGAGGGATAGCTGGGTCAAATGGTGGTTCCATTCCCAGTTTTCCAAGGCATCTCCATACTGCTTTCCGTATTGGCTGCACCATTTGTAGTCCCACCAGCAATGTATGAGTGTGCCTTTTCCTCCACATCCTCACCAACACTTATTGTTGTTTGTATTCATAATAGCTGCCATTCTGCCTGGAGTGAGATGATATCTTAGAGTGGTTTTGATTTGCTTTTCTCTAATTGCTAGCGATGATGAACATTTTTTCATGTGTTGATTGACTGTACATCATTTTCTAAGAAGTGTCTGTTCATGTCCTTGGCCCATTTATTGATTGGGTTATTTGTTTTTTTGGTGTTTAGGTTTTTGAATTCTTTATATACCCTAGTGATTAGTGCTCTATCTGATGTGTGAGGGGTAAAGATTTGCTCCCAAGATGTAGGTACTCTAATCACCTCACAGATTTGGCATGTATACAAAATGGAATATTACTCAGCAATGAAAGAGAATAAAATCATGACATTTGCAGGTAAATGGATGGAATTAGAGAAGATAATGCTAAGTGAAATTAACCAATCCCACAAAACCAAATGCTGAATGTTTTCTTTGATATAAGGAAGCTGATTCATAGTGGGATAGGGAGCGGGAGCATGGGAGGAGTAGAGGAAGTCTAGATAGGGCAGAGGGGAAGGGAGGGGGGCATGGGGTTATTAATGAAGGTGGAATGTGATGATCATTACTATCCAAAGTACATGTATGAAGACACAAATTGGTGTGAATATACTATGTATACAACCAGAGATATTAAAAATTGGGCTCTCTGTATGTTTTATATATGTTTTAATAAGAATTGTAATGCATTCTGCTGTCATATATAAATAAAAAAATTTACATAAAAAAAAGAATTGCCAGGAAATGTCTATGTCAAGTTTTGTTTTATTTCTTAAAGTAACTTATTCGCCTGGCATGCAGCAATTTCTTTCAATTATTATAAACATTTTAAAAACCTCAAAAAAAATGCCATCATAGCATCTAGATCTGGTCAACTTAATCGTGCAGCTTGCTGCTGAAGGTCACATTATCATGTCAAACTTTGGGTTTTTGAGAGAACAATGATCTTCTGTGGCTACAAATTTTTTTTTTTGTTAAAGTGTATTCAAATGGAATAAACACATCAATGCCAGAGACAATATTATAAATTATTTCAGTGAACTTTTAATTTCAATGGGTAGATGGAAAGTAAGTTTGTTGAAATGAGTTTTTCCTGGTCTGCGGGAGTCCTGTTTTCTTTGGAATGGCTTTAGGAGGCTAAGGAGGCCCACTATTTCCCTTGATTTTTTTTTTTTTGCAGTTGTTTTGGAGAACAATTTTCTCTGACATGTAGCTGGTTGTTTTATGGCTCTAAGAAATATATTGGTTTATTCATCTGTTGCAACTATAATAATATTGCCATTGGAGTCCAACTCGGTAATAAATCAGCCCATTCCTTTCTACTCTATACAAATAATTAAAATAAAAATCGACTGTACCAGTGAATTTGTTCTACAAGCTGAGCAGAATTGTGTGCTATAAGTCTAGATATTTTGGTTGACATAGGACTGTATATCTTAAAAATAAGAAACCAAAAGGTGGGAAAATAAGACCTTATTTCATTATGTGCAATTTATAACATTTATCTTGAAGATGAAGCTGCCTTCCAAGGCTGCTTATTAACTAGAAGCCAGAATTCGAATACTGTGGGTGTTCATGGCCTCTCGGCCTCCCTCACCCCTCCCTACTTTCTTTCTTCTCTCTTTTCTTCCTTTCTTTCTTGCATCATTACAAAAGCAAGTTCAGGTTCATTATTGTAGCTCTGGAAATAAGGGCCTGTTATTTATGTATGCATGCTTGGTCTATATATTTTCATTCATGTCCTACCTTTTTTTTTCTGCAAAAGAATTAAGGCAGCTTGCAGAAATTCATGATTCAAAATAAAATAAAAATGAGTGAACCAGAAAAATTGGTGGAAAGGATGCAGGGAGCAGGTTCAGAAGAAGAAAATGAAAGCATGAGATTGACCCACAAAATGAAGGCTATGAAGTCTGGCACGTTGCTGGACGAGGGCCATGCATTTGGCCCGGAGCTCCTCCTAGAATTAATGCCACAATTCCCAGGAACTGTTAGATCAGAAACACATTAATGACTCAGGAGAAGCCAGACTTGGTATTGACAGCTGAGAGAGTTTTTCCCTCTAGGCCTTCACTAAGAGGACACTGTAGCCCACGGATGTCTTCAATGAGATCCTTAAGAAATGCAATACATTAATTGGGCTTTTCCATTTACTTGTTCTTCCCTGAAAGGCCAATGACATAGCACCAGGTAGTAGAAGCATGGCCACAGGACCAACTGTGCAGGCTTACAGCTGTTCTCTCTTGACCTTGTTAAGCCAAGAAAAGATCTAAGCACACCAGAGTCGTAGTTCTTAAGCTTCACTATGTATAAGATTCACCCAAGAAATAAAAGTTGTCATGTCTCCCTCCTCGCTCCACATGAAAAGATAAGACAGGTTATGCTATAGGAACAAGAAGCTCTTAAATCTCAGGGGCTTAAGGCAGCAAAGCTTTATTTTTTGCTCATGTTATAAAACTATTGCTGGTCATCCAGGTAAGTGGGGTGGGGATGAGGGACTGTGGTGTCCCTGCTCTGTGGCTTCTGCATTCGGGATCTAGTTAACAGATGCTCTGTCTCCACACTCCCATGGTAGCCAACACAGGAAAAATGTGGGGGAACATTATATACTGTCCCCTAAAGCTCCCACCTGGGAGATGGGTGTTGACTTCCCAAGTCTAATTCATTGGTCAAAGCAAGCCACGAGGTCATGCCTAACTGTAAAGGGGACAGAAAGTGCAACTCAACCTTGGAAGAAGGAAATCTGTATTTTATTATGGGAAGTCCAGGGGCTTCCAATGATAGTCTTTGGTCTATAGTTTGAGAAGCCCTGGTCTAGAGATATGGCTAGATCGAATACCCTTCAGGAAATATTACATAAATTTTTCCCTGAACTGGGTTTTTTCCTTGAGTGCCGAGTGGTGACACATTTGTGATGATACTTTGACATACTACCTGCTTGGTAGCTACCCTTTGGAAGCAGCAAGTACAAAGCCATAGTGGTAAATAGTCATGTATTCTTGAAGGTCAAGCTGAGGGGTCAAGCTGATTGTGTTAGTCAGCTTTTTGTTGTTGTGACCAAAATACCTGATAAGGACGACTTAGAGGAGGATTTATATTGGGGTCATGGTCTCAGAGGTTCAGTTCATGCTCAGCTAACTCCATTGTTCTGGGACAGAAGAATGTCATGAACATCATGGTGGAAGAATATCAGAACATCATGGTGGAAGAATGTCATGAACATCATGGTGGAAGAACATCATGAACTCCATGGTGGAAGAATATAAGGATATCATGGTGGAAGAATGTCATGAACATCATGGCGGAAGAACATCATGAACTCCATGGTGGAAGAATGTCAGAATGTAATGGGAGAAGAACATCAGAACATCATGGTGGAAGGGTGTGGTGGAGGAAAACTGCTCAGCTCATGGCAGCCAGGAAGAATGAGAGAGAGAGAGAGAGAGAGAGAGAGAGAGAGAGAGAGAGAGAGAGATATGCCAGAGACAAAATATAAACCTCAAAGTCACATCCCTAGTGACCTACTTCTTCCAGCCATGCCCCATGTGCCCACAGTTACTGCCCAGTAATCGATTTAAATGATTAGTCCAGCAAGTGGATTAATCCACTGATGAGGTTACAGCTCTCTTTATCTAATCATCTCACCTCTGAACGTTCCTGCATTGTCTCACACACGAGTTTTCAGGAGACACCTTGAATGCAAACCAGAACACTGATTCTAAGATGATCCACCCTCCAAAGAAAGGTGGACCTATCTCCTGTGGAATACTTAAAGGCTGGGCCAAGATTTTCTTCAATTTACAGTTTAAGCTCTATTGTGACACTGACCAGCAGCTCCTTGAGTTCTATGTTATAGATTAGAGGGTCTTAACTAGGTGTGAGTGACAGAATCACCTGGAATCTTTGGGACAAAATAGCATGCTTGGAAAATTAAGGCTGATTCTCAGGCTTGTGTATTTTTTTACTAAAACTCTGCAGGTGATTTTGAGACATCCTCTTGGCTAAGAAACATAGGCATTGAACTCCGAAAAACACTGAAGCAGACTGGGTGTGGTTGCACAAGCCTGTAATCCCAGAGGCTTGGGAGGCTAAAGCGGTAGGATCACAAGTTCAAAACCAGCCTCAGCAAAAGTGAGGCACTAAGCAACCCAGTGAGAACCTGTCTCTAAATAAAATACAAAATAGGGCTGGGATGTGGCTCCTGTGGCTCAGTGGTTGAATGTCCCGGGTGGGTGTATCGGCCCCCTAAAAAAAAAAAAAAAAAAAAAAACCCACAAAATAGTGAAGCAGTTATAAATAAGTGTCAACCTTCACTATAAAATGCCTCTATGAAGTCCCTCTAAAATGCTTCAGTGTTGTTTTTTTTTGTTGCCTAAATTTTAAAAACTAATATGATGAATGAACATGTTAAAGAGCCTTTAGGTTGTACTGACTTGGTTTAACATGAAAATTGTCAGCCATTTCCTAGAGGCGATCATGTTTAACTCTTGTATTCATTTCTTCTGGTATTTACTGCTGTATCTGTAAAGTGTTCATAAAGATGTTTTCTTCTTTGCCACTCTCAGACATTACCTAGAGCAGGCCCTCCCCAATAGAAATATAATAAAATGCTGGGCACAGTGGCACACGCCCATAATCCTAGTGGCTTGGGAGGATGAGGCAGGAGAATTGCAAGTTCAAGCCCAGCCTCAGCAACTTAGCAAGGCTCTAAGTAACTGAGCAAGACCTTGTCTCAAAATAAACAATGAAAAGGGCTGGGGATGTGGCTTAGTGGTTAAGTGCCCCTGGATTCATTCAATTCTTGGTAACCACCCCCCCCAAAAAAAATACCCAACAACAACAAAAAGAAATATAATGAAAATTACCTAGTGATTTTAACTACATTTTAATAAGAAGTTGGTAGGGGTTGTCGTTACATGGTAGAGCAGGTACTTTACACTGGGTTCAATCTTCAGTGTGTGAACACATGTAAAAAGAAATAGGCAATATTAATTTTAGTAATATATTTTGTTTAGTTCAGAGTATTTCAAAAAGTAATCAATATAAAAATGACTAATGAGATATTTTATGTTCTTTATATTCTCTGAAATTCATTGTTTATTTTTATACTTAGAGAACATCGTGGTCCTAATGAGCCACATTTTTGCAGTACTTCTTACCTATTTATGGCTCGTGTTCACTACCTGGTCACCACAGGGGTTGCCTATTATGGCAGGTGAAGGTTTAGCTATTTTGCAAGTTAAGAACAGGATAACCTGTTGTTTCAACAGTGATAAAATGTACACTAGTTAACAATACAGATACAACTGCAGTGAAATCAGATTGCTCCTTATGTAAATTGTAAGACTGAGAGACTTAGACTTCAGGGTTGCCAAGAAGAAAATGAGCCTGTGCCATGGTTTGAATATAGTTTGTCATCCTAAACTCATGCAGGAGTTTGATCCCCAAAGTCTATGATAACAGTACAGAGAGGGTAGGAACTTAATTTGACTGTGGTGTTTAGAGGTGGGGCCTTGGGAAGTGATTTGATTAGATTGGGTCATTAGGGTTATGATTGAATCCTGGTGGCTTTACTAGGAGAAATATAACGTAGACATAGCTAGGTACATGTTTGCACTCGGTTGTGATGCCTCCAAGGGGATACTTTCAAAAGCCTGTGATATGCTGTTTGTACTTTCAGTCTCCAAAACTGTGAGCCAAATAAACCTCTTTTCCGTAAAAGTAGTCTGCCTTAGGTAGTTCATAATAGTAATGAAAAGCTGACCAATATATAGCATATATTTGGCTCTTTCTTAGATTAAATATTCTTTAGTTTGGGGGAATAGAGATCAGAATTTAAAAGAAAACCATCAGATAGATGGCACTCTGCCATACAATTTGGTAAGACTATAATCACAGAAATGACAAAGGAAGAAATAGCGAGGAACAAAGTTTATTAGTTGGGCCAGGTCTTCAATAGTTCTGGGATCTGATATCCTTCTCAGGAGCTATTTTGGGTTACGATTTTTTGATCAACTATTATTATAAAGGGTATTTACTCAAGCCACACAGAAAATGACTTGCAATTTTAGAATCCAGGTTAATCAGGGATTTGTCAGTTCAGTCTCCCAAAATATCCATCTAGTAAGAGCATCCATTTTCCCTTCTAGTAAGAGTCCCCTGCAGACCCACCCAATCTTCTATTCTCAGCACTGAGATTTGGAAATTATTAGTTCTATGCTGAATCATATGGTAGAATGCCTGACTCAGTCTGGCCATTCAGAGAATTTTGGTTTTCTGACCACAGTGATTGGAACAGGGGTGGCGCAATTAGGCCAAGCCAATTAGGCTCAGTTGAGAAATACTACAGTGTTTGCTTGAACAACTGAGAAGAGGCACTCATTTCCCTGGCTTGAACCTTGAAGGATGTAATCCTGGACATCCAGGGCTATCTTACCAAGCTCAAGAACAAAGTCCACACAATAAATGGAAATGCTAAGACAGGAAGAGAAACCAAATCCCAGACACAACGTGAGCTGCAGAATTTAGCTATGCCTGAAACCAGAGATACCCCTCTTGCCAGAGATACCCCTCTGGTGAGAGGGGTATCTCTGGTATCTATTATTTCTTGGATAATAGTCCTATAAGATGCTTCCAGAAAAAGTGTTTCCATGACACAACAAATTGGGTAAATTCTGTAGACTAGATACCCCCACTGGATTCCCAATGCATTTTTGAATATTAAGAACTCAGAATTCTGGAATTTCAGGAATGGGATTATCTCTGTTTTTCCAAGGCTTACTTGGCTGTCATACTGTTTTTTTTTTTTTTTTTTCTCTTCTTCTCACATTTCATATGGAACCCCTTTGCCAGTCTCCTCTCTAGGAAGGAAGGGATTCTCTCATGTTTTAAGTGATCTGGCTGGGGCTGCCTCAGTTTCGGTCCCCTGAAGACATTGCACACCACCATGTTGCAGTTAAACTACCATCTACAAGAAACCGTATGTCTAAACAGACATTATATACTGGACATGAAAAATGTATTTTAGACACACATTTAGATTTCTAGGTAACCAAAGGAGAATAGGCCAGATATTTAAATCAGGAAGATTGACTTAGATATTTATTTATTCATTGGATAAACAGATCTTCATTTATCTCTCTTGCTTTATCTATTTAGTTGTTTATTTATCATCCCTGAGCTCAACAAATCCTTATTGAGTTACCACTTTGTTATAGCCTCTCACTTTAAGGAGGTAATAAATTAGAGATCTTCAAATGTGAGTCCAACTTGAAAGACTCCAATTATTGCTCATCTAGTCCTTCCTGAGATGAGCATTTATGAGCATTCATGTTGATCTGGTGTGTCTGAAGCTAACGTGTAACCCAGACGATTTTAGTTACTCATCATGAAAAAGGGATTGGCTACTGTAGGATCTCAATACTGATAGAACATTTAAAATTTTGACTTCTGTCAAAAATATTTTACATTACTCTAGTGTTAACTTTAGGAGACAAATAGAGCAGCTATTCTTACCCTTGTTTTGCATAGGGGATACGAAATGTCCAGAGAAATTAAATTACCTGCCTATGGTCTTATAATCTGAAATCTGAAAATCAGGGGGACATGATCCCTAGATTCTCAATTTGTCCCCGCTCCTTTTTTAAACTTCTTAATTTTCTCTTTTCCATCTCATTTTCCTGTTATGATGTAAGTCAACAACTCTAGTTGTGCTTTGGGGTTTGGGACTAATTGTGTGCTCAATTTCTTGAAGGCATTGAAACTGTCCTGAATGATAATGGTGTTTTATTTCAATTCATTTTTAAAACCTTTTTAAAACTCATCACTCTCTCATTTTACTCCAATACCCAGAATGTGAACAGTAAGACAGAGACTTACTACCAATATATAAAAGCCATTAGCTATATGTGACTATTGAGCATTTGAAATGTTGGCTACTACAGCTAAGAAGCTGAATATTGAATCTGAATCTTAACTAATTAAACACATTTAAAAGATACACTCAATTCAAGTAATGGAAAACCTTTACGCATGTTTGAAATCATATATAATATCAATCTACTTTTTTCAATGGTAAATTTTATGACATCAAAATATAGATCATGTATTTTTAAAATAAAATCTTACTACCCAAACGGAGATGTACTGTAAGTGTGAAATAGTCAGAAGGATTTAGAGGATGTGGCAGGAAAAAAAAAATCATGTCAAGTGTCAACATATATTTGAATTATATGTTGACATGATAACACTGGATATATTGCATTAAACAGAAATATTGAAATTAATATTATCCATGTTTTCCCTTTTGTGATGTGGCTACTTAAAAACACAAATACGGTGTATGTGTATAGTATGCATTTATTATATTTCTACTAAACAGAACTGATACTGTATTGGAGTGTAACAAATTCCTAGCTGCCCAATTCTAAACTCAAGTAAAAAGGGCAGTGGGTTAGCATAGGGCTAGAATTCAGATCATAACCCTGGGAGTCAGGCAGGCTTGGTTGTGAATTCCAGCTCTAATCCCCACTAACAGGATAAGTTCCTTGACCCCTTGAAGCTTGTTTCCTTACCTGTCAATTAGGGATAATGTCAACAAATACTTCATTGAATTTTTTGAGGCTTCAATGAGTTAATGCGCATTAGACACGTAGACTAGTATTAAACATTAGGCAATGTTTAGAAGCTCATTATTTTGCCAGTAATAATAATTATTATAATAATACTATAGGTATAAAATACAAATAGGCTCCTGAGCCTTCGTAAATGATGGTATTTTATGCTGAACTTCATTTCTTAAGGCGTCATCCCTTGTCGCAATTCATTGCACCGGACTGCATTAATCATACCCTATTTTGTTCTTACTGACAGTAATGAATAGTAACTGATACAAACCAGTCTGCTAGGTCACTGACGAGGTGGCTACAAATGCTCTTTTCCAAGGCGGTTCTTAATTACCTTTTGTGTGTGAAATACCATATGCTGTAATCCCTCTAGCTGGGAATCTGCTCTGTGTTACAATGCCATGTTCATTTTTAAACAATGTCTTTGGTTGATTTATGCTCTGCAGATCTCAAGGAGAGATTTGATTCAGTGGTTGGTCCTTATAGTTTTATTTTTTAAATCTAGTGACTTCTTAATTTTCTCTTTTCCATCTCATTTTCCTCTTATGATATAAGTCAGCAACTCTAGTTGTGCTTTGGGGTTTGGGACTAGTTGTGTGCTCAATTTCTTGAAGGCATTTGAAGCTGTCCTGAATGATAATGGTGTGTGTGCACCTGGCTTAAAGTTACAGAGATAGTTGTATTCTGTACAAGGGTCTTTTTTTAAAGGATACTGGAAATTAGTGTCAAACATAAAATAATTTTAATAACTTTAGAAAGTTTGGGAAATTCTTCCTTATTTGAAAATTGGGGTTTTAGCTTCTTCATCCACCCAGGACACATTTGGAAACATGTGGAATTGAAAAAAGACCTCCAGTTGTCGAAAATATAGTTGTTGCCAAGGGCAGCCTTTTACCCAGAAGGGGAGGGCAAGATTTTCCCCCAAAGACCTTAACTTATCCACGAATTCATAAAGTAGGGGCTGGCCACCATTTTCTGGAAAGAGCAGATGGTACATGTTTTAAGCTTTGTGGGGCAATGTGATCTTAGTTACTACTACTCAACTTGGGCTGTTGTAGGGTGGAGGCAGCCATAGAAAATATGGAAGGGAGTGAAGATGGCTGTGTTTCAATAAAACTTTATTGACAAAATAAGCATCAGGGGGCTGAGGTTCAGTTGGTAGAGTGCTGGCCTCACATGCACAAGGCCCTGTTTAATCCTTAGCACCCACCCCCAAACAAACAAAAAAACCCTAAACAACAAAAACCCAAAAACATACAAACAAAAAACCCCAGCAGTCTGGGTTTGGTCCACAGGTTGTAGCCTGCTCACCTCTGATCAAAATAAGGTGGCAGATTAATGATTGTAGGGCACAGGGAAGGCAGTGAGAAGAGATAGCAGTCAGACAGAAAGAAGGGTGAAAAGACATCTTCATGGTAGACAGAACCAATGAAAGTGGACCCATAGAGGTCCATTGATTTCCCCAGGGGCACATGGTCCTGAGAGTTGTGTGATGTGATTGATGATATGATCTGATAACTGAGATCCATGATAATGAGCCCACGTCCTCCCAGAACTATCAATGTAGATTCTATATATTCTGATTACTAAGACAGGAAACGAAGAGAATGTATTTGGAAGAATTGAACCCAAAAGATGAAAATATAAAGGAATTTTTGGCACTTAAGGTGGTAAACATCAGTTATTTGAAAAACTCAGGGAATTCTCCATTTTCTGAAATCTGTGGATCTTGAAGGGCCACTGTGTTGTTCTTTTTTCTTAAAGGTAAGCAAAACAGATTTTCTACATGGATCTTTGCACAGATTCTCTGTGGGGCTTAGGAGAGCATTCGAAATCTACTTCCCCTCTTTCCCCTTTACAGAAATATACACAGAATGATAAAATGTACTTTATGTACTCATAATTCATGCCAACTGCTGAAAAACATTGTTTTAGGGAAAAGATTAACTTGGGTCACTTGCACTAAAGTTGGGGGGAAATTGGTTGTTTCCAGCTTGGGACCCTGGGAGTACACCACTCCTAGTAGTTGGGTAGCTGCTGAGTCGATGCCTTTGAGGATTTTCCCAATACTTTCTCCAGGACTCTTCTCAAAAAAAGGAGATTCTGTATCTCCCCATTAAACAGATTCTAGCTGTCTTTCCCCTTTGCTCTGAATCATTCTATATTTATCATTATCGATAAGAAACATCAATAATGGTTGGAATTTATTCTATTTCTCCCTTAGACATAGTTTATGTTCAGGTTATAAAATATGAATTTGTAAAAACAGCTTAGAAACTTTCTCAGGTTATTTATAAAACCTCTCAGGTTTTGACCATCAGGGATTGGCCATCCAGGAAAAATAATGATAAAAAATAATTTAAAAATACCTCCCAACTTGGCCTTTGCAAAAGTGTTTCTTATCCAGAAGTTTATTACAACTTTGCAACACCACTGTGAAGTGTTTTATGAGTTAAGGCTGGGGACCTCACAGCTAGACTCCTCAGGTGCGAATCCTGATTTTGTAGCCTATGACTATGAGATGGATAAATTACATCTCTAGAACCATTTCCTTATTTGTAATATGGACCCTGCAATTCTATATTTTTCAAATTTGCTGGGGTGAAGGATTAAACAAGATACTATATGTGGGGCACTTAGCACTCAATAGGGTAGCCAAGTACAGCCATGTATACTGTGAACTGCACAATTTTAAGAGGGTACCAATCACAAAGAATGCAATTTAGCAGCTCTGGCACAAAGCCAGTGCTTAATTTATGAAGCTCTCCTTATTATTAATGAGAAACCCAAGCGACTCAGAAAGATAAAACTTGCCCAGGATTGGACATTCTTTCTCTGAAAAAAAAAGTTGTCTCAGTGGAGACAACTACTAGGCATACGTTGTTCATCAACATTCCCCTAGATTCAATATTTGATTTTCACTTTTAGATTAAGAAACTAATAATTACTTCGTCAAAGTTTGGACCAGAATTTTTTTTTCTCTCTCTGTGGATCTAATTCTTCTTTGACCCGATTCCAAAGTTTTCTTCAAGACGATTCTAGACAGTTCTTCCTATGGCTAGTGTCCTATAATTCCTAGGAAAGTAAAGTTCTGCTCATCCCTTTGTTCATTCATGGGTCCATCCAGGAAGTGAGACTAAGTGCCAGTACTTGACTTGTGCAGGACACTGTTTTGACACAGAGAAGATGAGGTTGACTAACATGATTTAAGGGGCTCTCAGACTTAAGAGGAGCCAGCAGGCTAGCAGGGCATCAGAGCAGCACGAGGAGTGCTTGGCAGAGTAAGTCATGGACTCACTGATGCATTTAAGGAGCAGACGCATAACACTGATTATAAAATCGGTTCCATCATGGTGGCAATGGGATAGGAGATGGTTAATTCCATGTGTCAACTTGATGCCCAGATATTTGGTCAAACATGATCGTGGGTATGTCTGTAGGGGATATTGGGATGAGATTAACGTTTCAATCAGCAAATGAATCAAGCAGATTGCCCTCCACAATGTGGGTGGGCCTCGTTCAATCTGTTGAAGGCTTACCTAGAACAGAAAGGCTGGGTAAGAGGGAGATCCCCCTGTTCTGACTCCTTGAGCTGAAACATCAGTTTTTTTTTTTACCCCTGTGTTTAGGCTTGAATGAAAATGATGGGTCTTCTTGGTTTTGTGCCTGCTGGTTTGGGGACTGAGACATATTTGCTTTATATCTTTTGACTTGGGCTGATCTAGGAAGACCTTGGAACTTCTCAGCCTCCATAATTGTGTGAACCAATTCCTTGAAATTTATCTCATTGTCTGTCTGTCTGTCTGTCTATCTATCTACCTATCCATCCATCCATCCATGAAGAGTCCATGCTTCCTGGACTCAAGGACACTGGGACCAACTTTTGTAGGGCAAGTAGGAAGTGGGTGCCAGGAAGACAAGGATGTGGGTGGATGAGAAAAATCAAAATGCATTGGATGGAGCTGAGGCTGTGGTGTTAGTCTTGGGTGGGTGATAAGCCACAGTCCCCATAATCTTGGCTAAGCCATTTTCCATTTCTATCTCAAAATCCTCAACTTCCCAAATGAGCTTTCTCTCCATTAATAACCCTGAAGGTTTTTGAAAGGTCCCAATGAAATAAGTATATGAAATTTCTTTGGAAATTGGGAGGAATAAGGTACTATATAAAACAGAAGACATGATCATTTTGTTTTATTTTATTGGGGTACCAGAGATTGAATTCAGAGGCACTTGTCCACCAAGCCACATCCCCAGTCTTATTGTATTTTATTTTGAGATGAGGTCTCATTGAATTGCGTAGCACCTCACTTTTTGCTGAAGCTGGCTTTGAACTCACGATCCTCCTGCCTCAGCCTCCTGAGCTGCTGGGATTACAGGTGTGTGTCACCGTGCCCAGTGACATGATTATTTTACATCATGTATTAAAACTTCAATGAATGGTGTCTTCATTAGGTTTCCCCAAAAATTTAAAATAAAAGACTTTGGGCAGGTGCTCCTAGAAAGCTAGAGTGAGGGAATAGGGGTTGAGGGAATAGGGACTCAACGGGGAGGCTGGCAAAGCCCATATAGGGGCATGAAATTGAGGTTGCTGCCTGAGCAGTGGAAGTCCCATCCCACCCCACCCTGAAAAGCAAACAGAATGCCTTCCAGGACTGTCCACCCAGAGAGTGGGAGGCAGAGCCGCTTATCTGCTGATTTCTGTCCCTCTATTTAAGATTCAGTGTCTGGATTGCAATGGGCACATGATTATCTTAGGAATGCACATAGTGTGCAGATGTCTGATTTGGTTTCTAGCTTTCAACTCTCATGCACCTCATAGGCATAGGAACATATTCTCCTTTTCTCACTTTTTCTCCTCTAACTCTTATTAATAGAATGCCTACTGCGTAAGAGCAATACAAATTAGTGCTATGAATCTGTTAAAAGCAAAAGGCCTTTTTTTTTCTCCGGCCTCAGTTTTGATGTCGCTTCTTTTGAGATAATCTTTCTCATTCCAAAACATTCTCATTGGGCTGGCCAAGAGGTTCATTTGTAATTAGAATGGAATTTTCTATAACCAAACTGTGATTAGATAGCCAAACAATTTTTGAGTTCAAGTAATTCCATTAGTAAGTACGAAATAATACAATGGCTTTATATGCACTGTGCCTGGAATTCTAAATTCTGAAAGTTCTTTGAGGGTTTGATAAATGTGCACTTTATTAGAGTAAAACATGCTAAAGTTTATATATATATATATTTCCTACTGGGCCTTGATCATTCAGCAAGCCCAATCTATCAAAAGGATGCTAAAAATAGTCTCACCCACAAAGAGGTTCTGAAGTGTAACTTCTGATAAAAACACTGTCATAAGACCCCCACTGTCATTTTGTAACTTCTATGTCAACGAAATCTGATCTTCAAGCTCTGATTAAGTTCGTCCCTTCAGCAGACGGAAAATATATTTGCATTTTTAGGAACTATATTAGAACTTTCCCATTCACAGTTCTGTTCCAGGTGCCTTTTTATAAATGAAGGTACGGCTGTCCTCAAGTTTAGTATCTTTGAAAACGAATACAGGAAGGTAGGAAATTTAGGCCAAATGTGTGACCTAATTGAGCTTTCTGGATGTGGCAGCTGTTCGTGACTTGAGCTGTTTCAACTGGAACAATTAGCCGTAAGCCCTCATGCATCACTCCTCTGTGTCCCTGGGTAGGCAGCCATCTCTAGTAATGAGCTGAGTGATCTTCAGTGAGCCACTTTGTAGATGGAAAAATTGAAGGTCCGGGTGGAGAACGTGGGTAGGTAGTGATGTTTTCCTCCTAGTTGCAAAGGACTGGCTACTCCACCAACATGCGCTCCCTCCAGGAGAGTTTCTGAGCACCTGTTGTATACCTGGCACTGTCCCAGAGGTTGAGGGTACAGTGGTGTCCACTGCAGACAAGAGCTGAGTTCCTGACACAGGAAGGTGGACAAGAACAGGTAAAGGAGTAGGGACGTCAGGTGGAGTGGGGTGAGGAGAAGCTGAGGGATGTATACAGAGGGACCGGGTATGACGCCTGAGAAAGAATACCAGGGACATCTCTCCGAAGAGGAGACACTGGAGCAGAGACCTGAATGGCCAAGGATCTGCCTTGGAAATACTGGTTGGTAGAGCATCTTGGGCAGAGGAAAGAACAGCTCAAGATCCTCGGTTAGGCGCCTAACCTAGGTGCCAAGTGAGCAGGCCGATGGTTGCATTATGGATTGTATATTGTATTGTGTGGTATAAAGCAAGCTGCTGTGGAGGGGGCTGGATGGTGAAGGTTCTGGAAGAAGTTGCTTTAGATTTTGCTCAAGGTGTGATGGGAAACCCCTATAATACTTCAAGTAAGGGAGCGACTTTATCTGAGTTAGATTTTTATAAGATCACTCTGGATTCTTTATGTAGAATAGAATTTGGGTGTGAAAGCAAGAGTGGAGGCACAGAAACCAGATGGGAGACTGTTGCACTAGTTCAGACAAAAGCCAATGCACAATAGGACTAGAGGAAAAAAGTATTTTAGAGTTAGATCAAGGGAAGGCCTTGGATGTGGAAATGGGTGGAAAGGGGAAAATCAAATGTTATGGATTGTATGGTTGTGCCCTCTGAATATGTTGAAACCCTACCAAGGTGGCGTCTTTGAGAGATAATTAGGTTTAAATGAAGTCATGAGGGTACAGCCCCAGGGGGATGGGATTAGTGTCCTCAAAAGAAGAGTCAGATCCTAGAGTCACTCTTTACACCATGTGAGGATACGATGAGAAGACAGCCATCTGCAAACCAAGACATAGGCTGTATGAGGCACTTTTGCATTACTATAATGAAATACCTGAGACAGGTCATTTATGAAGCAAAGAGAGGTTTATTTATTGCACAATTCTATAGGTTCAAAGTGCAAGTTCAGGTGCGCCCTGTTGGTTGGCCTCTGGTGAGGGCAATGGATGGTAATGGGAGGAACATTTTTCAGAGCAAGTGGTCAGATCTCCAAGAGTGACTGTGTGTGTGTGTGTAGAGGATTTGGCATCCCCCAGTCCCAGTCCCACTAAGCCCCACCTCTTAAAGGTCCATAACTCTTGCAAATACCACCACCCCGGGGAACAAGCCTTTATGTATAGACTTACACCCAAACCATAGCAAGAGCCCTCACCAGGAACCAAATTGGGAAGCATTCTGATCTTGAAGTTCATTTCCCAGAGTCCAGAACCATGAGCAATACATTTCTGTTGTTTGAGCCACCTCTATGGTATTTTTGTTACAATAGCCAGAACTCAGACATCAAGGATAGCTCCCCGTTTTTGTTTGGGAATCTGGGTGCATAGTGGTGCTACTTTTTGAGACACATGGAGACAGAAGGAAGTGAGGAGTGGTTTTAATATACGTGTGTGTGTGTGTGTGTGTGTGTGTGTGTGTGTAGATTCTTAGTTTTGCGTTTCTCTGGGTGATCTTGAGATGAGGATTTGAGTTCATGATTAGATTATTTAGATTATTCAGTACATGATCAAGCAAATCACCGTGCGAAAACTGGACCCTAACACCCCCCACCCCCACCCGGGGGTGGGAAACTCTGGGAGACAGAATAGCGCATGCGCCTCAGGCCTACTTCTGGTGGTGGGAAAGACGGGTTTCTTTCTAATCCTTCAGTTGCCTGCAGTCATTGATTGAGGGCTGGTCCTCGGGTGCAAAGAGTTTCCTGATGGCTCCTGCCCACCGTGTGTACACGTGGAGCAGACTCTCACAGAACGGTGCGAGAGACACAGGTGTTGGCAGTTGGCGGTGTGGCAAGATAGGGGCGTGGGTAGCACCTGCTGCAATGCCCAGCTTTGGGAGCTCAGGTGAGAGGCCAGGATTCCCCTGAATACAGAGAAAAAATGAGACTAGGGAGAAAAAACAAAAAAAACAACTTCATCTCTGCAGAGTTTGTGGATGGAGAAGAGGAAAGTCCTTGAACTTAACATCTCTGTGTTACACCAACACTTAGAGGAGAATATTGAGAATCAGGGACCTCTGAGGTTGGAGGAAAGGAAGCAGGATGTGAAGAGAGACCGAGAGAGGGCTTTTATTTAGCACGATGCGGGGTGGTCTCCCATGTCCAGTGCGTGGAAAGGCTCTGGAGAAGGAAGGACGTTGGATGTCCTGGCTCCCTGGTGCTCCTTATAGGAGGGACTTGATAAGTAAGTACTGTTATGATTATTAACTAGATCCTCAGAGATATCATTTTGTTTTTTCTTTTGAAAGACCTTTTGGCGTTGTATGAAACAGTATCTCCAAATTGTATCCCTGAGAACTATACAATTCCTTCTCTTGAATTCCCAGTAGGGACTCTATTAAGTCTTGGTGGACTTTTCTTGAAGTAGCCAGAGATTTCTGGAAATGGGAAGAGCTGATATCTCAGTAAATACCAATTCTGTGCTTCAGAGTCCTAGCAGCAGTTTAGATCTGGAAAATGTTTATCTTTTTTTTTTTTTTTTTTTTTTTTTTTGGTGGTGGTGGGGCACCAGGGATTGAACTCAGTGGTACTTGACTGCTGAGCCACATCCCTAGCCCTATTTTGTTTTTTATTAGAGACAGGGTCTCACTGAGTTGCTTAGCCTCTCGCTAAATTGCTGAGGCTGGTTTTGAACTCGCCATCTTTCTGCCTCCACCTCCCAAGCCGCTGGGATTACAGGCATGCACCACCACACCTGGCCTGGAAAATGTCTACCATTCTTAACAATGGCTATTCTAGTCCTTGTGTCACCAACATAATTCTCATATAAAAGTCTCCTGAAGAATCGAGTGACTTGGGTTTCTTAAATAGTATTCGTCTGTTGAGACAATGGTACTCCTAAGGAATATGAGACTTTTGCCTTTTAAAAACAAAGTTAAAAATCTTGGCCTTCGAGACTCTACAATATCACACTAGCTTAGCTTTTTCTCATCTAGCTATAGTGAAATTTGAGGAAGAACTTTCTCCAAGCCTGGGAGCTTGTTTAGGTCAAGGAGAGAAATGTTCATGTTGTACAAGTGAAGTGGTTCATTTCATAGGGTTCTTCTTAGTCCTTCTCAAATTTACCACTCTAGGCATGTAATAAACACATGTACCTTCATCTTAGCTTTCGAGAATGTTCCAGATTGACCATCTGAACTATTTGAATGTATTTTCTTTTTTTAAAATATTTTTTTTAAGTTGTGTTTTATTTTTATGTGGTGCTGGGGAACGAACCCAGTGCCTCACACATGCTAGGCAAGCGCTCTACCACTGAGCCACAGCCCTGGCCCTTTAATGTATTTTCTTTATTGTAATCTTTCAAGAAGTGTCATTATCACAGTCCTGTCTTCCGATGAGGAAGTGAAGCCAAGTGATGATAATTAAGCTTAATTTGTCACTTTTGGGAAACTCATCGAGGTAGCCAGAGTTAATAAACAATTACTTAAGGGCAGTTACTGAAATCCTTTGGCACTATGCGGGACTTAATTTTTGTAAGTTCAGGTTAGAGAAACATTTCAGACCATTTCTAAGCACTACAGTTCTGACCGAGGCTTTTGATGTTTCTCTGGGCTTCTGTATTTGCTAAGAATCCAACATCATTCTCAGCCTCCCATACTTGGCCCTTACCGTCATTTGTGATAAAAAGTGGTTGGGACAGAGGTGTGTGTTTGCCTACATATATATGTGTGCTGTTCTGTGACTTACATGAATATTTTAGCCAAACTGGTTGTATACCGGCCACTGGGATATAAATGATATTTGTCTGTTTTATGAATTGTGTTGCAACCTGATTTAAAATTTTTAGGAGTCAGAGGTCATTGTTAATATTTGGAGTAGACTATGTAGTGAAAACTGCCATCTCTCCTGTGCCCTCCATGGCTCCCAGTACATCTTGGTCTCCATCCTTGTTTCTTAAGCTATTTATGACAAGTGTACAAACTTCCTAAACACATTTTCTTGATGTCTTCTGCTTTCTGCCGTGCCATGTTGTATGTTAGTTAGACTTTGATATTCTGAATGAATGGAGGCCAAAGCTGATGGATCAAGCTGAGGAATGACTGTTTTTTTTGTATCATTTCAAACCTGGGGTCATATTGTTGGGCCATAGATAGTGAAGGGGAGTTAAACTGTTTGCATCTTCTTTGGAGCTGTCTTCTTTTGGTCTGGAGAGAACGTGTGTCTCTAAATCAGTCTCACTTCATGATACAGCAAGGATAAGTTCTCGTACTGTTGGGTCTTTTGTTTTCCCCAGTTTTAGGTTTTACAGTGTGGCTGACACTCTGAGACATTTGTGAGCATTTTAATGGGAGGTTTGGAGTTTGAGTGTTGGTCAGCCCCCATGCAACCTGTAAGTCCACAGAAAGAAATGAGGACCTTCCAAAACATCCATGATGCTAAAATTGAATATCCACATGTAGAAGAATGAAACTAGATTCACCTATTACTCAACCTGCACAAAAGCCAACTCAAAATGGATTAAACATCTAGGAATCAGACTAGAAATTTTGCAACTACTAAATGTAAATAGGGGAAACATTTCAACATGTAGGCCAGAGAAGGACTTCCTAAGTAAGATGCCTAGAGCTCAGGAAATAAAACCAAGAATCAATAAGTGGGATGACATCAAGGTATTTGCTCTGCACAGCAAAGGAAACAATTAAGAGCATGAGGAGAGCCTACAGAATTGGAGAAAATCTTTGCCAGCTATTCCTCTGACAGAGGACGAATATCCAGAAAATATAAAGAACTCAAAAAACTTAACACCCCAAACTACTCAATTAAATGGACCAATAAACTAAACAGACATTTCTCAAAAGAAGAAGTGTAAATGGCCAACAGTTATATGAAAAAATGTTCAACGTTTCTAGCAGACAGGGACATGCAAGTTAAAACTACACTGAGATTTTAGCTCACAGCATTTGGAATAATAGTCATCAAGAATACAAATAACAAATTGAAATGCATCCTACTGTCATGTATAACAAATTAGAATAAATGAATAAATTTAAATAAAAGACTACAAATAATAATTAATGTTGGTGAAAAGGCAGGAAAAAAGGAACTCTTGTAAACTGTTGGTGAAATTGTAAATTAGTACAACCACTATGGAAATCAGTATGGAAGTTCCTCAAAAGACAAGAAATGGAATCACCATATGACCCAGCTATATATTTTTTGGCATTCATTCAAAAGACTTAACATCAGCATATTATACTGATACATGCATACTCTTGTTTATAGCAGCACAATTTATAATAGCCAAACTATGGAACCAGCCTAAGTGTTCATTAATAGAAGAAGGGGCAAAGAAAATGTGGTATGCACTTAAAGCAGAATGAAATTAAGTCATTTGCAGAATAATGGATACAACTGGAGTACATCATTTTAAGTGAAATAAACTGGACTCAGAAAGTCAAGGGTCATGTTTTTTTCTCATAATGTGGAATTGAGAGAGGAAAAACAAAAACAAAAACAAAAACCTCATAAACACTGAAACCCTAGTAGGGTAGAGCAAAGGAATCTGGGAGGGAGGAGATTGGGCAAGGGGAAGTCCTGGGGATGAAACTGACCAAATGATGTTAAGTGCATGTGTGACCATGTCACAATGACTCTCACTGTTCTGTAGAAGTATTCTCTCTATCAGTAAAAAGACAAGTACATGATGGTCCTATCTACCTCAGCCTGTGCTGCAGAGAAGACTGTTGGGAAACCTGATCTGAAATGATTTAAATAACTGCATTAAGTATCACTTAGAAGCTTTGCACGTTGAAGCAAAGAACAATTTTCTTCTTATAATTCAACAATGTGTTAACTCAACGGTTGATTTATAGGTATATGTCGCTTCTTTCAAATGTCCCTGATTTTTAAGGACTCTCCTGATTGTTCATTTAGATTTTTTTTTTTTTTTTTGGTATCTATCTGCAGTGTTCCTCATTAAAAATCAGAATTTGAGAAATGATGGGAGAGTTTAAAAGTTGAAAGTACATTCAAAAGTGCTCAAATATTTCACATTATGAGTCTTTCTTTATTTCTCCTGGTCTCTATAATAGTACCTCTAATTGTGGTCCTTTGTTCCTGTGTGTGTGTGTTTTTTGTTGTTGTTCAAAGCCTCCCCCCATTCACAAAGCCCTTGAGAGCTGCCCCCGGCCTGTGCTGAGAGAGGGGCTCCCAGGCTGGCGATTTGTAAGTGCTCTGGGTGGAAGGCATGATATGAAATGATCAATCATGAGACCATTTTTGCTGTCATTAAAACCTTTTTGTGAGTGATCACTGTTCTTTCTTCACATGAGATAAAAATTAAAGACAGGTTGAATAAAAAATAATTGCTCTCCATTTTCAAAGAGGGGAAATATCTCTGAGGAAAGGAGGGAAGAAAACTTTCTCTTAACAATGTCAATCTTTCACTGAAAAGCACTTGAATTTTCTTCAGATATTCCAACGGGTTATTATCCCCCTCATCCAGGTTGGAACTACTTGAAGCAAGCTAGTGTTTTAGAGGTTCCATTCAAGATCCTGTTTTCTAGATAAGGCAGGCTGCTCTGTGTGTCTCCATATGGATGGGACATTTGTACTGTGTGTCATGTCATGGTAGAGTATGACAAAGGTAGATTCCAGAATTTTCTTAGTTAGCAACACAAGAGCTCATAACTGTGGTCACTTGTTGACACCATCACAGAGCACCCACCCTATAGCCAACCAGGCATGGGGTCAAAATAAAGGGCCTTTGAAGGCCATGTTGGATCTCCTCTATAGAAGAATTAAGAATTAAATTTAGAATTAAATTAAATTAAGAATTATGAGGCATTATCCCCTTGAAGCTAATAAAATAGCTGAATTGGAGACTATTTGGAACCTAATAGCAAAATAGAATGAAATGATTTGATCATTTTACTTTTTTCTTTTGCGTCTTAGAGATTTCTGCCATCAGCAAGGGTTTGCCTTATGAAGAATAATCTGGTTGATAGGCGACGAAGTTAAAGGAAGGGGGCTGCTTTCTAGATCTCAGGTGAGGAATTTCCGAACCTCAGTTTTTCCATCTGTAAAGTGGAAGGGTTGATTATGTAAATTTTGCTCCGACCACTGTTGATGCTAAATGTGACTTCTCACTGTAGTGTCTGTGACAGTTCAAAAGCCACATCTTAGGGGGAATTCAAACAGAATTTAAAGCCCTAAAGAGTTTTCCTACCACAGACATCTATATGTGAATGATCACCATCTTTTCTTCCATAGGAGATAAAATGTTAATTTCTTGGTTATGAATTTAAATAAACACATGTAAATAAGATGGGAAAATAAACAGAAATGCAGGCACACAAGTTTAAATTCTCACCACCTTGGAATAACTATTGATGGCATTTTAACATATTTCCACTGGTATTCTTCGTATATGTCGGGTGTCTTATGTATTATTTTGTTCTTACATATATTGTTTCTTCAGTTTTCTCTTAACATTGTAAAGGTTTTCCATTTGTGTGCATATCTTTTTATAATCTTTTTTTCTGAGCAGATTGTTCTGTTGTTAGGAAATGCATTCTAATTTTTATTCTTGTGAGTGATATTATAATATATGTCTTCATTCCTATGAAATATGATCTCTCTCCAATTCAATTTCACTTCAAAAAAATCAAATTGGTTGACTCCTAATACAGAACTCTGGCTTATCCCATATTATGCAAATTCTGTTTTATATTAGTGTTTACAGTCACTCAAATGATGTTTGTAAAATGCTTATGGAATTGTTTGTGCAATTAATTAGGTTTGCTGGTCACTTGAAAGGCTAACTGGACACACTTGGGTAGGGGAGGCTTGTAGTAGAATCACATTTGAAAAGAGTGATATGAAATGTACCATGTACCCACAACTCTGATGTTGTAGGGAGGAAAATTTTCTCTGGGGAGGGATGATACCAGCTTTCTCTCATTACCTGTATATTTTCAATGGTGATCTGATTGTCACCTCCTGGGATCCGGGCCCCTAACTTGGGTAGAGGAGGTAACAAATGACCAGTCCAATAGCAATGTCTTTCATGCCTCTCTTCAGCCTGCAACAGTCTTTGCCATTAATATAACCACTGAAGAGTGTTAAATTTCTTAGTGCTGTGAAAATTGGTATTAAAAGAAGTACTTTAAAAAAGAAATGGGAGCTTAAGAGCTATAATAAAAGAATAACCCTTAAAGCAAGTCAATTGGAAAGCATAATGAAGTTGATAGTGGTCTTTTTAGTTTAGTCATGAATTTGTTAGAGAAAAAATGACTTTTCTGAAAACCACCATCTGTGCCATAAGTAGATCCATTAACACTGCTAAAGACACCAAGAAGGTTACGCTTGCTGCTGCTGCAGTTCACCACCATTGCATTTTAATTTTATCGAGTTCCCTGTTCAGGTTTTCCCAAGTCCCGTCCACTTGGACATGCCAGAAGGTTCTCGTTACTCCCTAATGGATGGTGATCTTCGGGGTGAACTTTGCCTCCTGAAACAAGAGTCCCCTGTGTCACTCAGACCTCTTATGTGTTGACAGTCCTGGTGAGTGGCCGGTGGCTTTAACAACTCCATTTGCTTAACACTGCTGCATGTCAAATGCTATTACACTGGCATCTAAGGGGCAGGCCAATATTTTGGGATGGAGTTACATTTTGGCATGTCAAGTTTGAGTTTACCCTCATGTGCCAGAGCAGTGTTCTAAAATGTCCCCACAAAGAAAACTCTATTTTAAATATGTTAGATTCTTTAAATTTCTTAAGATGGGAATATTATTTTATGAAATACTAATAACCACCCTTCAACTGATCCGTTTTGAGCAACATTTTCATAATTGAAGACTATGTCAAATTCTGTGTAGTAAAAGCTCAGTAGTTGTAAAATAAATACTCATTTTCTTTTCATCTTTCTGAGTCTTAAGATTTTTTGTCTACCTAATAGTATGTGTGTATGTATACATTGTCCCTGATTCAATCAACAAATATTAAACACTTACTATATGATTAGCACTTGGTGGGTGCTGGGCATGTGATTCTAGACCTCCTGAAAGGGTCCTCTAGGGATTTCTTGCACATAATAAACTTTATTTCAGGTTTCCTGAGAACAGAGAATGTCCTTACTTTCTTTTTCTCCCTTGAAGAAAATAAAAATGTATGCAAGAACTTCTTAGCAGATGCCAAATGAAAAAATGAAAAAATAATGAAATCAGATTAAACTTCTATTGCTTAACAAAACTGGGTTATATGTGGGGTTTGGAATTTCTTTTTGTGAAGGCCATTCCAATGGGCTCTGATCAGTGGTTCTGTTCTTTCCTTTCCTTAAAGTCCTTTCAGCCCAACTGATGAGCCTGGTGACAGTGGATGGTAAGGCATGGAGGCAAGAGATTGCTTGAAATAATTGAGAGGAGGGGAAAATTATTTCTGTAAAGACAGGATCTTAGCCGTTTCTATTTAACTTTTACAGATGGGAGAAATGAAGCTTAGTGAACTTGGAGGTTTTGCTCGAACCTGCCTGTGTCTTAGTGGCAGTGGTGATGCTGGCAGTACTCTTCTTTTGGGATTCTTAATTCTCACCACCATGCCTTTTTATATAACACTGATAATATGATAGTCCCCTACTTACGATGGCTCAACTTACAATTTGTTGAGTTTATGATGCTGCAAACATGTACCCATACAGCTGTTCTGTTTTTCACTTCTAGTACGGCATTCAGTGAATGACATGGGATACTCCAATGCTTTATTAGAAAATAGGCTTTGTGTTGGATGGTTTTTGCCCAACTCTAGGCTAATGTAAGTGTTCTGAACTCATTTGAGTTAGGTGAGGCTAAGCCATGATGTTCGATAGGTTAGTTATATAAAATGCATTTTGGACTTACAATATTTTCAGTTTGTGATGGGCTTATTGGTACATGACTGCATTGTAAAGTTGAGGAATATCTGTCCTACTTTTTCTATTGTTGGTGTTCTTAAGTTACAAGCAATAGAATCTGACTTAATAGTTTAAGCAAAAAATAATTTCTTACAAGGATAGGGAGTGGTTCATAAAATTTAAGGAAGAATTGAAGAACATGACTTCTGAAAAGACTGGTGCCATGTTGTTACTTGGCTCTGGGGAGCAGGGGCTAAAGGAAGTCTCTTCTGGGGGCCACTATCAGAAGGAATTAGCACTAAGAGTCTTAGCATTCCTATACTTAAAATCCAGGGAGGAACCTTTGATGGATTAGCTTGCATCACATGCCTACCTCTTATGCAGGGGAGGGTGGGACACTTTGGCAGTTCCAATAAGACCATATCTATTGCGAGTTCCAGATCACAATTAGATGCTGCTATTAGTGGAGTGAGAATGGATGCCGGGTTGGCTAAACCTACTGAGTTCTAGCATTCAAATGGTTCTATTTGCTCACAAAGGCAAGTCTCATAAGTATGCATGCATTACCTTTTCTAAATGTTGACTGTTCATTTCATGCATGCCTATAATTCCATCTCCGAGCCCCAAACTTGGAGTACACTTTTACTTTATAGAGAAGATGAAGAGCTCAAAAGGGAGACCCTTTATCTCTCCTCTGGTCTACTTCAACATTTTTCCTTCCTTTCAAGTTTCTTTCTCTTCTAAAACTTCAACTCTTCATATAAACTCCAGGTCCTATCATCATCCACCCACTTTTGGGGACCTGCTGCAAAATTTCCTTCCCTACCTATCTACCCTACACCCTCATGACCCCCAGGTTTAGATGGTCTTCCAACTTTGTCTCCAGTGGAGCATGAGACCCTGAACTTTCTCCTAAAATCCAGAATGTATTTCCAGTATTGGCCTAGTCTGGAATAACTGGAAGGAGGGAGAGTCCGTGAATAATTGAGACTCACAGGAGAAGTCAAAAGATGGGCATGTGATGGAGGGCCAAGCAAAGAGCACTTGAAACTGCAAAGGAAGGACATAGGGAGCAATGTCATGGATCGTGGAGAAAATAGCGTGGGACTACTCTCAGGGGCTACTGGAGGATCCTCTTCAGATTGGTTTGTACTTATCAAATGTGTTGGCTTTTGATCTCTGATGGTTAAATGGTGTCCCTCAGCATCTGATGCTTCCATGTAGATGTTGCACCTTAACATGAGTAAATGCCATCTTTCCTAATTGCCTCATACTTGAATCAGATAGTCTTATTCTGTTTCTCATCATAACTTGTCCAGCCACAACCAATGGATCTTTCTCTTTTAGGAAAGGTTAGCAAGGCAGAGTAATCACGGAGAATCTACCATGAACAACTCAATGAACTTTTATTCTGTTTTAAATATTTACTCTTGAGCACCTTGAACCAAGTTCTTCTATCCGACTCAAACCTCTAATGAATTACTTCTTACTGAGCCTGTGACTTAGCTAATGGCTATTTAATATTATATTGTCCTTGGTTCCAGATTTAGCACATCAGTAGTAATCATAGTCCCCACTAAAGGAAAACCTTGAATGAAATATCTAATCAGCAGTTGTTTTATGGCCTACTGTTGGTATCTAAGACTCCTTTGTAGAAAAGTTGGGATCTATTCGATGTGACATTTTTAGTGGACCCAACATGATCTCAGTCACCATGATTAAAAATATATTGTTCAAACTGTGTTTGTTTTTTTAATTACAGAAGCCTATTCAATTGGCTAAATAACTGGTTTATTGAAAATATGCATGGAAATCTCAAAAAAAAGAAATAACCATGCTTATTGGGAGCTGCAAAGATCTTCTGGTGATCTTTTCTCCTCTGCTTTGTCTTTTATGGTTGCAAATTCTTTCATGGCTTAGCAATGTCTGCGTCGTTAATCTCGTCATTTCCCATAACAGCAACTAGTGTTTGGTCTGGGATTATAGTGGCTCAGAGACTCAGCCTTGATTCTGAATTTTATCTCTCCAACTTGACAACTCTTCCTCAGGTACTTTAGGGAGCCATCTGATGACCCCTGATGTCCACCTCTAGAATAATTAGCTACTTCAGAGGTTGGGATCATCTGGTGCAACCATAGCCATCAAAATCTTCTCTTTTTTCAGGGTGGGTGGTAGGGGGCTGTCCAAGGATTGGGTATGCTTCAAGCAGGTCTACTCAACCCCTCCCTTGTCAGAGTGTTCTTTTTTCCTTTATCCCACATCTTGCCTCTGGTTACCAAGTATTGCACTTTAGTCTGAAGCAATGATTTGACTGTGATACGTGAAGGGAGCGGATGCTACCATTGGGCTTAATGCACCTGGGTTTGCAGCAGTGGAAGACTCAGCATTTCCTGTCCTTCCTATCCGATAAGAAGGGACTCTCAGGAAGCCTGTGTCTGTCTCTGAGAAGCAGTGTTGGAAACTGATGAAGATACATTGCTGAAACCCGACAGCAAAATACTTAACGTAGTTACTAGCTGTGCTAACTGATTTAATGAACAGGGAGCATAACAAATGAGCATGTTTACCAAGTTAACTTGTGAAAATGAATATCTGTAATTAAAGCAGCTCACAACTGACAGGAAAACAGGAAATTATTGTTATTATTATACACAAATCATCTTAAAATACCAGAACTTAATAAATGGGGAAAAAACAAACAATGGCTAAAACTGTCTGCTAAACAAAAAATAATGACGAACACCTGTGGTCTTTTTATAGGACTCCAGTGGAGATTTTTTTTTTCCTGAAGACCTAATTATGTTTTTGTAATGCTACCATTTCATTATTTCTCTGTAGCATTATTAAAAGAAAATGTCCATATTTTCTCTGTGTAAAAGGTCTGGAGCACAGATTCAGGCATGGGGTTTTCTTAATGTTAAAGATACTCTGACAGTTCTAGCTACTCATTGGCAAAGAACACAGGCTTTTCCAAGGCTGGATTTTTCTCTACTGTAATATCAGAGCCTGGTCAGGGACACAGGTGATGTGGAGCTTTTCAGAAGACTCAGCCAGCAAGTTTCCTGAAAGCTGTGTGGTCAGCATGCACGAACCAGCTCTGCAAATGGTCCTGGTCTTGAATTCCAGTTTGGTCCCTTTCTAGTTATGTGTCCCCTGTCAAGTTACTGAACCACTCTGTGCCTCAGTTTTCCCATGATGCATGTCTCATGGAATTGTTGGTTGACCTAACATCGAAGCTGATGGTTAGACTTGGTGCACCACAGTTGCCAATAACACAAGCTTCAGTTATTATCTACAAGTTACAGTTCTCTGTGTGCCTTCTTTAAACAAGTAGGTTCCAGGAATGAGCACCAGGATGCCCCAGCCATGTAGTCCCCAAACTGCTTGCAGCAATGTGCATGGTCCATATCTATAAGTTTGAGAATTGTTTTTTCTTTATAGTACTGAACACCATTTAAAAGTATCTTTCTTGCCTAGTGTCTGTCTCCTCTCTAGAATGTCAGCTCAGAGGAAGAACGATATTGTGGGAGTGACATATCGCACAACCCTACCAGGCAGTGTTCATGTTTTATGTTTCTGTGCCGCAGGGTTGCTATTCCCACGAAATGTGTGGTACCCACAGGCATGCAACATGGTGCATTTGGATGTCCTGGGGGACCTCAAATGGAATTAAAAATTAACCTCTTCCAAACCTTCTCTTCATCATAAGTAGGAACCTTGGGATCAATATAGTAAGTATCATCATGACCTAAGAGGACTCATATTATGTATGGCACACACTCTCAATCACAGGAGTACATCAGTTTCTAAGGTGTGGTTTCTGCACCATCAGCATCACCCAGGAAGCTGTCAGAGATGCACGTTCTTGGGCCCACCCTAGATCTGTTGAATAAAAACCTGATAACCTGTTTGAATGAGCCTTCCCGGCAGTATAGATACTAGCTGTCCATCTCAATTCCACTGCCTTCTTCTGTTCCTCAGACTGCGTAGACATTCTCCTGCCTACAGGGCCATTTTCAAGATCCTCTATGCTTCGTGGGACCAACCGTGTTTCATCATGTGTATCACAGTGCGAAAGTCATTTCTCCAGAAGGCCATTCCCAGGCACCCCGATTAAGGCAGCTGTGCTCCTCGATCCCAAAGTTGCTCTGTCACTTTATTAGCTGCTTTATAAGAAAGGCTTGATGGGAGGTCATTTCTGAATCGGAGTTTTGAAAACAAAATAAAAGGTACCTAGATAAGAAGGGGAAGAAGTTTGGGTGAAGTGAAAGAGCAAAGGCATTTATGAAAGTGGCTGGTGCATTTGGAAAAGCACAGATAGCCCGCTGGGCAGGAGGTGTATGAGAGAGCAACTGGAGACAAGCTTTTTAAAAAATACTTATTTATCTGTGAGGAGAACTTCCGCTTGGTGAACATTCACACTCATTCACTGGCATAGTGCTCTCAATGTCCCCAAGGCAGTGCTCTAGAGTCTTCTAGAACCTTGGCTAGAATTTCAGTCTTGTGACCCCGAAAAAGTGATTTTTAACAAGTTTCTACCTCGGCTTTCTCGTTCATCAGATGGTGTTCTTCTCACGTTTTAAAGAGATGCAGTATGTTCAGAGCCTGACAGGGCCATAGGTACTCAAGGTCTCTCCCTCCATCCCATTTTTCATTGGTGGAAACTGAGTCTGGGTCAAGCTCTGACAAATTTGTCACATTATTAAGAAGTGGCAGGTTCAAAGCCATGACTCCCATTTAAGGGTTCCCTTCTTGAAGCACCTGCTTCATTTGGCACCAGTGGAAATGACCCAGACTTAGGATTGGGTGGAAAGATGAAGAAAGCTGTTTTTATTTGATTGACCAGTTCTATTTAATTCAAGACATAATGTACAATCTAGATCCATGGATGGCACCGTTATAACCCTGTTTAATTACCTATAACTTTTTTTTTATTTTTTCAAAAACAGGTTCTAAAAGTCTTAAAATATAGACAGATTAATAACACTTATCAAATTAGATTTAAAATAGGTCATGACTCTCAGTCACTCTGTCCTAGTGTAAATATGTTTCAATCAGGTGTACTTAGAACACCACACTGTTCTCGCCTAACAAAGCTAATATTCAAGTTGGCAAGAAGTACCCCAACATTTATAGATAGTTATTGCCCAAAGGGTCTTTCTCAAAGGGGAATGAAGGGAAGGGCGGGAGTTGGGAATAGGAAAGACAGTAGAATGAATCAGACATCACTTTCTTACGTTCATACATGACTGCATGACCAGAGTAACTCCACATCATGTACAACTACAAGAATAGGAAGTTATACTCCATGTATATATAATATGTCAAAATACATTCTACTGTCATGTATAACTAAAAAAAAAAAAACAAAGAAAAAGGGTCTTTTTGTGATTATAGCAAAGAAAAAAAAATCTATTTTTTTTTGGTAACTATTAGTGTGATTTTCTTTTTTAAGACAAGGTCCCATTTTTTGTTGCCAAGGTTGACCTTGAGCTCTTGAGCTCAAGTGATCCTCCGGCCTCAGATTCCCGGCTCCTGAGATTGTAGAAGTGTGCCACCAAGATCACTATATCACTACTCCATCACTCTGGCATATGGTACTACTATCTTCCCAGTTTGGCAAGTTCTAGTTTTTCTCAAGCCCTTTCTCCCAAGTTTCCTGAAATAAAAGCTAAATATCAGATATTTTAAACTTTTAAATCAAAATGTTATTCTTATATATTGTGTACCATGTTCACATATATGGTTTCCAATTTCAGAATAAATAGATATGCATTTAGAGACGTATTAATGTATCAAGGCCAAAGACAAACTACTTCAATATCAAGAAAAACTGTGACCATCCACTGTTGACAGACAGAACAAAAACTGTTGACAGACAGAACACCGATATTTGTCACATTTTATTCATCCAGCAGTTTGATGACACAATAAACAAATATAATCAGATGTTAAAGACTGGTCTTCAAACAATAGCCAACGATGTCATACCTGTGTATGATCTCTATGAAAGAAAACCCACAGCCACATTTCAGTGGCCACCAAATTGTTCAACACAACTTCCTTCGCTGTGAGCTGTTTGAAGCTACCAAATTTATTTTCAGGTGAATAGCTGCAGGGATCTCAGCTGTGTAACTTGGAGGAACCAGCCCAACCTTGGCTTCCTGCTAAATTGTGGTCACTAGAGGCTTCCAGTAAGTCTCAGCAAGGTTCTCCAGCACAGGGGCCTTCTTTGGGAAGTTCTGAACAAACTGGGCCATGGTTCTAGAAGATATTGTTTTGTTCTTTCTTTGTCCTTCCATCTGCCATCCTTGAAACAGGGCCCCAAGGAAATGCAGAACGTCAACCACATGGATCATGATCGTTCATCAGTCATTCGAAAGGCGGTGGGTAAGCAGGAGAGGAGTATTGGAGTTGATGAGACGTTCCCTCCACATCTCCCGGTTTCCTGTGCCTTCTTTGCCTAGCTCTCCTCTGTGTCCTATGGATGGATCCATTTTGGGTATCTCTGCTTCTTTCTAACCAACCTTCCTCAGTCACTGTCCTTGTCTATACAGCTCTCTGCACGATCTGGCTTTTGTCCACTTTTGCATTTTGCTTTGGCCACCCGGCTTTCTTTCTGACTCTTGGGGGTACCAGTCCTTCTTGCTAGAAGGCTTTCACACTTGTTGTCTGCCAGGAGTGCATTTCCCAATTTCTTCACTTGTTATCAAAGACATTATGGGATGAATGACAGCAGTCAAACCCAAACTCACCTTTTTGTTTACTTATTTCTCATCTGTCTGCCTTCCATGCAGTCAATGGTGAATGCCTTGCCTGTCATATCCGGCTGTGCCTTCAGGTTGTGGTCTAGGATTTTTGAGTCCACCCAAGGAGAAAGATGTCAATAACATGGCTAGGATGAATAGTTAAAGACTCTTAGAATGGAGTCCTTAGCATGATAGTTAAAACCATCCAGCTTTGAAGTGAAATAGAAGTTAAAATCTCCTCCCTGAACTTTACTGTCTGTATAAGGTTATGCTATGTGAACCACATTGGCCACAATTTCCTCTCTTTACAACGAGGCTAGCAATCCTTTCCCTATAGGGTTGTTGATCAGATTAAATAAGATACTAAATGAAGAACTCGAGCATGGTACAGGTAGCTGTCACTGCATGCCGTGTGGAATGTGGAGTTGGTGGGAAATCATCTTGATATTGGCAACGTGCCATCTGGGGTAATTTCATCTCTCCATCCTTTTCTACTGGAAAAAAAAAAAGAGGCTTTCTTTCCTAATTTATTTTGACCTAAAGAATTATACCCTTTGATGTAGACAAAGTGTTATTTAGAGATTTCCAGTATGCCACCTTGATTTTACTGTTTACATAGATGAAAAGTGGCTTTTGTAGATTTTCTTTTTGATATACTATGATCTGTCAACATTTAATAAAAAAGACTTATTTGGACCAAGACAGCCCGTCAATTCAGTCAAACAACTAATTTGGCAGATTCTCCCCTCCCTCAACAGAGTGACAGGCTGTTTGCTAACCTGATCTAATTGACTAAATGTTTTGGTACCTCATTGACACAGACGTGTGTGTGTGTGTGTGTGTGTGTGTGTGTTATTAGCATGGAAAAAGCTACGAATCTGGAGAAAGTGGGTGATCCTGGTAAGTTCTAACCATTGCATTTGTGATTGCTTTGGAGTTTGGTCCTTTAGAGGGGTTAAGATCCGGAGAGAGAGGGTGGACCCCAGAGAGATCAGAAAGTGGTTCCTGAAGGGTATTGGGTGATTCATGACTGTGCTCTGGAGTTGAGAGTTTTAGAATAGAAAGTGTGGGTAGATTAAAAATAACCTAGAGTGTGACTCTGAGCATTCATCCTGGAAGATGGGAAGACCTGCAGTGGCAGTCAGGAATGCTGTTTGTCTCTGATTTCTGTTCCCATCGTCCTTCTCCCTCAAGTATAGCCGGCATTTAGGCCAGCACAGTGGTGCAGGCCTGTAATCCCAGTGGCTCGGGAGGCTGAGGCAGGAGGATCCCGAGTTCAAAGCCAGCCTCAGAAAAAGTGAGGTGTTAAGCAACTCAGTGAGACGCTGTCTCTAAATAAAATACAAATTAGGGCTGGGATGTGGTTCAGAGGGTTGAGTGCCCCTGAGTTCAATCCCCATACTTAAAAAAAAAAAAAAAAAGTGTACCTGGTTTTTAATTTCTCTGGCTTCTTAGTTTTTATGCTGAATTCTTTCAGAAATATTTTTTTTTGGAGAATTATTTTTCGCCAGTTGAGTACAGTCTTGGTTGGACTTAAATCAGTTACTCTTTCCTCTTTTTTACCTGGTCAAAAGGTGGGTCCCTTTTCTTCTGGGGCTTGGATTTCTTAAGCATTTTAAGGGCCGAAAATTGTTAAGAGCTCATTCATCACAGTGTGGGGCTATGAGAAGGAGATCACCCAGACCCGAGGCCCCGCCCAGAGTTCAGTACTCTCCTGAGGGGGCTGGCTGGCCTTCCCATCAGTTCCTACCCCTCTCTCGTAGGACTCTAGTGCATTTCTTTTCTAAGTTAGCCAGTTTCTACTTCTGTGACTTGGAAACGAGGACCGGGCAGTGGTTACCTAGTCAACAGGCCACCTCCCCTCCATGATCTATGTTCATGGGCCTGCTCTGCACAGGAGCAGGTCTGCTCTACACTTTGATGGCAATTTTGCGGCACCATGTGCTTCGATGCCATCTTTTGAAGCTTGGTGGGGGTGACCGTATTAGTTTGCTCCGTTTGCTGTAACAAAGTGCTGTAATGTGGGTGGCTTAAGAAAGAGGAATCTATTATCTCATGTTCTGGAGGCTGGAAGTCCATCAAGGGGTTGGCATGGCTGCTTTCTTCTGAGGGCTGTGAGGAAAGGATCTCTCCAGCCTCTCTCCGTGGTTTGTGGGTACCTGTCACCTCCCTGGACCTTCCTTTCCGTTTTAGTCAGCCTTTTCGCTGCTGTGACTGAAAGATTTGAAAGAACAACTACAGAGGAGGAGAAGTTTATTCGAGGACTCGCGGTTTCAAAGGTCTTAGTTCACAGAAGGCCGGCTCCATTCCTCAGGGCTCCAGGTGACGCAGAGCATTAGAGCCCAGGAGTGTGGCAGAGGGAAGCAGCTCACAGGGAGCAGGGAGTGGTTTTGATATGCATTTCTTTAATTGCTAGAGATGTTGAACATTTTTTCATATATTTGTTGATTGATTGTATATCCTCTTCTGAGAAGTGTCTGTTCAAATCCTTGGCCCATTTATTGATGGGGCTATTTGTTTTTTTGGTGTTTAGCTTTTTTTAGTTCTTTATATACCCTAGTGATTAGTGCTCTTTCTGATGTGTGAGGGGTAAAATTTTGCTCCCAAAATGTAGGTTCTCTATTCACCTTACAGATTGTTTCTTTTGCTGAGAAGAAACTTTTTAGATTGAATGTATCCCATTTATTTGTTCTTGATTTTAATTCTTGCAACCACAGGGTCTTATTAAGGAAGTTGGGGCCTAATCCCACATGATGTAGATTAGGGCCTACTTTTCTTCTATTAGATGAAGGGTCTCTGGTTTTGTTCCTAAGTGGATTAGGACTCATCTTAATGATCTCATTTAAAGACCCTAGTTCCCCATGAGGTCTCACTAGGGGTTATATTTTGACATGTGAATTTTGAGAAGACACAATTCACTCCATAACAGTGAGCATATAACACAGTTCTGGCCAAAGTGGCATAAGAGGAATGCTGCTTCTGAAGAGATTTTTTTTCCTGCCTGGCTATATAGAAAGAGGCTTAAAGAAAGGGCCTTTCTTTCCCTGCTTTGGTTGCTATGGTGTTAGGAAATAATACTGGGGGCCATGGCAGCCGTTTTGTGGTCATGAGATACTAAGCTAGAGTTCTATATAAGGAGGATGGCGGATTAAAAGAATTGCAAAAATAATGAAAAGAGTGTGGATTTCCTGATGCAACACTGAATCTCAAGGATACATAACTCCAAACTTGGATATCTGAGATAATGGAGTGCTTTGTTGCTTAAACAATTCTTACTTGTTAGCATTTCTACTTGAGATGGAACCCTTCCCAGACCCCCAAAAATCTCAGTGGCTTATGCCCTATCTCCTTCCCTTATTTCTCTCATGTCCAGAGATGATTAATTTATCCAAGGTATAAATGTCTGATATCAAGTCTGATGATAAAATGTCAAGATCATTCAGCTGGATCGCTTTTACCTCGTTTGTTATGCAAATTCCTCGGACAACTCCATCATTGGCAGAATCAACCCACTACTACATCTTGTTGCATGAGCTCACCCCACCCCTGGGAGGTGTACTCCTTGTCTTTTCGACTTTCCTCACAGTTTATCAGAGGCCTGGTGATACCAACACAAAGTCACAAAGGCAGTGTGGGGTGTCAGTGGGAGGCAGGATCATCAGGTATCCAGCTTTTAAATTAGGATTTCTTCTCCTTTCATATTTTATTTAATTTAAATTATTTATTTATTCAAATCAATTTCCTACAGGGAAGGCATGATCAAAGTCCTCCGCTGGATCAAGGAGGGAAGAGATGAATAAAATGATTAAAACCATTCTGGGGATATAAAATACCTGATTCATAGGGTGTTATGAAGACTAAATGAATTGATACATGTTAAGGACTTAGTGCATGTCCAGTCTCAGGGTAATGCTATGTAAGCATTGCAACATAAGAAGGAACAATTAATGTGCAGTTTATCATTTTATCATGTTACCAATTGTCTATCTACCGAGGGGAGGGGTGAGATCTATTTCACCTGGTAGCCTACAATAGCCCAGAATGGTGGTTCCCAAACTGGCCCGTGCATCAGAATTAGAGCTTTATAGTCATACACAGTGGTTGAGTTCAACCTGACAAACCCATATATACATGGAACTCATTTTCAGTTCGTGACCCACCCCCTCCCCTTCTCCATTGCTCTTTCCCTTCTGTCCTCCCTCCCCTCCCCTGTTCCTCTTCCTCTCCTTTGATTGGTTCTTTCTACTTGTGCATAAAGGTGAAGCTCCCTGTGGTATATTTACATCTGCACATGACAAGATTTTCTAAGAATTCATTCTTCATTGCCTTCCCTTTCCCATTCCTCCATTCTGCCTCTCGATCTCCTTCTACATTACTGATCTTCCCTTCATCTTTATGATATCTTATCCTCCCCTCCACCTCTGCTTTACTTTATTCTAGCTTCTGCGTATGAGAGAAAACATTTGACCTTTGAGTTTCTCCTATTTTACTTAGCATTATAGTCTCCATTTCCATTCATTTACTGGCAAATGCCACAATTTCATTATTTTTATAACGACTGAGTAGAACTCCATGGTGTGTGTGTGTGTGTGTGTGTATACACACACCACAATTTTTTAATCCATTCATCTGTTGACAGGCATATGGGTCCATTTCATAATTTAGCTATTGTGAATTGTGTTGCTATAAACATTGAGGTGGCTGTGTTGCTGTCGTCTGCTGATTTTAGACCTTTTGGGACAGCTGGGGCATTTGGTGTGGTTCCATCCTTACTTTTTTGAGGTATCTCCATATTGCTTTCCAGAGTTGTTGTGTGAGTCTGCAGTACCACCAACAATGTATAAGGGTACCCTTTCTCCCACAACCTCACCAGCATTTATTATTGTTTGTATTCTTGACATTTGCCATTCTGACTGGAGTCGGACAAAATCCTAGTGTAGTTTTGATTTACATTTCCCAGAGTGTTGGAGATGTTGAACATTTTTTCATATATTGTATTGGTCACCTGTGTTTCTTATTTTGGGAAGTTACTGTTTAGTTCTTTTACCCATTTATTGATGGGTTATTTATTTTTTCTTTTTTTGGTGTTAAGTTTTTTGGAGTTCTTTATATATTCTGGATATCCATCCCTTATGGGAGGAGTAGCTGGCCAAGATTTTCTCCCATTCTATAAGCTCTCTTTCTTCATACTCTTAATCATTTCCTTTGCTGTGCAGAAGCTTTTTAATTTGATGGGCATCCCACTTATTGATTCTTGGTTTTTGTGCTGTGGGGGTCTCAGCAAAGAAGTTGGTGCCAGCACCTATATGATGGAGTGTTGACCCATGTTTTCTTCTAGCAGTAGCAAGTTTTCTGGTCTAATTCCTAAGGCTTTGATCCACCTTGATTTGAGTTTTGTGATGGCTTTAGTTCTTTAGGATAAGTACTGAGTCATATGGAGGTTTCATACCTAGTCTTTTGAGGAACCTTCATGCTGCCTTCTATAAGTGGTTGCTAATTGACAATTCCCCCCAACAGTGTAGATGTGTTCCTTTTTCTCCACATCCTCTCCAGCATTTATAATTATTTGTTTTCTTGAGCACTGCCATTCTGGCTTGTGTGGGATGAAATCTTAGTGTACTTTTGATTTGCATTTCCCTAATTGCTAATGATTTTGAACATTTTTCATATATTTGTTGGCCATTTATATTTCTTCTTTAGAGAAGTGTCTGTTTAATTCATTTGTCCATATATTTATTGGGTCATTTGATTTTTGTTTTGGTGTAACATTTTTTGAGTTCTTTATATATTCTAGATATTAATCCTCTATCGGAAGAATATCTAGCAAAGGTTTTCTCCCATTCTGTAGGTTCTCTTTTCACATTCTTAATTGTTTCCTTTGCTGTGCAGAAGCTTTTTTAATTTGATGCCATCCCATTTATTAACATTATTTTCTGAGTTTCAGGGATGCCATTGAGAAAGTAGTTGTCTGTGTATTTATGCTGTAGTGTTGACCCTATGTTTACTTCTAGAAGTTGCACAGTTTCTGGTCTAATTCTGAGGTCTTTGATCCTCTTTGAGTTGCATTTTTGTGCAGAATGAGAGATAAGGGTCTAGTTTCATTCTTCTACATACGGATAACCAGTTTTCCAAGCACCATTTGCTAAAGAGGCTGACTTTTCTCCAATGTATGTTTTTTGCACCTTTGTCTCAGTAATTTAGCGAGGCCCTGTCTCAAAATAAAAAATAAAAAGGGCTAGGGATGTAGCTTTAGTGGTACAGCACCTTGGGTTCAATCCTCAGTACAAAAAAAAAAAAAAGAAAAAAAAGTGAAGGAGGATTTTTTGGAAAAGAGACTGGCACATTTCATGGAGCTGAGGAGAGTCGGGGTAGAGCAAATCCAGGAAGTGGAAAACCATCAGGAGGTGCACCTCAGGAGCTCAGACGATGTCTGTCTGTTTTGCCTACAGATTTGCCTTTGCTGCTGGGTCAGCTCCAGGGTTAATGTTGGTCAGGCTGTGATTCCTAAGATTTGCTCCTCTTTCCCAATTCCTTGGTTCTCAGCATGGCAGGCCTCATATCCACATTTCTTGGAAAGGCAATCCACCAGCCCAAGGCCAAGGGTACATCTATGGTTGAATTGACTGTGGTTAGGGAGCTGGGGGGGAGGGGGTCAGAGAATACCGATGTGTCTGGGTAACTGTGATGGAAGTATATGTGTTGTAAGTACTGATGTGTGTGTGTGTGTGTTGGCAGACTTTTTAAACAAAGTTATGAGAAGTGTGTTTGTCAACTTTACTATGGAAATGAACAGCTCCCAAATAAACATTCCTCTCTCCCTGTGCAGACTGAAGCTCTGAGTCACGTGCTCTTTCTGCCAGGAATCGAATGGAAAACATTTCCCCAATAAGGGGAAATGTTTTTCTCATTACAAAGAGGGAAAAAAAAGGCAGAGACAAACTGTCCACTTGCTCTAGATGCTTCTTGGATATGGGTTGGCTCATGTCTGCTCTGTGTTTTGACAGAGAAGTCCCATGGTCGCACTTGCCAATGGGACAGGAGGTGCACACTGCCTCCCGGAAGGCTCTGGAAATCACTTGCTGAAGGCAGCTGGTGGTGTCTTCTAACAGGGAAAGGCACAACTAAGTGTGGAGCAATAACACAGTCTGCCACAACAGGGTTTAATAATGACAGCAAGAATTGACCTTTAACAAGTACTTAAAATCTGCTAGGCACTGGGCTAAGAGCATTATGCAAATGATCTCATTTAATTATTCCAATAACCTTATGAGACAACCATTATTATCCTCATTTTACAGATGAGAAAAATGGAAGCTTAGGGGTGTTAAACAGCTTGCCCTGCTACACAGCCCATACGTGGGATTGCCAGGATTCAAGCACAGGTAGGTGTTCAGGGGAATGCCACCTGTATCAGTGTGTTACAGCTGCTGTAACAAATACCAAAAGGCTTGATTTCTTAAAGCAACACAAAGCTATTACCTTTCCATTCTGTAGGTCAGAAGTCTGACCTTGGTCTCACTGGGTTAAATCCCAGATGTCACAGGGACCGTGTTCATTGCTGGAGGCACCAGGGAAAGATCTGTTTCTGTTCCTTTTGCAGCTTCTATAGTTGCCTCTATTCCTTGATATGTTGAGTCCTACTTACCCTGTATGCCTCCAACTCTGCTTTGGTCATCACATCTTCTTCTCCAATTCTCTCTTCCTTTTTATTTTTGGAACTGGGGGTTGATCCCATTATCAAATTTAATATTGAGCTGCTTCTCTAGCCTTTTAAATTTTTTTTTTTTTGACACAGGGTCTCACTAACTTGCTGAGGCTGGCCTCAGACTTGTGATCCTCCTGCCACAGCCTCCTGAGTTCCTGGGATGATAGATATGCACCACTGTGTATAGCAATCTTTTCCATTTTTAAGGACCCTTTGATTGTATTGAACCAATCCAGATAATTCAGAATAATCTCCCATCTCTAGGTTCTTAATCTCATTGGCAAAGTCCCTTTTGCCATGTAAGGTAACTTATTTATAACATATTTATAAGTTCCTAGGATTAGGATGTAGATGTCTCTTGGGGGCCGTTATTCTGCCTACCATCCTTCCTTTTGTGATTGTGACCTTCAAGAAACTCCAGGAGAAAGTATAAGGATAATTGTCTCTTTCACTTACCCTGATTTTTCCATAAGTCAAGACCATGGTATTTATAGTCAAATTAGGAAGGAAGGAAAATAATTCCAAGAATGAATTTACAGCTCAAAGTTGCTCATCTATTTGTGAGATACGAAGGAGGGAAAGCCTATTGCCAGTTCTTAACATAGAAAAACAAAAGAATTTCATTACTAGCATTCTTGGCATGATGCCATAATTAATATATGGTAACAATATTACCAAGAATGAAAACATACAATTATGCTCTTAAAAATGTCAACATGAAAAGTAAACTTAATAAAAGATAGGCACAGAAACATACATAACAAAAATTATCTTTAATAATGAAATTATTTATGATCAAACATTTTTACTTAATTTCAGCTCAATTCTAAAATAGGCACAGAAATGGCATGATTAAATATTAATACTAACAGAAACAATCTAATTGGGAGGTTATTAAAGCTCCAAATTAAGTTTCTTTTTCTTTCCCTAACCCAAAAGTTCTGCTTCAAAGGGCGTCGGGGGAATTCCAAGCACATGGGTTTTATTAACATTGATTTGTGGGGTCGAGAGAGGGACTACATCAGAAGAGGTTAAGTCTGAATTGCTAGGCATTATTTAATGAGATGTTTTCTGTTTCTCTGTTGAGTAAACAGAGGAGCAGAAAAGGTAACATATTTATAAGTTCCTAGGATTAGGATGGAGATGTCTCTTGGGGGCCAAGAGTGACTACTCTTACCTTTTTTTGGGGGGGGGTACAGAGATGGCTCATTGCTAGGGGTATAATAAGTCATTCTTTGTTGCCTCATAAATCCCCCCAAACTTAGAAGCTTTCTTTTTAGAAAATGTTTTATTAGTGCATTATAACTATATGTAATGGTGCATATGTTTTGACATCATAATACATGCGTGGATTTTAATTTGCTCCATTTCAATACCTAGTGCTTCGTCTTTACTTTTCCTTCCCCTTTTCCTCTTCCTTTTCTTGTACTCTACTCATTTTCCTTCTTTTTTTTTATTTAATTGGTACATTAGAGATACATATAACGGTGGAATTCACTGTGGGTATATTCATATATGCACAAAGCATGATCTTGTCAATTTCTCTCTCTGTCCCTCCCTTTCCCCATCTTTCCTCCTCCCTCTCAACCCTTTCCTCTACTCCACTGATCTCCCTCCTATTTTCATGGGATCTTCTTTCCATCTTTCCCTTTACTGTGCTCTAGTTTCTGCATATGAGAGACAACATTCAAACCTTGACTTTCTGAGTCTGGCTTATTCCACGTAACATGGTATTTTCTAGTTTCATCCATTGAGCAGCAAATGCGATATTTTTGTTCTTTCTGTTGGAAGGCTTAGTCATTTTCTTGCACACAATTCTGCAGGTCAGCTATTAGGCTTGGTTTCTGTTGGTCTCAGCTGACGTTACTTCTGGTGGCTTGACTAGAGCTGTCTGTCTAAGATGGCCTAATTCACATGTCTGGTGGTTGGCACCTGCTGTCATCTGGGCCACATGTCTCCAGAAGGCTAGCCTAGGCTCTTTAAAAGGATGACTGTTAGTCAGTTTTGTGTCTCTGTGACCAAAATACCTGGCAAGGAGGAAAGTTTATTTTGTCTCATGGTTTCAGAGGTGAGTCCACTGTTGGCTGAGTCCATTGCTCTGGGCCTGAGGTAAGGCAGAGCATCATGGTGGAAGGGCATGGTGGAGGAGTGCTGCTCCAGGAAGCAGAGAGAAAGGAGAGGAGAAAGAGATGCAGAGCAGGTGTACTCTTCTTCCAGGGTATGCCCCCACTGACCCACTTCCTCCAGCCATACCCCACCTGTCTTCAGTTAGCACCCAGTCAGTCCTTTCAAACTAGAATGGACTGGTTAGATTACAGCTCTCACAATCCACTTATTTTACCTCTGAACATTTCTACAGTAACTAGGAGCCTTTGTGGGGACACCTCACATCTAGACCATAACAGTGGCTGGATTCCAAAAACGTCAAGAAGGAGGATAATTCCCAGTAGTCCAAAGCCGTCCAAGCCTCTGTATATGGCATGTTTGCTGAAGTTCTATGACCAAGGAAGCTACATGACCAAGATGGCAATCACTGTAGGAGGGAACTGTACCTGGGTGTAGATACAAGAAGGCGTGATTCATTGGGCACCCCGATTGTGTGATCTACCACCTGGGGAATTATTCAGCCCACATTTAACCTTCTCCAGAGAGAAAGGATGCAGGAAGAGGAATATGAAGTTTGTATACACATTATGTCCAAATGGAGTTATTATCTCCAAGAAGGGGTCTACACACATGTCAATCATTCAGAGCCAAACTCCCCCCTTATAGTTCCTCTTAGTTTTTTAAATGCTTTGGGCAGGAGTGGAGAGCAGATGGCTAATGGCTCATGAATTTTTGACTGATTCTAAGGTGAGATGCAGATATTGCCTATTTCACTTGACTGTCCCTTATACTGAGCAGCATCTCTAGTTATGTCCTGACTTTATAGTGGTAGATCCCACATTCAAAGTGTGCTTCTCCAAAGAGTTGTGTACATGCATTTCTGGGCCTCTGGGTATATTACTGATTTTTAAAAAATTTATTCTGTCAGTTACAGAGGGTTATCAAAATCTCTAGCTGTATTTGTGGATTTGTTCATTTCTATTTGAAGTTCTGTCACTTTTGTTTCCTATATTTTGAAGCTCTGTTATTGGGCACATATACTTGCTCCTTTATTATTCATAAATCTGTAATGATATCAGAAGCATCATTAGAAGACTACTAGTAAAATGAGATGTTTGGGTTCTTTGAACCCCCTATCCAGCTCTCCTATTTCAGTATACCATCACTTAATTCAGCTTTCTAAAAACATACTTAAGAATATGGGCATCTCATGTAATGATTTGAATAAAAAAGTCCTCCTTGTTCAAAATGTCTAGAAAATTGCATGCTATCGTATTTCCTAGAATCCAAATTGCCATTAAATAAACACATACCATTACTTTATGTTCAACGAAGAAAGACAAACTGCTACCAATAGACTGTGAAGCCACTCTTTCTTAATGCTTAAAATTTTCACTTTGTATTTATCAAAAGAGTTTTATAATATCTACATAGATATCGATTTTCATCATTAATCACTCATGTGCATTCCTAAAAAAATCTAAGCAAATTAAATTGCGTAAGCTTCCTCATGTTGAGTTTGACTCTTCTATTTACAAGGACTCTAACTCATTGATGTTTGTGTTTTAGCACATGGAGACTTCCTCTGTGTCTTCATTTCTTAAAAACATGCTCCACCATTGTCTCTAGGGATTCCTTCCAAGCCATGGACACCCACAGTACATGTTTCAATGTGTATGTTCAGGCATAGCTGTTTTCTGGCTTACAATTGTAAGAGGACTTCTGATTTCAGAAATGTTAAAATGCAAAAAAAAAAAAAAAAAAAAAGTGTATTTTGGAATGGAAGAAATATGGCATAATCCCTTCTTAGATATGCATAATGCATGATGAATATTTAAGGTTCTGAGTCCCTCCACTAAAAAGGGTCTATTTAACTGTTTATCCCAATGTTTTCTAAACTTAACTGACCCCAGAATCTGGACCCATTCCTGGTATTTTTAGGACTTCAAAAAGAGTGAAAATGGAGGCCCTTGGACCATGCATCTAAATAGATGAGATTTATAAATTTGGCTAAGAAACTGTTATATAAAATATGCTATCTTCTCCTATCTTGACAACTATATCTTCCTAACTTCCTGGAAAGCCATCTTTGAATTTAGGATTCTTGGACTTAGACTTCAGTATTAAGAGCACTGTTCCTTGGCTTCCAGCTCATGGCCTGTTCCCCTTCCCATACTTCCCACCTGTATCTCACACCACATGAAGCCTCAGGAGTACCTGCGTGGACACACCACCTGCATATCTATATCTGAGCACCTTCCATAGGAGCTCGGGGGCTGTTCAGATATACAGAGTGTGGGCCAGGGGGGACTGAGTAGACACATCCCTTCCTTCCTCTGTCTTACACTCTGTCTCTCTCTTTTTTAAATGCTTCTCCTTTAGTTGATCAATAACATCCAATTTTTTGTAATACCTGACTCCTCTAAGCGATCCCATTTCTTTTTTTCTTTATAGCATCCTTATGAGGGACTAGGTACAAAAATAGGTACCCTCTGTTAAAAAGTTGGGGAAACTATATGAATATATCTCAATGTCTCCCACTCTAATATACAATTATAATGTACCAATTAAAATTTAATTTAAAAAAGAGTTGGAGAAACAGTGGCAGAGGGCAATAAAATAGCTGGTACACACCTCTGAGAAAAGTAACTACCTTTGATGAAACTTCCCGATTAAGGACTGATCAAGACCCCTCCCCAAGCATCCCATGGTCTACTCAGGCACCAAGGATTGATGATATTGTTGATCTTGAGCCTGTTAAAAGCATGATTGTACATATTCATGGATTTCGGTAGCAAATGCCAGACTTAATGTCCATGCAGGGGAATGTTGTATGATAGATGCTCTGGGTGATAGGCCAAAGATCAGGAAGCTAAAAATATTACCAGTAGGTAAATTGAAATCCTCTACTCAGTTGCTTCTGTACCCAAATCTATTGTACAGATCTCTTGATATAAATTCAAGTTAAATGAAGGAAAGTTTGTTGTGCCATCTGCAACAATCTCTTGGCCCTCTGAGATGTGTGAAAAGAAGGGTTCTACTGAGGGGATGGAGAGGAAGTCCTGTAATGTTGGGCCCAAGCCACCTCACAGAGCAACAGCTGAAAAAGAGTGTGTGTGTGTGTGTGTGTGTGTGTTTTCTCTCACAGTTGTGAATAATAAGTGCCTATTTACAAGTGTGAATTCCTCCTCTCTTTCACTGCAAGCTCTTTAGTTTTCTATAGAGATGGGGTCTTGCCATGTTGCCCAGGCTGACCACAGACTCCTGGGCTCCATCCAGTGATCTTCCCGTCTTAACCTCCCAACTGGTTGGGACTATAGGCGCACACCACCATGTCAGGCTCAATGCAAACTCTTTAATTCTTTCAACTTCTTTCCTCTTTTCTAGAAATCTATGCTCAGATTTATCTTTTTTGATGATAAGTAGAAGTTGGCCTTTGAAAACTACCTTGCAACTCTATTTGGAGTTTGACTGTGGAGGTGACCATTCTCAGGCTAATCTCCCTGTTGTGTTCAACCTAATGGCCCACGTTCTCCTAGGTTAACAACACTTGGAAGGCCCGTCCTTTCTTCAAAAGACTTGGAAAGCAAGACTTCCCTTTTATGTGCCTTCAACCATAGCTCTGTAGCTCAGGCCAGCTCTCACACCCCCAGTGCAACAAGAGACTGAAGGATGCTAATTTTTCTTTTCCTGGGTGGTACTTAAAATTCTATTGCTGAGCCGGTCCCCATCACAACCAGACTAGAGATTAGACTGGTGTCAGTAACACCTTGTGTTTCATCATATCTCTATAAACTGTGTGTACTAATTAGAGTCTCTAACGCTGTTGTTAGTGAGAATTCTAAAGCACAATTAGTATTAATAGCTACTCTAATTGACAAGATCACTTTCTTTTGTGATACTGGGAAATGAACCTGGGGCCTTGCATACAACAGGCAAGCGCTCTGCCATTGAGCTACATCCCCAGACTCACAAAAACACTTCCATTGCTTCTCTGAAATGTCCAGTCCATTGAAGACCACAGCACATGTCTGGGTGACCAGGAAATGGAGGACCAGTGTCATTAGAGTGACAGGTCACAGTCTAGCTTTCAAATTATGACCTAGAGTTAGCACTACCTTTATCCCCCCTGTCCCTAATCCAGCATGTTATGGTTTGGATGTGAAGTGTCTCCCAGAAGCTCAAATGTGAGGCAGTGCAAGAAGGTTTGGAGGAGAAATGATTGGGTTATAACCTTAACCTAATCAGTGAATTAATTCCCTGATAGCCTCACCTTGAGCCCCAAGGAATGGAGCTGGCTGTCTATGGACTAAGTCCTCTAAAACTGTGAGCCCTCAAATAAACTTTTTCTCTTCTACAGTTTTTTTCTGGTTGGGTCTTTTAATTGCTGACCAAAATAGAAATTGAAATATTAAGGTTTGGATGTGAGGTATCCCCCAAAAGCTCACATGTGAAACAATTGCAAGGTGGTTTGGAGGAGAAATGATTTGTTTGTAAGAGTCTTAACCCAATCAGTAAATTAATTCCCTGATAAAGATTAACTGAGTGGTAATTGAAGTGGTAGGGTGTGGCTGGTGGAGGTGGGAATTGGGGGTGTGGCTTTGGGGTATGAATTTGTATCTGGTGAGTGGAGTCTCTCTGCTGCCTCATCCCCATGTGAGCTGCTTCCCTCTGCCACACTTTTCTGCCATGATGTTCTGCCTCACCTCGAGCCCCAAGGAATGGAACCAGCCGCTTTATGGACTGAGAGCTCTGAAATGGTAAGCCCCTAAATAAACCTTTCCTCCCCTAAAATTGTTCCGTTCAGATCTTTTAGTCATAGCAGCCACAAAGCTGACTAAAACAAAGCAATATTATTTGCATGACTATAACCCTTTCTAAGATTATGCAGATCTTCTATGTGACTGATATTTACTTTACATCTCTCTCAAAGAGCCAGAAGAGAGGTTAGAATACAGTTGTGCTTGCAAAGGGGTAGATGACTGAGGCCAGAGATATCATTTATCATTTGATTTTGCCACAGGTTTTTAAAATATAAATAGGAATATCACTTCCAGGGAAAAATCCGATTCAGAAGTGAAAAGTCAACAGGAAGTAAGTGCTTGGTGCTGTGGAAACCCCTGCTTTTTTTTCCTTTCACTTTCAAAAATAAAGAGTCCTTGGTCTTTTCCCTTTATGATGCAGCTGTATTAAATGTTCAAAGAATGGGTTCTCAGCCTGGTGTGGTTGAGCTTATTTCTTGTGTGTGAGAAGAGAGAGAATTGAAGAGGGAGGCCTGGGAGGGTAAACCATTAGCTTCATAAAACATAACTTTTGGAAATCTTGACTATGGACAAGCATACCCAATTTTTCTTCTTAAACTCCACTGATTCTCAATTTCTATCTCCCCTCCTTTCACTGTGTTTTATAGTACTAGCCCCTGATTCAATTTTTTCCCCTGTGCTTATTGGGCAAAATAAATCCCTTTGCTAGTCCCTGAAGAATGACACATGGTTAGGTGGGAAGTGAATTGGGCTAATAGTAGGACACTTGACTATGATCTTGAAAAATAACTTTTCTTTCTGAGCCTCAGTTTTCTCATTCGGAAAATGAAGGAATTATTCTGATTTTTAAGCCTATCAGCCTTACTGCCTTGCTCTGATTTCTGTAATAATGCTCTTGAGATAAATGTTATGTCCCACCTGAATAAAATATCAATTCTCGGAAAGGAAGAAAAATAGAGGAGTTCTGGGGAAATGCATGAGAATTAAAGTCAAGAATACAGACTGTAAGATAAGAATTCTGGAAAGATCGTTGTCCACAAACTGGGACAGAGGATAAAAAGATACCTACAAGGAGCAACATTTCATTTTGGGCAGTAATGCTTTTATATTACTCTGGACAACCTGTCAGCCTGAGGGTTTTTTATGCTCTGGCAAGGAGTTCAAAGGATCTGGTCAAACAGACTGCTTTGTGAATTTTAAGACAACCAGGGAAGATAGGGGAGGAAGTACAAGTCACATCTTGAATGAATATAGCAGGGCCAGGGGATGTAGCTAAGTGGTAAAGTATTTGTCTACCTTACACTGGGCCTTGGGTTTGATTCCCAGATAATATAGAAAGTTCAGTGAATATAACAGTTCTTAGCAATCCTTACCTAATACTTCCAGTTATCTACCTTCTAGTGGGATTGCATTTCCTGCTCACCTGATGGTTGGATGGAACCTGCAACTGACTCAGGTCAATGAGTCATAAGTGAAAATAACATTTGTCTTTTCTTGGCTGTACTATTTCCTTTCTGGTGCATGACTGTCCAGTGCTTCTTTATTTCCTAGAACAGCGGCCGGCAAGATTAGGGGTGGTGGCTGTTCCACTGCCTGCATCTCTGAGGGATAGCAATGAATGGAGCGCCTCTGCTGGCCTGGGATGGATGTGTGTTGTGAGTCACAAAGTCCATTGCTTTAACTCTTGAGCTTTTGGAATTGTTTTTCATCTAGGCAAATTTTGATGGATACAGTCAGGTTGAGACCTAGTTTGATGCCCAAGCCACTGAGACTGTTCTGGCTATGGAGGCATTGAAACCTTGATGGTAAATGAGTTCAGCAGTGAGTATTTCTAAGATGCTAATAGAAAGCAATGGAATATGGTGTTCAGATTAGTGCATTTGGCGAGTGTGACCCCAAAGACCATTCATCCATGGTTCATAAGGAAAAGTCTCTTTAGGTAACTACTCTGTTTAGGTGCCAGGCCGTGGCTCCAGCTCCTATCTCTCTGGGGCCTATAGAGTGCCTACAGTCCTGGCTTGGTTTGTTCTCTCCTGCTCTTTTTGAACATGAATAAGATTTTTTTTTTTATCTTCCTCTTAGAAAGTTCTGTTATTTGGGCCTAAAGGCTGACCTTTTGGCAAAATGCTGCCAAGAAGAAATGAAATGGGGAAATGAAAAAAATATGAGTTGGAGGATCTATCTCGAGTCACCTGCAGCCACTAACTATGGTTATTCTAAGTTCCTCACATGTACTCCCTTCAGGATGAAGGGAACTGGGATTTTTTGGACATAAAAGGAGTGGAAGGTTTGATTCTTAAGACTAGGATTAGCTTTTATAGGTGTATGGCAAAATCTTGACATAATAAAAACTTAAAGGGTTATATTCAATAGAAAATTCAGCAAAACATAGCTTAGGGTATGTAATATCAGATCTTAGGGAGTCCTACACTGGTATATTTTCCTCTAGTGCTGAAGAGGGGTTTGGCTAGATCTCAAGTTTCCTAACAAAGTCTAGTTGGCTTATATGTGGGGACCATGTTAACCTTTTTCCCCTGGGAGCATGCTCAATTGAGTTCAAGTAAGCTATTTGCTTGTACATGGGGATTCCATGACTACTGTGTGTGGCCCACGTGAGTATAAGAGAAGCTAACTTTGTACCCCAAAGTGGAGCAGCACAAGCAGTTTTGAAGTTCTTGGAATTCTTTCGTAGACTTCTGTGCATCTTCGATACCCTTTAAGGTCACCAGAGCAACAAATTTCGGGAACTGCTCTGGGGGCAGATTTTCTAAACATTAGCTTGGAGCTCAACTCCTTGTTAAGTGAAGTGATTAAAAAGGACTTCAAATATGCAGCCCCTGACTGCTGAAAGTGGCAGATGGTGTGAGCTAGTACATTATGTCAAGGAATCGATGTACATTTTTGCAACCATTTACAGTCCTTGGTACATATGAATACTCTCAGAATGCTGTCATTTACAAGGAGCTTGGCCAGCTGACCTGTGTCAAATGTGCCATTTCTTTATTGTCCCTGAAAGGGTTGATTTCAGTTGCATTTTTCTGTCCTCTGCTAGGAGAATCTTGTGGGGTGGTTTTGTTAAGATTCGATGCTTTGAAAATCTTCAAGAGTCTCGTTTTATCTGTGTTCTCATTTGTCTGGGATGGAGCTTGCTTTGGAAGACCTTCACTCCCTTGTTGTTCTGACTGTGGTGGGGTTGTTTCTCCTCCCTGTGGTTACAGCTCAGGAGGACAGAGGCAATGTGGGTCCACAAGCTTCAACTTATTGGCTCTGTAGCAGCTGAGGCAGTGGGAACTGGAATCTTGGTTAGCCGAGTGGTCTATACCAGTCTCCCTAAACCAGGCAAGTCCTTGTACCTAGAAGAAAGTGCATAAAACCTGGGCCTGCCCAGAGCATGAGCCCCTGCTTACTCACTCTCTTTGTTTGAACCACCACCTCCAATTTGCAAAAGGCCTGGGAGTCATTTAAAAGATGGTTAAAAAAAAATAATGCAAAAAGCATCCCAGTTTGTCTCTACCCTCTGGCTCATCTCTTTCTTCTCACTGAGCTGTTTTTCAACCTGTCCTTGCTCATTGGCTGAACACACTATTTCCATTCTTCCCTCTGATCCTCTACTGCAGGGAGAATTTGGTATTTCAGTGTGGAAGAAAAGGAACTTTGTGAACTGATAGTCTTCACAAGGAGAGCTACTAGCTCCCTGGGTTAAAAAGCTCGATTCCAGACCCTTTGAATTTGGCAATAGAGGAAAATGCTGTTTCATGAACTCAACTCTTGTCTTTAAAATTCATGACCCCTTTGGAGTCATTTGTTCCTTATGGCCACTTAGGCTTCAACATGCAAAATTCTCCCCTCTTAATGCTCTGCTACTCAATTTGCATACGTGTACTTTCCCCAGTAATTACCCAAGGTACAGAGAGACCAGATGGGAACATTTAAATAGGACCTTACTGAAGGCTCGGGGGGTTATAAGAGGGAAACAGACACAAATATCAGGTGAGTTGAAGAGAGGGCTTATAAGATCTATTGAGGTCATTTTTATTCAACTCCTTTTTATTGAACATCTAGAATGTGCGGGTACCAAGTTATATGCCATGGATGGAGTACAGAACAGTGACTACAGTTTTCCCTTAGTATCCTTTAGAGATCACTGGTCCCCTGCAGACACCAAAATCCATGGATACTCAAGTCCCTTATGTAAAATGCCATAGTGTTTAATAGCACCTATGCATAGTCTGTACATTTAAATCACCCTCAGATAACTTGCCATACCTAATGCAGTGTAACATGATGTAAATTGCTAAGCTGTGTTGTTTTGAAAATAACCACAAAAAAAGGCTGTACATATTCAGTGTAGTTGCAGTTTTTTCATTTTTAAAAAATATTTTGATCTGTGGTTAGTTTGAATCCTTGGATGTGAAGGCTGTGGATAGGAGGGGCTGACTATATATATGGTCCTCGTGGACTTTTGTTTTTGAATTTTTTTATTCTAATTTGTTATATATGACAGAGGAGTGTATTACAATTCATATACACATATAGGACATAATTTTTCGAATCTCTGGTTGTACACAAAGTATATTCACACCATTTGTGTCTTCCTACATGTGCTTTGGATAATGATGTCCATCTCATTCCACCATCATTTCAAACCCCATCCCCCCTCCTTTCCCCTCCCACCCCTCTGCCCTATCTAGAGTTCGTCTATTCCTCCCATGCTCTCCCTCCCTACCCCACTATGAATCAGCCTCCTTATATCAGAGAAAACATTTGGCATTTGTCTTTTGGGGCTTTTAATGGTGAATTTATGAGGGCAGAGACATGGACTACCCAATGCAGCCCTGGGAGGTTGGGAGGGAAAGCATTCTGGAAGAAGAAAGAATTGCCTAGGTTGGTTTGTAGTAGGTGGGTGTATGCAGGGGCCTTGGACAGGAAGGAGTGGGGAGAGGATGCTCTTGGCAGAGGGAACAACGTGTGCAAAAGCCCAGACCGTGAGCAAGTAGACCATTTAAGTGCAAGGTAGCTGGAGACTAGCATAAGAAGTAGATGATGGGGAGAGAGAGGACTTTTTATGGGAGACTAAGACCTAGGCACACACTAGCCTTGGCCTACACAAGGTCAGGATCATCGCTGTCAGTCTTCCACCTGCATATCTTGTCCCACTCTGGAGGGTCTTCAGGAGCAACAACCCACAGGGAGCTGTCTCCCAGGCAGTTTTGCTACAGGACTCTCCTGACTGTAACTATCCTTTTTCTACTGGAGGATCCAGGGGCGCCTGGGTCTGTGAGCAGTCATAGTTGCTCTGGCTATGACTGGGGAAGGAGCTGGGCCCTGAAGATAGTAGGGGCATGTCTTTGGAATTCTTGAGCTGTTTGGGTTCGGTCTATGGGGCCACTTTGGCCATGGGAGTGGGAAATGCTCGTTGGCAACTGAGAGTAGAAGATGAGGCTGTCACGTCCTTAGGATTACACTTGAACCTGGAAAGGGGAAGGTGATAACATTTACTATCTGTGAGGACGATTCACAGGGCAGGTGAGGAATCTTGGGATCTCTCACAATATTTGAGGAGAGGACCCCAGGAAGAGACTGGATTACTGATAACTTAGGCACATGTGGAATACAAGTCATTGTAATTTGAATATTAAAGTCATCTTATAGCATGAGGTCCAGCTGCCTTTCTTCCTGGCCTTCTAGAATTTTTAGAACTCATTCCCCTGTCTTCTCCCCACTTAGAGGCAATCTCATTTCAACAGTAGAAGTCTACAGTCTCTGGAAAGTTCTGTATATCTGCAAAACAAATTAGTCATGGAGAGAGGACTGGTGAGCCCAGACACTGAAATGTACCAATGGCTGAGTCGTTTGTGACTTTCTTTTGGGACCCTGGTGACAAGACGACACCTCGTGGGTGAAAGTGGTGTATTTTCCTGAAGGAAATGAGCGTTCCCACTGCCAATCATCAGGGAAGTGATTAATCATGGAACAAAAGTGAGAAAGCTTCGTGTGCCAAGCTGGCCATGAAGGATGTGAAGTTACACTGCTTGTCACGGGCAGCGATGTTCTAATTGTGTTACGTGGTGGAGGGAAGCGGATCAAGACAGTCAAGTAGATGGAAGAGAGGGGCAAGCAATCAACTGGTGCATCGTGAGAGGGTGGAGCCCAGAGAGGCTGAGGCAAGATAGGACTGCAAAGGCACATTTGACACACAGCTCCGCCGTGTCCACGCTGCTGCGCAGGCCAGCCCTGGCAATCAGCTGATAAGCACTCGAGCATCTGTTCAGTAGATACCTGGTAGATTATTTGTTCCCAGATTCATACCTTCACCAGTCATTTGGAATGACAGGGGCAGCATCTCCTTATCTGGCTTCACTTGGGAAAGGAACAAAGCAGAAAGCAAATGGGGCTGGCTGGAAAGGCAGATCCTTTCTTCCTCCCTTCTCTGGGGAGCTGGGACCCCAGTTCAGAGAAGAAGGAGGTGACTTACACTTTCAGCTTTGCTGGAGAGTCCTGCTCTAAGCAAAAATGTCTCTCCATTCCTAGCTGCCTGGCATTCCCACATTATTTCTATGGGCTCAGCCTTATGTTTCTAAGACTCCACTATAAAAACTCAAATATCTGCAAATAGATAGTACCCTAAAATGTTGTTGGCTCTTAACGTAGTGCTGGGAATTCGTTTAACCCTGAGTGTCCCCAAATGGGCAGTGTGTATGTACCCTTTGTGGTACGAGCCATGGTTGTAGGCAGCCCCCTCACTATGCAATTCAGTTTTCCTTTTTATTTGATATTGTCATTTGTTCGACCACTTTCCATTTGAGGCAAGTGGGCCTGCTGATGGATATTAGAGATACGAAATTTTAATTAGAAGAAAAATATTAAGCACACCACAAGACAGGTGTATTTTGACATGGAAAATGCCATGGATGACTAATTTGGGAACACTAGTTTCACAGCATAGCTGATGTCTGGATAGATGGAAGGTTTCAGAACAGGGATGGGTAATGCAGAGGGAGGGTTTGCATGCCCTTTTGGCACTGCCTAGGATGGGAGGGGGGTTCATAGGAAGAGGACTAATTAATTCATCACAAGGACCAGGTGAACTAGAGGGGCAAGTCCTCAGACCTTGCTCTGACTTTCAGCCGTGACAAGCCACCAAGGTCCTAGGCACCCTTTGCTTCTTCCTCTCAGATAAGCAAGAGCCCTGCACTGGAGAATTCCCCAAAAGTTTTGGAATGCAACCCAAAGTGCTTATAGGGTGCCTTGACCTCAGCCATGGCCTGGGAAGGCACATGTGCTGGCTGTGCTGATCTTAGCAGGTAGAGATTTTGGTTTTTGAGGGTGTGATCTTCTTGGGGAGCAGCTCATGGTTTCTGAACACCTTTCCCATTTCTGGGTGGTTAGCTGCATGTGTGGAGACACTGGCCAACCAGTCTTGCTCCCCATGGTCTCCCCAAGACTATGGGCAGTAGTAAGAGCCCAGCACATATTTTCTGAATGAATAAACCAATGTATGAGTGTTTGTTGAACTGAGTCTGAGATGGATGAACTTGTAGCATTATTTCACCTGAGTCTCCATGTTTTTACTTGAAGAGTAGAACCACATTGTCAGCTGTCACAAGTCTCAGTTGGTCTGCCTTATAAAGCCATTTTGAGAACAAATAAGCAATACCGATCATGATAATTTGCTTTTTAGGGGGTGCTTTCTATATGCCGGGTTTTATACCAAGACTTTTCGATGCATTAATCTGTCCCAAGATCCCTAAGAGGGAGGCCACCTCTTTGGGGGCAACCACAACATTTGCAGGGCCCAGTGCAAAATGAAACGTAAGACTCTTTGTGCAGAAAGTCTTACAAACTTCAAGATGGCAGCAACAGAGTGCTAAATGATATGTGAAGCCCTTCTGAGTGTGGGCTCCTCTGCAGCTGCAGCTGCAGATGTCACATGTCACATGAAGCCAGCTCTGACTATGGTTCCCTATTTGCAAATTATTTAACTGAGGCATGAAGTTCACACTCCTACGAGGTCACTGGCAACTAAGAGGCCCAGGTAGTTAGCCAGGCACAGTGCAGCATGCCTGTAATCCCAGCAATTTGGGAGGCTAAGGCAGAAGAATTACAAGTTTGAGGCCAGCCTCAGGCACTTAGCAAGGCCCTAACTCATTTAGTGAGACACTGTCTGGGGACAAAAAAGAAAGAAAGAAAAAAAAAAAAAAAAAGGCTAGGGATGTAACTTAATACCTTTACAGGGAGATGAACCATGCATACATAAAAAGTGCTGCATAGTCATAAAGTGGTGTTATTATTTTTATTTTACCAAGGGTGATGGACACAAAAGAAGCAATTTTTATTTTCTCTCTGAAGTTTTAGTTGCTACCAGCAGGCTCTTCATTCTTACACAAGGTACTCACTCCTGCCCTCTCTCCCGTCCTCATTTAGGGATTATAAATACAATGACAGGTACTGATTGGTTTAGGGCCATCAACATGAGTTTACAAAAGGGGGAGGTCATGCCTAATCAGCATGATTAATATGGCCCGTGAAGTGTCTCCGAGCTGCTTGCAGGAAGACAGGAGTCAGAATCTGCCTGGGTGCTGAGGAGGCTCTTAGTGCACAGAAGGCAGACAAAACAGTGGAGATGGAATTGGGAACTGGTGGCGAGATACTGATCGAGAGTGCAAAACGAGTTTGTTAAAGGTGGCTTCAAGTCTAGGAGATGAGCAGTTCTGATTTACTGAAGAATTCTGTAGAATCTCTCACCCTGCCAATTACCTGAGGAATGGAACCTGGTCCCGGAACTCTCCCCAAAGGATTTGTTTTTGTGAGGATCCCTGGTCCCTCACTTTGGTTTGGGATGTTGAATTCCTAATGCACTTACAGCTGATTTAAAAACATACCTACATAAGATGTACAAGACCTCTTTTAAATTCTTGCAGCAAAAAAAGCAACTGCTTTAACCCAAATTAAGGCTATAGAGGTTTAATATAGCAATTCAACAGAGCCAACCCTACAGGCAAGTGGTGTGCTTTAGGATGCTCCAACCCTGCCCATTGGTTTGTAGGGATCAAAGGTTACCCCGAAGAGAACACATGAGGAGGGTTCCAGAGGAGGGCACATGAGCTGACCGCTGATCTTAGCAGAAAGAGACTCTGATTGAAATGGGCATCTGAACCTAGACCCAGAGCCAGCCAACTTTCTTCCACAAAGGACCAGATACCTTTAGGCTTTGTGGGCCCTAAAGCCTCTGTTGCAACCACTTGACTCTCCAGTAACAGTGTGAAAAAGGCCAGGATGATATGTAAATGAATGAGGAAGCCTGCATCCCAATTGGATGGGTTGATTTGGCCCATGGGCCACAGGTTGCCAAGCCTTGGTCTAGACTATCTTTCTGTAGTTCTCAAACTTGAATGTACTTGGAGGATTGGTGAGGATGGGTTTAAAGAGTCAGCTATGGTCTAAATGGCCTTGGAAAGATGAATTTTATTAATGTAATTTTGTAAAGACTTTGTTTCCAACCCTGTCCTAACATGTTGTGTGATTTTTTTTTTTTTTTAAAGACTGAGAATATCAAATTTGCAAAAAAGGGGAATTTGGTACTGGAGAGGTTAGGTAACTTGGGAATCATAGAGCTAGGATTTGAACTCTTGTCAGTGTGTTTTTAGAACAACTTCTCACAAAACATCTAGAATTGACTGATCTAGAAATATTTTAACATAGTGCTCAGTTAGGCACTGGATAGACTTTTTGGTGATTTTCATGATGTGATGAGAAGGAAGGAATAGGAATTGTGTTTACTAAGGGAGGGTACAAGAGGCAATAGCAGTGTCCAGACTCCAATTAATTCCTCTCCTCCCTCCTCCTCTTTCCCACTTCCCTGCAATATAAATCCTTTAACATATAATGATGTTTTCAGTGGACTTAGGCATTTTTATTAGATGTCAGGATAATATTTGGCCAAAGTCATGGGACTCACATTTCTTGACAAGGTATGATGTCATTTAGAAGTTCATGTTCTTGACATTGTTTCAAAAGTCCTGTTAAAAAAAGCCAAATATGTTTTTATGGGCTCTCATGGCAGGGAAGCAGCCATGGTAATGCATGGTCATATCAATTAGAAGTGGATTAATTAAGCAATAAGACAGGAGCAGCAGTGCATTTCAGAGAGGTATTGCACGGCTCATAGAGTGCCACTGAGGCATCCAGCCAAGAGTCGGGTGACTTCCACTGGCCAAAGCTTTTCAGCCATCCAAGACGTGTATTGCTCTCCCAGAAACTATACCCGCTGCCATCCATTTCCACCGTGAGAAATAAAAAGACCCTCTTATTAACTAGGTGTTATTAGGCACGGGCAAATTGACAGCCATTTCATTATTTCATAATTATGATTAATGGCCTTCCCAATGAAGTCATCGTCCGCTATCCCAAAGCCAATTGGTCCCTTTTGGGACAGTGTCACCAAGTCATGGTTAATGTTCCTGGAAGCATGGAACACATCGAGTTTCACAAACCCTGGGGAGGGAGGGCAAATCCTAATTGCCTTTGGAGACCATTTGCATGGGAAGCTGGCCTCTTCATAGGAAAGCAATCTCTGAAGAGACCTCGAGGGTGGGGGGTTGTGGGGGGGCGAGGGGAGGACGGTGCATGAGTGTGGAGCGAGGAGGAGCAGCTGCAGCAAGAGGTGGGTGGTAACTGCCAAGAGCATGCAAACCATACTTTGCTCTTGCTGAACACATTTGCATAGATTTTTCATCTGAGTTCCTTAATAATCCTTTGAAGTGAATATTGCTTCATGACTATGGATGTTAAAACAGATTCAGAGAGGTTAGGCAATGGGCTGAGGTCACAGAACTATGATATGGCAAAGTTGGCATTCCAACCTAAGAATTTAGACTAAGGGAATCAACCTTAGGGATACTGGGTGAAAAAAATCTACCCATCGGATTAATGGGAAACCACTGGTCACTTTTTTTTTTTTCTGTTTGGGCATTCCAGAAATGCAAAGATGAATAATCAGGTTATAGATAGTGTTATGATATGAGTTATGTCCTTCCAACATGCATATATTGAAGTCCTAAGTCAGGGCCCTTTGAACATATGATTAAAGTAAAATGAGTTTGTATATGACTGGTGTTCTTAAAAGGAGATTAGGATACAGACTCATACAGAGAAAAGATCATATGAACAGAGAAAAGACATCTGTCCTCCAAGGAGGTGATTGCTGTCATCTTGATCCTGGACTTGTAGCCTCTAGAACTGTGAGAAGTAAGTTTGTTATTGTTTAAACCACTGAAACAGTGGTATTTTGTTACTGCAGCCGTAGCAAACTAATACTGACAGAGAGTAATACAACTCAAAGTAAAATATGACCAGAACTAGAAGGAAAGGGCAGGTAATATAGAGAAAATAAAAACCAATTTTTTTTTTTGTTTGGACATTCTGGTAGTTATGTACTTCAATGTTAAATGTCAATACCCCTTGATCCAGGTTTCTCATATTTAGAATTTTGTCCTAAATAGTAAGATGCTGCAGTCTGGCTGGGCACAAATCACAAGCCACTCAAGCAGGAACAAACTTTATTTCCGAACTCCACCAGCCACCCACGCGGCTCCTCCAGGAACCACCAACCGGAAATTCCTCCTCCAGCACTTCCCCAACCAATGCGAACTCTCCAGGAATCCCCGCAAGAACTCCAAAGTAGCAGGCCAGGCGGACAATAAAGGTCTAACATACAATTGAATCAATCCAGCATCATCTTAATGGCTCGCCTCTCAACCAATACTATTGGCAAAATGCCAGGGGCCATTCCGACTCGGCTGTGGCTCTCAGCAGTAAGATAAGTTTGTTTAGATGTATTTAAGGCAGTGATGAATCTAGGATCAAAGAAAAACTGAAAACTATCTAACTTTCCATTGGTAGAGGACTTGCTTAAGAAAATATGGCACATTGATCCTATGGAATATAATGAGTCACTAGAAAAGGACAAAGTAGATCCATTAGTATTGATAAGAAAAAGGTCTAGGAAGAAAAGATGATCATATTGGACGATTCCATTTATCTGTACTTATATCTGTAGAGTACCTGGACTGATGATCATCAAATTGTTAATAGTAACTTCTCTGGCTCTGTGTCCTTATAGGGGGACATTGACTTTCTTTATATATATGTATTAGATGTTGATGAACCTTTATTTTAGTCATTTATTTATATATGGTGCTGAGAATCGAACCCAGTGCCTCACACATGCTAGGCAAGCGCTGCCATTGAGCCACAACCCCAGTTCCGGGACATTGACTTTCTACTTACTTGGGTTTGGGGGAAATATGAGCTCTGACAAGACATCTCTTTAAACCTTCTCCTTCATGTTCTGGAGAGGAATAGGAATACAAAAGCATGTGAAAGAAGAAAGCAAAAATAATCAACATGGAGTGCTAAGTGCTTTACACAAAATAACTCATTTAATCCTCTAAAAGGCTCTATGAGGGTACTAATATGAGTCTCAATTTATAGATAGGAAGATGAAGTCAAGCCCCGAGAGGACATGTGTATCAAGTTTGCCCAGCCAGCAAGTGACTGAGCTGAGATTTGAATCCAGGTAATCTGGTTTCAGAACTTGTTACAATAGTTAAGAAAATGCATGCTCTTTAAAGGAATTTTATTTTTCTGTGAGCATTTATTTTGGGTGCACAATAAAGGTGGTAGTGCTGGTATAATGATAATGACAGCATTTATGGGTCATCGATTTATGCCAGACAGTTTTTCTTTTGCATCATTGAATCTTAAAAACAATCCTAAAAAGTAATACTATTAATATTCCCATTTTTTTTCCAAATGAGAAAGCCAAGGCTCAGAGATATTAAGTAACTTACTGAAGGTGACATAACTGGTTAGAAATAAAATTGGAACACAGAACCAGGCCTGATTCGTAACCTCTAAGCTCTATGGGCTCCTGAGGAGCTAGACAGCTTCAGTCACACCCGCTTTGCCCACCCTCAGGATTTGGAGTGGGCGGAAACCAGGTTACCATACATCAGGGACAGCTTGAAGGCTGAATCAGTGGCAGCTCTCAGCTTTTCTTAGAGCTGCTGGCTTCTGTGCTTTCTGGGTCATGCAACTCTTAGATCTGGTCCCCCAGACAGGTACCTTGCAGGAAAAAAGGGGCAGGGATGTTTCAGCAGAAACCAGCCTAGACCAGTGACCGACAATCAGAAGTGCTTGGGAAGCTCCAGGCCACTGGAACATCTGAAGTGGCCAGTAATCGCTGATGGCCCTGTAATCGCTGAGATGGACTTTTGCACTGGCCTGGTGGGTTGGAAGCTGGGAGTCCAATTTAAGTTGATTGAAATAAAATAAAGAAAAATCTCATTTCTCAGCATGCCAGCATTTGGTGGACTGAGATTTGACCTGTCATGCAGTTGCCATTTCCAGAATGCTATTTTCATTTCCCTTCTCCTGGGCTTTGTTTGTGCTGTTGCCTCCACAGAGCTGCCCTCTGGGTCTATTCTACTTTCCAAGTCTGAAATATTCTTCTTAGATGCTGCTCAATCTCAAGAGTCCTATTTCTCCCTTCTTATTCTTTCATCCTCAAACTTCTGGGTCTCTTGGCTATAGCTTTTATCACCCTCTAACTTAGAGCATCATGGTGTGGGTGAGGGATTCTATCTCCCCACTTTCCAACACACCAATGTGACCTCAGGAGGACAGGGGAGTCATTCAGTCCTTGTGTCTGCATCCACCACATTCCCTTCATTGTGATTTGCATCTGCCTGGTGCTTAAAATACATGCAATGATTTTAAAATGAAGGGTGACCCTTCTTAGAGTCTGCTGGCAGCTCATTTTCCCTTCCTATCTCAATCCCTGGACTTATTTTCTTGTTACTAACAGCAAGAAGGCACTTATTCTGTGCCACCATGATGCCAGGTGCCTCAATGCATGCTCTTGCTTCTCAGGACTGCCTTGGAGATAGAGATCATCATGCTCATTTTATAAATGAGAAAACTGAGGCTAGCATATAGGAGGCAATCGATAAAATGTGTGCACAATAAATGGTTCATTTTGCAAGATCACATTCTTAGAATGTTATAGAACTGGATAAGCTTAGCTTTCACCTCTGTGCTTTCTTGCAGGGCTGTCTATTTAATCTGTGGGACTCAATGCAAAATAAAAACCTGGGGTCCCTTTTAATGTATTAAGAATCTCAAGCTGGCACAACAGAACATTAAACTAATACAAGGGCTTTTAAGCTTGAGGCCCTGGGTGACTGCACAAGTCTCATGTCCATATCCATGAAGCTAGCCCTGAATCTTCAGTCACCATCATCCCTCTCTCCTTGTGAAACTGGGCCCAGGCTCTCTTGGCCACCTAGAGTTTGCCTCTTTCAGCACTTCTAGAATATGTCACTTGTTTAATTTCCAGTCCTCTGAATCTGCTGCGACCCTTTGTGTTCTAAGTATAGTTGTAGTAATTTCCCCTTATCTGCAGGAGATAGGTTCTAAGACTCCTGGAGATGCTTGAAACCTCAGCTAGTACTGAATCCTGTATATACTATTTTTTCTATAACTATACAGTTATGATAAAGTTTAATTTATAAATTAGGGACAGTAAGAGATTAACAATAACTAATAGGAAAATAGAACAATTATAATAATATACTATAATAAAAGTTACATGAATGTGATCTCTCTCAAAATATCTTATTGTACCGAATTCACTTATCATTTGAGATGATATAAATGTAGTGATGAGATGAAATGAGGTGAATGATGTGGGCATTATGATGTGTTAGATTACCACATTAGGGTTACCTGGACAGGCACTGCATGTGATGCCCAGATAATCAACCTGATAACTAAGATGTCTAGTAAGTGACTAATGGGAGGGTAGCATAGACAGTGTGGATACATTCTGGGTGGGATAGAATTGAACAGTGTGAGATTTCATCATACTACTTAGGATGGTGTGCAGCTTATGAATTATTTTATTTCTGAAATTTTCCACTTAATATTTTTTGGATCATGATTGACTTTTGGTAACTGAAACTATGGAAAGTGAAATTCAGGGGTTACTACATTACTTGAAGGATGGGAAGAATTATAAAGGAAGTGTATGCTGTTGGTTTGAGGTGGGATATAGATAATGTGGGCTTGTGTGAACATGGGGTTCTCACAGATGCTAATGGTAAAGTTAAGTGTGATTGAAGATATTTTGGATCAAGAATGACTTACTATAAGAATCAAATTGCTGTCTGACTTTGGATTAGTAGATCGAGGAGAGAAGGGCCATCATTCTAATGCTCAATTGTAGTTGTTCCCTATCGTCATTTAGTTAAAGCCAAGTACTGTACCAAGATTTTTCTGTACTTTTTAAAAAAATTTAATTCTCATAAAAATTCTCTGGGACAAATAATATTAATGTACTCTATTCACAGGAGGGGAGAGTGAGTCTAAAGTCCTTGAAAGACATGCCTAAGCTTGTATGTGCCCAAGCTGGGTGCCTTTATCAGTTTTCTTTTTCTATAATTGCATACCACAGATGGGGTACTTTATAAAGAATAAAGGTTAGCTCACAGTTCTGAAGGATGCATCTGACAAAGCCCTTCTTGCTGGTGGGACTATGTAGAGTCATGAAGTAGTATAGGTACCATAATGCGGTAATCCTAGCTCAGGACTCTTTTTTTCTTCTAAACTTTAGTCTCTTTGGGTTAGGGCCGTAGATTTATGGATTGACTCAATACCACATTCATATTGTTTTTACCGCTTGGTACCTTGCAATGAAGATTTAATTTCAACATGAGTTTTGGTGGCAACATTCAAACCATAGCACCAGGGTTTGGCTCATCTCATTGTGCTCAATT